>NC_137088.1:49719094-50919094 GCF_951640355.1 Cnephaeus nilssonii | reverse complement strand
TCCTCTCCAGAGACCCAGCTCGAAGAGGGAAGCCAGCATCTTGCCTTTGTGCCTGTCCCTGCTGTGAGACGCCCTGAGAGACTTGTTTTGTTTTTTCCCTTGGACTTGACTGCACCAGGTCTCTCCTGAAGGCAAGGTCTTTCCCTGTTGGTCTAACTCGGTCTGAATCCAGAGGCTCACTGCCAGCATCAGTGTTTGGTCAGCGCACAGTCTCGATGCCCTTGTTTCCCAAGTCCGCTGGGGTGAGCTTGAGCCTTTGGCCTCCTTCGCAGGGGAACACGGATTTCTGGGAAGTTTTGCCTTGAGCCTCAGCACGGACAGTTTTGAAGGGTGTGACCATTGCCAGATTCCCCACAAGCCGAGCCCCTGAGGGATGCTCTTGCCAGCTGGCCCCCGTCCACCCCAGAGATGGCTGGATCTCAGTGGTTCTCTGTGTATAGGGCTGGCCGAGTTCCCCTGGATGAAAGGCGGCCTAATATAAACTGAAAATGTTATTAATAAGCAGCCACTTAAGAATTTCCTTCGACTTGCCAGTGATTTGGGGGGCTCTCTGTGAACAGAGAAAGAGGCACAACTTGTTTTACATGGACTCAGGGACCAGCGCAGCCAGTCGGAAGGAGCCTCGGAAAGGCATTCGGGGGTTTGGTGAAGAGCGCTGGGGCCAGCACATTTGGGTTTGCTTTTCATTTTTATCATCTGGCTGCGAGAGCTTGGGTAAGTTCCAGCAACTCTGTGAGCCTTGGTTTTCCCATCTGTAAAATGAGGAAAATAATCATTTCTATCTCAGACTGCGTTTTGAGGATTAAATAAATAATATGCGGAAAGTGCTTAGCATCGAGGCCACCGATCCCTCAGAAATGTTTCCTTCCAAAGAAAATTGGGAAAATCATACCCTAGAAATGGAACCAAACTGACATTACTTCCCATGTCTTGGGGGGAAACCAAGTCGACTTGAAACTGTAGACACTCCAGTACAAGCCCAGCCCACGGCCCTCGGGGCTTCACCGTCTCTCTCCAGCTGTACGATGGCAGCGACCATCTTGCTCTTTTGGCAGTTCGAAGACTTGCCTGGGTGAAAAGTGTGTGGTGAGATCTGAAGTGCTTAATTAGTCCCAGGGTCATTCATTTAATAGCCAACCTGTCAATCTTACTGTATCTTGGTAAGAAAAAAAGGTTATTTGTATAACCTTGAAATGTTGAAAGCATGGTAAAGGTTTAGTAATCCTTTGGTAAGGATGGTAATTAAATCACTTCGCTCTGCCCAGCACACCTTTAGTATATTCTAGGTGTTTCATCCTACCTAATAATAGACAAATATGCAAATTGACCGTACTTTCGCTATGCCCACGATTGGCCAGGAGGCGTGGAGGGGCGGGACTCGGGGTGGCCGGGGTGGCCGACTGGGCCGGCGGGATGCTGAGCTCGCGTCGCCAGCGGCGGCGCAAGCTCAGCGTCTGCACCATGACTGTGCTGCGGCACAGAAGGGGCCTCTGGGGCAGCAAGCCCACGTCCCGCCGCAGACCATCAAAAGCGGGGAAGCTGGGTGCCTGTCCACTCCGGCACCAGGCCTTTCAGAAGCCTCCGCCATGCTGGAGGCTTCTGAAAGGCCTTGTGCACCAGCGGACAGGCACCCAGCTCCCCCGCGATCGAAAGCGGGGAGCTGTGTGTCTGCTCCGGCACCAGCGGACCCCTGCCATCAAAAGTGGGGAGCAGGCTGCTAGCAGTGTCCGCGGAGCGTGCTAGGCTTTGCGGGGCAGTGGATATGGCCTGGATGGCAGGTTAGGCCTAGGGGACCCTACACGTGCATGATTTAATCATGCACTAGGCCTCTAGTAAATACATAAAAATGACTTGTTCATCACCGGTTTAGATCTGTCTCCATTCCAACTAGAATACAGTACTAAGGCCCAGATCAACTTCTGCAGAGCAAGCACCATGACGTCTATTTACCTGTTTTACTTTCTATCCCTACACATAGCATGCGGCCGGGCCAGCATAATCAGGTATCGCTGTGCCAGGCATGCTGCATGTATTAAGTTATTTCATTCTAACAGCAACTCAATGACGTGGCAGAGTTAGGATTCGAACCCAAGTCACTGTGCCTCCAGAATCGAAGGTTGCACTATGTAGACTGCCTTCAAGTCCTTAGGGGATATTTAAGGTCTCAGCTCTTGTCTACATGCGGTGAGCCAGCTTCTGCCACAAGGCAGGTAGAGACTGTCAGCAGATGGCATGGAAGAGAAAGAGAGAAAGGCAAAGATATTTTGTGGCATCTCCCAGATCTTGCCTTGCAGTTTGGAGGTGGGGGTGTTAGTCATTTTCTCAGCAGGGCTCGTCTGCAGAGGAGGAGCTCTAGGACCTTGCTCTGCTGTGTCTAGTACAGCCAAGACGAACATGCTGTAAAGTCACGGTGAGCCTGTGGGCTCAGTGAAGTGGAGGAATCTACCCACAAGGAGTAACCGCCACTCACTCACCTTGCTTTTTTCTTAGCAGAGCAGTGGGTCTGCCAGCAGCTAAGGAAATCGGAGCTTCTCTAGATACGCACAGCTTTGGGTAGAAACACAGTGGGGCAGGTAGCAGTGTTGCCATGGAGACACCATCAGTGGCCATGCTCTTCTGCTTTGCAGGCTCCCTCTGTCTACTCATCACCATCTAAACTAGCTAGCTGGCATTTGCTGGGCAGATTCCTCCCTGGCTGTGAGCACGTTTTCAATAAAGGAAACCTCCTTCCCATGGATTGCATGTGTCAGCCTCCAGCTGCCATCTTGTCAACATCTAAGACTCCTCTCCATATCTTTTTTAAAAATTATTTTTTAATTAATTTCAGAGAGGAAGGGAGAGAGAGAGAGAGATTGAAACATCAGTGATGACAGAGAATCATTTGATCAGCTGCCTCCTGCACACCCCCTACTGGGGATCGAGCCCGCAACCTGGGCATGTGCCCTCGACCAGAGTCGAACCTGGGACCCTTCAGTCCGCAGGCCAACACTGTATCCATTGAGCCAAACTGGCTAGGACTCCTCTCAATATTTGATGACTCCATGCTCTCTCCCACCTCCACGCCTTCATTTACTTGTCAGAAATACCCCTTTCTTCTCTTTTTGCCTAGTTACCTTCAGGTGCAGCTTCCTCGGGGAGGCCCTCCCTTCTCATGAATAGGGACTCTGTAGCACAGTGCTTGGTTTTCTATCAGTCATTGACCCAACAACAAAGTCAAAGTACTTTTCACTTTTGTTTGTTTTAAAATATTTTGAAAAATCACAATGATATGTAGAACTTAAAAGAATAATATAATGAATTTCCATGCACCCTTTTAGATTTCTCCATTGTTCACATTTTGCCACATCTGTGCTTCTCTCTCCTCCTCCTCCTCCTCTCTCCCTCCTGCTACCCCACATTCACACATTATTATTATTGCTGAGCCATCTGGAAATAAATTGCAGATACCATACTGTACCTGTATATATATTTCAGCATCTATCTCCTCAGAACAAGGACATTGTCTTGGACATCCCACAATTACTCTTCACTTTGAAAGTTATAGTCTAGCTGTGGCTGTATCTTTGTGTCCCAGTGATACAGGGACTCCTTATTGGTTTTTATTTGTTTGTTTTAATTCTTTGCAACATCTATCAGAATGCATAGTACATAGTAGATGCTCAGGGAATTACTGTTTAATAAGTAAAGCAGCCTGCAGCAAGTATTTTTGGCATTCCCTTCTTCCCCTTTGGCACTCACCATTCCAGAGTACTTGACCCATGGTTCCTGCCGCAGTAGGAACTGCAGCTTTTTGTTGAGCTGACCTGTCCTGTGTGTGGCATAGGCCAGGGGGGCCCAGGAGTGGTCCTCGCCCAGTGGCTGTAGGGAATGGTGCATAAGTACCCCTGTGACCTTGACTCTCAGTGGGACATCTCAGGACTGTGTGCCATCCTATACCTTCTCAACTGAACTGAGTGACAGTGGAGCAAAGCTCCAGCCTGCTCGTCACCTTGCTGGGTGTCAGCATCCTTCCCGCCCCTGCTTCCCTTCTCCAGTTCCCTGCAGGACTCTGGGGATTACCCTCAGACTTCATTATGCTCACATGTCTTTCGAGGATCCGATTCTGGGGAAGCCCAATCTAAGTCATTGCCCATGTTGCTGAGACATCATACCTGTAAGCCACAGCGTGGTGAGAGATGTCCAAAGTAGGAAAAGTCACCCAGGAGGCTTATTTTAAGAAAAGAATGTGCATCCACTACTAAAAAATTACAAGATAATTCATCTAAAGTAGGACTCTGTATTTCTTAATTGAAGTATGAGCTGACATATGAATTAAGAGAGGAAACAACTGCCACTGAGAATTATCCTATCCGAGCCTTGGCAGCGCCAGGGAGAGAGAAGCTCCTCGTGGCACAGATGGCCGGAACCGCGGGGCCCGGGCGAGGGCAGGCAGTGGGACAGGGCAGGCAGCAGGGTGTTGGCTCCCAGCACACACCAGCCTCGTACCCAGCTGGCCCTGTCATGGTCTCCGCCCTTCAGCTCTGTGTTTATTAGGAAACCATTTTTCCTTTCTCACAGAGATAGAAATCTTGCTTCCTGACATGGCAGGTGTCAAGGTTCATGCCTGGGTCCCTCGTTCAGACGGAGTGTTTGCCAGAAAGGGAGGAAAACAAAATATTGTGGCTCAGTGAGGGAGTTAAGGAGCCAAGAAGGCTGCAGGTAACAGAATATGCTGATGTCTGCGTATCAAGACAGAGGGATATAGGAATTCCCAGGAGAAGGGAATTCAGGAGAATGGAAGAACTGTCCTACGCCCACTAAGGTGGCACCAGTGGCTCAGCCAGTTTGGGCCCTGTCATCAATGCAGACACTGATGGGCGAGGGGAGGACACACGCCACCTCCTGAGAGTGACTCATGCCATACTCTTCCCACCTCAGAGCCTTTGTACTTGCCTTCCCTGTGCTGTATGCCTGATATCTTCATACAGTGCCTGGCACACAGTAGATGCTCAACCACTGTTGTCTGCCTGGATGGTTGGTTGATAGGTTGAATGTATCAATAGATATGCATGGGTGGGTGGATATGGATGGATATGGATGAATATGAATGGATGGATATGGATGAATATGGATGGATGGATAAATGAATATGGATGGATGAATATGGATGGGTGGATAAATGGATATGGATAGATATGGATGGATGGATATGGATGGATTTGGATGAATATGGATGGATGGGTTTGGATGGATGGAGAAATGGATATGGATGAATATGGATGGATGGATAAATGGATATGGATAGATATGGATGGATGGATATGGATGGATTTGGATGAATATGGATGGATGGATAAATGGATACGGACGGATATGGATGAATATGGATGGAGGGGAGGATGGAAAGGTGCACAGAAGAAAAGAAGGAAAGCAGATTTGGCCACACTACTTAAAACAAGGTGGTAAACATAGCACTGGTCTGGAGTCAGAGGCCATGGGTTCTAATTTGTCTGACTTTAGTCAGGTGGCTTATGAGTGCATAACCCACATTTTTAAATCTGTGAAATGGATACAAATGCCAACTTTCCAGGACCGGTGGGGATGAATAAATGAGATAAGCTATGTAAAAGTAATATGAATATTACAAGCCCTCCATAAATGTAAGAAATGATGTTAATAGTGAAAATACAGCCACGGTGCTCAGCTGCCCTGCCATCCTTCAGTGCCAAAGCGCATGTTGGAATGAGAGGCGAGAGGCAGGGCCCTGGAGGTCTCACTTGTGTGGATTCCTTGATCCTTTGGGGGCAGGCTGTCACCTTTTGGAGCACCCTCATTTCATTTCAGGCCAGCCCTCACACATGTTTTTAAAATACGTCTGTATTGATTTTTAGAGAGAGAGGAAGGGAGAGGGATAGAGAGGTAGAAACTTTGATGAGAGAGAAACATCATCAGTGGCCTCCTGCATGCCCCTTCTGGGGATCGAGCCAGCAACCTGGGCATGTGCCCTTACTGGGAATCGAACCAGTGACCTCTTGGTTTGTTGTGGCAGAATGCATGGGAGAACGAGCATCCAGCACTCTGAGGGAGGACAGTTTAACCTTTATTTCGCAGATATTCTAGTCCAGGGGAATTGCGGGTCCAAAGCCTGAACTGAACTCGTGGGGAGGCTCGGACCTATATATCTCCTCCTGTGGCGGGCCCCTGAGGGTCCCCACAGCTCTGCCCACGTCAGTCTTGGTGGGGCCTTGGGGGCATGCTCCACAGCTCTGCCCAAATCAGCTGTGGCGGGGCCCTGGGGTTAGGCTCTGCAGCTCCTCAGCCCAAGTCAGTCAGAGTGGGGAAGTAAGACTACAGTTTTAACCAGATACTGAACTAGGTTGCAAGCCCCCTCCCCTCCCCTCCCATCCCCCATTTTCCTTTTCAGGTTCATGGGTTGCCACTCAACCACTGAGCCACACCAGCTGTGCCCCACACATATATTTTTGTCTGCCTTCCTCTCTGCCATTCTGATCCTCCACATGGTTGGGGGATGTGGAAGGTGACGCTGGAGCCCGTGACCTGTGCAGTTTTGGGGGGGACAGTTCAGCTCGTGTTCTTTGCGATAGCTCAGTTTCGACAACTCCGACTTACGGTGGGATGATCTCTGCAATCTCTTGGGGCAGGTGGGCGCTGCTTCCCGTCCTTACTGGCTCACGTAAGCACAGTGGGGTCAGGCCTTTTTTGTTACGTACAACCACTGCCTCTTTATCCACTTACTTCCCGGCAGCTTGCAACCCAGGAAAAACTCTCTTCCCGAGAAACTCTCATTTACCTCCTAAAGCCTGGGCAAGGTGTTCCCAAAGGGCAGCGAACTCAGAATAACTTTTGGCCCATTTTGGGCTGGTGCTTTGCATGGCATGTGAAAAGGCGATGCTCGCGTTGGCAACCCAAGGGGACTGGGCAGCAGAGCAGCTGCGAAAGCCAGAGTCCTGCCCGGCGGCGCTGAGCCCGTCCTGCCCGGGCAGGTCCTGCAGGTGGTTGGCGGTGATGTAAGTTATTGCAGCACCGAGAGTATGTGACTGATGTGCAAAGACGCACCGCAGAGCCAAGGCTTGGTGGTTTTAAATTAGCCACGCCCCATCTCCCCCCACCAGCACAGAAAATTGCAAGTCGATAGATGTTAAAATCTGGTTTTCAGATGTTCTTTAGGGACCTAACTTAACTCTGAGATGCCCACTAAGATATATGCAATCCCACGTTGCCGGCATCTTCCCGGCTGTGTAAATAAATTCTCCGATCCTGCTACAGGGAAGCAGATCAGAACAGACCCACGTATCGGGTTGGATAATGCACCTCTCCTTGCAGTGTGCGCACACGTGGGTGGCTCTGGCTCGGTCGTCATCCCAGGCCAGGCGTGGCTCCCTGTGCTCACCGAGGGGGAACAGACTGAAATCTGGTCTCGTTTCCCACCACGAGGGAACCAGAGGGCCGCAGCTGTTTCTGTTTAACAGGGTTATCTCTGGGACTGGGCGGGTTTTGAAATATTTTCCTTCTTCTGGTTTCTATGTAATTCCTGATCCTTTTCCACATTAACTGCGTGTTGCTGTTGTTTAGGGATAAGGAAGCAGTAACTTTAAATTATAAGGAGAAAAAGATTTCCTCTCTGGAAGAATAAAAGGAGCCTTTGGTGAGCTGGCGTCATGGAAGAATCTGAATACCTAGGGCACATCTGTTGTTTAGCGAAAAGCTCTGGAGGCCTCAGGGTTATTTCAGCGCTTTGCCTTGAACGAAGGTGCATTTTCCCACACCTGATGTCGGCTGCCTGAAGCGTTGCCACATTGAGTCCGGCATTGCGCATGCCCATCAATCACTTGGTCTGTGTTGGGGCTGAGCCACTCTGTAAGGCAAGCATGTCAGATTCAAAGGCTAACACAGACCAAATAAATGAGGCTTGTGGCCCGCAGGCCACGAGTTTGACATGCTTCCTGTAAGCAGTCTGCCCCTTGACCCTGTGCCTGAAAGTGGCCTGAACCTGATCTGGCCATGGACTTGGGCAGAGAAGCCCATACCACGGGGGAGGTGGCAGGCAGAAGGAAAGATGGCAACGAGGCACATGCTGGTGGCTGGTATAGTCCTTCCTCTCACCAGCACCTTCTTGCCAATGCCCCAGGGGGTACCCAGCTGAGTGACAGGTGGGCTTAGTGATGTCAGCATTTAAGACATGGTGATCAGGAGGAGTTGGCGCAGGAAGAAATGATTTTTTTAAATGTACTTTGCCCAGCCCTAGCCGGTTTGGCTCAATGGATAGAGGGTCGGCATGCAGACCAAAAAGTCCTGGGTTCGATTCCAGTCAAGAGCACATTCCCTGATTGCAGGCTCAATCCCCAGTAGGGGGCATGCAGGAGGCAGCCGATCAATGATTCTCTCTCATCATTGATGTTTCTCTCTCTCTCTCTCTCTCTCTCTCTCTCTCTCTCTCTCTCCCTCCCTCCCTCCCTCTGAAATCAATAAAAATATATTTTAAAAATAATAAAATGAATGAATGAGTGCATGTTGCCCAGAGTTGCAGGACTATCAGCTCTGCTGGTAGGACACACAGCGGTTCTCAGGCTGTGCTCTGCCTCAGGAGCTGCCTCCTAAGAGGCGAACTGCTGAAAAGTGTCCTCCAAGTGAGTCAGAATCACCTGGGATGCTGGCGGAAACGCAGCTCCTGGGCCTGCGGGACTATCCAGTCGGAGCCACTGGGCACATCACTGCTCCCAGAGCATCTTCCCCGAAGGTCTCGAAACTGGAATCATGTCATTATTTAAGTGCAGAGCTTCATGATTAGGATTGTCATTTAAAAGCCATGGACAGACTCTCTCTCTCTCTCTCTCTCTCTCTCTCTCTCTCTCTCTCTCTCTGTCTTTCCATCATCTATCCATGAATCGGGCACCTCCTTCCCATTTGGGTAAGTGCTGGAAAAGGCCTGAGAGGTCCAGGGCGCGTGCTGGCTCCCACACTGCTGCCTGTGGGGCCTTGGGGCCTCAGGACAGTGGGAATGCCTGGGGTTAGGGGCGGAAGTTGAGCCTGAGAGCAGCTGAGTTCAGGGTCTTCTTCCCTCACATCAACTTGGGCAGCTCTGCGCTATATACTGAATTATTTCCACGTGAGTCCTTCTGCAGAAGGTATTTTCCTCTCATTAAAAAATGGGGGTGGGAGTGAAAGAGAGAGAGCAGGAAAATTTTAAAGGGGCTTAATGATGATCACAATCCCCTCCAAATCCAGAAAGCTGCAGTATATGACGTGAACTTGTCAGAATCGTGTGATAAAAGACGATCCATTTTTTGCCTTCATTTTATCACTTCTCACGCCCAACAAGACATGATGGCTCGGAGTTTAGTATTGCAAATAACCTGTCAACATCTCAAGGATGAGACCCCCTCACACATACCCAATGTTTTTGTAATGAGTCCTTCCACATCACGGTACATAGTTAATCGATATAAATTGTTAGTCAGCCTCCAGTGTGGTCACCGGTGCAGATGACCAGAGAACTTGGAAATGGTTCAAAAGAGAGCCTCCACCTGCAGGGATGTGTATTCCATGGAAGAGCAGATGTGGCTTCTGAATGTGGGAGCGAATGAATTAATCGCTGCAACTTCTGTACGGAGGGTGCAGGGGCCGTTGCTGGGTAGAGGGAAGGAAGAAAGGGGAATTCAGGATCTCTGCTCTCTGAATCATGCCTTCTTCCTTGGAAACTTGTCATTCACAAACCCAATTATGTGCAGGTAGAATGTCAGCTCTGACAGAATGAAACCAATGCACGCTTCATATGGCTGGATTTTTTTTAAAAAAAAAGAAATCCTGCTTTACTAGCAGGCTCTATTTTCATAATGTCTATTTGAAAAAAAAAAAAAAAAGACCAAATCATATACTTCCCGACGCACTCCTCAAAAGCTTCAATCACTGTGTCCGCAGAGAGCTGTGGGGTGTTGCTGTGCGCATTTGCCAGGATGGGGAGACTCATGAGGACCAAGAGAAACCCTCTTGGCTTTGCCTCTGACCCTCGGCTCCTTCCCGAGCCTCTGGGCCTTGGGTCCCCATTTGTAAACAGAGGTTATTAAATTAGTCTTTCCAAAGGCGGTGGTGGAACCCTCTGAGGCTGAAGATTCTTTGCAAATAAAAATGCCGTGCCACAGGAGTGCCTGCCAGTTATAAATGAAGATGGACGGCGGGAAGGGAAATACAGATCTTCCTGGTTTCGATTTACCACTTTTCTTTTTTTACATCTTTTCTTTTCTTCTTTTTTCCTCTTTGGTTTTGGTTTTTCTTTTTCTTTATTGATTGATTTTTAGAAAGAGAGAAGAAGGGGGAGAGAGAAGGAGAGATTGATTTGTTGTTCCACTTATTTATGCATTCATTGATTGCTTCTTGTATGTGCCCTGACCAGGGATCGAAACCACAACCTTGGTCTATCCAGGTGATGCTCTAACAACTGAGCTACCCGGCCAGGGCCTGGTTTTGATTTTTCTGAATGTTTTTGTTCAGGAGTAAAAGCCTATTCTGGCCCGGCCAGTGTGGCTCAGTGGTTGAGCATTGACCTATGAACCAGGAGTTCACTGTTTGATTCCCGCTCAGGGCACATGGCCGGGTTATGGGCTCGATCTCCAGTAGCGGGCTTGCATGTTTCTCTCTGATTGATGTTTCTATCTCTCTTTCCCTCTCCCTTCCTCTCTCTCTCAAAAAAAAAAAATCAATAAAAACGTGTTTGTTTGTTTTTAAAAAGTGTATTCTTGGAATCAGGGATGCTGTCTATAAGGAATTGTTTTTGTTCAGGAATCAGATCCTCCTTTGAACCTCTGTTTAGGGCTGACTTTGATCGTATTGCTCAGCCTCTCTGAGCCTTTGGAAAGTGGCGGTGGACTTGTCTTTCTTGGTGTGCAGTCTGTCATGTTTCTTGCGGATGCTATGCTTCTCGCTTCTAATAATGTAGGGTCTACGAGGGCAGGGGTCTGTGTCTGGTTGGCATCCCAAGTGCCTAATGCAGTGTCTAGCACATGGTAGGTGCTTGACAGTTATTTGTTGAGAGACTAAACGGGGCCCTCGGCCTCTCCCCTTTCTTTTGTGCTCACGCTTCTCCGCAGTGGGACTCGTTCTGGAACTGGTTCCATAATCCGGTGACTCTCCTTGTCTTTTCCCTTCTCCTGGAGCTTTAGTTCGTTAGATCACATCCGTCCAGCATTAAATATTGTGCTCTTCCCTGCATTGCTGAATAAGTTTCACTGAGGAATATTCTAGAATCTGAATTGGGTTTAAAAATATCCTCTACCTTTTGTTTTAAAAGTATGACTTTCCAGTAAAACTGTTAGTTGCCAAAGAACTTCCTAAATTTGCTTAAATACTAGTACATGAAAACGTTTTTTCTTAAGCCATAAGCTGGCATAAAAATTTTAAGAGGAAAAAAAAACACACACAAAAAAAACCTGACGACTTCCCCAAACCCCTGACTTTTTTTTTAAAGTAGCTGATTAATTAGTTACTATTAAAATGAGCTCTATTTCTAAAAGGAACAGCGAGGGTTAGGATTAAACATCTTTGAGTTTGGAGATGCAAACCAGACCCACGTGTGCATTCTGGCTGTTGTATTTTCCATCTGACAAAAAGCAGGACGTGGGAGACCATGACAGGCCTAATTCGGCTGGATTAAGCTGATTTTGTTTTCTCGGAACATTTGGGTGTCAACATTCAGGCACACAATATTAATAGATTAAGAACAAAAACCAACTGGCCACCTCGGTGGATGCTAAAAAAGCATTCAAAATTCAACACCCTTTTGTGAATAAAGACAACAACAATCAACAAACTAGCCTAGCAGGAAACTTCTCTGGTTTAATAAAGGGCCTCGACAGAAAGCCCACAGCTAAGTCATACTCGATGGTGAAAGACTGGCTGCTTTCCCTGAGGACCAGGAGCCCTACCAGGATGCCCACACATGCCACTTTAGTCGCCAGCGTGCTCAAGACAGTGAGGCAAGACAAAGACAGAGAAAGACATCAGGCGGCAAAGAAAGAAACAAGGCTGTCTGGGCTACAGGAAATCCAAAGGAAACACACACTATTAGAATTAATAAGCAAGTTCAGCAAGATGGTATGATGTAACATCCATGTAGAAATATCATTTGTGTTTCTATACCGTAACAATCTAGAAAATGAAATTAAGCACTTTCATTTACAGTGGTATCAATAAGAATAAATTACTTAAAAATAAACTTAACAAAAGAAGTGCAAGACATAACAGAAAACCACAAAATAGCATCGAAGGAAATTAAAGTATACTGAAATAAATGGAAAGACATCCTTCGTTCATGGATTGGAAGACTTAATGTTGTTAAGATAGCAATATTCTCCAAACTGGTGTACAGATTCAATTCCAAGCAGGACCATTTTGCAGAAATTGGCAAGCTACTATCCTAAAATTTATATTTTATGATGCAAATGCCAGGGATGCAGAAGAATCAAAACAACTTTTTAAAGGGGGAACAGTTTTGGAGGAGCCTCACTTCACAGTTTCAAAACTTACTACACAGCGACAGTAACAAAGACAGTGTAATACTGGCAAAAGGATAGACATACAGATCAATGGAATAATTGAAAGGACAGAAATAAACCTTTAAATTTATGATCAATTAATTTTTGAGAAGGATGCCAAGACACTTCAATGGGGAAATAATAGACTTTTAACAAATGGTGCTGGGACCGTTGGATAGCCACAGGAGTATGAATCTGGACTCCTACCTCAGGTCATATATGAAAATTAACTCAAAATGGAACATAGATACACATATACTAGTAAGAGCTAAAACCATAAAACTCTTAGATTCAAATATAGGAGTAAATCTTTATGATCTTAAGTCAGGCAATGGTTTCTTAGATATGATACTTAAAGCACAAGCAACAACAGAAAACAAATA
The DNA here is from genome assembly GCF_951640355.1 of Cnephaeus nilssonii. NCBI lineage: Eukaryota > Metazoa > Chordata > Mammalia > Chiroptera > Vespertilionidae > Cnephaeus > Cnephaeus nilssonii. The sequence goes on along the minus strand of NC_137088.1, from coordinate 50,906,184 downwards.
TAAATTGGACTTCATCAAAATTTTTTTTTAAATTGTGCTTTAACAGGCATCATCAAGAAAGTGAAAACCCACATAATGGAAGAAAATTTTTGCAAATCATATACTATCTGATAAAGGAATTGTATCCAGAATATATGTATATAAAAATGTTTACAACTTAATAATAAAAGACAAATAACAATTTAAAAATGGACTAAGGATTTGAATAGACATTTTTACAAAGAAGAGATATAATAAGCACGTTAAAAGATGCTCAACATAATTAGCTATTTAAAAAGTGCACATCTAAAGCACAGTAAGATACCACTTCAAACCCACTAGGATGGCAATAATCAAAAAGAAAGAATAACAAGTACAGGGAGGAAGCAGAGAAAATGGAACACTCATTCATTGATGGTAGGAATATAAAATGGTACATATATTTTTTGAAAAAAAAGTTTAACAATTCCTCAAATTGTTAAGCTTAAAGTTACCATATGACCCAGAAATTCTACTCCTGGGTATCCACCCAAGAGAATAGAAAACATATGTACACACACACACACACACACACACACAATCGTGTCCAAAAATATTCAGAGCAGCATTAATTCACAAAGGTCAAAAAGTGGAAACAATCCAAATGCCCACCAACTGATAAATGGATAAACAAAATATACAATGGAATATTATATTTCAATAAAAAGGCAATGAAGGATTGACACATGCTGCAACATAGATGACCCTTGAAAACGTCATATTATATGAAAGAAGCAAGTTTCAAAAATCTACATATTGTATGATTTCATTTATGTGAAATTTCCAGAATAGGCAAAACCATATAAATAGAAAATGGATTAGTGGTTGTCAGGACCTGGGGGAACGGGAATGTGGGAAGTTACTGCTCATGTGCACGGGGTTTCTTTGGGGGTGATGAAAATGTTCTAAAATTAGACAGTGATGATAGTTTCACAACTCTGTGAACATACTAAAAGCTAAATAACAACTCAACATTTCTCTCTCCTCTCTCTCCCCCTCTGCCTCTCTAAAATAAAGTAAAATAAATAAATTAAAGTTCCCATTTCTCTGCAACAAGAAGCTAATTGGTGATATTTAATCCTATGAATGAAGCAGGGAAAAAAAGATATCTTACTTGCTCTTCAGTATGTTTTCTATCATAAAATAACCCTGAAAAAAAAATCCCCAAATTAGTAGAAGTGTCTAGGATCAAAGCCACTTTTAAATGGTGAGTTTTATGACATATGAATTATATCTTAAAGCTGTTATCAAAAAATTCAGGCACCAAATAAATAAAGTAAAATAAAATAAAATTCAGGCACATGTGGGATTGGGATGATGGACTCTTTGTTGCCTTTGTAAGGTGCTACTGGAACTAATCAAAGATAAGAGTATACATATAACAGCTTATTTTCGTTAAAATTTCCTCCTCCATTATTTTTGTCTGTTTTATTGATGGACACTAGACATGCTTTTGTGTTGCTGAATGAACCTTTTTATTGCTTCATCATTTGTGTAGCCATGGAGAATGGAAAGATGTAACCTTAAAGAGGAATGCTCAATTTGGAGAAGAGATTTTGATCATTGGCTGCTGCCTTTTGAAAGAATTTGCATGCATGATTCCTTTGTATATTATAAAAACAATCAATTTAGGGAAGATTTGGGTTTCTAATTAAATTTCAAACCTACAGGGATCTTTCGTGGAAATGAAAATGCCTTTCTCATAAAATCGTGGGCCCAGATTTGTTTAATGGGGAAAGTATTTTTCTCTTAAAGAAAATCTCACCTGCAGTTCTTTTTAAAGCCACGTTCATTTTCCAAGGTCTAAGAACCTTTCATAAAAAATGGTATGTTGTCAGTATTTGTTAAGTCTACTGGTAATAGCATATGTATTATGTCTATTTAATTACTGTTACAGTCAAGGAAATTGTGGTCATGGTCTTTCTCCAGTGTGTTTTACCTGCTAAAATAAAAAAAAATAGTTTGACATTCCTCTTGGGGAACTGATTTAGAAGGAAAGGTTGGGGTCCGTGTTTAAACATCCTTAGCATGCTTACGTGGGGGTCTCTGACCTTCCATGGTGTCTGCACATGCGCACTGCCTGCCATCTACAAAGGCAGGCGCGCTGTGCTATGCTCCCTTAGATGCTTTTGCCAAAAAGCAGTTGCCAAGGAATGTGTTTATATCGTTTGGGATCCAAGGGCTGGGGACTGGCAGGCCAATGGGAAATAATGGGGGTTCTGGCCTTCCCCTCACCTCCCGCCTTTGCTGCTTGCAGGAAGATCTGTCTGCACTGCAAGTGCCCTCAGGAGGAGCACATGGTGACGGTGATGCCCCTGGAGATGGAGAAGACCGTCAGCAAACTCATGTTTGACTTCCAGAGGAACTCGACCTCGGACGACGACTCGGGCTGCGCCTTGGAGGAGTACGCCTGGGTCCCGCCTGGGCTGAAGCCTGAACAGGTACCGCTCGGAGGAGGGAAAGTGTGGTTTGCCTTTTGCCTTTGTCTTGCCCGTCCTGTCTCAGTCCAGTTCAGAAGGAAGCGTTGACTTGGCTGATTCAGGGAAGTGGTTGGGGCTCCATGGGTTGGAGATGGCTGAGGCCGCAGTGGGGAATGAGGAAGAGAAATGAAACTGAGCCTTGTGTGAGCCATCACTTTCATTCATTCCGTATTGCCATGAACTGTTAACAGAAGATGGTCTAGCAACTTCTCAGAAATGTTGGCTTTGGAACATTAGATAGTGAATCTTTAATTTCGGAGAGGGAAGGGAGTTCTGCCTTGACCATGAATCTTGAGGTTAAGATTCTTTGTAAAGCAGAGTGAGGAAATGTGGATTCATTCGCCTGTTCCCCCCAGTGATTTATATGTGCTGTGTTTAAATATTACTCTTGGCCTTGCTTTACAAAGAAAGACATTGGCATTTCCTGAAATATTTTGGCACTACCCACAGGCTGTAAATATTATTGGCTCGATGAGATGAACTTGGTTTTTTCTGTTCACTGCCTTTTTCCCAGTGATATACAGCCTCTGCTTTGCATTTCTCGGTACTTGGAATTTTCTCTTCCACCAGCCTCAGTGTTGGCTTAGAAGCCCCTGCTTTCGGCTAGGTATTTCCATGATCTTCTCTCTGCATCTGTTATCAGTGAGGTGCTGTCCGTGTCCCCACCTGTTGTCAGTGGAAGTGGGCTTTGTGGGGTGCCGCTGGAATAAGAATTTCCTGAAGCCCCTCCCCCCCCCCAGGAGAAATAAAATAAAGTTTTATTTCTGTGGAATTAAACCCCTGAGTTTCCAAGGCCCCAGCTCCCTCTGTCCCGCCATGGAAAAGTCCCATTTCGTCTTCAGCAGGGCTAGGATCAGAGCCAGTGCCCAGAGTTTCTGCTCCACGTTTGCACAGTCCAGTCCAGCATCTGGTCAGGTTAGCCTGTGTTCCCAGCTGCAGTCCATGGTGTTTGGGGTCCAGATGGCCAGGGGCCATGTAGCTTCTAGGCCACGTGGCTGTGGAGGGAGCACCCATGAGTGCAAGGAAACAGGAGCAAAGCGAAAGGAACAAGAGAGCAAGAACTCCTTTGCCTGGGGGATATGACCTTCCAAGATTTTGCACACTTGCGGTGGCTCCACCCCCTAGTCAATTATCTTTATTCCCAGGTCAGACTGACAGGCAAGCATCCTCCCCATGTGACCCAGACTTCACTGCACATGCGCCTATCCCCCCTTTGTTGGTCCCCTCCCCCCGGTGATCTGCAGGGCATGGACAGGTGGTTCCCCAGGGAGTGTGAAGTTGCAGCTTCCAAGTGAAGCTGCCCAGATGGCCTTGCTTGTATCTGGCCTTCCCTCTGCTCCTTAGCTATTATTAATATTAGCTAGCTGGTTACGACAGTAACACATCTTTAAGAGGCAGGTTTACTAGAATCTTAAGTGTTTGACCACTGTTCCCTTCCTCTGACACAGAGAGCTTCTTGCTCTGCAGGTCTTTATATCTGACAGAATGTTTTGAAACTTAAAAAGCCCTGAAATTTCAAGTTAGGAACTTCAGATGTGGCCATGCTTTTAGAAAAAGTTCTTTTTTAAATAACTCTTTATTGTTGAAAGTATTACATATGTAGAAAAAGTTCTTTATGATTAAGAAAGACCTAAGAACCCGGCCAGTGTAGCTCAATGGTTGAGTGTCCATGTAGGAACCAAAAGGTCACTGGTTTTATTCCCGATCAGGGCACATGCCCGGGTTGCAGGCTCGATTCCCAGTGGGAGGCGTACAGGAGGCACCCAATTGATGATGTTTCTCTCTCATTGGAGTTTCTATCTATCTATCCCTCTCCCTTCCTCTCTCTCTAAAAATCAATAAAGACATTCTTTTTTTAAAAAAGAAAGACCCAAGAATTCACCAACAACTTAAGGGTGGGACCCTGATAACATCACTTTGATTGGCCATTTCTCATTTTTTTCTTCCAATACTGAGGTTGCAAATTGGCTGACGAAATCAACCACACAGGGCAAGATTTCTTTAGCCAGCAAATATTGTTTAAACTTTTGACTTAGTAGATAAGATGGGGGGAGGTAGAGGAGGCCATAGGGGGGATAAATGGTGATGGAAGGAGACTTGACTTGGTGATGGAAGGAGACTTGATCTGTATATTGTATTATGTGACTGAACACACAATACAATATACAGATGATGTGTTATAGAACTGTACATCTGAAATCTGTATAATTTCATTAACCAATGTCACCCCAATAAAGTCAATAAAAAATAAAATTCTAGAGCCATAAGAAAAAAAAACAACTTTAAATTAATTACTAATGCTTAGTAATTAGGAATTTTTAGTTAAGAGTTTATGCTTATGGCCCTGGCCAGTGTGGCTCAGTTGGTTGGGTGCCATCCTGTGCATTAAAGGGTTGTCGGTTGGATGTCCAGATCGTGGGCTCAAATCCCCAGTGGTGTGTGTGTGGGGTGGGGAGTTGGGGTAGAGGGGAAAGTATAGGAAGCAGCTGACTGATGTTGGGTTTTCACATCAATGTTTCTCTAAAAAATCAATTAAGTATTCTTTAAAAATAATCATGAAAATTTGAGGATCTGAATTCTCATTTCTGCCAGAAATGGTGTTTTGGCCATTGCGTTGAGAGCTGGCATTCTTTCTAGACAGAGTTTGATCTGTACAAGTCACCCTAGTCTCCTCTAAGCCCACTTTAACCCTTTGTGGTGCCTTCCTAAACCCTGCAGGTACTTCAGTTTTGTGATCTCTATTCTGATTCCTACCATGGAGAAAATATCTCAGAATAGAAACATTCACAGGAAATAATGTCCATGAAAATTGAAGGGAACTTGGATATTAACAGCAAGAAATGAGTGTTTTCTCTCTGTTAGTAGGTTGAAGTTATATATTTTCCTGTTTCAGTAAGGATTATATTATTAAAGTGTAAGTTTAAGAAGAATGAGAGGATTTGAGTTTGTCTGTAAAACTCAGATGAGGTGGTGGGTGACTGAGGATCTTTGTTTGACATCACCATTCTGCCCCTGGTACTTGAGCAATGAGTTTTCACACCTCGATACATCTGTGAGCTTGTTTCATTTCTGTGCTAACCTCATTTCCAGCAGCTTCTAAGAGACCCATCCTTCTTTTGTTCACTTTGCTTCCTGCTAAATTGGGCCCTGAAATTTCAAAGTTAAACTGTTTTCAGTTCCCTGCTTACGTAGATTTCTTCTTTAAGATAGTTGAACATCAGTCTATGATGTTCAGATTCAGGCAAAATTTTCTATTGAGCCAAGAAATAGACAATTGCAGAAGCTAGTTCTTGGTTAAATTCTCCAATTCAAAAAGTGAGCGATTATGGTATTTTGGAGGCTACTTTGACTCATCCAAAATGAACGTCTTGGGGAAGTATAAAGCAATGTTCTTTGATTTGTTTTGAAAGAAGATGATTAATGCTATTAAACAAGTGGTTTGAATTATGTCAGATGAAAGGATATTCCTCTCTTAAAATTTTGTTGCTCTTTTACACAGTTTTCTCTATTCTTTACACTTACTCAGACCTCTATGACACAGATACTTAGAAAGGGAAATTGTCTTCAGAGAGAGACTGTCTCTTCAAGCTATTTGAAGGGCTCTGTACTTGCCTAATAAAATATAAGTCTATATTAAAGATATTTGTTGCATGAAGTAAATGCACTTCGAATTTGTAAATTATGAGATACCTTCAATTGTGTAGGTTTAAAGGTTTTTAAAACCTTATCCAGTATGCTCTAAGATTAGAAAAGTTTGAATCCTAAATGTCTCTCACTAATAAAAGTTTAGTATCGTGTTAGTTGTCTCTGGTTTGAGAAAAGCCATTTTTCTACCAAGAGAAATTATAATGAACATTAAAATGCTTTGTGCTGGAGGCAAAATACGACTAGTCAGGGTTGGGAGCAATGTGTTTCCTTTCCTTTCTGTTGGAAACCTTTCATTTTAGCCCCTGGCGTGGGGTTGGTTAGTAGACCTTCAGGTTATACTCTTTATTATTCCATTTCTTCCGAGAAATGCCTTCAATTAAATACAATGCAATTGAAAGTCACCTCCCACTTGGGGAGGTGTTCTTGAATGTGAGCACTTAATTTTAGAAAAATCTACTAGCTGTAAAGCCCAATTTTCTTAACGTAGTCTGAAAGCTAATCTGCATCACAGAGGATGCCAGCGAGGACAGGCGTTGATCCTGTGATGTGTGATGACTGGCCTGGAAAGTATCCGGAGATTGCTCAGATCCTCTGCCTTTGCTTCCTCCAAATATGTCTGATGCCACCCAGAGAGCCTTGCGGTAGCGAACAGAGAGCTGGAGTCCGCCCTGATTGACCATCGAAGTCTGCTAGACGGCGCCAGTTTCTCTTCAAACCCAAACACTTAATGATGTGCTCTGTCTCCCAGAGATGCCATGGTTATCAACTGACAGTACATAATACTCCGGGCAGGATGTGGGGGTGTTCAACAAGCTTATGAGAAAGGCCAGTGGTGAGCAGGGTTTCTCCATCTCAGCACTCTTGGCAGCGTTAACTGGGTAAGTCTTTGCTCTCGAGGCCTCCTGCGCTTTGCAAGATGATTGGCAGCATCCCTGGCCTCTACCCACTAGAAGCCAGTAACACACGCCATCCTTCCCCCATCGCTGGGATAACTAATCATGTCTCCAGACATTGCCCAATGTCCAGGGGAGTAGGGGGAGGAATGTGGATTGAGTATCCCTGGCTGAAAGTGATATTAAAACCTGGAGTATCTGGCAGCAAAATTCTGTTCCAATCAAAACAAAAAAAGGATGCCTCGATTCAACAAACATTTACCGAACTCCTGCCATGTTCTCACTGCAGCATAATGGCCGCTGCCCTGTGAGGGGGTCAGGTGTTTGGCAGAGAAGTGTGTTCCAACCTTTTTGCGTGTGTATATAACAAGTGTCTATGGATATAGGAGTACATTTCTGGGTGTGTGTTTTTTTGGACAAAAATGTGATAATGCGACCCACTTACTGTGATTTTTCCCCACTTCGTGTGTTGCGAGGATTTTTCTCTATCAGTGTATTTAGATCCAGATTCTCCTTGGGAAGGATGTGCAGTTCTCTGTCGGTGGTTCCTAACCCGGAGTGGTACCAGCACCACTAGGGGGCATTTGGATATGGGTGTTTGGGAGGAGGTAGTTATTGTGAAATGGCTGGAGGACTCCACTACTGTTTTCATGGGTAGGAGCTTGGGATGCTACACATCCTGAAAAGTACCAGATGATCCTGCACAAAGGAGAATTGACCCCTCCCAGGCACCAGAGTACCACCCCGAGCAACCCTGAGCCAACGTTTACTTTTGAAATGTGCGTCCCGGGCTGCTTTCCTTGATATGAAATAAGGTGACAGCAACCAACCTTCCTGTACACTTGCGGCTCCTCTCCGGAAGAGCAGTTGCTGCAGGTGGAGGGGTCACATGTAAAGCTCCTTCAGGCGTTGATCCTGCCCTCCAGAGGTGGTCTCCGCCGCGTGGGCTGGGCCGCGGCCCTCAATGGTACATGTGCTTGTGGTTTTCCTATTAGTTCTCCTTCTCGCTGTGCCATGGGTCTGAAGAGGCCATCAGAGTGTTTCTCCTGATGCACGTCCTTCTCATCCATGTTCCGGGTACCCCAAATGTCTGCGGGGGATTCTCAAATACAGATGCCCCCAAACTCTTGGTCTCCACACATTGGTAATTTGACCTTGACCTTAACTGTGTTTTTGCACATAAAGAGTGGTGGTTAGGTTATTTGTCCAGAACTCGCAAGTTTCCCTTCAAACTATCCCAGGACGGACGAAGAGTAGATACCAGGAGTAACTGTCCAGTGTTTGGCTTTCAGAGTATTCTGCTGGAAGTGGTAAAATGAACCATCCAACACTACCTAAGAGACGGGTGCAGTCATTGGTTTTGAGCCCCGTGAAAGTCTCCAATATCTTTATCGGGTTGCATAGCCTTCGTTATTTATGGCGCATCCATCGTGTGTCAGGTGAATGTTTCCTCAAGGAGCTTCTCTGACTGCCCAGACGCCCAGCACATGCTCACGGCAATCCCTGGAACTCCCTATTAGCGTTCATCAAACTGGTAATTAGATACTTGTTGGTGTGATTATTTGTTCAATAATTGTGTCCCCCCCCCCCCCCCCCACTGTAGTTTATGATCCAGAAAACCCCAGCGCCTGGCACAGCGCCTGACCCATGGCAGCCACCCCGGGGACATTAGTGAAGAGCAGGCAGGAGACGGGGTCCTCTGAAGGACCAGAGACGTTCGGGGCTGCATCACACGGAAAAGATATTAGACTTTTAACTGGTTTTCTACGTAGAGAGTTGCTTCGTGACCATGATTCCTGCCCCTCTGCTTCTCTTAAAAGTTGTGTTCTAGGCGATGCCCTGTCCAGCCGCTGCTTCAGTGTCTCAGGTTGGAAAGGGCAGGAGCCGGGTGGCATCTGGCAAAGGCACAGTGCCCTCAGCTCCAGGATCGGGTCTGGGCAGGGTGGGGAACTGGGGGTCTGGCAGACCCCCTTTTGTTTCCAGGGGACCCTTTATGTCACCATCCCCATCTGGGGAGCTGCAGGGAGTCACTGGGTGAGGAGGAGGCAGCAGGGCCCAGTGGGAAGGGCTTGGCTTGGAGTCAGCAAATCTGGCTGCTGCTCCATCCCTCTCTGACCTCGGGAAAGTTGCTCAACTTCAAGGAGCCTCGGTTGCCTCGTGGTCATGATGATGACCATGGAGAACGTGACTGCATTTTCTTCACACACTCGTTTCTGCCCACCAGCATTTTAACTGTGTGCATTACTAGATTCTCCTTTAACAACTGAATTTGGTCGTTGCTATTGCTGTCTCTGTTTTAGTGGTGAGTAAAGGAAGGCTCAGAGACGTTAAAAACTTGCCCACGACCACACAGCGAATGAGCAGCAGTGATGGATTCAATCTCAGATGCCCCAGGAACTAGTACTCTGAGACTGTGGACCTCAGGGCTGGGCTGGCCCGAATGAGGGCTTGTGGCTGTCCAAGACCGAGGAAGGTTAGGCGGGGATGGAGGAGAGGGGTTAAGCATAGATTGAACGGGAATCCTGGATGCCTTCTCAAGGGCTTTTAATAAAATAATTTGGGATTCCACCTACACAGAGCCTTCCTCCCTGCAGGGACTTGGTTGTAGGGTTGCTGTAAATGGGCAGCTTCGTTCAAATGATGTGCTGGCTCTGTGGAGCTGGAGCAGGTCAGACTTCTTTGATGCCCAAGTCGGCTTCGGGCCCTGCCACCCATCTTGCTGGGTGCCTGAATCCTGCAGCATCACCGTCCCCAGGCCTGGGTCCCAGGAGTGTGCCCCGGGGCATTCTCTGTAGGTCCTCAGAGTGCAGACACAGCCATCCCATGCAGAAGAAGATGCTGCACACCTCCCCTAGGGGCTGAAGAGCAGGAGCGGTGGCCCTGGCACGGGCTCTGACTTTGCTGCTCAGGCCTCTTTAGCACGTCTCTGATGCGGGCTGATGGCCTCCTAGCAGCTTTCCAGGGGATCTTATTCCCCCAACTAGAGGCCTGGTGCACAAAATTCGTGCACGGGGGGTGGGGGGCTGTCCCTCAGCCCAGCGTGCACCTCTCCAATCTGGGACACCTCGAGGGATGTCCGACTGCCCGTTTAGGCCCAATACCACTGGGCTCACAATCCAGGACTGCTGGCTCCCAACTGCTCACCTGCCTGCCTTCCTGATTGCCCCTAACCACTTCTGCCTGCCAGCCTGATCACCCCCTAACCACTCCCCTGCCAGCCTGATTGATACCTAACTGCTCCCCCTGCTAGCCTGATTGCCCCTAACTGCCTTCCCCTGCAGACCTGGTCACCTCCAACTGCCCTCCCCTGCAGGCCTGGTCCCCCACAACTGCGCTTCCCTGCAGGCCCAGTCTCCCCCAACTGCCCTCCTCTGCTGGCCTGGTCACCCCTAACTGCCCTCCCCTGCAGGCTTTATTGCCCCCAACTGCCCTCCCTTGCAGGCCTGGTTCCTCCCAACTGTCCTCCCCTGCTGGTCATCTTGTGGTGTCCATCTTGTGTCCACATGGGGGCAGCCATCTTTGACCACATGGGGCAGCCATCTTTTGTGTTGGAGTGATGGTCCATTTTCATATTACTCTTTTATTAGATAGGATGAGGATGTAAGGAGAGAATCAGGCTATACTGGGAAAGCCTGGGAAAAAGGAATAGCAATAGGCTTTTTTTCAATTATGCATTCGCTTATTCAACTGATAGCTAATGTGTACCTACTATGTGTCAGGCACTGGTCTAGGCACTGGTGATAAAACAGTTAACAAGATGATTGAGATTTCTGCTACATTGCGGTTGTAAGCAGGGTTTTGGAGACATGTAAATTAGGAAACAAATGCTCGCGATAAGGTGAGGCTGTGATTTTAAAAAGAACAGTGATGTTCATGGTAGTGGTAGAAACTTGTAGTGAACTCTTACCTGTGCCAGGCGTTGTCCTCCCTCAGTGCTTTACAAGTCGTGTCCCACCCAGTCTGGTCTGTGAAGGAAATACAGCAGCTTCTGTGATAGCGCACGTGGGCCGGGTGTTGGCGGGATTGCTCATTTGGACGGACTGGTCAGGGACAGCCTCTCTGAGGAGGTGGGTCTGAGCTGCTACTGAGTGGCATGAAGCCTGCATGTCGAGGCCTGGCTTGCTACAGGAGTTACTCACCTACGTGCAGGTCAGAAGCAAAATGAAATCAACACCAGCTGTATATCCAGGCCAAGAATTTAGGTAGTGCTGTTGGCCAGTTTGAGGAGAAGTGAATGGAGCCCATGCAGTGCGCAGTCTTCACCGAGGCATCATGGACCAAGGGCTGGGACGTCCCCCGGCCATGCTCGCCCCTGCAGATTCCCCAGAGCCCCATTGCCTACCACCTTCATGTTTCTGCCCACAGATAGAAGTAAGGCAGCAGCATCCCCCTTTGGAGATGGAAAAGGTAACAAGGAATCATATGCCCATGCCTCGCAGACAGTCCGTGCACATAGGATCTTATGCCCATGCCTCGCAGACAGTCCGTGCACAAGTGTGTCTACCCCTTCTAAGATGTGAGCCTGTTGGAGGGAGACGTACACTGTCTTGTTCACCCCTATTGCTCGGTGCCTAAAATGTATGATACGTGTTACTCATTCAGTAAATGTTACACAACTACACGGCCACATTTCATCCTTGTACAAACCCCCCCACATTTCCAGTGAATGCCTTGCAGCTCAGGGAGGATCGGGAACTAGACCAGATGCCACCGCTGGTAAGAGGCAGAGCCAGGACTCAGGCCAGCCGTCTCTCCCACCCGCCGCCCACTTGGGCTCTTCCTCCTCCACCCGCCTCTTCGAGGTGATCCACCCAGGACCTCAGATCTGAGGAAGCCGGCTTGGCGTGTGTCCCGAGAAGGAGCGGGCGTCACACAGGCTCTTTCATTCTTGGAGAAGGAAGTTTCTCCTAATCTCAGGTTGGCCCTGGTGACTAAGGCTTTCCTCTCCCCACCTCCAGCAGTTTCCCCATCGCTGCGGGAAGCAGCACGGCCCTGCCTCCCCAGGCTGCTCCTCCCATCAGCAACCTCTGGCTGGCTGGCTCTTCTCACTCCCTCATCCTGGCTCGGGGCCCACATGGTGTCAACTGCATTTCCTCTACTTGCTCCATGGCCCTCAAGTTCCTGGTCCAGCGTCACGGACCTGGGCTCTCAGCAATGGCGTTCATTCCTTCAGCAAACCTTTGTGGAGTGCCGGCTAGACGCCAGGCTCTGGGGGACACTGGGACCCAACAAAGAAGTAGTCCTGCCCTTGTGGAGCTGTCTCGTGGGGCAGTCAGATGAGCGATTGATGAACAGACCCTCAGAGAGGGGTGTGCTGGGGGCACAGTGGACACGGGTGGTGGTATAGAGCCAGGCTTGGCAAACATTTCTGTAAACAGCCAGGCAATAAATATTTTAGACTTTGGAGGACATACAGTCTCTTGTTGCAAATACCCAGCTGTGATGTAGTGTGAAAGCATAGACAGTATGTAAATGAGTGAGCATGGCCATGTGACAATAAAACTTTACTTACAAAAACAGGCAGCGGGCCTGATTTGATCCCCAGGCTGAAGTTTGCTGGTCCCTGACTTAGAGAATCTACTTGGAAAGGAAATAGCCTCTCTGGAGAGGTGATACATGGAAGGATGGTTAAGTTCCGCCGTCAGCCCAGTCCGGGGTTTCGGAGTGCATGAGCACCAGCAGCTCAAGTATCACGTGGGAACTTGTTCAGAATAAAGGTTCTCGGGTCCCGGCCCCGACCTCCTGAACCTGAGCTCTGAGGTGGGCCAGCGTGCGTCTGAGCAGGGCCTTCGGGTGGTTCTGCGGCATGCCCAAGTCCAGAACTGCTGCCGGGCTCTGGAAAACCACAGTGCTGGAAACAGATGGGGCCAAATCTTGGCTCTTCCCCTTACTAGCTCTGTAACCTTGGCTACTGTGTAAAATGAGCTGTAACTGTGAGAAGAAATGAATGACTCTGCGAAGAGCCTAGGAGATGCTGACACATAATAGGCCTATCGAATGGTAACTGCTGTCATCGCCACCGGCATCCTTTGGGTCTTGGAGACACTGAAGCAGGCTCGCCATGGGGAGTAACAGTGAAGCAACTTTCGTTCCCAGCATCTTGCTCCTGACTGGCTTCCCCTGAATGTGGCCTGGATACAAGGCTGTTTGTTAAAAGAGAATTCAAATCCTTTCACTGGTCCTGCGTCCTTGGCTCTCGCGTTGGCCTGTTAACCCAGGAGATGCTCCCAGACCATGAATTCTACAGCTGTGACTCACCACTGGGCTGAGGCCATAGTACCAGGCACCCAGCTTTACCATTCACTTTCAGGCAGTTGATAGTTTGCACTTTTTATGTGAGAAGCTATTTATACCAAGAAAGACAGAAGCTGGCAGATGTGGGGGGAAGGAGTGAATGACAAAGGAGTTCATCTCTCTAGGCCTGCTGGGTGGTCTGGTTCATAGGGAGGGGATGCATAATCGAATAGCCCCTCTAAAAACTGCACAGAAACCATTATTAGACTCACCAGCCATTTGCAGTGTCGTCTTCATTTTATTACTCCATCAGCTCATGCTGAGCTCCGAATGGAATTTCACGGCTGCGTGAGATGCATGCTCCTCCACCTGCAGTGGATTACATTTCTTCTGAGGCGCTTCTCCCGCGTTAGCCTTCGCTGTCACTCAACGCAGGGTTCTCAGGGCTGTGTCAGAGATGAGGGGGGAAGGGAGGTAAGAGATAGGAGACCCCACAACAATCTCCTGAACAGATCTTGGGAAAGATCCTGTGTTTATCTTGGCTCCGGAAAGGCACTGAGTCATTGCATGGCAATGGGAAACATGCCTGTGTGCACAGCATTCAGTAAACTGCCTGTTAGTCAACTTGTTTTCAACGGAGCCGTCAGAGATGGGATGAGCACCCGGGTTCAGGCCTGAGGGCCTCTGCCAGATGAAGTCAGCAGCAGCGTGGCCAGGTTCCACCAGCAGGGTCTTGTCAAGGCTCGCGTGCAGAGCGTGAGGCCCTGAGAAGCCAAGGATCATTTGCAAATGCAGGAAAGGGAGACCTGCCGTTGGAGTTCCCAGCTTTCAAGACAGATGGCCTCGACCTTTACAGTAAACGCGTTCTGGGATCCTTGCGATGGGGAGTGGGCCTCTGGGCTGGACTTCCTGCATGAGCTCACAGCCGCACACCCTTTCTGCTGACTGAGCAGCCTCCTCTGTGGGCCGGTGTGAGAGTTCATTTACTATCAAGATGATCTCCTCTGCCTTCTGACTCAGGAGATGTTTTGAGTAGTTTCATGAGATGGTTGGATGAATCTACCACCAAGTCCATTAATAACTACCTTCTTTCATCTAGCCATCTATTAGTCCATCAGTTTATTCATTCACTTGTGTATTCAGCCATTTGTTCGTTCCACAGTTGTTTATTACGTACCCTTATTCTGTTGTGATTTTGGTGTGGCTCTTGTCCAGGTTTGGTATGAAACTGGAGCTTCCCAACCCCTGTGTGTACATTGTGCTTTGTGTGGCAGGGAGTAGCTCATAGCAAATGGAGCTCGTGTCTCTTTGTGGAAGACCCACACAGACTCAGGCTTTGTGCTGGCCTCCCAAAGCTTCTAAGTACCTGTCCTCTGAGCTCCTAGTGTTCAGGAGTGTAAGCTTTGGCACTAAGTAGCTCAGTGTTCAAATTGGACAAGTTAATCCACCTCCATGAGCTTTCATTTCATCGTTTGAAAAATAAGAATGTTATTACCCAACTATAGTGTGTTTGTGAGGATTAAATAAAATAATGCCTTGAGCATGGAACTTTAAAAATGGCAGATTTCAGCTTTTCTTTAAATAGCCAGAAACAGCCCAAATGTCCATCAACAGCTGAATGGATAAACAAATTGTATTATATCCACAGAGTAGAATACTACTCAGTAATAAAAAGGAGTGAACTCTTGTTATTTCCAGCAACATGAATTTATCTTAAAATCATTATTCTGAACAAAAGAAGCCAGACCCAAATAAATGATCTACTGTAGGATCCTATTTATATGAAACTTCAGAAAGTTTAAACTAATCTGTGGTAACTGAAAGCAGATCAGTGGTGACTTGGGGGTAGAGGAGGTAGGGAAGAGTGGGAGGGAGGAGTTTCAGAAGGGCAGAGGGAGCCTTTGAGGACAATAGGTATTTTCACTGTCTTGACGATGCACAATACAACCTCAAGTTTACCCACAGAGCTTGACTTGACCCTCTCCCTCAAACAACATGAACATAGTTGCCCAGCGGTTGGCAAAATTAATTGGTTTGTATTTCTGCTCCTTTCCCTGCCTGCTTCTCTATCAAAGGTTATGATACTTTTGATAGAGAGTACTGTATATGTATATATCAAAATTTATCAAATTGTATACTTTGAACATGTGTGGTTTATCTTTCACACTAGAGGCCCGGTGCATGAAATTCGTGCATGGCGGGGAGGGGGGTCCCTCAGCCCAGCCTGCAACGAAGCCAGCGTCCCGCACCTCGGCCACTATGGGCGCCACCATCTTTGTGATGGAGTGATGGTTAATTTGCATATCACCCTATTATTATATAGGATGCCTCAATAAAATGATTGAATGAATGAATGAAGTTGCTCTTTAGCAAACAGAAAGGCAGGCATCCTCTCTCATGTCAGTGATGGACTCTTCCTAAGGTTCCATGGTTGCCTTGGGATGTAACTGAGCCTTTGGCCAAGAAGCACTGTTAGAAAGAATTGCTCAGTACTAATTATGCATAATAAAAAGGAGATCTGGGACAGAAACTCATCAACATCCAGATGGATGGCACTAAAAAACCATTTCCACAGACTGGCTTCTTTCATCATCTTTTAATTCCCTAGGATGTGCCTAACATGTAGTTGGCACTCAATAAATAGTGATGGTAGTTGTTACTGCTATAGCAATTAGAAGGATTGATTAAAACTCAATGATCAGATCTTGCAAAGGGAAGCTAATTATCCGAGCAATATCTGAACCTGCATTTCCTGAACCAGTAAGATAAATTCGTAAGCTCTCAGTTTGGGAGGGATCAGGGCTGTCACACATAGTTGTAAGGCTTGTCATTACACAAAGGTGCCTGGCCAAAGGGGTGATTGGAGGCTGATATTCGCCTGGGCTCTAATGCCTCCCCCAGGAGGAGTACATTTGGTTTAACAGAAGGCACTTTAGAGCTTACCTGATTGGGATGCAAGACTCTTCTAAGATGGGGGGCTTGCTTTTTCTAATTTGTAGTTGCTGGGGAGAGGGTGTCTTTTTCTCATTTCCACAAAGGTAATAAAAAGTCTAGCAGCTACCAAGAAGCAACTATAAACATTAGTGAGGCCAGCTCAATGACTTTTCACTTCTTACTTCTTAATCCTGGGGTTCTGGGAGATCTGTTTTCTGACTCTTGAGCCAGGGTGTTGGGAGAAAGGTGGGGCTCCATCCTCACTGGCATTGAGGGATTGGTGTGAGGAGGAGGACAGGGTATGATTTCCCTGGTTTCAATGGTCCGGATTCTGAACAGTGGGTCCTTTTTTTGTTCTCTCCTTCCTCCTCCATCGTTGTGCAAATCATTGCAAGTATCATAACCTTTGATAGAGAGGCAGGCAGGGAAAGGAGCAGAAATGCGAACCAATTAACTTTGCCAACCGCTGGGCAACTGTTCATGTTGTTTGAGGGAGAGGGTCAAGTCAAGCTCTGTGGGTAAACTTGAGGTTGTATTGTGCATGTCTTTTTTGTTGTTGTTAATCCTCACCCAATGATATTTTTTCCATTGATTTTTTTAGAGAAAGTTAAGGGAGGGGTTGGGGGAAGAGAAAGGAGAGAGAAACATTGATGTGAGAGAGACACAACGGTTGGTTGTGTCCCGTAAGCACCCCATTTGGGACTGGGGATCAAATCTGCAATTGAGATATATGCCCTTGCCTAAACCGGTTTGGCTCAGTGGATAGAGCGTCGGCCTGCGGACTCAAGGGTCCCAGGTTCGATTCCGGTCAAGGGCATGTACCTTGGTTGCGGGCACATCCCCAGTAGGGGGTGTGCAAGAGGCAGCTGATCGATGTTTCTCTCTCATCGATGTTTCTAACTCTCTATCCCTCTCTCTTCCTCTCGGTAAAAAATCAATAAAATATATTTTTTTAAAAAAAGAGATACATGCCCTTGACTGGGAATTGAACCCAAGACCCTTTGGTCGATTGGCCGATGTTCTGACCACTGAGAAACACTGGCAGGGTGTGCATGGTTTTGAAGCACCCGTCCTCTCCTGGACCCCATTCCGATGTGGATAAGCAAGAATTCATCTGAGTGGTGAGAAGGACATGAGGAATAGTTCTGCTCAAATGCGGCCCATGGTGGTCTTTCCGAAGCATAGTGATTAAACGCCTTGCTGTGTTATCCGGCCACTGGGGACCGGACCCAGGTCTGCCACGCTCTGGCCATGGGTGTGATTGGAGCAAGTTATTTTACCTGGTGAAGTCATTCTTCCTCTTCCATAACATGAAGATAGTAATGCAAAGGTTCCCCTTACAGGGCAACTAATACAGAACCTGGCATGTCAAAAACATTAGATATAATTACCGTTTGGACAGCCAATTGGTGTAAAAACACTTTTCTTAGAAAGGCCCATCTGGGAAAAGAAAACTGAGATCTAGGCCTGAAGCTCTTGTTCAGAGATTATGAGGGAAGAACTATAGAAATAAGACTGTAGGAATTATTGAACCTAACCCTTGTATTTGATATTTAAGAAAACAATCTCAGAAAAAGTATATGACTTGAACATTGTCACATAGAGCCAGAATTTAGGAAGCGGAGTTAATTTACTTCACTGTTATTCCCCTGAGACCATCCAAGGCAAATACCCAAGGTCGGGGTCTGGAGAGTCACAGAAAAGGGGGCCTCCAAGTCCAGAAGGAGCCCTGAGTCAGAAAGCTCCTTTAGACAGCTGTGTAGCTGAGTGGCTCTGACCAAGTTTCTTAGCACCTTCTAGCTCTGTTGCCTGTTTGGAAAATAAGGATGTGAAATCTTTTCTTCCCGGTATAAAGTAGAATAAACACGGTAATGTTTCCAAACTGTTGGGAAAAAGGTGATAGAGTTCATGAACAATAATTGCTATTCATAGACTCTAAAACAGTGGTTCTCAACCTTTTTTTGGCCATGCCCCACCTAAGTATCTCAAAAATCCTGATGACCTCTCCTCCTGTGACATATAATTCTTATTATTCAAAAAGTGAACTCCTATTCATGTGGAGGAAGCCCTAAAAGGCCTTTAACCTGGTCTAAACAAGCTTCCAAAGAACATGGCAACCATGAAAGAGGAAAATAAAAGAATGAAAGGACAGTTCAAGTACGGAGGAAGAAATCACTAAGAAATTGTTTTAAAAAAATAAAATATGAAGTGGTATGAAAAAATAGCAAAGTTTCAAAACATATAGTAGAGAACTGAAATGCATAAATATGTCATAATATATATTTATATGCTGTATATGAGGCCCCTGGAACCACAAGAAATGCAAAAAATTCACTGTGAAGAACTCATTCTCGAATTGCCCCCCTTAAAAATCAAAGTGCCCCTCTGGGGGGAACCATTGCTCTGGAGCCTTCAGAATTTTTGTCCTTTTGATCTTTCAATACCTGAGACGCATCTTAACATCTCTGATTGTTTATAGATTGGTTTCTTCTTCTGTTTCTGTTTTTGCCTTATATATTTTGAAACTTTACTTATGGATGTCTTTAAGTGTATGATTACACTATATTTTTAGAGTTTTCCTTTCATTTTTTTCAACATCTCTTCTTATGGGTTTTGTTTTTTGTGGGGTTGGTGTGTGTTGTTTTTTTTGGGGGGGGGGTGTGCTTGCATTTAACTTAACATGAAAATCTTTTTTTATGGTTCTTAAAAAGTTTCTAAACAGCTGCATTCATAACATTTCCCAGGAATATAAGTAGTGAACTGGCAGCCATTACAAAGTAATGAACAAGTTGTATCACTGGTAATTTTTGAAATGACCAAGGATCTATTAACCAATTATAACTTCCCTTTTTATCTCTCCTAATTGTATATACTTAAATTCTGGTTTGTACAATATTAACAGTGCACACTAGCTTTCCTTTGGTGAGTAGCTGCAAGATTACGCTTTTCTATTGCTTCATTTCAACCTTTTCTTGTAGATTTACTTCAAGTAGGCAGCATATGATGGATATTGTTTTCCTTTTTAATCCAAGTTGATCATCTATCTTTTAATAGATGAGTATAATATACTTACTTTTATTATGATAACTTTGATGATTATGTCTATCACTTTTTTCTGGTTTTATTTTTTGCCATCTTTTCTCCTCTGCTTTTTTCTTGACTACTATTTTTTAGTGACGTTTTCTGAGTTTCCTTCATTTTCCTTTACTTGTTGGAAAGCTATAGAACACGTTTCTATTCTTACAGTGGACCCCCAGTTCCTAGCATCCAGCCACACTGACCCCTGCCTGCCCCTCTTCAAATACCCCAGGCCCCCTCCAGCCGCAGGGCCCCCACACTGCTGGGCCTAATGCCTTCCTTCCCACTTCATTCATTTTTTACAAACATCCAGTTACTTGCTGTTCCTGTCTTCCTTCTAAGTATGTCAGGGACCTGATATGATGCACCATTTCTTAGGTTTTCGTGCCAATTCTTAGATTATTTACAAAAGATTTTCTCTCCCATCTTCAGTAGCCAGCGTCTCAGTATAATTCTGGGCCACGTTACCTGACTTGGAATTCAGATTTTTCTCTGGCATAAGTAAAATATAATTTCGGATAGTTTCTCTTTAAAGCAAAATCATATCAATTGTAATAATTTTAGGGTAATTTCATGTCTTTGTATCCTTCACTTAACATAGATAAGAAATTATTCTGAAACGTCCCATATTTATATCTATTTCCTAAAAATATACGTGTAAATTAGAACTCTTTCCCTTTTATTTTCTTTTATTTATGGCTATGCCTTTAATGATGTGTTTAATCTCCACATTAAAAAAGAGTTCATATACAACGCAAAAACAAAACAACCCTACAACACATAACTCTAACAAAGTATATGTGGTCAGAGATTCCATAAGATGTTTAAAGATGCATTTTCTTTCCTTCTATTTTCAATATCTAAAATGTGCTTTTGAGGCCATTAGTTAATATGCATACACTTAAACCATTTTATTGAATAATAATTCCTTTAATTAAGTACAAATCTCTTGCATATTTCCAAAAGAGGTTTAGAGGAGCTCTTGGTAGAGTGAGTAAAACAAGGGTAAGGACAGCTGAGGGCAGCGAAGGGAAAGGAGATCGTCCCGCAGAGACCGGACTAACGGCGCTGCTGAGCGGGGCAGGGTCTCTGGCTGGGCACGTGATGGTATCTGCTGGATCTGGGATGCGACCGATAGCATGTGGGTAAGCGTTGTTTTAAACTAGACGTCAGAAATGCCGGTGCTGCACAGGGCCTGCCCGGACCTGCTGTGTGGTCTGAGCCCGGCTGATATTGAGTTCTCTTCTCTGGCAATTATTCACTAATGCATTTGGTCGCGTCTCAGGCCACTTCAAAAGCAGTCAGATGACTCTGTCACGGGCTAGGAAGAGGTGCTACATAATGGGAATTGTATGATCTGTAAAATGTTGAGTTAATGCCCGAGGCTGAAAATGCAGGAGCAATAACTTGCCCGTTGTCAGGGGCGATTTATCGCACAGGTCTTCTCAGTGGAAACACTGTCAAGGCTGAGTTCCCAGGTCCTCTCGTTTGCTCCAGAGCCTGAGGGCTGGGGCCAGCTCCCCGCATTCCCTAATTGTCTCAGGAAAGTTGCTTATAAAAGGACTCAAATGTAAGTGTATGTCTATTGTCTGACTCATTTTCCCCCACTGATGTTCACCATGGTTTCAGACAAGTGTTACCACAGAAGAACATTTGGTCCCAACATGTAATGAAAATCACTCTCAGCTAGTCACATTCAAGGAGACAGAAAGAGAACGGGGGAGAGGGATGAGGAGTTAGTGCTCAAGGGCAATAGCGTTTTACTTTGGGAAAATGAAGGTGTTCTAGAGGTGGACGGTGGTGATGGTCGCCCAACAATGTACTTAGTACCATTTAAAAATAAAGTGGTAAATTTTATTTATGCTTATGTGTATTTTACCACAAAATAAATAAATACCTGAAATAGAATAAAATAAAGTAATGAGATTAAAAAATATAGTCTCAGGAATTAAAGCAGTCACTTCAAGAACCACATGGCCTGTCTTAGGCGTGAACCTGGGCACATTCAGGTTCTCTTGCATGGACCTCTGAGAGAGAAAAGTGGTCCGCGTGAGCCAGCTCGCATGGCCCTTGCTACGTAACGTGTGCACAGAACATTCAAAGCGCACAGGCTTCCATATAAGGCGGGCGATTTTCACCTTCTTTGGAATTGCAACTAGTCCATGTGTCTTTCATGATTAATAGCCACTCTAGCCTGTTTATTATTCAAGGGTTTAACAGGAATCACAGGCTTGAAGAATAAACTGTGGCTACATTGGCCATTGATTCATGGAATGCCCAGGGCAGAGGTAATCCTGTGACTGGTTTATGGAGACGGGGCAGTGAAGCGGGAAAGAGCATGAGCTTTGCTATCAGACCTACACTTAAGTCCTGGCTCAGCCTCTTTCTCCCGAGCGGGGCAAATGCACTGTAACCTAGTCAGTCCTCATTTTTTCATCTATTCGAGTATCAGCAAATTCACCTACCTGTCAAAATTTGTTTGTAACCCCCAAAATCAATATGCACAGCACTCTCAAATACATTCCCAGATATGTATTGGGGGGTGGGGGGGTTGAACGGACCCGTGAGCTTGTTGCCAGCTGAGGGGAGCGAGGCAATGTTCTACTTTTGTTCCATCTCTCATACAATCATCAAATGTGCTTTTGTCACCTATGTGGTACCATGTTTTTTGCATTTGTGCTTTTTTTTGGGGGGGTGCTTTTAAAGTGGCCCCCAAACTTACTGCTGAAGTGCTGCCTTGTTTCCTAAGGCAAGAAGCCTGTGAGATGCCTTACGGAGAAAATGCATTAGCTAGTCTTCCGTCAGCATGCGTTGTAGTGCTGTTGACTGTGAATTCCGTGTTAACGAATCAACAATATATATTACGTAAAGTGTCCTTAAAAAGAAACACACATCAAACAGGGACATGGACTCATCCGTTGACAAAAATGTTGTGACCAGAGGCTGGTGGGAACCTGTTCCCACATGTCCGTTAGGAACAATGGCTCGGTAGTCACTAATTCAGTGTTCACCATGACTTTGCAGAGCATATCTACCCTGAGTGACAAGAACCAGCTGTACTTCCTGTTACAAAAGGTAACCTCTTGCTCACACATCTCTCCATTCTTTCCCTGCTGTGGTGAGAAGTAGGGCTGTTCACAAATGACTGGCTCCCTCTTCTTCCAGGCGTAGGGAGCAGGTGGGAGATTGGACATTCTCACCCCCATGCATATTAGACATGGCCATGTGACTTGCTTTAACCAGTGAAGTGTACACAGAAGTCACATGCATCACATTGAGATAACAGTGTTTCATTGCTAGTGTTCTACTCCAGCCTTACTTTTCTCTGCTGATATGGAAACAGCATTGTCGAGTTTCCATCACCTGACTCTCGGCCTACCCATATCAGAGATATAGTGTGAGTGAGAAATAAAACTGTGGTGTAGATAAGGGTTTAGTATACAGAATATATAAAGAACTGGTACAACTCGCCAAGAGAATAAAAGCCAACACGATTTTTAAATGGGCAAAAGACTTGAATAAACATTTCTCCAAAGAGGATATGCAAATGGCCAATGAGTACCTGAAAAGTTGCTCAACATCACTAGTCATTAGGGAAATACAAATCAAAACCACAATGAGATACCACTTCACGCCTACTAGGATGGTTATAATTTTTTTAAGTGGAAAATAACAAGTATTGGCAAGGATGTGAAGAAATTGGACCCCTCACACATGTACATTGTTGATGGGAATGTAAAGCACTGTTGCCACTGTGGGAAACAGTGTGGCTTGCTCCTCAAAAGGTTAAATACAGAATTACCTTATAACCCAGCAGTTCTGCTCCTAAGTATACACCCAAAAGAACTGAAAGCCAAGATTCAAACAGATACCTGTACACCAGTATTCATTGAAGCATTACAATAGTAAAGGCGGAAACAACCCAAGTGTCCACAAGCAGATGATGGGTAAGCAAAGTGTGGAATATTCATGCAGTGGAACATTATTCAGCCTTAAATGGAATGAAGTACTGACAGATGCTGCGGAATGAGCCTTGAAAACATTATGCTAAATGAAATAAGGTGACACAGAAGGAAAAACTTGTATGATTCCACTTAGATGAAATACTTAGACTAAGTTAATTTATAGGGACAGGAAGTAGATCAGAGATTCCCAGGGGCTGGGAGGAGTGGAAATGAGGAATTGCTGCTGAATAGTTAGAGAGTTTCTGTTTAGGGTGAAGGAAAAGGTTGCAAATAGAGAGTGGTGATGGTTGCACAACATTGTGAATGTAATGAATGCCACTGAATTGTACACTTTGAAATGATTAACGTGGCAAATCTTACATATGTTTTATCACAATAAGAAAAATTATTAGTTTTTCATAAAAAACAACAGTGCGGCTCAGTGGTAGAGTGTCGACCTATGTATGAACCAGCAGGTCAGATTTGATTCCAGTCAGGGCACCTGCCTAGGTTGCAGGCTGATCCCAAGTAAGGGGCGTGCAGGAGGCAGCCATCGAGGATTCTCTCTCATCATTGATGTTTCTGTCTCTCCTTCTTTCTTCCTCTCTGAAATCAATACAAACATATATATTTTTTTAAACCTATCTTGCCTTTAAAAAAACAAATTGTAGTGCAAAGCTGGTAGCATTTTGGTGGTGTTTGTTTCTGTGGCATCCTACCGAAACCTTCCTTCCTATCTGTTTCTCTGGAATGGCATAATATAGGACATTCAGAGCTTTATGGCCATATCTAACATTGAACCTGCAGACCAAGCTATTACCTGCACTGATCTTTTGGCTTCTCAGAACAGGAAGACTAAATTCTTGCAATTGTATCCTTAATACATTTGCAACTTAATGGACAGGCAGTGTAACCTAGGCTGAAAGTGGCCAGAGTGGTCAGAAATCCTTCCTTCAGAACATATAAGTGAGCTCCTTTGTTTCCATACTTTTCCGTGGATTCTCACCTTCAGTTATTTTATTTTTTTGTTATATTTTAAAATATATTTTATTGATTTTTTACAGAGAGGAAGGGAGAGGGATAGAGAGTTAGAAACATAGACCAGTTGCCTCTTGCACACTCCCCACTGGGGATGTGCCCGCAACCAAGGTACATGCCCTTGACCAGAATCGGACCTGGGACCCTTGAATCTGCGGGCTGACACTCTATCCACTGAGCAAAACCGGCCAGGGCTCACCTTCAGTTATTTTCATGTGAAAAAATGAAACTGCCTTAAATGAACTGGTCCTGAACAAAGATTGCCTATATTTTAAAATGGCCTGTGATCAGCAAGCTCTATTTAATAAAAGAATTCTTCTTGGGATCATAGCATATCTGTCAATATGCATCATGTTGGACAGTGAAAACGTTGAATTTGTCCTAGGATTTCTTCTGTTGCTGCTTTCTAAACTTTCTTCAGAATGGGTTTACATGACATTGTGGGTCTGTACTCACTAATAATAGAGGGGGAAATGGACTACTTATGCTGTATATGAAGTATAGAATCAAAAACAATGATTTAACACACAGGAAAGATACCGTATGGGAAATTCATAAGGAGTTCACCTAGGTAAGAGATAATCCAAAACTCAGGTATTTATTAGAGACACATGATGCTAGGTGTTCATCCAATACTGGTGTCTCCTCCTTTCTTACAGACAAAATCTGATTTTATTCTGGGCAGCAATATGCTCAACTAAGGATTATATTTTCCAGCTTTTATTGGAGCTAGGTCTAGCCAAGGTCTTAATAAATAGAAGTTGGATAGTACTTGCAGGAAATTTCTTTAACTGTTATTGATCCAACTGGGAGGTAGTTCTTTTGCCCCTTGCCCTACCCATCTTCTTGCCTGGAACATGAACATGATGGCTGGAGCTCCAGCAGCCATCTTGTGATTTTTGAACATAGATGCCACGAACACTTAGGATAGTGGTACAGAGTGACGGAAAGAGCTCAGATACTTGATGATTTTTACAATATGCTCCATCAACTCTAGACCACTCTACTTAGATTATTATTACTAGCAGCCCAATGCAATTCTAATCTCCATTGTTGTTACTTTCAGTAATAATACCGATATGACAATTACTAGGATATACAGCTTTGCAGTTAACAGTGTGTTTTCATTCTGTCATCACCTTTGACCTTCACAATCCTGTGAGATGGGTGCAGTTATTCTAATCGTAGAAATGATGACACTGATGGCCAGAGAAGTTAGGTAACTTGGCTACTTGTCATAGTCAAGATTCAAACACTAAACATCAAATGCAGCTTCTTTTTCCTACATTGTAGGCAAATGTTAACATAATTGATGTTTGAGTAAATATTTCAGAAATGGGGGATTTTTTCCAATTTTTTAAATAAGGAACCACTGATCACATGCTAGCTTAAAAAAGGTTTTACTTATTTAGGTTTGAGGTGGGTGGGGTTGTTGTTGTTTTTCTTCTTCATCGACACCTACAGTATGTTCAGCTCACATCCTTTTTGACTTTAGAAGACAAATCAGCCAATACATGCATGCTTTTAAATGTGTGTTTTTTTTTCAGTCTGTTTTATACCTAGGGACTTAAAAGGAAACAAGAAGGGAAGAAAGGAAGAGATATATAAATAAAGGGCAGCCCTGGCTGGGGTTTCTCAGTGGTTAGAGCATTGGCCTGAGCACCAAAGGGTCTCAAGTTTGATTCCCGGTCAAGGGCGGGTACCTGGGTTGCACGTTTGACCCCGGTCAGGGCGAGTACGAGAGGTAACCAATCGATGTGTGTGTCTCTCACATCGATGTTTGTCTTTCTCTTCTGTGTCTCTCTTCCCCTCCTTTTCTCCTTCCCACTTTCTCTGAAAAAGCAATGGAAAAAATATCCTTGGGTGAGGATTAATGCCCCCACACAAAAAAAAAATTTAAAGAAAAGGCAAAATTCTGAGGAGAAAGAGGGCAGGGATATGGAAAAGACTAGGAGACAGAAAACGGTAAATATTTTGAAGTACATGTCAGCTGAGGTAGATAACTTGGCTTCCTTACAAGAAGTTCTATTTGCAAGAACCATCTGAGGCAGAGTAGACAACAGGTAGTTGTCATCATACCCTTTGCCAACAATCTTCAGGTGTTTACAGCTCTTCTATTCTTTCCTTGTTACCGGTTTAAAGAGACTTTGCCAAAGAAACTGACTATGTAAGTTTCTGCCAGTGATGTGCTGGAACTGGCTCAGACAGTATCACAAGATACACTTGGTCAGTTTTTAGGAATTTTGTCAGCCAGTTGTTAAATGCAGCCATTTTTAAAACTTAATTATATAACTTATAATTAAATTATATTAAAAACAAAGGTAATACATAATCAAAACTCACCTCTTTATAGTTCCTTTCCCATATTTCACTATTATCTATGCTCTTGAGGTCATGTCATCTGTTCGATCCCTATGGTGGAACCACTATGTAGTGCCATGCTACTGTGCATCTCTTCCCAACCCCACATCCAGTGACGTCATATTGGTAGCTTGAAATCAGCCATGATAGGAATATTTACACCACTGAAATTGGCAAATGCTACAGATTTAGGAATTTAATCTATTGTTTCTTGAACCTTGTAGTATTTTTGTCTGCCTCTAGTGGCTTTTGCATTAACTTTGCATTATAGTCATTTGCCTACTTGTCTTATACACTCTACTGAAATATAACCCCCTTCAACCAGGGGTAGTTTCTTATTCATATATGGGTCCTTTCCCCATAAGCACTCAACAGTTCCTTGCATATAGTAGACTGCTTTAGTCTGCTCTGGCTGCGGTAATAAAATAGCATAGACTGGATGGCTTAAACAACAGACATTTCTTTCCTCACAGTCCTGGAGGCTGGAAGTCCAAGATCTAGACGCCAGCAGGGTTGGTTTCTGGTGAGGACTCTCTTCTTGGCTTGCAGACAGCCACCTTCTTACTGTGTCTTCACTGTGCATGTGCACTTCTGGTGTCTCTTCCTCTTATTGCAAGGAGTTTAGTCCTTTCCAATTATAACCCCACCCTTACCATCTCATTTAACTTTAATTACTTTCTAGAAGTCTCTGTCTCCAAATACAATGACATTGGGGATTAGTGCTTTAACATGAATTTTCAGTGGAGGACGACACAATTCAGTCCATGACATAGGCCAGTGGTCAGCAAACCACAGCTCGCGAGCCACATGCGGCTCTTTGGCCCCTTGAGTGTTCTAACGCCACTTCTTCAAAATAGACTCGCCCAGGCCGAAAACCGTCTTCTGCGCATGGGCCACAAAGTTTCAATCGCACTGTACGTGCGCGCCCAAACGTGGTATTTTGTGCAAGAGCCACACTCAAGGGGTCAAAGAGCCGCATGTGGCTCATGAGCCGCGGTTTGCCGACCACTGACATAGGCATTTATGATTATGCATTAGAATGTTTGAAAGCAAAGAAATACAGAGCCTTTACTGTGTGCCTGCCTGTCCCTGTACTAGTTACACGATACCATCTGAGCCTTAGCATTGCTTCAAGGTAAATACAGGGGTTGGCAAAAGTAGGCGTACAGTTGTTCATATGGAAAAAGACATGCAAGTTATGATTATATTATTGTACAAGAATAAACTGTTTTGCATACTCACAACTGTAAACCTACTTTTGCCCACCCCTGTATTATTGTCCCCATTTACAGATGGAGATATTGACTCTATAAGAGATAAAGTAACTTGCCCAACTATGGACAGATGGTAAGTGTTCCATTCAGTATTCAGCCCCAAACAGTGTGACTCCAGGCTCCAAACATTAACCAATGTAGGAAATTGCCATCCTGCTTTTTTCATACGTATATGTGTATATTTTGTCTAATGACAATATTGAAACTGTTACCAAAAAGAATAAGCAACTATTGGGAATTTTTAGCAGGACATATATGCGAATGTGCAGACATTCTGCAAAGAATGTTTTGGTAAAATTGGAATGGGGAGTCTTTATGTAATTGTAGCTTAAAAGAAAAATACTTAAACTCCACTATCTTCCATTTCTTGGGCCTTTTCTATAAGCCAGTATAAAATAAATAGCTTCTAACTAAACTTTGAGCTTTAATATTCTAAATGAAAATTTTAAAAACAAAGGTTTGGAGAGAGTCAGCATGTGAGAAAGAGAGCAGGTATAAGGAACAGGAGAGAGAGAGAGAGAGAGAGAGAGAGAGAGAGAGAGAGAGAAACATCAATGGAAGAGACTCAACATCGATCAGCTGCCTCCTGCATGCCCCCTACTGGGGCCTGAGCCCGCAACCTGGCATGTGCCCTAACCAGATATTGAACTGGTGACCTCTTGGTGCTTGGGTTGACACTCAACCACTGAGCCACACTGGCAGGACCAAATGAGTGTTGTTTTTGTCCCTTCCTCTTAAACTATATTGTCAGTTATTCAGTCCATTCATCCTTCTCTTAGAATCTTCTTCATCCACCCCACACCAGTAATCTTTGGTGAAAAAGCAAGTGCTTTGATGGACTGAAAGGGACATTCCATGAGTTTTACTTCATTTCCTCCTGACACCTCACCTGTGTATTCTCTTGCTTCATGTCCCTGTCCAAATCCTTTTTTAAACCAGGAAGTTGGAAAGATGATATTTGAATACAGCATGCATTCATTCAACAGGCATTTGTTGAGCACCTACAACATGCGAGACCCACTTCTGGGAGTATGTGATGAACAAAGTCCCAGGCATTCACATTCTAGAAAGAAGAAAGAGACAAAGAACAAGTAGATTATGCATCAGCAACTGGTTAAGTTCTTCGAAGAAAAGCAGGTTAAGGGTTTATCAGCACTGTTGACATTTTGGTCCAGATCACTCTTTACTGTGGGAGCTGTACTATGCATTGTAGGAGGTTTAACAGCATCCTTGGTCTTGACTTACTATATGCCAATAACACACACACACACACACACACACACACACACACACACACACAGTTGTGACAACCAAAAAATGTCTTCATACATTTTCAAATATCCCTTGGGGGTCAACAATAGCCCCTGGTTGAGAAGCACAGGTCTGTAGAGTAAGAGATGGGTGTAATTTGTTAGTTAGGGAAGACCTCTCTGATAAGGTGGCCTTTGAGCAAAGATTCGACACAGTGACCGTGGGCATCATGTAAATATCTGGGAAGGCTGTTCCCAGCACAGGGAATGCTAGTGCAAAGGCTCTGATGGGAGAGGACAGTAGGGAGCCCATTGTCAGCAGCACTGGACCAGAGGATGATAGAAGGTGATATGGGCAGCCAGGTCTTCAGGGAGCAAGATCATGGGAAGGACTTTGGCTTTGAATCAGAGGAGGATGGGAAGTCATCAAGGGTTTTGAGAATAGCGACATGACTTGGGTTATAGTCAAATAGGGTTGTTCTTGTTCTTGCTGCTGAATATAGAATCAACTATGGGACACAAAGGTGAAAGCCAACACCCAGAGCAGCCATGGCAACAATCCCGCGAGCACTTAGTCATAGGTAGATGGGCTGTGAAGTGGCGGGGCAGGGACTGGAATCTGGATATAGTTTGAACCCATATCTAACACAGTTTGCTGTTGAATTAGTCGTCGGATGCAAGCTAAAAGGTATGTGCATGGGGGTGGGGAGTGTTTGAAACACTCCTCTTTGAAAATAACCCCAAACGAGCTTTTCTTTCTGATTCTTTCTCCTAATCCTATGGGAGTTTAAGCATGATGGAGACATTGTTGAGGCACTAGATTTTAGACTGTTATATCCTAAATTACTTCCTGAGCAAACCCATTAAAATTGTAATGTGGGTCTCCTGGAGAAACAGAAAGGAGCCAACCTTGGTAGGATTTTACCGCTAAGATGCCACTTAGTAGCACTTTTCTCCTATTGCTCGGGGAATGGAAGTCTGGCAAGTAGGGGCAAAGTGAGCAAACGAGCCCCCCAAAGCAGCCCATCACCACGGCTCATCGCTGCAGTGCTGCCTGATTGTTCTCCAGGTCCCCGTTTGGGAACTAATAGGCACATTTCATAAAAACCACCACGTGCTGCAAATTCAGGCAGTATCTCTCCTTTCTCTGCAGCACCTGCCTTCTGAGACCTCAGGCGAATTCTAGATATTGCTTCCCCTAATTGAAGTAGATTAACCGAGGTTCCAAACTTCTCCAAGTGCAGGAGAGGGAGACTGTGAAATAAAGGCCCATCTTCCAGTTGGTGTCTGGGTTAAGATGGGCTTTTTTGAAACCTTCCGAATGTGCTAGCCTGCACTGGAGATGACACTCCAGGAGTTCTACCTTTGACCCTGGGCAGTCGTGTTTGCTGTCCCCTCCAAGCAGTGTTTCTCCTAGTGTGGCGTGAGGTGTTATTGAGAATGCAGAATTCTGGCCCTAGCTGGTTTGGCTCAGTGGATAGAGCGTCAGCCTGCGAACCAAAGGGTCCCTGGTTCACTTCTGGTCAAGGGCACATGCTCCGGTTGCGGGCTCGATCCCCAGTAGGGGGTGTGCAGGAGGCAGCCAATCAATGACTCTCTCTCATCATTGATGTTTCTAACTCACTCTCCCTCTCCCATCCTCTCTAAAATCAATAAAAATATATTTTAAAAAAATAATGCAGAATTCTGGGCTCCTTTTCAGACCCAGAAGGATGAAAATGAGAATAATGTTCAATAAGGTCCTCACATGATGCTGGAGTTTGCTAGCGTTTGAGAGCCATTGATGTATCATTTAGGAATTGCATTCATTTCCTAGCAATCGAGGTTGTAAATAAAGAAATAGTTTATTTCTCTCATTTGGTAAAAGACGTTTCAGAGATAAGCAATCCAGGGCTGGTATGGTGGATCCATGGTGTAATAAAAAACTTCCCTTCTTAAGGTTACTTAATGGTACAGGGTGGCTGCTAGAGCTCCAGCCATTGTATATACATTCCAGACAGGAAGCAGGAAGAAGGGGGAATGGGCAAAAAGGGGCCTTTGCCAACTGTTTGGCACCCTTTAAAAGAGCCATCTCAGAAGTCACATCCTTACATATTATTGGCTAGAATTGATTCCCATGGTCACTCATAGCTACTAGCGAGGTGCAGAAATACTGTTCTTAGCTGGGCATATTGATGGTCAGAGTAAAATGATGGCATTCTTATTAAGGCAGAGAGGAAAATGGATGGGGGGCAGCCATACCTATCACGACTCCCTTACACCATCATGCCGTGGTGTAGTGGGAAGACTGTTTAAGTTGGAGTGCATCACTTTTTACTCACTGTGAGTTCATTTTGGACCATGTGTTGGTCATTTTATGGAGAACAGCAAAGGAAAATGTTCATCATTTCTACAGTCAGTCAGACAAATGCCCTGGGAGTCTACTATCTGTGTCTTTCTTCTTGATAAGGAAGGCTAAGAATCCTCAATAAACAGAGGGAGAGGAGGAGGAAGCCAAGGCCAAAGGTGGTTCTACCACTTCTTAGCTCTGTGCTGCTCAATCTGGTGAGTATACCATACCAACCTTCAGGATGGGGGTGGGTTCACAAGGTATGTGTGTAGAAACACTCCGGGCATAAGAACATTCAATAAATAAATACATTCATGGATCCCTTCTTCAAAGACGATGAGGGATAGTTGAATCTGAGATCAACCAAGGAAGTTTAACTTCTTTGTTGTGTTCCATCTTCAAGAAACCAGGGATGCTTTTGATATGGAAAGTGTCCCACCTGTGAGCCCTTTCCCTCAGGAGTTTTCATTCTTGCCAGAGCTGCTGGAATCCCCTGGCTAAAATATATGTGCAGGTTTGGAAGGAGACACCCACAAAATTGAGTGGGATTGGACACATGCTTTCCCCTCCTCTGGGCTTCCTGGGTCTCTTGGGGCAAACAGGAATCCCACCACCTGCCTGGCAGCCTCCTGGGGTTGATGTGGAGGGAGACCCTAGGGCAGTGGTCGGCAAACTCATTAGTCAACAGAGCCAAATAGCAACAGTACAACGATTGAAATTTCTTTTGAGAGCCAAATTTTTTAAACTTAAACTTCTTCTAACGCCACTTCTTCAAAATAGACTCGCCCAGGCCGTGGTATTTTGTGGAAGAGCCACACTCAAGGGACCAAAGAGCCGCATGTGGCTCGCGAGCCACAGTTTGCCAACCACGGCCCTAGGTTAACTCTAAACCTCAAATCCTGGTCCTGAACCACGGCAGGGGCATTACCTAAGAGCGGTTAGAAATGCAAATGATCAGTCCCGCCCCAGGCTTACTGAAATAGCAATGTGTCTTTCAACAAAGCTTTCCGGGGGTTCTGGTGCAAGCCAAAGTTTGAGACCCATCACCTTAAATAAAGCACTGTGCCCACTTTTTAAAATTAGCACACTTTTCTCTCCAGCGAGGAGCCCCTGACTCCCTCCCTTCTGTCTGTGCCCAGGCAGAAATGCTGTCAAAAGTGCAAACAAGCCCGGGTCTGGAACTGGGCGAGGCCTGGCTCTGCGGTCGTTGTTTGCACACTAAGTTCTGACAGTCCGCCAGACAGACTGAAGGTACTGCCAAACCTTCCTGTTGGGAGTAACACCTTAAATGAAGGCCTTCAGCTACTTGGTTTTAATAATCCAGTTTATTGTATTCAAAATGCTTTTGTGGGGCGGGGCGGTAGTGGCGGGGGTTGGGTGTACCTAGTACAGCTTCACCCAGGGCAGAATCACGAGGCACCTCTACCTGGGAATGTTTAAAGGGACCAAAGTTTCTAGAACATTCAATAGACCTGCTTTTGGAGAAATATGCTCTATACATCAGTACACACAAGAGGAAAAATAGAGATCAACATACCAGGTAATAGCTTGGTATGATCATCACTGACAAAATTCTGTTGGCTTTGCTCACTTATTTGTAAAAATTAACAAGTGAAACATGTTGGGGCTAAATTGAGCAATCTGCAGGGTTTCCAGGGGTGGTGTCCAATTTAATTTTTGGAGCCCCAGAAAGTATACTGAGTCTTTCCTCTGGTGTGTGTTTTGGGGTATATAGTCCTGTTTTGTCTTTCTCTGACTGATTTATTTCACTTAGTGCAATGCCCTCTAGGTCAATCATGTTGTCACAAATGATAAGATTTTGATGGCAGAGGGTAACGCATGCAGCATTTCTGTGTTCTGCCAGACAGATTGGGAATTCAAGAGAGTGGATTCTCCCTCACTCCCATCCATCTTCTAATCCTCCATGCTCAATAAAGAGCTTGGAAAGTCAGATCAATACCAGGTGGAGACACAGAAGCCAACATGAGAGGGTGACTTTTCCTCCTGGACTGGACCAGGCTTGCAGGAGGCTCCATCAACTCATTGTCCTTCCTCAGAGCAAGTCAGATCACCTACAACAGGACACAGGGTGTTTTGGTAGATTATTAATTAATATTAGTTGATCTGTTTTAATAAAGGGGCATCCCACTAATTAGGTCAGTTTTAAAAGCATCCACCAAATTATTGTGAGAAAATATTTTAGCACATTCCACATATGAGGCATTATTGGAATTCTGGTAGAACGGACACTTTTCAGTGGTGGTAATCCGTTGGCTTGAATTATAAAAGACAACACAAGATGTCTGGCCAGGAAAAGTGGGGCTATGTTCCCTCTGTTGATTTAAGAATTCAGTCTTATATATGCACCCCTATGTTCACTGCAGCATAACTTACCATAGCCAAGATAGGGAAGCAAGAACTCATCAGTACACGAGGGGATAAAAAAGTGGTGATACATATGTACAGTGGAATATTACTCAGCCATAAATAAGAACAAAATCTTATCATTTGTGACATGATTGACCTAGAGGGCATTGCACTAAGTGAAATAAATCAGTCAGAGAAAGACAAACATCGTATGATTTCACTTATATGTGGAATCTAAAGAATAAAATAAATGAACAAACAAAGGAGAAACAGACTCATAGATATAAAGAACAGACTGATGGTTGACAGAGAGCAGGGGGAGGGGGGTGGGTGAAAAAGGTGAAGGAATTAAGAAGTATAAATTGGTAGTCACACAATAGTCACAGAGATGTAGATTACAGCATAGGGAATATAGTCAATAATATTGTAATAACTGTGTATGATGCCAGGTGGATACTGGAAATACCAGGGGAACACTTTTTAAAGTATATGATTGTCTAATCTCTATGCTGTACACCTGAAACGAATAATATTGAATGTAAACTGTAATTAAGAAAAGAATTCCAAGTCTTGAGGATGGCACACAGCATACCAAGATATTTATTTATCTCCCAAGAACCCCTGGCGTTCTCTGTCACTGCATGTTGGGGACTCCTTTGCCCTCCAGGGTCAGGTGTGTGGGACTGCTTTCCAGGTGTGGACCTTGCCCAAGATGGGCAGTCAGGGTCTTTTTCTGGGGGATTTGGGTTTGAGCAAAGCTAGTCAGTCTAGGAACCGAGGTTGTATAAACTCAAGCTTTATGGGGAACCTTAAGCTTTGAGAAGATAAGAAGCAAATATGCAGCGAGAGACGAATAGAGGACCCTGGGCTTAGAGAGATGAGAATCCCTGACCGATCACCCTCCAGCGGCAGGTTCCATTTCCTCGTGAGGCCCGAGGGTACTGCTGGGTTTCTGGAGAAAGCATCACACCTTTACAATAATTTTCCATTTTACCTCTGAAATCAAACTAGCTTAAGTAGCATTTTATTCCTTGCAACCTTCTTGCTTAGCCTGAGATGCGTGGGGAGGGGCGGGGTTTGGTCTAACTCTACGAGCTGACAGTGTTGCCCTACATTTTAAAATGGAAGGAAGTCCAGGAAGCCTCTGGATTGTTCCATGTGGAGTATGCCAGGCTAGCTAACATACTAATTGCTGTACATTCATGTCACGTGTTGTTATTAGGGGGCAAATGCTCTGCCTCCACTCTCACTGCATTGCCCCGCTCTTCCAATGAGGCTGCTGTGTGGTGAGTGTAACTTGCTGAGGACACAGGCATGGAGCATGGTCGGGCCGGGCTGGGGTGGGGTCTCCCTGGCCATGACACAGACGGTGCAGGGAAGACTCCAACCTGGGCCAGCTGTGGACAGTCTCAGAGAGGGCCTGGCTCAGGCTCTAGATCAGAAGGGTTCCCAGGGATGACTTTGTTCTGGGCAGTGAAGAGGGGGCTGTGTGAATAATGAGGGAGGGTGGGTATAGCTCAAAGTAGTTCACTAGCAAGCACCCACAAGGATTCACTCCATGTTCGCATTTATCCCCACCGTTCCGTAGCGATCATGGGTGTTGTGAGAACTGCAAAGTGAGGCCTTTCCACAAGCAGTTGTTTGGCTTGGGAGGCAAAGCCCTTCTCCAAGACACGGAGCCGGGTCTGCTTTTTATACCTGGCGCTCACCTGAGGAGCCATAGGGTGCCGCTCTCTGAGGGGCTCAGCACCAGCGACTAATTCCAAACGAACTCATCATCTGGCCTCTCGTTTCTTCTCTGGAGAGTGCCGTAACCTGTGGGCGCACAGAACCTGGAGCGGTCCTCCCGCTCCCAGGACGTGGCTCCCCGCCAGGTGCCTGCAGGGAGCCTTGCAGAGGCCCGGCCTCCCCAAGCCAGCTGGTCTAGGACAAGAAGTCTGTGTATGGTTGCCTTTGGGATTTGACTAGGAGGATGATATGCACAGGGTGGTGAATGGTTGCGATTATTTGTTAGGAAAATAAAGATGGCTTTCACATTTTTTAAGGCCTTGTCATTGCAAAGCCTTTCCTCCCCTCTCTTCTTCTGCTTACGACTTCCTTTCTGGAGATGAGAGTAGACAGAGGTGTCGTAACTCTTCGTCCCAGCATTCCCAAAACGGTGTGCATATCCAAGACTCCCTAAACTCGGGAGTTCGACCAAGTTTGTGGACTCTGACGAACATGCTGAATTTAGAGCCCCGAGTCTTCTTTCTTCTCTGTTACTGAATGAATGCCTTGTTTCTCAAGAGCTGGTCATGATGCTGCTGAGAGATAGCTGGCAAGTATTTTCCATGATGTCATCTGAGCTTGCGTGGTTTTTTGTTTGTTTGTTTGTGTCTCTCCTATATAATAGCATACCTCCAGTTTGGGGTCAGTTTGTCCTTCCCTAGTTTTGCATGCAGCTGGATGGTAGAATGTTTTCTTTTCTCAGACAAAAATAGGTGCTTGGTGCTTCCCAAAGTCATCGTTAGGGTTAACCTAGCTTAGAAAGTGCACGAATCTGCCCTGTCATAAGCAGGAGTATTCTAGGATGTACAGAAATACTCTCAGTACTGACGATTTTTCACTACACGCTCTGTATCCCGGATTCAGGGACTCTCTGACAGATGGGAGCCGCTGCCTGTCCTCACAGAGGGCTCAGGACCTGGAGGGCTTTGCGTGTAGGAGGAGGCTGAGGGCTGTGAGTGCCAAAAACGGGCTCTGACTCCGGCGCTGCCAGGGCAGGCACTGACAGATCCCGCTGGCTCCGGAGGCGTGTGACATGCTGGAGACGAGCAGGGAAAATGGTAAAGTCGGCTCCGGGAGCCCGAGAAAGCCCTACCCTCCGGGTTCGCCGGCATGGGAGCCGATTTCTCTTCTTCCAGGAGAGTTCGCTGGCTTCTGTTTGTCCCTTGTGGAGAGAGGGAAAGCCCCCAAGAGATGGGGGATCTGCTGGCCTCTTTCCTGAAGAATGAGTTTCTGTGCTCGCAGTGAGAAACGCATGCCGCGGTGCTCCACGCCGGGTGGGTCAGCCAGCGGGAAGTAGCCCGGGTCCTGCTGTGGGAATCATCTCCGACGGTGGCACCGGCCGCTCACCTGTGCGCTTTTCCCCCTCAGGTTCACCAGTACTACAGCTGTCTCCCCGAAGAGAAGGTTCCTTATGTCAACAGTCCTGGGGAGAAGCTGCGAATCAAGCAGCTATTGCACCAGCTGCCGCCGCATGACAATGAGGTAAGGGGCTGGGGGGGTGGGGGGGCCTTAGGAAGCCTTTCCTTAGAACCTTCCCTGAGCACTGACCTGTCCACAGTTGGAATGCTGCGGTCAAGATCTCCAAAGAAACATATTCCGGCAGTCCAGTGTAGGTGTTAGCTTCCTTACTTAGAGCCAAACGCAGCTGTCAGACACCTTCTGGAGAGCATCACCAAAAAGCAAAATCTCACCATGGGCCGGATCCGCCTGGCACTGCCAGCGCCCTGGGGTTAACCAGGGAGCACGAAAATTGGAAGGTAGAGTCCAGGCTTTCTTAGTTGAAGAAGAACGTACGAGGCTGGTTTCCTGAGCACCTGGGCCGGTTGATTCCCTGGGCAGCTCAGACCCTGCGAAGACTTCGTGACTCTCTTGAATTTTCAGCGTCATCTCACGTTAAATGCGTGCGCACATTTCCCACGCTCCACGGCAGCAGACGTTGTGTTCAGATGTGCAGCTCTGAAAATGTGTGTTTTTGTCGTTTAAAGTCCAACTTGCCGAGGTCACCCTTTGCACCCTTGAAAGTCTGGCTTGCAGGCTGTCCTTTTCTCTGAGCCCACACCCACAGCGCCGTGAGCAGGCATTTATCTTTGGAGATAAATTGATCATAAAGGGACATTTGTAAATATGCTTTTACAAGCTCATCATGCTTGAAGGGTTTAGATTTGTAAACTAACAACTAATTTTTAAGTATCTGGTTTGTAAAAATTGTCCACATAGAATTGAATTGCCCACTGAACTTGATTACATTTTAAACAGAAACATAATTCTCGATTGAAAAGAGAGATAACCCCTTGGTGAGACACCAGCTTCCTATCCACAGCCCCCCTCCCCCACACACACACACCCTACCCCCCCCCCCCCCCCCCCCCGCCCCGCGCGAGCTGGATCCCAGGGAAATGACTGTGCTTTTTAGTCCTTACCTCCCCACATTTGAAAGAAAAAGGATAAATCAGGAGCCACGAAAGTACATTTGAATAAGTGGAGCAAAAGCTTAAACACTGAGGCCACTCCTAGAAAGAGGGAGGCGATTCCCTTTCCTATTGTTTATTTCAGGCTTCATTTAAAAATATGTATAAATAATGCTTTCTCTTTAAAGCTGAGAGCAAACCTTGTAACCTGATGCCCAGTTAACTAATTTGGAAGTGAAAATGCGGGTTTTTACAAGCAGGAGGGGTGTGCCTTTCTTTAAAAGCTTGTCCATAAAGTGTCAGGGGTGTAACCATGTAGTCTGGGCCGCTGGGGGCCCTGGGGGGTTCTCTCCGGGGAGAAACATCCACAAGAAGACGGTTTCTTTTTCTGTTAACTTTTTACGTAACAGAGGGACCTGATCCGCTCTGTTCTGCTTTTAATGATTTCTTCTGTTCAAGGTTAACTATGGTTTCATGAAAAGAGACCTTTCAAATGCCTCCTTCCTGCTGGTGAGAATTCCTTCCATGTGGCCCAGGAGGCGGTTTCACCCATTTAGACTTGGCCCTGTGGAGAACAAAGGGTGATCCGAAAGTGAATATTTGATCATTCTTTTTTTCACCCAGAGAAGACAATTTTGATATCTGCAGCCGCCCTGGTTTTCAAATTAGGATGCACCAGTCTAGTTCAAGGGCCCCCTGTAGCCATCTGGCTGACAGTCATCGGAGCATTTCAGTTAACGTTCTGATGCTCAGATTATTCTAAAGGCAGGCAGGCGCTGGGGTTAGGGCAATGTTTGCCCAAGTGTGGTGGACACGGGACTTTAGGTGGGACACGGGCAAGGCGGTATGTAAAGCTGAACCATGTAATGAGAGAGCACTTCCTTGTAAGTTGTATGTCATTCCTCGTGAATAATGAAGGGAGACCTTTCAGGCGGGCCGGCAGCTGTAGCGCTTCTGCACATCCCCCTGGTGTCTGCTGGAAGCTGCAGCGTTAAGAATCTGCATTGCCGGACCTCCCACGGGCCAAAGCATCCAGGTAGAATCTAGCCATGTGGTTTCGTCCTCACTCTATTTAGTTTATGGTCTCCCTCTGATTTTTACAGGTAATACAGATTTGCCATGGATAATCATAATATACTTTCTCTTTAAGTAAATCTCTTCAAGTTTTGAAAAGTGAGTCAGTGTTAAAACAGTATTAAGTGTTATCGGTAGAAGTGGGGTATCCCTTTCCTCACTGGGTGCTGGGGGTGGTGTCCTGACAACATCTCGAGAAAAAGAATTTTCTGAGACTCGCACGGGAGAATGAGTGATTTTTATTTGCATGGAATTACATCCCTGGGTTTCCAAAGTCCCATTTCCCTCAGGCCAGTCCTAGAAGTGTAGCTGGGGCTTCAGTAGAGCTAACACCAGAGCCAGGGTCCAGGTTTCCTTCCATGGTGGAGCCGGGCCCACTTCAGCATCAGGCCAGCTGCAGTCCATGAGTCCATTGTGTGTGGGGTCCACGTGGCCATGGCCATGTAGGGGAACGCAGGGGAGCCCCACAAGCCAGGAGTCAACCAAAACACACCAAGAGCCAAGAGAAAACTGGAGAGCCAAGGGGAATTAAGAGCGTGAACTCC
This sequence comes from Cnephaeus nilssonii, assembly GCF_951640355.1. Taxonomy (NCBI): domain Eukaryota; kingdom Metazoa; phylum Chordata; class Mammalia; order Chiroptera; family Vespertilionidae; genus Cnephaeus; species Cnephaeus nilssonii. The sequence continues at coordinate 50,866,542 of NC_137088.1, read as the reverse complement.
TTCGTTCAGGGGACCAAAAATCCCAAATTTCATGCCTTTATGGTGGCCATGCCTACCCTGGCCAGGGACCTGCTCCTAGGTGTGACTAACAGGAAAGCACCTTCAGTCATCACCCCCCAACTTTACTGAGCATTTGTCTCTCACCCCTTTGCTGGACCACGGGGGAGTGCAAAGTTTTAGCTTCTGGCGAAACTGCCCAAATGACACGCCCATAATATTTGGCCTCCCCTTTGCTCCTCTCCTGTTGTTAATAATTGTTCTATTATTAATCACAAAAGTACCGTTAAGTAGGTAATAGTTCAAGACTCTGACCAAATTCTCAAGGTGTGCAGACATAAGGGAAGAGATGGAAATACTGGATCAAATGTCTATGATGTCCCTCCCTTACCTGTGTGTCTGTGTCTGACAAGAAGGATCATAGCTTAATGCAAGTCGATGCATTAACCAAAGCCCAGCAGGCGGCTTTTTCCTCCGCCTCACAGAGACACAGGCAGGGACTCCCATGAAGCAACACAGATGCTTTTGAGCCAACTCTTCAGTCACAAGCCTTTGGTTCCCCATTTTCCCAACAATGAGTTGGGAGAAGAGAAGCTATGAGCCCACCGACAATGGTTCTGGCTCGCTGGCCTAGAGCCGTCCTTGGTGTGAAGGACCACTTACCTGGGCACCTGGCCATGAAAGTATCAGGGCCCCACAATCAGTTTGAAGATGCGAATCCATTGGAAAGAAGGAGGAAGTCCCAGATCTGGGATTGGGGTCTCAGCGTGGGGAGCAGAGTGAGGCAGTGAGGATGAGGAACAGCTACAGACCTTCATCCTGCCCGAGCCTTGGGCTCCAGAGTTTGGTGCCTTTAGTCAGCGCCTTTAGATAGAGACTCATTTCAAATGTCCCCACGCCTGGCGGGGTTCAAGTCCAGGCCAGGACCATAACACCAAATAGGAGCACGTTTGCTGAGAAAACAGGCCTGAGCTTCGGGAATCCTAAGGGGAAGAGCGAAGAGTGACTCTTCCGTGCCACCTCTGTGTCCCTTCAGGTCCGATACTGCAACTCCCTGGATGAGGAGGAGAAGCGGGAGCTGAAGCTCTTCAGCAACCAGAGGAAACGCGAGAACTTGGGCCGAGGGAATGTCAGGCCCTTCCCCGTCACCATGACGGGAGCCATTTGTGAGCAGGTGAGCGTGGAGGCGGGACTGCCCGGCTGGCCTTCCCTTGGCCTTGCCCTTCACACTCGCTTTCTGAGTGCCTGCTGGGGCCAGGCGCTGTTCTGGGCAGAGGGATACAGCAGTGAACAAACGTTTAAAAGCTTGATCTTGCCCTTGTTAGGAGTTATGTTCTAGCAGGGGAAGCCAGACAATAACATAGATAAGCAAGATAGAAAATAATACGGCAGGGAAGGGGTTAGGAAGTGCTGGGAGTGGGGGTGGGGTTGCAGTTTTCATAAAGTGGCCTGGAAGGCGCCCCCCTTAGTAGGTGGCTTCTGAGCAAAGACAAGCAAGAACTGAGCGAGGGAGGCACGTAGGCCTTGGGGAGGGGCAGCGGGGGCAGAGGGGACAGAGGGCTCACAGGCCCTGAGGCAGGACATTGCTGTCGGGTTCTCCGAGTGGCCTGTGGGCCAGAGTGGCCGGGCAGAGGGCATGAAGGAGGAGAACTGACAGAGGGCCAGGGCCTGGGGGTTAAGTGTCCATTGGAAAGAGTTAGGCCAGGGATTGACATATGATGGATTTATATTTTAAATGAGTCCTTTAGAAAGTGGAGTTTGCTGGACCTGGGTCAGCCTCTTTCCCAGGATCAGTGACATTTGCAGGGTGGGAAATGGTCATCTGCTTGGTTTGAGGGCTCTTTAGCAAAGTGCAGGACGCCCCCTGCATTCTCCCTGGGACCTCACTGGGTTGAAGAGTCTGGATTTATTTTTTCTCCTCCTCTTGGGGCATGGCGGAGGAGGGCTTTAAAGAAAGCAGGACAGTGGTGATTGCTCTGGCCAGTGGGGCCCAGTTGGTCAGAACGTCATGCTGTATGCCAGAAGGTGACAGGGACAATTCCCTGTCAGGGTGCATGCAGGAGGCAGCCAGTCTCTCTCCCTTTCTTCCCCTTTCTCTCTCTTCCTTTCTCTCTCATTCTTCTCTCTCTCTCTCTCTCTCTCTCTCTCTCTCTCTCTCTCTCTCTCTCTCCCCCCTCCCTCCCTCCCTCCCTCCCTCCCTCCCTCCCTCCCTCTCTCCTTCTCCCTCTCCCCCTCCCTCTCCCTCTCTCTCTCATCAATTAAAAAAAGGAAAAGAAAGCAAGGTGGTGGGAATCCAGCCTGTCTGTGTTCGCCCTGCCAAAATCCTGCTAGTGGTGACTGTCATTTTCAGCACTTCGCTAGCCCTGCTGCTGTTTGTACAGGCCCATCCAGCTGCTTCCGCTCTAAAGCAGGGGTGGGGAGTGCCCAGCCCGCGGGCCGTAGAAAGCCGGAGAAACCATTTGGTCTGGCCATGCCAAGGCATCAGGGGTGAGTTCATTAAATGATCGACCAAATATAGCAGGCTAATCTGTAAGTTGATAATTTTGTATGGCCTGAGAATGATATTATAAATATCCAAATGGCCCTTGGCGGAAAAAAGTTTCCCCACCCTTGGTCTAAAGGGGCCCATTGACATGCTGAAGATATGTGAGGCAGATCAGAGAAGAGAAACCAAGATAGTACCTGAGGAGGCAGGGTGACATTTTTGGGGTTTTTTGGTTTTGTTTTGGAGATTTCAGAGGGACAGAGTGAGAAGCTTCAGGTGGATGGAATGAAGATTCATAGGGGAGCTGAAGGACCAGACTTTTGGCAGTGGGGTCTTCATCCTTAAGACCCACCTGGAGATGCAGGTCATCAGCGGTTAGGATGTGGGACTCGGTGAGCTCCGTGCAGGACCTCTGCCGCCCTCAGAGCCTTCTCCCAGAGACAGCCCAGCTGGGCCCACCTAAGACAGAAGGAAGGTCGGGCATTTGTGGGTAGATGTCAGAAGCAGGACAGAATAGTGACAAGAGCATGGAGGCAGAACGATGTAAGTTTGACTCACGTTTCTCCCAGGTGACCTTGGCCATGAATGGGGATAACAAGTGTCTATGTCATAGAATGATGTTGCGATTAAATGGGATTCTGTCTCGTTAAAGTAATTAAACAAAGAGGCCATTACACTGAGGTGGCTCTAATACTTTGTATGGTAGCAAACCAAAACCTAAGCCAGAATCAATGCACTAGAACCCAAGAAAATGAAACTTAAGAACAATCAATCACAAATTCGAATCAGGCTTTCCCAAATAAGGCGACTGCTCAAGTTACAGCCACTCAAACCACTGCTTTCTCGGCTTCCGCCTCTTTTCTGTAAGAACCTGCCTCTGAGCTCCCATCCCTGGGGCGCTCCAACCACCTTCAGTTTGGTGCTGCCCAACTCGATTCAGTATTTGCTCAAGTAAACTCTTGAAATTTTGAATGTGCCTCAGTTTACCTGTTAACAGTATGCTACCCCAGTTCTACCTATGTTAGAAGAGGAAGGGTTAGTGCTTTTTGTAGCATAGTCTTTCCTTTGTCTGACCACATGATCGGGCTCCCAGAGCCAGTTCCATGAGCTCTTTACTCCTTTTTCTAGAAAGCAGTTCAACCCACGGGAGGCCCATGATGTAGGAAGGGTTTGGAGGTAGTGTTTCTACTCTGTAGACATTGTCCCCGGAGCTCTGCCCTGTCCCTCATGTGGGGCCCTGTTCCTGGGCCCTCAGGCTGTGAACCTCATGCCAGCACCCTGGTCAGCCGAGAGCCTGCCTCACACTTGATTCCTCCCTCAAAGGCCCTCAGACCGTATCTGTTTTACCCCAACCCCGGCCTTAAGCACGGGCTACCAGGGACTCTGCCTTGCCCCTTTCTGGATGGGGAAGGAGCTTGGGAACGCGAGTGGGCAGATAAGGGAGGGACAGGGAAGAAACCCTTTCCAGAGGCTGGTCTTAGAAGTGGTACCTTTTCCGTCAGGATTATGTAAAAAGATGCTGGCGGAAGCAGGCTAAAAGCAGGCCTGAAAGACTGTCCGAGAAACAGTTAAAGGCGGCACATTTGAATGAACCCACTCCCCTTATCATCTTACAGCTCCTCTCCCGCCTCAGCCCCCACAGCCTCCTCCTCCTCCTCATCTTAACCTTGTCGGCCTCCCGATGGAGTTTGTGTAATGTGCCTCCTGCTGCAGTTTTCCTCTTTCCTGCCTTTGTGAGTCCTGATTTTCTCAGTTACTTCATCTTCATCTTACTTGGTGGCCCTACGCAAGGAGAGGGGGGAGGCACGCACGTATGTAAAGCAGGAGGCACACACGTATGTAAAGCAGGAGGCACAGGGCCTCGTCGGAACGTAAGTGCTCAGTGGTCGATGATTGGTGGAGGTGGCGGTCCTTTGTCACCTGTGCGCGGTGTGAGAGACGGGCGCGCTGTTCACACTCACGTTTTCCTTGGCCTCACAGTGCGGAGGCCAGATTAACGGCGGGGACATCGCCGTGTTCGCGTCGCGCGCTGGCCACGGGGTTTGCTGGCACCCACCCTGCTTCATCTGCACCGTCTGCAGCGAGCTCCTGGTGGACTTGATCTACTTCTACCAGGACGGGAAGATCTACTGTGGCAGGCACCACGCCGAGTGCCTGAAGCCGCGCTGCGCAGCCTGTGACGAGGTCAGTGCGCTCCCGTGGGCCGGCAGCGCTGCCCGCAGCCCGCTGTGGCATAACCCACACGGGGGGGGGGGGGGGGGAGGGGGGAGGAGGAGAGGGAGGGGGACCTGTAGTTTTCTGCAGAGAGGAAAACCACAGGCCACCCCACCTTCCTGTATTAACCCTTTCCCGAGAGAAGTCCCCCATCCCGGGTGGCTGGCCTGTCCCGGACGTGGCCTGCATCACTGAACGCACAGCCTCATGGACCCAGATGGGAAGGCAGTTGGTTTCTGTAGCTGAGGTGACTCCTGGCATTGGGTCCATTCAGAATGTTAAAGAAAGGAACCATGGTATCATACAGCTTTAGATTTCAGCCCAAATCCCAGGGAGTAATCATCAGGAATGATGTCCCCCTTATATCTTTAAAAGCTCTGTTTTCTGAGCTTCAGAGGGACAGATTGGTTTGAGAAGAAAGCTGGTGGAAGCATTATTTAATTTTCCCAAAACTTATAAAAGTTCTGATGAGGATTCAGGAGGCAGATGGATACTCCCTCTGGATACCTCTGCCCCGCACTCTAAGAACTTGAATTTGCTACCTGGAGTAAGACAGCAGACAGGAACACAAGCCAGGCCTGGTGCTTTCTCCCACCGGAGCACACCCAGGTATGACCTGTGAACTGGGAGACTAGAACACCTCGTTTAGCTTTAAGGGTTTGGAGCGTATAGGCTCAATACAAAAATTTTAAGAGTTTGGAGCAGAAAGGAGAGTGTTCTAAAGCTGACCACTATGACGGGATTCATCAGGGGAAAGGTCTTGGACAGGGGTTTCCTCCTGCTGAGTGGGTTTTTGGTTCTCTCTACCCTGTACACGGAAATGTGGGACTTATAAACAATACTCCCTTTTTTAGCCAGAGTTCACTAACACCTGGGCATTTCTTCCTTATAAATTGTCCAGGAGCGATTCGCTCTTCTAGGAGAGAGTTGATCAGTTTTAACTAATTGGATTCTAATGCTAATGGTGATGTTCTAGAGAGACCCACTAGGCAAGTAGTCGGGAAACTGAGTTCAGGTCCAGCTTGGTGATTCTAGGCAGCCGCCTTATCTTCATGCCTCAGTTTCCACATCTGGAAATGAGTGCTCATAACACATTATGTTGCTTAATGGCAAATAGAATATGATGCTTTAAGAGCTTTGAAATTTTTGTTTATTGAGATGTAACTCACAGAGCATAAGTTTCACCCCTTTAAAGTGTGTACATTCAGTGATTTTTAATAGAGTCACGTGCAACCATCACTACTATCCAATCCCAGAACATTTGCATCACCCCCCGAAAGGAACTCTGTCTATTAGCACAACTTCCCTTTCCCCCTTCGCCCAGCCCCTGGAAACCACCAATCAAGTCTCTGTCTCTATGGGTTTACATATTCTAGACATTTTATATAAATGGAGTCAGACAATGTGTGACCTTTTGTCTCTGGCTTCTTTCACTTAGCATGCTGTGTTCAAGGTTAATACAGGCTGCAGCCTATATCGGTACTGTATTCTCTTCCATGGCTGAATGATATTCAATCGTATGCATATGTCACATCTTGTTTAGCCATTTTTCAACTGATGGACATTTAAGTTGTTCCCACTTTTTAACAATTATTAATGGTGCTGCTATGAACATTCATGTACAAGTTTTTGTGTGGACACCTATTTCTAGTTCTCTAGGAATGAAATTGCTGGGTCATATGAAAATTCTGTTTAATTTTTTGAGGGAATCCAAACTTTCTTCCAGGACAGCTTACCATTTTACATTCCCACTATCAATAAATGAGGATTCCAGTTTCTCCACATTCTCAACATTTATTGCTTATCTTTTTTATTATAGTCATCTTAGTGGTTGTAAAGTGGTTGTGGCTCACATATCCTTAACAGCTAATAATGTTGAGCATCTTTTCATGTGTTTATTGGCCATTTGTGTATTTTTCTTTTTTTAAGAAATGTCTATTCAAATCCTTGGCCCATTTTTTTACTTATGTGATTTTTCTTTTCACTGTGGGATTGTAACTATTTATATATTGTGGATACTAGTTTCTTACCAGATACATGATTTGCAAGTATTTTCTCCCATTTTGTGGTTATATTTTCATTTTCCTGATGATGTCCTTTGAAATGCAAAACTATTTAATTTGGATAAGGTCCAATTTATATATTTTTTCTTTTGTTGCTTACGTTTTTAGTGTATCATACCTAAGAAACCATTGCCTAATGCAGTGGTCAGCAAACTCATTAGTCAACAGAGCCAAATATGAACAATACAACAATTGAAATTTTTTTTGAGAGCCAAAAACCGACTTCTGCACATGGGCCATGAAGTTTCAATTGTACTGTACGTGCACGCCTGCACGTGGTATTTTGTGGAAGAGCCACACTCAAGGGGCCAAAGAGCCGCATGTGGCTTGCAAGCCGCAGTTTGCCGACCACAGAAAATACAGGTATAAATTTTCATGACCTTGCAAGGTCATGAAAATTTATACCTGTATTTTCTTCTGGGTATTTTATAGTTTTTGGTTCTTTAGGTCTTTAATCCCTTTGAGTTCCTATAGTGTATAGTGTGAGATAGGGGTTCTGATTCATTCTTTTGCCTGTGGCTTTCCACTTGTCCCAGCCCCATTTGTTGAAGAGACTATTCTTCCCCAATTGAATGTCCTTGGCACCCTTGTTGATAATCAATTGGCCATAAATGTTTGGGTTTATTTCTGTGCTTCCAATTCCATTCTGTTGATCTACATGTCTATTCTTATACCAGTACCCACTGTCTTGATTACTGCAGTTTGTAGGAAGCTTTTAAATCTATGCTTTAGATTTTTAAAAACTCTACATTAAAGGTCAAAACACAAATGCTCTGAGGGCAACAGATACTTCACAGGAAGGTGGCTCTTGTTAAGGCAACAGTGAGTGGTGACGAGTGGGACCAAACTGAGAGCTCACCACTCACCTGGGAGCAGCAGCCCGTCTTCCCGCCCCGGCTACTCATACATACGGGCACGTACACTGCGTGTTGCCACATATGATATACTCCAAAGATAAACCAGGATTCCAGGTGTTTGTATGGCATTTCCCACTTTTTAAAAATACTGTGTATAGGCCAGGTAAAACAGATACGTGTGTTCAAAGTGCCCATCAGCTATCAGTTTTTGGTCCTGCTCTATATTATTCATATTTAGAACGTTCTTCCTCTTATTAAAATGTGGTTAAACTAATTACAAGGCCAGACTGGAAACCATGTTTAATTGTACTTCAGGCAAATCCAAATGTGGGAGCTGATTCGATGTAGAATGAGCATATTCTAATCCACTTCTGTTTAACAGTTTGTCGGGGGGACAGCTTTCCCACCCTTCTAGTGTGGGGCCCTCCCTGTCCTCATTTAACGTGCATTCTCCTGGCTGGGTCCTAACCATCTGGCTTCTTCATCTCCAGATCATCTTCGCCGACGAGTGCACCGAAGCCGAGGGGCGGCACTGGCACATGAAACACTTTTGCTGCTTCGAGTGCGAGACAGTGCTGGGCGGCCAGCGCTACATCATGAAGGAGGGAAGGCCCTACTGTTGCCACTGCTTCGAGTCCTTGTATGCAGAATATTGCGACACCTGTGCCCAACACATAGGTGAGGCAACGCGTGGGGCTCAGCCCGGTCCTCCTGGGACTGGGCCTTCATTGTGTCTGGTGTCGTTAGAATCCCTTCGGGTGCAAATGGTAGAAACCCAACTCATACTAGCATAGGTGAATAAAGGCACTGTCTTGGCTTACATTACTAGAAAGGCCAAGGAGTATGTTGACATCAGGTAGAGATGGATCAAGGGTTTAAACAAACTCTCTCTGTCCCTCCATGTCTCTCCTCAGCTTGCCTTCTGTTGGCATCATTCGGGAGCAAGCTGCCTTCTCATGGCGGCCAAGATGACCCTCCAATTATATGCATCTTAGCAATTGTTTCCTGTAGAGGAGTGGGGCTGTGCTCTTCCAGTATCCAAGTCAGGTCTCTATATAGGAGCCCCATAGGCCCTGGTCTGGTCTTGTGTTCTGCTCTGGAAACAAGAGAATAAGGAATTCCTAGATTCCTATTGGTCTGCCTGAGTCATAGGCCCACCTCTGGGTGGGGCTATGTGATGTACAGCCCCACTACCAAGGGGAGGGGGGTCTCAGAAGGAAACTATAAACAGGTGTCTCCCACTGCCGCCCTGGAAAACTCGAGTGTTAATAGAGGGAGGAACCAAAGCAGCTTTCTTGGTAGGATAGTCAAGAAAACCAAATGGTTTCTGGCAAGCATGTCTAAAAAAAAAAAAAAAAAATGGCTGACCCAGCCAAATACAAAGCAAGGAAACCTCAAATAGCCCATAAGCTATAGACTCTCCAAATAACTGGCAGTTCTGAGATGGTGAAAATCATTTTCCCTTTGCAAATACTAACCAATTTGTTCGCCCTCCAACGCTATTCTGGATCATCTGTGGCTTCTTCACTCGACTTGCCTGTTCTGGCACCTTGAGGAAGAGCTGCCCTTTAGAAAGAAAGAAAAGCTGGCCAGGGATGAAGGTCTGTGAGGCCGGCAGCTGGTCTTCCTGTGGTTTGTGCCATTCCAGGCAACATGCTCAGAAGCTGCCGGCGTCTCGCCTGCGGTGGGTAGATGGGGAGGAAGTCAGAGATTTTATCAGCAACAAGGAGAAGTGGCTTTGTCTCCCTGGTTCAAGCATGTCAAACTCAAAGGCTAACACGGGCCAAATAAACGAGGCATGCTGCCCGTGGGCCGTGAGTCTGACCTGCTTGCCCTGGTTCATCAGAAGTGATGCATTCAAATGAAAAATCAGCTAGTCATTTGGGGGGTTTCGTGTGTTGATAAAAATCACAGCTGTGTGGACAAGGCACCTGCATGTGCTCAGTCCGTTCTTGTCGGGTGTCCACCCCAAACGAACTGCTCTGAGAGGCCTTCCCGGGCTGGCGGCCCTGCCAGGCCCAGGGTTGAGCATCGCTGTGCTTACCTCTGCCCAGCAGCATCCCCTCCTGGGGCCTGAGGGACCCAGGTTCCTTCCCCAGCCCTAAACACCTCACTCTCCACGGCCTGCTGCCAACCAAGAATCCCACAGCTTTCGCTCTCACAAGGTCAAAGCGGTCAGAGATAAGCTTCCTTGCAGGGTAAGCGTTAGGGAATGGGGACCCTGGTTTGGACAAGTGCCTGGGCCCGTAAGGAAGGGCGGGGTGGGACGCTGTCCGGGGAGACAGAGCACCTACCTGCCCCACATTCTCACCGTGGGTTCTGAGTCTGCAAGTAGGTGCTTGCCCAGGTGACAGGGGCTGAGAGTACAGAAAACGTGCTCAGGGCAGCGATGCCCCGTCTCATCAGTGTTTCTGCGTCTTCTGTCCCTTTCCTGGGAGGCGTCAGAGCCGCTCCAGACACTGTCATTCGGATTGCGCTCAGTGGCTCCAAGAGAGGAGATCTGACCGTGCCCACAGCCGCCGCCCCTCAGAAGGCCGCCGCCTTCTCTCTTCGTTTCTTCTAGCTGTTCGAGAACAGTGATTGGTGTTCCCTCTTCTTTCCTCTTACGTCCATAAAAAGGCGTGCGTGTTTTACCAGAAGAGCTCTGTGGCCTGCAGAATTGTCACTGCTGCGTTAAAATGCTGCCCCTGATTTTTTTTTTGTTCTAGGTCCACTTTTCTGTAAAACGTAATTTCCTGCGGCAGTGAAAGGTATGCTCTGTGTACCATGCATACCGCAGTCTCTGGTGCTTTACTCTGACCACATTCTGCAAATATTCCATATTTATATAGCTGCTCAGAGCAGACCCTGCATCAGGCAGCCGTTGCTAGGGCAACGGTACTTTTGCCTGCGCACAGCAAACAGTCCTATAAACAGACGGCGGCTGTAGCAGCAGTAGACACATCACCCTCAGAGAAGTACTTAAGGGGCTTAGAGGGGAGTAAAGAGAGCACTTAGATGTGGACCGGCAGAGTCCTTTCCAGATGTTTAGAGTTCAGGGGCAGTTCAGGGCACCATGTGACTGTCGCTGATGTTTATCAGGGACCACGTTCCCCCGCCGGCTGGGCCACTTTGTAACACGCCTCCCCGGCCCCTCCCCACAGAGACCCAGCGTTCTGCGAGGCCCCCTCCCCCAGAAGGAGGCCCCTGCTGCCTATCTGAGCATGTCTCCTTGCAGAAGCACGGAGAAGCATGGAGAGGCGGGTGGAGGACAGGCCTGTGTGCCTGTGGCGGGAGGGGAGGCTGCAGCTGCGGGGATCTGTGCTGAGCAGGAGCCCACAGTGAGGGCCCAGGGCAGTCGGGAGGGCAGCTCGGGCCCCTGGAGGAGAGGAGAGCGAGAGGCGGGGAGACCAAGTCAGCCTGAGTTCTCCCCTGGCCTGCATCCGGGCAGCGGCCATCAGAGCCCAGAGGGAGACAGGCATTAAGACCTAAGAAAATACAAGACGAGCAGTGACAATAGTTACAGGCAGGGGTCTAAGCATTCTCTGCATATTAACTCAGCCAGTCCCCACAACAACCAGGAAGTAAGTGCTACCGGTATCCCTGTTCCGTTAGGGAGAGACGGGGGCACAGAGAGGTGGGGCCATTGCCTAGGGTCACACAGCCAGACAGCGGCAGAATCCGGATTTGAACCCAAGCTGATGGACCTCGGCGTCTTTACAGCCCGCTGGAATGGCAGGGTCTCACTCAGCTGCCAGGGTGCTGCCCACCCCTGCGTCCTGCCTCAGCCAATTCTCACTGCGGGGGACGCCGTGCTGAATGGAAGCCAGTTGGTCCAGTGCCCCACTCCCCTTGGGGTGGTCCCTCTGACAGTCCCCTCTGGGTCCCCAGGGCTGACTCCCAAAGAAACCAAGACCCTGGGCTGGGGAGGAGCCAAGCAGAGAAGCCTGTGCCTTGTGCCTCGCTCTCCTGGGCCCGGGCCGTGACGTGAGGGCGCACAGACAGGGCAGGAGAGCGGCCCAGTGTTGGCCTTCTCTGTTCTCTCCGCTTTCGCTCTCCGCCTCTCTGGACAAGTCCCTGAAAGTTATTCCTGGACAGGCTTAGGAGTCTCAGCCGCCAAAGGGGAAGGATCATGTTAGTACTGCCTTTCGGAAAGACGGTCCGGTCAGACCCCAGAGGTCCCCTTCCTTCCCACAGCGATTGCGGGGCTGCGTTCTCAGCAGGCTCCCCACGGGCCGGGCCCCGCAGCTCCGGCTTTCGTTCTGCAGTCACTGTCTTACTGCAGTCCCAGGACTCCTCTGGGCCGGGTGCAGGTCACCTACCCACCCTGAACCAGCCCCTGGGCTGGGAGACACGTTCTTTTCCTGGCCGGTACTGGGTCCGGGTGTAGCTTTAGCCCCGCCCAAAGCTCCTGGCCCCAGGGTGGCAGGGAGATGGGGCCCCTGGGGAGATTAAGTCCTATAACCGGAAGAAGGCCGAGCGCTGAGAGCAAGCCAGCGGGGCTGTGGGCGGGCCTCACACACGTGTAAGGAGATTGTGTGTACCAGCGCTCCCGGGCCCAGGACCAAGTGCCTGCCCTTCGGAGCAGCATACACCGGTGGGGGGATTCAGTTCACCCACTGATTCAGCATATGGAGCGCCCTTCGGCGCCCCCGGCCGTGCTCCTGGGGGAACCAAAGAAACGGAATAGCGTGTCCTAGAGCCTCGCTGCTGTGGAGGGAGCACCAGTGAACAGGGGCACGTGCGCGGCAGTCCGACGGCCGGTGGGATGAGTCTGTAAGGAAAAGTGCAGCAGGTGTGGGTGGGGAAGGATGGAGAGGTGTCAGTGGGGTGGACAGACGACTTCCCCAAGTAGTTGACCTTTGCGCAGACCCCTAAGTGGAGTGAAGGAGGCGGTACCCATGGCATGGTAAGGGCAAGGCTTCCTGGGTGGATCCCATCTGTGACTCCCAGCTGTTTTACATGCGGCTGGTTATCTAGGCCTCCTGCGCCTGTTTCTCATCTGGAAAAATGGAAATGATGTTCGGCACCTCCCTCATCCCGTGGAGGGGTTGAATGAGTTTACATACATGCAAAGCATTTCTCCTCCATTGGTATCATGAAGTGTGTCCCGGGCAGGATTCATGGCAGGCCAGTCTGACCTAGTTTCTCTACTCAGAGCAAATGCGTAACAAGGAGCCGCCTGGAACAAGGAGGAGGCATGGGTGATAGGACATGCGTACCATTTACGAGGGGCCGGACCGCGGGTTTACTCACAGGGATCCCGCCACAGGTGGAGGCCCGGCCACTCCAGCATGCGTACGTCTCACAATGCAGGGAATAGTCTGAGCCGCTCCTCAGCCTCTCCCATGTCTTCTCTCCTCAGGGATCGACCAGGGCCAGATGACCTACGACGGCCAGCACTGGCACGCCACCGAGACCTGCTTCTGCTGCGCTCACTGCAAGAAGTCCCTCCTCGGGCGGCCCTTCCTCCCCAAGCAGGGCCAGATATTCTGCTCACGGGCCTGCAGCGCCGGGGAGGACCCCAATGGCTCGGACTCGTCCGATTCAGCCTTCCAGAATGCCAGGGCCAAGGAGTCCCGGCGCAGCGCCAAAATCGGCAAGAACAAGGGCAAGACAGAGGAGCCCGTGCTGAGCCCGCACGGCCAGCTGCAGGTGAGCTCCAACCGGCTGTCCGCCGACGTGGACCCCCTGTCGCTGCAGATGGACCTGCTCAGCCTGGCCAGCCAGACGCCCAGCCTCAACCGGGACCCCATCTGGAGGAGCCGGGACGAGCCCTTCCATTACGGGAACAAGCTGGAGCAGAGCCAGCCGCAGAGCCCCCTGCAGCTGCTCAGCCAGTGCAACATCAGAACTTCCTACAGCCCCGCGGCGCAGGGGGCGGGCGCCGCGCCCGACATGTGGGCCCCGCATTTCAGTAACCCCAAGAGGAGCTCGTCCCTGGCCCTGAAGGGGCACGGCGGCAGCTTCATCCAGGAGTGCCGAGAGGACTACTACCCGGGGAGGCTGCGGTCCCAGGAGAGCTACAGCGACATGTCCAGTCAGAGCTTCGGGGAGGCCCGAGGCAGCATCCAGGTCCCCAAATACGAGGAGGAGGAGGAGGAAGGGGGCATGTCCGCTCAGCAGTGCCGGACCCGCCGTCCGCTCAGTTCCCTGAAATACACCGAGGACATGACGCCCACGGAGCAGACCCCTCGGGGCTCCATGGAATCTCTGGCCCTGTCTAACGCCACAGGTAGGTTCTGTTCCCCTGGCAGGCACACGGCCTGGATGACCGCGGGGTGACCTGACGCCGGTCCTCAGGGTGTTCATGCTGTCCCGCTGTGCGCCCCCTCCAGCAGGTCACTGGGAAGATGCACCCAAGTCTCAGATGGCGGGTTCCCGAGAAGCAGAGCTGAGGCAGACATCCGGGTGCCTGTGACCTGTCGAGGGTGCTTCCCAGGACGGGGAAGGAGGGGAGCACAGGACAGGGAGGGGGAGGAGCCGAGTGAAGGGTGCTGTTGGGACAGGAGCCAGCTTCAGCCCGACCCACAGGGCTCTGGGGATGGTGCCACACAGTTGGCTCCCTCTTGCGGCAGAGGGGCTGACATTGGCACCAGCATGTCAGTCTGTCATTGGGTTTGGGCTGCTGGCCAGCGACTGGGACACGAGGCTGTGGGTGTGGCATGGGGCAGGGCAGCTCCTGTTGGTCAAAGGCGACATCCAGGAGAAGGGCCAGCTGTGAGCTGGAGGCCGTGCTCACAAAGCCGGGTGCTGCCTGGGGCACCGGCACGTCCACAGCGTGGTGTTCTGAGCCCAGAATCTCATTAGGGAGCCGGTTTTAACGTGCAGATAGCAACAAAAGAGGCGTGGGCAGAGCTGACAAGGGCAGAGTGGAGAGGACGGGGAGAGAGGGAACCCAATGCCCACCCTCTCCACTCACATCGTCTGGCTGGTTCGTGTGCGTGTGGAGACGTGGAGATACTCCCTAGGCCGGCACTACTCCGAGGGCCTGAGGACCAGGGCCGGCCGCAGTGCCCAGCGAGATAAGGACTGAAAGGACAGTGTTTAGGGACTCGTAGAGCAATTAGACAACACCCAAGTGCATGCTTGTTGTGCTCATTTATTGGCCCAGCTTCACACCAGCGAGGGTGTGGTAGAACCCATGGTACGTTGCATGAGTTGCATGAGGTGTTGCTGTGTATCCGTCCTGTTCAGGAGGGCACCCATCAGTCCACAGTGGATTCAAAAGAAGCTGGTCCATCACCACGTGTCGCTTGAGAAGTACCGCTCTACGATACACTAAGTGATTCTGCTCCTGGTGGCCTGGCCCCGAGGAGGGAGACCACATCTACTGGGTATAGCGGATCCCACGGTCCAGTGGGCCTGGGTGGAGACCGATAAACTGGCGCAGGTGGGCTCCCGCTGCGTGTTGCCACATGCAGTTATTTATTCACTCGGCTAGTGGCACAGCTCTGCCATGTGCCAAACCTTGTTCTAAGCACTTTATAAATATTCACTCGGTTAAGTTATCACACCCCACGAAGGAGGAAGACTATTAAATTCTCATTTCAGAGTTGAAGAAACTGAGGACAGAGAGGCTCAGGGACTTGACCCAGCTTTTCAAAGGTGGAGGTGGGCTTGAACCTGTGCACGTGACCCCACGTGGCTCCTAACCACCAGGCTGCAGCCTAACATGAGCCCCTGCTGTCAGATCTCCCAGTTGCTTCAGACAAGTTAAAGCCTTGCACTTGCCCCGGCCGGATGGCTCTGTCGGTTGGAGCATCATCCCGTGCACCAGGGGGTGTGGGTTCGATTCCCAGTCAGGGTGAGTGCAGGAGGCAGCCAATGCATGTTTCTCTCTCACATAGATGTTTCTCTCTCTCTCTTTCTCTTCTTCCCTTCCTCTCTCTCTCTCTCTCTAAAATCAATAAAAACATTTCCTTGGGGTGAGGATTAACGAAAGAAAAAGAAAAAACCCAAGAGAATGAGTGCTCTCCTCTTGTGGAGATAGCTTTAAAAAATCAATTTTTTTTTAATGTGATATCTAAGTAAACTCTCAGCTAACAGGCAGAACATGTCTCTGAGTTGCAGGATGTGTTTTTAGCTGCCGTCCCCTCGAATGCTTTCACACCTGTATTCTCCCTTGTCCTAGAGGACAAATAGCACACATCCTCACCCCCATGTTTCACATGGAAAAAAGCGAGGCCTTGGTGACTAAGCACCTTGCTAATGTCGTAGAAGTGAGCAATTAGTGCGGAGCGATGACTGCCTGGCTTCCAGCCCAGTTTGCGCTGTTCCCCAAAGATTTATGCGCTATAATTGTTTTAGAGGCCAGGAGATAAGTAATTCAGCCTCCGGAGCCGCGCCTCCAAGCTAGACCACCTGCATCACAATCATTAGCTGCTTGGTTCAAACATGGGCTCCAGGCCCCAGCCCCCCGGCAGCAGAGCCTGCAGAGGGGGGGCCCAGGAGCCTGCGATTTAACCAGCTCCCTGCTGTCTGAGAACACTTGTTCCTGGGTTTTTTCTGTTCTTACTTTCTTGTGCTCACACTGGAACCTACAGGGCAATCAGATCTGGGGGTTAGGGGACGTTGGAAAGCCCACGCGGGTACATTTGAAGAACATGTAGTTTCTGATCTTAAGAAAGAAGCAGGGACTTTATCCCTGTGGTTCTCTATGGCTCCTTGGGCAAAGCAACTCACGGCCCTCTGTCCCTGAGAGTTGGAAAGCAGCGTGAGCCATGTCTGCTGCAGCCGAGAAAAAGTCCTCAGAGCAGCGCTGCCCAGCACGGTAGCCACTAGCTACATGTGACCATTGAAATTTGAATTAACGAAAATTAAATGAAATGATAATTTCAGGCCATCAGCTGCACTGGCCATATTTTAAGTGCTCAATAGCAATGAACTAAATTTCAAATTTTGTTTCTTTTTAACCAGTTTAAATTTCGATAGCCACAGGTAGCGAGCAGCTAACCTGTTGGACAGCACAGACGAGGGAGGTGAGCAGCTAGGATGGACCTCCTCACAGGAGCGCTGGTTTTTCAGATTCCCAGTTCATTAAGGGTTTGGAGCACCAGTTACAGAGTCACTTCTGGGCCAAATCCAGCCTTCACCAAGGTGAGCTCTGTGGCCTGGAGTAAGTCACTGCAAGTCTGTTAGGTTCCGTCTCCTCACCCATGACATTTAGTGAATAATCGTACTTCCTTTGTAGGGTTTTTCTCAGAATTAAGTGATAATGCATTTTAAATCGCTAACATCGTTCTGGACACATCTGACCCTCTAAAATTTAGAGTCTAAATGGTTACCTGATACTTTTTTATTTCTATTGTTTCTCTCTCGTCTCAAACATGCCGGTGCATAATTTTGGCCTCTAGCCATGTTTTAGCGGCTGACAGCTCCCGGTGTCCACCTGCTGTGCACATCCGCACGCATGTCCAGGTCTGAAGACGCTCCGGTGGGCTCTCTTCTTCCCAACCAGCGTGGGAGGGGCGTGGGAACGGGGAACTAGAGAAACCCATTCTGTGCTCCTGTTTCCGTGGATCTGCCAGACAGTAGCCTGGAAGAAAGATTGCCACTAGTATTCGAAACTTCACCCTGTGTCACTGGAGCCGACCCTGCACTGCACAGAGCGGCCACCAGGGCCGCGGTGCTGACTAGCGGGGCGTCGGTCTTTGCTGCCAGCTCGCACTGTTGCATTTGGGTTTTGCCAGAAAACTCGGCAGTCTTTTGAGAAGGCCGTGTCTGGGCTGCCGGAGCATCTTTGAACCCTAGAATCTCAGCCTGTGAGTAACACGTACGTGTCACAGAGGGCTTAGTGGCAACACCTTGATCCTTTGATGAAAGCTAGATTTCAGGATAATGGATTTTTCCCCCATGGTCAGCAACTTACCTTATTGAATACGTCTGTAATGTTTAATCTGGCACGAAGCATGATCTTTCTGTGGGCACCGTTTTTCCTTAGAACAGATCTGGAAAAACAGATCGGCCCAGTGGCGTGCCAGCCTCAGATGTGGGCTGCGGTACCTCCCGGTTTGGCCAGACCTGGGAGTGTGTGTCCCTCCTTGGAAAACAGTCTATCCCTACGTTCACAGGGAGTGAGTCAGCGGGCACGGTCACCGCTTACACAGCGCCAGGGGGGCCTTGCAGAAGCCCCTCCCTAAATGCGACTCCAACGCAGCCTGCAGCCTGCGTGATCATAGTATTTGAAACGGTAGTAACATCCATGACGGCTAATATGATTAGGTGTTTACCATGCTCTAGGTATAGTTCTGAGCACCTTCTGTGGACTAACTCACCATCCCTGTGAGGTAGATAGAGTTGTCAGGGGCCCATTTTACAGGTGAAATAAGTGAGACACAGAAAGGCCACACAGCTGTAAGTGGAGGAGGAGGACTCAAACATGGCTGTTCTAGCTCCAGAGCCTGTGCCCTCAGCCACTACACCATGGCCGCAGTGAGTGATGACGGTGACGGCAACTGATCACAACAGAGCACTGGCTGTGACCTGACATGCTAATGACTTCATCCGTAACGTAACCCTCCCCACAGCCCTGTGAGATACGGCTGATTATTATACCCATTTTACAGGTGAGTACACTACAGCTCAAAGATGGTCACCTCCCCTCAGTCACCACTCATGGCCAGGACCGGACCCCGGATGAGTGGTCTGCAAACCCTTGCTCTTCACCCCTCTGGGGTACATCCTCGCGTGAAGGGTCATGAGCCCACTCGGGAGATTTGCACCGTGGCTCAATCGAAAGGGACAGGACTCCTTTTCCGGTGGCAGCAGTTTGCTGAAGTGTCCGTGTGGCTCTGGCAGGGCTAGAGGGGAACTCGAGAGCACAGTGCGCAGTGAGAGCTGAATGATAAGAAGCGAAGGTGGCAGTCCCGGACGGTGTGCCCGGTCAGAGGCCAGAAAGACAGGAGACACGTGCAGGTCTGGCCCCAGGCAGGGGCAGCAGTGCCGAGGAGACTAAGGCTGTAGTGCAAGTCAGGGTCAGGGTTCACGTCACACACAGGGGCCAAGTGTACAGTAGACTTGGAATTGGGACCGATTGCTGCAGGCAGAGGCCGCGCCACAGGACAGCTGGGGAGTGCCAGCTGGTCCCTGGAGAAGGGTCCGGGAATGCCGAGGCCAGGAATATGGCTTTGAGGATCAGCCAATTCTGTGAGGAGTGGTTGGGACAGGGAGAGCGGCATCTGTAAGAAGGGAATGCAGGTGTGGATAGGAGTGGGGGAAAGAGAAAGATGGTTTCTGTTCATTCATTCAGCCAGCCAGCCAGCCAGCCAATGTGCCTGGGGTGCCTGCCCTGTGAGCTACAGCAGAACGAATGAGTTGGAAGTTGGACTTTGCAGTTTAATACCTATGTCACCTTGGACAGCTAGCTTATCTATTCTGTGCCTCAGCGCCCTCATCTTTGAAATGGAATGACAACAGTGCTTTGTAGGTTTTTGTGGAAATTAAATGAGTTAATCTGCATAAAGAATTTAGGACAGTGCCCAATGCCCTCTCAGTGTTCAGGGACTATTAGCTGTTACTACTATTGGTCGGGGCCATGCCCTGTGCAAGGTGCTATGGGTCCACTGCTGAGCCAAAGTAGACATGGGCCTTGCCCTCCTGTACCTCACAGTGTAGTGGAGTTTAATAGATAGTAACAATCTAATTGTGTGATATAAAATTCCATCTGTGGTAAATGTGGGGCTAGGAAGGCATATACAAAGAGGGATATGGCTGAGTCAGGAGATGACATCCTAAAAAAGAGAGGCTTAAGGGATAAGGGGAGGAGCATTCCAGGCAGCAAGAGCAGCATATGCAAAGGCCCTGTGGTAGTGAGTATAAAGAACTAAGAGAAGGCCCCATGGGTAGAGCACAAAGAGCAGTAAGCTGAGAAGGACGGCAAGGGTTAGATGGTGGAGAAGCATTCAGTACAATGGAAAGCCCTGGAAGGTTCAGGACAAATGGGAGGGGAAGTAACATGATCAGATTTGCATTTTTTAAAGATGGCTCATCTTCCCTGTGAGGAATTCATTGATCGGAAGAGGGCCAGTGCTGATGCCGGGAGGCCCATAGGAGGCAGTCCAAGACTGTGCAGCCAGGAAAGAGGTGAAGATGGCAGCAGCCAAGGTGTAAACAGGGTGGAGACTGAAATAAGAGGATGAGGGTGACTTAGGAGAGGAAATTGGCAGAGGTTCCCAGTGTCCCTTGGGGAAGACTTTTGGGAGAAAGAAGAGGATGAATTTGAAAACATAGAAATGGATAAGTTCACCTACTCTGTGATTTAATTTTTTTGTTGTTAATTCTCACTTAAGGATATTTTATTTTTCCATTATTTTTTTAAAGAGAGTGGGAGGGAGGGAAGGAAGAAAGGGGAGAGCAAGAGAGAGAGTGAGACACATTGATTAGTTGCCTCCCACACATGCCTCAACTGGGGCCAGGGATCAAACCTGCAACCCAGGTACGTACCCTTGATCGGAAATTGAACCCAGTACCCTTTGGTGCGCCGGCCAACGCTCTAACCACTGAGCAACACCAGCCAGGGCTTCTGTGTGATTTGTGACCCAGACCAGCACCCGCTGGAAGTGCATGTGTCCTTGACCTGGATGTGCAGGGACGCAGCAGGCACAGAAGTCTGAAAGGGCCTGTGGCCGCCTTGGAACCGTGTTGCATTGTTGGGGCACGTCCATGCCTTTAACGTGCATCACCTACACACCTTGACAGGGAAACTTGGTTGTGCAACACTGAGATGCATTGACTGCTCAGGGGCAGTGTGGGAGCGTTGCTGGCAAACAAAAAGAACGAGAAAATAGCAAGGTAGGGATCTGCAACAGTTTGCGCACCAAGAATGCCCGACATGGTTTTCCTCCTTGTAATGCGGAACATTTCTCCTATTCCTCTGCATAAGTTGGATCCCATCCTCTAACCCAGTTTCTTTCTTTAAACTGTTGTTGGGCCTCCTGGGCAGCAGGCGCCCGGTACTTGCCACTTGCGTGGCCACCCTCAGCCCCCCTTGTTCACACCCTCCCCAGGGGAGGATATGTGCCCTGGCTGGCTTCACACACTTGAGACCCTCCCGTTCACCTTGAGCCCTGTCCGGTGGCTCCCGGCCAGTCTGGAAACTCCTGGGCAAATGCCCGGGGATTGTCTGTTCACGGGAATTACAGAACTCTTGTTTGCAAGTGTCAGAATCCCAGCTCCAACTTGTGTAAACACATGAGGCATTTTCTAAATCAAGTGACTGCGGGGTTCACAGGGTTTTGGTTCCAGGCCCAGCTGGGTGCAGGTGTCAGCAGGACTGATGGCACCAGCCTCCGCTTCTCTCTCCTCTGCCCTTGCTTCCCCGCCCGGCTGCTGGCTCCGTTCTCAGGCAGGCTCTTCCCAGGGCAGCAGAGGTGGCTCAGCAGCTCCCGGCTAACATTCCCTAGGTCAATGGGGACTGCGCTTTTCTTAAGTGTCACCAAAAAGTCCCGGAATGAAGTCACATTTGCCTGACTTGGGTCACCTAACCATTGTTAAGCTAACTCCTGTGGCCAGGGAGGATGGTTGCTCTCATTGGCCAGGCCTGAGTCACATGCCCATCCTGGGAGCCAGGCAATGGGGTCAAGGCCAAAGAAATTGCAGGGACTGAGAATGGCGATGGGATGAGGAGGTGGGGAACGGGGGCCCTTCTCAAAGGGAAACGGAGATAATATCTTCAAAGGAAGAGAGTAAAAACCACACATCCCTGCTGAACTATAGGTGTCCCCCCATCCGTGGCTGACTCCCTGGCCTGGTTCCTTCCTTCAGAAGTCCCCTCCCCACCGCCCCCCTTTGAATTTGACATCAAATGTCCAATATGTGTGGTACCCATGGTTTTCTGGGTCTTTGGGGCATGTTCCTGCGGTGACTTTAATGGGGGGGATTTCAGACCAGCAAGGAGGTGTTTGGAGGGGCAGGTGGGATGGATCCCGACCCTCTCCACTCAGTGCTGAGGAAGTGATTCAGGAAAGCCTTCTGACAGGTCCATGGGGTGACGTCCTTTGGCTCCTCAAGGAAGCCGTGCCCTGGTGGGCACTCCATGGCCCTGAACCCGGCTCACAGGGGTCAGATGGCCCAGCAGCATGAAAGGCCTGGGAGAAGCTGTTCGTCTCTCATTTCTCTTCCCAGGTTCATTCCCTGTCTGCGGGGAAGCAGAGACAGGTGTGAGAGGGCAGCAGAGGGCAGACGGGACAGAGCCCACCCCCAAGTGGCTGGGGCGCTCCTGCCGCATGTCATGGTCTCGCTGACATTTTCTGGGTCCAGAGACATTTTTCCAGCGTCCTGGTGTTTAATAAACATTCAGGAGGCTTATTTATAACCTCCTTGGGCGTGAGCAGTCATCTGTGCCCAGAGTAAGTAACCATGGCTGCTGACAGGAGAGAAAAGATTGCTGATTGTATTCATTTTATTACTGAAAAGGCAACACTGGAAGAATGGAGCCAGGTGGCGGCTGGGGGTGATGCGCTCTTGAGACTAGCGCGAGATCGGAGAGAGCAGGTTACTGAAGAATGTGGACACGTTTCTCTTAGAACCTTTGAATTTGGGGATCTTACAAAAGGAAATGAGAGAGCTCTTGAGCACTTGAAAATGGCTTTGAAATTCAGGTTCTTGTGGTTTTTAAAAAATATATCTGTAGTTAAGACAATATAGAAGAGAAAAATTGAGAGAAGGGATAGAAATGGGGAAAACATATCCAAAATCTCACCACTTGACTAGTGTTAATATTTTGGAGAATTTTCATGTTTTCCCCCTATATCCTGGTTATTTTTCTTTTTTTTCCCCCCGAGTTGTGAACATACTATTTCATGTCTAGAATTTCTCCCAATTGCATTCTACCATCAGCCTGTTTTCATCGCTTTTGTAACCGTCAGTTTAATGGCTACAGTAATGCTCCGTTGAATGGATGCGACCACAACTCTTTAATTGGACATGCAGGCAGTTTCCAAATTGATTTGTGTTTAAATGGTGATTTTCTTTGACTCCCATCAACAAAATGTC
Organism: Cnephaeus nilssonii; assembly: GCF_951640355.1. Taxonomy (NCBI): domain Eukaryota; kingdom Metazoa; phylum Chordata; class Mammalia; order Chiroptera; family Vespertilionidae; genus Cnephaeus; species Cnephaeus nilssonii. The sequence continues at coordinate 50,843,953 of NC_137088.1, read as the reverse complement.
ATTTTCTTACCCTCCCTTTCCTTACAAACATAATCAAACCTTCTAAATATTTTGGCTCAGTGGCTGTTGGGTCCTTGACCATCTCATCTCAGCCACTTAGAAAAGCATCTCCTCCATGTGTCCTGGTGGCCCTGAGTCCTGTCAGCAGCTCTGTGCCAGCCATCACCACCTGTCTTAACTGCCCTTCACCCCACAGCTGGACTGTCTCCCAGGGCACTGGTACGAGCCACCTGGAGCCAGCTTTTAGGAGTGCATTTCTCTACGTAAACCGTCAACCATCCCTCCATCAATCAAAGGAATCCACGGACCACGTACATTGTATTCATCTGGGATGTTCGTCAACAATGCAGATTCTTGGGCCCCATCCCAGATTCACAAACAGACTCAGGGCTCAGACCTGGGACTTAGCATTTCTAGCAGGTGCCCCCAGAGAACTCGTAGGCCCACTAAGTTTGAGGACCACTGAGCTAGAGAAAGCTGGGCTCCTCACCTTACCTGAGGGATCAACCATACTTCCCATCTCATCTATGGTTAGAACTTCCATTTCTCCTTGCCCTGGGGCCACACTCCTGTGTAGACAAAAGAAAAGTTAGATTGTGCTTGCTCTGAAAAGCTCTGAAGAGGTCTCTGACATCACATAGCTCTTGCTTCAGTAAGTAGCATCTTAATGAGTGAAGAGCACATCTCTGAAACATAGGGATGGTGTATTCCTTAATTACACAGTGTGGATTAAATATGGAAAAGGGTGATACTTGCTAAGCGGTTTTGGTGTTGTCACTGAATGGACTAGAAAAGTGGACAGTAAAACACTTTAATCTTCAAGTAGGGCACATTTCCGTCCTAAATCAATGTGAAAATCAAAAGGCATGAAACCAAGTTTCATAAGAATTGTCGGTTGGCTGGTGTGTTGCTTGTTTAACCTACAATAAATTTTCACCAGCCCTCCTCTATTTTTTACCATCATCGCCTTGAGCACACAGGTAGCTGGCTGTGTGTGTGTGTGTGTGTGTGTGTGTGTGTGTGTGTGTGTGTGTGTGTGTTCTAGCCCTGTTCTGCCAGGCGTCTCCTCCAGCCTGCCCTTCCCAAATCAAAACAGACCTTGACATGTTTCTGGGAGGCAGCTGTCACAAATCAGGCTGTGCAAATAGGCGGGACACCATCTAGAAGATAAAGTCTTTGTCTGACACACACAATCACTAAGAAAAAGCCTAGTGTTTTCTTTGCTATAAAACCTTATAACAGCTTAAAAATATCATGCTCAATTCCCCATCCACTCAGCTAAAGCAGGCATACATCCCCCATGCTTCTTTGTTCCAGAAAACAGCCTTTCTAAACTCCTGACTGCCCAAGGGCTTGGTGCTCCGTTTTGCAGGTTATCCAGCTCTTGTCTTCTCTTTCCTCTCTTTTTTCATGCACAAGAAATGGGGGCAAAAATAAGCTCATTTTGCTCCTTGCACAGAGGAGGAGAAGCTGCCCTTGTGCATGTGTTCTCTGGGCCTTTTCTTGGAACAAATCCTCGACTCAGCCGTGCGCAGTCTAAGGGATTCTTGCTTCTTGGAGTTGGTTGTCCTGCCCCGTCACAGCTGCCTCCCTGAGGGTGTCATCAGTCCAAGGACTCCTGTGGGGACTTCCTTCCGGTTCTGATGTTGTGCATTTGGTGGGAGTCCCTAGCCGTGGTTCTGTCCTGCCCAACAGCAAGCACCCTGGATCTTGCCAGGGCATCTCGTACCAGCAGGAGTCGACTTCCGATGGCTGCCTTTCAAATCAGAAGTGCTGGTTTTCAAAGGCGCAGAAGTCCATTTCAGGTTTACTTGTGTCTTTTCCTTGGGAGCAGATAGAGCTCAGAGCTGGAAGCGGGAGGAAGGACAAGAGAAGAGAACAGTCTAGAATAACCCACCCTTGTGATTTCTTTCTTTATATTTGGATGCTCGGTGCTAGGGAGAAAGATCATTGTGCATCTCCCTTTACCTTTGATGCTCACTCCTTCACAAACTGCCCAGTGTGAGGGGATGGTCTGGCTCACGGGTTCTCAGCAGGGTGGGAGGGCGGGGGATTCTGCCACCGATGGGACAGTTGGCAATGGTTAAAGACATTTGTGGTTGTCACCGCTTGGGGTGCCACTGACTTCTGGTGGGTAGAGGTCAAGGGTGCTGCTGAACATCCTACAATGACAGGACAGCACCTTCCCTCCCAGCAAAGGACGGCCTGGCCCCACGAGCCCTCAGTGCCAAGGCTGAGAACAGGGCTGAGAGCTGGCAGTCCTCAGTGCCCACTGAAGCCACTCAGAGCCACAGCGGAGGAGGGCCTGGTGCCAGATGAGGGCCTGCCTGGCTGGGCATCGCGGAAGCCCCTCTGCAGCTGAAAGAACACTTTCCGCTTCCAGCTCTGACCTCAGCTGCAGCACACAGTGGGGTTTGGTGTTAAAGGGTCAGACCATCTAGTTGAAATCCTAGCAAATGCCTGTCTCTCAGGCCCCCGGCTTCTGAGAGTCCATATAACGTCTGCCAAGGCAGCTGTTGTGGAGCAGTGTGCAGAAAGCACTTCCTGGCATGCCTGGCACTTGGCAAACCCAGTATTTGAGTGTTATTATCACTTTTATTATTAGATACCCAAAGTGCCAGCCCCCTGCCACCTTCCTTTTAATTCTGCCTCAGCCCATTCATTGCTCACTGACCAGAAAGAAGGAAGATGGACTGGAACTCGGGATCATTATAACTGAAGGGGATGGACGGGGAGGCCAGAGCCAGTGGCTGGGCTTGAGGTGGGCGGTTCTGTAGGTGCCAGTGTCCACACCCACCACCGGGGACTCTGCCTGGACGCTCCAGGCACGCTGGCCGCAGAGAGATGAGCCCTTCCTCCCTGAACCTCGGTTTCCAGCCTTGTCTGAGTTACGGGAGGCTCCCAGAATCTGTGGCCTCATTATACTCACGCAGCACCTATTAGCGCTAATGGAGCCGGGCCTCGCCAGTGAGAAAGCCGAGTGGTCTCCGCCTTTCCTTTCCTTCGCTGACCCTCTCCACCCCCACCCCCACCCCCACCCGTATCAATTAACTTCTCGGATAATTCCCATTTGCCACAGTTTAGAGGAGTTAATTTGTTCCCTGAGTCTGTAGATGAGAAAAAGGCCTGTGGAGCCTGGGCCTGAGCTGGAGGACAATGGGGGGTAGATGGAAATCGTCCATGGAGATCTTTATCAGCCCCAGGAGGGAGCCCGGCCATGCCCCTGCCTGCCCAGCTCTTCCTAGCTGGGCCCCTGCGGGGAGAGGGATTCCACCTGGCCCCCGGTACTCACAGGCACTGCTTGATGCCACACGAGCCAGTGGTCCTCCAGTGGTGAGCAGCAGATGTGGGGCTTTCCGTCACCTGGGCCTTGTCCTTTGTGGCTCTTGTTCTGCTCAGGATTAGGCTGCCCAAGAAGCACAGGCTTCCTCGGCCACTTGTGCCCTCCAGCTGTTTATGTGGGACACTTTGTAGTAGGGGCATCTGAGACACACCTTTACCTGGCAATGGACACATCAGATCCGAGGACGTTTTTTATGCCAGCTTGCCGCTGAGCCCGGAATTACTGCAAAAGGAAAATTTTACACACTCTACGGGTTCACAGAAGTGACATCACCTCCTTGCCCCTCCACCCCCATTGTCACCCAGCAGCTGAACCCAACATCCTCCTGGGAACATTGAGATGTAAATATTATACACTCTCAGCCCAGCCCCTGACACAGCGGGCCTCCATTGCAGAAACTGCATAAGGTGCCACATCCTCCCCTAGGATGTCCCCCCAAATAGATCTTTAATATGCTGCTCTTTCAAAGGGAGCTGTGCTGGGGTGTCTCCCACACCCACCCACAATCCCAGCACCCTGTCTATGTTTCACACAAGAGTTGGATAGAAATTTTTTTGGAGACAAAAAGAATGGGGAAGAGAAAAATCTTGATTCTGAGTTGTTTTATATTCATTTATTCAACAAATATTTATTGAGTGTCTACCATGTGCCAGGCACTCTGCTGCTTGCCAAGTATACTTTGGTGAACTAATCAGACCCAGGCCCTGCGTGGGTCAGGGCCCCAGCAGGAAGCAGATGGCACATTCAAAGGGTAATTAGTGAGGAGGGCTACTGGGTGGGACCCGGGGTCTTAGCTGGAGAACTACAGCCAACCTGCGGGGGCGCCAGGGTAGTAGGAACCCTGAGGAGCTCTCTTGCTGCCCTCTGATCTCCTCCCATGAGGCAGACCCGACTAGAAGCCAGAGGGTAAGAAAGCCAGCCACTGGCACAGCTTTCAGAGGAGAACGGGGTGGAGATGGGTTATTAACACACGTCAGGATGCATTGTGATAAATGCTATGAAAGGCATGAGCAGGGTGGGAAATAGAGAACACTGAGGGTTAAGCACATGAAAAGGAAGGCCAAGGAAGCTCTCTGGAGTGGTATTTCAGCTGAGAAGGACTTGACCTTGCAAAGGAGGGGAGGAGGAGAGGAAGGAAATGATGGGCTCTAGGAGTAGCTTATGCAAAGGCCCTGAGGCAGTGGTTGCAGGAACTGCAGCAGGCCAGTGTAATGGAGTGTGGTTGTCAAGGGGGAAGAGAGCTTTATTTAGAGCTGGGAAGCTGTCCCATTTTATTGCTGGCTCAAATTCAGCCTCCTGGAGTCCCTCCGAGAGCACTGTCCTGGTCCCCTTTTTCACTGTGTTACCTGAAAGCAGAAAAGAGTCAGAAGAATGGCAGAGTGGGTTTAGGAAGCAAATCCGCAATGAAGCAAAAATACCGTGTGTTGGGTAATGCTAGGGAAGAACATGCCATTTAAACCAAAATGTTTGATTTTTAAAAAATCTGTGAACTCTTTCTGTTGATCGTTCTCTTGCTGTACTGTACTTTTCCCTTCAGTGCTGATTTCTGGCTCGGTCATATCCTGGATGTCATATATGTGGCACATTTGAATATTACCCCGCTATCCTGGCTTAGCCAGACAGCTAATATATGAATCTGATTAAAAGCCTTTCCTTAAGTAAAGAGTAAGTAAGCCTTGAAAACATGGCTAAACAGAAGTATGATTCACAAAGCCCCTTCTTTTTTTATTGCACAAATCAGCCAGTGTTAGCCATGGCAAGCAGACTCCGGGGCTCGGGTGGTGTTCATCGGTCCTTAGAAGAAAGATGGAGCAGCTGTCATTTTCCCAGGAGGGCATTGGAGGCTTTTGCTTGGCCTTCAAAGATCTGGGTCCTCCCACCTCACCTCAAAATCCTCTGAGGCTGAGGTCTGAGCGTTCAGGAAGGTTTCCATTGTTGGGGGGAGTCGTCATGTCACTTGGTTCTTCTAGGAGCTCATCCCAGTGTTTGAGGCAGGAGGTGAGACCCAGTGAGTCCACAGTGAGGACAAATTCAGTGACTGCTGACCAAGACTGGCCCTCACAAACCTCAGGAGCTATCATCACATGTGTGAGGCCCTTGGCTGCCACCCGCTTGGCTCTGGGTAAAGGAGCTGGTGTCTCCTGGGAATCCCTACCTCACACTCAGAAGGGTGAGAGTGAATACTTCGTGCTTAGTCTAAAGAAAATGGTCACCAGGCCTTCTCCGTCTCTTTTAAGGGAGAGTTTGTTTGGGCACCCATTGGGAAGATGTAAGGTAGACGCTGGAATATTCAGACACTGGTTCTCAGTCATGGTCACACTGGAATTGTCCAGGAGCGTAAAGAAATTCTGAAGCCTGGGCCCCACCCCAAGATTCCAATTTAACTGCCCCTGGGTTTGGCCTGGGTGAGGGGATGTTTTAAGGGCCCCCCCCCCCAATAATTCTACAGAGCAGACAAAATTGAAAGCAAGCCCGGACTCTTCCTCAGGCACGTCTGTTTCTAACTTCCAGGATGATTTATTGGGGGTGCCAGTGCCCCAGTTTGGTCTGTCCTTTCTGCCTGCAAAGTAGCGCACACCCTAAGGGAAAGGGCGCTGATTTCCAAGCACACAAATGCTCTTAGGAGTGTCTTTGCTCTATCTGATCCTGCCCAAAGCACCTGGAAATTGCCATTAAGGTGATAGTCTCAAGAGTCAAACCCCTAGTCAACTCTTGGCTCTGTCTGTCACCAGCTCTGTGACCTTGAGCAAATTGCGTGAACTATCTGAGCCTGAATGTTCTCACCTATAACAACCCTTTTGTATGATTAATGAGAAAACACTCAATATAATGCAAGGTCACAGAAAACATTCAAAAATGTTTGTTGCTTTCATCGTCAACAGAGATGTGGACTATGCTCAGGACCCTCATGGATTGATCCTGTTAGAGTTAAGGACTGAAGTGGAAAGTCAAGTGAGCTACAGTAACCAACAATGATAGCTGTTACCCGCACCTTGTAGATGAAGGAACTAAGGATCAAAGAGTGTGAGGTCACATAGCTGATGAGTGGCTGAGTGGGGTGTGCCCAGCTGCATTCCCCTCCATAAAATAGAAGCTCTCTTTGGAAAAAAAAATTGTATTGATTTCAGAGAGGAAGGGAGAGAGATAGATAGAAACATCAATGATGAGAGAGAATCATTGATTGGCTGCCTCCTGCACGCCCCCTCCTGGGGGGGATCGAACCCGAAACCTGGGCATGTGCCCTTGGCCGGAATCGAACCTGGAATCCTTTAGTCCGCAGGTCGATGCTCTATCCACTGAGCCAAACCAGCTAGGGCTAAAATAGAAGCTCTTGAAGGAGGAGGGGCTTTGGTGACATCAGCCCTTAATCTTGGCTGAGAAAAGGGAGTTGACACAAAGCTCAGGTCTTTCTCTGAGGGGAAGGGTCCTCCAGAGAGACATCAGCAGATGAAGCCAAGATGGGCAGGATCTGCCAACTGCCACAAGCACCTTGAAAACCCATCTTTTGCCCGTTTTCATTCTTTGCTTCCTTTGTCCCAGCTGTCCTGCCCAGATGGCACCCACAGCAGCCAGGGCACCAGCCAGCCTCAGCCCACACAGCCTCGGCAGCTGCCATGGCAAGACTCGGGCGCCCTGCGGAGACAGGCGGTCTGGCCTCTCCTTTCTCCTGCTCATGGCTTTTCCTCCTCCTAGGAACCCAGAACCTCCGCAGCTCACCTTTCAACAGCAGTGATTCAGTGTTTCTCAAGGTTGTGTGTGTGTGTGTGTGTGTGTGTGTGTGTGTGTGTGTGTGTGTGTTAAATAAGGCATGCCTTTTATTTTAACAAATCAAACATGAGACTCACACCCCTCCCAACCAGAGTTTGTGATGGTTTACGCTCCCACGCTCTTGTCCAGAGACTATCCTCTGTGCATCCTCAAGGCAGTGAAGATCTACATCATAAAGAGAGCTAACAGCTGTGAAGCGTTCTAGGTGGGACACTGTGTTAACTACGACATAGACGTTTCTTACTTAATCTTTATAATAATGCTGCAAAACATGTGTCATATCACCTCCGTTTCCCAGGTAAGGAATGCAAGACTTAGAACACAGGATCACAACACGGCAGATGGCTTGACCCATGGTCTCAATGCTTGCATCCTGTACTTTTAACCATAACACCATGGTTCTCAACCAGGGTGGTTTTACACACACACTCACACACACACTCACACTCACACACACACTCTCACACACACACACACACACACACACACGACATTTGGCAATGTCTTGGAACATTTGGAGTTGTCACAAGAGCGTATGGGATCTCCTGGCATCTCGTGGGTAGAGGGCAGGGGTGTTGCTGAGCATCCTACAGGGCAGAGCCCACCCCCACAACAGAAGGACCGCGCCCGGTCAGTAGTGTCGAGGTGGCGAATCTCTGCTGTTGCCCTGGACTGTGAGCTACCTGTGTTTCGTTTGTGCTGTGAACACAGTAGTTAATATGGTACCAGAACGGTGAATGTGCTTGGTAAAACGCCGTGCCCATCCCTCACTCCACAACTCTCCCATGAGCAGGGAGCGCATAGCACCCCACGCCCCACTTTGACAATCCCTGGGTCTGACTTTGTCAGAACCACTGCGTCCCTTTAGCAGCAGAGGTGGAGTGTGCCTCGGAGGTTTCTTTTCGTGGAGAAATCCCATGTCTATGCGGTCCCAGGGCCAAGCCTCAGCGGCCCCGGACATGGAGAGGCGGGCGGCACTCAGTGCACAGACCACGCCAGCCCTTCCTTCCTCCCTCCTCTTCCTCTCCCACCACCAGCGCCCTCCTCCTTAGTCTGGAGCCTCCTTCCATGGGAGCAGCCTGACGCACTGCAGGCTGCGGTGAAAAGAAAGAGGAGGAACTTTTAAACTCATAAAATGTGGGGAAGTCATGACGTCAGCTGTTCAGTTCACCTGCTCCCCGCGTCTCCGTTCCCTTGTGGAGGCTTCCAGCTAAAGTGTCACCCGCTGCCCTCTTCCTGAGTCTGTGTGATGGGAAGCCCCAAAGCACCGAACGGGACCGAGAGAGAAAGCAGGTCAGGATGGCGGGTTGCCTTGGCTGGCGTCTTCAGCACCGTGGCCAGGCGTGGCTCGCCAGGCAGGCGGTGGTGCCAGAGGGCACAGCGGCCAGGTGCTGGGGAAGGACATAGCTGCTCCCAGCTGGGCAGGCAGCATCCTGCTTTCTGGCCTGGGAGGCAGAGGACCCCTGCCTTCTGTCTGTCGGGTTAACCAGGATTTGAAGGCTCCCTCTGTGGTCTGGGGGATGCCCTCTCCCCCCGCATCCTCTCTGAGCCTGAGATTCCTCCTTTGAAAAATGAGAATTACTATTCCTACTCTTGGGGGGTTCAGGAGACTCCGATGAAGTTGGATATGTAAAACTGCCAGCACCTTGCCCTGCCCCTGGTAAATATTCAAAAGGGCACCTCTTGTGGAATACCAATGGGGAAAACTCAGAGAGGACAGGACTTGGCGCAGTGGTGGCATCTGGGGGGTACGGGGTGGACAGTGATGGGGTGAAGTAGGATGGCGTGGTGGCTTTGGTTATTGAGGACTTGCCGTGCCTGGGCTATGCTAGGGCAGTGTGTGCGTGAGCTCCTTTTGTAGGGTGGGTCTGTTCTTACCCCTGACAGCCTCCCTCCCTCTTCCCTGCCTCATCTTCCTCTGTAGCACTGAGCACCCTGAGACATAGGACATTTAGTCCTCACTCTGTTTCCTTTTCCCTCCCTTGTTGCCCCAGCCACTGGTGCCGCTGGACACGTAGTAGATATTTGGTAATCTGACCCATGGTCGGCATTCATAAAATATTTGTTGAGTGAATGAGCCTCCGTTTTACAGATGAGAAAACAGAACCTTAGATCAAGAGATTTGCCCACGACCACGTGGCTGCTGACAGCACAGTGCCTCCCGCAGCGTCGGGCAGCCAGGAGTGGTGGCCACAGGAAATGTCCGTGTGGCTCCCGGGCACACCAGCTGACAGCCGCAGGGCCCGAGTGGGCTCGGAGCTTGGGGGGCACGGCTTGAGCTCTGCGACCACTACCCTGGTTGCTCAGACCCCCCTGTGAGCTCCAGGTATTTCAGCCACAAAACAGCTCAGAATAACTTGGTACAAGATTGGGGGAGGAGTGGGTTTTCTTTGCCGCGCCTCCCAATGCCCCGGAAATGATAGACTTTGTGCTTAATATCCCTGTCCCCTGCTCGGGGAAGGCCCCAGAGGAAGTGTCTCACATTTAGTTCTCCTGGGGGGTAGACCGAGGCGGAAAGGGGGAAGCTCCCAGCTTGTCCCATGTAATTGTATCGTCTTCTTGAATTACAAACAAAAAATGGTTCTTAAAAAAATTGAAAAGCTGTAAAATTACAAAACTACAAAACAGTTTTTAAAAGTTGCAAAATTATAAAACCGTCTGTACAAATTGAGATTGCCCCATAATTTCCTTCTAGCCCCTGTTAGGTGACTATTTGTTTGGTACTTGTCTCTGGGCAAATAAAAAATTAAAACACTGACAGATCTGTAATTATAAACAGAAAGTTGTCATACCGTTTGCAGTTGCCTTTTTTACTGAGAGTACATACAGCTTGTCCATCTTCCCCCGCTGGTGCACATCCCTCCTGTCCATCTGACGCTGCACAGTATTTTATCAGCCTCTTGCTGGACTCTTGGATTTTTCCCATATTTTTCACTGTTGAAATCTGTGTTTTTGTTGAGCACCTTTTTATTTGAGTTTATGTGCTTTTTCGCGTTTTCTGTAGCATAAATTCCTAGAAGTGGGATTTCTGGGACAAGGGCTAGGCACATGGCCGGTTTCTATGGTGCTACCAAATGGCCTCCTCCAGGTTGTGTAAATGTGTACTTCCATCAAAGGCTGGGGGCTCTGAGCTGGGCACTTGGTAGGGGCAAGTCCTGCTTGCAGACCAGGACTGCACAGCTTGCCCAGTGTGGACAGCCACCGGCTCTGATATCTTAGGGTTTGAAGCGCTCACAGAGCAGAGAGCAGCCCTGATGGCCTATGAGTTGGAACCACACCAAGTAAAATTCCTGCCTCTCTACCCGTCTCCGGCATCCTGATGGGTTTCTCAGGTGCCAGCCATCTGAACAGTTTCCAGGGGAGCGCGGCTGCCACGCACCCTGGCTGGGCTGGCACAGGGACCACACTTAGTGACGGGGCCTGGGAATTAAGTCATCAGTCTTCACCAGCCAAGATCTGGCGGGAAAGGTAACAAATTGTCCTGGAAATCCTGCGTCTGACAGAGGCTCAGGGCTTGGCGGGTCACAGAATCCTCGCACCTGGCTTGGCGCTGGTGAGACTGTTACGTAACACACGGCTTTTCAGACTCCGAATTCCAAGGTCGCCGGCGAGTGAGGGAGCCGGTGCTGGGGACCTGTTTCCTTATCCACTTTCACATGACTTCAGAGCAGTAGGTTTTCATGTTTAAAGGCACCAAAATCAAATGAAGAATTTAAATGCTAATTCTTGAGCTCTGTTCCCAGAAGTTCTCATGCAGTCAGTCTAGGACAGGAACCAGGAACCTGCATCTAAACAAGCCCCATAGGTGGGCCCTGGCCAGTGTAGCTCAGTGGTTGGGTGTCGTCCTGTGCACCAAGAGGTCACAAGTTCTATTCCCGGTCAGGGCACATGCCCTGGTTGCAGGCTCGATCCCCGCTACGGGGCAAGCCAGAGGCAGCTGATTGATGTGTCTCTCTCCCTCTCCCTTCTTCTCTCCCTAAAAATCAGTCAACAAAAACAGATTAAAAGAAATAAAAAATCGCTGACCTCTATTATACACTGAGCCTTGGCCGTTCAGGTATGACTTCCTGGGGCAAAGACAGAGTAGCAGGTCAGGACGAGTGAAAGATGACCAAGTAGACAAATCTTGAGTTTAGGTTTCTCTCTTTTTCTTCCTATCAGCAAACGGTACCCCTAAATGTTCCCTGACTGTTTGAGGACCCCCAGAGTGTTTTCATTTCTGACCACTCTGGCAGCACCCTGTACCTCTCCTCTCTCCCCGGCACTCTTGCCTCGGATTGGCTCTGCCCTGGTGCCAGTGTAATATTCCACACTGACCGGATAGTGGAAGGTGGTCTGTCTTGGGTTATAGAATCAAAGTCACAGACTCTCACATAAGTGAGTGAACGCGAGAAAGGTATAAACTTACAGTTACAAAATAAATAAGTCCTGGGGATGTGATGTACAGTTGGCGGCTATAGTTAATGACACTGAATTGTATATTTGAACGTGGCTTAGAAGTTCGCATCACAAGAACAAATATTGCAACCATGTGTGGTGATGGATGCTGAGTAGGCGTGCTGTGGTGATCGTTTTCCAGCATATGCAAATAGCAACTCTTTGTCTTATAAACCTGAAACTAATATAATGTTATATGTCGAGTATATCTCAATAAAAATAATTTGAAAGACCACCCTCTACACTACCCCTTCCCCCCAAAAAAATTTAGACTTTCAGCTGGGAGAAGCTGGGAGAGGCTCTGGTGGAGAATCAGGAGGGAAGAGGAGCTGAGGCTCAGAGCAGAGATTTATTCGGGATCTTTGCAGGAGAGTGGAGACTCTAGGTCTCTTGCAGATGCTCCTTGACTTACAATGCAGATGCTCCTTGAGTTACAATGGGGTGACATCCCAGTTAACCTATAATAAGTTGAAAATACCATTAAGCCCAAATGCATTTAGTACCTCACTGTAGCACGCAGTTGTTTCCTCTCAGGACCACGTGTGGGAGTCGGAGCTGGGCCCGCGGCCGCTGCTGCCCAGCGTCATGAGAATATCCCACCGCATACCACTGGGCCGCGGAAGATCTAAACTCAGAATTTGGGGTATGCTTTCTACTGAATGCCAGTAGCTTTTGCACCATTGTAAAGTCACAAAATCATAAGTCAAGCCATCATAAGTCGGGGGCTAGACTTTTCCCACTACTCTGGTAAACACAGTTTATAGGAAATATACAATCCGTGGAATTTAACAAATGAAAATTAAAGATTTGACTAAGGTGAAAGGTGGGGGTCCTGACTGACTGGTGGGGCCAGGACCAGGGTCAGGCCACCGCCATGGGTACATAATTGAAAGGGGTGCCAAAAAACCCATTAGCCAAGATAAGCAGTATTTCAATGCAGTATTTTAAGAAGCAAAACTCATGCCAAAATCTATGTTTCACAAAATGTCAAATTTGTAAATAAAGTCAGGGTCGGTTTTATTGATTATCCCCTTTGGTGTAAGGCTCCAGTCTCGCTGGGCGTGGCCCTGGCACAGTGACAGGGACAGACATGGTAAGCAGATACGTTCGGATTCTAATAGGAATCAGTGTTAAGCCAGCATTCCCCCAAATGTGTCCTTTTGAGTCAGGGTGGATCTGGGTGGGGATCGGGTGCTATTGTCAAAACATGGGAAACAGCATGTTCTCCTCAGGAAACTCCTGCTGTGCCGAAGCAGTGGAAGGTCTTGGAATGTCCTTCAGCAGCTGCCAGACTTCCTTGCCTACAGAATTATTTTCGCATGATTCAGGGGGAATTTGGAGACTTTTCTTACCTCCCAGGCTGGTCCCGACGGGGTTCAGGGTGGGAGGAGAAAGCGATCGCCTTTGGAGGATGCTGGATGCTCAGCTCCTCCCAGCCCAGCAGCTGCTCCTCCATCTGTGCGGACCGCGCACCTGGCCGAGCCCACGCTGCCTCAGGAAGGCGGGGGAAGGGCACAGCCGGCTGGGGCAGGAGCCAGAGCTGGGAGCAAGTTTCCGTGGCCGGGCTCAATGCCTGTGCTTTCCAAGAACCCCAGCCCTGGCTTCGCTGGTCCCTTGTCAGAAGCAGGGGATAGGTTGGTGGCAGTTCTGGTGATGAGACAAGGAGAGAGCAGGATGGACAGGGCCACACTTCCTTCTCTCTTTCTAAGGTTTGCTGGCTCCTGGGCCGAGGTCTGGGGCTGGTGCAAGCTCAGATAGAGCCCCCTGGATGGTCTCTGTGATCACAACTTCCTGGATGCGATCATGAGAAACAAGCGATGCCAGGTGTTCTTTGCAGATTTGGGAGCTAAAGGAAAGCACCCCTTTGCTTTGTGGTCTTCGGGCCAGCAACGTCAGCATCTCCTGGGCACTGTTAGAAATGCAGAGGCCGGGCCTACCCCGAGGCCTTTGCCCTGCCCTCTGGTCCCTGACGGCCAGCATTCCGCCGCCTCCTTTCCCTCCTGCTCACGGCACTGCAGGAGCAGCAGAGCGCGGACAGAGCTGCTGTGCGACCTTGCAGTCCCCGCTCTCTCTTCCCCCCTCTAAAAGTTGCATAGAATGCCTAGCAATATATATGACGCCACACAGAAAAATGTTCAAAGGTGACGAACATGGTGAAGGACACTAACATGGCACCTGACCTCACTGTGCCAGCACCATCTGCACTCTGTGCGTTAACCCAACGGACGCTCAGTCCCCGGCACCCTAATGAGCAGGTTCCACAATCGCCGCTTCGCAGATGAGGGTGCTGAGGCATGCGCAGCTCAGGGCCTTGTCAGGAGGCACAGCTGTCAGGCGGGGCTGGAGGGTGAGCCGCACAGCCTCACCTCTGCACTGTCCCCGCTGCTTCATTCATCCTGCCCACCAGCGTCTTTGGGACACTCTCAAACCCACTCGGCCTAGACAGCTCCCCTCTGGCTCCCAGCCCCTTCCCGGCCCTCCTCCCTGCCTCTCTCCTGCTCACTCTCAGAGCACAGGGACTTTCTCTCTCTCGGCTCCTCCGCATCCTCTAGGTCTCACCCTGATGATCAGCAACGCGGTTCTTTGCCAGCTCTGTGCCAAGGTAGAGCCAGTCTCACACTCTCTCCAAGCCCTGTGTCCCCCACCTCCTGACTACTGTCCCGACAGCTGTGTGTCTGCGCTGACCCGGCCACGTCTTCCCTGCGCAGCGCTGCGCCCTGTGGGGTGTCCCCGGAGCCGCAGAGCCTGGCCGTGGCCGGGCTGCGTCAAACTCTTTGAAGAAGCCAAGTCGGTGTAGGGCCTGGCTGCCGCCTTCACCCCTGGGAGCCATTCAGCCAAGTTTCCTGAGCAAAGACTCGGGCGGCTGCTGGGGACTCGGGTGGTGGACTCGGGAAAGCCGCGTGGGGTGGGTGTGCGCCCAGGACGGCCGGGCAGGCTGGCTTCGGCGGCCGGAGGGCTGCGCGGCCTCTCAGTGAGGGGTGGGCTGTGTGCACCAGAGCCACAGCGCCCGCCCTGGGAGGCGGCAGGCACTAAAATTGACCCGCCTGTTTCCACAAATTGTCCCTTCGCTCCCTTTCACACTGCGCCTTCGTTGGGGTCACCATTTACCAGGAAGTTGATGGAATGAGCAATTCAGTGATAGAAGGTGGGAGACCGCCAGACCGATCGGAGTTTTGGCCTCCACCAGGTTCGTCCTGGTAACTGTACGGGGTCAGTAGAGAAGCGATTTTAGTCATGGTGTAAAGGCGAGTCCCTAAACCAAATGCTGCTAGAACACAGCACCTTAGGGTCGGGGACCCAGAATCAGCCGTGGCCCTAGGAACCAGCTCCTTGCGAGGACTCTGATCTTCAGTTTGGGCCAGTCTTCCGCAGTGGGGGGCAGGAAATGCTCCCCTAAGCGGGGAGGCGGGCGGAGCCTGGGGGTGGGGCTCAAGCAGAAGCACCCACACTCCCCAGCCCTCCCAGCCCTCCCAGCCCTCCCAGCCCTCAGCAGCTGCTGCCAGCGCTGTTCCCGGGACCACAGGAGCAGAGGGCAGTCCTGTGACTACGCGTGCGACCACATGGTCACATGGGACCCTGGACGGGCTGGACACTGGAGCCGAGAAGTAGGGAAGATGCATCCAGGGCTAGAGGCTTAAAGCTCCGCTGTGGGAGGGAAGTCAGGCGGCGCAGGCCTCCGCCAGGGAGCTCTCCAAGCTCACCGAGGGGAGAGCAGGCTGTGGATGGGTTTGTGAGGGGAGTTGAGGAGAAAACCCCCGATTTTGGAGACATAGCACCCCCAACAGGGGAGCACGCTCATCCTTCCCTAGAGAGGTGCACCGCCCTGTCCGGACTAGGCCAGGTGGTGTTTGCGGGATGGGGCGGGGCGCAGCCCTCAGCCTGGCTCAGCAGGGACCCCAGCATCCATCTGCTCAGCGGTGGCTCTTGCCCCCCAAGGACACTTAGCAATGTCTCAGGACATCCGCGTTATCACAACTCCAGAGCGCGCTACTGTGTGTAGTGGGTGAGGCCAGGCATGCTGAGCACCTGCACAGCCCAGGGCAGCCCCACAGAATTATCCTGCCCCGACGCCGGTAGTGCCGAGGCTGAGAGCCCCGAGTTAGTGGCTGAGGGTATGAGGCTGGTCTCCCGGAGCAGAAGCTCCTTTAGTCGTGGAGGACATTTTCCTGGAGCTCTGTCATCGGCGCGGGTTCCTCCAGCCCCGAGGGCACCGCGTCCCCAGGGTGCTGCAGACGCAGATTCGGATCCTGCAAGCTGCTGAGGATGTATGTCACTGCGCCGGTCCACAGGCCGCGCTTTGAGCAGCAAGGGGTTAGCGTGTGGTGATCGCCCCTTCCTTTCCTTCTCCCTCATTCTCTTTCCACCCCCACCCCCAGCCTTCCCTGTCATCCTCGGTTTGAACCATTCCATGCCCTGTCACCAAAGAACATGTGGTGGTTAAACTCCACTGCCCAGATGACAGCTGCTCTCCAGCTGTTGCCAATTAGGAATTCAGGGTGCTGATCGTATCAATTGACTTAATTGGAAAAAGGATCCCAAGGGACTTGATCAAAGTGCCCCCACACACTGAAGAAAGCTAGTACCTCAAAGGCGTGTTTGGCTTGGCCCGGGACACTCCCGCAGCGTGGAGGCCACGGCTTTGGGGATGCCCACGCTTCACAGGCATTCCTGTTCTAAAGCAGAGGTTGGCTGTTCCTAGAAAGGACCAGATGGCAAATATCTGACACTTTGCAGCTCAGACCGTCTCGGTCACAGCTACTCACTTCTGCGCTGTATCAGGGAGGCAGCCACAGGCAGTGTGCAAATGAATAGGTGTAGTTTAGTTGTGCTCCAATAAAACTTTATTTACAAAAACAACTAAGGAGCTGGACTTGACCCATGAGCCGTATTTTGCAGTACCCTATTCTTAACAGTTCCTGTTTATCCACTCTCTGCTTCAGCCCAAAAAAACAAAGCCACATAGGGAACCCTTACTGGAAGGAGCGGAATCCTCAGCCTGAGCGGTAAATGTCTAGAGCGCAGAGGTGAATAGGTACCATTTCTCTTACCGCACAGAAAGGTGAGTGTGTCTTTTAAGTTGGCAGAAAATCAGCTCTGGCTTCCTATGCCAGTTGTTTTTGTTTGTTTGTTTGTTTGTTTGTTTTTGTTGTGTGTGTTTTGTTGTTGTTGTTCTTAATGTTTTTGGAGGAGTGGAAGTAGAATAAATAAATAAGACACAGAAAGGTGTACCTTTAAGTCTGCGCATTCTTCTCTCAAGCCTTGAGCTCCTGGCTTCTGCTCTTAGGACAAATGGGGAATGGGACATGGCACAGACTGCCTTTCTCTTCCCTCAGACCACAGCATCCTGGGAAAGCCTCGATTTCTCTTGCTGTCCTGGCTTCTGTGAGACCTGTGTGCAGGGCGGGGACACTGTTGGACAGCAATGCTGCTGTTGCTACACGCCCTGGCCGCACGTCGCTGCTGACAGTTTAACCACAGAGGCACAGGCTGAGTGCCGTACTGACCTCTCCTTGTTGGCCGAGGCCTGCGGCCTCCACGGGGGTCTGGACATTTATGTAGCTTTTGGCCACACTGACCCTGGGATAAGGGTGAATCAAACCTAGGCCTTCGCTCCACAGTCTCCATCGAGCGCCTCTCACAAAGCCCAGCATTATTTGGAGAGAAAAAAACCCTCTTTGTCTATTAATAGGACAGAGTTCCACTTGAGAGGAGAGCGACCTGGCATCTGTGCTCACGCTGCGGGGGATCTCCTGCCAGGACCCCGGTGAGGCGGTCAGACGGTGGGCTGCAGCCAGAGCTCTCTGGAGAACTGGGTTCGCAGCCTCCACGTCCCCTCCAGCCCTGTGCTCCTGCACACATACACGCTCGCACACACACATCGTGGCTCAGGCAGCAGGGAGAGAAAAGTGCATTTATTGCAGGATCGCAGAGTGGCATTTGGCAGCCCCAGTTGGTTGGACTCTGTTGATTTGCAGCGTTTTGACAAATGGAATAAAGAGTTGAGTTTCATCTGGGTAGAAGAATAGTCCCCGACTGCAGTTTGGAGGCACAAATTATTTTAACAGTGGTTCATCAGTGGTGAACACTGCCATGTGTGGGGGCCTCTGTGGGTCGTGTTGCTCAGATTCATTCATTCCTGTCATCGTGCATTCATCAAGTATTTGGTGTAAAATTCTTGGGACATGCTGTCTTTTACTGGGGACTTATAGGCCCCGCACACTTCCTTCCTGCATATTGAATCCAGGTCCTGGGATGGGGGCTAGCAAGCAGGAGCCAGCCCCTGCCCCCTTGTGGCTTATAGACTAGCCAAGTAGACGGAAAGGAAATAAAAACTATATGAATATATTACAGCTGTGATGGGTCTTAAAAAGGAAAGGTACATATTTTCTCACTAATAACCACGACAGTTTTCAGTCGCCGATGTGCCCATTTTACAGATGCATCTCAAGAGGTTCAAAAGCTGCCCGAGTCACCCAGCCAGGAAGTGGCTCTCTCTCCACTTCTGCTCAGAGTGAGAGAGGAGGGGGGTGTTTACCAAAGTGAGGTGTGAACTGTGATACTACAGTTCCATCTTGGGGACGTGGCAACTGCTCATTTAAACAGAGCTCCAGAGCTTTGATTAATGAGACAAAACACTTTTTGTAGATGGAGGAGCTAATTTTAAATCACGTGTTCTTCACCTTTAAAATTGGAGAAGCCCCAGATGGTGGGCGGTGTGATGAACCGCCGGCGACAATGAGATCGACAGGTGTGGCGCTGGTGTTTTTGCTCCTCTCGGCTGGCGTCCCACCATCTGAATCACAGTCCGTTGTTCTTTGGGTCTGGTCCACTCCAGGTCAGGGGGTGGTGGCTTCTTCCTGGCGGTGGGTAGTGTGGGGATTCATTGATCTCAACTCCACAAATATTTCCTGAGCACCAGCGGGGTGCCAGTCAGTGCTGCTGCCGGGAGAGCACAGGGAACAGGAGAAAAAGACCCCTTTCCCACGGGCATTCATTCAGCTACAAACATACACACACACCGAGGAAAGTAAGTCAGGATGGGGCCTCACGAAAGGTCAGGTACTGCAGCGAGACTGGTTGGTGGGGAACAACCTTACTCCTTTAGAAAGAGCGAGCTGGGCAGGCACCATGGAAGAGGGGACATTTACCTGAGGCCCTTGATTAGAGGACGTCAGCTTTGCCAAAGGGAGGGTTCTCCAAAGGGGCTGGAGTGAGCTTGCTGGTGCGCTCGCTGGAGGAGGAGGGAGAGTGTAAGTGAGGCGGAACAGGGGGCGCGAGGAGCACCATTTAGCCAGTGGTTGTGGGGAGACAGAGGGCCTTGTGTTCCGCATAAGGACTCTGGGTTTTGCCACAGAGCCACCCTGTTGAGAAGCACGTGCACAATTATTGCTCATCTGTAGGCCATTTTCTTCATGCCCTGCGTGGAAGAAGCCCCTGGAAAAAGTTCTGAGTTAATAAATGAGAACAGACAGACCAGGCAGCATGTCCAATCCCACAGCACAACTGCTGGGGGAAGAGCTAGGTGTAGGTAACACTGAGTGGGCCCTGGCCTTGTGCACGGGCCCCCCTGCTCTTCCAGAGCGGGTGGACTAAGGGCACCCTGAAGCCCCAGGACACGGGCCCATAGACGGGAAGACAACACCCTCCAGTGGAACTGACGCTGCCTGTCTCACCGTTACCTACTCAGTGAGACCTGAATCTGCACACACAGGACGTTCTCACAAGTGCTTGACTTCAGCGCCTATAAAAGACGGTTCAGGAGAACAGCATGTCTGGGGATGTGCAGTATTTGCTAGGTTGTTAATGCTGACCCTAATTCCACTCCAGGGCGTGAGTAGACAGCTGGGCAAAGATCAGTGCATCTACCGGTATAGCTTTTGCTCCTACATGTGATCTTTGAAGATTTTCCCTCCTTACTGAAGTTGATCCGCTCACAGAACTCATCATCATCTCAGGTTTCTCCCTCTTCTCTCCGCCTTCAGATGGGGAAGGTTCTGGGAGCGATGATGATGATGATGAAGAAGAAACTTTTTATTTGAAAGCTAGAGGCTCGGTGCACGAAACTAGGGGTCCGGCCACCCGCCCCAATCGAGGCTGGGCTGGCCAGTGGGAGGGGCCATGGGAGGTTGGTTGGCTGGCCCTGCCCTCCCAATAGGGCCGGTTGGCTGGCCACAGTACGCATTATAGTGACTGGTCATTCTGGTCATTCAGGTTGCTTGGCTTTTATATATGTAGATAGATAATTTTGAACTTAGTGAAAAGTTGAAAAAATTGAACAAATAATTGTCACAGTGCATTCTTTACCTAGATTCACCTATTGTTAATACTTTTCCCCATTTTAAAAATCATTTTCTCTCTCTTGACTGCACACAATTTATTTCTGGACCATTTGAGAGCAAGTTGCATTCACCTTGGCCATTTGCCACTGTGACTTCCACGTGTATTTCCCAAGAATAAGGATTATCTCCAACACTATCATAATTATCAACTAACCACAACTAGTGTACCACAATACACTTATCAATTTCAATGTCCCAGTTTTTGTCAGTCAATAACAGTCATCCTTTATAGCATATATTTTTGCTGCAGAACAGGTTCCAGTCCAGGCTCAGGCATTGTCTGCCATAGTTCCTTAGTATCCTTCGGTCTAGAAAACCTTTCTTAGTCTTTCTGATACTGAATTTTGTAAAGAATACAATCTATTTTATTCTTATTAGAACATTCCTCCTTTGGATGTTTGTCTAATCGTACTTCTGAATTCATCCAGGATCTGTATTCTTGACTGGAAGACTGCGTAAGTCATAGTGTGTCCCTCTTAGAACATCCTCCTCAGAGGTGCATGAAGTCCAGTTGCACCTTGTCAGTGATGTTAAGTTTGATCTCCACTGTATAGTCACTAAAGTTCCCCTTACAGATAATAAGTAATGGGAGGGGGGACACTTACTAATACAGAAATAATCTGCCACCCCCCTCAGATTTACCCCCAAAATTTAGCATACATTGACTCTTGCATGAACCAGTCTTTACAGGGGATGGTTACAAACCCAGCACTCCTGTCTGCACTCCCTCTGAGCGTTCTATATACAAGACCTCACTCCTTCCCCCTTTTATTTATTGACTAGAGGCCCATTGCACAAAGAGATTCGTGCAATAGGCCTTCCTGCCCTTGGCTTCCAGCACCAGTTTTCCTCTGGCACCCGGGACCCAGGCCTTTGCTCTGGCCGGAGTCTGCCGTCTTCATCTTCACTGCAGACTCTGGAGTCTGCAGTCTTCATCTTCGCTGCGCCCAAGTGCCGCTCCTGTAGATCCCTTCGCCCCCCACCCTCCCTCTCATAGCAGGTGTCCTGCCCCGCCCGGCCACTCCACACCTGGAGCAGATGTGCGGCCACCATCTTTGTCCTTCTAATTTGCATATTCCCTCCTGATTGGCTGGCGGGCGTAGTGGAGTGATGGTCAATTTGCATGTTTCTATTTTATTAGTGTAGATGCTTATATCTGTTGTCAGTATGGACTCATGAATTCCTGTTTTTTTTCAGTGGTTTATAAGTCATTACTGTTTTAAATATTATAGTGCTCAAATTGCTCAGCTTTGGCTAGAGGGAAGCCCTTGAAGTGGGCCTGTGTTCTTCTGACAAACTCCCATCGCTTTTTATTGCTAACACTTCCTTACTTTTTGGCATAACATGATTTTCCAGACTCATCTCTTACCTTCCCTTCTCCTGTCCTAGAATTGGCCATTTGTTTTAATGGGAAGGCTAGAAAGTACCACAATTTATTTATCCTTTTCCTGTTAATGAAAGATTGAGTTGTTTCTTGTTCTGGGCTATTCTAAAGAAAGCTTCTCTGAATACCCTTGTGCATTTTTTGGACCAATGAATGGATATATAATCAGAAGTGGTGATGGAAAGTCATAGTATCTCATATACCCAACAGAAATTACTAAGTCCATAAAAAAGGACACATTCAAAGCAGCCTTTTCACACTGTGTGTGTGTGTGTGTGTGTGTGTGTGTGTGTGCTTAGCTTTAGTAGATATTGATAAGCAGTTTTTCAAAGTGCTCATAATATTCATTTACCAGGGGAGCAGAAGCAAGTTGTTGGGCCCAGTAAGTGGGGAGGAGTAATCATGGTAGGGTCATAACGGGCCTTAGCAATCCAGACATGTTGTCTGCGACCAGAAAAGGCAAAATTGCTGATCCTTTCAATAGATAGATAATGAGCCCAGCCAGTGTGGCTCAATGGTTGAGCCTCGACCTATGAACCAGGAGGTCATGTTCGATTCCTGGTCAGGGCACATTCCCAGGTTGTGGGCTCGATCCCCAGTAGGGAGTGTGCAGGAGGCAGCCGATCAATGATTCCCTCTCAGCATTGATGTTTCTCTCTCTCTCTCCCTCTCTGAAGTCAATAAAAAATATATATATTTAAAAAATAGATAACGAGTGAGAAATGATGGGATTTTTCCACCTGGTCCATTCTTAAGTTTCTCTTTAGATTGCTGCTTTACGATGGGCAGAGTGGAAGGGATTGAAGTCAGGAATCTCCCGTGACCTTCAAAGTGGTTGCTATGTCAGTAATACCAGCGACGGCACTTAGGGAACGCAGGTCCACCGCTGGGGCCCCTCCTGTTAGAGAGCGTTTAGGGTCACTGCGTTGTTTAAAAAGGGCCTCCCCAGGGGCAGGACTGTCCCGAGTCCAACTCACATCTGGCCCCGTTAGAACCTGGAGCACTCATTTACTAAACAGTCTGGGCAGTGCATGTCCCTCTGTCCACACCCAGGGAGGCGTTTCGTTTTCCAGACATTAGAGGGACATCAGGCAGATCAGGGAACTGCTGGAAGCTGACAGGGCACTGAACTGGCCGGCATCCCGGGACTAGATTCCAGGCTCCGTTTTGCCAGGAAGTGCGTGGGCATGGCCCGCCTCCAAAGTGTCCTGGTCCAAAATACCCGCCCTAGGTGGCTGTCGAGATCACTGGACTCACAGAGTCCCGTCCCGGGAAGCGCTTTGGAGAGTGAAACTCTACACGGAGCAGCATCGCACCCAAGATGCCCGGGGGGCTCCTGGTAGCTTTGCTGAGCCTCTGCAGGAATTAACGAGTCAAGCGTGTCTGCGGATGCATCTCAGCTGGGGTCCTCGGTGGGCAGTGCCCGCGGTGGGTGGGGAGAGCCCTCCCGCACCCTTTGCCAGCAGCCTCTGTGCTGTCCACTGGTGCACAGCCGCACGCAGCGACCCTGAGTGATGAGCACTCGGATGCCCCCCAGCGACAGCGGCCCCCATTCCCGGCCTCCGTATTAACCTCCAGGCCCTGTCCTCTCCCCGCAGGCCTCTCCGCGGACGGCGGCGCCAAGCGCCAGGAGCACCTGTCGCGGTTCTCCATGCCCGACCTCAGCAAGGACTCGGGCATGAACGTGTCGGAGAAGCTGAGCACCATGGGCACGCTCAACTCGTCCGTGCAGTTCCGCAGCGCCGAGTCGGTGCGCAGCCTGCTGTCGGCCCAGCAGTACCAGGACATGGAGGGCGGCCTGCACCAGCTCGGCACCCCGCTCGGCTACCGGGACCGGCCAGCCCGCGGCCGGATGCACCAGAGCTTCGACTTCGACCCCGGCGTGGCGGGCGGCCAGCTGCCGGGGCCCGAGGGCGCGAGGATCCAGCCCATGAGCGAACGCACGCGGAGGCGCAGCGCGTCCCGCGACGATCCCCGCCACTTCCGACCCCACCGGTCGCGAAGGTCGCGCCGCTCGCGCTCCGACAACGCCCTGCACCTGGCCAGCGAGCGCGAGGCCGCCTCCCGCCTGAAGGAGAGGCCGCCGCTCCGGGCCCGGGAGGACTACGACCAGTTCCTGCGCCAGCGCAGCTTCCAGGAGAGCCTGGGCCAGGGCTCCCGCAGGGACCTGTACGGCCAGTGCCCCCGGACTGTGTCGGACCTGGCCCTGCAGAACGCCTTCGGGGAGCGATGGGGACCCTACTTCGCCGAGTACGACTGGTGTTCCACCTGCTCCTCCTCCTCCGAGTCTGACAATGAGGGCTACTTCCTGGGGGAGCCCATCCCCCAGCCCGCCCGCCTGCGCTACGTCACGAGCGACGAGCTTCTGCACAAATACAGCTCCTACGGCCTCCCCAAGTCGTCCACGCTGGGCGGCCGGGGGCAGCTGCACAGCAGGAAGAGACAGAAGAGCAAGAACTGTATCATTTCTTAATCTGGCCGGGGCCAGGGGGTCGGGGAAGGTGGGAGCTAAGAATGTAAATTCAGAAACTTGCACTGTTTTTCCTTTGAAAGCGCTTTTCGGGGTGGTTACGGGGGGGAGAAGGCGGGGCGTGCTCTCAGTGGATGAAGGCAAGGTCACAGGTTGACTCGGTGGGTAGTCGCAGTTCTTGGCATGTTGACTATTATTTGCACATTTCACTTTGGAAACGCTGTGGACTGCGTGGCGGCCGCGGCTGGTCGCCTCGGTGTGTGCAGTTGCCACTCCTAAGATGGCAAATTGCTTCCTGCTCGCTTGTATCCTCTCTGGTTCTCTTCCTTTTAGGACCCCTTTTCCAGTGAGTAATTTGTTTATTAGCCAGGACCCAAGACTAAGTTATTTACATGTCCATTGTAAATGCAATGTAAATGAGAGTTCTGATAAAATATTTTTGTATTTTGTAATATCAAAGGAATTTCTATATGGTAGACTCAGTGAAACCCGCATGCCATCCGCATCGTCTTCGTGTAGTATTCAGAGTGGCCAGGACCACCACCTTTTTCTTTTTTCTATACAAGTTTGTTACATGTCAGTGAGACTTTTTTCAAAGGAGTTTATTCAATTTGGCTTTTTGTGGCGAAAAAAAAACACACACAATTATTCTATCCAAAGCATTTTATGCTCTAGTCCATCTTAAGGAGCCATCCTTAAGTCCACTCCCACCCTCAGTAGAATGTATTCTCTACGAAGTGGTAGTCATTTTTTTAATAGCGAACATAACCTTTGCCCATTAGAGAAACCAATCAGTGTCAGTCAAGTTCCGCGAGAAACGCCATCCCTGCTGGGAACCTTGAAGCTGCTCACGATTGATCTCTTTCTTGGGGAAAATACAGTGACTGTGAGTGGTGCTGTTGTGTGACGTCAGCATGATGTTGTTTTGAATGTGGCATTATTTTCTGGTGCTCATGTTTCCTGGATTGTATTACCCGCTTTCCTTTGCCAAGGCAGACGGAACAGCTGCCTCAGCCTGACAACCGGTTGTCCTCAGTGCAAATGAACTTGGGCCTTAGAACTTAGGGGCAGAGGGTTCTGACGGGGCTCTGGGGGAGACGGTGTGTCCTAGATTGTACGTCATGCATGGAGAAGGAATGAGGTGATCAGAAAGCAGGGAGAGGGTAGAACTGATGGAGAATAGGAAGGAAGGCCAAGGCGAAGAAGAACTTCTGGAAATGAAGCAGAGGAACGGTGACGGCCAGCTTGATGAGCCCCCAGTGCTTGAGGAAATAATTCCGTTTAACACCCTCCCTATCCAGAGTATCTGGGTCAGCCAGGAAGGTTGAGCTGCTCAGGAGGCGTCCGTGTAAAGGCCTTGAAAAGCAGATGTTGTTGAAAGGAGGATTTCCATTGTGAACTTAGGGGACCGTTGGTCAGACTGAAAATGGGCTCAAAAGTGAATTTGCTTCAAGAAGACATTTAACGGTTGTATTGTTTATAGTAAAATAAAACTCCCTACCTTGCTTCAGTTAAAAATGAAGCGCTTGCTTTTTCCCCCATTCTCCTCCTCCCCTTAATGGATTGTGGCGGTTGAACTAACCCGTCGCAGGACCCACCTTTAGTGAGACGTTCTGTCCATGTGTTACACGGTATATCTCAGTGGCCCTCTGCCATGGTGAGGTGAGCGTGGTCTCTTTTCAATACAGTAGTTAACATTTTCTAGTATTTTTTATGGAGAGAATGTGAAACGTGGCTTTTCAGACCCCATGCCACATGGGTCTGGGGAAAGGAAGGCTGTGCGGGATGTCGAAATGGCGCTCCATTCAGGATGTATTAAAATAATTTGCTTTTCAGGTATTAATATGACATTTGTCATTGTCACTGATTTTTTTAAAAAGCAATACAAGTGTTGGTTGTGGCTGTTTTCCGCATGCTATCTTCATATCTAAATGCTTCCTTAAGTATCCGAGCCTCCGGAGAATTACTCTATTACGTTTGTATAGTAAGTTTGTAAACTGCTTGGCAAACTGATTTTAAGAAATAATGTGCAACATCACATGACTAAAGTGGCAGGTTTCTGGTAGAAATTGGGCAAGTCCAATTTGGATGTTCGAGTTCCTTGATTGATGAGAATAAAAAGGGGTTTTGGAAAAAGGGAAAAAGAGAAAAAGGGGATGACTTTGTGGCCCGGGACCCAGTGAAGGAAATTCTCCTGGTAAAGGTTGCCTTCTACCTCCGTCCTTCTCAGAGTACCTCTTGCACTTCCCAGATGAGGCTTTACCCCATCAGCAGCAAGAAGAAGGTGGCCGAGAAACTGACACATAACTAGTGTCCAAAGGAATTGAAGGAATGAGCAATTGGCCATCTAGTCGCCCAGAGAGCACCCGGTGGCCGAACTGGTCAGAGCTTGATGTGTCGTAGATAGAAGCCTCGGGGTCAAACTGTCTGCAGGCGAGGTCCCCTCCATCGGTTCCAACTGGCAGAGGTCTTCCATGCACATGCAGCGGGCGCCTTACAGAGAATGCCGAGGAGGACGGCTGGATCCCCACGGTGATGGGAGGACCTCAAGTGAAGGCCCAGAGAGAGCAGGGTGTCGTTGTACTGGGAGTTCCACCTGTTGGTGACAACTTACATACAACATCCCAGAATCCCACTCCCCAAAATTCTGTGCGTTCTTTTCTGAGGCAAGAGCTTAGGGTCCTTAGCTGATTCCTCCATCATAACTACTAGCTCTTCTTGGTCAAGTTGCCCTGTGAGTGAGGCCTGAACTCACCTCTTCTTAGATCATCGTTTCATCTTCAATAAACTGTTTCTATCAAAGTAATCTTTTCCCAGTTTCCTCTCTGCTCTCATGCCTTAGGGTTTTGTTAGTTTGTTTTTCTACCTCTCCTCAAATTAGTCCTCTTCTTGTCTTTAGGCTAACACCACAGCGTTAGGGTACAGTTCATGTCCTGCTTGCTGCTCAATTCAGTGGCATCAGAACTGGCTCTCTCCCAAGAAGTGGAAGTCATTGACAGTGTCCTGGATGGCCCTGCCAATGCACCACCTGTGATACTGTGGACAGGTTTCTTAGCAGGCTGGTGGCATTGAGCGTGGCATTCAGGTACCCCTCCTTCTGCCATGTAGTTCTGGGATCTCTACCAAGTGTGAAGGTGAGTGAGCTGAGGGAAATCAGAGCTGTGCTTCTTGGTTAGGCACATGTTCAGAGGTGGAGAATCCCTAGTGCTGTGAGTTCAACAGCTTCTCTCCGTATTCATCTTGTGTTCTCCAGTCCTTCCC
Source organism: Cnephaeus nilssonii (assembly GCF_951640355.1). NCBI lineage: Eukaryota > Metazoa > Chordata > Mammalia > Chiroptera > Vespertilionidae > Cnephaeus > Cnephaeus nilssonii. The sequence continues at coordinate 50,816,951 of NC_137088.1, read as the reverse complement.
TTCCACCCTCAGTCAGCTCAGTGGCCGAGCAGTTTTGTGCATCTACTACAGCACCTGAGGCAGCTCTTCCTCATTCTCCTTCCTGTAGGATGCTCCTGCACTGCATCAAGACTCCATTTCCTTCTCCTGCAGCAGCTTCCTGCTTCTTGGGTCCCACTAGCAATGGTGGAGTTCAGGTGGGGCCAGTGATGGAGGGCAGGTGGGGCCAGTGATGGCATATACGTAGCAAATACTCTGCCACTTGGGCAGATATAACCAATGCATCACTGTGTGCTTTCTAGAGAACATGGATATACTGGTAGCCTCATAAATCGGTGACACTCCAGCCAGCCAGAACCAGTTGGTCAGAATTGATCTTATTTGTCTAATAACAAAACTTATTTATGAACTGACTCTTATTTGTCTTTTTACTCTGGGCTTCTTTACCATTGGGCAAAAACAGCCACTTAGGAGGCATCATTCATAAATAATTGTGAGAGTCCAATTCCCGTGCCCCCAGATTGTGGATGCTAACAGGAGCTGACTTCTTTAGGCGAAATGAAGACAAATCTCTTTGGCTTTCTTTTCCCTTCTCATGTTCTTGGACAAGTATTATAGTCAGCCCCTGTTCGTCCTCTTGTGGAGGTCAGATAAGAGTTCATCCTTGTCTTCATCTAATCCACCTTCTAACAAGAAATAACACAAATATTTAAATTCCAAGGAGAAGTGCTCTTTGTGTATTTCTAACAGAAACCAGATGCTAACACCTAAGAAGGAGAATCTATAAAAAGGGAAGTGGAAGATGGAACCAGCTAGCTGAATATTTCATGCCAGAATAGTTGCTGTTAGCAACTGCTCAGCACCTTCAGGGCTTTGAGAGGGCTCTGGACAGCAGGTCTTCCCACCCACATGCAGCCGGGCGCCTTACAGAAGCGTAGCATTCCAGGTGTAGCTCAGCCGAGCCGCCTCTGCCGATTTGGAAGGCAGTCCCATGCCCCTTTGAGGTATATATACTTCTCTAGGCACTAGAGAAGTAGAAATGAAGCGAGTTTTGCCTTGCCTCCAGCGGTTGGTCCCTCTGGGACCCGGCAGATATGAATGAACCCTTGATTGTCCGAACACTGGGAAGTAGTCACCATGGTTAGGATGAAGAAAGGATTTGATTCTTTTTCCATTTTCTCATAATAGTAGCCCAGTCAACACAAGACTCATAAAACATGACTCACTGTTTTATAGGCTGACTTCCTGCTGACAAACTAGCTTTCCTCAAGGGGAATACAAAGGAGGGAGAAGCTCCCATAGTGTCGGGGAAACATTTCTGTGATTCTGATATGATGAACCCACAGGAAAGGAAAAAAGTTGTCTATCCTGAGAGTTTTCTGAGACATCCCTTCACCCTACTGGGTCTTTGGCCATTGATGTCCAATAGGTCACTGACCAAGCTTTAATACATTTTTTGGAAAGAGTTACTCACCAGTCAGGTCTGTTCTCAAGCCTTTCTGATGATTTCCATATTTCCCCATAAAGCATTTTGGTTCTATTTATGGACCCTGACTTAACACTCTGTGGCCTACAAGTCCTCCATTTTCCTTAGCAAATTAGGACTTGGTCATTTTCCCTCTCCTAAACACATTCTTTCCCGCACAGGATTGCTTTGCCCATCTCCTGCTTTAATTCCAAGTACAAACGAAGCCTCGGAGGGCCGGAGGAGGGGAGGCGGGCCGGTGTGCCGTGTGTGAGCGTCGCGCTGTTTGTTAAGAAGGTCTGCCGCGGGCCTTTGGTGCAGGCTCTGCCAGAGACTGTTGTGAACACTTTGCTTGAGATCCTGTACAATGGATATGCTGTTTTACTGATGTCTGTAATACATTTGTAAACTTCCAGTAAAATTTGAATAAAAGAAATGTTGCCATTTCTCCCTCGCTTTCCAGATTTTTGAAACACTTTGCCTTTGAGCATCTCAACAGAAAAGAGAGAAACTGCACGTGGCCGGGATGAGATTCACTATGAAAGATGAGCCTGACTATGTTCATCAGAATGTCTCAACTTCAGCCTTTTCGACTTTGGGGCCAGTTCTCTGTGGCAGAGGACTCGCCTGTGCTTTGTGGGGTGTTTGATAACGTCTCTGACCTCCACCCACAGACACCAGTAGCATCCCTCCCCCTGAGTTGTAAGAACCGAAGTGTCTCCATATATCACACCTATTAGGATGATGACTAGTTAAAAAAAAACAACAGCTAGAAAATAGCAAGTGTGGGCGAGGATGTGAACAAAATGGGAACCCTCGCACACTTTGGTGGGAATATAACATGACACAGCCTCTGTGGAAAACACGGCGTTCCTCAACATCTTTAAATAGAATAGCCATATGATCCAGCAATTCTACTTCTGGATATATACCCACATAATTGAAAGCACAGCCTCAAAAAGATATTTGTACACCCATGTTCCTATCAGCATTATTCACAATTAGCTAAAAAGATGGAAGCAAACCTAATAGCCATCAGGGGATGAATAGATAAATAAAATGTGATATATACATACAATGGATGAACCTTGAGGACATGAAGATACATGAATTAAGCCAGTCACAAAAAGAAAAATACTGCATAATTCCATTTATATGAGGCACCTAGAATAGCCAAATTCATAGGAGAGGTTGCATGGTGGTTGTCCAGGGCTGGAGGGAGAGCCAAATGGGGAATTGTGTAATGGGTATAGAATTTTTTTCAAGATAATTCTGAAAATTGAGTGCACAACAATGCGAATGTACTTAACACTATTGAACTGTACATTAAAATGATAAAATTTTATGTTGTCTTAATTTTTAAGTATGTTTTTATTGGTTTCAGAGAGAGGAATGGAGAGTGAGAGAGAGCTAGAAACATCAATGAGGTAGCACCTCACACCTGCCAGAATGACCACCATCAATAAATCAACAGACTACATGTGCTGGCGAGGATGCGGAGAAAAACGAACCCTCGTGCACTGCTGGTAGGAATGCAGACTGGCGCAGCCACTGTGGAGAACAGTGTGGAGTTCCCTCAAAAATTAAAAAATGGAACTGCCATTTGACCCAGTGATCCCACTTCTAGGAATATATCCTAAGAAACCCGAAACACCAATCAGAAAAATTATATGTACCCCTAGTAGCATTATTTGCAATAGCTAAGATGAGCAAACAGCCCAAATGCCCATCAGTAGATGAGTGGATTAAAAAACACACATTTACATAGTGGAATACTATGCAACTCTAAAAAAGAAGGATATCTTATCCTTTGAGACAGCATGGAGGGGTCCATAGAATATTATGCTAAGTGAAATAAGCCAGTCAGAGAAAGGTAAGTATCACATGATCTCACTTATATGTGGAATCTAATGAACAAAATAAACTGACGAACAAAATAGATCCAGAGACATGGAAGCATGGAGCAGACTGAATCTCAGAGGGAATCAGGGAAGCAGGGGGCGGGAAGAGATTAACCAAAAAATTTATATGCATATATGCATCATCCATGGACACAGACAATAGTGTGGTGAAGGCCTGTGGGGGCTGGGGGGAAGGCAGGAGCAGGACAAGGGGGGTCAATGGGGGGATAAAAGGAACATCTGTAATACTTTCAACAATAAAAATAAATGTAAAAAAATAAAGTTGTTTACATTCTACTTAGAGCTAGCATCTCAAAGGAAAGTTTCCACTACCCCCCAAAACCTATGACTCCAATTGGCCTCGTCTCAGTCAAGTAGTGTATTCAAAGAAACACCATTAGGGAACCAAAAATATTATAAATCTATATGTACTAAGTATTTCAAATCTGTACTGTCTCCAAGGAAATGCTAAAGGAGGAGATGAATTATTTTAAGAGGGAAAAGGAGGAGAGAGAGAGAGAGAGAGAGAGAGAGAGAGAGAGAGAGAGAGAGAGAGAGAGAGAAACATCAATGTGAGAGAAACTTTGGTTGTCTCCAATATGCACCCTGACCAGGGATCGAACCTGCAACCTGGGCACGTACCCTAATTGGTGATTGAACCTGCAACCTTTCAGTGTATAAGACGATACTCCAACCGAGCCACACTGGCCAAGGTGGGGGAGGTGAATTTTAATGCACAGCAAACGTTGCTGCCCCTCCCACTATTCTGCACTTGATGCCAGCTTTCCCTCAAACTCTCTCCTAAGCTCAACTTCCACCCCAAACACACCAAGTGTACAGACCTTATTCTGCCCCGCTTGCCCTTCTCCCTCACCTGCTCTTTATTATGCAAATCAAATCAGTTAGTCTGTGGGGTTTAGTTTTCACATCCGCTTCACCCGATGCCAAGACTGTACTGTGCTGTTTCTAACACTGGATGAATTAGTCTCCCATCCCAGTCTTTCCTCTGACTTTGTAGCCTGTGTGAATTCCGTTCAGCTGGCAGCCTCCTTCCAGGTAAGATGATGCCTCTGGGAAAGTCGTCGTGGTCAAGGTCCTGGTCAAGGTCCATGACCTTTGTGGTGGACCAGGTCTCAGGTCTGCTGCCTTCTATCTATCTTCAGCTAATTGTGTCTCAAACATATCCAGACAGGAACGTGCAAGCCACATCAATGGAAACCACTGCATGATGGGCATATGACAATGAATGGCATGGAATCCAACCAAATTGATCTTTCTGTTCATTCACCATGTCTCTCCCTTGCATCTAGACCTTTGTACTTGCTGTTCCATGCACTTCAGACACTCAAGCCTTCTGTCTATTCAGTTCCACCTGCCTGCTTCTCGTTCTTCAGCTCTCAGCTTAGTCGTGCTTCCTCCAGTACGAAAAGTCTGCTCTCAGCAAGTTGGAAATAGGTGCCTCTGCCTTGGGCTCCATGGGATTCTGCATCCCCCTATCACCAGCTTGTAATTGAATTTCCTCCTATTCCCCATTATAACCTGTACTCCATGGGGGCCGGGATTCTGGCTGTCTCTCAGCACTGTTCAAAAAATATCTGAAAGGAATGTCAAAAGGGAGATTCCTAAAACTGGTTCAGTACAAAAAGGGTGACAGGAGAGGGTGGGCTTAGCCTTTCACGCCTTGGAGTGTTCTGGTTCCCTGCACACGCAGCCTTCCTTCTAACAGGAAGCTCTTTCCTCTGGGTGATGAGTGGCTGCAAGGCAGAATTTCCCTCCAAGCTCCCTATTAGTGGCTGTGCCTGTGATCAAGTTTGCATGACTGCATTTCCCCCAAATTGGTACTCTATCAAAAGCTCCAGCTAAGCATAGTGTTTTCCAATTTTAAGTAATAATGCCCTTGGACTCCATAATGAAGCTATCAACATTTCAAGTACTATCACCTATAAATGCAAAAACAAAGTGAAGGGTTCATGCCACTGAATTACAATCAGATGATTTATGATACAGTGAACGAATCATCACTGGGAAGTGAAGGAGTAAAAATAAAATCAATGTCAATCTGGAAAATGCTACCCAGGAATAAATTTTTATTAGCAAGTGTAATAAATTATCATATTTTAACATGCTTCTTTCATGGGTGTAGTGCTAATTATACTAATGTTGTTTATTGGAGCATGTGCCTGAGCAAGCCAGGACAAAATCAGAGCACACTTAGCAGGCAATAGAACCCTACAGCTGAATTAGAAATAAATAGATGGTACGACACTTAATGAAAGCTCCACTGAGGAAGAAACACAAAGGAAAAAGTTGATGCTTGCTATCCAGTAATGAAAAGTAAATCTAGAAAAAGCGAATGTTTTTCTAACATCTTAGACTCAATTAATTATATTTATTATAAGAGGAGCCCCATGGACAAATGTTCGTAAAGGCATACATTCAAAAGGTAGGGAATTCTAGAGATTAAATTTTTAGAGATATTAAAACCAACTTACTTATTCTACAATCTAGAGTTTTCTTCCATCTGTTTTTACCAGAGTGGAAAAGCAGACCTTGTCACCTACAGTATGAGGTGAGGCTTTCTTGGGCTATAAAAGAGATGGAAGAACTATGAACATACCCAAAAGTCCATAATGAATTCCTCTGACCTAAAGAGAAGGGGGAATAAGTATATATTTTTTCCTTTTAAAATCATTCCCAGAAAAAGAGCCCATCATCTGTAAAATCTATCCTCTAAGTCTCATCTGTCACCTGTGTGAAAGCTGTTCCTCAATTCTGCAGGATAATGACTGGGGAGTTTTGTGTAAAGAATGGATGTGGCTGAGACATTTGATGCTCACTGCATATCCATGTCTTCCCTCCCACTTCCCAGCCCCCTTACAGTTGGGCAGGGTCATGTGACTAAAACTGACCATAGAACCAAGGGGAAGTAAAGTGTAGCTTCCAGGCTGAGTGAGTAAACAGCCCTCGGCACTTACTTACAGTCTCTCAACCCATGCCCTGGTGACCTGGACACAGCAGGTTAAGATGCTGAGTCACTGTATGGAAGCAGATCAGATCCCTGAGGACCAGAGGGATGAAGCAAATGTTTCTCTCCAGCCTGTGGGCCCGTTCAGTGTAGACTTCAGGTATCTAGTTATCTGAGGCATGGCAGAAGGTCCCATCACCCCCAACATGTTAACTCCACAAACCACTGATTACTAATCAGTCTGCCTTGTTTCACCGTTCACTTTTTTTTAAATTTGTCTTTATTGTTGAAATATTCGAGGTGTCCCCTTTATCTGTCTGTGTGTTTTTTCCATTGATCCCCTTCATCCTGTTCCTGCCCCTCCCAGACCTCCACCACTCTATTGCCTGTGTCCGTGGGTTATGCATAGATGCATATAAGTTCTTTTCTGCTGCTGTGAGTCCCACCTTCCTATTTCTTATCTGAACTGAGCGGATGGCCCCAGCCATGGGCTCCGAACTAGGAGTGTTTTCAAAGGGTCTCTGCATCTCCAGAGAAATGCTCCCAACAGGCCTACCTGAAGTCTACCAGAGCTGGCCCAAGGGCTGAAGGAAAGCGTTTGCTTCGTCCCTCTGGTCCTCAGGGTGTTGCTGCACACCACACAGAGCAGGAGCTGAGCAGCGCTCCATACTCAGGAGGGCAGCAACACGGGCGCTGACTGACTGCTCTCCTGCCAGTGCCTTCCTCCCCCACCCACCTCACACAGGGCCACCAAACAGGAGTAAATACACCACTGAGCACCCTCAGCAGCTGGGATGGGGAAATTCTCCAGCTTCCAGCCCTGCCTTTGTGCCTCCTGCAGCCTCTCAGCTGCTCGGCAGTGTTTTGAGCAGACCCACCCTCACTCATGAGATATGTCACCGTGGTCCCCTGAAAAAAGTCTCTGACATCAGGGCTATCCTCCTCCTCCTCTTCCCAGCTCCTTGTCTTGCAAATTAATGCCATCCCTACAGTCCTGTAAATAAATCTTTTTTTTTTTTTTTTTTTAAAGACTAAGGCCAGGAGCTGGGCTCATTGAGCAGAGCATACCAGCCAAGGCACAAATAAGGTTTCAACCTCGTGTGCTGACAGCCAAGAGTAAAATCCTCCAAGTGGGCAAGAAGTGCCTGTGAAGAACAAGCCACAGAGGAAGACTGGAAAGGAAGAGAAGCCCTAAGAGCAGAGCATGGGGGGTGTCCAAGTCTTTGCTCCCTCAGAGGTGCCTCTGCTTCCATCGTCTCCTTCCGCCTTGAGCATGCGCCATTGACCCAAGAGTCTCCTTCTGTTAGCTGGGCCACCCAGGCAAACCACAGGTATAAGAACGAATGGAACCCCATTCGAAATGTCGGCAGAGCACTGGAGAGGGAGCCTTGGTGCTGCCTTCACCAAGACAACACTGTGCCTCCCCTGCAGAACCTGCGGAGCCGGATTCCAGCTAAGAATGTGAGTCGGCTGGACCGGCTGGACCTACGGGGAAGGGAAAAGAGAGGGACACAGCCTCCTCCAGTTCCCATCACTAATGGCTCGACAAGTCTGAAATCTGGATCGATGTATCTGTCTGCATCCTCTGACTGGGTCTTTGTCAAAAATGATGACAGCATGAAGGGAAAAACTCATCTCTATATTGGGCTAGGTATGGTCTTTAATCTTCTCAGATGATTGTTAATTTTTGTAGGGGCCATATTCAATGGAGTGAAATTAAAGGAATCATCTATATTTTTTTCATGCTTACCAATTCTATTTTTTAATGTTTTTTTAATTGATTTTAGAGAGAGAAGAAGGGAGAGGGAGAGAGAAACACTGACTGTGAGAGAGAAACATTGATCTGCTGCTTCCCACAAATCCCCCACCGGGGATCCAGCATGTGCCCTGACCACGAATCAAACCAGGGGGCTCTTGGTGCACAGGATGATGCTCAACCGATTGAGCCCAGCAGTCAAGGCCTTACTGATTCTATTTTATTATTTCTATTGGAAACTTGATTTTTCTCCTCTCATTCCCTTTTCTGAGATTACACCAGGAAAAACATTGGCTGTAAATAGACTTTCTCTCCCTATATCCCTCATTTTCCATCACAAAGGACTGTGGTCAGCAAAACATAGCCAAAGTTAACCCGTGCATTATCAAGGTTCTGCATTTAGCAGCAGGGGATCCTGGGACCATAATATGACCCAGGGTCTGCCCACTGTACAATGAAAAATGTTAACATGGCTGAAACCGGTTTGGCTCAGTGGATAGAGCGTCGGCCTGCGGACTCAAGGGTCCCAGGTTCGATTCCGGTCAAGGGCATGTACCTTGGTTGCGGGCACATCCCCAGTAGGGGGTGTGCAAGAGGCAGCTGATTGATGTTTCTCTCTCATCGATGTTTCTAACTCTCTATCCCTCTCTCTTCCTCTCTGTAAAAAATCTATAAAATATATTTTTTAAAAAAAAGAAAAAGAAAAATGTTAAGATGCCCACATGTATGTGCATGTATAAGGATCTTTTTTTTTTCTTCAGAATTGTATATATCTGCCAAAGCAGATTTGGTGGATTGTAATAAGTCCACCAAAGATATTTTTTATTTAAGGGCTTGTTATATGAAAGTTTTATAAAAACACAACTTATCTACTATTCCTTAGAAATAAGCTCATTGCTAAAATGAGACACATGTGACTGGAACATGTATGTATTAGTTACCACTGTTATAAATGTTAGGTATTGCAAGTGAATTTCAGAGTAAGGGTGCTGAGAGATGAGAGAGAGCATTCCCCATTCAGCCCCAAAGAGCATCATAAGAGTGTCTGTTATTAAATGTTTGTATTTCTAGGGCCTAGCAGAGGGCCTGACCCACAGTAAGTGCTCAAAAAGACATTCTTCCCTAAAATCTCATTAAGAGCCTCTTATGTTCAGCCTTTCTGCTGGGTACACTTAAAAGGCTATAGCTTCTGATCCTGATGAATTCAATGTCAGCGGTCTACGAAGAGGAATAGACAAAAGCTTCCCAAAGGACTATTTGAGATTGATTTTGAAGGATGTGTAGGAGTTCCACACAAGCAGATGGAAAGCAGAGGGAACCACGAAGCAGTCAGGGTCAAGGAGTACGGAGGTACTTGGAGCATCAGTGTGGGTGATAACATCTGTACACCTAACTGGGGAATCGGCACCCCAGCTATATATAATTCTGTTGGATTGTTGCCCATGGAGAAGAATAAAGTGTCCAAATGGTTATGGACCTTAGGTTTGCTTACCTGTAAAACTCTGTTGAGTTTCTTGAACATATTGGATTCTAGTATGTTGGACATCACCGTGGGTTGAATTTTGACCCTTAAAAAGATATGTCCAAGTCTGCAAATGCGACTTTAATAGAGGGTCTTCACAGGTGTGATTAATTGAAAGATCTCCAGGTGAAATCACACGAGATTGGGAGCAGGCGCTGAAAAGCCAATGACGGGTGTTGTTATAAGAGGATGGAGAGAGATAGATGCACACGGGCAGACGGACAGAGGGGAAGGCAATGAGAGGACGAGAGGGAGAGGAGTCAGGAGCCGCCGGAAGCAGAACGAGGTAAGGAAGTGTTCTCCTCTGAGCCCTCAGCGGGAGCGTGGGCCTCCCAGCTCCTGGATTCTGGACATCTGGCCTCCAGATCGGTGAGAGAAAATCTCTGTTGTTTTAAGCCGCACGGTCTGTGGTTATTTTCCACGCGGTTTGTGGTAATTTGTTACAGCAGCCACAAGAAACTAACGCAGGCATAAGCAGCGTTTGCTCGTGTAAAATGAAGACTGACTCTTGACTTTACGCCCTTTTCTTTAATGGGAGATGCTAAGAACCTGGTTGAAAGCATGTGACTGATTCACTCTAAGCCAGCAGTGCCTCACCTTGGCTGCGCATCCGAATCACCTGCTCGTTAAAACCGGTTGTCGGGCCCAACCCCCGAGTTTCTGATCCAGGACGTCTGGAGTGGGACTCAAGACGTTGAATTTCTGACAAGTTTGCAGGCAGCACTGATGCTGCTAGTTCGGGATCACATTTTGAGAACCCTGGGCTAAAGGGGTTCTGTGGCTACCCCGGGGCAAAGGGGTGCCCCTAAATTCAGAAACTAGTGGAAATTCTGGGGAAAGCATCCCACTTGGGATACATGGATGATGGAAAGAATAAAGTGTATTATTTTATTTGTTGTGGTTTACAGGGGGTCACAGTTATAACTCAAACAAACAAACACTGTTCACTTCTGAGCGGGATGGACGCTTCCCCCAGTCAACCCCTGCCATTTTTCTTCGAGTGTAGACGAGTCTGTGGATGGAGCTAGTGTTTCATGGGGAGCCCTTTGGGGGTCCCAGGAAGATCGTGGACCCATGTGGCAGTCACACACTTCGTCAGAACCGCAGGATCATATTGCCCTGGACTGCTCTTGTACACCCCCCCACCCCATCCCTCCTCAGCCCGGCCGCGCACTGCGCCGGCTGCTCTGCAGGAGGTCACCCAGGCAGAGAGCTTCCCGGAGACCCGGCCTGGCCATGCTCCCTCTTGGGCTTGGCCCTGGGCCACCCGCCTCTCGCTTCCGGCCTGGGTCCTCTCGGGGTCCTTGCGCACTCACCCCCATGTGTGTAATGCAAGCAGCTAATGCTCGTCAGGGCCTTCCTGACAATAAGGAACTGCGCTGGTAGATAAATATTTCCCCTTTGCAACTCCTCCGTGGCAGTTGTGACTTCTCATTTATACGGCTGCTCAAAATGTCCTCCAGGGTTATTTATTGCCCATGGAGGTGTCCCAGCTAAAGAATGATTCCCAAAATAGACCTTTGCTCCTTCCTGTGTATCCCCCATCCCTCACTCCTGCGCCGTGGGACCAGTTCCCAAAAACATACTCGAGCCTTCGTTTCAGACTCTGCTCTTTAGGGAGTCCAGGCTAAGACGCTCACCCGCACCCCCTTCCTCCTTTCCCACCGTTTGAAAATGAGGTCCAAAGATTCAAAGTACACACATGCATATGAAATGTGGGGTGCCAGCCAAAGGGAATGTGGGGGTTGTTGGTTTCTATTAGGTCGCTGTGACACTGACAAATGAAATTCCGCGTCAGTGATTCATGGACCACAAAAGCTGAAATGCTCCCGGCCTGCCCTCCCTGGAGAAAGACCTTGGGCTACACTGGCTGTTTTCATCGGAGGGAGGCCTTCTCTCGGCGCAGGCAGATGCCAGCCAGGCTTGGGAGACCCCACAGTTTGTTTTTACTTAACGACATGCAGATGCTGACGGTTGGCCTCTGAGACTCCTAGATCTGAATGAGCTCGGTGTCCTCCCAAACTGCTTCACGGACCAACTTCTTCAGATTCAGCTGGGGAGCTTTTTTTTTTTTTTTTTAATTGTGGTAAAATATACATAACATAAACTTAACCATTTTAACCACTTTTCAGTGTATAACTCAGTGGCATTAAATACATTCACGTTGTTGTACAACCATCACCACTATTTCCAAACCTTTTTCTCTACCCCAAATAGAATCTCTGAAATCAGTAAGCAGTAACTCCCATTCCCCGCTCCTCGCCCCCGTGACCTCTGGGCCAGTGGTCACCAGCCTTTCGGACCTCACGGACCACCAGTGGGCGACCGCTGCTCTAGACTGCTTCTGTTGCCTAGTCTAGATATTATCACATCTGAGTGGAATCCTACAATATTTGTCCTTTTGTGCCTGGCTTATTTCACTTGGCATAATGTCTTCATGTGGTAGCATGTATCAGAATTGCATTCCTTTTTAGGCTGAATAACCTACCGCATTTTGCTTATTCATTCATCTGTTGGTGGAGATTTGGGTTGTGTCTGCCTTTTGGCTATTGTGAACAATGCTAGGAACAAAAATGTCTGTTCGAGTCCCTGGTTCTAATTCTTTTGGGTGTTGAGAAAGCACCACGGTTCCCACAGCAGCTGCTACATTTTTTCCTCCCAAAAAATAAGACGGGATCCATTCTTCCACATCCTTGACAACGCTTGCTGTTTTTCTTTTTTCTCCATAGTAGCTATCCTGATGACTCCCTAACCCTGACGGGTGAGAGGTGGTATCTTAGAGCGGTTTTGATTTGCCTAATGACACACTGGGAAGCTTTAAGCGCCCTCCTGAGCTCTGCCCAGCGACTTGGGTTGGCTCTGGGACTGGGCCAGAGATCCCACACGTCCTCTCACCCAGTGGAGAAACCTGTTTATATAATTCCCCCAAATGCAATCCATTCTTCTAAGAACTGGAACTTCTGCTTCCTGGGGAAGCCCTTCCTGCTTTTGCACAGTTTTAGTTATTTACCTCCTAACTGAAAGGTGTGCCCCTTGTAGCCGCTGACCTGGTTACGGCAGGCACGCTCCCTCGGCCTGCGGTGCCCTTGACCTCACCTGGCTCCTGCACCCCGTACCCCCCAGAGCTCCCACATCTCCTCCTCCTGGAAGCTTTCTCAGACCAGCCCTGGCCCCAGGCCGAATCTGGTGAGCCCTGTGCTCCCACGGCATCTTAATCTTCCTCTATCACAGTGTTCCCAGGAGCGCTGTAGCTTCCTGTTGACTGGGCCGTCTCTGCTACTCCACCAGGAGCTCCTTAAAGCTCTCGCTGGCACTGATGTCACACACACAGCTCACTGACGTCTCCCCACTGCCCACTGCCCAGGGCATGAGGCAGGCACTTAACGAATGGAGGTTGAAGCATTGGTTGAAAAACAGAAGTTCTACACTAAACACAAGAAAACATTTTGGGTATCTCCAGTAGGAAATAAGTTACGCTTGTTAACATTAGGAGCTCCTCACTCAGCAAGAAAGGATTTGCTAAAACCCAGACAGTCTTCAAATCGGCTGATGGGATCCTAAACCACCAAGCAACGTCATTTCTAAGCAAAGGGAGCCGGGAGGTGCCCAGTTCCTGTCTCTCGAACTCTTTTCTCTCTGAGAGACTTCCTGCAAGCACAGACGACATCTGCTCAGCCTGAACTTTCCCTGCGCTTGAGGAAAATAAAGCACTACACGGGATTTTTAGACAGCCACAGAGTTAATGTTCACTTGGGCATTTTACCTACACGTTGGAAAAAGTAGTAATTTTGTCCCAATTAAGAGTGGTCTTTTCAACTGCTCACACGTGCTGATGGAGCATCTGGGTAGAATCTGATCGCATCTGGTGTCAGGCTGTGGACACTCTCTCCTGGGGTCTCCATAGGAGAGGAGAGATGCAAACTTGCATTCACCTGGGCCATCCCCGTGGTGACGTCTGAGCTGGGTCAAGGCCGCTGGGCCTCCCCTCCAGCACTTTGCCAAAGTTCATCCGGACAGAGCGTCACCCTAAACTCTCAAGGTCCCGCTTTAATTGGAGCAGAAAACAAATGTCAGCACTCGAGCCAGTGAGAGAGTCTTAACATTCCTCTCTCCTCTTTTCCTGGCGCGGGTTAGAGCCAGTGCGGAATTGGCACACACGTGTAGGGAAGGAAAAGCATCAATAATGGAGCCTCCCTGCCCCGGCTGCAGTCGGCGCCAGCCCCTCGGTACCCATGTTCCCCATTCACCGTCCCCTCGAATCCCCAGGGAAAGGTGCAGGGTACATCTCGAGAATTCCCTCCTGGTTTTTGTTTTGTTTTGTTGTTATTTTTGAGGCAGAGGTTTAACCTTTTGCACTCGGATGTCGAGTGTGACTCGACACGGTTAGCATTAGAATAAAGGAATTGAGAAAAAAGCAAGCGAGTGCAAAGGGTTAAAGGAAAATGGTTCCTCGAGTTGTGTTTAGTTTTTGGGTTGTTTTAGGTTGAAGCAAATAGAGCTGGTTTCCCAACATGTGAACTAGTGAGCATCCTCTCCCTGCAAATGCTTAATGACTGATGTTTGATGAATACGTTTAACTGAACTGGGGATGTGGGAGCCGCCACTGCCCATTCATCACTCAGCACAGAACAGCTGACCTGGGGAGGCTTAGAAAGGCTGTTCTGTATAAGATGGAAAGAGAACAGGGGCTTTTAGGCGTTGGTAAATGACTAGGGAGCAGGATTTGATATTATTCTAGACTCTTAACTTTTTGTGATGGGTTTGGGGAGGGAGGGTGGCTTGTAAGTGTCTGGATGAGTCTCACATACCTCTTACTTGTTTAAGTCCAGAGGGCAAACCAACGCACTGACTTATGTTAGTGATTCAGGCAAATGAGTGTTTACTGAGTGCCTCTCCCGGGCACATGCACAGGGAGCCAGCCACACGCCCCCGGTCCTCCCTGCAGATGGGCCCCGTGAGGGAGAGGCCACACGCCCCTGGTCCTCCCTGCAGATGGGCCTCGTGTGGGACAGGCCACACGCCCCTGGTCCTCCCTGCAGATGGGCCTCGTGTGGGACAGGCCACACGCCCCTGGTCCTCCCTGCAGACGGGGCCTCGTGAGGGTGAAGCCACACGCCCCTGGTCCTCCTTGCAGATGGGTCCCGTGAGGAAGAGGCCACACGCCCCTGGTCCTCCCTGCAGACGGGGCCTCGTGAGGGTGACCGGTGTCCCCAGCTCTGCTCAGTCATTATGCTTTTCTGCTCTCCAGTGTCCCTTTTACTGCTTGAAATGCCTTTAGAATGTTTTTCTTGTTTGCATTGTTCCTATGGAATGACTGGTGCAATGGTGGGTGGGAATAAAATTTATGGCAAGAACAACAACGAATGGTGTCCTCGCCCTGGCTGTGCACTCAGTTGATAAGAGCGTCGTCTCGTGCACCGAAGGGTCACAGGTTCCATTCCAGGTCAGGCACAGGTTGCAGGTTTGACCCCCGGTCAGGATGCATATGGGAGGCAACCGATCAATGTTTCTCTCTCTCCCTCTCCCTTCCCCTCTCTCTAAAATCAATAAAAACATGTCCTTGGGTGAGGATTAAAAAAATTTTATTTAAAAAAAAATGGTGTCCTCAACTCTGGGGAGCTCATGAGTGAGAAGTAGGCCAAGAGCGATGGGGACGGGGAGGTGCTCTGAGCGCCGCAGCGAGCACGGCCGCTTGAGGATGGGACATTCCAGCTGGTGCGTGGAGGCACCCGTGGGGCGGAGCACTCAGGGCAGGGGCAGCTGCGCAGCGTGGGAAAGAGCCTGGCACATCCAGGAAGCTGAAGTCACGGTGGCCTCGGTGGAGGGAGAGCGAGAGCGAGAGGGTAGAGGAGAGACTTGGGCAGAGAAGGGGTGGGGGTGCCCAGTCACACAGGCATTTCAGGCCATAGGAAAGCACTGGTCTTGTCCTAAGGACAATGGAAGCGTTAGAATTGCTTACATTGGAGAAGATGGTATAATCCAATTTAAAAACTGGTTGTTTGGAGTATAAATTCTAGGGACGATAGTAGAAGCAGGAAAACAAGTCAGAAGGTATGAAAGAGAAGGCTAATTGCGCACTTATAACCATTATTCCTTCTACTAGAGAGCCCTGGCTTTATCCTAGCTGGTGATGCCATTACATCTCCCTAACCCAGCGGTGGGAACATCCGGACCTCGGGCCGTATAAGGCCCGTGAAATCATTCGGTCTGGCCCTGCCAAGGCATTAGGAGTGAGTTAATTAAATGTTTGACCAAACACAGCAGGCTAATTTTTAAGTTGATAATTTTGTATGGCCCACACATGATGTTACAAATATCCAAATGGCCCCTGGCAGAAAAAAAGGTCCCCACCCCTGCACCTCACCCCTTCAGCGAGAATTGGGCAATGAGATGTTAGAACAGTAAGTGAAGTTTGGGGCTAAGACTGCTGAAGCCCTCCGACAGGGGCCGACTCCCCTGGGAGCAGGCCGTTCTGCACTGCCCCTCCTCCCCCATCCTGCTGTCTGCAGTGCTGAGGCGATGGCTGGAGCTTCAGCGACTATGTAGGATCAGCAGTAATCAGACTTAGACCCAGGGGGTGGCAGAAGGGATGAGTCATGGGGAGTGGGAAGTGAAGGGTATGTCTACGAAGGCTTCCCATTAGAGGTGTTATTTTGAAGGGCCAGAATGATTTGATCAAGCAAAGAAATATCAGAACAGCGATTAACAACATTTCTTACTGCGTTCATATGTTTAGTTTTGTTCTCATTTCAATATACATGAAGAATAAGGCCAGAGGTTGAAAATGGTAGCTCACAGTGAAGTCTAGTCCTGTGATATATTCTATTTGGTCAACACTTTGAGCTTTAAAAAAAATGAGGAGCGTTCATATAAAAATCTGGATTGGAAGGGATTCTCCTGAAGATCAAACGAGACCGGGACCCTTGTTTCTGCAAGGTGAGATAGCAAGCTGAGTCCAAGCAGTGACAGCCCCACTTGCCCCCTTCGCTTGGCTCACTCACTGCTGATGTTCCCTGCCTGGCCCCGTGGGCACCTGAGTTTGCAGCCCTGGACCCAGGCGCCCTGCCATCATGCCCAGTGGGAGGCTCCCTGTGCTGAGACTCTCTTGCGTTAGGAGAATGCAATGCAGATAAATTAGGGTCACTGCCCTGTTGACTCCAGGCGTGGATGGTGGAGATGAGGCCAGGAGGGTACGCAGAAACCAGGCTGGGGAGGCTGTGTGGGCTAAGCCATGAGGTCTAAACATTTGCTGGAGAACCATGGGGGGCCCTGGAGCATTTTAGACATGAGAGCCCCTTAATCAGGTATGATTTTAGACTTTCACTTGGAAAGCTGGGTGAAGAATGAATTGGAAGGCACTGTATTTTTTGTTGTAAATGAGTATAATTACCATTTTGTATATAGATTACAAGTTTGTACTTTTTTTTCCATTTGACTTTCATTACACTTCAGGAGTCAGGCATCGTGTATATTTACTTAAACATCAGAAAACTGAGGTTCAGCGAGGAAATCAAATTTGTCGAGAGTTGCACTAAGTAACAGAACTGTGACTAAAGACCAAAGCCCAGGTGATATTTCTCCCCAGGGCCTAGCGTGTGAGACAAAAGAAAGAAAGGAACTATGATGTATTTCGGAGTACATTAGCAATAAAAAAGAAATAAGTATTTTAAAAATTGATATAATGAAATGAGCATAATTCCTCATCCTGAAACCTACTTGTCTTCCTTTTCATTTTGTTAAATCTAAATGCACTGTCTCGGTCTCAATGGCCTTTCATTTGTCTTCTATTTCATTGCCCATGTATGTCACTCTCCAAAGATCCTCCCACCCATTTTTCCTTTGCTTCCCACTCTCTCTTTTCTTTGCTCTCCTTCTCTGTCATGGGCCTCTTCTTCCATTGAACTCTGATGCACGCTCCAGTATATAAGTTTTGTCAGAGTTTCTAACGTGCTCATTGAGGCTACCAACCACCATTTTACTGCTCCCCGTCTCATCCCCTCCCCCCATGAGCCCACACGCAGATGTAGGGATCTGTGCGGTGGGACACAGCTTGCAAGGTCACACCCGATGGCAGGGCTGGCTGAGTCAGGCAGGAGTCAGACCCACCCAGGCAGCCTGACCTTCAGGGAAAGGCATCCTGACCCAGGGTCTGCCCACACCAGCCGACACTCAGGAAGTTTTCTCAACCCTTCACCCATGCCACACCATCCATATTTGGCGAGGGCAGTGGCTATTCATGCGGCCTCGCCCCGTCTTCCCTTCCTTCTAGAAATGAAAAGCTTGGCCTTCCCCATCTATACTATATACACCCTCCGCTCTACTCCTCCAGGGAGTGAGACATTTGGCTCAGGATCCGCTCAGGACTCCCAGCGTCAGCTGGCCATCTGGCATGACTGCTGCCTCCGAATTATGCTCAGGTCCACGGACAAGTGGATTATCTCCAAGAATCACCTTCTCAGCGAGAAGAGAGGAGGCTAAGAAGAGAACACGTTCATTTGCTTGCCTGGAAAAGACCTTGGACATCAGCAATAGCTCTTGCTGCTCCGTAATGCAAAGCCTACTACGTCAGGCCTACGACGGTGGAACTAAGAGGCCCTGAGGGCAGCCAGGGTTTCCAGAACTGGCATTCGTCTGGCGCAGCCACGCAGCTGACAGGCCCAGCTTGGGAAAGGTCAGGAGGGCTCCGAGAACCGGATGCCTCACTGACCCACCAGCAGCCACAGGTATAATGAAGACGCATGTCCTTCTAGTTCTGGATTCATCCGCTAGTGGACAAGTCGGTTAGAGAATGAAAGCCAATGTTTAATAATTAGACTCAGCAAACATTGTCAGGGAGGCAAAGCTGGGAGAAGCACAGCTAATAGAATCGATGTCATTGCAGACAGCTCCTAAGGATCTCTGTCCATAAACTCAAGAGATACCACCTTTCTTTTCTTCCCTTACATCAATGATCTTAGTCAAGTGAGATGTTGCTCCCCAGGGGACATTTGGCGGTGTCTACAGACATTTTTGGTGCTCAAAACTGGGAACAGAGAGGGTGCTGCTGATATCTAGTGAGTAGAGGCCAGGGATGCTGCTCAACACCGACATGCACAGGACGGACCCACAGCAAACAGTTACCCAGCTCAGAAGGTCAGGAGCACCAAGGTTCAGAAACCTGCCTTAAATCAACATATTTCTACTCCAAGCCTCCCATTCTGCAGCTAAGATGATTGAAATCGGATATTATTGGGGTTTCGACCCAGGGCTGTACCATGGTTCTGGGGTCTTGGGCTGAGCCAAGGTTGGGTAAGGGGTGCTATGCCTGGAATGGGGAATATTGGGGAGGCAGCCAGAGCGCCCATCTGCCTAAGCCAGACTCTCAGCCTGTTCCTGAGCTCCTCTCTCCTCTGCCGGGTGTTAAATGAGATGGCGTGGCTCCAGGAGCCGCCATGCCCTCCCCTCGTCTGCCCCTCGCCTGGGTGGATGTCTCCATCTAGCCGCTGCCCTCTGCTTCTTCTGCCACGCGGCCTCTTCTTGCAACCCCCCTTTCCTCTCAGCACTGCATTCCTCATGGGACAGGACATCTTCCAGGCCACGTCCACTTCTTCTCTGGCACGTACCTCCCTTAACCTCCTGCTTGAATAAAGGGGGGGGGGGGGGGGGTAGAACAGAGGAGAGAAAAAAAGCAAAGCATAGATTAACATCTCAAAATACTACCCAGCAGTCACGAAGGGTCCAGTGAGGCCACATTAAACCGTCTCCTCCATTCTCGACCCGGGACTGTGCGCCTTCTTGCCCTCTTCCCACAGCACCGTCTTCCATGCCGGTGGGAATGTGAAACTGTTAATGTCAGTTATTAGATAGGCTAACTGCAGTTATCACACCTGAATGAGAAAGGCTTTACGTTCTCAGCCCTGGAGAAAGTTTCTTACAAACATTTCCACATTGTCATCGGAAGAAAGGGCTTAATGTTTGAACTCTCACTGATTAGACCTGGCCTGGCTGGGCCACAATTACCCTAATAGTTCACTTCAGTAAGAACTCCTTTCGGGGTTGATTCGACGGCGTCTGTCAAAAATTACAAATAAGCTTACTGTTGGACTCAATGATCTTTTTTTTTCTGGGATTCCATTCTGTGAAAATAAAAAGGATTTTGATACATGAGCATTATAAAGGCAAAAAAGAATATAGGGGGAGAATTGAAAATCTATGAATAAAGAAGTGAATTGGGAAATGAATGAATTGGGTTGTGTGATGGTTAATTCTATGTGTCAATTTAGCTGGGCCACAATGTCCAGATATTTGGTCAAACATTCTTTGGGATATTGCTGTAAGCATGTTTTTTTTAAAAAGATTTACATTTAAATAGGTGGATTTTGAGTAAAGCAGATTATCCTCCATAATGTGGGTGGGCCTCATCTAATCAGTTGAAGGCATTAATAAAGCAAAAACTGGCTGCCCATAGCAAGAGGAATTGTGCCCAACAGACATCCTTTGAAGACTGGAACTCTCCCTGGGGTCTCCAGCCTGCCAGCCTACTCTGCAGATTTTAGATTTACCAAGCTTCTACTATCACATAAGCTAATTTTTAAAATTAATCAATCACTCTACCTATCTATCTATCCTGTTGGTTTTGTTTCTCTGGATAATCCTGACTGGATAGTCCCACATCCTGTCATAGAATACTGTGCACCTAGGAGTTATGTCTAACCTAGGAATCTGGAGGGAATTCCATGATGCATTAAGTGATGAAAGCAATCTATGGAGATACGTGTTGTAAAGGAAGCAACAGCATGTGTGTATTAGCATGTTATATGTAAGCACAGAGATGTGTGTGGAAGAAAATATAAGTTTTAACAGTGGTTATCCGGAAGGGGAGCAGGGAGGTAAAATAAAAAGAAACTAGAGTGAAATAGAAAAATACTCATCAGATAATGTCAATGAAAGTTGTAGAAGACCAAATTCTACCTGATATTACTAAAAATAAGAAAATAGTAAATATCTCCATAGGCACAGAGTACAAGTAAACATGCAAAACTGAAAAAAAAAATCGTATGTGCTTGGATTGGGACTTAAGGCTACTCTTTTGTTTAAATTTCTGACACTTCGATGTTAAAATAATTCATAAAAACAATCAGGCCCTTGGGTCCACGTCCCAGTGACTCTGATTTGGTTAAGGCGGGAGGAGACGGATATAAATAAAGGCCCGGGTGCTTGTTGGGCTCGACAGGTTTGGGAACCACAGGTGTGGATGACACACTCCTGGGAGAGCTTGTTATAAAATGCAGAAAAGCAGAGAGCGTTTGCACAGATCACCCCCGAGGACTTCCGGTGAGTGGGAGGGGTCGCCCCCCCCCCCTCCACCCTCTCCCCCAAGTGCCTGGCCCTGGCTGAGTCCTGAAGCTTCGAATCTTCAGTGAACTTCCTTTTCATCCCACACCTAACCCAGTGCTCAAAGCTCAGCCCCAGTATCACAGTCGAGTGAAGTGGGATCTGATGTAAGTGACTGGGGAAATCCTTAAACTTAAGCTTTGCTTCGCAGCCCAGACCCGGACCTCACGTCCCGCTGGCTTCCTCCTCAGGAATGGCCTTGGCTCCTGGAGGGGAAGGCAGACCTAGGCACACGTGGCCATGCACATACAGTCCCACATCCTGCGGCCATGGCCATGGGCACTCGGAGAGCCTGAGCATGTGACACATGTAAGTTGCGGGGAGCAGGGACGTGACACTCCCTTGCTTTGCCAAGTCAGAACGGGCACTGCTGCTCCTTGGGGTACGCCCCTTCTTTTCCTCTTACTTCCTCTGTGGGTTTCCCTTTTCCTCTTCCTTCTTCTCTGCCTCCTTCGGAAGCCCGAGAGGAACTGGAGCAGAGTACACAGTGGAGCTGGGCCTACACCATTTCAGGGTATTATTTCCCCGCTCCAGGCCCTGATTGACGTCCGGGGAATGTCAAAGCCATTCACATGGCCCTCATCAACACGCCAACCGCCATGACCAAGACTGCAGCCAACTCAGTTAATCATTGTTTCAAGTGTGGACACATCTGCCTTCCCCCTACAAACAGTGACGGAGGGCTCTCGCCTGAACAAGAGGGAAACCCCAGGGCCTTGGTGAGCTCCCCAGCTGAGCGGCCCGCCCCAGCATCTCTCCTGCACCCACTGGAAAGGTCTGATAGCGAGGACCTCCCAGCGCAGGGAGGAGGGGCTGTGGGAGGTCAGACTGAAGGTGCAGAGCAATCCCAGCTCTCCCAGGCCACAGTCCCACCCACTCCCCTGCCACCTCTGTTTCCCAAGGAAACCTTTCTTTTCAGAGATGCGGATATCCGTACAGCGCTCTGTGGTGACTTCGTGTCCATTAGCTCCCGACACGGAGGCTGTAGAGCCGTCGTTGATGTCGTCCCCACCCACGGAATGTGGAAATGAGGCTGGGAAACGAGTTAGGAGACACCGAGACCCAGCTCCTTCAGAAGAAAAAATGGTACCCAAGTCTGATTCCAAACTCCTTTTCCCCACGCCCACCCTACTGCCTCTCGCCTGACTTCAGTTGTTTGTTAAGGAACACCCTCTTTTCCAGTCCTTAAATGCCCAGCCTTGAATCTGTGATGATGAGGTGTGAGAAACGTTCTCTCAGGACTGGCATGGCGCTTGACGCAGGCTGTTTTATTTCTGCGTTTGCTTTCATTGTTAGCCGTTTCGCATCTGCCTGTTAGTCATTGCACGTGGGGGGTTTTACTTTAGACTCCGCATCACGGGTTATTTAGGGCAGGGAGTTTTACAAACGTGCTGGGGACAATGGGGACCGAAATTGGCAGGATGCATTTGTTCCCTCTGAGGGGCAATTATTGTCCTCTGATGGGATGGTTTGTCTTCTGCGTGCTGAGGACACCTGAACAATGGGTTTGCGAGCGCCGCGGCGCTGGCCGGCCGCACCTGAGAGTGAAGCAGAGCGCGCATGCAGTTGGTGATAGGAGCACCCTTTCCCAGGGAAGGAAAAGTTGCCGGCTCTAAAAAAAATAGAACCTGGACTAGAGCCAGGCCCACAGGGAGCCAGAGAATGTCCTCGCTCCCGGGGCCTGGGTCTTTGTTCCTGAAAAGCTGAGAAGGGCTGAGAATTTGACTCCTGGAAACCTTTTCCTAAGGCAGTGATTGGCAAACTGCGGCTCGCGAGCCACATGCGGCTCTTTGGCCCCTGGAGTGTGGCTCTTCCACAAAATATGACCTGGGCAAGTCTATTTTGAAGAAGTGGCGTTAGAAGAAGTTTAAGTTTAAAAAATTTGGCTCTCCAAAGAAATTCCAATCGTTGTACTGTTGATATTTGGCTCTGTTGACTAATGAGTTTGCCGACCTCTGCCCTAGTGCATTTTTCGAGGTACTTCCCAGGTGTCAGTATCTGGTAAGAAGCAGAAAAGACTCATTAGCCAGCAAGAATGGGGCTTCCGGTCAGGGTATTCGCTTGGACGATTCTCCCTTCCTCATCTGCAGTGTTCTGTTTGATGAAAAGCCAATGAGTTGTTACCTAAGATTGATGATCCAGGGTACAAACAAAGAAGTTGAAAACTCCTTAGTGAGCTGCAGGGATAACTGACCTCACGCCCAGCAGTCTGTCTGGGGACCAAGTTCCTTCCGCTCAACTCGAAGTTCAGTTGGACCTGACCTCTAGTTTGGCCTGAGCTAAGGCCTGGAGGGTGGACGCTGATCCACAGTCTCACAGCGCTTCCGTCTCAGCTGCAGGGAAAGGTGCACTTCAGTAGGCGGCTGCCTTTCTCCCTCCTGAAACGCAAAGGCCTTGATTTTGTGTCTTGGTCTTTCTCATGACTGCCATGCGCAAGTGGGCCAGTGGACTGGAGCCGGGCTGCCGGCCACTCTGAGGGCAAAGGCGAATCTACCTTGTCAAGAGGATGCACTAGCCTTGTCTTAATAAGAGTGAGATGCCCCAGTACTGAGAGAGAGAGAGAGAGAGAGAGAGAGAGAGAGAGAGAGAGAGAGAGAGAGAAGGAGCCTTATTAACCTGACCTCAGATGACTCCTTCAGACTCTTATCTTCCCTCCTGTCAGTGGCATTAACCACTTACTAGGGAATCCAGACCCAGCTCACTCAGTTCTGTTTTATCTTCACAAGGCAGACAGGAAAACACCCTCTGCCATTCCTCTTGATGAGGAGAGACGAGTCCTCTGCAGCCGGTGGCTCCTGCCTCTGTGAACCTGGGCTGCCCTACAAACAGGAGAAGGGAGGTTCCTGGCGCTCTCAGGGCAGACCTGCCTGAGGTGGAAACTCCAGGGCAGCCGGCTTTGGTATAAAACGAGTTGGCATGACGTTTTCACCGGGGAAGTGCCCAGAGCTGTGGCCTTTCACGCTGGCAGGGAGGGTAAACAATAAAACGTGCTGTCTGGTGTCGGCCTTGGCGGTGGTCTAGCCCACCCCTCCCCGGGGTGAGAGGCGGCGTCACGTTTTGCTGTAGAGTTCGTGAAGTGCTTTGATGCACATGACCTCACTGGATCTTCAGAATCAGGCCATGGGGGTGGTATTCTTTGGCCCATTTTATAGATGGCGTTACTGAGTCTTACAAAAGCGCAATGTATTTATTTGCTCACGTTGCTCCGATGGAATGTGGAGACTGCCATTTGCACCTCCTCCTCTTCTCAGACTGGTCACCTACCCGTGGTTCATCCAACGCGGAAAGTTCGCACAGCCGTGTTAAAAACGAGCCGCCACTGTGGTGTGCTGGCTCGGGGATTTGCCACCAGCCTGAGCAGATATTGTGAAAACACAAGTGCGTGTGTTCATGTATTAGGAGGTGAACAGAAAGTTCTGGAAGCATGTTCACACGACTGGTAACAGCGGTTACTTTTGTGGAAATGCTGAGTGGGGGTCCCCTCCCTGTTTATTTCATATTCTTCCGTATTGTCTGCCTTTCTAATGACAAATAAATGTTAATCCAATTTTCTTTTACTAAAGATAAATAATTAAGACATCTTCTCTACCTGAAATCTCTTTCGCTCTGTCTGCAGTTCTGCAGACCTGCATCAGCAAAAGGGAGGCAGTCGCCCGCCCTGTGAACATGAGTCCCGGGCGGCACCCGTGGCACCCCGCCCCTGGCCAGTGGCCCCCCCCCCCCCCCCCCCAGCAGACCCGCTCTGGTGAGAGGCAGCGGTGAATTTCTAGCAAGGGGGGAATACGCATTGACTCCTGTGCGTGCAAGGCCCTTTCCGTGTCAGCAACCTGAGCCCCACGCCAGTGCAGAGCAGGCGGCCTGAGCCCTGGTCCGGGTGATAGACCCAGAGGTCGGGAAGAGGTCTCTGTACCCCTCTGAATACCCGCAAACTGGCCGACGTGCCGGTGAGCACAGCCACATGGCACCGCCGCGTTTATGCTTTTCTGTACCACGACGCCCCCTGGAAACCACGGAATGCAATTCAGTGAAATGTGAGATCCAGAATAACAATTATTAGGGCTTTTCCTGCTTTTGTAGACCTTTGAGCTTAACACCTCTTGGCAAGATTCTCTGTGATCCCAGGGTAGAGAAAAGGAGGGATTCCCCGGAGGAAAAGAGGAGCCATTGGTTGCGATTTTTGTTGTTATTGTGCGATATAAAGTTTATGAGTGCCGTAGAATTTTTGGCAGCTGCGGCATTTTGAGGGGGAGTTGATGATCGCAGCTCCACAGCACCCCAAGCTGCCTCTTAGCCCCCAGATGCCCATTCGCACATCTCGTCTGCTGTCGCCCTGCCCTGTCCCGGGCTCAGCCCTTCCCTAAAGCAGGAACGCCAGCCTCCTGCCTGCAGGAGCCCAGAGGCCACGATTCCAGAGGCGTCTTTGTTCCCAGACAACACTGCGCTCGCCCTCCACGCCAAGGTCACAATAAAACGTCAACCGGAAAAAGAAACCCACGTGGTTTTGATTAAAGGACCTGACTTTCCAGGAGTTTCAACTCCAATCTTGCTTAGATGGTCATTGAACACTTACGGAGCGGCTGACGCTCTCAGTGAGTCTGCAGCTTGTTAAAGACCAGAAACAAAATCCTGGAAGGGCAGGTCACCAAAATATGACCAGTGCCCACGTGAGTGGCTGCTTTACTGCTGATGCCCATATTTCGTGCTTTATACTTTCCTAGTGTTTTCCAGGTTTTCACTTTTTAGTCTAAATAAAATGTTATTTTTTAAATTCCAAAGAGCAGCATGCCAAGGTCTACTTGCAGTATTATCTATCCTAGCCGTGTAACAGTGCGCTTCAAAACTTACTGGGGAGAAATAAGCCTAAATGTTTATAATGTCTGTTTTTAGGTAAACGCAGTACGACTGATTTTTTTCTTTTTATATATTTTTCACATTTTCCCTAAGGGCCTGTAGAGGATTTATAATCCTATCTAATAAAGAGGGAATATGCTAATTGACCGTCATGCCCTCACAAAGATGGTGGTGCCCACAGCCAGTAAGGAGGGAATATGCTAATTGACTGCCATGTCCTCAAAGATGGTGGCTCCCACAGCCACAAGATGGCGGCACCCAGTCCCCTCAGCTCCGCCAGGGCGGCAGGTGCGTGGCATGGCCGGGCCCGTGCACCTGCCTCCAGAGTCCCCCAGTCCCCTCAGCCCCCCAGCTGCCCAGGGCTGGCCCGAGGCACAGGCAAGCCTCAAATAGCAGCTGCCCAGGGCCGCCTGACACTCAGGTAACCAGGGCCGGCCGAGGCTTGCGCTGCCGGCAGTGGCAGCAGCAGAGGTGTGATGGGGCGTCACCTTCCCCTGATTGCTGGGTCACCTCCCGCCCCTGACTGGGAGAGGGGGCAGGCTGGGCTGAGGGACACCCCCCCACTCCAGTGCATGAATTTTCATGCACCGGGCCTCTAGTATGAAATAAAAAAAAAAACATTTTTAAAGGCTTAACCTTTGATAAGGAGTGTGGAGGGGCAAGGGTGAATTCTATTAAATTCCAAAATGTTATTATTATTGTTATAGTAATGCCACATTCCCTACTTCCTAGAATAGTTGAGATTTCAAGATACGTAACTTATACTCGGGGAATAAGGTCTCTATCTTTCAGGATCTAGTTCAGAAGTGCCCTCATTTCTCTCAAAGGGATTAAGCTTAACTTCAGTCACAAAATAGTCATGAGCCTCCGCTCGGGGTCCAAGATCCTGCTCAGTGTCATCTGAAGCCTGTCCCCATCTTCAGATGTTGCCCTTCCCTGAAGCACCCCACTTACCCTGGTAAGCACAGTCACCCCCACTTCCTCTCTGGATGCTGGTCTCAGGGCCACGATCATCAGAGGGGTCCTTTAGTGCTCCTCCTGTTTGGGATTTTCCTCTTTTCTTTTCTTTGAAAGCGTTCCCAGATGGAGCTGTTTGGATGGGGTCAGTCCTATTTCCATAAGTGAGATGTCGCACCTGGGACAACAGGATGACCCTTGGATTCAGCATCACTAACTCCATTTTCAAATGGCCTTACATGTGGTCGTTGGCAGTGACAAGGGAAACCTGCTGAAGGCGTTCACACGGGAAGGTCGGCATTGCCTTCCTAATTCCGCCGTCACCTGTCTGCTCACCACGGAAATGATGACTGACCTACACAGCGGTCCTCGCTGATGGCTCAGGCCCGGGCATCTAATTTGCGACCTTGTTACATTAGATACTCCAGTAAAGATCTTTGGCAAACCTTTGAATTTATCTATATGCCAGATCGTTTTGGGTTTTTTTTTTTAACATAAAAAGAGTTCCGGATTTAGGGCTTGGTTTAAAACCAGAATTCTTTGCTTTAGATTTTTAAAAATTTATCTTTATTGTTGAAAATATTTAAAAAGTATTTTTTTCCAGGAGGAGGAAGCAGTGAGTGCACACTGCAGATGTAAATCGGCACGGCTTAGCAGCATCAGAAAGAGAAATCTGTTTATGGTGCTAAATATTCCTTCTTTGACACAATACAGTAAATGCAATATGGTGACACAGCCCATTTAAGTAAATACCAGCTCTAATAATAGCTGCAAATCAATTGGAAAGTATTTTTATCGTGTGTGTGCTAGCTCCCCAGCCGTAGCCTTTATAAAGCAGAGCAAAACGTGTGATCACTCTGGCCCAGTTTCAGAGAAAGAAATGATTGATTGTTTGATCCCTAGAAGCATCTATGCCGCTTAATGGGTCCTTAGCGCTAAGAATAATGAAGGAAGAAACCCTGCGTGTCGTCTGATAACCTCCGTGGCTAAGGAGAAGGATTTGGGAGGAAAAGCAGTAGAACAAGAAAATAGGAAATTCAATTCCCCAATTAATCTCACTCTGCTGCTGACATGACTCTGGACGGCGCAGAATGCTAAAATCGGCGTGCCCCACATTCAGTCTTCCTCTCAGCCTGCCCTCTATCCATCTCTGTCCAGTTTTCCCTGTAGATCCGGGACAGGGTTCCCTAAGGACCCGTGAGAGCGAGGAGGAGAGAAGGAGTCCCCCCTAAATTTTGCAATATTTGTTTCCGTTTTCACCCGAAGGTCACCTATAGGTGGTTCTATGAGCTTAGTGTTCTCACAGTGGTTTTCAGAATGCTCACACTCTCTGCCATTCTCTTTGAAAAGTCAGCTTAATTCCTGTTCCCTTGAGTGTGGGTTGCACGATCTAACTATTTTAAAAAATGGCACAAGTGGCAGCCTGAGTCTGTCTCTCTCTCTCTCTCTGTCTCTCTCTGATCACTCAGTCTCAGGGAAGCCAATGTTGTGAGGACACTCAAGCCATCCTGTGGACAAGCCTGTGTGGTGAGAAACTTCTACCAGGAACCTGCAAGCAACTGAGACCTACTGCCCATAGCCACACAGTGGGCTGTCTTGGGAGCAGATGCTCCAGCCCCAGTCAAGGGTCAGGTGCCTGTGGTCCTGACCCAGCCCTGGCTGTGTCCTCAGGAGAGAGTCTGAGCCAGAGCCACGCTCGCAGCCACTTCCTAAGAAACTGTGACATCATAAATGTTTGTTGATCTAACAGCTAAGATACTGGAATTGATAACTTAGCAGTTAGTTCTTCACCTTTCCCCTTGAGAGTTAATAATAATACATTCCTCTTGAGCACATTGATGACAAATTTAAATCTTGGGCTTGTGTTCTGACTTATTGTGAAGATTTGTGCACCTTCATGTTCATGTACCTGGGGTAGGCTATGTTCCCGAACTGCTTTGGAACAGAATTAATTATCTTCACATCTTTCAGCCATGTAATTATCACATATGGTTTTGCAGACAGAAGCAATCGTCTTGTCTCCCCATTCTGTAGGGATGTCAAAAGTGGCCTAGTTGTGTCCCAGATGACAGACTTCGTGGCAGAGATGCCAGTCTGATTGGGATGGGTAACTTTAATAATTTAGATGTGGTGGGTTTAAAATCTGGATTAGTAGCTGGCACCAGAATTCCTCTTAGAAAGATAACTCTCTCATTTGGAAAAATGCCTTGATGAGTTTCCAAGCAAGAAGATAAGGCCCTAAGAGTTTAAATGTTGCAGGAGTAAAGGCAGCATTTGGCTAAACAGCAGTTCATTTGAAAGGATTCCATGTGACAGTGGATGTGGGGGTGAGAAGTGAAAGACCAGGTGACCGGGAGGGAAGGACCCTGGGTCCTCTCAGAACAGGATCTCCTAGCATTCGACTTAGCAGTTGGAATTTCTGCGACAGAAATCCCTGTATGAACCTTCTGTAGACTTTCAGTAAAGTGCTCTAGTTGTGTGAGAGATTCATTTAATGGAAATTAAGAAGAAAGAACTGACAAGGTGTGGGAACGGAGACAGGAGAGGATGAATTCAGCAGACTTGAGAGAAATCTTGGGGACAGCATTGGACTTCTCAAAGTCCATGAAAAGCAGGTCTAGTTCCAACAAGGTGACCCAGCTGACGTCTGTATTATGTGCATAGCTCATCTCACCAAACGATTATCAATCCTAAGCATGGAGTTTTGTTCTTGGTCACATATTTTCCTTTATTTGAATGTTCAGAGTTTCTTCTCTCCAGACTGTGATGTTGCCAGACTTAATTTTTTGTAACTTCATCTAAAACACATACCTAGTGAATGTCATCTAATAACATGGCACGTGTGTGTGTGTGTGTGTTGTGGCTTTTTCTAAAGTGTTACATACTTCAATCACATGGCAACTCTATGAAGTAAACCATATTACTATCATCATTTTACAGATGAAGAAACTGAGACCTGGTGAAGTCTCAAAATATCCCAAGACACAAGTAACAAACAGGGGGACTAGGATTCAAATGTAGGCTTGTTCAATGGGACAGCCTAAACTGCTACCTGCTATGCCGAGCTACCTTCCTACTGAAAAGGGATGAAGGTTTGCCAAGGATCCCAGGGAGGACAAAAGGCCTGATAATAAAGCAATGGATTGGGGGTTCAAAGACAAAACAACAGGGGGCCAAAGTGATTAAAACAACCTGTTACGTAAATACTGGAGCAGAAGGGATTATTGTCACCAGGGGCCATCTGGGAAGACTTCTTTGAGGAGATGGGACTTGACATGGCACTTCTCCAATTAAAATCAGCAGGCCACTGAGGTCAGCGTGCCCCTTGAGACTTAACCACAATGAGATGAACAGAGCCTGTGACTTAACCAATATTTGCAGAGAAAACCGGCCCATCCAAGGTGCAGGACAGAGGCTGCTGTGTTGGCAGAGAAGGTGGATAAAAATGGCAAGTTATGGGGGATCTTGGATACGAGGTAAAGAGCAATGAGGAGCTTTAGGCTCTCGAGCTGGGCCGGGGTAGCTCGGAGCACTTTGCCTCTGGGCCTACCTTTGCTCTTGAGAGGCTGTAATGACCTACTAAATGCTTCTGTTCCCTTTGAGAAGCAGAGGTCATTTCCTATTCTCCCCAATATCTGCCCCATCCATAGTACCTGGTACACAGAGGGGCACTTACTCATAGACAAATGATTGAATGAATGGTTTTTAAAAATGGCGAAAGAGGAAGGTGGTGGCATAGAGTCCTGGTACCGTCAGATAGACCTGACTGCCCACTCACTCTCCACTTACTGTCTGGGTACCTCTGGGCATGTTCCTCCCTAAGCCTCAGCTTCCTGACCCATAAAATAGAATAAATAGCTGTTGCAACCTCACTGGGCTCTGTGTTAAATGAAATAATATGTGTAGAAGATAGTACCTCCCATATAAAAAGCTCTCAATACAGTACAGTAATTTCACATCAAATTTTATGCATCTAGGCCAAACGAATAGGAAACCTAGAAATTAGGAAAAATATTGAGGAAAATGGTAAACCTTCCTCAGAACCCTGGATAGGACCTCAACCTGCATTTTGGTTAAGTCTCAAGGGGCATGCTGACCTCAGCTGGCCTGCTGATTTTTATTGGAAAAGTGCCTGGGAATGTGACTACGAAGGACCTTGAATGCTCTGCCAAGGGTGTTGAGTAAAGTAGTGACGAGAAAAATCTTTTTGGCGGCAATGTGGATGCTAGAGTTGGGAACAGCTGGATTAGAGGCTACTGCAGAAGTCCCGGTAAAGATAAAGAGGGCTTGAATTAAAACTGTCATTGTGAGGATGTAGAGAGAAACGTGTGATTTAGAGGCTACGAGAAGAAACTGGATCGAGAGACTGGCTGAATGTTGAGGGAAAGATAAAGGCAGAAGGCAAAATCACAGGCTTATTTGAGCATCCGGGTGGCAGGTGATGCTGGGGATGGGAGCAAGGGGAAAGGCAGGGATAACTGGGACAATGACATGATTCCATTAGCCAAAATGGAAAAGAAGAGGGGGTGAATTTAACCTTTATAATGTCTCCTTTTCACCCTCTACACACAATCAAGGCTGCCCCTGACTTGCCCAAGTTCCACTGGATTTTACCGAGAGAGAGAGAGAGAGAGAGAGAGAGAGAGAGAGAGAGAGAGAGAGAGAGAGAGAAAGGAAGGAAGGAAGGAAGGAAGGAAGGAAGGAAGGAAGGAAGGAAGGAAGGAAGGAAGGAAGGAAGGAAACAACCCTGTTTAATTTCCCTGGGCACCTCTCTCCACCCTGGATTTCCCCATAGGATTTGAGAAGGGAAACCTTTGCCACAGGGAGGCCCATAGTTGCAGTAAAAATTTCTGTATAACAGTCTTCCTACCTTCAACTGATAACCCACTTATAAGATGTAAAATTCAAAGTGACTCTATGCTGAAATCAAGTTCCTACCCAACAAAGCATCAGTAATTGGATTTGGCTTGTGTGTGCATGCATGTATACGTATGGATTTGTGGGTGGGTGTCACCCCAATAGACACGCTCAAAAGAATACACAGACATAGAACACAAATACTTTAGAGAACTCCCCTTTAGTCATCTTGGTATCACCATGGTAACAGGAACAGAGGCAGCACGCCTAATCACATAGAGAAAACCTGTCGTTCTGCGATACACACCCCCAGGGAGACTTTCAGCCACTGTGAGGACCATCACAGCACATGATGCTTGAAGCACCTCACGGGCTCTGCTCATCTCTGACGCTTCTAATCTTTCTCCATCTGCTGTTCAGTTGGCCTTCCCCAGGACCACGGCACTCCGGCTCTCATCCCTGTCCTCGCAGCTGAAAATATCTCCCCACAAGGTTCTTTTGGCCTCTGTGAACATGGCCTTTCCGCGCTCAGAGGACATAAGAAATAACTTTAAAAATTCTGCTATGCTTTAAAGTGAATTGAAATTATATATAAATTTAAAGGCGTTTTTCCAAACAGTTTCGAAAGTCCAGTAGCATTCTTTTCTGGGGTTATATAGGTACTCATGAAAATGACGTGTCTGTGACCTACAGACTCGAAATGCCGAGTCAGAGGTCAGCTACTGTGGGCGAGGCTTAGGAAATGCCTGCTCAGTCTTTCCAAAAGAAAATCAATCTGGCCTTTATTACTTTCCTCCGGAGAATTGGAAATAGCACTCATTAGAGAAATCCACGTCCTCCAACTCCAAGGGGATGTCCAGTTCCCAATCGCACTGAATGTTGTACCGTTGGTAAAAGTTGTCCCAGGGGAGAGCTGCTTTCTTGCAATAACATTCAAGTAATCTTTAACAGCTTCTGCTTGCTAACACTGATGCGAAATGGCATTTTGCTTAAGCATTCATTTTTAAGTAACAAACCATTTCTTTTGCTGTGCCATCTGTATACAGTATCATCTACAAATATTGTTCAGAACCTTTAAAAAGTCAACGATTTCTCCCTGGCCAGTGTGGCTCAGTTGGTTGGAGAGTCGTCCTGTACACCGAAAAGGTTGTGGGTTTGATTCCCCATTGGGGCATGTGCTGGAGGCAACTGATCGATGTCTCTCACTTCTCTCTCCCTCTCTCCCTCTCTCTCTCTCTCTCCCTCTCCCTCTCTCCCTCTCTCCCCCATCCCCTTCTCTCTAAAATCAATAAGTATATCCCCTGGAGTGAGGAAATAAATAAATAAATAAATAAATAAATAAATAAATAAATCAATCAATCAATCATCAATGCTTTCCTGTTTTGAGCTCCAGTTGAAATAGAACTTGTTATTATGAAAAATTTAACAGTGTATTCATTTTTGAGTGTTTGTGTGAACACAGACATATAAGTGCATGTATACTTATATGTATATATGCATATGTACACCTATATGTAAGGATACATGTGTGTTATATGGCATACAGGTTAAGAGTATGCATTCAGGAATCAAACTGTCATGATATGAATTCTCCCTCCTGTGTGACTTTGTGTAAATTACTTAACCTGTCTGCTTCTCAGTTTCCTCATCTGTAAAATGAGAACAATAAAAGCAATTATCTCATAGTGTTATGTGATGAATAAATTAGTTAATAAATATTTAGTGCACATAGTAAATGCCCAGCACGTCTTAGCCATGGTTTAAAAAATTGAGTCACCAGTAAACAAGAAACTTTAGGATATTGGTGTGCTTTACGATGTGCCAATTAGTAATGGTAAGAGCATTGTTGCTGTTGTCTGCTGTTGCTGGCGAGCGTGAATAACTGGTGGCCCTTCACTGCCGCAGCATCTGGGTCCAGGTGTGCCCTGACGGAGTGAGCCTTCAGAGGGACAGTCCCTCCTATGAGAGGGCAAGTGGAATCAATGCAGAGAAAGCTGTTGCAATTGTGGTGGCTTTGGGGCATTAATGATGGTCCTGGTGGTGGCATTTCGCTCTTATAAAAATTCTCCTTTTGTATCCACTCATCTACTGATGGGCACTTGGGTTGCTCCATATCTTGCTCCTGCAGTGAACATGGGAGTACATGCATTCTTTTAAATTAGCATTTTGGGTTTTCCAGATATACACCCAGAAGTGGAATCGCTGGGTCATAAGGCAGTTCCATTTTTAATTTTTTGAGGATGCTCCGTACTGTTTTCCACAGTGGCTGCACTAATTTGCATTCCCACGAACAGTGCATCAGGGTTCCCTTTTCTCCACATCCTCTCCAACACATGTTGTTTGTTGATTTATTGATGCTAGCCATTCTGACAGGTGTGAGGTGATACTTCATTGTGGTCTGAATTTGCATTCTCTGATGATTAGTGATGTTGAGCATCTTTTCATATTGCTATTGTCCATCTGTATGTTCTCTTTGGAGAAGGTTTATTCAAGTCTTCTGCCCTCTTTTTAATTGCTTTTGGTGTTGAGATGTCTGAGTTCTTGATAAATTTTGAATATTAACCCCTTATCGGATGTATCCTTGGCAAATGTTCCCCCATTCAGTAGGTTGTCTTTTCATTTTATTGGTGATTTCCTTTCCTGAGCAAAAATGTTTTAGTTTGATGCAGTCTCATTTTTGTTGTTGTTGTTGTTTGTTTGTTTCACTTGCCTGAGTGGATATATCAGAAAAAAATATCGCTAAGATAAATGTCATAGATTTTACTGCCTATGTTTTCTTCTAGGAGTTTTATGGCTTCTAGTCTTACATTTAAGTCTTTAACCCATTTGGAGTCTATTCTTGTCTATGGTGTAAGAAGGAAGTCCAGTTTCATTTTTTTTTTTTTTGCACATATCTGTCCATTTTCCCAACACCATTAATTGAATAGACTGTCTTTACCCCATTGTGTGTCCATATATACAATAGAATATTACTCAGACATAATAAAGAATAAAATATTACCACTTGCAGCAGCATTATTGGATCTAGAGGGTATTATGCTAAGTGAAATAAGCCAGACAGAGAAAGACAAATACCATATGATTTCACTCACATGTGGAATTTAAAGATCAAACTAAATGAACAAACAAAATAGAAACAGGCTCATCCACACTAATAAAAGAGAAATATGTAAATTAACTGTCACTTCGTGACACCCACCAGCCAATCAGGAGTGAGTATGCAAATTAGCGGGACAAAGATGGCAGCGGCCACGGAGCAAGCGGGAGGCTTGGGTCACCCCTGGCAATGGAGGAAGCCAAGCTTCCCACCCGCCCGAGCCGACCGCCAAAGGAGGTGCCTGTGGGCAGCAGCCACGGAGCCGGCCTAGGTGCATGGGAGGCTTGGGTCGCCATTGCCCAGGCTGGCCGCCAAGGGAGGGGCCTCCAAACGGCCCTCAGTCCCTTACCCAGGCTGGCCAGGCACCCCAGCAGGGACCCCCACCCTGAAGGGGATGTGGCCAGCCTGAAAACAGCCCTCAGCCCTTTACCCAGGCTGGCCAGGCACCCCAGCAGGGACCCCTACCCTGAAGGGGGTGTGGCCAGCCTGAAAACAGCCCTCAGCCCTTTACCCAAGCTGGCCACGCCCCCCCAGCATGGGCCCTCACCCCATGGGGGAATGGCTGGCCTGCAAACCACCACAGGCTCCTTGCCCAGGCCGCCCCGCCCCCAAGGGAACCCCCACCCTGATCCGGAACACCCTTCAGGGCAAACCAGCCGGCCCCCACCCATACACCAGGCCTCTATCTATACTAATGCTAATTAGACTGGAGACCTTCCAGGAGACCTTCCGGATGTTCTTCTGGACAAAGCCATGGTGGTGGGGCTGAGGTAGAGGCAGTTAGGGGCCAAGAGGGGAGGGCAGTTGTAGGTGATCAGGCCAGGATGGGACGGCAGTTATGGGTGATCAGGCCAGTGGAGGGGGGCAGTTGGAAGTGAGCAGGCCAGTTGGGGGCGAGCAGGCCATCAGTGGGGATCAGTTGGGGGCAATCAGGCTGGAAGGGGGGGCAGTTAGGGGCGAGCAGGCCAGCAGGCAGAGTGGTTAGGGGCAATCAGGCAGGCAGGCAGGTGAGCGGTTAGGAGCCAGCAGTCCCAGATTGTGAGAGGGATGTCTGACTGCTGGTTTAGGCCCAATCCCTGTGGGTCCCCGATTGGAGAGGGTGCAGGCCAGGCTGAGGGACCACTGGGAGGTAGTTTGTCAGCCGAATTTTGTGCACCAGGCCACTAGTCTATATATATATATATATATATATATATATATATATATATATATATATATCTCCTATCTAATAATAGACAAATATGCAAATTGACCATACCTCCGACACACCCAGAAGCCATGCCCACAAGCCACGCCCACCATCCAATCAGAGCGAGTATGCAAATTAACCCAAACCAAGATGGCTACAGCCACAGAAAGCAAGGTTTCCTAGGTAACAGAGGAAGCCAAGCTTTCTGCAGGCCTAAGCCTCCACTCAAGCTACAAAGTTTCAATTATAGAAGGTAAACAAATTCAAACAAATGGCAGCAGAATGGAGCTTGAGAGAGCAGGCCAGGGTTGCTGCTGGCAACAGGGGAAGCAAAGCTTTCCGCACACCCTGGCCGGGCCCACCCGCTTAAGGCAACAAAGTTTCAATTATAATCCCAACACAAATGGCTACGGGCCTCGGAGGGAGCCCCAGGCTTGGCTCTGCTCCAGGCTACAAAGTTTCAGTTGTAGAAGGAAAATAAATTCCAGATACCAGGGCCTCCGCTTGTGTTGCCAGGGGGCGTGGCTCACCTGCAAACCACCACAGGCCCCTCGCTCAGGCTGCCCCACGCCCCAAGGGAACCCCACCCTGATCAGGGACACGCTTCAGGGCAAACCAGCTGGCCCCCACCCCTGTACCAGGCCTCTATCCTATCTAATAAAAGAGTACTATGCAGATTGATCATCACTGCAACACACAATATAGCTTCCCCCATGTGGTTAAAGATCCTGCCCCCATGTGGACACAAGATGGCCACCACAAGATGGCCAGCAGGAGAGGGCAGTTGGGAGGCACCCAGCCTGCAAGGGAGGGCAGTTGAGAGGGACCAGGCCTGCAAGGAAGGGCAGTTGGAGGTGATCAACCCTGCAGGAGAGGGCAGTTAGGGGTAACCAGGCCGGCAAAGGAGAGAAGTTGGGGGCAAACAGGCTGGCAGCAGAGTGGTTAGGGGGTGATCAGGCTGGCAGGCAGAAGCAGTTAGGGGCAATCAGGAAGGCAGGCAGGCAAGCAGTTGGGAGCCAGCAGTCCTGGATTGTGAGAGGGATGTCCGACTGCCCGTTTAGGCCTGATCCCAGGGATCAGGCCTAAACGGGCAGTCGGACATCCCTCGAGGGGTCTCAGATTGGAGAGGGTACAGGCTGGGCTGAGGGACAACCCCCCTCCGTGCACGAATTTCGTGCACCGGGCCTCTAGTATATATATATAAGCCTAAGTGACCAAACGACTGGTCGACTGGTCGATCGGTCGCTATGACGCACACTGACCACCAGGGGGCAGACACTCAACGCAGGAACTGCCCCCTGGTTGTCAGTGCACTCCCACTGCGGGAGCACCGCTCAGCTGACAGATGGGTGCCAGACGCAGGGCTCACAGATGGCCACTGCAGCCCAGAGATCACATTGGAGCTGCAGTGAGCCTACTGAGTGGTGGTGGTGGCAGGCGCAGAGGGGCTGGGATGAGCAGGAGCGGCAGGCAGCATTGGACTGCTGGTTTCGGCTGGATCCCTGCAGACTATGCCAAGGGACCCCACCAGTGCACGAATCTGTGCACTGGGCCTCTAGTAGATACAGAAAACAGACTGATGAACAGCAGAGGGGAGCAGGTCGGGGGACTGGGTGAAAAAGGTGAAGGGATTGATAAGTGCACATTGGTAGTTTCAAAATAGTCATGGAGATGTAAAGTATAACTTAAGGCAGTGGTCGGCAAACCGCGACTCGCGAGCCACGTGTGGCTCTTTGGCCCCTTGAGTGTTCTAATGCCACTTCAAAAATAGACTCGCCCAGGCTGAAAACCGACTTCTGTGCATGGGCCACGAAGTTTCAATTGTACTGTACGTGCGCGCCCGCACGTGGTATTTTGTGGAAGAGCCACACTCAAGGGGCCAAAGAGCTGCATGTGGCTTGCGAGCTGTGGTTTGCTAACCACTGGTTTAGGGGATATAGTCAATAACGTAACAACCACGTTTTGTGCCAGGGGGTAACTGAAATATCAGGGGATAACTTTGCAAACACATACCTCTAACCTTAAAGAAACCTAGACTCAGAGAAGGGTAATGGTTGAAGTGAAGGAAGAAAGATCAATGATAATGATGGCTCCCCTTCCCTGCGCTGTCTCTCTAGGGCACCTGCCCCCAGCGCGCTGTGGGCCACCCTTCCTCCCACCCACACACAGGGGATCCAGAGGAGGTCTTCCGTGGCCTGAAGTCCCATCCCACTCCCGGATTTGGGTCCTCAGACAGCTCTAAGGAAATAGCCAGGTCTCCAGCCATGCATAGGGTGCTCGCATCCTCACTGTTAGACTTGATAACAGCTTTAGATTTACAGATAAATGGAGCAGACAGCACAGACGGTTCCCATATACCAGTGCCAAGTCTCCCTATTATTAATATCTAAGTATGGTCCACTTATTACAATCAATGAGCCGGTGTTGACACAATAGTAACTAGGGTCTATACATTATCAGACGGCCCCTGCTTTACTTAATACCCCAGGAGCCCACAGCACACTCGGTTGTTATGTCTCCTTAGGTCCCTCTAGGCTGTGGCAGTTTCTCTGACTTTCCTTGATGCTGATGACAGCTCAGAAGAGTAATTTCCAGGTGTTTTATAGGATGGCCCATTATTGCAACCTGTCTGATGTTCTTCTTGTAATGAGACTGGAGTTATGGGTTATTGGAAGGAAGACCACAGAGGTAAAGTGCATTCTCATCACATCTTATCAAGGGAGCACACTGTCAACATGATTAATGACCTTGATCACCAGTGGGAGGTAGTTTGTCAGGCTCCTTCACTGTCAAGTTCCTCTGTTCGCCGTCTCGCACTGCGCCCTTTGGAGGGAGGTCCCTGTGCACGGCCCCCGTTAAGGAACAGGAGTTGTGGTACCCTCCCTGCAGGCAGGGTGGCTACAGGAGTCCATTGGAATTCTTCTACCTAGAGATTTGTATTGTCGTTTTTCAAGTGAGACTATTTTGAAGAAAATTGGCCGAAGAGAAAATTATGCTCCACTGGTGTGTAGAGATGAAGAGGAGGTATTGAAAACAACAAAGGAAAATGAGTCTGAGAAGTAACTTTTCATCTATTTGGGAAATTACCTGAATAGTTAGACATGTACTCAGAAATATGTCCCAAAATGTTTATTGCTGCATTGCTCATACTTAAAAACAGAAAGCAAGTAGAATATTCAAACAAATCATGGTACATTCATATGACTGTTAAATCAAAAACATTTTTTTTATATAGAGAATTACTGGCATAGAAATACAATAATGGTATGATGGTGAATGAATTATATACAATTTAAGTATGGTATACATATAAGAATACACACCTATCTATCTATAATATAAGCGTAATCTACTAATTAGATCAGACAGCCAAACAACCTTCAGGTCATCAATCTGGACATCCTTTCGAATGAAGCTGCGGTGGTGGGAGCCAAGGCAGAGGTGGTTAGGGGCGATCAGGCAGGCAGGCAAGCGGTTAGGGGCGATCAGGCAGGCAGGAGAGTGGTTAGGGGCAATCAGGCAGGCAGGTGAGTGGTTAGGGGTGATCAGGCAGGCAGGCAAAGGTGGTTAGGGGCAATCAGGCAGGCAGGCAAGTGAGTGGTTAGGGGCGATCCGGCAGGCAGGCAGAGTGGTTAGGGGCAATCAGGCAGACAGGCAGGCAGGCCAGCGGTTAGGAGCCAGCAGTCCTGGATTGTGAGAGGGATGTCCGACTGCCGGTTTAGGCCCAATCACGGGGATCAGGACTAAACTGGCAGTCGGACATCCCCTGAGGGGTTCCGGATTGCAAGAGGGTGCAGGCTGGGTGGAGGAACCCCCCCATCATCCTTCACCCCCATGCACAAATTTGATGAACCGGGCCTCTAGTATATATATATATAAAAGCCTAAGCAACCGTTACAACCGAATGACCGGAACAACCGGTTGCTATGATGTGCACTGACCACCAGGGGGCTGATGCTCAATGCAGAAACTGCCCCCTGGTGGTCAGTGCGCTCCCACAACCAACCTCCTGTGGTCCCTCCCCCATCGCCCCCTCCCCACCCGCTACCTCCTATGCATGAATTTGTGCACCGGGCCTCTAGTATAATTATATAAGTACACACATATATATGAATACACTTACTATATACATGTATTATACATACAGTTGTGTGTGTGTGTGTCTAAACATATAATGTCTGGAAGTTTGGGTGATAGCAAAAGAATTAGGGTCATTGTCTTCAATGGTAGGATCACATGTCATTTAGAATGTTCCTTTTTAATACCGATACATTCTATTTTCTTTAATACCAATACATTCTATTTTCTTTAATAAGGATACCTTTTATCAATCTAATAAAACATAAAAATTAAAATAAAATTGCTTAAAGCAAACACTTTACTGACAAATATAGCGTGAGCACATAGTGTTGGTAATCCAAGTCAAAACTTCCCTCTGTTTTGGCTGTTGACAGTAGTAGCTGGGCTATGATGTCGGCTTCAAAATCAAGCAGGCTCCGAGCACAGCCGTCTCACAGCCCCTGCCCTGCCGCACAGCCCAGGAGGCACACACTGCTGCCTTGTAGCTGCTTTAAAATGACCCCGAATTGTTCAGTCAGGCTCCGGCACATGGAAGACATGGAGACACTGCCTTCAACAGAGAGTTTATTACTCACTGTCCCCAGGAGAGGACACACGCCATGCGGGCCCCACGGGAAGCACCAGGGCCGGTCAGAGGCAGCAGGAGCGAGGGGAGAGCCTGGGCAATGCCTTGATCCCTGAAGTGGGGGAGCTGGGAGGGGGGTGCCCCTCGTGGGGCAGAAGTGAAACAGGTGCTGAGGTGTATGGGCTGTTACAACGTGAGCTGTGCGCTTGCGAAAACCCAGGGACGGTACGATGTGAACAACTTTGGCTGTTAGTTTGGCCGTGACTTCAAGATGCCAGGTCATCACTTACAGGACATCAGCCCGAGGATTCCAGCAGCCACACCCTTTCTCCATGGGGCACTTTCTTTAGTTCTCATGGCTCCTATCCTCCCGTCCACTCTCATCCTGACGTGGCCGTGCGGGTCCTGGGTTTGGGGTGGAGCTCCTACTCTGGCCCACTTTGGTTTCTCTCTTTTCTATGCTCTGACCTGCTTCCATTTTACCTGGAAAAAAGGGTTTTCTCAATCCCGCCTTTCTTCTCCACGGCGCCTGCTCCTTCTCACGGATAAGCGGAGGGATGCGGAAAACAGAAGGAAGCTGAGACTGCCCTGCTGTGTGGCCGGGAGAGCTGGCGCTTCAGCACCCACAGTGAGCGCTCTCCTGCGGGCCCGAGGGGCCTGAGCATGTCTGACCCACAGGAAGTCTGCTGCGATTACTCTGAGGACGCCCACACTGGTCTCCCAGGCGGGCTGTCCTGGGCCTCGGGAGCAGCTAGGTGAGATTTGGTGAAATGATCTCCCTGTCCAGGCAGGACCCACCACAGCCCAACGCCCTTCTCCCTGTCCCCTTTCCTAAAGAGAAGCCCTCCTGACATCCAGGCAGCCCGG
Organism: Cnephaeus nilssonii; assembly: GCF_951640355.1. NCBI lineage: Eukaryota > Metazoa > Chordata > Mammalia > Chiroptera > Vespertilionidae > Cnephaeus > Cnephaeus nilssonii. Next base: position 50,775,527 of record NC_137088.1, on the reverse strand, counting down.
GACGATAATCACAGGAAATCCGGCTCCACTCAGCCAAGGGGAGAATTCCTGAGGAATGTCAGGCTCTTTTACTGTTTCCCCTTCCTTGTATCTGGCTCTGTGGCCCATTCTGCTCTTCCCTCCTGCTAGTTCTGGGGTGCTTCCCACCCCACCTCCGGCCCCACCTCAGCCCTGAGCCCCAACCCCTCCCCTCCACCCACCCACCCATCCCTCACTGCTTACCTCCACCACCACCCCTCACCCCTCACCCCTCACCCCCACTCCCACCCCACCCCTCACTCCTCACCTCCACCACCACCCCTCACCCCTCACCTCCACTCCCAACCCACCCCTCACTCCTCACCTCCACCCCCACCCCTCACTCCTCACCTCCACTCCCAACCCACCCCTCACTCCTCACCTCCACTCCCACCCCTCACCCCTCACCTCCACCCCCACTCCTCACCCCTCACCTCCACTCCCACCCCTCACTCCTCACCCCTCACCTCTACTCCCACCCCACCCCTCACTCCTCACCTCCACCCCCACTCCTCACCCCTCACTCCTCACCTCTACCCCACCCTATCCCCTCCCTCACCCCCACCCTCACCCCCCCCCATCCCACCACCCTCCGAGTGTATGAACTGAGGCCCCTTTTGCAGACTTCCACTCTGAATTGGTTGAGCTTTTTTTTCTCTCTTTTTCCAGAGGAAGAGAAGGATATTTTACGCCACAACCTTACGTTACTATTTGCTTTTTGCTTTTTCAATGGTGGGAAGCTGTATTGGTCGGTGGCCCCTGGCTTTGTGTCTGCTCCCTTTTAAGGGCCGAGGAGCAGGCTCTCGCCTGACTACAGCCTGTGGTGGTGGTGGCAGCAGGGGCAGGAGACCTGACTTCTGCAGGGACCACGTGGCCGGTGAGGTAACTGCAGGTCCCCGGGAGGCCGGGGTCACAGCACAGGAACTGTCTTCCTTTGACTCCAGCGTTCACTTTCTGGAACCGGGCATCCCGCGGTCTGCAGGTCTGCTTTGCTCCGGGGCCACGCTGCTGGCCAAAGCCATGGGCGGCACAGAGCCGAGCTAGACCCGCTTGTCAAGGCCAGCCCCGCAGTGACCCGCAGTGACCCGCAGTGACCGAGCACACCCGCAGGTCCCAGGGACAGAATGCATTCCAGGGAGGTCCCAGGCCCCCACGCAGCTGCATCTTGCTTCATTCGACTGGAGCACACACGATCGGTTTTCATTTTCTCTGACATTTATTATTTGGGGAGGAGCTGTCAGGGGAAGGCACATTAGCCACAGATATGACAAGGTTAAAGGACAGCGGTCTGGTCTGCAGCCTGGATTCAGCCGGCTGGCTTCCTGCCTTCATCAATCAATATTATTGACTTGGCCAAGCTGCAGGTTGGAGTAATTTCTATGATGCGATTTAGCCTGGGCCACAAGATGGTGTGTTGGGGATAAAATTATCTGAAGCCAATCATCTGAAAGGAACAGTTTGGGAAACGTTCTTTAATCTTAAAAATAGAACGTGAAGTATTTGCAGCCAGGAAAATGCTTAATTAAATTCGTATAGGACCCCCACCCCCACCCCACTGTGCACAAGACAATGTCTGAAGGCCCAGGCTCTGTGGCGATGGGGGATGGCTCCCCCTTTGCAGACAGTCTGAGGCCCGTCAGCAAAGACTCTCCAGGCCTCAGTGGCCACGCTCGGCACCCAGTTCCATTCGTCTCTTCCTCAGCCTCTGCTCTGCCTCCAGACCTGAGGAGGTCTTAGTCGCAATGGTAAAATGTCCACAGAGGGCTCCGCCAGGAAAGGGCCACATTAATCCATGTATGACCAATCATATGGTCATGTTCATGTCTGACCGGCCATACCCCTCAGCTTCTCTCCACACTCTCAGAGCTCAGTCCTGTCCTTGCCCAACTAACCCCGGGACCTCGGTGATGCAGCGTCGGGGAGGGAAACCGAGAGGCAGGAGGGGAAGATGCTGTCATACAGGCAGAGTTGGTCTACAGAACCCCGATTTGGGACAGAAGAAGAGAGTGGGGGGGAAATCACACAGGAAGGACTGAGAGTCTTATGGTTTGGTAAACCCGTGGCTCTTGAATGGAGAAGGACGGAAAGGAGACTTTGAGAAGCATGATTCTGAGTTAGGACTTAGGAGCTGATTGGAGAGGACTTACCAGCCTCGCAGGTTCAGAGGTGAAAGGGGCCTTAGAAATGGGACCATTCCATGCAGGAAACTCATTTAGAGTGCTGCGGGAGTGACCTGCACATGCTATTCCGTCTGCAACAGGGGAGGAGTAAGAACACAAATGCGAGAGCCAGACTGCCTCGGGTCAAGTCCAGGGGCCACCAGTTACTGCTTGTGCCACCTTAGGTTTATCTAACACCACTCTGCCGCAGTTTCTGTACCTGTAAATTGGGGATAGTAATAGTAGAGGGTTGTTATGAAGAATAGATAGATAGATAGATAGATAGATAGATAGATATAGGTATATAGGTATATAGATATATAGATATATAGATATATAGATATATAGATATATAATAGATATATAGATATGTATATATATATAGATATATAGATATATATAGATATAGATATATATGTCTTCATAAAGGATATGTATCACTTAGAACAGTGCTTGGCATATAATAAGTGATGGATAAGTATTTGCTATTATTATCACTATTGCCAGATTGTTCTATGTGTGAGAAAGTTCTTTTCAGATGGAGTATATTTGGCTTCTCTTATTCTTGCCTCATCATCCCATTTCTCAGCCCTGAACTAACTCAGACCAAGGCTGCCTGCCTTCCACGCGGCTACCCTCCCGCCATCTGAAGATAGTGATCACGTCTCTCTTCACTTTTGGTCCTTACATTGTAGAGGACAGTCCTTCTGCCCAGAACAGCCTTCCCTCCCATGTTCTTCATGTTTAACTGAGACTCCTTCCCTCAGGTGAGTAGTTTACACCTTCTACCCATGTTCTCTGTGTGCAAGTACAAAGACAGAAGAACCCAGTACAGATGCTCACAGCCATTTGCAGGTGTCACCATTTGAGCATGTCCTATTCATCTTGGCACTAGCACACAACACTCATTGAATGGATTAGGAGAAATACAGAAGATGGACGAGCATAAAGCAAAGGCCTTTTTCAAAAGCCGATAGCATTTCCCTTGGAGAATAGTGTTTGGAGCAAGGAGACAGAGAGTTGGCTTTCTCAGACAACTGTAGCAAGCAGGCATGTCAGTCATTTCATGAGGTGGTGTTTTTATTCCTACTGGGAAAGTTTGGGGGATTCTTGATTTTTGATTGTTGGGTCAACTTCCAGACTCCACTTGGTTGTGCAGAATTTTACTAATGGGAGAACTGAAAGATAAAAGACAAAGTAGCAAGAGGGGGTAACGTCAACCACATAGTAAAGAGGTAAGGCGGGCGTGACGATCAGAACCGAGGCAGAAGAGCGCCTGGGCTGGATGTGGCACAGGGTCCCTGGGAAGAGAGGCAGGGAAGACGGGGTTTTGGTAGAAGGCACTGGCAGCGTGTGAAAGAGTTTGAAAGTGGAGGTCATCTAGAGAGGCTTTCTATAGAAAATTTGCTTTGCACTAAAAATATCCTTTTTTATGTAGTGTTTTCTTGGGAGACAGAAAAGAGATTGCATTGGCTTTTGATGTTCATTTTCCTGCAGGCTGCTTTTTCTTTGACTATGACATAGCCCAGAGCCCCAGCCACGTGAGATCCCATTTGTACTGGGGTATGTTCTGGCCAGGCTGGTTGATTGGGTCAACACCCCAATCCATGGGTGTCGTTCTGTGGGACGGTGAGCGACCCCTCACTGTAGCCCAGGGCAGCGCTAAGCCAGAGAGCAGCTATTATATGGAGGCAGCAGCGTTTCTGTCTATGAATGTGGGAAAAACTAGGCAGGGGTGCCACTCCAAGCAGCCCAGCCTAGTTACTATGGAAATGTCCTTTTTGCATAAGTATGGGCTCTTTCTCCTAGCTTCCCAAACCGCGTTGACCCTTCCCATCTTCACCTAGATACTCGTCCAAGGAGCAAATTGTTTTAGGGTAAGACCAGGAGGACGATATTGTTTGCCTTTTAAAAAATAAAATAAAATAATGGTGGAAATGTTACCCGGGAGAGAGAGTGTATGTAACTAGCAGCATTCTTTTCCTTACGGGGTACTGATTGCCATCAGCGTGTGGGCAAAGTCTCTCATTGGTGGATCTTTCCTGAAGCTTCTGGCTGGCCTTGGACAAGCTCCATCCTGGGGAATAAGTAAGGTACTCGGGCCCTCCACAAAGTAAAGAAATTAGCTCTCCCCATCACATTTTGGCCAGGTGTTCTTATTTTCAAGTTGCTATTTAATTGTACAGAGAAAGGAAAGTTGACATTCTCTAGCTGTTCAAAGGAAATGTGATACATAACCCCTTCCCAATAGGAAATCACAGTTACTGTTAAGGATAGCAGCGACCAAAACTACGAACGGTAATACACGACAGGAGGAGCCTTAAAAATAGTCCCCTGTTGCCCCACTGCTCAGGGGACACACGTTCCTGCTTCTGTCACACAGACCCAGTCTTCTCACAGGTTCCTACGCTTGCTGCTCTTTTGACGTTAAGCTTTCCCACCTCCATAATAGAACACTTCACATAAAAGCCACAGTTAGAAGCTTGGAATTACGCGGGTTGTGTAATCTTCCCAGACGGCGCCATCGGAACTGGCCGGGGCTTTTCAGGAATCAGGTCATGTCGAGTTAATTTATTATTTGGCTGTTGGAACTATTTCAATTTGCTACCAAATCTTAGACTTCATTTTACCATTAAATTTGACTTGATAAAATTGCAGAAAGCGTTTATGACGTCCTCGTTGTTTAAAGAGACTCACAGGCTGTGCACTAACATGGTGACAGCGATCTTCTCTGAAAGGTGGAATCACAGACAATTTTAATATTTTTCTCTTTGATAATAAAACAAAGTCTAATGAGAAAAAAAATTATAAAACGAGACTGTTCTCCATGCGTCCCCAAGCCTCCATATTTCTCTGCCATCACTCACGTATTCTATCTTGTTTGTAAAAGGATCAGAAAACTTAGCAAAAAGAGAGTGGAGAGAGGATAAAAAGGAAATTGTAGCCCTAGCTGGTTTGGCTCAGTGGATAGAGCGTCAGTCTGCAGACTGAAGGGTCCTGGGTTTGATTCTGGTCAAGGGCACATGCCCAGGTTATGGGCTCAATCCCCAGTAGGGAGCGTGCAGGAGACAGCCGATCAATGATTCTCTCTCATCATGGATGTTTCTCTCTCTCTCCCTTTCCCTTTCTCTCTGAAATCAATAAAAATAAAAGAAATTGTGCTTGGAGACATGTGCAAAACTGGTTGTATTATCAAAAGCGAAGATTTTGAAAGCGATTTAGGTTGGGTCTATGCAAATATTTGACCATATGTCAAAAGCCATACTTTTATGGAAAACTGACTGGCACAAAGCAAAAGTATTCTATCTATATCAATTTCCATTTCGTATAAATTGGCCCAAAGTGTTGGAAGGAAAAAAAAAACAAAGCGTGTCATTCTCTCTTCGCTGTCTCCCGCTCAGAACGCGAGCACGTGGAAGATGAACGTGGGGCGCGTGAGGCTGGCGTCCAGCAGGCGCCATCCTGGGGCGTGCAGGGAGGCCCGGGGGTGCTGGCAGGTGGATATTAAATCCCCTCCTGTCGCCGCCGGATTGTCTGCGGGGCTGTGCCCGCCTCTGCTTTGGGGGGAAGCCGTGCGCTCCCGGGGCGCTGGGACGTGCCATGACCTGTGCCTCACACTCTGAGACGTCGCAGGCAAAAGCCCCAGAGTAAGGGCAGCCTGTCTCAGGGCCCGCCCTTGGCCTTCCGGGGTGCTGCTCGGTGGGCACAGACCCGGCACGCTGCTGACCCCAGGCCGGGGTGCCGCCGGGGCCGGGAAAGTCTGGGCAGGCGTGAGGGGTCACGTGGCGCTCGAGGGCCAGAGGAAAACGCAGGGCCACGCCTGCTACAGGGCTGGCTGTGGCTCTTAAAGGGCCCGCCCCACAACGAGGACGACAGGACAGCCATGGAGCCAGCGGGCCTCCTCAGCAGAGGGGTTTCCCGCTGGAGGGCAAAGGCTCCGAGCTGGCAAGGTGCTGCGTTTCCGTGCATCGCTGGAAGGCACCGATGAGCTGGTGGTCAGGAGGATGCTGGTGACAGCCACTGAGTACATCTGCATTCAGTTCAGGTTGAAGTGGAAACAAGAAAGATTTTCTTAAGACACGGAACTCAAGTTCTGGGCGGCATTTTTGTCGGTGGGCTCCTGGTGCGCATGCTCAGACACAGGGTGCGGGGACTCACCGGCGGTGCGAGGGCGGACGCCGCGCCCCGACAGGAGTGAGATGCAGCGGGGAAGGGAGAGGGAGCAGCTGGGGAGGGGCTGGTTTTTCCAACGTGGACAGTCGAGTGGACGGAGAGGCCCAGCCAGGGACGCAGGCCTGCGGGTCATCCTTGAGAACATCGATCGTGCGTTTTGAGCCACGTGCTGTTTGCGCCGAGTTTTCACTTCCGTGCTTCTTCCTTAGCGGACAAGCTGTCAGCTGTCACGTCCTGCTCGGTCCGGTGCCTGCTTCTGATCACTCCTCCTTTACTTTCTAAGTTGTTGCTTCTGGAGACCCCCGGAGGCACGGTGGCTGAAGTGTAAGCAAAGCAGGAGTCTGGGCAAAGTGCTGTCCCAGGGCCCGGGCTCTGCCGTCTCAGCTGCGGCGGGGACTGCTCTCCTGTCAGCGGATGAGGTCCTCACAGGCCCGGCCGCCAGGTGGCCAGGAGGTGGCCACTTCTAGGTGTACAGCCACGTAGAGAGTAAAACGGCTCCTCAAGTCGTCCAGTGACGATTTTAAGGTGGGATTCAACATTCTCCTGGCTGCCACGTACGGAAAACAGCTGGTATGGGCCGGGCCTATCTAAGCACTTTTCCTGGAGCAGTGGTCGGCAAACCGCGGCTCGCGAGCCACATGTGGCTCTTTGGCCCCTTGACTGTGGCTCTTCCACAAAAGACCACGGCCTGGGCGAGTCTGTTTTGAAGAAGTGGCGTTAGAAGAAGTTTAAGTTTAAAAAATTTGGCTCTCAAAAGAAATTTCAATCATTGTCCTATTGATATTTGGCTCTGTTGACTAATGAGTTTGCCGACCACTGAACTAGCAAGTTGTTTCTGTGAGCCTAGAGCAGGGGTGGGAACCTGTTTTCTGCCACGGGCCATTTGGATGTTTATAACATCAGCCGCCGGCCATACAGAATTATCAACTTAAAAATTAGCCTGCTATATTTGGTCAAACATTTAACTGACTCACCCCTAATGCCGTGGCAGGGCCAGACCAAATGATTTCGAGGACCTCATACGGCCCGAGGGCGGGACGTTCCCCACCCCTGCTTCAGGGCCTAAGGGTGGTAGTTGATGATACACAGCTTGTGTTAACCCTGGCTTCATTGCCCAGCCCCCACCTTCCTCTAGTTCACAACATACCAGCACCAAACACTTCAGACACATTCGCAGTGCCCTGACGCGGCCAGGGATGCAAAAACAAAGGAAGGATGAAGCAGAATTCCAAAGTTAGGGGCCCGGTGACCCCTGACATAACAGAATGCCCCCGCCTAATTCACGGAGGCAGACGGGTACGTGTTGTTCCCCCATAGCCCCTCCTTCCTGCCCCAGGAAGGTTCTCCCTGTGTTCCCATCCTGCTGTGCTCTGAGCGAGGTGTGTGTCCCCTAATTCTTATGTTGAAGTCCTAACCCCCGTACTTCGGAACGTGGCTGTCTTTGGTGAAAGGCCTGAAAGGGGTGGTTAGGGTAAAATAGGCCGTGGTGATGCCTGGAACAATGACCGGTGTCCCTGTAAGAAGAGGAGATAGGACACAGACGCATACAGAGACGGGCCATGTGAAGACAGACGCCATCTACAAGCCACTGGAAAGGACTCGGGACATCAGCTCGCCAACATTCTGACCGCAGGTGTGAGCGAGGCAATAAGTTTCCGTGTTTAAGCCGCCCGGGCTGTGGCCCCGTGCGGGGGAAGCCTCGAGAAACAAACAGGGACCAGAGAGGTTTGTGCTCAGAGCCTGGAGCAGAGATCGCCTGAAAACAGCCTCCTGCCCTGGCTTCTCCCCCGAAGCTCATCATTGAGGACTTCCCTTAGGAAGAAGGAAGGGAGTTGAGTTTCTTCCAGGGGGAGGGTGCGAAGGGAAGAAGAAAAGAAGGCGGAGGGGAAGGATGGAGTGGGGAAGATTCCCCAAGACCACAGGGGACCTGGCTCAGCAGGTGCAGGCCTCCCCCCTAGACATGAGGCTGCAGCCTTTCCACTCCCACCCCCCAATTCCCCGGCCCAATCGTGGCCCAGCCGAATTCCTGTCACATGAGTCAGGTAGAGATCGAGGGCAGCTATTATTTTGTAATTTGACTATTGCTATTAATCAACAATAGTGACACTACTCTCACACCCAAGTTCGAATAGACCTGGAGTGAAGTCACACCCTCTGCAGAAGCAATAATCATCTCATCGTGACAAACGAAAAGGCCCAAAGCAGAACGGGACAGCGGTGACTCATGGCTGCACCCCATCCAGTGCTGTCCCCCCTCTGCTAGTAACACACCTCCATACCTTGTTGAGGAGTGACTTCCCCCCAAGGGCAGGGCCCCAGAGGACTGCCAATCAGGATGCTTGCTTTGCCAAGGGCAAGCGTGAGGACCAGCTGGACCTGCTGGAGTCTTCCCACTTTTTGAACCCTGACAGCAGTGATATAAGAAAGAAGAAATGCTGGGTTGGTTCATCCCAATTTCACTCCCGGAAGTGACTGACCGGATGCTGCAGTTCCTTGGAGCTCCCGTGATAAAGCCAGTCCCCCAGGCTTCGTTTGCATCCCTGGAAGGACCACGGACTCTGTTTCTGTGGTTTACAGCCACAGACCTCAGTTAGTACCAGGCCTGGGGACTCAGACCTGGCGGCTGGAGAGATGGGAACAGCAGACACAACACTTGGGTCGCCACTCTTTTTGGAATGTCCTAACCTGTTGTTTATTGGGGTTTTCAGCACCCAGTTCCTCACAGGTGGTCCAGGACGCTAACTTTAAATATGTGGACTTTGAGATTAGAGACATAATTTGTGTCTGAATTTGGTGTTGAAACCATGATTAGCATAGGCACCACAGGGGCGTCATTCCAGAGGCCGTTGGCAGAGGCAGGGGTTCTAACTCGTGTACTTATTAGTTCAGCAAATACATATCGAGCACCTGTTATGTGCCAGACGCTGATTAATCAAAGGGGATGCTGCTGTGGATAAACCATTGAAAAATCCCTCCGCTCCTGGAGCTGAATTCTAGTGAGAAGATGGGCACTAAAGAAGGGAATGTGTTGTCCACGAGGCAAAGAGAAGTGCTGGGGAAATAGTCAGGGAAAGGGGATAGGAGGTATTGAGGGGTAGAGCACTGTAAGTTTGAGTTACTAAAATGAGAAATTAGGATCATAAACAATTGTCTCTTATATACCTGTTAAGACAATATAGGGGAATAGAGTCTTCTTTTTATTTTTGTATTTTTGTAACAGTTTTATTGAGATAAAATGTATATAACTATACAATTCACTGATTTACAGTACAATGCAATGGACTTTAGAGCAGTCAGAGGGTTGTGTAACCATCACCACAATCAATTTAAAACATTTTCATCACCCCCAAAAGAGACCTCATACCCTTTAACTATCACCCCCCAACTTTCCTATCCCCCAGCCCTAAGCACCACTAATCTGTTTTCCATTTCTATAGATTTTCATGTTTTGGAAATATCACATAAATGGAATCCTACTATGTGGGCTTTTTGTGATTGGCTTTTTTCACTCAGCATAATTATTTGGAGATTCATCCATGTTGTGTGTACATTCCTTTTTATTGCTGAGTAATATTTCATTGTATGGATATACCACAATGTTTATTCATCTGTTGATGGCTATTTCCAGTTTGGGGCTATCCTATATAATAAAAGCCTAATATGCTAAGTGGCCAGTAGGCTGGTCGTCTGTTCAACCCATCAAAGCGTAATATGCTAATGATATGCTAAGGCCACTCAACTGCTTGCTATGACGTGCACTGACCACCAGGGGGCAGACACTCGGACCAGTAAGTTAGCTTGCTGCTAGGGTCCAGCCGATTGGGACTGAGTGAAATTAGCCAGACACGCCCTGGAGCCCTCCAGTATCCCTCCCCGGCCCAGATCGTGTACCAGTGGGGTCCTCTGAGGGCCGACGCTCTAACCACTTAGAAAACCAGCCAGGACTGGTCATTTTTCTTTTTTGAGTTCCTCCATAAACTAAAGGTTATCAACAGTCCCTTTTTCATTTTCAAGAGGGTGACATTTTTGGTCATTTTTAAACTACTTAATGTTTAATTTTATTGGATTATGAATAGGAAAATTGTGGCTCATAAAATCTAGATGCTTTGAATTGTGGACTTATGTCCTTTCTTTATGATCACTTTTAATATATATATTGCTAGATCTTTGAAAAGAATGTAATTCCCTATTCAATGGATATAAAATTCTATAAGTACCAGTTATAATAAGTTTACTGGTTGTGCGTTTTAATTCCTCTAGGTTCTTGTCTTTTTTTTTCTCCTAGATATGCTAAGAGCAATATCTAGATGTCTCAGATTACAACAGTAATTTTATCAAGTTTCCTTGGATTTGTAATAGTTTTTGTTTTATGGGTTTAGCTTTAGAGTTTGGTACCGAATATGCTTTGTCTGCAGGTTGTTTGGATGGATGTTAAGAAGGCCCATTCCACCCTGTTGAGTAGTTTCGGCCTCTCCTATTCATCTCTTCATCGGAGAGCTCTCCTCTGGTTCGCCCGCCCGGGGCTGGTTCTTTCTTTGGAAAGAGGTCCTTGGGTGTAATAGCTTCTGGCTATTTTCTTCCCTGCAGATACCTTTTAACCCGGCCGATGGAGACACCGTGGCTGGGGACAGGGTTCTCAGGCTGGAGTCTTCTCTTGCACCCTACTCCACTATGGTTTAGCTGCTTCCTGTGGCGTGGCTTCTGTCTTATATGTTACAACACTTTATCACTGTCACCAGGGAGCAGGCTGAGGCCAATCCCGTGTGTGTGTGTGTGTGTGTGTGTGTGTGTGTGTGTGTGTTGGGTGGGGCAGTTTGAGGGTTGCCACCAAGCACACCTTCAGGAGGCATCACCATGCCAACTTTGCCATAGGAATCACAGATGTCTGTAGGTCAGTTCTTTCCTGCACCAGCCAGTCTCTCGACCTTACCCTCGGCTTTCTGCAGCCTGGTCCACAGCGCCGTGCCCGGCCCACGGGGAACACACTTCCCTGGCTTCCTCCCCGGGGCTTCCTCCGAGCTGCAGGCCGCACCCAGCCGCACCGTCCGAGGCCTCGGCAAGAGGGTCCCTGAGAGGCAGACGGACACACAGGCGCTGCTTTCTGGTGGCCGTGTTCCCAGACCCCCTCCTCCCTCCCTCAGCACAGAGCTCTCTCAGCACAGATCTTTCCTCTGTGAACACCGCAAACTTAGAGATTCTCAGTGACAATACAGCTGTTGTGCAGCAACCGTAGCATCATTTTCAGCAGATTAGGCGCTGAATTACTTTTTCCTAAAATAAAGTTGAATGTGTGGAATCCATGTTCTCCATTTAGGAACAAAGAGGAATGCTGAAAATTCCAGACATGGGCCTTGTGCGTGGTCTAGAGAATCGACCAGCCGGCTTGCTTTTGACACGGGGAAGATAAGACTCCACGCGCTGCGCGGCGTTTATGGCCTCCTTCAGGAAGGTTCCAGACGACCCCATCTGATGAGGAAGCAGAGTCCAGGCGGCAAGCCTGTTGAGCTGTTTCTGGATGCTCTAAGCAGGCCTGTGCTCGCTGGGGAGAATGTTCCTATAAACTCGTGGTGCAGAAGCAGTAAGAGCCACCAGACACGATTCCGTTTTTATTCTAATAGTGCACTGAGCCGAAGGGGAAAGCACAACATTCCAGGAATCGCTGGCGAGACGGAGACAGCACTTTCTGCCTTGTCTAAAGCGGAAATGTGGCGGTGGGGTCCAGCGCCGAAGAGCAACTGGTCTAGTTGGACAAAAACGAGATAGACTTTTTTGAATGTTTTTATTGCAGTAAAATGTGTCACATAAAATTTGACATTTTAACCACTTTAAATGCATAATTCAGTGGCATTAATTACCTCCATAATGTGGCGAACCCATCACTACTGTTTCCAAAACGTTCTCATCCCCATGTTTGTTTCACCCCGAACAGAACTCTTCCCATTAAGCACTGACCCATCTCCCCTCCCCTGTGGCCCTGGAAACCTCTCTTCTACTTTCTGTCTTTATGAATTTGCCTGTAGAGTGAAGTGTTTTTGGGACCAGAAAATAATAAAACTGCGTTGGAGCCTGGGTGAGGACTAGTTCTAAATTGGTTCTGCACTTACTTCGGAGGTCAGCAAAGCCGTGCAGTTCCCGAGCAAGACATCGGGCCTGCCAGAGGTTGCCTCGGGAAGTGTCCCCGGCCGAGCGCAGTGAGAGGCTGTTACATTTCACCGCAAAAAAAAACATTCAAAAAAGTGTATCTCGTTTTTGTCCAACTAGCCCAGGCCAGAGGTGAGGAGCGCTCCGTCTGCATGGAAATGACTTGGGAGACACTGGCGGGAAGAGAAAGGAGGAAGCCTGCTCGTGACCCGGCAAAAGTACCTTGAGGGTAAGGGGAGGGAGGAGGAGATGTTGTGAATTTTGGTAAATGGACGATTAATTAATTTCAAAACGACACATTTTAAATGAAGCTTCTCTATAAGCAGTCACAAAAACAGTTATTTAAAATATAAACACAGAGTACAAGAAGGTCAGAATTAGGTGCAATGTTCTTTAAGAAAAAACCCAAATCAAACAACAAAGGAATTTTATCTTCTCATAACTGTCAAGGTTCCTATCAGGACATGGCAGTTCATCGGAAGGGAAGGAGGTGGGAAAGACTGGGCTAATCAATCAATCTAGAGTGAACAAAGCTAAGGTTTCAGGGGAGGGAGAGGGAATTAATTCTGGGCGGAAATTCATTGCTCGTTACTTTTGGGAGAGTGTGCTATGGTTACTGTTTGACAATAAGCTAGGAGCATGGATTTTAGATCCAGACTTCTTCTTTTTTAATTAAAATATATTTTATTGATTTTTTTTTTTTTTACAGAGAGGGATAGAGAACTAGAAACATCAATGAGAGAGAAACATCGATCCGCTTCCTCCTGCACACCCCCTACTGGGGATGTGCCCGCAACCAAGGTACATGCCCTTGACCGTAATTGAACCTGGGACCCTTGAGTCCGCAGGCCAATGCTCTATCCACTGAGCCAAACCGGTCAGGGCTGGATCCAGACTTCTTGAGTTCAAATCCTACTTTGTCTTATACTAGCTGTGTGGCCTTGGTCAAGTTACTTAACCTCTCTGAACTTTTGTAATATAGAGTAATAACTGTATCTCTCTCATTTGCTGTGGTACAAGTTCATGACTTAATATTTGGTGAGTTCGTACAGAAGGACCCAGCACATAGTAAATGCTGTACAAGTTTGGTGCCATTATTATTATTATCATTATGCTAATTTAAACTATACACCAAAATAAAAATTTCCCTGTAAGTTTAAACAATCTAATTTACCCAGGAAATCAGAAATGAAGAAATCACAACATCTTAGACACGACCATGGCTCAAATGTCTGCTTTCTTTAGTTTGAGTTAGCCAAGACCACTGGTTTCTCAGGCCTTTTGCTTAAACAATGCTTTTAAAAAACCTAATTGGTAGCATCTTAGTCACTCTTAAAAATCCATTGACTTAGCATTCTGTTTTATTCTTTGCAAAAATATTTTTATTGAATTCATTGGAGTGACATTGGTTAATAAAATTTTATAGGTTTCAGTTGGACAATTCTCTAAGCCATCACCGGTATATTGTTCTGTGTGTTCACCACCATGAGTCAAGCCTCCTTCCAGCACCATTAATCTAGCATTTTTCTAATGCAGGTTTAAATTTGTGTCTTGATGACCCCGGATGGTTATTTTTTTTTCTTTTCTTTCTTTCTTTTTTTTTATTTTTATTTTTTATTTTTTGCCTATAACATATGATACACAGTAAGGGCTGAATCCCTCCATATACCAGTTGACTGAATGGAGGAAATAATACATTATTCGTATGTTTTCAAGTGATCACCGTTTGTAACTAAAATCAGGGAAAGGGTTCCGAAGGTCATATTCATCTTTTAAATGACTAGGTTTCCCTACGATTTTTCTCCTGTAACATTTAGAAGATGCCCGATTCGCTGTGCTTACTGTCAGTGCCTGGTCCCGTACACCCCTGCCCTTGAGCAGGCTGCAGGGAGCGCAGAATTCCTGATCTCTCTCCGGGCGGGCCTGGAGCCCCTGGTGCCAGGGGTCCTCCGCGCCGGGGCCCTGCGACGCGGTGGGCACTGCTGCCCTCTGCTGGTGATCGCCTGGAACACCGCACTCTGCTCCCTTCACCGGGGCTTTGCAGAGGACAGGACCTGAGCCTTTGTGAGCACCTCTGAAACCCTGCACCCTGGAGCCTCCCCGCTGCCCCTCACCCCACCGGCCCTGCAAGAAAAGGTCAAAGTAAAAGCAGAACGAAGTAGTAAAATGAGCAATAGGAAGTCGAACACAGTGTCCCGCAATTAGACCAACTTCTTTCCCAAATGTCACTTTCTCCAGCCTCTGCTTTGCTGAATCTGCTGGTGGTTGGTGCAGAGCTTTTTCACTGTGTCCAGTGCAGGCTTCTCAAGTGCATCTTAAGACGCATTTGGAATCCGGGCTCCCCGTGTTCTGCTGGGCTGCTGGCGCAATGGTGCAGCGGCTTGTGGTTGCCTTAGACTCTCCCGATGACAAAAATCAGAGCCCCACTGTTTTTCTCTGCTGGTGTTTTGTGTCCTAGGGGTTACCTTTAACTTTATAACCTACCAGTGGCCCGGTGCACAAAATTCGTGCACATTAAAAGGGGATTAATTAGAGGAAATATTTTAATATTGCTATTTGCCCTTTCTCTATAAGGGAAGTGTCAGAGATGAAAGAAAATTAGTAAAATGTATATGAAAATCTTGCTCCTGTCAGAGTCTGGGGCGCACCACGGGAACCAGAGTCAAGTCCCCGCCCACCCAGGGCGCCTTGAAATTGCGTGAGACCCAGACCCAGCCGGCCCCACCCCCATTGGGCTAGATCCAGACCCAGCTGGCAGCACCCCTGTCAAGCCTCACCGGGTCAGGGGCACGGCCTCAGGTCACCTGGCCCAGCACCGGGGTGGAGGGCGCGGCCTCAGGTCCCCTGCCCTGGCCCAGCACCACGCAGCCTCAGATCCCTGCTGATTGCTCGTTAAGGCTCATTATGGGAACTCGGCCTCCGCTGTGGGCGCGGACATCTTGTATTAAAGGGTCCCTGCCTCTGCTTGGGTGCAGCCATCTTGTTACAGCATGACGGTCAATTTGCATATTCCCTCTTTATCAGATAGGATGTTGCCTCCCATCTCAGTCCCCTTTGTCATTTTTGTTGTTAAATGATATCCTTTGATTTCTGGAAATCACCCCATGTCCACTCATAGTTCCTTTTTAAAACCACGTAATACTCCAGCATGTTTTATGTGTCAGAGTTTATTTAGCTGCTTTTCTATATTTGGGCATTTAGGTTGTTTCTAATACTGTACGACTTCAAATACTGCTGCAGTGAATGCCTGGTGTGTT
Organism: Cnephaeus nilssonii; assembly: GCF_951640355.1. Taxonomy (NCBI): domain Eukaryota; kingdom Metazoa; phylum Chordata; class Mammalia; order Chiroptera; family Vespertilionidae; genus Cnephaeus; species Cnephaeus nilssonii. The sequence continues at coordinate 50,759,779 of NC_137088.1, read as the reverse complement.
TCTGTGTTACTGGAGGTGTGTCTTGTGGAGTTGTGCTCAGTTTCATCAAATTGCTCCTCCTACGGACTATTAGGGACTAGCATTTACTGTGAGGATAGTTGTGTTTTCAAAAAAAGAAAAGAAAGAAATACTTAAGTATTAACTCTGAGGTCGTGTCCCATGAGTACTCAAGAAAACAGGCTGGAGGGGGGCGTGGGCTGTGGACGGGCCTCCGAAGAACAGAAACTGGCCCGCAGACCGGCCTGGCAGAGGCGGCTCTGCAGCTGCTCCGAAGGCCGGCCTAGGTCCCCTCACCCGGTGGGCTGGTGAATATTCACGCTTTCCCCTCCTGGGCTGGTGAATATTCATGCTGGCAGCCATGGCTTCTGTCTGCTCCTGCTCACATCCCAGGAGGCTCCTTCCCTCTGTCAGACCTGAGGCCGCTCTCCCTGCCCCTTTTGCATGTGCTTCCCGCTTGCTCTCAGCTTCCTGACTCCCTGAGGCTGCTCCCCTGCTCAGCTTCTCTCTCTATTTCATCACGAGGGCTGCCACGCGGTGGTTCTCACCACAGTTTCTCATCTGAGCTCTGAGAGGGAAAAGCCTAAGTGCCCCCATCTTCCCTTTGAAGCAGACGTTCTCGTGCCAGGACAGCCCCCCCCCCCCCTTGGCCACAGGCGGGTGCTCGCCTGCGGCTCACGCTGCTGCGCTGACGCCCTGTGTCTCCTGGGCCAGCGGATCTGGGGTGGGGGGGGTGGGGGGGATATAACAGGTGACATGGCTGACGGGTGTAATTTAGCAATTTACCAGGAATGGGAGTTTGGCCCTTCTTATGACTTTATCTATTATGTTCTCAATGGCTGCACACGGCCAGGTGCAAAAAGATGCCCCATTTTCCCATCACACTATTGCTTGTAACTGTGAAGGGAGAAAAAGGCTGTAAACCCTTTTCATCACGCCTTACTTTGCATGTGAAGGGAGGTAATACCTAATGGAACTAAGAAAGCTGGCACAAGGTAACGTCCTGTCAAGATGACCCTAAAGCAAGCCATCATTTTTACCTTGCCCTGAATGTCCGCTCACCAAAAAGTCCTCCCTCACCAGGTCTGTCCCCTTAATGTGCGCACACATTTTCCATTCTGGCCACGACTGAGTCATTTCCCTAGTGGGTTATCATTTGCTTGTCGGTTCACATCCCTTCCCCACCAGGACTTCGTGGCCAGTAGTCTGTCCTGCACCCACAGCACCTAGATCAGGGCTTGGCACACAGTAGGAGCTCAGTAAGTATCTGTGGAGTGAACCCGCATGCTGATAGGGGGGTTGCACAGCGTGTGGCATGCTGTGTGACACTGTGCCCTCCTGCTGAGTGCGCATGGCTCCCAGCAATGGGAAAAGGAAACTGAGGCCGCTTACCTCGGTTACTCGCTTGATAACCGGCTCCCGGAACAAGAGCATGTTCTAAGCGCTCTTCTTCCTCCCAAGTGCCCCTTTGCAAAGGCGTAATCTAGTGAGGGAAAAATGAGCATGCTCTGTCGATTGACCCTTATGCTACCATCACTGAACTTCTGTGTGTGCCGAGCACATGCTCTGTGTGGAGTCTGCGTCCTATGAGGTGTGATCCATCACTGGCCACCGGGAAGGATGCTGGCAGGGCCAGAGGTCACTGCACAGGCCCATCTCAGGCACGTGCGGGGCCTCTGATAGCAAGTCTTTGACATTAAAGGGGAAGAGCTGAAAGTGGGTGTCATTAAAAGTGAGCGCAGCCACCGCCTAGCAGATAAGTTAATTACACAGGAAGAGGAACATTTTGTATGCAGTGGGCATGGACGATCTCACGGCAGCCCGTGGGGCCAGTCCAGGGAGCCAGGATCTGCTCAGAATGAAAGAATCCAGCGCTGCAACACAGAACATCCTTTTCAGAGCCAAATGCTCTCACACAAGGGAAAGGACAAACGCTGAAAAGAAGAAGGAGGGCCTGTGTGGTAGCATCTCTCAGAAAGACCAGGCTGGAAGAGAAAAGAGCATGTACAGCAACGGTACTGACTAGAGTCACCATGTTGCCTGCACCTTCAATGCGAGTACTTGGAAGTTGCCAGGAGAATAAATCCTAAAAGTGCTCATCACAGGGAGAAACACGTTTTGTAACTCTGTAGGGTGACAGATGGTACCTAGCCTTATTGTGGGGATCGTTTCACACTGCATATCAATATCAAATTATTGTGTTGTACACCTGAAACTAATGCAATGCGATGTCAATTATACCTCCATTTTTAAAAAGAAAGAAAAGGACTTGTAACACTGATAATACATAAAGAAAGGATGATTTAAAAATAAACCCTAGGACCAGAGCAAATAAAGAAGATATGCATTATATGGTAACGGGGGGAAACTGAAGTTTTGTGGGGAGCATTAGCAGAGTATACAGCTGTTGCGTTACAGTGTTGTACGCCTGACATTTATATGGCGTTACCTCAATAAAAAATAAAGACATACATGTCCTGAGCTCACCATTGCCTGTTTCTATTACACCTTTTCATTGCCCTGGGAACAGACTTCTACAAGGAAGAGGCATGCTTATCTTTCCTCTGAGCAGCTACCAAGACCCCAGACTTCAAGCTTCAAGGGGGGTCTTTGTAAAACGAGTGAATCCGGTCCAATCAAGTTAATGGCTACAGAGAGGCTGATGAAATGGGCGACTTACTGTTCAATAAGGAGCTGTCATTATAGGACAAAGAGCTGCTTTGATCAAGCAAATGGCTGCAGCAGTTCAGGGTTCGATTGATTCCTGAGCAATTAGTGGTAACAGGGGTGCTAAAAAGCAAAGCAAAGCCAGATCTGACCGGAAATGGGTCTCCTCTGAGGTGAGTGGAGGGCCTGCCACAGGCGCTGAGCAGGCCCCCTGGGAGGGCATCGCATCTGCATCGGGGGTGACGCTAGAAGCCCCTGTCATGTGGATCCTCTGGCAGTTGCAACCTAAGTTGGATATGAATCTAGACTAGGAGACTTGGAAACCGGAATGTACAGTCATGTACAATTTAAACCGCCTTCCCTGTATTAGTCACTAGGCACACAGGTTTTCCTTTGAACCCAATACTGAGTCTGTGGTCTTATATCCAATTAGAGGCCTGGTGCAAGGATTTGTGCACTGGTGGGGTCTCTCGGCCTGGCCTGTGCGCCCTCTTGCAATCCATGACCCCTCAGGGGATGTCGGACTGCCGGTTTGGGTCCATTCCCCGCAGGCCAAATTACGTGAAAATTTCAAAAGCAGCACTGCTACTGCTACCAAAAAGTAGAGAAATAACTAGGGGGAAATTTGCAACACTTGACAAGCATTTAGTATCTTAAGATAGAAAGAGTACCCTGGCTGGTGTGTTCATTGGTTAGAGCTTTGGCCCATGACTGAAGGGTCACAGGTTTGATTCCCGTCAAGGGTACATACTTGGTTTGCATGGTTGATCCCCACTCCTATCAGGGCTCCTGCCAGAGGTAACCAATCAATGTGTTTCTCTCACATGGATATTTCTCTCTCTCTCTCTCTCTCTCTCTCTCCCCCCCTCATCTCTTCCTCCCTTCCACTCTCTAAAAATCAATAAAAAAAATATCCTCGAGTGAGGATTAACAATAACAAAAAATATAAAGAGTGTTTACAAATCAATAAGGAGAATTCCATAGAGGAACTGAGAAAGCGAAACAGGCATTTCCTTAAAAAGGAATATACATGTGGTTAGTACCAATGTGGAAAGAAATTCAACCTCATAATAATGAAAGGATTCTGAAAAGCAGCACTGCTCCTGTCGCCAAAGCTCAAAATGGTTGCTAAGAGTGTATCGGCAAAGAGGGACACTGGTTGCTATATCATTTTTGGAAAAATAACATAAAATCTATAATAATAAAAATATAATATGCTAATTAGACCAGACGTCCTTCCAGATGACCTTCCGGACGAAGCTGGGGCTGCAAGGGAAGCCGGGGTCCTGGGTGCCAGAGGGAAGCTGGTGCCGGCAGCTGGGGGAAGGAAGGTCTACTCTTGTATGAATTTCGTGCATTGGGCCTCTAGTCCTTATATAATATGTCAAAATATAAAACATTCAGCCCTGACCAGTTTGGCTCAGCGGATAGAGCATCGGCTTGTGGACTGAGGGTCCCAGGTTCGATTCCGGTCAAGGGCATGTACCTTGGTTGCATGCACATCTCCGGTGGGAAGTGTGCAGGAGGCAACTCATCGATGTTTCTCTCTCATTGATGTTTCTAATGCTCTATCCCTCTCCCTTCATAACTGTAAAAAATCAATAAAATATATTTAAAAATATGTAAAACATTCAGACCCTCTTACTCAGCAATTACACTTCTAATGATTTGGGCTAAGAATTAACTACACAAGTGTGAAAATATATGCTCCTAGCTGATCAACACTGTGGTATTTGTAATAAGAGTGAAAAAAATGAAAATGACCCAAATTGATATCAGTTAAGGATTGAAAGGGGAAAAGTTGGTACATAAAAATAATGGAATCCTCTGTGGTTATTAGACATGATGATATCACTCCATTTATATTGGCATGGAATGGTATCTCCAATATATAGCTGAGTGAACAAAACAGTTTATAAGGTGCAAGTATAATGTGATCCTATTAATATATGCAGGCGGGTTTCAGTGAAGCTAAATGTCTCTAGCATGAAAGTTCCACAAGGGCGGGGTCTTTGGGTTCTTCACCGAGGTGTCCCTAGTGCCTGGAACAGTGCCTGGTACTACTGTGCAATCATGCAATAATGTTTGTTGATTGAATGAAAGATGTTTAGAACAGTTTTCACCAATAGTTTAACATTGTTGTTAGTGGAGTGCTAGTAATTTTCTTGTGTGTGTTCTTTATATTTCCTCTACCAGTCGAGTTGCCTTCAAAATGCTTATTTTGTTTTTACCAAAACAACTACGATATTAAAAACGTGGTAATGTCTACTATTGGTGAGAATGTGGCAGTCCCAAATAAGCTCATTGGCTGTGAAAACTGGTTCAAACTTTTGGAAAACCATTTGATAACAAATATTCAAAAATCACAAAAATGTTTCTTCCTTTGGTCTATTAATCCTGCTAAGGGGAAAAAAAAATGCAAACTATAAAATGACTTATGCATCCAACGGTGTTTATCTCAGTGTTTAGATTAGGAAAACCACAACCCTAGCAACCTAAAGGCACCTCTAAAGGGGGAAAGAGTAAGAGTAAATTATGTAAATCCACTAGATGGGATTTCACATAACGAAATAGCAACATGAATAAAAAGAGGCTGAAAATGCAGGCATGCAGCGATTTAAATGATGCATAAACAACATGATGTATTAAGACTGGAATTCTGGGTGCCATTTTCTTAGAACAGCAGGAAGAACATGGTTTTTAGAGCTACAGACTGGTTTTTTATGCAGACATTTCTACACAGCTGCTACCTAAGCTTGGGTGATTATGTTCCCTAGCCTCTTTGTGCCTCTGCTTTCTTGTCTACAAAATGGGCTGATAGTACCACCTCCTAGTATTGAGAGGATTAAAATGAGATGACACCCATAAAAGAAAAAAGCCAAAGAGTAAGGAAGGACTCCTCAAATTGTGGTAATTTTAATTTTTGTTGTTATTGTTATATTTTCCAAATCTTCAAAAGATTGTCGGCTCCTATCAATTACAAACGGAATGAAAAGTAAAATAGCTAACAAGGGAGGGAGGAGGAGGTTCACGAGCTGGAACTTCGCAGTTGGGCCGCAAGTCCTCCGGAATTGCGGGTGGAGAGCTCAGAGCAGTGCGCACGGCGCGGGCGGCGGGGCGATCCTGGAGGCGGCCAGCAGGGGCCGCTGCGGGCGGAGGCGGACCCGGGGCCGGAAGCCGGCCGGCGGCGGCCAGGCGCACTCGCCGACTCCGCCCGCTTCCGCTTCCGCCGCCGCCGCCGCCGTGGGTCTTCGCCGAGTCGCCGTCTGCTGAGCCGCCGCCGCGATGCCGCTGGAGAACCTGGAGGAGGAGGGTCTGCCCAAGAACCCCGACCTGCGCATCGCGCAGCTGCGCTTCCTGCTCAGCCTCCCGGAGCACCGCGGGGACGCGGCCGTGCGCGACGAGCTGATGGCGGCCGTCCGCGACAACAGTGAGGCCCGCGCCGCCGAGTCAGCGGCCTAGACCTGGGCTGGGCTGGCCTGCGGGGGGTTAGGCTTTCCGTGCGAAGGGGCGGGTTGGGGTCGGTTCCTGGTCCTTCGTAGCAGTCAGTGCACTGGCCTGTGTTCCTTTGACACGTGACTCTATGTGCATCGACACGCTAACCCTTTCCCCTTCCCCTTGAACACAAGCCGCCCAGAGGCGAACCGAGGGGTGCCAGTCACGCAGCCCCAGCAGGGGTTGGCGGTGTGGGGCCTGGCCCTGATGCCCACCTGCCCGCAGCAAGCATTTGCGCTTTGCTCAGCCCTTTACAGCGCTGCCCCATTCCTTCCTGGTCGTGGGTGGGAGACTGAGGGATGCCCCACTCCTAAGTCACGTCCCTCTTTTTGGCTCTCAGACATGGCTCCTTATTACGAAGCCTTGTGCAAATCCCTCGACTGGCAGGTGGACATGGACCTGCTCAATAAGATGAAGAAGGCAAATGAAGAAGAGCTGAAGCGTTTGGATGAGGAGCTGGAAGATGCAGAGAAGAATCTCGGAGAGAGTGAAATCCGCGATGCAATGATGACAAAGGCGGAGTACCTGTGCCGGATAGGTGACAAGGTGCGCAGAGATGGTTTCCCCTCTCTGTAGGGTCTAGAATGGGCACTGTTGTAGGTTCATAATGCCTTATTTTGAAATCAACTTTTTAAAAAGTTACGAAGGTAACTACATACATGCTTCCCTGCGCGAGTGGCTCAGTACAAAGACGAATAAAGAAAAGATGGTAGTCTTCTTGCTACACCCTGTCACCTGCCCGCAAACAGCAGCCAGGTGTGGGTGCTGCCCCAGCTCTCTCCATACCGAGGAAAACATAAGGGGACAGGCAGAGATTTTTGTTTTTTCACTGCTTTTACAAAATTGGGATCATTCTCAGTCGTTCAATTTTGTTACATATCTTGGTTGGGAAGTATTGGTTCTGGAACATTTTAAAAATAGTTATTTAAATAAGTAGTAGTTTCCTTATAAGAAACTAAAACAGTTAACGTTAAAACTCTAGTTGGTCTTTGTTCCGTACCTCCTCAAAGATAACCTTTTTAGTTCTTTTATTGTTCATTTACAGGCATATATATTATATATATCTGTAGAGATTAGGTAGTATTGTGTTTAAATCTTTAAAAAATAAGTGGTGTATTCTATTGTCCTGCTTGCTTTTTTTTTTTTCAATCAGCATTATTTCTGAGTGATTTCCCATGTTCATGGACATAAATCTTGCTCATTCTGGTTAACTGCTAGCTAGCAGTCCATTGCGGGGCTCTGCCAGTTTGCTTAGCTATCAGCTATTGATGGGCATGGATGTTGTTTTCAGCTGTTTCTGCTGTTTTTCAGCTGTTTCTGCTATTGCACGCTGCTGCTGTAAAAACATGCTTGTGTATGTATGCTAATGTTTCTGTAGGGTATATTCTGTGAAATGAAATTGCAGAGACAAGGAACAATTTTTATCTTAATACGTGTGGCCATTTTTTCCACAAAGCAGACCTCCTAATTTATACTCTATTGTCAGTGAGTGAGACCTTTAAATTTTTTAAAAATTTAGTTGTGTAATGGTGGTTAAGAGCAGCGGTCGCCAACCGGTGGTCCGCGGACCAGTCACGGTGGTCCATGAGGTCCGAAAGGTTGGCGACCGCTGGCTTAGAGGATGGGGTTTGTCCTTCCTTGTAAGCACTGCACCCTGAAGTAGTTAGATGACAGATGACATGTGTTAATATAAAAATACATATATGTGGGCTCTTGAATAAGAGAGGTTGTTTCTTGTTTCAGCAGTTAGGATTTACTGGACCCTCAGTTTCCTCAGCTGTTAAATAGGGATAATGATAGTTCCTGCTTATTCGGATTAAAGATAAAGAGCTTAGATTAGAACCTGGCACAAAGTGCTTAAATGTTAACATAAATTTAAAACAAGTTTTCCTCTTCTGATTATAAAGTTAAGATTTGTTCATGGTAAAAATTTGGCAAATGTAAAACATTTAAAAAAGAGCTAATGGCTTGTGTGGTTTTCTAGGTTGTGTCTGTGGTTTGGTTTTAAAGAAGATATTATTACAGGTGAATAAGAAATATTGTTCGTTTGTTTGTAAAGCCAGGTATATTTTTTAAAGATCATGCCTATGGTAGTCATGGAACATTGAAATAGTTGATGAATAAAAAGGCACACTGCAAAAGTTCAAGAGTAGAGAGGACAGAGTAGTTCTTCTTGGTTTGGGTTGTTTCTAACGTAGGAGTAAAGGGAAACAGGTATTAAATTTTTCAGGTGAAGGTTTCTGTCGGTTGATGTAGTTAACACTGGCTTCTTTCTTCCTCATTCAAAGCAGTCTTTTCTTTCAGTGGCTTCTGAGGATGTGTTTAGTCTTCTGCCGGTTAGAGGCAGTACATCAGGGCCAGGGCCAGGGCCTGGGCAGAGATGGATGGGATCACCCAGTTGGTCGGCCAGCTAGGATTAGAGTCAACCGTAGCAATAAGAGTTTCCGAAGGCTTGGTTCTTTGATCTGTCATTGGGATGCAGCCCCCCAATGATAGTTGTTTTGGACAATTTTCTAGCATCTGTAGGGTGCCCAGTGTCCTCAGAGTTTTCATTTGCATCACTTCAGCTTGTTCCCAGAAGACTTCTTCCCTACCAAATGCTCCTCCACAAACTTGGTCAAGTCAGACACCAGGTGCTCCTGTTGTGGTTGTGCATCTGGGTCTCTTCCAGGCTGTGCGACTTGATGGCTTTGTCCCATAGCTTCGCCATTTGGAACGCAGCGAGCTTCAGGCCCTGCAGACACCAGCCCAGCCCGAGGGAGCACAGGGCGGCTCAATGGGCGAGGGCTGGGACGTTGCCCCATGTGTCGTCCAGGGTCTAAATGAGAAACTTCATACTTTTGAGTCAGGCCTTGAGGAATTTCATTGAGAACATGCTTGAGTCAATATCAGGCAGGTTGTAAATTTGTGATGTTCTAGTATTGTATGTTTTTCAAGTAGCATTCTAAAAAGAACAGCTTTCTATTGTTTGTTGGGTTGTTTGTTTGTTTTTGAGAGGGAGAGAAAGAGAGAAACATAGATTTTTGTTGTTCTACTTATTTATGCATTCATCGGTTGATTCATGCATGTGCCCTGGCTGGGGATCGAACCCACAGCCTTGGCGTATCAGTTTGATGCTCAAACCAACTGAGCTACCCTGCCAAGGCCCCTCCTGCTTACTCTGTTTTTTTTTATAATTACTAAATAATGGACTTAATGGATTTTTGTTAGTGACTGTGTTACCACTGATTATAGTTATTATTCTTTATGGTGCTCAATTTGTTTCAGATTTGTTTGTGGGAGTTCCTTCAAGAAGGCTTCTTTGTCATTTTGACACGATCTCATTAGTCATACAGCAAGATGCCACAGGCTCACCTGTTATTTTTCTTTCCAAATGGGGAATCATCTGTTTTTTGTAGGATCCCTGATTTCTTTTAGTGAGGGATAGTCTTTAGAAACCAAAATCTGAGTGGTGGGTGTACCCATTACTTTTCTGCCAGTCCCTTTTACGAATTTATGAGGTATAACTAATAATTACATAAAACAAAGTCAGATATATAATAAAAGTACCAAGTATGAACACATGATTTTATCCAGGTTCATATTTTAAAGCAATGGAAATATTTTATTACACAATGCATATTGTCTTCTAAATGTGCTTGGCCATAGCTGGTGTCTTTTTTTGTACTTGATGCAAGTAGAGAGAATAGTATAATGCACCCCTGTGCGATTATCACCCAGCTTCAACAGTTACCAATTCATGGCCATCTTGTTTCGTCTCTATTCCTTCCTATACCCCCCAACACCCCACCCCCATCCATTGTTAAGAAAATCTCAGATAGCGGATAGCTTTTGAAACTTTTAATCTTTTCTCACCTCTTGCCTTGATTTTCTTGACAGGAGGGTGCTCTGACAGCTTTTCGCAAGACATATGACAAAACTGTGGCACTGGGTCACCGACTGGATATTGTGTTCTATCTCCTTAGGATTGGCTTGTTTTATATGGATAATGATCTTATCACTCGAAACACAGAAAAGGCCAAAAGGTACTTGTTAGCAGTGGGGTTATATTCTGTCTAAATTATGATGCTATAAACGAGATTAATGTAAGAAATTTGCCTGTTTTTACTACAATTACTAAATTTGGTCAAATCATATATTTAGTAAAATATTTTTCTTAAATGTCCTTTTGTTTTGAGTTGTTAAAAGTTGTTTTCTCTTTGAAAATAACATAAAACTTGTAAAAAGTGGCATTGTCTATTTCTAGATTTGTAAATTACTGACTTTTATTTTATAGCTTAATAGAGGAAGGAGGAGACTGGGACAGGAGAAACCGCCTAAAAGTATATCAAGGTCTTTATTGTGTGGCTATTCGTGATTTCAAACAGGCAGCTGAACTCTTCCTTGACACTGTTTCAACATTTACGTCCTATGAGCTCATGGATTATAAAACCTTTGTGACTTACACTGTCTATGTCAGCATGATTGCCTTAGAAAGACCAGACCTCAGGGAAAAGGTAATGCCTGAATCTTTAACATTCACATTTAAAGATGCTTTTCTAACTTAAATACAAAAAAATTATTAAAGCATACTTTTTTTTAATTCCTAGGTCATTAAAGGAGCAGAGATTCTTGAAGTGCTGCATAGCCTTCCAGCAGTTCGGCAGTATCTGTTTTCACTCTATGAATGCCGCTACTCAGTTTTCTTCCAGTCGTTAGGTAAGGATAGAGTTCCTCATCTTGATTATCTGTCTTCATCTTAATCCTGATCCTGTTGTCGGAGAACCTAGGTGACTTTCCAAATATATGAGAAAATAGCTAGCTGTAGGTCTTTGATCAGTGTGGCTAATCTTTTGCCCATTTTTGTTTAGAGGGGGATCCTAAAACTTAAAGAACTTGGCATTGATATACTTCTCTTGTTAATGCTGCAAATTTCAGAAAATATTTGGTTAAATGGTTAGATGGCATTCACAAAGTTGGGGTGGGAGGCACTCCAAATGATCATTCTATTTCAGAGTGGGTTTTGGTCCAGTGTTTATGGAGTGCTTTATCGATGCATACGTGTTAGGCAGCTTTATGAGAATTCAGACGCTCTACCTCATGTAATGGGAACAGGGCCCTTCAGGCATGCTGAAGTACTTGCTTGGCCTTATCTTCTTGTGCGTATGCAGATGCGTTTGCCCACAAGGTTGTATTGCAGAATTGCTGTTCTCCCTTTCTCATGCTTGTGGATCTCCTGGTCATTACTCTGCTCAGTCAGAGCAAATACCTTCTCTGCATTCCTGGAGTCCTTACTTTATGCCCCTTCCTCTTACTGAGATATAAATTACATACCATAAAATTCACCATTTTAAAGTATAACTCAGTGGTTTTATTTATTTTTATTTTTAATATATTTTATTGATTTTTTACAGAGAGGAAGGGAGAGGGATAGAGAGTTAGAAACATCAATCAACTGCCTCCTGCACACTCCCCACTGGGGATGTGCCCACAACCAAGGTACATGCCCTTGACCAGAATCGAACCTGGGACCCTTCAGTCCGCAGGCCAACGCTCTATCCACTGAGCTAAACCAGTTAGGGCCTCAATGGTTTTAGTATGTGGACAAGGTTATGCAACAATTACCATCAATTCGAGAACATGTCTATCACCCCAAAGGAAACCTGTATATATTAGCAGTGACTTCCCATTCTTCCCCTTGGCCCCTGACAACCACTAAACTTTCTGTCTCTGGATTTACTTGTTCTGGACATTTCGTGGCCTTTTGTGCCTGACTTCGTTCACATAGCACAATGCTTTCATGGGCCATCCATGTTTTAGCATGTGTCATATCAGTGCTTCATTTAGTTTCATGGTTGAATGACATTCCATTGAATTGATGTACTGCAATTTGTTTATCTGTTCATTAGTTGATGGACATTTGGATTGTCTCCAGTTTTTGACTGTTAGAAATATGCTATAATGAACACTATTAGCAACCTTTTATTTCAACACTTTCCCATGAAACTTTTTATCTTTACCAATTTTATACATCTCCCAGATATTTTAAATGAAGACGACAGCATAGTTATTTTCATTACATGACAGAGTCATCTATTGTATTATTTATTCTATTTTCGTATAGTGAGACACTAGGGTTTCTTTGGCTTTGTAAGACTGTTTGCTTCTCCAGATATTCATGGACTGTGCTTTAAAATATTTCATATGAAAAAAGAAATAGCATCCTTTTTAAGGTAATACCTGATTGTTTTTAAAAATAAAAATAAATTGCCCGCCTGGTATGCTCAGTGGTTGAGCATCGACCTATGAACTAGGACAGTGGTCGACAAACTCATTAGTCAACAGAGCCAAATTTCAACAGGACAACGATTGAAATTTCTTTTGAGAGCCAAATTTTTTAAACTTAAACTTCTTCTAATGCCACTTCTTCAAAATAGACTCGCCCAGGCCGTGGTATTTTGTGGAAGAGCCACACTCAAGGGGCCAAAGAGCCGCATGTGGCTCGCGCGCCGTGGTTTGCCGACCACTGAACTAGGAGGTCATGGTTCCATTCCTGGTCAGGGCACATGCCGAGGTTGCAGGCTTGATCCCTGGTAGGGGGCATGCAGGAGGCAGCCAGTCGATGATTCTCTCATCGATGTTTCTCTCCCTCTCCCTTCCCTTCTGAAATCAATAAAAATATATTTAAAAACAAAACTGAGAAAGTGAGAGGTATTGTATCCCATCCTATTCCCAAATCCATATACACATTTACTCACATAACATTCTCCCAGAGATAACCATTTTAAGATTTTGTTACATATCCTTCCAGACCTTTTATTCATTTATGTGTACTTAAAAAACCAGAACAAGGCTCTGTGTACAGCATCATGTACACAAGAAGGCCTTCTCTAACCTGTGATTGCCAGGGCCTTTCCCTAGTCAGCTGCTGTCAGCAGGTTTCAAGTGTGTCCGTCGGGCAGTAGTATTTAGAGATACTGGAAACACCTTTAAACATGTGGGTCTATTTTATATGCTGTTTTTCTAAGTAGATTTTTTGTCTCCACAATATAATGTGTTTATCTTTTCATGTCACTCTACAAATAGGTGGTCATTGAGTCAGTAAGTGTTTTTAAGTGGCTGTCATTTATCAGGCTCTGAGTGTGTGTGTAGTGGCAGATAGTACAGGTGGTGCGCCTTGTAGCTTTCATTTGTTTTAAGGACCTTCTAATACTTCATTGTATTAGATGTGCCATACTTGATCCTTCACTGATAAAAAGTTATGTGTCCAGTTTTTCCCCGCTATAAGCAACCTTGTTTTGAACACTTGTTTACAATGCATCTTTCCCACATTCGCTTGTTATTTCCTTAGGAAAAAATTCAAGAAAATGAGTTTTGCAAAGGGCAAATACATTTCATCTTGATCGTGGTTGCCCTCCAGATATATTGTACTTCTCTCACTTGAACATCATTTGAGAGTCTACCCCCTTCCCCCAATACCCTTAGTCAGTTTGAGAGGAGAAGAGTAATTTTATTGATGTTTTATGCATTTTTTTTTTTGCTAAGGATAGTTTTCTCATTGAACTTTTTAGTCTTTTTTTTTTTAATATATATATTTTTTTATTTCAGAGAGGAAGGGAAAGGGAGAGATAGAAACATAAATGATGAGAGAGAATCAATGATTGGCTGCCTCCTACACGCCCCCTACTGGGGATCGAGCCCACAACCCAGGCATGTGCCCTTGACCGGGATCAAACCCAGGACCCTTCAGTCCGCAGGCTGACTATTCACTGAGCCAAACCAGCTAGGGCTTTAGTCTTCTTTTAAATGACACATAAAAAATAGAAGATATTTTATGTTGGAAAACATTTCTCCCCCCATCCTGTTCTGTAGGTTTTCTTTGCCATATTTTCCCCCAGTTTTATTGATATGTAATTGACACTATATATGTTTAAGGTGTATAACAGTGATTTGATATTTATGTCTGTCTGTTTTTGTTAATAATCACCTGAGAAAATTTTTTTCCATTTATTTTTAGAGAGTGTTAGGGAGGGAGAGAGGGATGGAGGAGAGAGAGAGAGAGAGAGAGAGAGAGAGAGAGAGAGAGAGAGAAATATTAATGTGAGAGAGACACACAGACTACTTGTCTTCCACACATTCCCTGACTGGGGCCAGGAATGGAACCTGCAACCCAGGTACATGCCATTGACCAGGAATTGAACCCACGATATTCTAACCACTGACCAACATCGGCCAGGGTTATGAATTTCTTTTTATTAGTGAGAATGAACATCATCTCATGTTTAGGGCCATCGATCTCCATGTTGCTAAATGTGTTCCCTCTCTGCTTTGATGTGGACCATTCTTTGCTTCTTGCCACAACATTATGGCCTCATCCTTTGTGAGACCTCTCAGTACTGACTGTCCTAGACTTGGTCATTGCCCTTATCTCTCTCTCCATTCTGTCGTCATACACCTGGATGGTAGTGATTCCCAAATTCCTGCCTCCAGCCTCAAACTTTCCATCGAGCACCAGACCAGTGCATAACCGTTTCCTTGATACCTACACTCACTAATAGGTGAATCCACTTGAACACTGCCTAAACCCCCATCCCACGCCTGACCTCTCCAAAAACCACCTCCACAAACAAAGTCTGTTTCTTCTCCAGAGATTTTGATCTGTTCAAGCCAGAAACACAAGTACTGTATATTCTTGATTTTCTCTTACGTTCCATAGCCCTGCCGCTGTCTCCCTGCTACCTTCTGAATCTGTCCTCCTGGGTACACTTGATACCTGAGCCTAGCCAGGCTCCTCCTGCCTTGGGACCTTCCAGTCACCGCCCTGCTCTGTCTTCTGCTCTCTGCTTGGCCAGCTCCTCAGAAAGCTCTTCCCTGTCCACCCCTGTCCAGGGGAGGCCTCCTAGTCACACCTGTCGTATCACTTTTTCTTCACAGCACGTGGTAGTCTCTGAGAGTGCTTATTTTTGCGCCTCTCTCTGCTGTTTGAAAGTGTAGTTTCTGTGGCAGCAGGGATCTTGTCTTTGGTTTACTGTCATATCTTCACTATTTAGAGCAGTGATCGGTAGTAGTTATTCAGTAAAATAATCTGTACTTACGTGAATTGCTCATAAACGTCCTGTGTACTTTTTACTGTTCAATTAATCTTTTTTTTATTATAATAGCTCTTTATAGATCAAGGCTATTAATTCTTATATTGTAAATGTGTCCTCTAGTTATCTATTTATCTGAAAGGGAAAGTTATAATTTGTCATCTTATTCATGACAGCTGTTGTGGAACAGGAAATGAAAAAGGACTGGCTTTTTGCTCCTCATTATCGGTTCTATGTGAGAGAGATGAGAATTCATGCCTACAGCCAGCTGCTGGAATCATATAGGTCATTAACCCTCGGCTACATGGCAGAAGCCTTTGGTGTTGGCGTGGAATTCATTGATCAGTAAGTTTACACGGCATCATGCTCACTCGGTTTTTAAAGTTACCTTTTGATGTGTGAATTTGTACATTTTCTTCCTGTTTATAATGCTTCCCTCTATTTAAAAAAATCAAAGAATTTTTCTTAAGATCATTATCAAAACAGTTATATTTGTCATCTCTGCCTTCATGGTGTGCCCCTTCTATTAACAGAGTTGTGGAGAGGGTAAGTGATTTTGCAAAAGGTGTTAGACCAGCTGTTATCAAAGTAGTCTGTGGCTCCTTCTTTCTGGACCACACTGCCACGGCAGGAATGACGCTAGATCTCTATCTTATAGTTCACGGTAGGTCCTATTTCAATGCCTTCCAGTTTTTAGGCTGCTGCTGAAATCCTGGTCAAATTGGTTGTTAAATATGGTGCCTGTAGCCCTTTGATTCCTCAAATACTTGCTAAGCCATTACAATATGCTTCGCATTGTGTTAGATCCCGTGGATTTTTATCGTAAGCCGCCTCTCCCCATTTAAGATAGAAATGAGTCTACAGAGATAATAAAATGGAATAGAAAGGTGTGTGTGGCTTCAGCATGGTGGTGAGGAAAGGGGTGGCTCTTGGAGATTTGTGTAGGGCCCGTAGGCCATGGTATGGAGCATCTCCGTGCTGTGGGGAGCCATTGGAGAATTTTAAGCATGGGAGTGAAGTGATTCCGTGCTGTGTCTCATACAGACCAAGAGAATACCTCATGGAGATGTCATGGTGGCTTGGACGAGGGTAGTGGGAGTGTGGTTGAGAAGTAGACATTCAGAATGTGCTGTCTTTTAAATGTTCATGATGTAGTTTTCAGTGGCCCACAAGGAAAAAACATGGTGTTTATATAGTTAAGTGCAGCTGCATTTCACTTAAATAAGACCATTTTCTTTTTAGTGGTGTTTTTCCTGATATTTCAAAAAAATTTCAAGCATGCAGAAAATTCTGAAGAATTACATAGTAAATTCCCATATATCCTTGGTGGTCTAATACTTTGTTATATTCCCTTTATCACCTACCTGTTCATCTTATTTTTTAACTACTTCATAGTAAGTTTCAGGCTCCTGTTCATTTTATCCCTAAACTTCAGCATTTGCTTATGGGCTTGTTTGTTTTGAGGTAATATGTGCATTCAGTGAAATGCACAGATCTTACCATAAGTGTAACCCACACTGGTAAGGGAGCCATCACCAGACACACCCACACTCCCTTCTTTCAAAGAAGAAAGGCATTGGTAGTAATGTTTCTGAGTTTTAAAAAGTATCCTTACCAAAGGAGGCTGGTACCCCTAGGTTGGTTTTGTTGTTTCATTTCTGAATTAACTAGTCCGTGAGATTTGCGTGGTAATCATGAGAGTCAGTTACTAGGATGGGGGATGGCCATTATTAATGGTTTTCATGGATCAGTGGGAGGAGTGAGCAAATGCATGGAAGATGGGGTTGGCCTGTCTTCTAAGTCGGCCACTAAAGAGCGGTGTGGTCTTGGGCAGGTTCTGTCCCCCCTCAGTTTCTTAACTATGGTGTGCTGGTGATAGAGCCGTCACTAATGGTGGGCAAAGTGAAGCTCAAATTCAGTGTAACATCTGAAGCAGGACAGTGCCATACACTGCAGTATTCTTTAAGTCATTATAAAATGACATTTTAATTCAAAGCATGTGGCACATTTCAAGGTAGGTGGTATTTAAATTGTTTTTGTTTTTTTTTTCCTTTCCTAAGACCAGCTCTAGAGACAAAGATTGTACTATTCAACTCTAATTGTTGTTACCTAGAAAAGTCATGTTTTACCTGCTTCAAGTCTGGGTTTTCATGGGTTCTCTTTTCCCGCCATAAAAATTTATCTGAGGTGAAATTTTTTATTTTTTAATGTTTTTGATTTTTAGAGAGAGGAAGGAAGATGGAGAGAGAAACATCCATCGGCTGCTTCCTGCACACCCCCTACTGGGGATCGAACCAGCAACCTGGGCATGTGCCCTGACTGGGAATCCAACTCTTGGTACATAGGTCGAGGGTCAACGTTGAACCGCTAAGTCATCCTGGCCAGGCTAGGTGAAATCCTTTTTATTTTATATTTTTTATTAATCCTCACCCGAGGATACTTTTTGATTGATTTTTTAGAGAGAGTGATAGGGATGGGGAGAGACAGAGATAAATATCAATGTGAGAAAGACATCGATTGGTTGCCTCCCACACGCACCCTGACCAAGGCCAGGGATCGAGCCTGCAACCAAGGTACATGCCCTTGACTGGGAATCGAACCTAGGATCCTTCAGTTCGAGGGCTGATGCTCTATCCACTGAGACAAATGGGCTAGGGCTTGTTGATAGGTCTTTTATTTGAAACTTGGGATGCATATTTATTCTAGAGGTTCTGTTTAGTCAGTAAATACTCAGTTCATCGTTACTAGATATCTGTTGTGAGGCACCATGCTGGGGGAGATGAGTAATCTTGGGACATGTAGACTAGCACAGAGGGAGATGAGAAAAAAGATAGTTTGGATTTAAAGCAGGGAATGGCATTAGGAGTTAAACTTTGTTATAACCAGAAAAGCTGTGCCCAGATTACTCTTGGACACAGAGTTTAGAATGAGCGTAACTGGGGGTTGGTATTTGATCCAAGTGCCTGAGAAATGGACACACCCACAGATGGCTTCTTGTGAGCATTTAGACCAAATGTCACTGCATGTTTAGGATTTTAATAGGAAGTGATGGAATAGCACAAATAAATTAGGGATGTGTTTGAGAAACGAGTGGCCTAGTTGTCCTAGATGGAGTGTGTGGTAAGATGTACAGGAGTCCACGGAGCTAAGCCTAGAAGGATCTCCTTGGGGTCCTCCTCTCCCGCTGCCTAAGCTGGTCTGGTGATGATGGGATGGAGAACGGAGCAGCCGAGTTGTCAGCACTCAGGCTCTGAGCCGAACAGTAAATCTAAGCTCAGCAGAGGGCATTCTTGAGTCAGTTTGCTTGTAAGTCAAATCCAGTGTAGTTGTCTGTATCTGGCTGCCTGGTATCTTGTTCCTAAATCAGAACATCAGGATTTTTCTTGAGAGGTTTTCTTTCCTGTTCTGTAGCTTTGGGTAGGACTACGAAAGCTGGCGATGATTGAACTTGATTGTGTAATTCTGTGTCCTTCAGTCCCAGAATAAGAGCTTCAGTCTAGAGATCCAACTGTTTTCCTGGAATATAAATATAAATGAGTTTAGAAACAATGCTGATCTTGTTTAATTTTAATTATTTTTACCTATAAAAATACTTTTATTTACTTCAGAGAAGAAGGGAGAGGGAAAGAGAGAGAAACATCAGAGAATCATTGATCGGCTGCCTCCTACGTGCCCCCTACTGAGGATCCAGCCTGCAACCTGGGCATGTGCCCTGACCTAGAGTAGAACTGTGACCTCCTGGTTCAAAGGTTGATGCTCAACCACTGAGCCCCGCCTGCCAGGCTGGGCTGAACTGTTTAATTTTTAGATTTTACCTAAAGCCACTCAGTTACAGAACTCAAAATCTAGCAATTGAATTGTAGAATAAAGCATGCTGTGTAAACATGTTACAGTTCTTGCTAGTATAGGATAACCTCTAGCTTAAAATCTTCAGTAGCATAACTTAATTCAAGGCATAGTGTGTCTTTCACCAGTGACTGACCAGTGGCAACTAGTTACGATATTGATCATTTCTTTTAAAGCACAAGTCAAAGCAGCACTTTACACACTTCATCTGATTGTAATGCTTGCTTTTCAGTAAGTATCAAGCATGATGTTTGCCCCTGACTTTCCTCAATGGTGCTTTAGACTTTGTTCTGCCCAATACAGTGGCATTTCACTGTAGCTTTAATTTGCAGTTTTAATGAGTGAAGTTATTTTTTTTATGTATGTCCTTTGCCCGATTTGTAGTATTATCTACTTTATAATGCAAACATCTTTTATTCACATTGTCTTTTAGTTTTTGACTTGGTCTTGATGGTACTTTCCTATGTAGAAATTCTCTTTACATAATCAAGTTTATCCATTTTTCTTATGTGGTTTCTTAGGGGCTCTCAACACTATTTATTGACTAAGCCAACCTTTTCCCATTGATTTGCAATGGCACTTTTGTTAGAAATTTGATTCTGTTGGTGTTTATGTGCTTGGATCAAGTTGTTTTACTATCTGGGAGAATAATCTGGTACTTAATTTCAATCTGATTTTTCTTGATTAGGAGGACTTGCTGTATGAATCTCTAAATTTAACACAAATAGATTTTTATTTTAAAGGAGTCATCTTTTCATTTATTCTCTTTAGCAGCGTAATAGAGCTGTCCTCATAAAGCTTTTGTACATTACTTGGCATTTACATGTTTTCCTCTGTCATATAGTAGTAGGTAGACTGTATTTGGAGAGTTTCACTACTGATGCTGGTTTTTGAGGTATATGTGTAACCATAACCAGGTTGTTTAAATAGCTGTCTTACTTATGGGGTTTGGGACATAAATGGAATATAGATTCTCAAATACCTTTTTCACATTCACAACACATTAAACCCATCATCTTTGCATTCCTGGTCCTAATTTATTGTAGCATAGTATTCTTTTTTTCTCCTTCATGCTCTTTAGGATTTTGAAAATCCTGAGAGTTACCTGCTCCTTAACAGTTAAGTTGAAGGAAACTGGATAGTTTAAAGTGCCCTCAAGCTCCCAATAAATCCTGTTATTTTTCCTTTCCTCAGTGTCTATCTCTGAGCACCTTTGTAGCTTTAAAGACTTGCTGTGAATGGTTTCATTCTTTGCCACCTACACTCCATCTGAGTATGAACCTCTGGGGTCATGTTTATGCTGGTAGGTGACTTTCTCTTTGGGGGTAGTCCTGTAATTCACCAGATATCTTCTCAGCCTCTATACATTCAGTAGCTAAGGATGGAGGGAACTCAATGTTACCTTGTAAGACAATTGAATCGTGTATTTAGTGCACTTTATAGTTTCCTAAGATTCCTCATAAGGCAGATGCTAAACGCTTTTTTTCTCTCAATTAGGGAACTCTCCAGATTTATTGCTGCTGGGAGACTACACTGCAAAATAGATAAAGTGAACGAAATAGTGGAAACCAACAGGTACATTTCAGTTTGTGTAATACTCCCCATAATAAGGTACATTATTATATTTCATTTTTGTTCCTTCACCGTTTATCCCCTATGCCTGCTCCCCCCCCCACTCCCCAAACTGTTGGCTGTGTCCATGAGTTTTGTTTTTTTCTTGGTCCCTCCACCTGCTCTATGTATGAGTCTGTCTCTGTTTTGCTTGTTAGTTCAGTTTGTTCATTAAATTCCACACATGAGTGAAATCATATGGTATTTGTCTTTCTCTGATTGGCTTATTTCACTTAGGGACATTCTTAAGTGCCTTTTAAAAGTAGGTCAACTATTGTTACAGAGTAATGTGACTAGTAAATAATTCTTTTTTTTTCTTGAATTTATTTATAGACCTGATAGCAAGAACTGGCAGTACCAAGAAACAATCAAGAAAGGAGATCTGCTACTAAACAGAGTTCAGAAACTTTCCAGAGTAATTAATATGTAAAACCACGTAAACAAAGGATTTCCTTTGGAGATAATGACTTGGAATTTTTATAGCTTACTTCACTATGTGCCCAGTACAGCTGTATAAAAGAAATACTGTGTTGTTTCTGTCAGTTTACTTTTTTCTTAAGCATATCTACATTAAGCATGGGGTCTGGTAATGTTAAAATGTTACCTTTATGTCATTTAAACCTCTCTGGTTTATGGTATAATGGGTTACAGCCAGAGGCTCTATGGTACCTGAGTTCAAATACTAACGGCCTCATTGGTAAAACAGGTAATTAACACAAGTCCAGCACTTCTTACCTGTAAGCCTCCTGAATTTTAGAAAGAAGAGTACATGCTATATATTGTAGACCAAAACCAAGGGTCTCCCACTGGTGCACAAAAGACAGAAGATACATATACCCTAAGCTTTCCATAAGAAACGTAGCCATAGAAGATGGGAAGGTAGTCTTTAGGAGGCTGTCATAGCCCGAATTCCAGAATGAGCCAAGGCCAACCTCAGTAAACAGGTATAAAAAAACTATATACATATTGGCAAAGGGGTTTCCCCCCAACACACAACCATGGTAATAGCAGTGAGGAAAAGGAAGTTGTCCCCTGTCTCTCCCCCTCCCCTAATTATAAAATAAACTCAGATGGGGATTAGTGCTGTGACTAAAATATGAAACCTGATAAAGGAGACAGGGTGAAACAGGGTATGGAGGGCTGTCTTCGATGGAGTGTCACAGCAGGTCTCTGGTAAGGTTACCTTTCAATAAAAAGGAGGGAGGGAGAGAGCATGCAAACATCTGGAGGTTTTAAGTAGAGTAACGGCCCGATTTGACTTACCTTGTGTCACTGTGGCACTCAGCTGGGGGGGATGCCAGGTAATGGCATGGACTGTAGAGGCCGCTGGATCTGCTAAAAGATTGGAATGGGGGAGAGGACGAGAACATGAGTCAAGGATGATCCCAGGGTTTTTGAATGGGAACCTGGACAAGAACTGTTTTGGTAGGGGTGAGTTTAGAGAATAGGAAATGTCATTTTATTGGAAAAGGAAGAGGAGAGAAGTATGAGGCTTTTTTTATTTAAGAGCATGTTTATATGCTAATCCATTAAAATATTAGAGGAGAGAACCAAGGTGGCAGCTTAGGTAAACCTCCTGTACTTGCTGCCTCCCACAACCACATCAAAATTACAACTGAAATACAGAACAACCATCATTTAAAACTGCCTGAAAGCTCGCTGAATGCAAGGTCCTACAACTAGAGAAGAGAAACACCTAGAGACTGGTAGCACATCCATGTGTGTGGGTTTTACTAATGGGGAGATAATCTCTGTGGAGGCCTCCCGTGAGGAGGCAAGGGATCCCAGTCCCACACCAGACCCCAGAGCTGGAAAGAGAAGTCTCTTAACTATGGGCTGTAAAAACCAGCGGGGATTGGGGATGAGTGACACGGAGGCTGCTGGAGACTCAGCTGTTCCTTTTAAAGGGCGGGCGCATCAACTTAGAAGGTCCCTCTTCCTCTGAGCTCCAGCGCTGGGCGGCAGCTCTGGAGGACCCAGACACAAGGGGAGGAACTGGATTGTCTGGCATGGGGGGGGCGGGGGGCGGCTTTCTCCCAGACTGGGTCCTCAGAGGGTCATTTCCTGTGCTGGGACCTCCCCTGTTGTAGGGCTGACTGGCAGCCATATCAGTTTCCATCAGCGACACCCTGTTTTCTCTGCCCTGGTGATTCCCTGAGACCCCCGCCCCACCTAAACTTCGCAGCAGCTTTTCCATATGAATGGCCTGTCCTGGCTCAGGCTTCAGACTTTCCTAAAATCTCTCAAACAAGTTGCAGCTGGTGACAGCATGCCCCAAACCTATCAATAAAAGGCCCAAGACCTGGCACTAGTGCCAACCTGCCTTGCTTCACAGCTGGGCCTCACCTGGGCACCTCTCTGGAGGCCCTAGAGCCAATGCATCCAGTGGACGGCTTCAGACCATACCAGATTACAACTCTACACATCCACAAGCGACACTCAAGGGGTAGACTCAGCACCAAAGCCCCACTGAAGCAAGTCCTGCTCCATGGGGGTATTTTCTGCACTGCAGCTCTCCCACTGTAGTCGTAACGGGTCCTCACAGCCAATTGGCCTGGAGGTTAATTCCTCGCAGAGACACCAATAGCAATCAAGGCTCAACTACAACAAGACTCTGCACACAGCCCACATAGGGGTGCATCTAGAGTACCCAGCTAAGGACACTGGAGGCTGAAGACACTGGGCCCTACAGGACACCACTCACCAATTCCAGGAGACATAGTAGCTCTACCCAATACATAGAAGCAAACACAGGGAAGTACCCAAAATGCAGAGACAAACATATCACAAATGAAATAAATGGGACCAAGCAAACTACTGGATACAGAGTTCAAAACCATGGTTATAAGATTACTCAAGGATCTTCATGAGAACTTCAAGGGACTTAGTGAGACTTTCAAGGATCTTAGAATGTCAATATGAAAAAGGACCAATAAGAAATTAAGCACACAGTACTGAAAGAATGATTTACAGGGATTCAACAGTAGAGGATTCTGAGAATAAAATCAATGATTTGGAATATGAGGAAGCAAAGAACACCCAATCAGAAGAGCAAAAAGAAAAAATAATCTAAAAATATGAAGATAGTGTAAGGAGCCTATGGGACTTCAAGCGTACCAACATTCACATGGGGGTGCGAGAAGGAGAAGAGAGAGACAAGATATTGAAAACCTATTTGGAGAAATAATGACAGAAAACTTCCCTTACCTGGTGAAAGAAATGGACTTACAAGTCCAGGAAGCATAGAGTCCCCAACAAGAGGAACCCAAACAGGCCCACACCAAGACACATCATAATTAAAATGCCAAGGGTTAAAAAGCTTAAAAGCACAAAGCAAGAGAAAAGCAGTTACCTACAAGGGGGTGCCCATACGACTGCCAGGTGATTTCTCAACAGAAACTTTGCAGGTCAGAAGGGAGTGCCAAGAAATATTCAAAGTGATGAACAGCAAGGACCTATAACCAAGATTACCCAGCAAAGCTCTCATTTAGAATTGAAGGTCAGATAAAGAGCTTCACAGACAAGAAAAAGCTAAAGGAGTTCATCACCACCAAACATGAAATGTTGAAAGGTATTTTTTAGAAGATAAAATATACGAACAATAAAATGGCAATAAATACCTATCAACAATTGAATCTAAAAATAAGAAACAAACAGATATAATGAACAAAATAAACTAGTGAATAAAATAGAAGCATGGAAACATGGAACCAACTGACGAATCTGAGGGAAAGGGATGGGGGTGCGGTGGGAAGAGATTAACCAAAGATCTTACATATGGACACAGTAGGGTGGGAAAGGCCTGGGGTGGGGGGGAACCGGCTGGAAGTGGGCAGAGGGAGATGGGTAGGGGGAACATCTGTAATTTTCTCAACAATAAAGATTTTAAATATATGTATATATTAGAGGAGAAAACTATCTCCATCAATTGAAAATAATTTGATACCATTCAACATTCATTTATGATAAGACTTGAGTACGAGGAATACTAATGGATTGGGAAATCCTGACCTGTTGCAAAGAAGATAGTTAATGGTCAAGTATTGGAAGCACTACCTTAAAGGCCAAGAGAGTGGCTGTCATCAGTGTTGTACTGTTGATTTGCCATGGGCTCTGTGACCAGAGCTGCTTCGAAAGGAGTTTCCTGTGCGCGCTGCATGGTGGGTGGGAGGCTGTTAAAATGCTGGCTATGCCTAAAAGCATTTGCGAGTATGTGCTTATGGATTTCTAAAAGTGCTTGTTATAAAACCTTAACAGTGATCCCTCATTTCTTGAAGAAATTATAAGTACCCTTCACAGAACCCATGATCCTATAATCAAACAGTCACTGTGAATGTACTGTTCCTTGTGTCCATTTAAAAATTAGCAGAGCCCAGCCACGGTGGCTCAGTTGTTGAGTGTCAACCTATAAACCAGGAGGTCACAGTTCCATTCCCAGTCAGGGCACATGCGTGGGTTGTGGACTCGATCCCCTGTGGGGCCTGCAGAAGGCAGCCAAATCAATCATTCTTTATCATTGATGTTTCTATCTCTCCCTCTCCCTTCCTCTCTGATATCAATAAAAATATATATTTTTAAAAATTAGCAGTTCCTGTTACAGGGGAAAAAAGTAGTATTAAAATGTCAGTTTCCTGAAATAACCCTTTTCCTCAACTCCCACCTTAAAACCACTTGCACTGAAGTGATCAGGGAGCAACGATGGCTGTTCAATCAAGGCTTGGACTTGCTCTTGGTCTCAAGGAGAGGGAAGTCTCCAAACACATCTTCCTTGCTTAAAATATACGTGATGTTATTCTTTTACCATTTTAGCCCAACTGCCTAAAATTAGTAGGTGAGGATGACAGGTAAGTGATGCTAAAAGAAACAAGTAAGGCTATCCAGTCCCTGTGCAAATGGGGAAACTGCAAACTCCAAGACTGCTGATAAGTCAAGTAGAATCACTTACCTTAGGACAGTGGTCGGCAAACCGCGGCTCGCGAGCCACATGCAGCTTGCGAGCCGCTGTTTGCTGCTCTGTTGACTAATGAGTTTGCCGACCACTATCATATACTACCCTTTACCTCTTTGCACACAATATGCCACAATTGCCTAATCCTCACAGCTTCCAACTACACGGTAACATTTAGTCTAGTCCAGTGGTCGGCAAACTCATTAGTCAACAGAGCAGCAAACCGCGGCTCGCGAGCCGCATGTGGCTTGTGAGCCGCGGTTTGCCGACCACTGCCTTAGGACAAAGTAAAGGATACAGGTTTGAGGAGTGCGAGCCAATTTTTTTCTTATTTTTCTGAAAAATAATACAGGCTCGGTGCAAAAGAAATTCAAGCAGCTGAAGTACAATTGCCTTGAAGTTCTACACTGCAGACAGCTCCTGTTAGCATTTTGATAAGTGTTCTTCATATTCAGTCCTATGCGTTTGTAATTTTTAATACATAACTGTTCAAGAGTTATTCTTGTAATTACAAATACCAGTAGAATACTTTAAAGTCTCAAAGTAACACTTTGGAGGTGAAAATAAAGTTGGAATCCAACAAATCTCTTTTTGAGATGAGGCCATCTGGTATGAGAACGCTCACTGGACACGAGCTAGGAGAACCGAACTCTGGTCTTGCTCCCCTCACACCAACCGTCTGATACTGGGAGCAAGTTCTTCCTACTTCTGAGGTTCATTTAGGTGAAACACCGCACACTAGAGGATAGTATACTTAGGCTTATTTCTTAGTACATTAACATGATTAGAAAGTTCCTGCCACAGAGGATGAGCAAGGCCCCCTAAGCCATGTTTTATAGGATAAACCAAGCATTTTAGAATGTTTTAATTTTTGACCTTATTAAATTGATTTTTAAAAAACAAATGTATGGTCTGGCTCAGTGGTTGAGCGTCGACCAGGAGGTCAACAGTTCATTTCCCGGTCAGGGCACATGCCCGGATTGCAGGCTTGATCCCCAGTAGGGGGTGTGCAGGAGGCAGCCGATCAATGATTCACTCTCATCATTGATGTTTCTCTCTCTCCCTCTCCCCTCCTCTCTGAAATCAATAAAAAAAATATTAAAAAACAAATGTATGTTGTGCAGTAAGACTAAACAGAACACTAATTTCAAGCCTTGGGACTCTGGTTTTGGTCAGAGTATTTTAAACCTGATAAAAGGAAATTTCCTGCCCAGACCCTCATTTCCCACAGTTGGGGACACAAAAGGCTAAGAATTAAAGCCAGCTGGTGCCAAAGGAGGCCTCCTGATGTTACTGAGTTGCCAACTGGTCACCTTCAGGTTGCAACTATCCTAGCCCCAAGATGTTTTCGAGGAAATAATTTATGGCCACCATATAAAAACTGAGACATTTCAAAAATCTCCTACCCACTGACTCTGGAAACCTGGACAGATGAAGCTTACACTGGGCCCCTCCCAGTCAAGCGATTGGCTACACGTTCTCCAGCGAGTGGCTCGCAGGCCGCCCTGTCACCTCGTACTCCCGGCCCCACGGCAGCCGAGTGATGTTCCGCACTACTTCCCACATTGTGCGGTAATCATAGGGGAATTGAACCAAGAATTACATCGACCCTCATCCTACTTCTGGTAGCTTCCATTTATATAGCTTGTGGGTTTTTTTTTAAGTCTTCACTTATTTTTTGGTTTTAGTCACGAAGAGCATAATATGAAAATATGATTATCATCGAATGATACGTTAACTAAACACTTCATTGTGTTTAGTTCCATTTCAGTTTAGTATTTAATTTACTAAGTAGCAGGCTTTTAGGAATGGACATGCTGTCTAAAACCATTTTCTGTTGTTAAGTATCTGCACTAACTTCAGCTGCCCCAAATGACTACTACAAGGATCCCTGTCGCAGCTGCTCCCCGAGCACGTCACTGCAATGTACGCGTGAGTTTATGACTGAACACAGTTAGTCCTCGTAACCCAGCCAAGCATTAAGAGTAATTGATCGGTAGGTTACTGATCATTAGCAAATCAACTGCATGATTCTAAATTAATCCTTGATACTGTTTTAACTTATTTTTAAAGAGGGTTAATAGACGACCCTTGAAATATTCTCTGTCCCCATGATCAAACTCCCAGCTGCTGGAACAAACCTCAGACCTCCATGATGGCAATGGGGAACGAAGCTGAATCCCTACCTGGAAAGTATGACAAGCTGCAGTCATCACTGTTTGCACTGCAAAGCCATAGAGCCACATGTTTGCATTGTTCTTTTGTTTCTGAACACCTCCAAAAGATATCCAGAATTCGTAGCGGTTTTGGTCCAGGCCACTGTAAGCTTGAAGCACATGGTCAAAGGTTTGTTTACCACTTATCAGAAATCTCTTATAAGGGAATAATTTTTTTTGTACAGATTGGATGTAAGAAATAAAAGGGACAATTTGCCACCGAATGATCAGCCTTCAATGCAGCTATTATATATCACAAATCTGAGATTGCCTGGGGGCAGTGACCACGGAGCCCAGACGCTCAGTCGGTAGTGTCCTGACAACTTTGGCAACCTCTCTCGTAGAGGTTCCCAGACACCTTTTCTCAAGAGTCTGCAATTAGTAGAATATCAATGCTAATAAAGTTAGACCCGTGGTCTTTGAGGATTCTGCTTTTCTCAAAACCCTCTGGGTAAGCCCAGCCAGTGTGGCTCAATGGTTGAGCGTCGACCTATGAACCAGGAGGTCATGGTTGATTCCCAGTCAGGACACGTGCCCGGGTTCAACGCCCCAGTGTGGGGCATGCAGGAGGCAGCCAATCAATGATTCTCTCTCGTCCTTGGTATTTCTCTCTCTCCCTCTTCCTTCCTCTCTGACATCAATAAAAATATATTAAAAACAAAAATCAAAACAACAGAACAAAACCCTGGGTTAGAGGCTGTTCTTCATACTCACTCAGGAACTTGGGGCCGAGAGGAAGTGCAGTTTCCTAGCCCCCCGCTTTCTCTCCTGGTCACTGTGTTTCCACCCTCATTCAAAACGCCTTCTCTTGGAAGCTGCTCACCACCCAGCAATACCACCAACTCACTGTGCTCACTACCCCACTGCCTTCCACTTCCTCCCGCCCACTCCAGATTGAGGAGCTGGCTCGTCCTCTCAGCCCTGATTTGAAATGGGCAACCTACACAGTAAGATGCCAGCTTCGCAGTTCCTTAGCCTTAAGTCCAGGGCTCTTTTCCTCCACCGCATGGTCTCACCCAGGACCCAGGAATCACAAGCTTAATTTTGGAAATGAAACCTGGACTTCCACGCCGACTCTATACCCTGTTCCTGTTCCTAAAAGTGCCCTGGCACTGTCATAGTGCTGGTGCCTGGATCTGCCCTGGATGTCAGTCCCTCTTCACTACAGGCCATGTCGAATTGAACATGGACTTTGCTCCATGACCTTGAACAAACCACCTGACTTGTCTAATCATACACAGTTACTTGGAGAAGGACCCAAGGCTTGTCTGGAGAGTGCCTGCCTGAGTTCTACACAGCCCCAGTCCTCTCCTTGAACCCCTAAGTTAGGCATCACCAATCACTTAGCCACACACGCACATCCTCAACTCTTTGGCCATCTTCCTACGTAAGTTCTTGTAACTTCTCCATTCAAGCAATACCTGCTGTTCCAATGATCCTGGGGAAAGCAGCAGGCAAAAACAACAAGAACACCTGTTACCTAAGTGGGTTCATGGAGCTGACTGTCTCAATTTCTAATGAAACCATCTCAAGTCCATCCTTCTCTGTCTTCCCGGATCCGATTCTTCCCTCTTTATGTGGGTTCTCCATCTGTTTTCACCAAATACTCTCTCCTTCAGGGTTCATCTGGGCTTTCTTCTTTGTGGGTCATGGAGGACGGGCTTGTTTGTGAAATCCGGACATGGGATATAAAACGTGGAGTGCCTGTGCCTGTAATGAAGTCCAACCTCGTTCCGCTTGCTGCACGACAGAATTCAGTCGAGTGACGATGTGCTGGAGCAAGAAAAGCGACTTTATTCAGAAAGCCATCGAGCCAAGAAGAGGGAGCACTGGGGTCCTGAAGAACCATGTGAAGAAAGTACAGAACTCAGGGTTCTTTTATGTCAGTGGAAGGTAAAAGGGGAGGGGCAAGAGGTGATGGAGGACCACAGACATCTGGGCTCCAGCAGAGGTCTGAGCAAGGTTGTGAAACTTTGTTCTTAGTCTGTTGACTCTAGTTGATGTGAGTCCTGTCATGAGGCTCCTGCAAATCTTTGAAAAACAACCATCATTTTTGTACATACCTCCCTTATCTCCTTCGGAGAGGCACTCTCTGGTAAAGGACTGTTTTTGTAGAACTCAAGCCACAAGCTGAATTCCTCTAATGATTAGCACGGTATATGCAAGAGGCTCAGAAGCAGCAGTATTCCCATGGCCGTGGAACAAAGCAGGCTTTCGAAGGTGGAGTCAGAGGCGGGGCACTTCCCTCTCCCTGCCTTTGTCAGAGAGAATGCTCAGAATCTGAAACAGAAAGAAAAGGTTCAGCCTCCAGCACTGACTCCTGCTCAAGGGCCAGTTCAGTGGAGCAGGAGGAGGGGACTCACACATTAGGGGAAGACGTAAACTCTCCAGCCTGGACCACTCATGGGCCTTTGTTCAGGGAAGGAGATGATAGCATACAGCCAACAGTCCTGACTTCTAGCCACTGAACTAAGTGAACTCTGGGTTGGCTGGTCAGTTGCTACAATCAGAATATGCTTTCTTGGACCATGATTGGGACTCAGAAGTATGGGCTATTCTGCCATAATTCTTCACTAGCTAAGAATGCCAGCAGTTTCTCTGTATAGCGACCTGCCTTAATTCTTTATTCAGAACATTTCAGTGAAGCTACAACAGGTCTGGAAAACCTAAGGGGAAGGGGAGAGTTTCCTTTAAAATTTTTTTTCTTTTTCTAGAGAGAGTAAGGGAGAGAGGGAGAGAGAGAAACATCGATCAGCTGCTCTCTGTATCCCCCCTGGCAGGGAATAAGCTGAAGCCTGGGCATGTGCTCTGACAGGGAATCAAACTGGCAAACCTTCCGTGCTCAGGAAGATGCCCAATCAACCAAGCCACACTGGCCAGGGCTAAAATTTCCTCTCTTTTATCTGTTCCCTTTGCCCTTAAAACTGCAGATTTTGTGTGTGTGTGTGTGTGTCTGTGTGTGTATTTGTCCCTACTTGATTAAAGATTGAGTGGAATCATCCCTGCTCCCCCCAAAAAAAGGTTTAGTTAGAAATTTAGACAGTTGACTCCATTATATCAATCCATCAACCCACTTAGGTAACAGGTTTTTTTGTTTTGTTTTTTGCCCTGCTTCTTTCCCCAGGATAATCAGAACAGCAGGTACTAGTTGAATGGAAAAGTTATAAGAATTGTAACTCTGCCAGGGTAGCTAATGCAGCAAAGGGGGCAGGAGGTATAGGTTGTTGGGAAGGTCACTGAGATGATGGGCCAGGTTGAGAATCGAATGGGTTTCAGGAAAGGGGCCGTTTGGGTGACGAAATAGCTAGCCCAGCCGAGGAAGGCTGCAGGCTGAGTAAAGTTGCGTAAGCGTTGGTCACGATGTCCTAACCTTTCCTGCAGGGAGTGTTCTGCTGATGCAGAGGTGCCTGACATGCTTGGACGGTGTGGTTGTTACTGGTCCTAAGATGGGGGCTGTGCTGGACGAGTGTTCAGTTATGTGGTTTAATATGACTGGAGTAACTGAACAGCTCTGCCTGCGAGTGTTCCTCTTGTCATTCTGTGATTTGGAAGTTATAAAGTTCGTTGAGGCATGAGCTGGTACAGGGGCCCCCCATATATCTTACAATGGAAGGACAGATTGGAGTTGGCCCATGCGTGTAAGGAGGGTTGGGGATGGCGTGTTGCTAGCTGATGAGGGGAAGTCAGAGCCAGCAGTCTCGCGTGAGAGTGGGGTTGGTGGTGTTCAGGAGGTGATGTGTTAGGTTGAGGGTTCGAGAGAGAGAGTGAGGACTTAGGAGATATTTAAGAGGTATGGGGTAGACAATAAGAGGAGAAGGCTTAGAGGAGTGGTTATTGCAGACTCTAACAGCGATGGGTGTAATTCCAACCAGATGTATAAGGCAATGGCGCATTAAAAAACGAAAAATGGCCCTAACCGGTTTGGCTCAGTGGATAGAGCGTTGGCCTACGGACTGAAGGGTCCCAGGTTCGATTCCGGTCAAGGGCATGTACCTTGGTTGCGAGCACATCCCTAGTAGGAGGTGTGCAGGAGGCAGCTGATAGATGTTTCTCTCTCATCCATGTTTCTGACTCTCTATCCCTCTCCCTTCCTCTCTTAAAAAAACCAATAAAATATATTTAAAAAACAACAACAACAAAAACAAAAAACAAAAAAATGACAAGGTCCTGAGGAATACTACTGGCCAGAATGAAGGGTAAGGGCCCCCAGGCTAAATTCTAGTTAAGTTAATCCGGAGTTGACTTCTAGCCAGAAGTTTATTTGGTCCCAAGAAAAGTCTACGAAATCGCCCTAAAGATAACAATCCCACAGAAGGTCGGCAACTGTGTTCAGTACTGGGACCAAGAGGAGCGGGGACTTCGAGTAAGAATAGGTAAGATCATAGAATTGTTCTGTGGTAGGTCGTTGAGTAGGGTGGGGGCTGGTGGGGCGGGGCAGGGCTGAGAGACAGGGACCAGCACAGACAGGACAGTGAGGGGTGATGGGGAAAGCCTGGCTCATAGGGGTTTAGGGTAAGGGTCCGAGGCTTACGGTTCCTCAGGAATTTGAGGTCAGTCAGTCTGAGGTTGACATTCCGATACAAGCTGCTTGGGGTGGAGCCTGGGGTACAGGGGCCCTCTTCAACTTGGAGGAGTGGACCCAGAATGGACATCCCCGCAGCTGGGCTGCCGTCGGTGTGGCCAGTAGCCAGTGTGGGCCTGTCCACTTGGACTCCAGCGTCCCCATGCTGCAGGCTGCCTGGAGGAACACTCAATCTCCGGCTCTGGTGGGGACCAAGGGGAGCGTCAGGGGGAGGCCTGGGGAGAACGGGTCGGTGAGGGAGGCTGAGGGGAGGGAGCTGACCCAAAGGGCCAGAGGAGGTTGGAAGGTTCCCAGTAGGAAGGGTCTGCCATACGTAAGCTCAAAAGGGCCGAGGATGGAGGGCTCGAGGGGTTGACTGAATGTGAATGAGGGCGAAGGGAAGTGGGGTGTACAGGTTTCTTGGGCCTCCACACTTAGTGAGGTGTTGCTTCAGGAGTGAGTTCATTTTCTTGATGTTGCCAGAGGCTTGAGGACGGCTATGGATGTGTAGGCTCCAGCGGATCTACAGGGCAGTGGCAACCCCTTGGGCGACTTTAGAGATGAAGGCCAGACCACTGTCCGACTGTAGGGAGGTGGGCAGGCCAGAGCGGGAACAGAATGTTCAGCGAGGGCCTCACCCACCTCGGTAGCCTTTCCTAGGTGGAAGGAAAGGCTTCTACAACCCAGAGAAAGTGTCTACAAAGGGTAGTAGACACTTGAAAGGCCTTACAGGGGGCATGTGTTTGAAATCAACCTGCTGATCTTGACCGGGAACGTGCCCTCTGGCCTGGTGAGTGGGGAAGATGGGGCATTTGGAGAGCCCCCCGGGGAGAGGTCTGAGAGCAAGTAGAACATTGGCTGTGTATGAGCTTGAGATGTGTGGCCTTCTGGTGACGGGATTAGGGTTGAAGGGATTTCAGGAGGGCCGATATCCTACGTGGAGGGAGCTGTGGATCTGGGTTAGGATGGCAGTGAGCCAGGCGCTTCCCAAGCAGCTCCCGCCTGTGAGCTGGGACTTTCCTGCAGTGGTGCCGGAGGGGTGAAGAGTGGGGACACCTAGGAGTTGGGGTTCCGCACACTGGTGTGTGGCTGCCCTTCTCACCTCTCTGTCCTCCTTGTTGTTCCCTAGGGCAGGGAGTCCTGTCAGATTGATGGCCCTGACAATGGGTCACTGCGACTGCTTTGTGGAGTCCTGCTGCTACGTGAAGGAGCTTGAGAATGAAGCTGGTGTTGGTGGTCAGGGACCCTCTGGTTGTGAGGAAGCCCTGCTCCTTCCAGACTGTAGCGTGAGAGGAGGATGTGAAAGGCAGAAGGGAGTGAGTATAGATATTGATATCTGTCCAGTTGCTAGAGTTAATGCTCAAGTCAGGGTGGTAAATTCTGCCTTCTGTGAGGAGGTGCTGGGGGCAGGGCCCCTGAATCTATGGTCTGGGCGTGGGAGACAATGGCATTGACCGCTGTGTGTGCGGGCTCTGCCATCTACGAACCAGGTGTCCACTGCCTCTGGGAGAGGTGCATCGGTGATGTGTGGGAAATAAGGCTGCTCAAAATCTAGGAGGTCTGGGCCTGAGTGATGCTCATTGTCACCTGCAGGTGGAAGTGGGAGCCAGGTAGCTGCGTTCAGGGAAGTGCTGCGGCATAAGGTGATATGGGAGCTCCTAGGAGGGTGAGGTGAAGGGCCTGGAGTCCGGAGGGGGAAGGAAGAGGGTGGCTCTGGTGGAGATGAGTTCTGAGAGTGCACGTGGGGGTAGACGGTCACTGGCTGGGAGAAGGTAACTGTCTGGCTTTCCTGGGCCAGAAGGGCCGCTGTTCCCAGAGCCCAGAGGCAGGTGGCCAGTCCCTAACGGTGGGGTCCAACTGTTTAGAAAGATAGGCAACGCCCTGAGGTCTGGCCCTGATTTTTGGCCCAGGAGGCCAAGGGCGATGCCCTTCCTTTCATCCGTGTATAAAATGAAGGGTTTGGATACTGCAGGTTGTGAAAAATAAGAACAGATACCTAAGTCACCTACAGCCTTACAAGGTGAACGACTAATGTAATCGCTTCCATCAGCGACAGGAGCGGGGATTTATTAGAAAGACAACTGTTAGAGTAGACAGTGGGGCAAGAAAGGGGAGACCTTAGGCTTGGTTTAGGGGGAGCTTTTTGATTAGGACTTGAGAGAGAGAAGCATAAAGACAAATTTAAGGCAAAAGATAATGAAAATGCAAGAAAAAGGGAGATTTAAGTGCTTTAACTCTCTGATTTGGGCAATTGCACAATGCTGGGACTACGAAAATCTCTGATAGCTACATTTGGTTAAACGGTATGTTCCTAAGATGAAGGCCCAATGACATTTAAGGTCCTTCACTATCTGGCGCCCACTTCTCCAACCCTATCACCCCTCCCAGTGAACTGCGCCCGAATGACTCTCTGTTCTGCATGTCTTCACACCTGGGCTCGCTGGGCTCGCGTCCTCTGGCCAGAATGACCTCACCTACCTTTCTGCTGTGAATTCCAACACACCAAGATCCCAAACTACCAGCCCCTTCCTTAAATGGGGACAGTTTCTTGCTTTCCTTAGTTCACCTGTAAGGGAGGGAATAGAAGAAAAAAAGGGTAAGAGATTGAGGAGTTGAATCTTTTCCCAGGAAGTTTAAGGGGGACACCCAAGGTGAAAGAGGCTATGCACAGGGAGCTTCTTAGGAACGCATCTGAGTAGTTGCTTGGTTCAGGAGGGAATGGGAAGTCTGTGGGCAGGGGGCTCGAAGCCAGCCTGACTTCTTCACGTAAGGAAAGGACACTTTCTTCATACAAACATCAGGTTCTTCCCTCATTTTAAACAACACAAATAATCTATAATTTATTAGAATGATTTGTCTGCAAATGATAACACTGACCAGTTTCTAGAGATAACAGCTTATGTTCTCCTTTGAGTAATACTAAAATGCACTTGTGTTGCACCAATAAAAGAAGCATGTAAAGACAAGGAAGAGAACAGTATGGAGTTTCCTCAAAAAACTAAAAATGGAACTCCCATTTGACCCAGTGATCCCACTTCTAGGAATATATCCCAAGAAACTAGAAACACGAATCAGAAAGGATATATGGATATATGCACCCCTATGTTCATAGCAGCACAATTCACCATAGCTAAGATTTGGAAACAGCCTAAGTGCCCATCAACAGATGAGTGGATTAAAAAACGGTGGTACATCTACACAATGAAATACTAGGCTGCAGTAAAAAAGAAGGAGTTCTTACCATTTGCAACAGCATGGATGGAACTGGAGAGCATTATGCTAAGTGAAATAAGCCAGGCAGAGAAAGATAAATATCACATAATCTCACTCATTTATGGAAAATAATGAACAACATAAACTGATGAACAAAAACAGATCCAGAGAAACATCGATCAGAACGTCAAACCTCAGGGAAGGTAGGAGAGGGTGGGAGTAAGGGGAAAAGATCAACCAAAGGACTTGTATGCATGCATATAAGCCTAACCAATGGACACAGACAACAGGGGGGTAAGGGCATGAATGGGGGGGTTGGAGGGGTAATGGAATAAGGACACATGTAATACCTTAATAAAGAAATCTAAAAAAAATAAAAATTGCCTATATATAAAAATCGGAACATTTACATAAAAATAAATAAATAAATAAATAAATAAATAAATAAAGACAAGGAAGAGACCATATCAGCTTTGGATAAAAAAACTTACCTCTAAACCCAAACTGACCATGTGCCATCAAATTTACATAAAAACAAGTATAAGTAGGATGTCTCTCTCAATCCATCAACTCCCCTTGGTTGACAAACCTGCAGGGCAAGAAGGCAGTAGTGTTCACTGTTTAGTTATCACTTTATCCAAGGCAAAACTCTGAGCCCAAGAATGCAAGTATCCTAGGCCCTTAGGATTACCTGGCTTGTGCTGACAAAGGGGGCTTAGTATCACAACGAGGCAAAAACATGTAAAATAGTTCATGCAGCCAACCTTATTTATTGAGAAGTCCTAATTTTATTGCCCGATTAGCAACATGTTTGTTCCACAAACTAATTTCTCATAAAGCAAAGCACAACTTTTTCTTATAAATAGTATAAATTATTTTATTTACAGAAACTTGTTACAAAACAAATAGACTATATATTTCTTCTCTTTTAAATATCCAAAGTAATTTCTATCCCTTGACATTTGTTCTTATTCTATACAGCAGCCAACACAAAGTCCAGCTGAGATGCTCTTGATTCTGTGCACAATTACCAAACTAGTCACACATTTAACACAGGAGATTGCTTTTATGACCAAGCTCAAAAAACAGCAAAATGCTTTCAAGCCTCACATTCACCTGACAGTATGTAGTGCTCATTCAATGATATGAAAATGTAAAATGTTTTGCACAAAATGTAAAAATGATTACTTTCTTCTAAACAATGGAAGTTTAAACAATCATTTTCCAAAGCCCAACATTTGCCCCAGGACAGAATGAGAGATATCAAGGAATTCCTTGGCAACAGAACTCGCAGGAAGACAGCTGCCTTTATAAATTACATTTTTCAAATTACACATTTTTTTTCAATGTTCTCAGAGGTACTCTGTATTACATTTTTGGAATACAAAAAATTTAAATATTCTATTTAAACTCAATATTTCATGAGTGAGTAACAAAATGGACACGTCATGTAAGTTGCTGGCTGACGAAACGTTTTGTAACCCCTGGTGCCACTGGGCAATCCACCACCAGTTGAATTACGGTGAACCAACAAGTCTTAATTTAAAATACCTTATAAAATGACCAGCATCGGTGGTTTTCAACTCCTCTCCTAAATTTTTAGACACAGTATTTAGGTGGAAAAAACAAACTCCAAAAGTTCAACTGAACATTCAAGTCTTTTTAAAGAGAATCTGTCTAAGCTTAAAACTAGGTTCAGGCACTTTCAGTTTTTTTCCATTAGTTTTAAACCACATCACATACCAACACACGTGTGCTCAGAGGGTACACATACAAACACACATGCACACACATTCTCTCTCTCACATAAAACAAAAGAAAAGCAGTGTGTCACTTAGTTACTTGTCGTCTATCGGGAAGCCAGGCAACTAGGGAGAAGCAATGCCCACTTCATCGGTTGAATCCACTCCCGAGACGTTAAAGGGACAGAAAGACGTTCACAGGACAGAGGCATCCCTTAAACTGCAAAGGAGGCAGGTTCTAGAACTATTGGCTTGGCAGTGAACCACTTCAAATTATAAAAAGGTATTTACTTTTATTAATTAATAAATAAATACTAGATGATCTCAATTGTACCAAAACAGGATATCAGAAAAAAAGACCTGTGCAAAAATACATATTTAAATATGTACAATTCATTTTTAACAAAATATGTCTTCTGAGATAGGGATACTTCCATATTTATAATAGAACAAGAAATTCCAAAATAAAGGTACAAAAGTAGGTTTTGTATAATTCTTTGTTCATCATTGCAGCACTTTTTTTTTTTTCGGTTAAGAAAACTGCAGGAGTTGTCATGAAATTCTATTGGAAAGAATATAAAAATTATCTTGGTTTTAAATTGATACCAAAGTCTGTCTAGAAACAACCCAACCACTACAAATTTGGTTTTTGCAAGTTAATTTAATTCAAAAAAATACTTGTACTCCTGTGTTTTAAATGGTCTTAACTGTTCATAATAAAAAGTAGCTGTAGGAGAAAATAAAATATTTGAACAACAGTCTAAAATTTAATAGCACTGTTTAGAATATGTCTGTTTGTGGCAGGCAGAATCCAAAATGGCTAATTTCCTAATCCCGATGCTCTTTGTACTATCGGGAAACATAATAAAATCCAATTAAAACCTCAGTCTAAGAAATCAAACGATCAACACTGCTAATCTAGATATATCTACATTATTCTAAACCAACTTGCTACTGTGGATCCTATTCACATCTTTCGGAACAACATGATCTGTCTATAAATTCCATCGCTAAAAGCAACTTTATTTATAACCATCAAGTCCCCTTGGCTCTGAAAATAAATTCTACCCATACCCCATTGCACTTGTCACCAAGGAATCAAGTAAGTACGTTCTGATTTCCTCTCACCTCCTCTCCCTCCACTGGGATGGAACAACCAGACTGATTTGTCCTGACCACACCACACTGGCTCATCCAGGCTCTCTCCTTACTAAGCTTTCCCATAGCATCATTTAAAAAACATTTACTGATTGATTGCATAAAGAGTGAACAAGATACTCTTCTCCCCATCCTTTTAAAAAATCAGTATTTTACATCAATTTATAGCTAAAGTATCTGCATAAAGTTTTTGTTTTCTTACATAATAAGATTAATTCTGTAGCAATTCACATTATTAGGCTGGTAACCAAGTATTTATTCATTCCACCTGTTGTTGACCTGAAAGTCCCTGAAACAGAAGAAACCCAAGAATTGCAGGGAGGAAGGGCTGCAGGACAGCCCTGCTGGGCAGGCACGCCCCGGGCAGGAAATGTACCCTGTGTTCAGCAACTTCGTGACTCTGCTAAGCACAGGTGCCTGGCTCTCCTTTCAGGAGCTGTGGTGGTGGAACCACCTGTTAAGCAACTCCAACTTACCCCCGAATTCTTAAGCAATGGTGTTTAACATATTAAGCTCCTTCTTTTGGGCTGGGGTACTAGAAAAAGTGTGCTGGAAGGTTTCTGAAGCGCTCTCAGGAAGATGGCCGGCATGAGTCCCAGGAGAAGAGGGTATTGGGCATGTGCACACACTACTCACACCCCCTCCCCCACCCTGCACGCCTGCTTCCCATCCCAGTGCAGCCAAACACACCTCTATGATGGCAGGGGGAGTGCACACACAGTGTGGAGAGCGCCCAGAGCGGTAGTTTACCTTCCTCCCAGGCAGCGTCCGAGGGGGAAAGGGGGTAGTGCAGAGAGGGCCTTGAAAACATTTAAGTCTATTTATGACTTTGTGAATGACAGTTTCTGCTGCATCCTGATAATTTCACTTTATAAAGGCAATTTTTGGAAAACAGGAGACTGGGCAAAGACAACCAACCCAATCTGCCAGACTGTTTTATCATGAAGACTTGAAGGATAGAAAAATTTCACCTCTTTGGAAATCTTGGAAAAAATTTTCCCCTAGTGATTTTTATCCACCCTCCTCAAATTTGGCTTTCCATTATCAAAACTAGATTGCATTTTTCTTTTTAAAAAAATCACAGAGATTGCTTTTGTACCATGAAAAGTAAGCCTCTAAAATGGTGTACGCTTGCTCTCTGGGCATCACTACTTTAAACCAGTCTGTAAGTTAGAAACTTCAGACAGTTTCTTATCCCAAGTTACTTGTACAATGCTGGGCAAAATACAGGCTATTGTGTCCCGGTGCTAACACCCACATCCCGTTCCTGGAACCCCGCTGTTACAACCCAATGACAGCGGCCCTTCTCATCTCCCTCTCCGGAGGCTGCTCAGGGGAGCGTGCTGTCTCCCCTCCGGAAGGTGTCTCCAGTTAAGGTGCCTAAAGGCTACAGTGACCTGCAGAGGGCAGTGTAAAAAAGAACTGGGGTGGGGAGAGGAGGGAGAGAGACAAGTCTACAGTAAAGTTCCAGAACATGCTTTCACCCAGCCAATCTACTCGAAGAGTGGCTCCATGATATACTGCAAGTTAAAAAACAACACAAAAATTTCTCACAGATTGGTAACGAGTAGTCCAGACCACTTTAACACTGATAGAAGCAATTCGGTGGCCGAACTTGATCCAGTGTCCTTTAGAGTACTCACTGCTACAGACACAGCTTCAGGGAACTCCTCGTTAAAACAACAGCCGCAGAGCTCCACCCTTGAGGCCGGCAGGAGGTTGGGAAAACAGACTCAAAGGCATCGCGGAGTCCAGAGTGCTGAGTGGAGGTGTAACTTGTCATCAAAAGTGTCCGGGCTATTCCTCCCCATGCTATTTTCAGTTGTCAGGGACGTGTCTTTGGCTTTCAAAAGAGAGGGGGTGGGAAAACATGGAAAAGGAAGTGAGCAGTTGTACACTGTGCTATCCCAACGTGAATGAGAACGCTCCAGGCCGAGGCCTCCACAGTCTGCTCTGCGCTGACTGGGGATGCCAGGAGTCAGCTAAAGAATTTGGTCTTAGCTTCCAAAAACCATCAGCACTCTTGGGCACAATCATTTTGAAAGACTAAGTTTTAGAAAACTAAAACTGGAAGAGATGCCACTGGGTTTCTAGCTTAGAGAAAAAGTTCACATGTTTGCCTTTGGCGTTATTTACTGATTCTTTGTCCTGGAAGGTGTTCCAGGTTGTCACGAGAGCTGAACAAGGTCAGCTAGGCTAGCCCACACAGGTGTGAAAACTCACACAGAGCAGAGCCCATGCTGGGGGAGTGAACAGAAGGGGAGCCCCATCTCCTGGGCTCCCAGCATGAGCCACCGCATCGTTCCCTGGTGTAGGGGCTTCGCCCGGCTCAGTCATCTCTCCTTTAAGGTCCGCTCCATGAGGAACAGCGAGGCCAGATTGCTACTTTTCTCAGAGCAGCGTTCTTTCAAGGATTTTGGAGTCATGGGTCCCTCTAAGATTTGGATGAAAGGATTCCTCTTGCAGTAAATGAGCAGAGACATAAAAACATACAATACTTTTTTGGGGTTCACAGATCCTCTGATTTCTAGCCATGGGTCCCAATAGCATCTGTGCAGCATAATAAAAAATAATCCACAGCACAGAGGAAATCATTCTCAAATACAAAGTTGTCGAAATGAATTTAAAGAACAGAATGGAAATGTAGGCTGTCTGTCCTACTGGGACAGCCCCCCGAGATGGATGGAATCAGAGTTGGCAAACTTAGCCTGTGTGGGCTCTATTCGCTTAAAAAACAAATATAGCTTTAAAAAGTGGCCAAATTTCTCACACAAGTCTGGACCTGCAGTATCTCCTTGAAGATGGTAACGAGTTAGCAAGAGCAGCAGATGGGGCTTCCACTCCTGTCCCAGCGCTGCTGCTCGCTGCGCCTTCCTGTCCCTGGGGGCGTGAGGTCTGCGGCCACGTCTCCATGAAGGCAGACTGTACTCAGGAATACAGAGTGGGCACCGCCACACAGTGGACCAGCCCTCCTGTGGGTACACCATTTCTGGAGGTGTCTGCACTGCAGTTTTGTGCTTATAAACTACACGTTAAGCAGTAATTACGAACCAAGGAGTACAGGCACACCGTCACCTGC
This sequence comes from Cnephaeus nilssonii, assembly GCF_951640355.1. Taxonomy (NCBI): domain Eukaryota; kingdom Metazoa; phylum Chordata; class Mammalia; order Chiroptera; family Vespertilionidae; genus Cnephaeus; species Cnephaeus nilssonii. The sequence goes on along the minus strand of NC_137088.1, from coordinate 50,718,178 downwards.
CCGGGACCCCTGCTCCAAGAGCCAAACAACACACAAACAGCTCAGGTGCATTTCAGGCTCAAAGAGAAGAATTCAAGCAGCTGCTATTTAAATTCATGGATAATTATTTCCCCCATGATTTTGGCACTGAGTTTAATTCACACAGACACTGGGGAAAACTGTATCACAGTAAGAAACTCCTTGGTATTTTCTGGAACAGTCCTAACCTGGCATTTGAGTTAGGTTCTGAAGGTGAGGCAGGAAAAACAAACAAACAAAGAGCCTCACATTTTAGATCAGGGCTCTGGGATGGTGCTGCTGAAGTTCCTGTTCGTGAGCAAGGTGAGGAGATATCCTGATGCATGAAACAACAAGATGAGAGATGAGCTGAACGTTAGAGCAAAGGAGGCTGGAGGAATGGCTCCAGGCGAGCAGGCCAGGAGAGAAGTGACAGGTGGAAGGGTGGGGGACAGATAGACAGCGTAAGCCAGAAAGCCACGGTTAATTAAGAATCCAACACCCACGCAGCCACTCTGCACAACTCCGCCACTGTCAGATTTCTTTTTAATCTATGAATTTAGGAGAGTTTAGTCTCCTGCTATGCTCATACTTATGTTGTTTTTTTCTGCCTCCCTGGAAAAGAGGAAGGGGAAAATATACAGAGTGTTAAACCAGAAAATGTAACATTCTCTGATGTAAAAATATTAAAAGCTTTCTTTTTAAAATTTAGATCATCCCTTTCTAGGTCAGTGTGATGTCAGCCCAGCTTCCTTCCGAGGAGCACACTAGGACCTGCTCTCCAGGAAACAGCCTGCCTCCTTCCTGAACAGCGACCCCGCGGCCTGCCCTCCCCACACCCCGCTCCCTGGGGGAGGGATCTTGCTGTCACACAGAACAGTTTCCATGGCCCTATTTGCTGAAATGCACTGCCGAGGCTTCCTGTCCCAGGGGCAGTGTCCAGGTCATCAGAAATTTTGGCAAAAGAAAAGCCTGTTTTACCTTTATATGGCCACAACTTTTCCTTTTCTTAAAAGATATCAGAAAGCTAGACATTCTATTTATAGGCAAACCACCCAACCCAACCACACAGATGTCCATGCTGGAGAAAGATGTCAAGGGAGGGGATGGCTCCCAGCCTGCTTCTTACCTGATGAAGGAAGGAACTGCTCGTCAGTCCTGGTGCCCCTGGGCTGGCGCCTGCGTGTTTCACATGGACATTGTTCATGGCTGGCAATTTGGCAACCTTAGTGGGTTTGCTGCTGCTGCTGCTGCTGACACCGCTCGAGCCAGGCGGGCACTTCCTTTTCTTTCCTATGAGTTTGTCCAGAGGAGTGTGCGAGTGCGAGTAAGCGCCGTGGGAATTGACGGGCAGTTCACTGGACTGGTGGATGAACGGGCCGAGGGAAAGCGTGGAGTCGCCGCTGTTCACCATCACACTCATCCTCTTGATGGACTCGGCAGGGCTACCTCCGGGGGCGCCCCTCCCTGACTGCTCGTGCCGGACACTCACCGAGTTCGCTTTATTCGTCACGCAGTTGAGGCCGATGCCGTGGGAAGATGTTACTGTGCAGGGGTAGGGCGGCCCCGAGTGAGCCACACAGTTCTTCCTAAAAGACTCCATGGAATGAGACGAAGAGGCGGCGGCAGCGGCGGAGGCAGAGTGAACTAACAGTGGGGAACCAGCTTTGCGCTTCTTCCCTGAGGTGCCGCTGGTCCGGCTGCCACTGGTGTGACAGTCAGTGCTGCTCCCAGAAGACTCCTTGGGCCTTGAAGACTTGCTGGACTTCAGCTTCTGAGGTTTCCTGGACAGGGGGGAGGAGGGCACCGAGGAGAGGCCAGAGGGCGTGGACGGGGATGAGGACGAGGACACTTGTCTGGACTGCATACTGCACACGGGGTCCATGGCCCCGGACGCGGCAGGCTGTGCATTTAGTGTGGTTCCGTGAGCTGGTACCGATTTGCTGTTTGGGGAGCTGCAGGTGGAGGAGAGCAGGGCTGGGGATGTAGATATGGTGGCTGCTGCCAGACAGCTGGCCCCACACTGGGATGTGGGCAGTGAGTTTGTCCGGTGAGGAACACGGGTGGAGACGGGTGACGTGGTACTGGGCACTGGTGGGATTTTCCTGCAGAAAGGAGAGGACAGGGAGTCCTGGTCAGCATGGCCCCTCCTGGACACTTCCAGACAGTCACCGCTGCATCGCTGGGGCTGAGAGGCACGCTGCTGTCAGAGTGCCTCTGTGCCTCCCAGCTGCTACCGCCCAGCTTCACACCATGTCCCCATCCCGCAGTGCCCTGATTCCAGCTGTCAATTGTTCTGAAAATAGGCCACGACGTAATACTCCCATATCTTCTGCCCAGAACACCGTTACCCCAACTGCTGTTCCGCCTTTCGTTTCAGCCCACCATCACCTTCTTAGGAAACCTATCCAGGGACTCCCACTGCTCTGTCCCGGACGCTGGCTCCACTGTGTGACTGCCCATCACTGTCTGACCCTCTGTGGATGAAGCCATCCACAGCTTACTCACCACTGACAGCAGAGCCAGCACAGTGCCGGGAACACAGAAGGCTCTGAACGCCGAGAGAATTAACAAGTGAGGAAGGTAGTAATAGCTAAGTAATAACAACTGCTGGTCCGAATTACTGGCCTGAACGACGCTATGAGCTTCAGCCCCAAGTCTTGGGACTTCCAGTCACAGTGCTGAAACAGTGTATTCTGTTAATGATGTCTGGGCAAAATATTTATTTGGGGACAGGAGTCACTTAAATAGTCAAAACAGGAAGACCCCTTTTATCTTGGCTCTGATTTTAAAATGTGACAGCACCAACATTTCAAAACCCCTATGGCAGAGCAAGCACTGAGGTATTGCCCCAAAAGTGGCCTGATGGGTGGCGAGCACCAGGACTGCTCTGCCCCTGGCTCTACGGGCAGCCCTGGCTGACTGGCTCCCTCATCTTTCAAGTGAGAAAGTTGGCTAGACTGCTGCCCAAGCTTTCCACATGCTTTTAAAGAAGAACTATAGTTACTAATAAAAGAAACTAATGATGGCAAGTGTTTGCAGCAGCTTTAAAACTCCCATTCAGGAGTGTGACTCTGTCCCTGGTAGGTGGTTCAATGGGTTAGAGCATCATCTTGCTTGTGGGTTTGGTCCCCAGTCAGGGCACATACAGGAGTCAACCAATGAATGCATGAATAAGTAGGTGGATCCACAAAACCGATGTTTCTCTCTCCCATTCTCTCCCTTTCTCTCTCCCTCTACAAAATCAATTAAAAAAATATGTGGCTCTCCAGGAAACAGCCATGGTGGTGCTTCTCAAGTCCATGGGGGTGGGGCCGACATCAGGAGATCCCAACATGAACTCAAGATTGAGAAACCAGCTGCACCTCTCCTGTGCTCTCATGGAGGACAGCGCCTGGTGTGACCTGAGAGCTCAGTACAAAAGCTGAGGCCCCAGGCCCACGCCATACCTACTTCATCGGGATCATCTGTGTCCCCACAAGGTCCCAGCACCTTTGAGAAGCCCTGTTCTCAATGAAGTACAGGGGCTCCTGCAGTGGCTTCTCATGGCCACCAGGTGGCTGAGAAAGTCAGAGCCTAAAGAACAGGCTGCTGCTGGACCAAGTCTGGGAAATGAAAAAGCATGGTGTGTGTGTGTGGAGGGGGAGGGGAGTTTGTGGCTCTCCCTGGATTACATTACTGGTTTCTCTCTTAAAAGCTCTGTTAAGTCATTCATTACCATTTGTATAAAGAGCAAAAAAAGAATATGGCATATTGACTTGTGTTTGCATAAATGAACTGCAAAGATATAGAAGCAACTAATAAAAACGTTTATCTAACCTGGATGGTGTGGCTCAGAGGTTGAACATCAACCTATGAACCAGGAGGTTATGGTTCGACTCCCGGTCAGGGCATATGCCCGGGTTGCAGGCTCCAATTCCCAATAGGGGGCATACAAGAGGCAGCCGATCAGTGATTCTCTCTCATCATTATGTTTCTCTCTCTCTGTCTCTCCCCCTCACCCCTGAAATAAGTAAAAATAAACTTAAAAAATATAAACGCTCCCCCTCTCTTAAAAACAAACAAACGTTTGTATGTGGGGATGGGAAGAGGGGGGGAGAAGGAGAGAGAGAACAAACTCAAAGTCATGAACCTGCTTCTTCGGAAGTTCACAGCGGAGAGGAAAACCTCTCCACACAGCCACTAGGAACTAAAACTTTCACCCAAACCGCTGGCCTAATCCCATAATCCACTTACCCATATTCTGAGGATAAAGCATTCTTAAGACCCCTCTAAACTCTTAGGAGGACAATACCCACCGTTTAATGAGCTTCAGGTACGTCATAAAGAAGGAAGAGGAGTCTCTTATTGCCTAAGAACCAGGAAGACACACGGGAGAGAGAGCAGAGTGACATGGCTCTGGTTTCCTACGTGAACCCATGCAAGTCCTATTAATGAGCATGGAGATAGTTCTGTAAATGTGGGCTTCACTCAACTTTACTAGGAAACTAAGGGAGGCAAATGGATGTCCTGGCAGAGTCCATTCAGGGAGGCACTAGTAAATGATGCCCAAACAGGAAATTCGAAATGGCCTGTGGATTACTGGCCAGCTCCCTTTAGCAAGGCTCACTATTTTCCAAACTAGGTACCAGCAAACACTGGTTCCCAAGATGCTCCCCTGAAAGAGGTTCCCAGGTCAGAAGAGCTTGGGGGATGGTCCACATTAGAAAGGCCATCTGCTCTGAGGTTGCAACCATGGACAGTGACCACTACCGCACCAGAGAAGCCCTTTAGGGATGGCGTGGACTCTCCTTCCACCTGCAGTCCCACCTGGGAAACACTAGCATGTGAAATGCCACACAAGACCAGCACACCAGCTCCGCCACCTGAAACCTGCAGCAGCGCCACTGCTCTCGGAGCCGGGGCCGCCATGTGGCCCTGCGGCCTCTCAGACCTGGTCTTACTCCAGGCTCGCTTCCTTGCTCTTTCTCAAATGAATCCCAGTCCATTCTGACTCAAGACTTCCCACACAAGGTCCTTTCCGCCTGGCACCCTCTCCTCCCCACGATCCCATTCCTCAGCCAGCCACCTCAGTTCAGGATCAAGGCCCGCCTCTTCAGAGGGCCTTTCCTGAGGCCTGGCCTGCTCTGTCTCCCATGTCAGCTCTGCCTGGAACCACACTGCCTCTGGGTCCAAATGCTGGCCCTTCCACTAACCTGCTGTGTGACCTCGTTTCTCAGTCTCATTATCTGTAAAATGGAGATAATGGAGGTCACCTGGCAAAGCAAATGGTGAACATTAAATATATTTAATACGTTGCCTGGCATACAGTAAGCTCTCAGTGCTAGTGGTTACCTCTCTTATGACAAGCTATCACCTGTCTCCAGTTTCTGTTTATTGCTTTTTGTTTCTCCACCAACCAGAATGAGGGCTCCATACCTGAGCCTGGAACCCCAGCACCCAGAACAAGGCATATTTGCTGAAAGAGTGAATGAATGAATGACAAGGGGCCTTTTTCTAGGGCTACTCAAAGGCCACGCTTTCATTTAGATAAACGTATCTTCATTAAATTAGTCCCACAAGAGATAAAGGGCCAGTCCCCCATCCATCCCAGAGGCAGTGAGACGGGCACTCACTTCCACAGCTGCGCGTTCAGATGCTTCTCCACCATGAGGTTGAGGGCGCAGCGAATCCGGTTCCACCTGGAGTCAAACACATAATAGCCTCTTCCAATCTGCCGGCTCCCGAATGTGCAAAACTGAAAGAAAGAGCACAGGCGCCATGCTTGCTACCTCGGACAGTGGCACCCGGGAGGGTCTCTCCTGCAGGCCTGAAGCTACCACAAGAGAGCTTACTCTGAGCACCATAGGCTGTGAAGTATGAGCGTGACAATGCCTGGCCCTGAGTTTCATGGAGAGAAAGGGAGAAGCATGAGACGTCCCAGGACACAGTGCATGCCACCTCTGGGGCACCCTGTTCTGAGCTGCTCTCACACCTCGGCCGCATCCCGCGCGTACGGGCATGCCAAGGTCCCTGGCGCGCCCCCCTGCAGTGTCTCGTCCCTGCTGCGTGGGGAGGATCAATGTGGGGTGGATGTGGAACTTACAGATGCTGGCTGAGGATGATGACCTGAATAATGACAGTCCAGTTTTTCAACAGACTCTTCTTTGTCATCGCCTTCTCCCTCCTCACTGGATAACCGAGAAGCTGGCTCAGTGGCAGGCAGGGGAGGGTGTGGAGATTCATGGACTGGAGGAGGGTCAGTGGGGGCACTCCCACCTTGCTGAGCAGGGCAGCCTGGAGGCCTTGGTGAGCAGAAAGTGCAGCACTGATCAGATCACACGTCTGGGAATCAGCCGCCTTAACTCAGATACAACAACGTATCCAAAACCACCTAGGGGGCCGGGGCCACCCCTCGCATGGAGCAAACCTGAGCAGGTGGCCGGGAGTGCAGGATCCTCTCCCTTGAACTGCAGGATGTCACATGCAGCTGTCTGCCAGGTCTAGCCCAAGTGACCTCCAAATAGCTTTCCTTTCTACTGCCATGTGGGGGCTCAGGTTCTCCTCCTAATCTCCCCAAAGGAGGGAAAGTGTATATGGGATTTAAGAGAACCTTCCTTTGATTCCTCTTCAAATGTCACCTGGATCTGGGTTACTAAGGCAATGAATGACAAAATGCTCTACAATAACCTAAGAGGGAAGGAGGTGATAAAATGACTAGGTAGCATTACTACTTTATGTGAAAAAGCGACCTGAGAGCCTGCTACTCAGACAGCAATGGGTTTTTCCTCCCTGTCTGGTGGTTCTAGAATTAAGTTTACTTTTTTAGATGAAAAACTTCATTGAGAAGATGGCCAAAGGAAGGACTTTTCTAAGGACTCCTGGGGGGACCTGGCCACACTCCGGGAGCCTCCTCAACTGCCCTGACACAGTGTTGCTCAGAAACCAGAGGGCTCATGTGGGGGTAGGCTCAAGCTCACACTGGGGTTTCCATGAGGGAGGCACTTCCACCCCTCATGCGACAATTTCAAGGCTCAGACATGTGAGTGTGAAAGCCAGAGATGGCAACAACGTTGGCACATTCCTAGGCAGAAGCCCTCGCTGCCCATGGCTACCACTGGAGGCCTCCTTCTCTGTGCCGTTCTCTTTCCTTCGCTCAGGAAACTGGGCATATAGTCCTTTACTTCAACTTGGTTAAGTAGCAGGCACAGACATACATACATGCAGTCCAGCACTGTCTCTGAGGCCCAGGTACGATAAGTTTTCAGTAAAACACTCTGACCCATGGCTTAGTGCATGGCTAACATGCCTAATACATGTTTAGGCCAAAACCCCATATGAATGAATGAAAAAAGTATGTTGATAAATGGATGCTGAAAAAACTGAATGTGCCCAGCAAGGGATTCCCACTGCTGCACTTTGCGAGAAGCGAGACAAATGGATGGGAAATTGCTGCCAAAGCTGTGGGAAATGTCCCAGTCACTAACCTGCAGATAGGACCCGAGTGTCACCTGCTCAGTGGGCTGAAGAGACATGTAACACTGAGCAGGCAGGAGTAGATAATACTCGCTTTACTTTGCTGCTTGCATTGGGCCAAGAAAAGCCCAATGATGAACTAAACATTTTTTTCCCCCTTAAGAGTAAAACCCAATTTAAAACCATCTCATCTTCTGAGAGTGAGCCTGATGGACATCCCTGGACATCATGACCACACTGGGCGTACAGGGTCTCCAAGTCTGCTCTTGGAAGGAGGAAGAAAGAGATGGGAAGCTTGGCTTACCTTGGAAGACTGGGGGTGTGAGGTTTAGGTTTACTAGCTACGAAAGGCTTTGATTCGGAAGGAATCACTCCATGAGAGTTTTGGTGTGGCTCCTGTGAAGTTCTAGAAGGGGCGAGATGCGGGTCCCTGAGAGGCTGTGTTGATTGCTGAGAGTCCAGATGGCGAATCAATTCCTTTTCCCTGGTTTTGTTTTTGTGCTCGGCTAATAACACATCAAATCGTTTTCTTCTACCCTGGACAGCCCTCCGTTGGGTTAAGGAATGTGTCTGCAGACCAAAAGAATATAGAAACTGAGGTACTTCAGTAAGAATATTTTTCTATCATATATCCAAAACCATCATTCCCAATAAAAAAATAATCTGGAACATTGGCATAGCCAAAAGCTGCTCAGCATTTGATAAGCTGATCTTTTGTCTTTAAAATATATTTTTATTGATTTCAGAGAGGAAAGGAGAGGGAGAAATAGAAACTTCAATGATGAGAGAGAATCACTGATTGGCTGCCTCCTGCACGCCCCCCACTGGGGATCAAGCCTGCAACTGGGCATGTGTTATGACTGGGAATTTAACAGTGACCTCCTGGTTCATAGGTTGCCGCTCAACCACTGAGCAACACTGGCCAGGCATGATCTTTTTTCTTTAGCTAGAAGAGAGGCACGTATTCCAGGCTCCACATGGATGAGACTTTAGTGATGTCATTTCCACAAGAAGGAAGGGATGTTCACTGTGCCACTCAGCAGCAAACAGTAGATACCAGCAGGTGTGACAGTAACAATTCCTTTACTGGGGCTCTTACCAACTCCATTAGAAAAATCCCTCTTTGGGCCATTTAGGGTTTTAAATGTTAAAAGGGAAGAAACAATTATTCCATAATCTATCAAAAAGTCCTCTTTTAGTAAGTGTCAGAGAGTAAAAACAGCACAACTGTTTCTCTATTGCCATGAAGATGCCATGTGAAGAGAAAGTGGCTCAGAGGACCCTGGAGATGGGCTGCTGAGACCACGTAAAGTCTTAGAAGGCCAACAGGAGAAGAGATACAGAGGATCAGTGAATTCACCCACATATTTCCTTCTCTCTAGTTACAAAATACTGCAAATGATACTTCGTGTTCATGGCTCTACACATTATATAAATGTGTTGATCTACCGGTCTACATGTTTGCTACAATTCAAGTGGTTTAAGAGGAATTAGGCTTCTACTGTCCTTTTGAAATTCAATAATATAACCTACCTCCTCCTCAGATACACTGAAAACTGTGCATGCCCCAAATCTAACCTGGCAGGTAGATAAATGTGCTTAGTTTCTTCTTAAATTTTGACTTAATTTTCTTTAGTGTGTAATAAATCTCCAAGAAAGTACCCTGATTAAAGACAGGCCCTACTCTGTTCAGCGCTGTACCAGCACCTGACCCTCAATAAATGCTTCAAAACAAAGTATATAAAAATAATGGCCCTCCAACATGTGTCGAATGAACAAGGGAATACATATTGCCACTGACACACACGCTTGTCACTCCAGCCTCTCCTCATCGCTGAATGTCCCCTGGTGCTTAGCACAGAAAAGCAGGTGAAGAAAGTCAGCTGAGATGATGAGCAAAGAGAATGTCTACTGAGTGCTGAAGAACCTTCCAACACCAATCTGAGGCCCGCAGCCGCCATCAGAATCCTTTGGAGGCTGCCTAGGGTTCCCAGGGTAAAGACTGACCATGGCAGGCTTCCGGGCTATGCACACTCTAACACCAAGCCCCTGCTTCGTTGGTATATCAAAAAACAGCCGTCACACATGTTGCTTCCTCTCTCTCCTACCACTCTTTGCTCACATAAAGCATAGGGATTTCAGCCCCATGTTCCTGTGGTAAAGGAGGCTCGCCTGGCCCAGCCTCCCCACTGAAGGTTGTTATGACACAGCCCTCCTTCCATTCTTCATTCATCATTGATAACTTGACACTTACTTGAGTGATTATCAGATTAATCTCCATCTCTCTCATTAGACTGCAAGCCCCATGAGGGTAGAAACAAGCCTTGATTTTCTAAAACTCTGGTGTCCTGTGGCTAGCGAACTCGAAATCTGTTCGCATGAAAGGCAAAGAAAACATTTACACAGGACATTGGACAGATGAGGAAGTGAGGAAGGGACAGTGAGGGTGGCAGGCAGACAACAGGGAACGAGTGACAGGAGTTGAAGCAGCAGATGCCCTGAGAGAATGAACCAAGTTCTAAGTCCCCGACAGGAGAGACCTGGCGGCAGGGTGAGGAGCATGCAGTGAGGCACTCAGCATGGTGAGCCCACCAGCTGACTAGATCCAGCCCCGAGGCAGCCAAGGGCGAAGCGCCGGCAGACAGAGCACAGGAAGAAAGGAAGGGCAGGCCTGCCCAGATGCTGCGTTCCTGCCAGCTCTATGCTGCACTCATGATGGCCAGGGCTGAAGACGTCTCTTAATGTTATTATAGGACCAGCACCATGCCAGTCGGTGAGGATATTCTTAACAGAACACAGGGAGAGCACACATGATGTAAAAAGGAACAAGGGAGACAAATGTAGGATCCACAGTTCACCCATCAATAAGGTTTCAGAAGAAGGCAGACTGTGAGCTGATAGAGCTTTTGGTTCACAGCATGCCTCAGAGATGATTAAAAGAACATGTTGGATAGAGCAGGGATCCTTCACTGACCAGGGGTGTCGTAACCCTGAGACTGAGAGCAAGGTAGGCACGAAGGAAGCAGAGAGGATGGCGAACTGTGGTGATGATGTGGAGCAGGGCTGAGGCAAGCTCTCACAAGCTCCTCAGGGGCAGCCGAAAGGAACAGAATCATACAGAGCGCTCAAGTGGCTCTCTTCAGAGAACAACACACCACTGTGTGCATTCAATTAATATTATATACGCAATCTGTTCTGAGCTAGGAGTTTTAACCTAAAGATTCAGGGGTGGGCCTGCAGTGGGAATGTCTAACAACTCCTAAAATAGAATGCAAAATTCAGAATATACGTGTTTATATATTTTTTTCCTCAGGGATGAGGATTTGTGATTTTAAAAAAATTAGATATATTTAAAGGTGCCCTTAACCAATTCCTTTCCCCAAAAGATCAGAACTATTGTTGTAAGATAAAAATCTACAATAATAAATTAGATATTTAAATTAAATACTAAAAATTAGCCCTAGCTGGTTTGGCTCAGTGGATAGAGCATTGGCCTGTGGACTGAAGGGTCCTGGGTTCAATTCTGGCCAAGGGCACATGCCCAGGTTGTGGGCTCCATCCTCAGTAGGGGGTGTGCAGGAGGCAGCCGATCAATGATTTTCTCCATTGATGTTTCTCTTTTTCCCTCTCCCTTCCTCTCTGAAATCAATAAAAAAGTATATATAAAAAAAATACTAAAATTAAATTAGAAATTGAAATTGAAATAAGAACCACTTAGGAGTAACATTTCCCATTTTGGGGAAATTATAACATTCCTCCACTGTTTATGGATTGAGTGGAGCCTGAAATCTTTTATTCAAACACCATCTTTGGCAACATCCTATACAATAAAGAGCTAATATGCTAATTAGACTGGATGGCGAAATGACCTTCCGGAACGACATTCCAGAATGACCAGTGGGCAGGGCTGCAGGGCAAGCCGGGCTGCAAGGGCGGAGGCAGCCGGGGCTGCAAGGGCCAAGCCTCTTGCATGAATTTTGTGCATCTGGCCTCTAGTTTAAAGTAATACCCCAACAATTTTATTAACTTTTAGAAAACAAGACTAATTTTTTTTAAATCATTTTTAACCCCTCCTCCAAACAAGGGGCTTTAAATTATATACTTCAGAGCAGTGATTCTTAATACTTCTTGACTTTTTCTGAAGGGTAGTTGGAGACACTCTCCAGGGAAATGCAAATAGGCATACATGTTCTTTATGTAGCAGGTCCACTGCTGTGTGGAGGCCCCCTACACCAGCAACCCTTGTACAGCAGCATGCCACCTTCTCATCAGCAAACTGGCATTTTAAAGTCTGGACAGGAAGGAGGATCATTACATTTTCTTAGCTTACATATAAATTAGATCGTATGTTACCTAGTATTTAAAAAAACACACAACTAGAACAACAAAGCTATCTACAAGTCACAAAATATTAAAGTGTCTCTTTAAAATTTAAGAACCATGGTTTACAAAAAGATTTTAAGAATATTTATATATATGAAAATGAAATTTCTGGGCTTGCTCTAAGTCAGTATAATTTAAAGAGTAATGTGTAGCCTCTCACATTAAATTTCTCTGAAAATAAGAGACTGATCAGGAAAGCATTCTGTTCCTCTGGACCAGCACGGCTCACTGGACACAAACCTCTCTGAAGACTGCAGTTTATAACAACTGCACATTTTCTGAACCTGCGGCTTTCTCAGGAAAGCAAGTTACCCCTCATTTATAATTCAGAGCAGCGCACAGGTCAGACCCCCTCTAGCTACGGACCTGGGAGCAGTGACTGCCTGCCCACGCCCCGTGCTGTCCAGCGTGGCCAGCTGGGCCCAGGAGGCCACCTACCTTGCATGTCAAAGACCGGGTGCAGGGCTTCTTGGTGTCGAGATCGATCACCCCACAGTGTATGTCAGGGTCAAACTCTCTTTCTATCAATAAAAGCACACAGAAATTACAATGGGCTCACCAAACACTCCTCTTATTTTGTAAACAAGAAAACAGGAGAAATCTCAAAACAAATAAATGATAACTCAGATAAAATCTACATAATCAGTAAGTATACAATACCCAATGTGTGAGCGCTACAAAGAAGCAGGGACAGCACGAAGAGTGAGGATTGGTGCCACTAGACAACAGGAGAGACTGCGTGAGCCAGCCCTACTGCACTGTTCCATTCAGAAACAAGCCCCTCCAAAGTTGCTTTTACGTTGGCTACACACATGCACTTCAACCCAACCTCGAGGAGGCCAAGCACACTGCTCACGGAAATCCCTCCTAAAGCTGAAGCTGACCAGTGTTAAAAAGAGGACTTACAGACAGCAGTACATTTGCTCCCTTAAGAATGGCCAATTAAGACAGAGAAACATTAAGAGAAAATGTGAAATTACCTGATAATCTCTTATTTAAAAATTTCCTGTTATTGGAATTATCTTCAGACTTCTTTTCCAGAGTGGGCGGTGCAGGAAGCCCTTTGCCATTCAGCATCTGTCCAGGTGAAGGCAAGGTTGGCTTTGGTATTGAGGGGCAGTTAAGGCCAGGCTTGACTGAGGAACTCACAGTAGCAGGACAGGTTGGCCCCAGCGCAGATTTCAGTAGTGTACCATCCATCTTCGGATGAAGCTTTTCCATTTTGACAGAGGGCGTCATGCTGTGGTAGGGGAAGCGAGAACACCAGTACCTGAGTGCCCAGAGGCCCCAGGTAAACAGCGAGCCAGAGCGGGGAGGGAAAGCCTGATCCACCAGGACACTGCACACAGCGAGGCTCCCAGAGGCACCGTGTGGACATGTGTTAGGACCGAGCAGAAACCTCAGGAAGGTTACCACTGATTCAGGCTACAAGCCCTTCTGCCGAGGCACACAGTTCCTGTACCTGCTCTTTCATCATTCCAGGACCCCTTGCCCCGGAGCCCAGGCAGATCTAGGGTACCCTTACTCTGGTACCCAGTGCAACTTCTGCAAGAAGCAAAATATGAAAAGGACCAAAGAATATTTGCAGGGCATGTAGAGAATGTCTCTGAGAAATGTCATTTTTTAGAAAGGACTCCATAAAAAGAAAAAATTTAAAAATAAGAAAGAAAAGAAAGGACCCATCAAAACAAAAGAAATTGAGTGAGCAGAGAAAAACAACATTGGAATTAAAGAATATGTCCAAGAAGTGTCACTAAGGACTTACAAAAAGAAGCTCTTGACTTGTATCAATGAGCAAGACCACTATTTAATTAGTAAGAGATGTGTCACTGAAGTGATAAGTCTCCAGTCACTGAAAATGGTTTCTAATGTAGGAGCTTGAACTGTATGTGCCTGGCACACAGGTGCTGAGCACTGAACTGTGCCACTAACAAAGAACTGATTTCTCTTGGCATCTTACTGACATGATAATTTGGGTAGCAAATGTTGGTATGAAGCTAACAGCTGTCCAGGTCGCCGGAAAGCCCAGCTCCATGGGAAGAAGATGTGGCTGACGAGGTCTGATAAACAGCGGTGGAGTCCGTGCCCTAACAGCTGTAGGCTGCGAGGGACTACACACTGCACTGACATTTCTCTGCTCTCAGACAGCTCTAGCCACAAAAGCCAAGCTTGCTGCACTTGCACTTCTGACAGATGAGCAGAGGCCGGGGGCTTAGCAACCAGGACAAACAGCCCCAAACAGCTGTACCTGAGACAGCCTGACAACAGACACTGAGAGGTGCCACGGCCACTCCCAGCTGGCAAGTCCTTGAGCAGCAGCAGGTGCTGGACGCTGCCCCGAGATTAGCCAGGTTATCAGACCTTGGGACTGACATGTGGCACGCCCTCCAAAGGGAGGCAGGCCAGGGAAAACCACCCGCACCAAGGCTGAGGGATGCCACGACCAGGCAAGATGTGTTCTCTGGGAGTGCCCGGCTGCTCCTCACATGACCACAGGGAGCCTGCCAACCTTCAGCTCCACTGTGGAAACTTGGCCAAGCCCCGCCTGGCGGGGTGAACTTCCCCCCTCTTCCCTCATTGCTGGGGCGCTGCGCTGTGAGCCCAGGGGTTTGGGAGGAAGCGCTGCTTCCCTATTTGCTCTGCAGGTCCTGGAAAATCCAAGAACGGCACCTGGGAACCTCTCCCCACTTTTGTTTCTACTATTACCAACAGCAGCAGAAGCCCCAGCAGCCAGGTATTTCCCCTCTCCTGTGGGCCAGACACTATGCCAGGTGCTTGGCTCTAATATATTAATCCTACTGCTCCTGATAACCCTGCACAATGGTTGTTACTTTTAGGCTCCGAGAAAAACAGTGCCATGTCCAAGGCCGCACAGCCAGGAAGTGACAGAGTTGGGATGTGAACGAGGGCTCCTCGGCTACAGCTCCACCACCCCACTGCACCTCCTTCTTACCTGGAAAAGAGGGCTAACACAATACCTCTCATAGGGTGGGTGTGAGTTTCAATAGGTGGCACACAATAAAGAGCAGTGAGTGAGTATTATTCACCTTGTAATTAATGCTATTACTACTCTGTATAGTTGCCCATGATATGGTAGAGAAACAAAAAGAAATCAACATATATCTGAATTTTCCCTGTGTGGGTCCCTTTCCCAGGATGCCCAGCTACCCTTGAAGGACCGCGTGCACAGTTCCACCGGCATCAAGTAAGCGTCAGGACCCTCGCTGCCATACTCACATTCTAGCCTGGGGGACTCTACTCTGCTGAATGGGATGCATTGGCCTGGTGTTCCCCCTGAGCTGCAGTTTCTCTTTGGGCGATTTCAACAGCTTGGAACTTAATGAGGATGCGCTGAGAACACCGCCGCTGGCAGAGCGGCTGCTCCCACTGGCACTGCTGCCTTTGCTTTTGGACAGAGAAGGGAAGAAGGAGAATACTGACGTGGGAGGAACGGCCAAAGAAGGCTTGCTGGCTGAGCTATGTCTTCTTTCTGAAAAGGAAAACAAAGAAAAAAAGATACCGTGTTTTAGGCAAGTCTCCAATGGAACCTGAGTCTCCTGAAATGCAACACATTCCAGTTCAAAGATGCCTCACCATATTAAACTCCGCAGCTTTCAGAAATGGCTTATCTAGGCCCCACAGACTTATTGGGGATTCCAGGAACTGATCCTTCTGCTGAGGAAACATCTCAGCATAAAGAGCGTTTTCACTCACAAATAGCCATTAGAAAATTAAGTGGCCATTCTAACCTGAAAATACTGGGTTTTGCACCATGAACCTCCCTGGCTCCAACTTGCAGTCAGAGAGAAGAAAATTATTCATTCATCTGCAGAACCCTGCTAATTAACACCTTAAGGAATTCATTATTCCTTTCTAGCATAGTACCACTCCAATTTCAAAATAGCAAAATGTTAAAAAACAAGTTGTACCTTCCTTTTTTTCTGTCACTACCCACTAGCATATGACACCAAATAAAAATGTTTCTAGGGTTATCTTATCATTCCTTAAGAATCTGTGCTGAAATTTTCCGATGAATCATTTCACTCCCCTTTTTTAATCATCTCGCTCAACTACAGATGGCATAGCTCCGGTTCACACCATGAAGATGCCAAAGGCGCAAGACAAAAACACCACAAGCAGCTATGCTTGGCATTGAAACCAGCAAGTAATGCATACTTAAGTAGACTACATAGGTATAACGGATAAGATTATTTTCTGGAGAATCGCGTTTTCTCAGAGTAAGGCAATCCATATTAAATCAATCAAGAGCAGCTGAAGAATGTTATCACTGGACACAAATTATTTAGTAACTTTATCTACCTAAGTACCTTATGATGGTAAGTTAGTGCCTGCCTTCAATTAAATGTGTCATTTAAAATGACATTTGCTTAACTCTTAAGTTTTAAACTGTGTGTGATCCAATATTTACTGATCACAATGTGAAAGCTCTATGAGTATTTGACAAAGTAAGCATATTAGAATCAATGACTACAAGCATCACTTAAATGGTGTATTTCCAAAGGTTGGTTTATGCCAGTTTTGAGCCTCTCTATGCAGCTGCGATGCCTTGTTTCCAGATGGACATTAGTTCAACGATGCTTTATGACAGGGGCGGGGAACTTTTTTCTGCCTAGGGCCATCTGGATATTTATAACATCATTCGAGGGCCATACAAAATTGTTAACTTAAAAGTTATGTTGCTATGAAAAATGGTCCTAGATTTACTGAATTTCGAGTCCCGCCTGGGGTTGCCTTGGCAGAGACAGACCAAATGATAAGGCCCACGGGCCGGACACTTCCACCCTGCTTTACGAGGTACTTCATAACCTGCTCCACACCAGGACAAAATTATCATGCCATCTACCTACAGACAAAATCCAAATTCTCCAACTGGACCACATAAAGGCCACAACCAGGTTAGGAAGGCAAAACGGAGAGTGATTTATACGTGTCGGGTGCTTATTTTTTTCCTTTCTCTTCCTGTGTGCAGGAAGGGCAAACTAAAATAACTTAAGTTTACTAATTTTCCAAACATGACATCTGAGGTTTTTAAATTTAGTTTCTCTCTTGTCTGTGATGCCAAACATTCCGAATATACTTCCCAGCATCAGCACTTGCCAGCCAGGACTGTACAACTCTGTCTCCACTCTGCCACCTGCCGTGGATGGTGAAGCTTTCCTAAGCCATGTCTCAGCCATCTTCCCCTTGTAAGGCATGGCACAGTGCAAGCCTTCCATGAACATTTGCATGATCCATACAGCTTTTTTTGTGAAGAGGAGTGTTTTTTTTCTTTTTTCAAGGAATAGTTTATTGATTTTTCAGAGAGAGAGAGAGAGAGAGAGACAGAAACATACCGATGTGAGAGTGGAATATCTATCGACTGCCTCCTGCACCAGGACCTGGGGGATTGCGCCCACACCCGGGCATGTGCCCTGACGAAAAATTGAACCAGCAACCTTTCTATATACAGGATGATGCCCAACCAACTGAGCCAGACCAACCAGTGCAAGAGGGGTGATTTTGCAAATGATCCTAGACCAGTGGTTCTCAACCTTGGCTACACATTGGCATAACCAAATGAGCTTTAAATATACTGATGCCTGAGCCCTATTCTTAGAGACTGTGACTGAACTGGTGGCTTGGGCATCCAGACTCGTATAAGCTCCCCTGTGAGCCAAGACTGAGAGCAGGCTTTAGACAAGGCTAGTGCCTCAAACACCATTAACCACAGCTAAGTTAACATCTGTACAGTGCTGAGAACACCACCTGGCACATGGCGCTGTATTTCAGGGTTTGTTAAAGCTCACTGCTGCTACTTGTCCTCAACTAGTGTTTTCAAACTTCTATCAACTGCAAACTATTTTCATTGTTCTTACCAAAGCCACATTACATACTACTCTGTGCTCGACATTTTAAATTATCTTTTCTACTGTTCCCTACTCCTCCTTAGTCTGATACTACCCAGTCTCTCATGAGGGCATCATTGGTATTTTGGACAGGACAATTTCTCTATAGGTGTCAGGATAGTTAGAATTCCTGGTCTCCCATCCCTTCATCATCAGTAGTGTCCACCTCTCTGCCAGGGACCACCTGAAATTGCTCTCCATTTTCAGATGGCCCAGCTTAAAGCAGAGTACCTCACCTGAGAGATATTTTTCTAAAACTGTAGTACATATGAAACAATAGGTTTGGTAAGCTTGCTATATATTTTTCTGATATCTATCTATATAATTAAAAGCTTAAGCTACTGTTACAACCTGTTGACAGGTCACTATGACGTGCACTGACCACCAGGGGGCAGACACTCAATGCAAGAGCTGCCCCCTAGTGGTCAGTGCGCTCCCACAGCCAACCTCCAGAAGCTGGCCAACCTCCTGCAGTCCCTCCCCCCGCTGGCCTGCCCTGATTGGGACTGGGCGAGATGGCTCCGATCAGCCCCAATCGCTGGCCAGGCTTGAGGGACCCCACCCATGCACGAATTTGAGCATTGGGCCTCTAGTATTAAAATAATTAAATATTAAAATTAAAATATTCATCCATGTTAATGCATAAAAATCATCTTGCGCATCCCTGGTGGCAGTGTACTAAAGGAACACCACCATGTCTGTAGTATGAAGAGGGGAACCCAACAAGAACTTTGACTTTAAAAAAGTACACTCCTTTTACTTCCCTGCCAGTGGGGCTCAGCTGGTTGGAGCGTCATCCATGCACCAAAGGTCATCAGTGTCATTCCTGGTCAGGGCACATGCCAGGGTTGTGGGTTCCATCCCCTGTCGGGGTGCATACGGGAGGCAATTGATCAATGTTTCTCTCTCTCCCCCTTACTCCTTCTCTCTCTAAAATCAATAAGAATACATATATTTTAAAAGTACACTTTTACTATCCTCTGGGTATCAGAATTCTCAAGTCAAGTGTCTCAAGTAAATGTGATATATTTTTTTCTCTTGATATCAAAGGATGTAGATAAAATTCTTTAATTAAATACATTGCAGTCAGTTCTACTGCAATGCTTGTTTTGAGAATGTTGATTTATTCTAAAGCCATTGATATACTAAAAAAATTTTCAGCATAATGAAATTTTGCATTTGCTTTTGCAAGATTTTTATCTGCAAGCATTAGATGAATGCAGAAAACTACAAGTAGTTGGACTAAACCCTTGGAAACACACAAAATGCCCCCACACCCACCGCCCTCCTCAGGCCGCCATGGATGTGGGGGGCCAGGCTCCTGCGTGTCTGGTGCTACAAGTGTCCCTGCGTTCAGAGCACCTTTCTCCCACCATGGCACAACCGCTCACAGCTGCAATCCCAACACCTACTTCTAGAAGCAAATGCCAGGTTGTTTTCGAGGTAAACTGTCATATTTATTCTACTATTTATATGTATTTTTAACCACTTAATCTAAGTAAAACTGGACTACCATTTTTGGTTAGGCTCCTATCTTTTTCTGTGTCACTGAAGAAGTTTTGGAGTGTTGTGCCCATAACCCCATTTCCCCAATGCGTCTCCTGTGGTTTTTAGTGAACAATTTCATATAGTGCAGTAATTTTTTTAGGGATATGTTGTGTTATAGCAGAACTGACTATAACTTCAAGCTTGTTCTTTCCATTTTCTATCCCTATCATAGTCCATTTTTCCCATTTACTTTAGTTAACCCTTCATTTCTTGTTTATTGACTCCTAAAATGGAATTTTGCACTACAAAATCAAGACTCAAAGCTTCCAACCAACTGAGCCAGACCAACCAAAAGCTTCCAAACATTTTTGTTATCAGTAACATTTTTAAAAAATTATATTTTCTATTTCAACAATAAAAGCTATTTAAAAACTGAGAATGGCAATCTATCAGATGAACTTCCTTCATTCAGTAAAACTTGAAACAGGCCGAGCACGTGCATGCATGCGTGTGCATGTGCGTGTGCGTGTGTCCAAGATTCTGGCTGAAAAGTGCCATCTTAAGTCCTGGTCACACTGCTGAAGTGTGCTGCTCCTTCACATCAGTCTGTGACTTATTCTCTGGAAAGGGTGGCATCTGGCTTTCCCTTCTCAAGAAAGCAAAGAGGAAAAACCAAATTTAATTATAGTTGAGTTGGACTCTCCTCATCCTTTCACCGTGGGTCCTTAAAGTTTTCATAAGATTTTAAACTGGGCTTCCAGCTTAAAAAGGCTATGTTCCTAAATCAAAAGTGAAATGGGTAAGTTATGGGTAGGGTTAGGGACCTTATATTAAGTGGAAAAACTGGTGGCCAGATGCTAAGCATAACTGCAATATGGTCTGGTGAAGAGTCCAAGCTGAATTTTCAAGCACTCCTCTCTCCAGGGTCTGGCCCAGGCCCAGAGAAAGCCCACTCTGTCCCTGAATGAGGAGGGCACTTTGAATGGCTACAGAAAGAGGGAGTCAGGCAGACCAGCAGACAAACACAGATACAGAAAAAGACAGAGGAGAGATAGAGAAAGGTACGTGTGTGCACGCACGCGCTGGGGATGAGATGGGGGGATCTGGCAGACAGACAGATGTGAAGATAAAGGTAGAGAGAGAGCAAGATCTGGATGCATTGGGCTTTCTTTCCCCTTGTGGCTTAAACATGTGACACCACTGAAGGCAAGAGCAGGATACTGGGGGAGGAAAGGGGGCAGCACAGCTTTCTTTATGTCTTCCAGAGTGGAAAGCAACCAAAAATATTGAGTGTGTAATTTTGGAATCATGCTGAGATTTATATATTATACTAGTAGCCCGTTTGCACGAAGATTCGTGCAATAGACCTTCATTCACCTGGCTGCCTGCACCAGTTTTCTGCCGGCACCGGGACCCAGGCCTTGGCTGTGGCCACCGCCTTCTGCCTTCTTTCAGGGTCAGGGCTTGGCCCCAGGCGGTGGCCTTGGGCTCCGCCACACCCCAACGTCCCTGCAACCGTTTCCTGGTGGGCGTGGCTTGGTTGGTGGGCGTGGCTTGGGCATAGCGAAGGTGCGGTCAATTTGCATATTTGTCTATTATAAGATTATACACACACACACACACACACACACACACGCACACACAGACACCCAGGTACAAACCAAAAAGGAGCTCAAAGCAAATAGATCTTTTTAAGTAAAAAATAAATATTGCTTTGAAACTAAAAATAATTTATAACACACAAGTGTCAAAGATAGGATATAAACATAAAAAGCAGTTTAAGCAAGCTATAACTTCAAATCATTCATACTTGAAGAAAATCTAGAAGGCTATATGCCCAACTTTCTGAAAGAGGCCAAGTTGCACTGCAATCCCAGGCAGGCTGACTGTAGCACCCACGCTACACCACACTACGATCCACCTGCCCTCAGGTGGCAAGCTGTTCTCCGTGGTGCAAAGGCAGGCAGAATGGAGGGGTGAAGGTGAGGGTCAGGTAAGAAGCCATATGCCCAACTCCTCAGCAAAAGAAGGCTATTAGCACAAAAGAATGCACAGGCTGAACATACAACAGGGTCAAGGTGAAATTTTGGTATATTGGGGGTGGAGACCCTGAATCTGTTTAAGGAAAACCTAGAATTTCATCTTTCCATTTTGGAAGTTGCTACGGCTATTAACCAGTGTAGCTTTCTTTCTTTCTTCCCTCCTTCCTTTCCTTTTCTTTCTTCCCTCCTTCCTTTCCTTTTCTCTTTCTTTCTTTCTTTCTTTCTTTCTTTCTTTCTTTCTTTCTTTTCTTTCTTTTTCCTCAGAGGGTCTTAAAACATCAAATATGGTTTGACGAGTAAATATTGGGAGAAAGTGTCAGTTGGGCTGCCTTTCTGACTTAGCTAAAAAGAATTACTTTACTAAGTTCCTAGATAACTATGTCCTATAGAACAGGAGTGTTCTATAGGATTAGGCTGGCCCCCACCAACCAGCACAATTACCCATGCTTCTCTGGTCCTGATACCTTCCCAACAGAGGCTCAGGGCTATGTGCATAACCCTGATATGGAATGACTGAGTAACTAACCAGCCTGAATAGAATCCAAAGTAAAATAAAAATACTTTTCATAGGTCACCTGAAAGGCCAAGAACTTTGGAGTCAGAAAGACATGTGAGTTCAAATTCTTCTTCTGGGACTTACTAACTGGGTGGCCTGACTCCATCCACTGTGGCCACTTCTTCATCTGTCAAGCCTCCCTTGCAGGGCTGTTGGGATTAAATGACAGAGCTGTAAAGCCTGCATCCCAGGGCTGACTATGGACCAGGTAGTGGGAACTCAATAGGGAGTAAGACAGATGCCCCCTATTAGTTCAGCTGATGCCAGTTACAGTTAAGTGAGAAAGTCCTGCTGACTCTCAAAGCAAGCAGAAATCACTTAAAACCAAACCAAACCCACTTTATTTTCTCTAATGAGGTACAGATTTAGTTTACTTAGTTCACGTCAGTCCGGGAAGATACTAAGCCCTTCTCAGATAAGAACTGAGGAACAACTTTCAGAATTCATTTTAAATGAATAAGTTCATCCGAACCAAAGAGGATGTTCATTCAAGCTAAAATTATTTTATAAATAAAAAGTTGGCTTATTTTCTTGACAGAATTGAGTCACTTAGGAAGAATTGTAAGTGGGGGGAAAATGAAGATCAAGTTTATGAATCCAAAAGTGGGAATTTTAGGCAGATTATTAAAGTACTGATTACTAAAGCTCACAAGTGTTTGTCTAAGTGAAAGTCATGTTTTGGATGGATTCAATCCGGTGACTTAAGCAGTGCGTGCTCTGTAAGGAAGGGCCTAATGGGGAATCCCAATCCACACTTCAAGGGATGTGCGATTTCAGGGGCTCTCTGACAGCCCACTCCACTAAGACTCTACAATTGTTCCCATTTAAAGTAAGGATTTTTTGCTGTTGCTAATCCTCACCTGAGGATATTTTTTCCATTGCTTTTTAGAATGGAAGGGGTTGGGGTTTTGAAAAGAGAAACATCGATGTGAGACACTGGTTGCTTCCTGCACGTGCCCTGGCCAGGGCCAAGGATTGAACCTGCAACCCAGGTAGTTGTCCTTGACAAGGAATTGAACCCGAGACCCTTTGGTGCTCAGACTGAGCAACAGTGGCCAGGGCTAAAGCAAGGATTTTTAACAATCAAGCTTGCACAGGGCTGTAAGATGTAAAAAACAGGTACAAATCCTTTGTCCAGGCATAGCAAGTAATAATTACATATATCAAACACTCAGTTTAGAAACTGGGTCATTCATTAAGCAACCCCTTCACAGAATTAGCTAAATTATTTATTTTGATACCCAGGTTGAAAATAATTTCAATGTTCTATGAGAATGCCCCAGTTAACCCAACCCATCATTATTTCACTCTCAGGACACCAAGTACAATTCATGAGGTGTCAATTGGCATCGTCTGTCTTTCATAAGGATTACTACCCCTAAGAAACATCCCAGATTCGGACATGAGGCAGACTGTAAGTCAGGACTGAATAAATAAACACACACACACACACACACACACACACACACACACACACACACACACACATATATATATATATATATATATATATATATATATATATATAATTTAAATGCCAGAATTTCTTTCCTTAAACTTTTGAGATTCAAATGGAATCACATTCCGATCTTTTGTCATATCTGCACATTATCTAGACCAGGGGTGGGGAACATCCATCCTGTGGACCATATAAGGCCTGCGAAGTCATTTGGTCTGACCCTGCCAAGGTATTAGGGGTGAGTTAATTAAATGTTTAACCAAACACAGCAGGCTAATTTTTAAGTTGATAATTTTGTATGGCCTTCGAATGATGTTATAAATATCCAAATGGCCCCTGGCAGAAAAAAGATTCCCCACCCCTGGTCTAAACTATTATTTTCTTAATATACTTTATAAAACTCAGTGGCTTACTAGGCACTCCTAATTTAGCATTATATAAACAATATGTGTTTGGGTTTGACATAGTAGTTACCTATTTTTTCCTGCTAACTGTTAAAAATAATTAGTATGCCATTTAAAATCACACCGTGAACTATGCATTTCATAACATCACATCACTACTTTCACTGTCAATTTTTCCTATAAACGTTCTTCTCTTCTAAAAGCACTGTAGTGTCCTGACCAGCAGATGTGGTCCTACTCTACTCCTTATTGTCATGTACTTTTAAAGTCCTAAGTCTGCTCTTTCTTCCATCCAGTTTCTTTAGGGTCCCCCAGGCACCTGATTAGTAGTCTCATGCTAAAAAGGAAGCAAATGGGTGGACTGTCCCTGAACGTTCCAATCTCCAGTTGGGGACTGCAAAGCTGTTCTCGGAAACGCAGTGCCTCAAAGGCCAGCGAGCCAACCCTGGAGCGAGGTGGCCTCAGCACGCTTAGGTGGGCCACAAACAGCATTGGAAACAGGGAGGGAGGGAAAGTCTTGACCACAAAGCACTCGCATCTTTTCCACCAGAGAGATTTAACTGAAAAGGATGACTTCAACACTGGCTGCCCTAACAAATTAGTCTACAACTCCTACTTCTGCCAACTGCATTTCTCCTCCCCCTAACGCAGAGGTGGTTTTAAAAATTAAAACATAAAGGAAAGGAGTCATTTACAGCTCTTGGCCACTTGAAACAACATTTCGCCAAAGGTCTATAATCCAATGACCCAGCTCTTCCCAGCACAGCTGTCTGAGGAAAGTAAAGCCCTACTAAAGGACTGCAGTCTCTGGGCCCTTCCCAGGCTCTGGGCAGGACGCAGTACCATTCACAGGCAGCATGAAAGCACAGATCACAAAGGGCAGATTACAAGGGAGAAAGACTCCTGTGGGGGGAGGGGCGGGCGGGTGTGAATGGATAGTAAATAATGTTGCTAGGAAAGGAGAAGAAATATGGCAACCTCAAATAATTCTCTGGCCAAGAATTCTTCCCAAGGGGACTGTTTTTTCAGGACTTTGCTTTCAAGTATGCGAGAAATAGGGAAAATATACTGACTCTCTGGGGGTAACCACTCCCCTGCCATCTTAACTTGTTGCTCTCTGCAAACATTTTTAAAAAATCTTTATTGTTGAGAGTATTACAGATGTCCCCCTCCTTTCCCTTTTGCCCCCCACCATTTTTAAATGGCTTTTAAAAAATCCAAATGCTTTATTAAAGACAATGAAATGAAGGGTACTCAATGGTATAACAGCCTCAGCTGTAAGTATAATATACTTTCTTCATAATCATGGTCTTAAGACAGCTTGTTTTAGGAAAAACTGAATGATCTGAGTACCCAGTTCATTTCCTTAAAAGCCCCCGCCCCCCTTCCTATGCTCCTGCAACCCTGTTCAAGTTGCAGACTCTGAACTGAGTGTTATCAGCAGGATCTCAGACACACACAGATGTTTTTAGAGAAAGTACCTTTGGAGAAAAGGCTGCTGCTGCCTGAGCAAAACACGGCCACCTCCATGTGGTTTTGTGAGCCACAGACCTGTGCTACCTCTGAGACCTCACTGTCACCATGTTGGCTATGGGATATCATGAAATGCTGGCTGGCACTTCCCCTTTGCTAACAGTTATAAAGACTTCTCTCTGTCTTCAGGAGTCACAGTGTCACCCGAGTGATATGACAGAGTATAGCAAGTAATCACCCTGCCTGAAACAGAGGGCCTCACTGAGTTTTCTTCATTCGTGATGCACAGCATGTCCCCAAATTCGCTCCTGTCTCCGCCCCCGCCCCACTCCATCACTGACTGGAAATGTTTGTAGTCCTCAGGTATCAACATATGAGAAGGAAAAAAAAAAAAAAAAACACCAAAAATCTACAGGTTTCCAGCTACTTTTGGATTTAATCTTTTATCTGTTGGGGGGGAAAGCACCCCATCCACTCAATGGCTTATCATTATAAGTTTAGCCTCCAGTTTGTTGGACCACGGGCACCCAGTTCAGGCATCAACAGTCTTTACAAAAACATAGCTGTGGTCATATTCTGGGTCTGGCTCACAGTTTTTCCCAAATGAAAGATACAAGGGCATCATCAAAATGCAAAGAGAATTAAAGAAAACAGTATGTCCTTACCATTCCAACCCAATTTTTACATACACACAAGACAGAGTTAAATGAACCTGGTAAAACTCAAACTAGAGGAGTTTTCTTTGTTTATTTGTTGTTGTTTTTTTATGAAAACTTCTGTGGAGGACATCCCCCCCTCCCCGTCCCAGTACTGCCTTCCCAGGCGCAAAGGCCCAGCAAGTCCAAGGTGCAGTGGGAATCCAGCACCATCTGTGCCAAGAGTGTGCTGAGGCTGTAAGCCACATCCTTATTGCTATGTCCCACTAGTTTTCTACCCTTTTTATTTCACTTCATTCTGGGTGGTGGAGAGGATTGCGAACATGGGAATGCTAACAAAAACCTCAAACTCAGAACAGCTCAGAAAGCCTCCTTCATTAAGCACTCTGCTAGTAAGGAATGGGTGACTCAGTCCTCAACAATGCCGCTGCCTTTGATGAGTTTGCAGCACGTGTTTATTTTTTCTGAAGGGAAACAGTATCTGCCCCACCTATAGCCTGAAGCTGTCAACTAACAGAGACCAAAGACAATATTGAAAAACGAAACAAAACCAGAAATGTCAAAACTAAAAGTGCCTAACAACAGATAAGAGTTTTTAGAAAAATCAATTTTAGGGAATTAAAAGCAATCTGATAAAGGTTTAAGATCTGTTTGTATTTAAAGTCCTTCAACCAGTAGCTAAATTTCAACCTCAATTAAAACCATCCGGTCAAGCTCATTATTGCAGAAGGCATGAAATTCGAATCCAGTGAAAAGTAAAGAGCTCAACTGTCACCCAACTTCCTGCTTGTGGAGGCCTGAGAGAGTTAAGGTAACTTCGGGAACAGCCTCCCAACCCACCCAAGAAGAATCAGCTTAGTTGTACTGTCTACCTTAATAACTGGAAAAAAAAAAAAAGTCTTTTCTGGCAGTCAGTCAGTAATTATATTTTTATACACTCATTTTAAGTTACTGAATGACTTCCCAGGGTTACTGTTTGTGTTTTGAAGTTGTTTCTCCCCTCAACAGTGTTATGTTTGAAACTTTGGATTTGAAGTATCAGGCAAAACAGCTTTCAAACATTCTTACAGGAAACACTGTGAGCGCCCTGTCACAAAACCTCACCGCAAGTGAGATAAAAAGCAAACAGTTAAAGCATGTTAAACGTTCCTCCATTTTTAGAGAGCGACGTAACCAATGTTCTCCCTGTTTTGAGATACCGGAGCTGTTTGGTGCAAACCTCAGCATTTTGTTGGAGTTAATAGCAAACTCAAGCCCCGTCTTCATTTGAACTTTGGCCAGATCACTCCAATGACATTTCAGAATGGCTCCAGTGGACGGCGGCAGCAGCAGCAGCCAATCCCCTGTTGCAGTTCCCCACTCTGACCCACCAGCTCTGCAGGGTTCTCTCCACCAGTCCGCAGCGGAGCACTCTGGGCCTGCTGGCAGGACAGGACAATGCCAGGAGGGAAGAGGCCTGTATGAACGCTTCCTGCTCTGCTTGGTTCTGCGTAATGCCAGCAAAGACCTAACCTAACCCACCTCTGCAGGCTCATCTAGAACTGGGCCCCGAGCCAAGCCCAGCCTCTGAAAACTGCCTCGGAAAACTTACCCAGTGGCGCTTTCAGCCCTCGTGAGGAGGAAGGGCTGTTCTGGAGGGGCTTCTTGTTACCTTCCATTCACATAATTTGGTTGTGCTTCATTGCACACTTGCTACTGCAGGCTTACATCATGATTTGGGTCTGCCCACCAACTCCAAATATGCTCCATGTTTGGTCTTATGTAACATTTGCTACTACTGTAAAAAGCACTTGAATTACAAAGGTCCTGGCAGATCAACAGAAAACAAGGGGTGGAGTCTAATTTCATCTAATATGGTCACAGAAGGCGTCCTGGCTGGTGTAAATTACTCCTTCTATTTGAAAAGGCATCTTGCCAAAACTGGGGAAGATGAAATCTATAAATGTAACCTGCTAAAATTTGAATTATTCACACTCTAACTTTCTGAATACCTCTAAACTGGCACTGCTACTACCAGGTATATTAGAAAATTCACACCATTCATTATACAATTTACATTTTAAGTCCCAGTAGACCTAGAAGTTTTAAATTATACATTTGTATAAGTATCAGCAAGTCTTCCTCCACATTTTATTTCCTCATGATCTATACTTAAATAAATAAGTTTGTCATATCTAAGCACACCCTTTTTTCTTAAATCTAGACACAAAAATCTGAACCCATTTTCTGTGCATATTTATAAAATGTCAATTTCAGAACAATACACACAGGGGTGTTTCAGTCACTAGAAGATTAACAAAGCTGGATACCTTTTATATTCATAATCCAAAAAGTTCTCTAAATGGCTCTTTGTAAACAGTGTCTTCCTGGTTTAGCTGTTTCCCTATCTCAGTCCTATGATATTACACTCTCCACATCACTACTTCCCCTCTTGTCAATCATCAAATCTTACTGTCAAACAGACATGGAAAAAATAGCCAACTGATCTGAGTTTTATGATAATAAAGGCTGCACACTTAAAACAGATTCAGATGCCTGATAGTTCAGAATGAAAACACTTTCAAATGTCAGGGGGGGGGGGGGGATTCCTCTACAGAATCCCATCACCCCATGCAGAATATTTGGCAACAAGTCACAAATTACATGTGTGGAAAAGATTTGGCCTGGAAGGGGTGGGAAAGGGCTGTGAGACAAAGGAAATGGCTTCTATTAGACCAGACTCGAATTCTAAATTGACGCTGAAACAAAAGTATAGCAGCCAGTCATAGCAAGCAATCAGATCCTAACCATGGCAGCAATATTAAGATCCAGAGGGTTTTCTGAAACTTCCCCCCCCCTCACCCAGATTTCTTACAGTCACATTCAAACAAACAAAACTATGTTGGCCCTTAAGAGACACTAGACAAACACAAGGAAAGAGCCACCAATGGCCTTAGAAGGACAGGATGAACAAATCTTTTAAAATTAGCAAAAATAAGAATTTTAGGTTAATTCACTGAAGGTTTTCTTAAGCTAGTAGGAAAAAATCCATTGCTGCACTGCCTGATTGCAACAGGTCTCAGCACTGCTCACTGCACCCACCCACCTCCCCATGGGCAGCTGAGCCTCCTTGATGCCATCAAATGCAGAAGGGAAGTGAGGTGAGAGGACACTCCCAGGCTAGGCCTCAGTTCCACAGCACTGCACTGTCAGACCTGCCGCTGGCCTCCCTGCCGGCCTCCAGCACTAATGCTTGCTTTCTAATGGTCCCTTTTGTAGCTGGTGCCAGTGCAGTGGGGAAACAATCCTTCAGAGAACCAGCCAATCCATGACAGTTCTGGGAATGCAGTCTTTCTGTAACCTGACAAGAACCAGGGTGAATTTCATCAAACATTCTTAAGTGCTACAAACACATGTCTACATTTAATTTCATATGTAAACAAGAGAGAAACAACTTACATTTACTTTAAGACCTACATCAAAAAAGTGATGAATGATAGTGCACTCCAGGAAAATATAATTTTGTGCAATATACACAAAATAAAAACTAGGCATAAAGCTCAAATTAACCTTTTAAACACACACATACACCCATCTCAATGTCCAGAGTAAAATATTTAAGCAAATACAGCTCTGCTCACTGCTTGGAAAGCACTGTTATTATTTTCTTCAAACCATTTCCCAATATCCTCTCCAAATAAAATTTCTATTGACATTGAATGCCCCAATGATGGCTCATATTAAGTGTCCAGGTCTGGGGACATGATCACATTTCTTATTTCTTATGAAAAAACAGACTATACTCTAAAAAAAGACTATAGATTAAAATAACATTTTAATAGACTAACTAATATCCATGCCTTACAGACCAAAACTTATACACATTGGCTGTGGTGTGGCTGGTGAGCACTCATCAGTTCTACTCTGGTTGCACAAAGGGAGTCCTGAACTGACACAAATCCTCCAGTGAA
This sequence comes from Cnephaeus nilssonii, assembly GCF_951640355.1. Classification (NCBI taxonomy): domain Eukaryota; kingdom Metazoa; phylum Chordata; class Mammalia; order Chiroptera; family Vespertilionidae; genus Cnephaeus; species Cnephaeus nilssonii. Next base: position 50,688,409 of record NC_137088.1, on the reverse strand, counting down.
TTAATGCACTGGAAGCCAACAAGCAGACCAGCTGCAGTCAGGAGGGCCGAGGCCTGGGGCTCAGGAGCGGCGCAGTCCCAGCACTTTCAGCTGTGCCGCCTTGGGCAGGAGACTTCTGTCCCCTGAGAAGTGCCGAGACCACCTTCCTGCAGGGCTGTGTGAGGACTACAGGAGGTAACATGCGGAATGCAGTGCTCAGAACATCCTAAATGCTCAATGAGTGTCAGCATTTACCATTAGAAACAAGGAAACTGACGTGGACATCACCTGAAGAAAGGAAGAGTGAGACAGTGGTTCGATCAGAGAAATTAGTGAGGTCTCCAGCAAATCTTGGGATTTCCTAAATCAAATCCCCGAGAAGCCGGCAGAGGTGTCGCCTGGTGCTCTGCAGGGCGACAAACACGCAGTTGGCAGTTGGGCAATGCTGTGTTCCTGTCACTGGCGGCAGCCAGTTCTCCAGTTTACAGGAGCACAACACGTCTCCACTCACCCCACTCACTGTCACAGCAGGCCGGGCGAGTTATAATTGGCCTTAATTGGCACTTACAGGAGCTTTAACATTCCTTACCTGCTGCCAAGGAGCACTTGAAAGGGGGAGAAAGTATTTTCAAACTTAGAAATACCAAGCAATTCATTCAGCTGTGGGTCTGCTATCCACAATCAGATTAGCTTCGCCAAGAACTGTTGCTGTGTTATTACCCAGGATTTGTAGGTCCTCACCCTGGATAGGAGAGTTGGGCCATGAAGTCGAAATGGGCTCTTTCATGTTGGGGGCTAAGAGCACCCACAGCCTTCCTCTGGCTGCCATCATCTGACATTCAGGGCTCAGTCACACTTCATGTTGTCCTCTTTCAACTGTTCCAATTGTTCAAAGGCAGACAAAGTATAACCTCATGGCCTGATTTATATAGGCTTTGTGTTAACCACAGTCTGACCTCAGCCCAGTCATTACTGGATACACATAGTGACACTGTTAAAAGGTGATAAAATTGCTTCGTTGGCTCCGTGGATAGAGCATCAGCCTGCTTACTAAAGGGTCCCAGGTTCGATTCCAGCCAAGGACACATGCCTGGGTTGCAGGCTCGATTCCCCCCCCCCCACCCCGCCCCTGCCGCCCCAAGTAGGGGGCAGCCAGGAGGCAGCCAATCAGTGACTCTCTCATCATTGATGTTTCTGTCTCTCTATCCCTCTCCCTTCCTCTCTGAAATCAATAAAAGTATATATAAAAAAAAGTGACAAAATCACAATGAATGCGAGGAGGATAAAGAGATCTGAAAACCGATGAAGTTTTGCATTGGCCCTTCAAGTAAAGGTGAGAACCCAGTCCTTTAGGAGACTACACATGCTGCAGAGAGGAACACCAGCATCACAGAACTAGATTTCTTCCCTGAAGGTAAATTCCACACAGAATGAATAGAAATTTTCCAGTGGTGTTGGGAAATGTGCCTGTAATTGTTTAAATGAATATTTTTGAAAATCATCTCTTATTTTGAAAAAGCTCTGCCTCATCTACTAGTCTTACCTAATAATAGACAAACATATAAATTGACCGTACCTCTGCTACGCCCACACCCAATCAGGAGTATGCAAATTAACCCGACAAAGATGGCGGGTTAGTTTGCATATGCAGGCGCTCAGTGGCCGGGCGGGGCGGGAAGCCTGCTATGAGGTGTGTGTGTGGGGGGGAGGGGGGGCGCGGGGGGGAGGGAGCTACAGGAGCAGTGCTCCAGCCAAGAGTGAGGACTTGCAGGCTCCCGGGCGGCCTGGGAGCAGGGACTTGGCGGCTCCTGGGCAGCCCGGCAGTGGGGACTTGCAGGCTCCCGGGCAGCTGGGAGCGAAGCCAGGGGAAGGAAGGCCTATTCTCACACAAATATTGTGCAACGGGCCTCTAGTATATATATAAAAGCCTAAGCGACCTAAAGACCAAACGACGGAACGACCAAACGACTGGTCACTATGACGCGCACTGACCACCGGGGGCAAACGCTCAACGCAGGAGGTACCCCCTGGTGGTCAGTGTACTCCCACAGCGGGAGTGCCACTCAGCTGATGGACCTGTCCCAGTGGCCCACCAGCCTGGCAGCAGCCACTCACTCCCTCAGTAGTCCTGCAGGTCCAATCTCCGGAGAATGGGCCAAGCACCGATGGACTGGAGCCGCCTGCATGATCCCAACAGCACCACCGGACTCCTGGAAGTCGACCTCAGGCACCGTGGCCACTTCCCCTCCCTAGACACTCCGCAAGGAAGAAATGATATAAAAGCGGCCGCCAGGTGGCTCCCGACAACTGGCGCGAACATCAGTGAAACGGATCTGGATCCAGGGCCAGCAAGGGTGTCCCACTGCCTGCCCAGAGGGCCGATCACGTCCTGCCCTCCCCAACCCCCTCAGGACGGGCGCCAGATGCAGGGCTCATGACTGTTGAGCACTGCTGCTGCTGCAGCGTAAACCTCCCCCAATCACAACTGACTGGGTGCAAGCCTGCAGCAGGCACAGTGGGACTGGGAAGAGCGGGAGCGGCAGGCAGGAGCGGCAACCGGCGTTGGACTGCCGGTTTTGGCCTGATCCCCGCAGGCCACCCCGAGGGACCACCACCCATGCATGAATTCATGCACTGGGCCTCTAGTATCATTAATACTCAAACTTAGAAGCTACATGCCTCTTTGGTAGTAATACAGTTTGCACTTCTTAGAGAAATTTACTTCAAAGTCGGATTACAATTAAGCACATTTGTGTGCATGTGCCTATGTGTAAAATAATGTAAAAGGTTTTAGAAAAAGAAATGGATTTAGAAAAATAAAACACCTATTCCTGGTGGTGATAATCTCAGACATGGCTAATAGAGATATAAAGTCTTACAGCCTTTTTGGGAAACACTCTAACACAGTGGTTCTCAACCTTTCTAATGCCTCGACCCTTTAATACAGTTCTTCATGTTGTGGTGACCTCCAACCATAAAATTATTTTCATTGCTACTTCATAACTGTAATTTTGTAAATATCTGTGTTTTCCGATGGTCTTAGGCGACCCTGCTAGCGGTTCTCAACCTGTGGGCGGCGACCCACAGGTTGAGAACCACTGCTGTAGAGCCTAAGACCATCGGAAAACACAGATATTTACATTACGGTTCATTAACAGTAGCAAAATTAGTTATGAAGTAGCAACGAAAATAATTTTATGGTTGGGGGTCACCACAACATGAGGAACTGTATTAAAGGGTCGCAGCATTAGAAAGGTTGAGAACCACTGCTCTAATAGCAGCTATTAACAATGCAAATAAGTATCCTTTCTGACCCAGGAAACTCCATCCCAGAGAGAAAAATCACCAGCAGTTGAGGGCATCCATATCAGGGTAGTTACTGCTGCTCTGTTCAGAGGTAAAAAACAGGAAACAAAGATAGTGTCCACAGAGGGTGTGGCTGAGGAGGGCGTGCACAGCATACCTTAGAACTGTAAGCAACCATTAAAAAGAGGGGGTTAGTGTTATCCTGGGATGTGAATGGGTTTCCACACAGTATTGTTGAGTAGAAAAAAAGCAGAAGTGTGCAGAATAGGATCCATTTTTTGGCGGTAGAATTATGACCCAAAGCCCCTGCTAATAAAACATGGGATTATATATGCCTGTATAGAGTTACAGCATGAGAAAAAAAATGTAGAAGGATGTATACTAAGTTTCACATTAAGAATATAACAAATTACATAAATGGTTAGAGTAAAAGAGGCTGTTAGAGTTGGAGAAGGCAGGAGGCAGATGAGCCAATGAAAAAGAGAAAAGTAGGTTAAAGTGAAAATAGGATGTTTGAGATTATTCTACTTGCATATCTATGTAAAAATATATGTGTGTGTGTGTGTGTGTGTGTGTGTGCGCGCGCGCGCGCCAACCAAAAAAATCCATAAACTAATTTAACAAGTTTTTGTTATAAAAAATGCACTGTGAGGAGAGCTGAAAAAAATTTAAACATTATGAAATTCTGGTAGGTTAACAAACAAGTTATTTTGATTAAGACACCCATTTCATTTGTTTGGCTAAGCAAACACATTCAATTAGCACAACTGAGCACAGAAAGAATCACACAGAAAAAGGCCTATTAGCCACACTGGCAAAACAACATCTTAACTTTCAAAAGTTCACTACAAATCCAGTATTATGAATTCTAACAACCTTTTAAAAATATCAAGCATAAGAAACACTGAAACAAGTTCCATTCTAGAGTTTACTGTTGACCCTAGGAAACTACAAATCAAGAACTCTATCGTGTGTGATTGGGGGTTTAATGTTTGTATCTTAACTTCTTTTAAAGTAAGACAATTACCTTCTTTGATATCTCTGTCTGTCTCTCTCAAACTATCAAACACACAAAGGAAAGGGTATACAATTTCTTTGAAGTTCAATTTGATAACTGTTGTCTTAAAAACAAAATGTAGAAGTAAACCTAAGATTGGGATTTTTCTACACACATTCTGGGATCAGGAAGGAAACAGCTAAATTTAGGCACTGCCCCCTTGCCCCAAAACCAGTGTGTTTCATGGGCTTGGACTAGATACAGCGGTTGCCAACTGGTGGTCCGAAAGGTTGGCAACCGCTGGTTTAAGGAAACCTTTAGAGCAGCGGCAGCCAACCGGTGGTCCGAGAGGTCCAAAAGGTTGGTGACCGCTGTACTAGAACATGAATGGAAGGTATTATGCCGGCCTGGTAGCAGGTGCTACAGCAAGCATGTCAAACTCGGGCCCACAACAAATATTTTTGCGGCCCAGCCAATATAATGGTATGTAAGAAATGTTTTAATAAAAATTTTGTAATTTAATTTTTACAATATCCTGTTATGCATAATTATTAATAACGAACTACAACCTTCGCTAATGACTGATTACTATAATTGTGTTGCATTCATTTCCCTTACGTGCCTTATGCGCAGACGCACCATTTCTCTCCACTAATACCAGCAGTGAATATTTTAGCAGCCGATTGCCACGTCATTAGTCTTGGACTGACTTGTTTGGTGTGTGCAACAGGAAACATTTCTCTTTCGGAGAACAAGAAAAATAGGTTTACTTGTGTTACGCTTATTAATTTGTGCCGTTATTCAGTGTCTGGTAAGTTAATGTTCAAGAAAAAATATTAATTTTTATTAAAATGTTCTATTATTTTATGTTAACGATTACTCATTTATTTCAGCCTTTTGTATTCAGCATGTCTCTATCGAAATAAACCCAAGTTTCTATGAAAACTGAAGCTTTTGTTTTTTTGCAACCCACATAAACTTAAACCTTGTTTATTTGGCCCGTGTTAGCCTTTGAGTTTGACAGGCTTGTGCTACAGCATAAGGAAGCGATGAAAACTCCCTCTCCTGGTCATGTGTAAGACCACAGTTTCACAGGGTTGAAATAACAGGTATGTATGTAATTTTAATAGTCAACATACAAATTAGTCTTGTGAAATGATTATCAGGAAAAAAATCTTTTAGCAAATATAACCAAAATATGGTTTATATCCTAAAATGTCCCCTTTAACTCTGAAGCTCAGCCACGCTAATGATTTATACATGCAGCAGACAGGTCAAGAGCGGCATTGGTGAGTATTAGCAACTTATTTATTGGTGGTGCTAGGAAGTCACATTTTCACTGCCCCCTCATGGTGACATGAATCACAAATTACAATAGTTCGGAAAGTCACAGTCATACTAACCTGAAGGGCATCTATGACCAACCTCCATGTGGAGAATACCTATACAGAAGTACTGACAGACATTCCCAAAGAAGGTCCTAAAGCACTGTGTGTTATAATGCAATTCTAAAAATCTAAATGCCTGTCAGTAGGGGACTGGTTAAATTAATTTAAATACATTAATAAAGTGGAATAATAGGCAGTCTTTGAAAAGAAGGAAGTAGATAAGGGGTTAACTTCCAAAATAAAAAGGAACTCATACAACTTAACATGAGCAAAGAACCTAAATAGACACTGCTCCAAAGTAGTCATACAGAAGGCCAAGAGACATGAAAAAATGGTCAAAGTCATTAATCATCAGAGAGATGTAAATTAAAATGACAATGAGGTATCACCTCACACCTATCAGAATGGATATCATCAACACATCAACAAAAGACAAGTGCTGGCGAGGTGTGGAAAAAAGGGAACCCTAGTACACTGCTGGTGGGAATACAGACTGGTACAGCTACTATGGAAAAACAGTATGGAGTTTACTAAAAAAAAACTAAAAATGGAAGTGCCATTTGACCCAGAGATCCCACTTTTAGGAATATATCCTAAGAAACCTAAATCACCAATCAGAAAGAATATATGCATCCCTATAGCAGCATAATTTACAAAAGCTAAGATCTGGAAACAGCCTAAGTGCCCATCAGTAGATGAGGGGATAAAAAAGCTGTGGAACATTGACACCATGGAATACTATGCAGCTGTAAAAAAGAAGGATCTCTTATCCTTTGAAGACAGCATGGAGGGACCTGAAGAGTATTATGCTAAGGAACTAAACCAGTCAGAGAAAGATAAATATCACATGATCTCACTCATGTGTGGAATCTAATGAACAAAATAAACTGATGAAAAAAACAGACCCAGAGACAGAAGCATGGAACAGACTATCTAATCTCAGAGGGAAGACAGGAGTAGAGGGGTGGGGAGAGATTAACCTGGGGAACTTATATGCATATATGCATAGCCTATGGACACAGACAATAGTGTGGCGAAGGCCTGGGAGGGGTGGGTGTGGGGTAGAGGGGGTCAATGGGAAAAAAAAAGGGGGACATCTGTAATACTTTCAACAATAAAGATAAATTTTAAAAAATAAAAAGAAAGAAGTACAGTAATATGTGTTAACATGGAAAAATAAGGCACTGTTTATAACAAATCTAATTTTTCATGTGTGCAAGAAAACAAGAAGTATTCAGCCAAATACTGTTTTGCTCAGCCAGGATTGGAAAGCTTCCCAGGGTACATGGTAAACTGTACCCCTGAAAAGTAAGGTGGAGAAGCTTTATTCATTCTGATTGCATAGTTATCCTCCGGTTGTGGGTCACTTTTTAAAAAATGTTTTTATTGATTTTAGAAAGGAAGGGAGAGGGAGAGCAAGATGGAAACATCAATGACAGAGACACATCAGTCAGCTGCCCCCTGCACAACCCCTACCAGGGATCAAGCCTGCAACCTGGGCATGTGCCCCAACCAGGAATTGAACCGGCGACCTCTTGGCACATGGGACAACGCCCAACCAACTGAGCCACACTGGCCTTACTTTCTTATTTATTTTTAAAAAATTTAATTGATGCCGAAACCGGTTTGGCTCAGTGGATAGAGCATCGGCCTGCGGACTGAAGGGTCCCGGGTTTGATTCCGGTCAAGGGCATGTACCTTGGTTGCGGGCACAACCCCGGTGGGGGGTGTGCAGGAGGCAGCTGACCGATGTTTCTCTCTCATCGATGTTTCTAACTCTCTATCCCCCTCTCTTCCTCTCTGTGAAAAATCAATAAAATATATTTTTTTAAAAAAATTAATTGATTTTTGGAGAGAGAGGGGGAGAGGTGGCGGGGTGGAGAGCAAGAGCAATGTGAAAGAGAAACATCGACTGGTTCCCTCCTGTACTCGCCCTAACCTGGGATCGAACCCACAACCTAGGTATGTGCCCTGACCAGGAATTGAACCCTAGACTTTGGTGTACAGCTAGGGTGGTTAATTGTTTTTTTAAAACAATGTATATTACTATTGTTAATAATAATAAAAAATATATGTGTTTTTGTTTCTTTAATCAGCAAGTTTTTGTTACCCAAATGAGAGCATAAGAAATCTCAGGAAAGTGTACACATCCTTTTTTGTTTTCTAGCTTATGTGACTAAATTACTGTTCCACTACAAAAAACAAAAACTAAACAAACAAAATCTCAAAAGAATAAAAGACACCAAAGTTTGACATCTCTGCAATAATTATTTTCTATTCCTAGAATCTTTAGGGGGGAAAAGCCCACATACAAATTGAAAGAACCCTGTGATCCACAAGCTAAGTAAATTCATCCAGTTGCTTGAGCCAAAAACCCCATGAGTCATTCCTCAACCTTTCTTTTCCCATATCGCTCATCAGTCCAACAGCAGGCCCTGCTGGCTTTCTATTTCCCTGCTGATTCCTATTCCATCCACACCTCAGCCTCTGCTGCAACAATCCAGCTCTCACCTGGCCTAGTGCAACACAGTCCCAGCTCCCCTGCGTTTAATAGACCAACCTGAGTCAGATCGAGACACTTCCTTGCTCAAAGCCCTCTGGTGACTTCACCTTGCCTACGTAGTCCAATCCTGACTCCTTTTGTGGCTTGCAGGGCGCAGAATCCTCTGGCCCCAGCCCTTCTTTCTCCAACCTTAACCTGGACCCCTCTCCTTGCACACGGCTTTTGTACCTCCTCACTGGTCTTTCTGACAAATCCATTTCCACCTCCGATCTCTGCACTTCCGGGTGGAACACAGGTCCTCCAGATCTTCAAATGTGGGCTCTTGTTCAGCATGGGGCTTAAATACCAACTTCTCAGGGAGGTTTTCTTTGACTACCCTTATCTAAAGTATCTTCTGCAGCCATTCTTTCTCACATTATTCCTAGCATTTATCACTATCTGAAATAATCTTATTTTACCTGATTTTGGCTTTCTTTTGCCACCCGCCCTAAACAGAATATAAGCTGCATGAAATCAACGACACTGCTTTTCTAGTTCAGTAGAGAGCAATGCCGAGAACAGATAGCAGTACTCAATAAATACTTGTTAAATACACAGATAACATCATTGCCAGTTAGTTTTTAAGAAAACCTCAAAGACACAGATAAGAAAGGCACAGATTTCAGTATGAGAAAAAAATCAATACATTTTATAACTAGAAATGAAAATGTTGCTCCTACAAATGGTATAAGTAACACCATTATAAAGTGCCTGCTTATTACACAACAGGAAAAAAGATAAAGTTATATTAGCACTATTTGGCTTACGGCAAAGAAAATCTGAATTCACTGCATTCATTTTACATCATGCTATTGAGTGACAAGGAGCTTCGGTCAAATGGTCAACTGGGAATTTCCTTCGAGAGTTAAAGTAGCTTCCACCTCGACACGGTTCACATTTTGATGTGCCTGCTCTGGTTAGCTCCCTTCCCTGGCTCAGCCCCCAACTGCTGCAGGAAGGCCTGGCAAGGTGTTTCCGAAGCAAAAGAGCCAAGTATTTTTTGGCTCTGCAACAAGTTTCAACCTTTATACTGACTGCAGAAATAAATATGCCAACCAATTCTCTAAAGAAGCTACAAAATGTTATGAGGCTGTAACAAAAAGAGGAGGAGTTTGGCTTTGACTAGCTACTATGATTTAGGGTTAAATAAAGTAGGAGAACACTCTGAAGAGAAATCCAAGGATTGGATTACATCAAATATCTACCTACTATCATTATGTCTTCGAATTACTAAGTGTTCTCTCTGAGGTAATGGGTTAACAATGCTGACCCAGCTTACTCTAAGCAAAATTAAAATTCTACCAAAGCTAGAACATGTCACTAGGATAGTTTTGTGACAAGTGACATTCATTACATCTTCTCTAGATTTTCTTTTAACTCCATACACAAGAGAAATAGATATGAGCTGTCAGAAAACCTGCCCTGGTATATTAAAATTCTTTTTAATTTATTGATCCAAGAGAAAGAGTGAAGAGAGAGAGAGAAAAGAGACATTGATTTGCTGTTCCACTTATTCATTGATTGCTCTTTGCATATGCCCTGACTGGGGATTGAACTCACAACCTTGGCTTACCTGGATGATGCTCTAACCACTGAGCACCAGGCCCAGGGTAGCCTGGTACATTTTATCTGTATGAATGAAATTTAATTTAGGAGTTTCATCAGTAAACTGGGAATAAAACCATCCATTCAGTGGGTCCCTAAGAATAGGAAATGAGGTAATACATGCACTTTGTAAATCATCAAGTGCTATTAAAAATTATTGTTAGCCTCTGAAATTTTAAATGAATGCCAATGCTAAAAAGATTAATTATCACTGATGTTTCAAAGTAGAAAATACCCAGATTATAAAAATATAGTGGCCCTGCTGGGGTAGCTCAGTTGGCTATAGCATCGTCTTGATACACCAAGGTTGTGGGTTCAATCCCCAGTCAGGGCACGTACAAGAATCAACCAATGAATGCATCAACAAAAGGACTTCTCTCTCTCCTTTCCTCTCTTTCTCCCATTATCCCTAAAATGAATAAATAAAATATTTAAAAAAAATTTATTTTAATTTAGTGGCCAAATTTAGCTAGCACCCTGGAAAAAACCCCAACATTTTTCTTTATCCCAAAACAAAGTTACTAAATAGCCAAATAAAAGAACTCATTCAAAATACCTAAAGCTGTTAGTCCATGTAATCAATCAGATGGCAAAAAATGGAGGTCATTATGTATTATTAAACAGTACAACCTCTGCTTTGTGATGTAGGTTACCTTAATTCCAGGATGGCAGTCACTGCTCAACTGTGTGAAGTGTCAACAGGAGGAATCAGCATTTTGCCAGAACCAGCCCACTGGATCTCACAGAGTAAGACTCAGTTTGCTCTTATGCTACTGTTCTTTAAAACCAATTAATTAGCTTTAAAAGTATGAGCAGTTTCTATTTACTCATCCTCTGATAAAAAGGACATTTTAGATAAATAGAACTTAATGCAAGTGGAGAAAAACTATAACATCGCAGCAGTGCTTCTGCTAAAGCTACTTTCACAATGTTATGGAAAAGCCACATTTATGACATCCCTCCCTGTGAGCAGAAGTCTGAGAGTGGGGCAGATGTTTTACACTGAGGCCAGATTCCAATGCCACTGACAGCAACTGGTAGAGGCTCAATATATAAAATCAATAGAAAAATGGTAAGGGGTGTTTATCTATATTCCTTTTGCAGATCAACATGAGATGTGAGGATTCTGCTTCCTAGGTGTGGCATTTGCTAGGGTTAAGGTTGGCCCTCAGTGGAGAGCTCCCTAAATAGAAGAGGAAACCAAATCCAATAGCTGATGTTTCCCAAAATGCTGAGTAGCTATCACTCCCCAACTTTATTAACATTAAATTGCAAGCAAAAAATTACTCCCTTTCCAAATTTCTTTCAGTTCTTCTGATAACATCACACTAGCACGTGGATTTCAACAAAGAGAGCAGGCCTAGGGCTCTGAGCTGGCACTAGCAAGAGCATCAAAGAATTTAATCATCTTTTCACTGTGTTTAGTTTTGTACCTACCATCTATCTAGGGCAAGCCACATTAATTTTCCGGTTGATTGTAGTAAGGTTTTCTTCATAAAATATTTATTTAAATAGAACTGATTTGATTTAAAGAAAAATATTAAGTGGAATTAAGTAGGCAAATCATAAAGATGGAACCCAATGGATTAAAATTGAGAAAAGGTGACTTCGAAGGCCTTGCTTTGGGACTCAGGGCTAAGCCAAAAGGTGAATCAGAGGGTCAGCCTGACTAATATGAGACAAAATACTTCAATGGCTGACATTCGAGCTGGGTTTCAATTAATTACAGAGATTTTAATTATGGCACCTGTCCAAGCTGAATTAACACTACTCACTTATTTCACCCAGATAAAGATTACCCCATGTCTGCATAAGAAAGGTTGAGAGAGATTGAGGTATTCTTCATAAGCACACTCGAAGAGAAGCAGCAGTGCGCAGAGTACTTGGAGCTTATCAGAATCACCCGGGAAACTCTTTCAACCCCAGAGGTGCCCACAAGTCATCAGTTGGTCCTACCGCTTCAGATCCAAAGTAAATGTATATAAATAGGACTACACATTTTGTGCTATTCAGTAGCAAATTTAGGCCCAACAAATTTATCACTAACTGATTAGCTGAGATTCCCAACTTAGGTGTTTCTGGCCTTAGGAATTTCACCATCTCAGCCCTTCTCCATACTAAAAGTTTTAGAGACAACGTGCCATTTCCAGTATATAATACAAACAGTTAAAAATCAGTTTCTCTGAGTGCGGACCTGTGTCAGTCTGACTCAACAATCAGACTATGTGAAACTGGAAATGCCAAAATGACACTACCTCACTCACCATCATTGCTCACATGGAAATCCTGGTTAACTGTTAACTCCTAAAAAGGCAGCTTAGCTAGCAAAAAAGTATGTGGCCTCTTACTACTCTGGATAATAAGCTGCTCACCAATTCAGAGCATTACCACCAACATCAATTGGTTTACAAGTCTCGCTGAATGGTAGCTTTCTTCCCTGTGCTGGCAACAGCGGTTTTAAAGTTACTGCCTGTTGGATTTTGAAGCAGCTGCTTCATTTGTTCATAAAAGTCACAGGGATAAATATCAGCAATACATGAATTCACAGAAGACTGCCCACACATTTTCATCGAAAGATAAGAAAGTAGAATCCCTCCCTTGGCAGGTATGGGTTCTTCCTAATATGTAAAAATGGACTGCCATGGCCACTGGAAAAGATTCTGAATTTGAAAACCTTTTTCTGGTGTTAACTTTGGGAAGCAAACGAGTAAGAATGAAATTACAACGAAAAAAGAATGGGTTTCCAAATTACTTTTTCCTGTTATAACCCCTGTCCCCCAAGACAAAGGGACACTGGCAGCCTTGGAAATAGGTTCCTGGTTCTGGGAACATGCCCACCTCTCCTTCCCTCCAGGCGAGGAGGTGTCACTCCCAAGCCACTCCAGGGGCACCACATGGTGCCTCCCTCCACTCCTGCAGTTGTCCTCAAACCCTCACACCTATCCATCTACAAACCTCCTGCTTATTCCATCAGCCTTTTCCTTGGCTGCTGCCTCAAATATGGAATTCCTTCCACATATCCCAGCTGGATTCTGCACTTGGTCATCATCTTTCTGCCAAGGATTCTTCTCTCTCCTACAATTTTAATATTTTCCTTGCCACTAGAGGGACCAAAGTGCCCTACCCAGTGGCTTTATCAAACACGTCTCCTGAGTAGCCACAGAAAGCATCTGAGTGTGTGAATCTCGAATTCACACCTGCTCATTTACACATTTCAAGTTAACACAATTCCTTTGTCATTCAAAAGTATCTTATTAGAAGACACTGTGTGTACTAGGTACTGTTAGAGAAAAAGGGTAGAAATATGATTTTAAGACCCTCCCTATTCCCGCCCCCTGCTAAAGAGAGACAGAGGAAAATAAAGAAAATCATCTCCATAAAATGTGCTGTAACAACTGTGTGAAGTGTTTCTGGAAGAGGGGACCAAAAAAGTTCCTTTTCTGCCTGAGGATGTTCTGGAAGAGGCTACATACACCTTTAATGGGCCTTGATCTAAACTGCAGTTTTCACACTCCCCTCTTTCCCACCTCACTCCCAATCCTCTCTGCCCCTTAATCCCGAAGGGCCACTAAACTGCATCACTGGCGCTAAAAAACCTGTAACAAGTCTCCCCTAGCACATCAAGGCCAGAGGTGTCTGATGGGCACTGAGGCTGTCCCTGCCTTTGCACAGAGATCTTGCACATATGGGTACATCAGCTCCAGCCAAAGGAGTCTCTATATAGTACATTCTAGACAGCCTGGAATTTCCTGCTTCTGCACTTGCTCATATCACCCCAGGTGCCAACCAGGGGCCACCAAATATGGCTGTTCAGTACACAAACCGTGCAGCTCTAAGTGGCAGCACTGTGTATACCCATCATGATACTTCCCATTTTAGGGGATTATAGGTGATTTTTAAAAAGTGCTTTCTACATTTTCCACAATGAACAGGTATTATATGTTTAAAAATTGAGGGGGGAAATTGCACATGGGAAAAAGAATCCATTCTACTCTTCAGAATAGCCTACTGTAAGGCTCTTTTCTCTAAGAAGCCTTCTGTGAGTTACTCAACAAGAAGCAATCTGTGCTCTTCCTATTCTTAACACCGTGGACTGGTTTATGACTTCAGACACACGCCTTCCTGTATCCACATACAGCTGTACCTTTATTTCTCTCTGACCTATTATGTGTCAGGCATTGTATAAGGAGTTTTACACATGTTGTTTCATTTAATCCTCACAGGGAACCTATGAGGTTTCTATTACCATTCCCCCATTATAACAAAGGAAGCCAAGGTTGGAAGACTTGTTCAAAGCAAAGAACTAGCCTATGGTTCTTGCAAGTTTAAAAACAGTCTACTGGATTTTAATTTAAATCCAGGCTTCAAAATCCTAACTCCAAAATACTTGCCAACTGACTAACTGCTTCTCTAATACTAGCCTCTGAGGTCCTTAAGCAGGAAGACAATATCTTATTTATCTTTGTACTCACTCTCTGTGCCCACCCCAGGGCCTCATCCAGAAGTAGAAACTCAAAGAACCTTCTTACGCTTACATAAAATATTTACTCCTTGGGAAAAAATGGTGGGGATGTTGATTATGATGGTATGACTCTTAAACAACTGCTGTCCCGACAGCAAGCTCTGAAGGTTCTAGCATTAAAATGTATCTCAAAGCTCTGCTGTCTCCCCAGCTCTACTGCCCACCTAAGCCTTCGTCTATTATCATCTCCTGCTTGTGACTATTCTCCCTGCTTCCACTCTTCTTTCACATGTATAAGTGCGGTGGGCATATGTTACTCCCACAAAACCATCCAATATCCCACAAGCTGCTTCTTACTCTGGCATAGAAGCTGTGCATGATCAGGGTCCCTGCTTGTAAGGCCAGACTTCTCTAGTCTCTACTTCCTTCCACTAACCACCCTGCAGCCACACTGGCCTTCTTCAGGTTGTGCACCGGCTCTTCTCTCTGTATTGAATGCTCTTATTCCAGGTGGTCACATGGAGGCTTCCTCATCACTTAGGGCTCAGGTCACCAGGGGTCACCTCCTCAGAGGCTTTGCTTAAACACTATCAAAGAAGGACCCCCACTGAAGTATTCTGTCTGGAGCTTGCATTTGTGGGAGTGAGGAAAATGAGGAAGAACCTGCAGTTATTTTAAAATGTTTCTCGTTAGTTTTGCCTATTTCTCCAGCAAGAGTTTAAACTCCACAGAGGTAGGAATCATACTACAAGGTGGGTATTCAAATACTTCTGAGTTTTTAGTGAACCAAACTGAACTTTATGATCAGAATTTTATTTTAATCATGTTAGGTGGCATTCTGGCAATGCAAAAGAACCTTATTTGTATCCTTTCGTGACTAAACACCCAGATAACAGGCTTGGAGATTGAAGCCCAGGGATGGCTCAGGGGTTGCATGAAACCTCATGTCACAATGCATCATTCTAAGTATGTATGTAATTTTGATAGGGAAGATGCCATAGCTTCAACTCATTCACAAATTAGAACATAACAGTAAGTTAAACTTAGAACTACTGAACTTGGAAGTTTCAAACTCACATTTCCTTTAAAAAAAAAAAAAAGCCATGTCTCCATATCGGGAGTATATTTATAATTTTACCAACCACTAAATTCCCAACTTCAGGATCTAGAAGGAAACAAACCTTTCACTATACTGATGCAATATTTCAAAAGAGATTTTATAAAATACATTTTCTTATATAATTTCAATAAAAATCAGAAAATGCACACCACTTTCAATAAAATTCAGAAAATACTCAACATCTGACAGGCATTAACCCATTCAATGAATTAGAAAGCCTACCTCCTGACAGGGGGAGGGATTATATTCCACCTGGGCTATGGCTGGCCTTGAGTTTTTAATCCTGCTTTACCTTTTACCCTCTAATAATGATTTTTAAATGATTAAGCACTTACCATAATGGGATTGAAATGCCTGTGGTTTGACAACCTGATTGCAGTCATTACACACCACCAAGTAGAAATCATCGTGGGCTGGACAGAGACCAAATATTGGCATGTCTGCAACAAAGACAGAGAGCATCACTCACTCCTCTGATCAATATGAAACTATTTGGGGTGGCAATACTTTCAAAAGGAGCTGCCTTAAGATAAAATGCACCAGGACAAATGTTACTCCAGTTTAAAAGTAACTGATGTGACACACCAGGATTATTAAGAAAGAAATCAAATCAGGCTTACAGAAACACTGTTATAAAGGGTTAAAATAAAATGCACCCTCAAACATCAGTATCTGGTAAAAGGGACATATCTATTGAAATGCAAACAATAAATACATGTGTACAATAAAGAACTTTAGATGAACTCTACTCAGGGTTACTGGAAAGAATTTGCAACTATATAAAATGCTTAACTATTCACAAAGCTGAACCACCTAGTGGTTTTATTTAACTCTGCCTTCTATTCCAGCCACTGGTCTCTGAGTTCTATGAACAGTTAAAAAAGGAAGCAGAGGTTTCACTGAAGAGCAAAACTGCTGGTTTCATCAGTATGCAATACAAAAGTAATATCTGTATATACTTTTCTCGGGTCACAACAACCTCTAGTCCTTTTGTTTATAAACTGATGCCACTATACAAACAGAACTTCAGTACAAACACAGCATTTCATACAATAACTTCAGTTCAGTTACTAGGACAAAATAAGAAACAAGTTGGACTTTTTACAGTAAGAAGTTTAAGCTTAATTAAGACAAATGTAAAATTCAATTATCTTCCTACGTATGAACTGAAAGTAACTTATAATACTGATAATATATAGGGGTTGGCAAAAGTAGGTTTGAAATTGTTTATATGGAAAATACAATAATTAATGAATAGTAATAGAATAAACTGTTTCACGTCTCACAACTGTAAACCTACTTTTGCCAACCCCTGTATGGTTAACTGATCATGAACAATTAATTAACAGCAATCTAGGGAACAGGGCTAACAGTTCAGATCCAGAATCTAAATCTTTTAAATATTTTAAAATTGATGATTTTAGACAAGTATTTTATACTATATGTACTATTTATAATATCTGCAATGAGTGGATAATCAGTACATTTCAATTAGGCAAATATTTTAATAGACCAAGTTTAAAGGGGGTAAAAGATCTAAAAAGCATAAGCATCTGCTTTCTTTCTCATAAGATTTAATTTAACACTTTCTCCAGCTTGGGTGATCTTGGTGGTATTAAAGGAGAAAATGTCCTGAAGAGATGTAAAGTGATGATAATCTCTAACATAAAATTACTAATCTAATATCAGCACATGGCTACAGCTGAAATTTTCTTAAACAACTTCTATCACCCTCAACTGC
The DNA here is from genome assembly GCF_951640355.1 of Cnephaeus nilssonii. NCBI lineage: Eukaryota > Metazoa > Chordata > Mammalia > Chiroptera > Vespertilionidae > Cnephaeus > Cnephaeus nilssonii. The sequence goes on along the minus strand of NC_137088.1, from coordinate 50,671,269 downwards.
AGAGATTCCTGCTATGAATCTGAAAAATACCAGGAACCAACATGATCCTGCGATGCAGCAGCAGCACTGAGCAGCTTCAATGTACTGCCATCTCATTCTGTCCTCACAACTGCGGAGGTAGATGCCATTGTAAGCCCACTCTGAAGAGGAGGAAACTGATTCACAAAGAGGTGCAGTACTTTGTTAAGTCCAGAGTTGGGATTCAATTCTGACACTGCAATGGCTTGATTTTGGTCCCTTGAAGAGCAGAGGAATATGATTTCTAGAAATTCCTTCCAGATTCCAACTCCAATAGTTTGAAATGTCAGGGCTGAACACCTTGATGCATAAACTGATTAGATAACATAAGTCTAATAGACTGCTGACTTCAGCCAAAACCGGTTTGGCTCAGTGGATAGAGCGTTGGTCTGCGGACTGAAGGGTCCCAGGTTCGATTCCGGTCAAGGGCATGTGCATTGGTTGCGGGCACATCCCCAGTAGGGGTTGTGCAGGAGGCAGCTGGTCGATGTTTCTCTCTCATCGATGTTTCTAGCTCTCTATCCCTCTCCCTTCCTCACTGTAAAAAAATCAATAAAATATATTTAAAAATAAAAATAGACTGCTGACTTCTTTGACTAAGCTTAATAATTTAATGAAAAATAAGAGCCAAACAATGTGCTATTTTCCATGAAAGCATGCCCACATTGAATCAAAACTAGAACATGTAGGGGAAGAGGAAAGGTTATATCCATGCAATGATCAACATGTAATAAGTCGTTTTCCATAGCTATAGTTTCTTGACATGACATTTCGTTTTTAAAAATAAAAATTCAAAGTAATTTACCTTAAGTTCTATATACCCCTGTACTAAATGCCTCCGATATAGGATAAATAAAAAGGAAAATATAAATTACAGAAATGGTACAACATTCATAATTTATAGCTAAAAAGTATGAAATGTCTATAAATATCAAATCACCAATTTCATTAGATATTTACTCAATTAGTTTTATTAATCAAATAGTAGTTAAAACAGCATTAAATCATGTGGTCTCAGTTTAGATTTAGGCCTCTGTGATGTGCTCGTTTTTGTGGCTCCCCACAGCACTCAATGTCAAACAATGCTGATTAAAATATATCTCTCTGCCAAATACCAGAAATACCAGATACTTCTGGGGCTAGACACCCCCCTCTCCCCCCCGCTTTATAAATAAGGAAATTTAAAAAAATAAAAAGGGGTACCAATCCTTTCCAATCATAGAAATTCAATTGGCCACAATGACTCTGTAGAAAATTGTTCGTTTTTGCTTTGACTCCATTGATACCTTTGTTAGACTCAGAAACACTAATAAAACGAAAAGGGTGGGGGTTATTCTGTAAGGGACCAGGAATCTATACTTCTGTAAAAAATTCAATTTCCTCAATAACAAGATCATTTGCAATTGATGATGACAGTAATGATGATAACCATAATGGCAATGAGACAGGCTGGAAAATCAGGACATGAATAGGAAAACTGAGACAGATAGCTAAACAGCAGTTTGCAGCCATCTAGTAAATCCTATCTTCCCTAAACCAGACACTTAAGAGCAAAAGGTTTGCACTTCTCCTCCCCAACCAGAGAGAGGGTAAATAGCTTAAATCACCCTACTTAGGGAGACAGATAGCAGAAATCTAATTAAGTACCACTTGCCAACCACACCCAAAGAGAGATAAAGTTAAGAGAATAAATCTCATTTTGGTACATCTGCATAAAGCTGATGAATAGTCTACTGAGATCCTTCCCCAAGACCTCTCCTAAACACCTAGCCTTTAAACCCCTCGAAAGGAAACTCCCAGCTCATGCTCTCCCTCCCAGAAGCAGGCCCACACCTTTCCTCCCTCCTCCCCTTTTGTCCCCCACTAGACATGTGTCTCTGAAACTCTAGGGACCACGAGAGGCTTCCAACAATGGGCAGCAGCAGTTCGTCCTGGGCGAACCCCCTGAACCTGCCCCCTAGCCCCCTTTTCTCTGACTTCTTAGTGAGCCAAAGCAGCACAGCCCAGGCTCATTTCCCCACTGGTCCCTCTCCTGCTATCCTAGGTTCCTCTTTGTTTCACTGTCCCCAGCTTTAGTAAGTGACTTCTAAAATTCACTGGACTCGTGTTGTGAAATTTTCCCTGCACAAAGTCAAAAACCCACACACTACTGGCCAGCCCTAGGCAGACCTGCTCAGGGCCTGGTCCCCTTTCCGGTAACAGTAAAACAGTGGCATTTACTGCAAGACTACTTTGCCAGGCCCAGTGCTAAGCACTTTTTATGTGTTTTATCCTATAATATAATCCTCATTTTACTGATGAACATGTGAACTTGTCTAATATCACCCAGCAAGAAAATACAAGCAGGATGCAAACTCAGGTTTGCACTACCTGGCAGCTCAGTTCTCAGTCTCTGGCTAGCAAAGCACATCTGCCTAAAAAGCCTGCATGTGTGCACACATGCACACACAAACAATCCCTGGGGGAAGAAACACGGTGTACTTCTATCTCACCCATGCTACCCTATGAAATCAAGCTCCAGTTATGAAAATCTAAAGCAACTTTAATTTTAGCTTTCTAAATTCTTCACTTTTAGATATCCATATTTGGAAGTAAGCTAGAAGACACAAAATAATTTAAATAAAATGTTGTCTTCACGGAAAAAAAAAACACCAAAAACGAGTTCTATACCCTTTTTCTGCACTAGGACATTCCAGAGGTCCTAGCAACAGAAACAGAATGTGGAATGTTGTGACAACCAGAAACATGAAATAATTTTTGAGACACAGTACCTTTGTTTCTGAATATTTTAAATTTTAAAAAATATTTTTTAAAAATTTATTGTTTGATTTTTAGAGACAAAAAGGAAGGGGAAGAGAGGACGGAAGGGGGAGAAAGAGAGAGTAAAACATCAATTTGTTGTTCCACTTACTTATGCACTCATTGGTTGCTTCTTGTATGTGCCCTGACTGGGGATCAAACCTGCAACCCCAAAGCATAGAGATGACACTCCAACCAACCGAGCTACCCAGCCAGTGCTGTTTCTGAATATTTTTAAAACATAAATTCCAATCAGCCCATCTACAAATTAACATATGAACCTTGTTCAAAAGCAAGGAGGGAAAAGCTTGATTTATTACTGAAAACAAAAGAGTTGATAAAAACAAGTTCCAACTAAGTTAATAAAACTTACAAAAGACACTTTTAAATATACAACTTAAACCATTATATACTTCAAAATAATGAAAAGTTTTAAAATTGTACTTGACCCTATGGACTCTGAGCTAATTTAAAAGAACAGATTTTATTGTGTGTAAGCTCTAAGTCTTTCTCAGGATTCAGGTCACCCCTAAAGTCCAATTAGTGAGTGGCTTAGCACCCACATCGAGGCCATCATGTACTCTGCAGACCCCAGGCCAGCAAAGCCGGAATAACAGGTGCTCACATGGACACGTGAGCACCTGTTTGCAGAACCTCCCCAATCACATGCAGAATGAAGGCCCTCTTCCTGATATTAGACCCTGAACGGGAGTGAATACATTCAGTTATTTTGTAGCTGCTACCCCTATGCTGAGGACTGTGGCCATCAACAAAACTGAGTGTTGTAGTAAAGCACTCACTCTGCAGCACCCTGGATGGTCTCTCTTCTCCCATACTGCCAAACTTCTACATGCCAATGACTCCCACATTTCTGTCTCTATTCCAGACAGCTTCCAAGCTCTGCCTAGACTCACATATCCAAGTGCCTACTAAACAGTGCCATCTGGATGTCTTCTATACATCTCAAATGGAGCAAGCATGTCCAAGAGAACTTCGCTTTCCATCCTGCCCCGTTCCCCACCCTCCAAAACGCTTCCCCCTTTGGGTAAATGACACTATCCATCCCAACTGTTCAACCTACTAGTAAAAGCCCAGATGTCATGTATGACTCCTCTTTCCCTCATCACATCCAGGTTACTAGCAGGTGTGGTCAGCTCTACTCCAACACCTCTGTCACTTCTGCACGTTATCTGGGCCACCAATGGACAGCCTGTCACCAGCACCTTTCCAATGGACTATGGGAGAAGACTCCCAGGTAATTTACAATTCTCTCCACACATCTGCCAGAGTGATTCTTTGAAGTCCTTCAACAAATCATGTCACTACCATTAAAATTTCTCCAGTGGCTTCCCAGTCCTCTTGGAATAAAATCACAGCCCTTCCGCTCTCTGCGCCGCCCCCCCCCCGCCCCCCCCCCCCCCCCCCGCTCTGTTTCCTCATTCCCTACTCCTCTCTCCCCTTAGCTCACTCACTCTGCTCCAGGCACACTGACCTCTCCATTCTTAGGCCCAGAAAGCTCTTTTGCAGCCAGGCTCTGCCTTGCTCTTCACAAGATGCCTGGTACATTCTCACACATCAGGTCTCCAGCTCAGCTGTCATCTCTTCAAAGGGCTGACCTTTTCCCCTCCCAATTAGCTACTGTCCACCACAGGTATTTTAAGCAGAGTGGCTAACAGTATGGGCCACTCCCTATTACTCTGAATACAATGTGACCTTGGGCAAGTTTATAACCTCTTTGAAATTTTCAGTCTCTTCATTTATCAAATGGTGAAGATCACAGTACCTAATTGACCCAGCACTTCACAGGACAGAAAGATTAAGATAATTAATTCATACAATGCCACAGAAGGCCCTAGGAACAGGTCACTCAATGTCCCCACCATAGCCTATGAGACAGCACCCCCATTGTATTGCTCAGGAAACTACAGCACACAGACACTGAGCTCTAGCTCACAAGCTAGTAACATTTGAATCCATATCTGTTGACTCACAAGCCCAGATAATTCCCAACATTCTCCCAAAAATACTAACTGAAACTGTCTCCTCCCTGCTACTCCCACTGCCAATGTCCTGAGCTCAGGGCCTGGTGTCTTCCACATACACTCCATACCTGGGACAGATCTCACAGGGCCAGAGTTTCTTCCATCTTCAGTCTCCTCCACTCTGTTGCCAAAGCCACTGACCTACAAAGCAATAATGCCATTTCTCTCCTTGAGGATCTTTGCTGGCTCCAAAGTGGGGCGTGGACCCCTGACCCACCACTCTGCAAGCAAGGCCTCTAGCACTCTGGCTCCTCCTCTCTCTCCAGTCTGAGCCAACCTGCTCCAATTTCAAGACAGTGTTGGCCTTCTCTCCACAATCTCTCCCACTGGCCAGAACAGTTCTGTAGTACATAAAGCTTTTCCTTCTTGCTGGAATTTCTACAACTCAACAGAACCAGCTCCCAGGCTGTGCCCTTACTCATATCCTCACACCTCCATTACAGTCCTTCACTCACCGAATTATGATTTATCAATGGTAACTAATAAGCGGACACCTCTGAAGCCCTGTCTGACAGCAGACTCCTTGCTTTACTTAGCATAGATCCTGAGAAGTGATCTCTCAGTGTGTTTACGAAATAATAATGACTGGTATCTGGCAGCTTCCAGGTGCTCTTAAAATAAAAACTAAGATTTTTTTTTGGTAAAAGTAATGTTTTACTTGATTTCGAGAGAGAGAGGGAGAGAGAGAAAAAGAGAGAGAGAGAGGGAGGGAAGGAGAGAGAGAGAGAGAAACATCAATAAGTTGCCTCCTGCACGCCCCATATTGGGGATCAAGCCCGCAACCTGGGCACGTGCCCTGACTGGAATGGAACCGGTCACCTCTCAGTGCACAGGATGACACTCAACCAATGGAGCCATACCAAACAGGGCAAAAAAAAACACCAAGATTCTTGACCTAGCCCACAAGGCCTTGGTCAGCGGGAACCTGCCTCTCCCCCCACTTGTTCTCTGCTTCTGGCCCTTCTGGCCACCGTTTTGGTCCTGGAGCACAACATGGTCCTGTCCTAGCACCTAGTGCTTGCTGTTCCCTCTGCCTGGAACTCACTTCCTCCAGATAGTATCTGGCTTGTTGCTTTACTTCATTCAGTATCAGCCTCAATGTCACTTCCCTGGAGACCTGATAGGCAGGGCCCTGTCACATACTCTCAGAGCACTGACCTAACCTGTCCACATGGCAACATCTCCTGTTTGTAAGTGTCCATCTAGCTGTGTGAGCTTTAGTATCCTCCCACTAGACTAAGTTCCACTGTTGTCTTATTTTCTGCTCTAGTGACAGTGCCTAACAATGCCTAACTGGACAGATACAAAGCAGCAATGTTAAATATTATTTAATCGATAATAACTGAAGTATTCGATTAAGTCCCTATGGTGTCATCATCAGTCAAGGTTATAATTGTGCCTTTATGTCATTTAATGACATACAGTCAGCCTTCCACTAAAATTGGGTATGCCACTCAGTGAGAAAAAAGTTCAGCGATGAGAATGTTTCTCCAAACACATGATCCTATTCTAGGAGGCAATTTCTTGGTAAAATTTTGTGTTTCAGGTTCTGATTTTCAAATATCTGGATTTGCACACTGGCAAATTCTCTTTTGCTAGTGTGAGCAGTGTAGTAATTACGGGCAATTCTGGAGTCAGACTACTTGGATTCAAATCCCTATCCTTCCTCTTACTACCTATGTGAACATGATTAAATTACTTAACCTCTCTGAACTTCATTCTCTTCATCTATAAAATACAGTTAATAGGATCTATATTTCATACTGTTATTATGAGGATTAAATGAACTAATCCATGAAGAGCAAGCACTCAGTGCTGAGCATGTTAGCAAAAAAATTCCAAAATACACACCCACTAATGTCTGCTGCAGTTAAACTCACAGGAGATTGATATACATTGTAAGTCCTCACTTGTTGATAGTTTCTTGGATCTGTGGCAAAACAATTATAATGTAACCAACTTTACCATAGGCTAATATAGAAACAAGTGAAGTTCCTAGGGCATTCTATCAATATTATAACAAAACTAGAGGCCTGGTGCACGAAATTTGTGCATGGGGGGGGGGAGATAAAGGGGATGTCCCTCAGCCCAGCCTGCACCCTCTCCAATCTGGGACCCCTCGAGGGATGTCTGACTGCCCATTTAGGCCGGATCCTAAACAGGCAGTCGGACATCCCTCTCACAATCCAGGACTGCTGGCTCCCAACTGCTCGCCTGCCTGCCTGCCTGCCTGCCTGATTGCCCCTAACTGCTTTTGCCTGCCAGCCTGATCACCCCCTAACCACTCCCCTGTCAGCCTGATTGATGCCTAACTGCTCCCCTGCCAACCCGATTGTCCCTAACTGCCCTCCCCTGCCAGCCTGATCACCCCTAACTGCCCTCCCCTGCTGGCCCGGTCACCCCCAACTGCCCTCCCCTGCTGGCCCGGTCACCCCTAACTTCCCTCCCTTGCCAGCCTGGTTGCCCCTAACTGCCCTCCCCTGCTGGCCCAATTGGCCCTAACTGCCCTCCCCTGCCGGCTTGGTCACCCTTAACTATCCTCCCCTGCAGGCTTGGTTGCCCCCAACTGCCCTCTCCTGCTGGCCCAGTCACCCCAAACTTCCCTCCCTTGCCAGCCTGGTCACCCCTAACTGCCTTCTCCTGCTGGTCTGGTTGCCCCCAACTGCCCTCCCCTGCAGGCCTGGTCGCCCCCAACTGCCCTCCCTTTCAGGCCTGGTCCCTCCCAACTGCCCTCCCCTGCTGGCCATCTTGTGGCATCCATCTTGTGTCCACATGGGGGTGGCCATCTTTGACCACATGGGGGCAGCCATCTTGTGTGTTGGAGTTATGGTCAATTTGCATATTACCTCTTTTTAGATAGGACACTATTGAAGTACTTGAGTACCTGCTGTACACCAAATAGCAACTATTTTATAATGTGAGTTTAACTCTCAAGTAGTGTCGTTCTCCTATTGCTGACTACACACTCCTCCCCTTAAGCAATGAAAGGCAGGGAGCACAGAGGAGGGTTACTGGCGCTCTCCCCACAGAGGGTCAGGCCCATGCCTCAGAGCTAAAGCTCTACCCTGAAAGCCAGGAGAAGCCAACATTTTAAGCAAGGAAGCCATCTGATACAACAGGTCATTCTGGCATGAGTGTGGATCCACTTAGGTAAGGGGGGAGGGGTGATCTCCAAGGGCCGATACAAAGGTCAGAATGAGACAGAAGACATGCTCTGTAGGATCCTGCAAACATGCTCAGGCAACCCTGGATGGGGGGTAAGGCAGAGTGAGGAAGCCAAAGATGGGGCTTCCTTCCTCATTGCTGCTAATGTGGACACGAGGATGGTGGGAGACACAGATGAAGAACTTAGTTTGCTAAGACAACAGAGCCTAAAGGCACAGCCTGTGGAGCCAGACTGGCTGTGTTCAAATCCCTGCCATTTATTAGCCTTAACCTCACTTTCCTCTTCTACAAATGGGTAAAGTAATAGTACCTCCCTCACAGGTCACTGGGAGGACTAAGAATATATGTGAAGGGCTTAGAACAGTGGAAATTACTTTGTAAATGTGAGCCATTTTTTATCATCTTTTCCATCAATGTCTTCTCTGGTCTTAGATATAAACAGTGGCTGTGCTCCCCTCCACCTACTCCAATACCCACCCCCTCTCCTGCAACCAGTGATGTTTTTAACTCATAAATGTCACCTGGCGTGATTAACCCCCTTAATGGTTCTCCAATGTAGTCAGAACCAATGCTTGGAAGGCCCTGCCTGGCCTCTACAACCTTAAGACACAGCTCTCTCTGCATACTTTCCACTCCAGAATTCTAATCTTGACAATTACACCAACATGCCAATCACTTTCCCACCCCTGGGCCTTTGCTAATTCTGTTCCCTCTGTACAGAATGCTTTACCTGGCTGGCTCCAGGTCTCAGTTTATTTTCCATCAGAAAGACCTTCCCTGACAACCCAATTTATGGCAGGACCCTCTCACTTCAGACAATACTCTAACTCAGTTATTTATTACTTGTGTTTTGGCTATCTCCCTCACTGAGGGCAAGTGCCAGTCTGCAAAATAGCATAGTGCCTGGCACACAGTAGGTTCTCAAGAAAATAATTTTAGAAAGGCCTCTGGATCAAACTGAGGTCAAATCTCAATGCCATCACTTACTAGGAGTGTGACCTTGGGAAAGTTCCTCTGCATCTCTCCGCCCCGCTGGTGTCTGAAACACTTCTAAGTAGTAACCTGATAGACCTGGAAGGCTGGTCTGCATGAAATTGGGCTTTATTCAAAACGGTAACTTTCAATTCTGGGTAATCAAAAGTAATATCAATGATATAAAAAGTTTAAGTTCCTGTTAATGAGTTTTAACATCTCAACTGCGAAAGAATAAAGTAGAATTGTATTGCCACCATCCACACACTCTTTAGCCAAGTTCATATCCTCTGCTCCAATAATTAAAGGGAACTGGATTTTCCTTTGTAAGATGTTAAATGATTAAACAAACCAGGGACAAAAAAGGCCAATCAACAACCTTCTATTGCTGTCACTGCTTGTACTGAAACTGACTGAGCCAAGCACCTGGGATACAACAGAGGAGATAAGTATCAAAATCCTAGGGAACCATATTAGGGAAGGCAGGGAGGGCTACAAAGGTGACCAACACGGCAATATATGTAACAGGCTGTCTCATGTATGTATACTCAAAATCCTGTCACATGGTGACCTTTCACATCAGAAACCAAGTCCTAAATCTCAAAGTGCCTGCCAAGATCTTTACTGAATCTTATCTGCATCACTACCATTCAGCTATGCTTGGAGACTATGGTAAAATGTGGACTATAAGAGTTTACCACTTCACTGGTATTCTAACACAAGCAAAATAATTAACTTCTAACTTCCAGACATCCTGTTTCTGCATTTAAAAAATGGTGAAAACAATGGTATTTATCTCAGTAGATTGTGGGATTGAATGACATAATTCATATAAAATCTTTGCTCTGTCTAAATACAGTAAGCAGAGTGTATATAAAAGTTCAATAAAGAGTAGTGTCAACTTAATATTAACACCATTATTGTTGTGGTTATTAATCGCACAACAGCTAACACCATGCCTTCTTTTGGTCAAAAAGCAGTGAACACAGCAACAGCACATCTGCCAGGTATCTTACATGCAGAATATCCATGGGCTCTTATACAACTAAGACAGCATTGACTATGGAATGGCACTGCCTACTGATTTATCTTTGTTTTTAAAAGGTGAGCTTTTTAAAGACCATATCTTGAGCCAGAAAACAAACCTCAAGAAATTTTAAAAAACTGCAACCATACCAAGTATGTTCTTTGACCACAACATAATCAAATCAGTAGCAGTGTCTTTCTAGGAATTTGTCCATTTCATCTAGGTTATCCAACATGTTGGCATACAATTCCTCACAGTATTTCTATTATAACCCTTTCTATTTCTGTAAGGTTGAAGTAATGTCATCTGGTAAAATCCAGCTGAAGATTTGTCAATTTTATCAACACCAAAGTACTCTTGATCTTGTCAAAGCACTAACTTTTGATTCCATTAATTTTCTCTATTGTTTGCTATTCTCTAGTTTATTTCCACTCAATTGTTTATCATTTTCTTCCTCTGCTTGCTTTGTGTTTAATTTGCTTTCCTTTTTCAAGTTTCTTAAGGTAGAAGGTTATTGATTGGAGATCATTCTTAATTTTTAAGATAGCTGCTAACAGTAATAGGTTTTCTCTTAAGTACTGCTTTAGTGTACAAGTTTTGATATGTTGTGTTTTATTTTAATTACTAGAAGCCCGGTGCACGAAATTCGTGCATGGCAGGGGGTTGTCCCTCAACCCAGCCTGTACCCTCTCCAATCTGGGACTCCTGGAGGGATGTCCGACTGCCCGTTTAAGCCCGATCCTGGTGGGATCGGGCTTAAACGGGCAGTTGGACATCCCTCTCACAATCCAGGACTGCTGGCTCCCAACTGCTTGCCTGCCTGCCTTCCTGATTGCCCCTAACCGCTTCCGTCTGCCAGCCTGATCACCCCCTAACCACTCCGCTGCCAGCCTGGTTGATGCTTAACTGCTCCCCTGCCAGCCTGTTTGCCCCCAACTTCCCTCCTCTGCCAGCCTGGTCACCCCTAACTGCCCTCTCCTGCAGGGTTGATCACCTCCAATTGCCCTCCCTTGCAAGCCTGGTCCCTCTCAACTGCCCTCCCTTGCAGGCCGGGTGCCTCCCAACTGCCCTCTCCTGCTGGACATCTTGTAGTGGCCATCTTGTGTCCACATGGGGGCAGGATCTTTGACCACATGGGGGCAACTATATTGTGTGTTGCAGTGATGATCAATCTGTATATTACTCTTTTATTAGATAAGATAGAGGCCTGGTGCACGGGTGGGGGCCAGCTGGTTTGCCCTGAAGGGTGTCCCGGATCAGGGTGGGGTTCTCTTGGGGCGTGGGGCGGCCTGAGCGAGGGGCCTGTGGTGGTTTGCAGGCTGGCCACGCCCCCTGGCAACCTAAGCGGAGGCCCTGGTATCTGGGATTTATTTTCCTTCTACAATTGAAACTTTGTAGCCTGGAGCAGAGCCAAGCCTGCTGTTCCCTCCGGGGCGGTAGCCATCTCTGTGGCAGTTAATTCACCTTCTACAGTTGAAACTTTGTTGCCTTAAGCGGGTGGGCCCGGCCAGGGTGTGCTTTAAAGCTTTGCTTCCCCTGTTGCCACCGGCAACCCTGGCCTGCTCTCTCAAGCTCCATTCTGTTGCCATTTGTTTGAATTTGTTTACCTTCTATAATTGAAACTTTGTAGCTTGAGTGGAGGCTTAGGCCTGCAACGGCTATGGAAAGCTTGGCTTACTCTGTTACCTGGGAAACCTTGCTCTCTGTGGCTGTAGCCATCTTGGTTTGGGTTAATTTGCATACTCGCCCTGATTGGCTGGTGGGCGTGGCTTGGCTGGTGGGCGTGGCTTATGTAGCGGAGTGATGGTTAATTTGCATATTACCATTTTATTAGAGAAGATTTTCAAAGTATTCTCTAATTTCTCTTGTGATTTCTTCTTTGACCCACTGTTTATTTAGGTGTATGTTGTTTAATTTCCATATGTTTGGGAATTTCCCCAAATATCCTGTTGTTAGTTTTTAATTTTACTCTATTGTGGTTAAAGAACCTACTTTGTACTTGTATAATTTCAGTCCTTTTACATTTATTGAGGCTTGTTTTACTGTGCCCTAACATATGATCCTGGAGAATATTCCAAGATCACTTGAGAAGAATGTTTCTTCTGCTGTTGTTGGTTAGGTCTTGATGGTTTTTTATTTTCAATTATTCTACACTAGAGGCCCAGTGCACGAAATTCGTGCATGGGGGGGGGGGTGTCCCCTCAGCCCGGCCTGCACCCTCTCCAATCTGGGACCCCTCGGGGAATGTCCAAATGCTTCTCGCAATACAGGACGGCTGGCTCGTCTGCCTGCTGGCCTGCCTGCCTGATAGCCCATAACCCCTCTGCCTGCCTGACTGATTGCCCCAACTGCTTCCCTACCAACACGATTGTCCCTAACTGCTCCCCTGCTGGCCTGATCGCCCCTAACTGCCTCTGCCTCACCCAGGACCCAGGACCCAGGATTCCCTCATCTGGCTGGTCGCAGGCACCTGGGACCCGGGCTTCCCTACCTCTCTGGCTGGCCGCAGGCACCCAGGACCACAGGCTTCTCTTGGGCTGCAGCCGCAGGCGCTGGCGCCCGGGACTGCGGGGCAGGTGGCTTGTCCCTCTCCCAGGCCGCAGGCGCAGGTGCAGCCGCTGGTGCCCAGGACCATGGGGTGGGCAGCTTGTCCCTCTCCTGGGCTACAGGTGCAGGCACAGCCGTTGGTGCCCAGGATCATGGGGCGGGCGGCTTGTCCCTCTCCCAGGCCACAGGTGCAGACACAGCCGCTGGCACCCGGGACTGTGGGGTGTGCAGATTGTCCCTCTCCCGGGCCGCAGGTGTGAGTGGTTTGTCCCTCTCCCGGGCTGCAGGCGTAGGCGCAGCCACTGGTGCCCAGGACCATGGGGCGGGCAGCTTGTCCCTCTCCCAAGCCACAGCCCCAGCCGCTGGTGCCCGGAACCGTGGGGCTGGCGGCTTGTCCCTCTTCCAGGCCGCAGGCACAGCCGCTGGCGCCCAGGACCACGGGGCGGGCGGCTTGTGTCTCTCTCTTGGGCCGCAGCCTGGCTGGTCCCCATTCCTCTCTTGCATTTTGTGCTTGGCTGGTCCCCATTCCTCTCTCACGAGCTCATTTGTGCCTGGCTGGTCCCCATTCCTTTCTCCCCAGTGTTGAGTGTCTGAGCTGTTACTGTGTGACAGCGTGAGGGTGTGATAACCATTTGCATATTAGCTCTTTATTATATAGGATTCTTCTTGATCTTCTACTTGGCTTTTGTTATCTGTTATTGAAGTGTCCTCCTACTATTGTTGAATTGTCCATTTCTCCTTTCAGGGTCACTTTTTTGCTTCATGTATTTTAAAGTTCTGTTGTTAGATTAGGTGCATGTATCTTTATAATTGTTACTTCTTCCTGATAAAGACGCATTCATGATTTTAAAATGTCCTCCTTTAGCTTTAATGACAAGTTTTTTTCCCCAAAAGTCTATTTTGTCTGATATCTGTATAGCCAGTTTAGCTCTCTTTTGATGACTATTTGTATGGTGTATCTTTTCCATTAACTTTTAAAATGCTTCTGACTTTGAATCTGGAGTATATCTCTTGTTATTTTTGGATCATAATCTTTCTTAATTCATTCTAATTTTTGCTTCCTGATTAGTGTTTAGACTATCTACATTTAATGTTAATTACTGATATGGTAGAATTATGTCTGTGATGTTGCTTTTTTTCTTTTTATGTCTTTTTTTTTTTTGGTTTTGTTCCTCTATCACTGTCTCATTTTGTGTTAAACTGATACATTCTAGTATACCTTTTAAATTCACCTTTTTTTTTCTTTTACAATCCCCCCGCCCCCCGCTACCTGTTATCTTCCTAGTGGTTGTCCTGGGTATTACAACTAACATCTTAACTTCAAACCGTGTAGTTTAAATAAAATCAACTTAATTTCAACAGTATGTAAATTTGCTTGGACATGGCTCTATCATATGCTTTTCTTTTTTCTTCTTCTTTTGTTTCTTTCCAGCACATGCTTTTTTCCCTTGCATATGGGGCCATATTTACTGTTTATTTGCATGTCCTATAATTTTTGTTGAAAACTGGACAATAATAAATAATACAATGTGCCAACTCTGAAAAACAGATCTACCTATCCTTTTTGTTTGCTTAGTTATTTACTTGGTAAATGTGTGTGTTCTTTGTTGTATTTGGTTAAGTCAGGTCTCTACTTGGTTAGCTAATTATTGCACAGGGATTTTCTTAAATATCTTGAACCAGTAAGTCTCCCAGCCTTTGCTAAGGTGCTCTGTGTTTATGTTGGAATTTGCTTCCAAGGCTCTAGCAAGCAGTTTACAACTCTTCTTTAGCATTTCCTTCCCGCATGCTTAGAGCCTCAAGGTCAGCTAGAGGTGAGCAATTAAGTGCTTTTTCAGGTCAGTCCTGGGCATGTGCACAGCCCTATATATGCATGTGGTTTTCTAGATCCTCCGGAATATGTGGAGCTGGGATGGGGAGGGGCAGTTGAAATAGAGACTTAAAACACCCCAGAGTTTGCTGTATTTATAAAGATTCGGCTGATTTTCTTGTATAAATGCTAAACAGCTCCTTCAAGCCTTTAATTTTCAGAATTCTGAAAAAGTTAATTTTGACAATTCCTGCCAGTGTTATCATTGCCTTTATAGAAATTTTTGGAGGTTCTTACTCTGCCATTTGGAGAAGCTTACTGGAAGTATTTTAATGGAGAATAATATCAGATTGTTTATTATTATTTTCAACATTGCTCAGACTGCAGTGTGGAGAAGGAAGATTCATGGTTTAAAAGCAGAACTGGACAAGGCCAGTCAGTTGCTACTTGCAATAGTACAGGTCAGAGACCTGGAGAAGCTTGGACTTGAAGATGGCTGTAAGATAGCAGAGAAAAAATTCAGAGGTATTCAGAAGGAACTGTTGGCATAGCTTGGTAATGGCCTGGACACAAGAATGGTGCGGACAATGATGCCAGTTTCCCATCCTGCAGAACAGTATGGATATGCAACATCAGTCTCTGAGAATGAGGAACATGCACGGGGACATTTGAAATCTAGGTGCCTCTAGATTACTAAGAAGATACCAAGCAAGCCATCACCTTAGACTCTCCCCTAATTTTAGAGAAATGCTTTATAAATTAAGTCCTAAAACATTATTTCCTCCATATGAAAAAACAAAGCAAAAAGGAAAAAACATGCAAGGCATATACACTAAGTGTCAATAATTCAACGACACCTAGGAATTAAAAAAACAGTTCCAAGAATAATGAGAACCATGCATAAAATGTCTGAAACTATTCATTGCTTACACTCAAGTGAATTAAAGCTTTCCCCCAAAGGCAGCTTTATTTAAGAGGAGTTACAATAAAAATAATGATAAATCTTTCCAGTGTCTAAAAAGATTCTGTTGCACTCATTCACATATGTCAATGATGTTCTCACTGATGCCGTGAAAACAACTCAGATCAATCCGACTTGCTCACGCCTCCCCTCACTCCATAAATACTCAAGCGCCTCAGTGTTGGCAGCACCCAGGCAGACCTGGGAGATAGGTGGGAATGATAGGCCAGAACAGGTCCCTGAAGTGTGAATCTTTTTTTGGTCTTAATACCAACTTCTCTGAATTCGTACTTTTTTAGTTCTGTGATCATTTTGGTTAGGCTTTGCTTCATGCACGAAGCTCACTTATACAGGTGCTTTTTTTTAGGTTTGGGGAGGGATAGATTTGCAAGGAAACACTAACGGAGGAAAGAGAACTGTTTACTGCTGGTTAATTAATTCTACTCCTAATCTCTCTTAATGTTACAACAGCCTTTTCTGTTTAAACAGATTGGGTACAGTTTATTACCACTGGGAAACATTAAAGTATTTCAAGTTTGTTTTGACTGTTAGCTCATTTGCTTATTTCTGTTTCAATAACTGGAAGACCTAATTGGCGATACTTTCACAAGAAAGTTTTGCCATTCTCTTATCTCAGTTTTACTTCCTCAGACTTTGCAGTTTCACTCCTTGTCCTTCCAGGGGAAAGGGGTCAATATACCTGCACAAGGTACTCAAAGCTCACTTACCACAATCACATGCATAGATGGGCTGGCAGACAGCAGCAACCTGTATGCCACAGTTCAGAGCGATGCCTCAAGTTCAACACCCATTTCTCCCCCGTTTGTTTTTTGAGTGCTTCTAAAGTAAAATGTCAAGCAAATGTCTAAAACACAATTTAATAACAACAGCCACCTCAGCCACCATGTCAAACTTTTATTGAGAACTTACTGGACCAATGTGCTAAGTACTTCACATGCTTTACATTATGTAATCCTTACAACAACCCTGTGGTATAGGTACTATTATTAGTCCAAGTTTACAAATAAGGAAATGGGCGTGGAAAGATTGAGTAACTGGCCCAAGATCACAGAGCTGGCAAGAGGTGGGGCAGGGGTTAAAGGTTAAACTAGCTGATTCCAGATCCTAGTTCCTAGCCACCATGTATTGTCATGTCACTGGTCACAGAGCTTCATTCCTTTCTCTAATAAACATTTACTAAGGGTCCTAGTAATGTCACCTCTGCAGAAGAGTAAGCAAGAAATACAAAGATTCCTGGAAAAAAGATGGCTGCCAACGGGAAGGCAGACTGCAAGATAGTGTGTGAGAAAACAAAGGGAGAGTGTGTGGTCGCACAGGGAGTGTTTGTTGGTGAGTTGAGGGACAGCTATACTCCAGGAGACTGTGGGGAACTGTTGGACAGGGCTCCCCTGACCAGGCAGCCCCCACTGCTGCTGGGTTCCCTCCCGGAGCGACCAGATGGGACGTGGAGACAGCGCCATCTTGAAGGGAAACGTGGATGTTATCGGGAGCCTGAAAATCTACAACTACAGCACCCACCGAACAGCTGTGAACCCAAGAACATCGGTCCCCGAGTGTCGCAAGCACGCGGATTCAGAGGAGCTCTACACTCCACCACAGAAAGGTCAGATTTCGTCTGGGATGGTGAGGTCTGTGGTCCCAGCAGGAGAGTGAAACACGTGCACTGCAAGAGCTGGAGACTTGGGAAAGTCTGCGCCTAGGAAAATCCGTGGCTGTTGGGGCTGGCGTGATCCATGAATGTGGAAGGGGGTCCGCGGAGCTGCTAACAGAAGGGAACTCTAAAAAGCAACCCATTTTGATCAAGGCGCAAAAGGACAGCCTAAAAATTTTAAAAGTGTCCCGGCTGCTTAGACCCAAGGGGAAAAAAGACTTGCGCGCAGCCCTGGAGTTCGCACACTTACTCTGGCTTTTTTTCCTTTTCTTTTCCTTTTTAAATCCTTGCTTCTGATTACTAAGCCCAATACATAGGATCGCCCAATTGGGGTCACTCTAAGAGACTGCAGGGGAAAGTTTTTCTGGAACCTGGGGATCAGAGCGGGGAATAACCATCAGAGAACTAGCTCTGGGGCAACCCATTCCACCAAACCGGTATTAAGTGCCACAGGGAAAACAAATCTAAACACTGGCTAGAGAGGATCTATAGACCCGGAGGTCAATCTGGAAACACTGCCACCCAGGGGTTGAATCACAAATTGACTCTTGTGTAAAAACAAATAAAGGAAAATATGAAATAGAGACATACTGCCTGCTTAACCTTTTGCACTCGGATGTCGAGTGTGACTCGACACGGTTAGCATTAGAATAAAGGAATCGAGAAAAAAGCAAGCGAGTGCAAAAGGTTAAAAATCAGGACTGGCTTACAACACTGAGGAGCAGTGGAACGCAGGGAACTTCAAAACTGTCCTGACTAGGAAACAGGCATGCCAAACAGAACAGTAGAGGAAGTGAATGACCTTCACTACTGCACATTTTTATTTTTTTCATTTTTTACTTAAGAAATTAATTTTTTTCTTTATCCACTTGATTTTACCTTTTTAATTATTACATTTTTATTTTCAATGAGTATTATTACTACTACTATTTTACCTTTTTTTTTTTTAAAAGTGTCATTTTATTTTCTCTTGATTTTACTTTGGGATTAGTCTTCTACATTCTATTTTCATCTTTCCTTTAGCATCATTTTACTCTATCTCAACTTTACCTTTATGCCAACACTCTCTTCCTCACTTTCCCCCTTTTGTTGTCCTGTTTCTCTTACCCTATTCCTGCTTTAGATCTTCCCTATTCCTTCTTTTTACCCCCATTAAAATTTCACCCTACTTATATATCTATCTAGAGGCCCAGTGCATGATTGAATCATGCACGTGTAGGGTCCCCTACACACTTTCGCTTTCGAATATGGGGGAGCTGGGTGCCTGTCCACTCAGGCACCAGGCCTTTCAGAAGCCTCTGCCGCGCTGGAGGCTTCTGAAAGGCCTGGTGCACCAGCGATCAAAAGCAAAAGCGTGGGAGCTGGGTGCCTGTCCGCTCTGGCACCAGCGGACAGATACCCAGCTCCCCTGCGATCGAAAGCAAAAGCGTGGGAGCTGGGTGCCTGTCCGCTCAGGCACCAGGCCTTTCAGAAGCCTTCGCCATGCCAGAGGCTTCTGAAAGGCCTGGTGCACCAGCGGACAGGCACCCAGCTCCCACGCTTTTGCTTTTGATCGCTGGTACACCAGGCCTTTCAGAAGCCTCCAGCGCGGCGGAGGCTTCTGAAAGGCCTGGTGCCTGAGCGGACAGGCACCCAGCTCCCACGCTTTTGCTTTCGATTGCAGGGGAGCTGGGTATCTGTCCGCTGGTGCCAGAGGGGACAGGCACCCAGCTCCCCCGCTTTTGATGGTACACGGTGGGATGTGAGCTCGCTGCCCCAGAGGCCCTTTCTGTGCCGCCGCACAGCTATGGCGCAGACGCTGAGCTCAAGCCGCCGCTGACAACTCAAGCTCAGTGTCCTGCCGGCCCAATCGGCCACCCCGGCCACCCCTAGTCCCGCCCCCCGCGCCTCCTGGCCAATCGCGGGCATAGCGAAAGTAGGTCAATTTGCATATTTGTCTATTATTAGGTAGGATTTCCAATCCCCTGCTCCAAGTCCATACACACCTCTCTTCGGTTTCTACACTATCAAATTTTTTTTCTCTCTGTCCCTTTGTTGATGTTTGCTTGATTGTTGATTATATCGATTTTTTATGCTTGTCTGTGAGATTGTTTTGCTTTTTCTATTTGTTTGTGTTGTTGTTTTTTTGCTTCTGTTTTCCCCTGCCTTGCTTGATATTAGTTGTTGTTTGTTGGTTGCATTCACCTCAAGGTACTTGTTGCTGGAATTTGTTGGGATTAGTGGCTGTTCTATTGGAGTTTTCTCCCCATTTATATAGTTTTTTCCCCTCTTCTTTCTTATTCTCTCTCTTTTCTCTCTTACTTATTTTTCCTTTTCCCAATTTCATTTTTGCACTCCTTTTTTTATCTTCCTTTTTTTTCTTTTCTTCTTTCTGTCCTATCCTCTAATTCGCCTTTCTTTGGTGGTCACCTTTATTTGGGGTTACTAATATTGTGAATACATTTGTGTTCAGTGCCTTGTGCCTTGTTGTGTTATATTTTGTGCCTTTAAATCAATGCAGGAGAGAGAGAACTACATAACCAGACACGCGGAGAAGAGAGATCATGGGGAGACAAAGAAACAGCCTGCATATGAAAGAAAAGCAGGCATCACCAGAAAAGGAAGTAAACGAAATGGACGCAAGCAACCTGTCAGATAAAGAATTCAGAGAAATGGTCATAAGGTGGATGAAAAGAATGGAAGACAAATTCGACAATATGTGTAAGAACCAAGAGGAAATGAAGAAGGACCAAGAAGAAATGAAAAATGACATCGCTGCTGTAAAGAACTCAATAGAAAGCATCAAGAGTAGACTAGAACAGTGGTCAGCAAACTGCGGCTTGGAAGCCGCAGTTTGCTGCTCCATTGACTAATGAGTTTGCTGACCACTGGACTAGAAGAAGCAGAGGATCGCATCAGTGAACTAGAAGACAGGGTAGGAAAAAATACCCAAATAGAGCAGCTTCTAGAAAAAAAAAATTAAAAAGCAGGAGGAGAGCCTAAGGGAACTTTGGGACAACAAGAAACAAAACAACATCCGCATAATAGGGGTGCCAGAAGGAGAAGAAACTTAGCAAAGAATAGAAAACCTGTTTGAAGAAATAATGACAGAAAACGTCCCTGATATAGGGAAGAAAAAACCCACACAAATCCAAGAAGCTCACAGAGTCCCAAGCAAAATGAACCCCAAACGACCGACTCCAAGGCACATTATAATTAAATTGGCAAACACCAACAACAAAGGAACAATATTGAAAGCAACCATAGAGAGACAAAAAGCTACCTACAAAGGATCCCCCATCAGACTAGCAACTGATTTCTCAACAGAAATACATCAGGCCAGAAGGGAATGAAATGAAATATACAAAGTCATGCAAAGGAAGGGTCTGAATCCAAGAATACTGTACCCAGCAAGGCTATCAATCAAAACTGAAGGTGAAATCAGGAGCTTCACAGACAAAAAAGGACTAAGGGAGTTTATTACCACCAAACCACCAATGCAAGAAATGCTGAAGGGTCTGCTGTAAAAAAACACACAGAGAAATAGGCAGTGAAGAAGGAACACGGGTAAAGAATGAAAATGGCGACAAACAAGTACCTATCAATAATAACTTTAAATGTAAATGGATTAAATGCCCCAATCAAAAGACATAGGGTAACGGATGGATAAGAAAACACGACCCATATATCTGCTGTCTACAAGAAACCCACCTCAGAAAAAAAGACGCACACAGACTGAGGGTGAAGGGATGGAAAAGATTTATCAGGCAAATGGAAATGAAAAAAAAGCTGGGGTAGCAATACTTATTTCTGACAAATTAGATCTCAAAATGAAGCACATAAAAAGAGAAAGGGAAGGCCACTTCATAATACTAAAGGGAGCAATCCAACAAGAAGAAATAACTCTGGTAAACATATACACACCCAATACAGGAGCACCAAATACATAAAAAAACTCCTGGAGGATATCAAGGGAGAGACTGACAGCAATACAATCATAGTAGGAGACTTTAATACCCCACTATCACCATTGGACAAATCCTCTAAACAAAAAACCAGCAAAGAAACATCAATCCTAAATGACTCACTAGACCAGATGGAATTAATTGACATCTTCAGAACATTTCACCCCAAAGACACAGAATATACATTCTTCTCAAGTGCACATGGGTCATTTTCAAAGATAGACCATATGCTGGGACATAGGCAAAGTCTCTTCAAATTCAAGAAGATAGAAATTATATCAAGCATCTTCTCAGATCACAGTGGCATAAAATTCGAAATCAACTACAATAAAAACAATCCAAAGAAATCAAACACATGGAGACTAAACAGCATGCTATTAAACAATGACTGGGTTACCAGAGAGATCAAGGAAGAAATAAAAAGCATCATGGCAACAAAGGACAATGAAAACACAACAATCCAAAATCTATGGGACACAGTAAAAGCAGTCTTGAGAGGGAAGTTCATAGCTCTACAAGCCTACTGAAAAAACAAAAAACAATGGTAATAAATTACCTAACCCTACAACTCAAAGAGTTAGAAAGAGAGCAACAAGAAAAGCCCAGTGTAAGCAGAAGGAAGGAAATAATAAAGATCAGAGCCGAGATAAACGACATAGAGACCAAAGAAACAATACAAAAGATCAACAAAACCCAGAGCTGGTTCTTTGAAAGGATAAGCAAGATTGAAGAACCTCTAGCCAGGCTCACCAAGAAACAAAGAAAGAGAACCCAAATAAACAAAATCAGAAATGAAAGAGGAGAAATAACAACAGACCCCACAGAAATACAAAGGATTGTTAAAAAATACTATGAACAACTCTATTCCAACAAACTGGACAACCTGGAGGAAAATGGACATATTCCTAGAAAAATACAACCATCCAAAACTCAATCAGGAAGAATCTAGACACCTCAATAGGCCAATAACTATGGAAGAAATTGAAGCAGTCATCAAAAAGCTTCTGGCAAACAAAAGCCTGGGGCCAGACGACTTCACAGGGGAGTTTTACCAAACATTCAAGGAAGAAGTAAACCTATCCTCCTCAGATTATTCCAAACAATTCAAGAGGAAGGAACACTTCCAAGCTCATTCTATGAAGTCAACATCACCCCAATACCAAAACCAGATAAAGACAACACAATGAAAGAGAATTACAGGCCAATATCCCTCATGAACATAGATGCCAAAATCCTCAACAAAATTCTAGCAAATCGGATCCAGCAGTACATCAGAAAGATCATACACCATGACCAAGTAAGATTTATCCCAGGGATGCAAGGATGGTACAATATTCACAAATCAATAAACATGATATATCACAAACAAATTGAGAGATAAAAATCACAGTCATATCAATTGATGCAGAAAAACCATTTGACAAAATCCAACACCCTTTCTTGATAAAAACTCTCAGCAAGGTGGGAATAGAGGGATCATACCTTAACATAATAAAAGCCATCCTATCTAATAAAAGAGTAATACGCAAATTGACCATACCTCCGCTATGCCCACAAGCCACGCCCACCAGCCAATCAGGAGCGAGTATGCAAGTTAACCCAACCAAGATGGCTACGGCCACGGAGAGAGCAGGAGGCTTGGGTTTCCCCGGCAATGGAGGAAGCCAAGCTGGCTACAAAGTTTCTGCCGAAACCGGTTTGGCTCAATGGATAGAGCGTCGGTCTGTGGACTGAAAGGTCCCAGGTTCTATTCCGGTCAAGGGCATGTACATTGGCTGCAGGCACATCCCTGGTAAGGGGTGTGCAGGAGGCAGCTGGTCGATGATTCTCTCTCATCGATGTTTCTAGCTCTCTATCCCTCTCCCTTCCTCTCTGTAAAAAATCAATAAAAAATATATATATTTTTAAAAAGGCTACAAATTTTCAATTATAGAAGATAAGTAAATCCCAGATACCAGGGCCTCCAGCTTGGGTCGCTGTGGGGCATAGCCAGCCTGAAAACCACCACAGGCCCCTCACCCGGGCCGCCCCACACCCCCAGGGAACCCCCACTCTGATCCGAGACACCCTTCAGGGCAAACTAGCCAGCCCCCACCTGTGCACCAGGCCTTTATCCTATCTAATCCTATGTAATAAAAGAATAATATGCAAATTGACCAGCACTCCAACACACAAGATGGCTGCCCCCATGTGGTCAAAGATGACTGCCCCCATGTGGATACAAGATGGCCAACACAAGATAGCCAGCAGGGGAGGGCAGTTGGGAGGGACCAGGTCTGCAAGGGAGGGCAGTTGTGGGCGATCAGGCCAGCGGGGGAGAGCAGTTGGGAGGGACGAGGCCTGCAAGGGAGGGCAGTTGGTGGCAATCAAGCCTGCAGAGGAGGGCAGTTAGGGGTGACCAGGCCGGCAGAGGAGGGAAGTTGGGGGTGACCAGGCCAGCAGGGGAGGGCAGTTAGGGGCAAACATGCTGGCAGGGGAGTGGTTAGGGGTGATCAGGCTGGCAGGCAGAAGCAGTTAGGGGCAATCAGGAAGGCAGGCAGGTGAGCAGTTGGAAGCCAGCAGTCCTGGATTGTGAGAGGGATGTCCCAGATTGGAGAGGGTGCAGGCTGGGCTGAGGGACACCCCCCCCCCCCCGTGCATGAATTTCATGCACCAGGCCTCTAGTATATGATAAACCCACAGCCAACATCATATTCAATGGGCAAACACTAAAACCATTTCCCCTAAGAACAAGAACAAGACAGAGATGCCCACTCTCACCACTCCTGTTCAACACAGTATTGGAAGTATTAGCCATTGCAATTAGACAAGAAGAAGAAATACAAGGCATCCAAATTGGAAAAGAAGAAGTAAAGCTGTCCTTATTTGCAGATGACATGATATTGTACATAAAAAACCCAAATGACTCCATCAAAAAACTATTAGACTTAATAAATGAATTCGGCAATATAGCAGGATACAAAATTACCGTATGTTCCGGTGTGTAAGACGACCTTTTAACCCAGGAAAATCTTCTCAAAAGTCGGGGGTCTTATACGCCGGAAAATACGGTATTTATAGAATTAAAGTGAGTTATTGCCAAATGATGGGTGGGTTACCGTATTTTCCGGCGTATAAGACACCCAACTTTTGAGAAGATTTTCCTGGGTTAAAAGGTCTTCTTATACGCCAGAAAATACATTAACGCCAAGAAATCTATGGCATTTCTTTTTTTTTTCTTTTTTTTTTAAAATATATTTTATTGATTTTTTACAGAGAGGAAGGGAGAGGGATAGAGAGTTAGAAACATCGATGAGAGAGAAACATCGATCAGCTGCCTCCTGCACACCCCCTACTGGGGATGTGCCCGCAACCAAGGTACATGCCCTTGACCGGAATTGAACCTGGGACCTTTCAGTCCGCAGGCCGACGCTCTATCCACTGAGCCAAACCGGCTTTGGCAATCTATGGCATTTCTATACACCAATAGTGAACTTACAGAAAGAGAGACTAAAAAAGCAATCCCATTTACCATCGCACCAAAAAAATTAAGATACCTAGGAATAAACTTAACTAAGGAGGTGAAAGACCTATACGCAGGAAAACTACAGGACACTGAAAAAAGAGATAGAGGAAGACATAAACAGATGGAAGAACATACCATGTTCATGGATTGGTAGAATCAACATCATTAAAATGTCCATACTACCCAAAGCAATCTACAGATTCAATGCACTCCCCATTAAAATACCAATGGCATATTTCACAGACCTAGAAAGAACTCTCCAAAAATTCATCTGGAATAAAAAAAAAAGACCCCGAATAGCCACAGCAATCCTGAGAAAGAAGAACAAAGTAGGTGGGATCTCAATACCAGATTTCAAACTGTATTACAAAGCAACTGTTCTCAAAACAGCCTGGTACTGGCACAAGAACAGATATATAGACCAATAGCATAGAATAGAGAACCCAGATATCGACCCAAAACACTATGCTCAATTAATATTTGACAAAGGAGGCATGAACATACAATGGTGTGAAGACAGTCTCTTCAATTAAATGGTGTTGGGAAAATTGGACAGATACATGCAAAAAAATGAAACTAGACCAGTGGTAGGCAAACTGTGGCTCGCAAGCCGCGGTTTGCCGCTCTGTTGACTGAGTTTGCCGACCACTGGGGTAGGGGCTTAATCACAAGGAACAACAATAGCCTGTAATTATTGGAATCGAGAGTCTAGGTCAGTGGTCGGCAAACTCATTAGTCAACAGAGCGGCAAACTGCGGTTCGTGAGCCGCATGTGGCTCGTGAGCCGCAGTTTGCCAACCACTGAACTAGACCATCAACTTACACCATACAGAAAAATAAACTCAAAATGGATAAAGGACTTAAACATAAGACGGGAAACCATAAAAATACTAGAGCCGTGGTCGGCAAACTGCAGCTCACGAGCCACATGCGGATCTTTGGCCCCTTGAGTGTGGCTCTTCCACAAAATACCACGGCCTGGGCGAGTCTATTTTGAAGAAGTGGCAATAGAAGAAGTTTAAGTTTAAAAAAATTTGACTCTCAAAAGAAATTTCAATCGTTGTACTGTTGATATTTGGCTCTGCTGACTAATGAGTTTGCCGACCACTGTACTAGAGGAATCCACAGGCAGAGAAATCTCAGACATATGCCGAAGCAATTTCTTTACCGATACTGCTCCTAGGGCAATGGAAACTAAAGAGAAAATAAACAAATGGGACTACATCAAAATAAAAAGCTTTTGCACAGCAAAAGAAACCATCAACAAAACAAGAAAGCCCACTGTATAGGAGAACATATTTGCAAATGTTATCACTGATAAAGGTTTAATCTCCAACTTCTACAGGCAACTTATACAACTTAATAAAAGAAAGATAAATGATCCAATAAAAAAATGGGCAACGGACATAAATAGAATCTTTTCGAAAGAAGACAGAAGGAAGGCCAAGAGACACATGAAAACGTGCTCAAAGTCACTAATTATCCGAGAGATGCAAATCAAAACGACAATGCGGTACCATCTCACACCTGTCAGAATGGCAATCATCAACAAATCAACAAACGACAAGTGCTGGTGAGGATGCGGAGAAAAAGGAACCTTCGTGCACTGCTGGTGGGAATGCAGACTGGTGCAGCCACTGTGGAGAACAGTATGGAGTTTCCTCAAAAATCTAAAAATGGAACTCCCATTTGACCCAGTAATCCCACTTCTAGGAATATATCCCAAGAAACTAGAAACACCAATCAGAAAGGATATATGCACCCCTATGTTCATAGCAGCACAATTCACCATAGCTAAGATTTGGAAACAGCCTAAGTGCCCATCAGCAGATGAGTGGATTAGAAAACTATGGTACATCTACACAATGGAATACTACGATGCTATAAAAAAGAAGGAACTTTCACCTTCTGCAGCAGCATGGATGGACCTGGAGAGCATTATGTTAAGTGAAATAAGCCAGGCAATGAAAGAAAAATACCACATGATCTCACTCGTTTATGGAAAATAAAAAACATTATAACCTGATGAACAAAAAGATAGATACAGAGGCAGTAAAGCACCGAACAGACTGCCAAATTACAGCAGGAAGGCTGGGGAGTGTTGGGGAGGTGGGGAAAGAGATCAACCAAAGGACTTGTATACATGCATGTAAGTACACCAATGGACACAAGACACTGGGGGGGGGGGGGGATGAGGGCATGCGACAGGGGGCAGGGGAGACTGGGGAAGGTCAATGGGGGGAAAAAAGGAGATATATGTACTACTATGTGTAATACTTTAAACAATAAAAAAATTTAAAGAAAAAAAGATTTAAAAAAAAAAGAAATACAAAGATTCCTTACAGAATTAAAACAGCTTCTTACATTGTGAAAAGTGTTTAAGACTTTTGTCCAGGCAACTATTCACATACATTACTGTATACATAATACTACTTAATTTTCACCATAGTCCGAACAAATCCCAATTATCTAAATTTTGGTGTATAAAAATTTATATTGGAAATTATTTTAGTGGGTGAGGGTAGGATCTAAATATGCCCAACTGAGGTACAAAGCATTGAACTATATTTTTAAAAGACTAACATGACAATGCACACTTTCTCCCCCCAATCAACTTATCAGGAATCACTTAAGACAATAGGGAAAAAGAACTTTATATGCTAATAAATGGAAACTAACAGAAACTATACTTTCTCCCCAACTAAGCCTTTCGTCTATTTTACTTTAGTTAACATATTTCTGTCTGCCCTTGTTACAGAAAACAGCCGACACACTGTCTTATTTACGTCTATGCTTATCAGTAATGACATGGCTATATCTCTGCAAACAGTTGGTTAATTAATTTGTGCCCTTACCTCCTGGCAGCCTGCCTACACAACTGAACAGCAAAAATAATTACACTAGACTGGAGTGGGAACATTTCCACTCTCCTTGAGATTTCTTATCCTGGGCCTATTGCCTTTCTTTAAATGGGCTGAAGTTGTAGAACACTTGCAAATCAGTTGAAGGTCATTAGAAGATGATAGTTTCCATTCAATCAGGAAGGAAAGGGGCAGAATGGAAAAGTGACCAATTAGTCAAAGGCACAAAGTATGGATTGAGTAGAATCATGGATGAAGAAAATCCAGCTTTATCCCAGGATAGACCTTTGTCTCTTTCATTATGTTAGATCTGAGGTTAATCCATCAACAAATATTTACCTAGAACCTATCACAGGCAATCCCTTACTTTCCTATACAAAACCGTATGTGAAAGTCAAACAGACGATTTACTGGGATCCTACACTCAGCACCGCAAATCCCAAAATTTCTAATTAGACAACACCTTTGAAACTCAGTCTCTGGGGGTTTATTTCTAGCACTTCAAAGGTAAACGAAACAGTCTGTTGAGCAGTTTAAGCCCACCTAATACACAACTGATGCCATAGCTTCTGCATGCCTGATTTTCATCTGTCTAGATTCTGACAGTGGAGTTCCAGTGTAAGAGAGGGTTGGGTTGGTTAATTTCTAAAGTCAGCTGAAACCACCCTTGAAAATTTCTCAGACATTAGTACATGGAGTCCACCCAACCAGGAACTCTTGCAGCCAGTGTGTCACTGATATTAGAACAGATGGCTGTTTCAACCAGATGAAATAGATGGCTTGTCTTTAGGGGCCTTATTGTGTGGAAAAAATCCACACAATTAAACACCAGAATCACAGGATAATGAGATGCTTAAACTTTGAGGTACCTGAGGGAACTAAAACCAAATAAAGGAAAAGGAATCAATATTCCATAATTACTTGTGTGCTTTACTATGCTCAAAACACTCTTTCAGGATGAAGATACTGGTATAGCAGGGGAACTTTTATCTTAGACAATTTGCTCCTGCATTGAGTGTCTACCCCCTGGTGGTCAGTGCACATCATAGCGACTGGTCGTTCTACCGTTCAGTCGATTTGCATATTAGCCTTTTATTATATAGGACTAGTGGCCCGGTACATGCAATTCGTACATGGGGGGGGGGGGGGGGAGAAGAGGTGTCCCTCAGCCCGGTCTGTGTCCTCTCCAATCTGGGACCCCTCAGGGGATGTCTGACTGCCAGTCCAAACCGCCAGCCGGACATCCCTCTCACAATCCGGGACTGTTGGCTCCTAACCACTCACCTGCCTGCCTGCCTGATCGCCCCTAACCACTCTGCTGCCGGCCTGATCAACCCCAACTGCCCCCCCTTCCAGCCTGATCACCCCTAACTGCCTGCCCCTGCCGGACTGATTGCCCCCAACTGCCCCCCTCCCACTGGCCTGATCGCCCCTAATGCCTCCCCCCCGCTGGCCTGCTCCCCCCATCTGCCCGCCCCCCGCTGGCCTGCTCGCCCTCAACTGCCCCCCCACCAGCCTGCTCGCCCCCAACTGCCCCCCCTGCCAGCCTGATCGCCCCTAACTGCCTCTGCCTCACCACCGCCACCATGGCTTTGTCCAGAAGGACATCCAGATCTCCCAGAAGGTCTCCTGGTCTAATTAGCATATTACCCTTTGATTAGTAACTAGAGGCCTGGTGCATGAAATCCCTGCACCGGGGGGGGGGGGTGTCTCTCAGCCCAGCCTGCACCCTCTCCAATCTGGCACCCCTCGAGGGATGTTCGACTGCCCGTTTAGGCCTGATCCCAGATTGGGCCTAAACGGGCAGTCAGACAGCCCTCTCACAATCCAGGAATGCTTGCTCCCAAATGCTCACCTGCCTGCCTTCCTGATTGCCCCTAACTGCTTCTGCCTGCCAGCCTGATCAGCCCCTAACCACTCCCCTGCCAGCCTGATTGATGGCTAACTGCTCCCCTACCAGCCTGTTTGCCCCTAACTGCCCTCCCCTGCAGGCTGGTCACCCCTAACTGCCCTCCCCTGCAGGCCTGGTCCCTACCAACTGCTCTCCCCTGTAGGCCTGGGTCCCCCCCAATTGCCCTTCCCTGCAGGCCTAGTCGCCCCCAACTTCCCTCCTCTGCCAGCCTGGTCACCCCTAACTGCCTGCCCCTGCAGGCCTGATCGCCCCCAACTACCATCCCTTGCAGGCCTGGTCCCTCAACTGCCCTCCCCTGCTGGCCATCTTGTGGCAGCCATCTTTGATCACATGGGGGCAGCCATCTTGGTTGGAGTGATGGTCAATTTGCATATCACTCTTTTATTAGATAGGATAGAGGCCTGGTGCACAGGTGCGGGCTGGTTGGTCTGCCCTGAAGGGGGTCCTGGATCAGGGTGGGGGTCCCTTTGGGGGGCAGGGCCAGCCTAGGCGAGGGGCCTGGGGCAGTTTGCAGGCTGCCACGTCCTCATTGGGGTGAGGGTCCCGGCTGGGGACGGGGTGGGCCTGGGCAAGGGGCTGATAGCCATTTACAGGCTGGCCACACCCCCATGGGGTGAGGGTCCCCGCTGGGGGGCATGGCCAGCCTGGCTGAGTGCCGTTTTGAGGCTGGCCACACCCCCTTCGGGGTGAGGGTCCCAGCTGGGGGTCAGGGCCAGCCTGGGTGAGGGCTGTTTGGGGGCAGTTTGCAGGCCGGCCAAACCCCCGGCTTTGTCTGGAAGGACGTCCAAATAGGGACTCCTGGAAAAAACACACTGTTCGTACTGACATCATGTGAGAGACAGCACTGTTTTTCGTCCTGAGCTATATGAAGGTCCAAAACCATGCGAAAGGCAGTTAAAGGGCATCATAACAGAACATTGGAAAGTGCAGGCTGTTTTAACATTCGAGATGGTGATAGGGGCTGAAATAGAAAATTGGGGACCACCTATAATTGTAAGAAATATTAATTATGCTCTGTTAACCATGATTATTTTGTTCTGATTAAAGAAAGCACATTCTAACCTGGCTAGGAGTTGCAGGAGGGACCTGGGGGCTCACCAGGAAATGCAGCCCATCCTCTCCATCAGGAGCGGCCTATTATCATGGAAAGATTAACAACCCTGTTGCAGAAACCAGAATCATCAGCCCTTTGAAGACCCCAGCCTTTGCAGGTCACTAGCCCTTTGAAGACCCTAGCCCCTTTGCATATCACTAGCCCTTTGAAGATCCCCAGCCCTTTGCATTGCCTACTTCCCCATGTAACCCTTGTGCTTCCACCCAATATAAGCAGCTGGCTTATGGTGAGGTGGAGAGCAGATTTTTTTGTGGATGACCTGCTGCTCTCTCATACTGCCGGCAGTATTGGAATAAACGCTCATATATGATTCAAATCTGTCTCTGCTTAACTGGCTCAAGTAGTGACAGGCAGCACTCACCCACTGATTGTCCAGTTATAATGGTACATTTGAGGCTCTGAGCTTCCAATCCATTTACAAAGCCCAAACATGCACAGAAATACTACACTACTTAATTACAAAGCTGCCATCAAATGTGTGTCACTATCAGCCTCTGGGAAAGAATACAATAATGCACCCTTCAACTTCATAATCCATCCTAAAAAAAGAGAAAAACAGGCATTCTGGAATCAAAGATAGTAATAACTGCTCTGGCACTTCATGTGCAACATCAGTGGAGTCCGGATGGAGTGGGGCTGCCTTTCTTAGTAGCTACTCTTAGGACTTTAGTTACTGCAGCTCCACAGAATCTCAGCAGGGGAAGAACTAGCACTCTCAACAGCAGGCGTCCTCAAACTAAGGCCCGCGGGCCACATGCGGGTGTTTTTGCTGTTTTGTTTTTTTACTTCAAAATAAGATATGTGCATAGGAATTTGTTCAGTTTTTTTTAATTTATAGTCCGGCCCTCCAACGGTCTGAGGGACAGTGAACTGGCCCCCTGTTTAAAAAGTTTGAAGACCCCTGCTCAACAGGGTAACACCAGCAACACCACCATTCATTCACTCATTCCAACATTTACCAAGCACCTCCTATGCAAACCCTGAAGACCATTCCTATAGGCCAAGCGCTGAGTGAAGGGCTTTATATATATATAAAAGGGATGGTTCTCAACTCTGGGGGCAATTCTGCACACAGCCCCCCACCACCTCAACACTGACAATGCTTGGAGATGTTCTTTGGTTGCAACAGCTGGAGGGGGTAGTGCTAACTGGTATCTAGTGAAAGAGGCCAGAGATCTTGCTAAAAACCCTATAACACACAGATTCTCCCACAATAAAGAACTATCTGGCCCCAAATGCCAGTAAGACAGGTTGAGAAACCCTACCTTAATTAAAGCACCACAAAATGGCCTATGGGGGAAATGCTATTCTAATACATGCCCATTTGTGAGGAAACTGAGGCTAGAAGGTGTTAAATAACTTGCCCAAAATTGGCAGGGAAGTGATGGAGCAGGGATTATATAACTCAGGGAACCTGATGCTGTTCTGCTCCTGTCAACTCTGGGTGTGATTACAGGGACCCAGATAGGAAGTACTTAAAAATTGAGTCACCAGCACATAGCACTCTTCAATTCACCCCCCTTCCTCAGTTCCCAGCCAAAACCTTTCCCTTCCCGCCTCACACAGGCTGTCTCTTTCACAGTGCCTTCCCAACCCATCTTCAGCTCTGGAGAGAAGTGTAAGGGAAGGATGACTGACTGATTTCTCTATCCATTGATCAAAGAGTGGTTTCCATATGCATAAACAAAAACCTTCCTGCCCCCAAGAACCATGCAGTTCTTTCTCTCTGATAATTCTCTTCCCAAAAGTGGTGAAACTTCGACACTCGGTGTGCCAGAGGCCAGACTCAATCATAGCCTCCAAGTAGGCAGGAATGAAAGGACAGGACACAGGGTGTGGTTTCACTTTCCCAGATCCTGGAGAAATTAGTTTTTGACCTCTCAGTAGCCATGTAAGGCTGGCCATTAGCAGCAAAGGCAACTGATAGTTCTGAAAATAAGGATGGACATTAACAGCTCTTCTAGTACAAAACTGGTGAATGAATCAACCATCCAACTTCCAATTAGCTATTTTTTTCAAATAAGGATTCTATCTTAAAAAAAAAAAATCAATTCCTCACTCCTTCCAATACATACCTGTGAGGCATCAAGTTTACTGTCTCTCCAGCAGAACCACTACCCTTCCCCAAAAAGGGTAGTTAACAAACTACTTTGCACAGGTTTATTTCAATACCCAATAAAGAACATCCTTTTATCAAGAGGGAGGTCAAGGGAGATTACACAGGGAAATTATATTTCCTCTTTTTTGTAAAAGAAAAGTAGCTGAGAATATAGTCACTAAACATTCTGTTCCTTATTCAACCCCAAATCCTGTTATGAGGTGTACACTTCACTCAATGTGGACTTTTTCCAGGGAAGTGGAAAACAGCTTTTGCCATTGTTTGAGACTATGGACAGCAGGGCTTGCAGAGTAGATGAGAAAAATCAACAATAACCCTGGCTGGTTTGACTCAGTGGATAGAGTGTCGGCCTACAGACTGAAGGGTCCCGGGTTCGATTCTGGTCAAGGACACATGCCCAGGATGCGGACTCAGTCCCCAATGGGGGGCATGCAGAAGACAGCCAATCAGTGATTCTCTCTCATCGTTGATGTTTCTCTCCTCTCTCCCTCTCTCTCTCTCTCTCTCCCCCTCCCTCCCTCCCTCTCCCTTCCTCTCTGAAATCAATAAAAATATATTTTTTAAAAATCAACAATAAAGTGGCAAAAAAAAATTGTATCCCAGATTTTGTGTGGATTAAAGAGCAAATATCCTAGGTTGGAGGGGCATTAGTCTCAGGGAATCACCAGGGCAGGGCAAAAGGTGTGAACCAGGTTGGTGGAGATTCAGATATGGTGCCCCACCTGCTGGCTCTGTAGCAGGAAGGGCTCAGCAAAGGAACAATGGCCTCAGCCAGCACTTCAGTCTGGGAGAAAGCTGCCCCTCCAGCCCTCACCCTGATTCCAGGCAAGTTAGTTCCTTCCAAATGCCCTAGGTTCCTTTCAAGCTGCTGCCCCAGGACTGGAACTCAGAGGGAGTGAGTCGGAGTAAGTCCATGCAAGGCCCTTTAAGAGGAACTGCCTAGGACTACAGCAGCCTCCATGTCACTCAGTCACCACTCCTGTTGGTTTTACAGCCAGAAGTTATGGGGACTTCTTTTTCAGGCTCTGGAACCCTGGGCTGAGGGCCTAGTGTGGGGATGGGACTCCTGACTCCTCAGAGAAACCTCCACAGCCAAGATATCCCTCCTGATTTTAAATCACCACATGTGGAGTGTGGGACCAGCTGGTTCCACGATTCCACCCCACATCTCTGCCCCTCCTACCAGTCTCAATGTGCTTCTTTTTTAATTCCCTAGTTGTAGATCTTCCTCTCAGTTAGATTTCAGGTAGTTCTGAATGATGGTAGTTTTGTATTTTAGTTGTAATTTTGATGTGGTTGTGGGAGACCAATAACACTTTGAAGGTTAGACTGCATTTTCAAATCACATGGCTCTTAAGTTTCTACAGAACAGAAGACTGAAATTTCAATAGCCCCAAACTCGGGGAAAAGTTGGAACCTGCCAGTTCCTTAAGGAGAGACAGATTTCAAGAAAAAGGAACTGTGCCCCCAGCCATCAACATACTTTGTCACCTAGATGGACCTCCAACACTTGAAAAGTGTTTCTGGAGGGCACTTGGGCGTTACCTACTTAAATATACCCTCCATTTGTCTGTTTACTTATAAAATAAAAAAAGACCAAAATTTCACTAGGGGTAAGAAGCTTGTAAAAGTACTTTAACTGCAGCACTGTTGGTGAAGCAACAAAAACGCCAGTGGCCTAAATAGTCACAGGGGTCGAGTTTAAACAACCAGGGTAATATTCACAATATTAAATACTATGCAGCAGTTTAAAAAAACTTAGGCTGAGCTGTACACTATGGCATGTGAAGATGTTCTGGCTGAACACCGAAAGCATGCTTTAGACATAAAGCTGGACCAGAGGCCCAGGAAAGCTGCCTGGAAGAACAAATGTGTAAGTTTGCACCTAAGCGATGAGGGTTAGCTTTCTTTCTGATGGAGTAGGGAGTTAGTGCAAAAAAGGGAGCAGGGAGGAGGAGAAAGGTGTCTGGGGAAAGGGGCCACTTCCCTGCATGGGGAGAGCTCATAACCTGAAGACAAGAGCTCAGGAGCCACGGCAGCACTGGGCAAACAGAACCTTGTCCATCAGCCACATTAAGTAGTTTTAGCTTTACCCTAAGGGCAATGGAAATCAGTGAAATTATTTAAGCAAGTTGTTTAAGCAATAATAAATACTTTTGGATGTCAGTATCAGAAAGATCACCCAGTCTGTCTCTCATTTGTCCTTGATTTATAAATAGCTTCAGTCACAAAACTTCTCATAAAATTTCAGGTAGGATTGAACTTTTTATCTATCTGTCTGTCTGAAAGGATGCAAGACCACAAGGTATCACTAAAACAAAAAATGGTTGTCATCTCAGGCTGGTCCACTTACGACTCTTAACCCTTAGTGCTGCATGTTACTCATGAAAACTATAGAAAATACTGCTGTGAAAGCATTAATTAAACAATATGGGAAACTGAACAAAAACCCTGCTTTAACTACAAATAAAATAACAGAGACTTGCTATGATCTATAAAAAGACTTCAGGTATTTTTGTTGCTAGTGCTGAACACTATTGGGTTACAAAAGGCCTTTGAATTTCTGTTGAAAAGTGTATTTTCTCCCCCTTCTCGGTTTTCTAAACTGTACTTACACAAATAAGACAATATTTTGCATGTACTAGTATCTATGAGAAGCCCCGATTTCAAAGCACATGCATTAATTCATGTGTCTACTTCCATTTCTGTACTTAAGGCTTTTCTCCCTCGTGACACAGGTTAATCAGTCACAATTTACATCCATCACCCATATCAAGACATGAGATGGGGGACATTAGAAGAGAGGATTTAATATGAACTCTTTTCCTGAAGAAAGAGTTAGAGAGGTAGGGGCAATATAAAGAGGGTATTGGTGTAAAAGAAGATCTCCTAAACCAGAATACAACTAAGAGTATTGAAAACAAAGAGAGAGAGAGAGAGCACAATAATGTACCTTCTGCCCGGCTGGTATGGCTCTGCAGTTCAGTGGACCTATGAACCAGGAGGTCACGGTTCGATTCCGGGTCAGGGCACATGCGCAGGTTGCAGATTTGATCCCCAGTAGGGGGTGTGTAGGAAGCAGCCAGTCAGTGATTCTCATCATTGATGTTTTAGTCTCTCTCTCCCTCTCCCTTCCTCTCTGAAATCAGTAACATATATTTTTAAAAAATTATGTATGTTCTTTCTGAAGAGAAGGCATAAAGGCCTTAAGGAAAAGGGGACACTGGGCCAGTCCCTCACAGCCTCATAGGCCAGGGATTTGGCTTGTTTTGTGCAGCAAGAGAAAGTCCATGAGCGCCCTGCCTCTCTGGTCCTCAGGGGCTCTTCCTTCCTAACATCCTAGTCAAGGCCAGACGCCCTATAAGCATGGGGTACCCACAGCTATTGCTCACAAAACCTTTATAAGAGTTAAGTTATAATTTTGAGTAATTAAGCTTCATGCTTTTTTTCCCCTCCACCTTTTTTCAGGAGATGCTTACAGGTAAGTAACAACAAGATCATCAGTGGAAACGATGTTAGAACTTCTAGCATAAATGCCACTGATGGCAGCTTTAAGGGCCAGCCTCTTCTAGACCCCTTTGTGCTGCACTTTGATTCCTTAGCAGCTCTCTGAAACAGCAGTGTGTACTCTCCCATGCCCATTTGATATTCAATAGCCATATTTAACAAAATCAACGCACAAGCAGGATCTTCCTATGTCTCCACACCAGCAACACCTGCCCAGTGTTTTAAAACTAGAACCCTCTCCAAATCTTAAATTGTGGGATTTGAAAAAGATGAGGTGTGTGTTCTTCCACTCTGGCTCTTCTCTTCACTTCACAGTGACCGGATACATACAAGAATGATGGACCAGGCCTTCCAGGGAAAGCTATGGATGGGGCTGCACACATAGAGATCTTATTACAAGACTAGAGGCCCGGTGCTCTCTTGCAGTCCAGGAGCCCTCAGAGGATGTCCTCCTGTCGGCTTAAACCTTAAACCCCGGTGAGCGGGCCTAAGCCAGCAGTCAGACATCCTTAGCACTGTCGCCACCGCAGCTGCACTTGCCAGCCTTGAGTCCAGCTTCTGGCTGAGCAGCGCTCTCCCTGTGGAAGCACACTGACCACCAGGGGGCAGCTCCTGCATTGAGCATCTTCCCCCTGGTGGTCAGTATGCATCATAGCGACTGGTCATTCTGCCGTTTGGTCAATTTGCATATTAGCCTTTTATTATATAGGATATTTTCATCAGGTGACTAGGAACTTTAGCCTTTTATTATATAGGATATTTTTATCAGGTGAATAGGAACTTGAGTGATGATGCCAAACCAACCACTTGCAAGACATATTCCCTACTCACTCCCTAATCACCTTTTCATAAAGCTGACAGCACTTAAAATTTCCTGGGGATTTGGAAATAAAAATAAAAACTTGTTATCTTTTAAAATGGAAGGAAAAGCTATCTCTGAACAGGGACTTGTAAATTTCACCAAAATCAAGCATTAAATTCTGACTTCTCAAAGAAATCAGCACTGCTTGAAAAACCATTAAAATATATATTAAGATCTATTTTTCCTGTGTTTTTTTTAAAAAAAAAAACCCGCAAAATAACCCAGATTATGTCCAATTCAGTCATAACCATTTTAAACCCCTAGATTCCTGCCAAAGGCTACTGAGCAGGTAATTCCCAGTTCCTCTGGATGGAAGGGGAGCCTCTCGATCATTTCTCCACTACTTGTCAGCTGCTTCACTAACAGGCAGTGTGAACCCACTGTGTGCAGAGCAAAGACAGGATGCTCGGAGGGGCTTTCGTGGCCAGGCGGAGCAAGCTGGCCTGGCCGTCAAGCACATTCCCATTTGCCTGGTGCCAGTCCTGTCACATGTAGGCAAGACCACAGTAATGCAAAATGACCAAAGCAATGAAAAATATCTGGTGGAAAGTTTTGTTGTTGTAACCTATTTCCCTTTTGGAAAGCGCCACCACAAAACAAGCAAAGACGGGAAAAGAATGAGAGGTCAATCAGTTTAGCTACTTAATATCAACCAAAACGTGGTGTAGTGAGTGAAATAGTAAATATTAGTGACTTCAATTTTCAAAAGAAAAGACTCCTAGATAATCTTGGCTTACATACCAGGCATTGTTATAAAAGGTTATATTGGCTGTGTTTTAGCTATATTTACCTTCTCAGCTGAAGACACTGTCCTAAAAGGTTAGCATACATGTCACTTCCCTGTTACACTTCAGAAATTTCTAAGTTTCAGCCAATAAGCTATGAGGATTTACTTTCTGAGAGTTAAGCATTTCTCCATCAGGCATTCTACAAATTCTCTCTCTCTCCCTTTCTCTCTCCCTCCCTCCCTCCCTCTCTCTCTCTCTCTCTCTCTCTCTCTCTCTCTCTCTCTCTCTCTCACACACACACACACACACACACACCTCCCTGCCCCAGGATTTTAAGTCTAAAGTTCTCAACCAACACCTCCACTTTCCCCACTAGAACTTCACTGATTCCCTAAAACATCAATGGAGCAATATATTTGAATTTAAACTGCTCTTTGGACTGTGCATTGATACTTGACTTGTTTGCCAGTATATCAAAGCCTATTCCAAGTGTCCCCTAATAAATGGCAGCTCAACAAGCAGAAATTAGCTGTCAATAATTAGACAAACCAGGGAACGATTTTGGTATCATCCAAACCAGAAATTCTAGTTTTGCCACTTATAAACTGTGTGGTTTGGGACAAGTTAGTCTCAGTTTTCTCATCTTTAAAATGGGGATGCTGTAAGTAACTGCTTCACAGTATTGTATAAGGATTAAGTGAGGCAATCCATGTCAAGTTCTTAATGCTGTGCCTGACACATAGAACTACTCAAATAACGAGAGCAACTATTATTACTATTACTCACTACCAGGTATTGGCTATGATGCTTAGTTTTTCAAGTTCTCAAATATTTTTAAAAAGCATTTTCCCACTTAAATAAAATAGGAATGCAAACCATATAGCTATCAGGATTGGACACGTCTTCTAATTCTTAAATGCCATCTATCAGAATCCTGTATTTAAGGTGCTATTTTTATTTTCAAATTACTGATGAGGAAAAAAATGGGTCTTTATGAAATTTCTGCAAAGATTTACCTGGCACTTGATGATACTCAGGCTTACCAACTTTAGTAATCTATCAGATGGTTTGGTTTTTAAATTATAAACACATTAATTGTTTTATTTGTTACCCTGGTGTAACTACCTCTTCAATGAGAAGACTGTAATTCATGGATAGTTTATAAACTCACACAGCACAGATTATTTTCAGCAACAGTTACCAGATTTTAAGAAAACATCTTCCAAACACAAGATCATTTAAAGAAATAGTCATCGCAGATGCCAGTTGACAATGAAAAGCTCATAAGATAAGAGGAATAGAAAGTGTAGCACACAGACTCTATAGTAAACTCTGGGCCTGCCTCCAGTACAGTAGTTCATCAGAGTAGATAGAAAAAGGCCTAGAAGTAGGCATAAAAGGAAGGGAGAAAATAAATTTCCTATTCAGAGGCCGAGAAAAGCAGAGTTTATCATGGGAAAGAAAACCCCGGTGATGTAACTGAGGGATTTAGGCACGTTGCCACTTATTTGCACATATCCAGTTATTCTAAAACCAAAATCCATTTCTCACTTCGCAGCATATTGTTACTCAACCAAAAAGGGTGCTGGAACTCTGGAAACAAAGATAAACAATGCTCTATCAAACTTCATGTCCAACAAGGGAATGAAATATTATAGTGACCACCCCCCCAACAAAAAGCTAGAGAATTTCCTGATCCAAGTCAATTTTGCAAATTTAGCCAAGACCTATGTAAAAACTTGTCCTAATACCTCCTGCGCAGCATTTATACCCCAAATCTAGCACTAATGACATATTTTTAGCAAGAACGATGGCTTGCTTTATATGGACACAAGATACTAATGAACAATTTTTGATAACGGCTATAAAATATAGTGATGTGGAGGACTTTTTAAGAAAATGACACCTAACCTAAGGAAGGTTTCAGGGCAGGAGAAGCAGCAGTCCTGCA
The DNA here is from genome assembly GCF_951640355.1 of Cnephaeus nilssonii. NCBI lineage: Eukaryota > Metazoa > Chordata > Mammalia > Chiroptera > Vespertilionidae > Cnephaeus > Cnephaeus nilssonii. Next base: position 50,631,753 of record NC_137088.1, on the reverse strand, counting down.
AGGGGTCAGAGGTGAGAAAGAGTTTACTGTGTGAGAGGAACTGGAAGGAGGCCAGGGTACCTGAGGCATGGAGGGCAAAGGGGAAAATGGAAGGTGACAAGGCTGGACAACCTGGCAGAGGCAAGACTTGGCAGAGCCTGTGGAATACAGTAAAGGAATCTGGATTTTTAAGGGGCTACAAGGCCCCAGGTGATCTGCCTCCTCAATACACTCCTGACCCTCAGCATCTGATTCCTACTGCTATCCCCCCATACACTTCTCCAGCCATCTAGGCCCCTGCTGTTCTTAGGACACATCGAAGCCCTCTCCCACCAGAACCCTTGGTTTGCTGTTCCTCCTGCCTGAAGGCTCCTTCAGGATATCCACGATTCATGCCTTCATATCCTACAAGTCTGCCCGGGCTGCAGGCTCAGTCCCCAATAGGGGACATGCAGGAGGCAGCCGGTCAATGATTCTCTCTCATCATAGATGTTTCTATCTCTCCCTCTCCCTTCCTCTCTGAAATCAATTAAAATATATTAAAAAAAAACAAACACAAAACCTTACTTCCTCAGTTGATCATTACCTACACACCTGAGGATTTCTTATCAAGGAGGCAGGCTACATCCACGCCCCACTGGCCTCCAACTTCTAGTTTGGTAACTACCAATTCAAGTTGCACATTGCTGAAGCTCACACTCCTAAAGCTCGACCTCAGGACAAAGCACAAACTCCTTGCTTCATTCAGCTCCATTCCTGCCTTCTACTACTCAAGCCCGAGGACTACCACCAAGTTTCAAACTCCCCAGAGATGTCCCCACCTCAGAAGTTGCTCATATACCACATTGGCTGACTCAACCATCCATCAAGGCTTACCAAAAGCTCCAACCCTTCCTTTCACCTCCTCCAGATAGCCTCCCTTACATGCCCCTGCTTCCCCCTCCTGTCTCTGACAGCACTCCACCTCAAGTTGTTGAGATTCCCAATTTTCAGACTACCATCCAAGGCCTCACAAGGAAACTTGTATTTTCTTCTAATTGCACTGGGAGGCCTCTAGGACATGACAGCCTGCTTACTTGGCTACCCTTCTGTCTGTATGGAGAAAAAGACAAAATTTTTCCTCCTACCCTCTCTCAATTCCTAACTCCTCTCCTAACTCCCCCCTTTCTTCACAGAAATGACAGGAAAAAACAACCTACCTTATCTTCTCACAATTCCCCATCTCTACCTGCAACGGATATGCATGCTTTGCCTCTTATTACAAAACTAGAGGCCCGGTGCACGAAATTTGTGCACGGGTACAGTCCAGTCCCTAGGCCTGGCCTACATCAGGGCCATCTTCCCCAGCTGTTGGCCCCACCCCCTGCCGCCACCCACCTCCGGTTCCTTGTTCACCATTGGGCAATCAGAGCCTGACGGCTTCAGGCGGTCATTCCCACCCACTAGCCGACCCACCCCCACTGCAGGTCACCCCCATGTGTGGGGTGACCGGCGAGGCAGAGGCCTTGGCTTGGCATCGCCCGTGTCCCCCACCACCCACCCCCAGTTCCCTGTTTGCCATCAGGTGATGGGAGCCTGCCGGCCAGGAAAAAGAACCAAGAGGTGGTCAGTGCGCCTCATAGTGCCTGGTTGAGCAGTTGTTCTGGTCGTTCCGCCATTAGGGCAGATTTTTATTATATAGAATAAGGAAGTCTCAGATTGTATCCAAAACTGACACATCTACTTAGGCTCTGAGTCCTATTCCCTTTTTCCAAATCAAGGTATTATCATTGTGATTATCCATTTTCTCACATGTGCTCAATCATTCCTCACTCCTGAATCATTTCCAAAGTAGACAAACATGCCCTAATACAATAAAGTAAATAAAATTAAAACAAAAAAAACTTCCCTTTATCCATGCCCCCATCCTGCTATTGCTTCATTTCTTCATCCTCTTTCAAAGCAAAACCCTTTGAAGACCTGCCTACACTTGTCCCCTCCACTTCCTCGGTGTCAGTTCTATGGCCTCCTCCACTCTTCTGCGTAAGGTCATTAATGACCTCTGCACTGCCAAAGCCAGAGATGAAGTCCCTGGCCTGGCTTTATTTAACCTCACAGCAGCATCTGACACAGGCAATCCCTTCTCACTAAAAGCGGTTTCTTCTCTCAACTTCCACACCACCACATTCGCCTGGTTCCCTTCCACTCTCACTGGGAGACTCCTTACCTCTTTTGCAGATTCCTCCTCACCACAACCCCCTCAATGAGGGCTCAGCCACTGGCCCTCTTCTGTTCACTGACACGCATATCTTAGAGGAACTAGCCCCATCCCGCTCTCTCCAAGCCCTCTATACAGTGACGATGCGGCCTCACCTAGTGTCTCCAGCCCAGGCTGCTCCACCAAGCTCCAGACTGTGGATTCAGTTGCCCACTCCACAGCTGCACAGGAACTGGACCCAGTCAGTATATCAAACACAGTGTGGCCCAAACAGAACTCCTGACCGAGCCTCCATATCCTCTGCCATTCCCCAGCTTATTAAATGGTATCAACTCAGCTCCCAAGCTTCAGATCCCCCAACTTTCCCCCACATCCACATTCAATCTTCACTAAATCATGTCAACTCCACCTCTAAAACATATCCTTTAAGAGGACAACCTCTCTGCATTGCCACTGCCATCACCGGGATCAAAGTCACCATCCCCTCCCACCTAGTCTTGAGTATCTATACCCTCTCCCCAATCCATTCGCCATACAACAGCCAGGGGCCTTAACCCAAGGTGAATTAGATCAGGCCATTCCCTGCTGAAGCACCCACCCCCCCTACCTCACCCCTCGCAACCTCCCCCAGGCTCCCATTACACTTAGGATAAAGCCAAATTCCTGACCTTTGATCACAAAGATCCTGATCTGACCTCATGCCTCATTTCCCACCACTCTTCTCCATTCCCATCTCCATGACCACGTATACTTTCCCCTTCTGCTTGGAACACTTTCCCCTCCTTCCACATGATCCAGTGGCCACTGTTCTCTCATCATTCAGGTCTCAGCTCAAACGTCAAGTTCTCAGAAAAGCCTTCCTGATCATGTCAGCTAGAGCCCTGCCTCCCCACTCCCAACTTACTAGCCTACTTGATTAAGCACTCACCGTCCTTGAAAAATGTTTGTGCATTTACCGTGTCTCGCTTCACTGGAGGGTAGGAGTTCTTTCTGACTTGTGTCACTCTATCCTCAACACCCATCAGAGAACCTGGCACTTAGTGGGTGACTCCATAAATATTTGCTAACCAACTGCCTGCCTTGGGGGTTATGCCTGTGCCTTTTTGCCTTGTTGGCAATTGTGGCCTCAGACTCTAGTCCAGCAAGCAGCACAGAGAAGGTGCCTGTCAAATGCTTGTGAGACAAAATCTAAATGAATGAAGGTGAAACAGCCAGGGAATTCTCAAGGCAGGAATCACACAGGACAAAATATCTTGAGGCCTGCCTAATGACAGAGTCGGATTCTTGTCAGGAAGCGAAATGACCTGGCTGGCAAGTTGGAGTCCTGCCTGTCAAGAAGTGCTCAAAGCATCTACATGGGTTTACTTGATCAAATACGAAATGCCCAAAGGCCAAGTCCTGTAACTGAAGATTTAAAATTGGTCCAGAGTGTAATTATACAGAATGATGGCTTTCATGAATATGTATTAACTTCAAAAAAAAAATAATAAATAATGTTTTTCCTCATTAAAACATCTGTCTATATATCTACCAAAGAGAACAAGGTAACTTAAATGGAGAATTACTTCAAGTTAACATAGGAAATTTCCAAGAATTAAAGAGGAAATTTTCTAAATTCCCTCATCACACAGGGACTGCTTATGAAACCCTTAGTGACTACCACAACACATACATAAAATCAGGTATCTCTGCCCGATGTGGCTCGGTCAACCTATGAACCAGGAGGTCACGGTTCCATTCCCAATCAGGGCACATGCCCGTGTTGCAGGCTTGATCCCCAGTGTGGGGCGTGCAGGAAGCAGCCAATCAATGATTCTCTCTCATCATTGATCTTTTTTTCTTTCTTTCTTTCTTTCTTTCTTTTTTTCTTTCTTTCTCTTTCTTTCTTTCTTTCTTTCTTTCTTTCTTTCTCTTTCCTTCCTTCCTTCCTTCCTTCCTTCCTTCCTTCCTTCCTTCCTTCCTTCCTTCCTTCCTCTCTCTCGCTCTCCCTCGCTCCCTCCGTGAAATTAATAAAAATATATATATTTTTATAAATCAGGTATCTCTGACCCATTTCCTAACTTAGTGAGAATGACTTTATTCTGTTGGCTATCATTTGCTTTCTTGCCCAGAAAAAGAGGTTTGTAAAAACACGAACTACAGGCTTCCAGAGGAGGAGCAGTGTGATTCTACAAGCAGGAAGGTAAATATACACACGGGCTTCTCTCTGCAGGTCCAAAGAGACGACAAAGAGGAAATAAAAAATGTCAATTCCCACTTCTCATTTTTACTAGAGTCCAAAAAAGCTTGAAACTGGAGTTCATTTGCTACTCTATTTTCCTAAGCATGCTGCAGTTTCCTCACTGTCTACAGGTTGCCTGCTAAAGGAAAACTGGCATTGCACTTCCTGCTGCTCCCCTGAAAGTTCTGGCTGCCCACTTTATTGAGGCCTGCTCAGAACACTGTATTCTCATTATTGACAAAATAATCAAATGAGCAACTATCATTTGTTGAATTACTGTTAGACACTGTACTAAGTGCTGAACCTGCAATATGCCATTTAATCCTCACAAACACTATGAGGTACCACCACCATCCCCATTACACAGGTTAAGTTAACTGAGGCTTAGTAAAACTATGGAAATTTCCTTAAGTTATTCACCTAGTAGAGATGAATTTGAACCCAAATCTGTTGTAATTCTGAAACTAAAGTTCCTAGTACATACTGCCTCTCTCTTAAAGTTGCCTTTTGCAAACTTATCACATGGAACCCCTTTCTGCACAACACCCACTAATAGCACACAGAAGTGGGGTAGCATGGAAGTCACTTTGGGAAGCTGATTTCAGGCAGTGGTTCTCAAAAACCAAAATACATACTGCTTTCCAGAAAGTACACACACACACACACACACACACACACACAGAGAGAGAGAGAGAGAGAGAGAGAGAGAGAGAGAGAGAGAGAGAGAGAGAGAATACGGACAATGCAGTAAGTCTTTCCTAAACCTAAACTTCCTTCAAATTTAAAGGACTGTCCTTTATTCCAGAACACTGGCCCTCTATTTTTATGGTGGTAAGAACGATATGTGTCTAATTATATGTATTATAAAATGCTAGCACCTCTGTTTGGTCCTCAGTTTGTTGCAGAAACTTCCCGACTTCTAATATAAAAGCCCAAGGACCACTGGCTAAAAGCATTCTTCTTCCTTTTCCTACTGCAATGTTTGGAGTTCAGAACTATGGAAAACATCTGTATAACCTGGGAGGGGAATATTTCCTGTGTTAAGATTGTGAATCTAATTGATAATACACTATTACTTTTTCCTTGCCAAAAGCTTATATGTAAGAGAAAAAGCATTTCATGTTAGCAGGGTCTTTATTACAAAGAGAAACAAGAACATTTAACCTAGTTTTATGTTAGGAGTGCCTGAAATGCAAAAACCATTCTTCTCTTTCTCTTGCTCATTTATAATATTCCCTGCTGTACAAAATGAATATAAATGTAATCCTTTGCCTTTCTCTCAAAAGTACAGTAACTCCAACTGTTAAGTATACTAACAGGCTTCCTTTTCTCCTTAGAAGTTCAATCAAAAAATACTTTATAATCAGAGGGGCACATTTATTAGAAATACTGCCATAAACTTTGAATATCAATGCAATTAAAAGCAATCTTGTACTGATGCTATTTAAGTAGTAAAATTTCACTTCTCCTTTTTTAAAGAATTTTTTTAATGGCACAAATCCCAGATGATTGTTTGCTATCTGCTGCAACCTTATCTTTCATTTAATCTTTTTTAAAAGCCAATTACTTCCAGTGCAAACTGCACGCTTCCCCTCCCCCTAAATATATATATATATACTTTTTTTTTTCCTAGAAGAACTGCTAAATACAACATATAGACAGTTGTAAGGCATAGCAAGGAAAAAGCTCTGACATTTTTACTTAAAATTCTTTTCTTTTTTTTGGTAAAGGTCAGTATTTCTAGCCAAGTATAAGGAAAACAAAGGTCATAGCAACCTGCTCAAACTCATGAGAAGCGGGTGCACATTCTGGAATGGGTCAGCACAGCAGAGGGTGGAGCATGTGGGCTGTGGGGTTAGGCAGATCTGGGTTACAGGGCCTCTCTCTTACATGCTTTGTGATCTTAGTAAGGCACCTCACTTCTCTGAGCCTCAGTTTCCTCCTCTGTAAAATGGGAATAATGGTAACATCTAGATGAAAGGACTGCTGTGAAGATTACATGAGGTCAAACCTGTGCTGGCATAGAATAAAAGTTCTCACCAAATTTAAGCTGTCCACATACAGGAACATTGTGAGATGTGGACACAAGGAAGCAGGATGTCCTTATAAGGCAGAAGCAAAACAATATAAGATATAGGTCATAATCAATAATGATGCATAAATTCCTTACACTTCTCTCCTGAGATAAGAATGTGCAAGAACCAATCAAAACTAAATGGAGCCCTAAACGGTTTGGCTCAGTGGACAGAGCGGCGGCCTACGGACTAAAGGGTTCCGGGATTGATTCTGGTCAAGGGCACATGACCGGGTTGCGGGCTCAGTCTCCAGTGGGGGGCGTGCAGGAGGCAACTGATCAATGAGTCTCTCTCATCATTGATGTTTCTATCTCTCCCTCTCCATTCCTTTCTGAAATGAATAAAAATATATATTTTTTAAAAACCCTAAATACAGTACAGTTAGGAACCCCATCCTAGTACTGCAGGTAACATGCATGGTTTCCATTAACTGAGAAGCCTTGAAGGTTGAGGAGCTCAGCATGGATTGTGCCAGGCGCTGCACTTTTTTCAGCAAGTCTAAGGACACTGTATGCTGCTTCATCAATCAGAATGCAGATTTGTTTCCTGGTGAATCCCCTTATAATTCCCAAACCTACAACAGGGTTTCAGTTTCTCTAAGCCAGCACAAGAGCAGAAATTCTGAAGAATATGAGCCCCCGTAACCTTTTGAAAAGCCCACAAGAGTTCTAGATTCTTTCACTAGAATATTTACACAGGGACTTAATAGAAGCCAAGCAACAACTTCACAGCCCAAGGCTCTTGGAAGCTGGGACAGTAACAGCTCTGTTGCTGCTTCATTTGCATTGTCCTGAAACAGGAATATGCCCAAGGAAGTGGCAGTGAATGACAAAAGCGAACAACTACAGGTACCTTCTTATACAAAATCATCTCTCTTTATATTTCTCTCTAGCTCGACATATTTCTTCAATATTGAATAAACTTTTGGTTTAAGAATAGATTTTACTATTCTGAAGAATCACCCTCTCAAAGCAAAGTTCAAAGAGTTCTAGAATCAAATTCTGTAGAATGAGTTTCCCTTGGTTAACCAAGAGATCCATTAGAACAAGGACAGTAAAACTTTTTCTGTAAAGACCCAGACAGCCTGTTCTGGACTTGGTGGGCTGTAAGCTCTCAGTCCCACCTACTCAACTCTGCTATTCATCCTATGGAGACAGCCATAGACAATAAGCAAATGAATGGATGTGGCTATGTTCCAATGAAACTTTACTTATGGACACTGACATCTGCATTTCATATTTTTCACGTCATAAAATAATCATCTTTTGAGTTTTTATTTCAACCATTCAACAAGGTAAAAAACATTCTTAGCCTGCAGGGAGGATTTGGCCCACAGGTTGAAAATAGCTAAGGTGCCATAATCAGGAAAAAGACTTCCTGCTGTAGGGGTCTCTCTAGATCTCTGGGGAGGGGGGGGGAGGGGAGTGTGGAGGAGCGGGGGAGTGTGGAGGAGCGGGGGAGTGTGGGGGAGCGGAGGACTCTGACTTCTGGGTTACTGCTGACTTTACAAGCAGAGCATTTCCTATAGGAACTGCCAGCAAGGGTGCTGTAACTGCAGCCCTAATGTTCATCCAGGTGAGCATCAAGGGTGGGCAATCTGCAACAGAATCGCCTGCATACTTCTTAAATGTGTATTACTGTGATTCTGATGCAGTGAACTTGGATCTCACCGATTTCTGCTGAGGCTCAGTTCAAACTCCACTTGAGATGCAGGCAGTCTGTAAGCACTGTCACCTGCAGAACCCTTACCCACTCATAGGGAGATGAGAAATGGCACCTGGCTTGCCTGAAAAGGAGGTGCAGAGCACTTTAAGGCTCCATTGTGTAGGAAACAAGCTGAAGTCCATAGAAGCATAAAAAAGAAAACCAAAAGAAATGATATGATGTCTGGGATGTCCTTCAGACTAATTTAATGTGGGGAGCTGGGTAGAGATGAAACAAGATTGGGCCATGACTCAGTTGTTTAAGCTGTGTGATGGATAAAAGGAGGCTGGCTCATTAAAGTAGTTTCTCTATTTTTATAAATTTCAAATTGTACACACACACACATACACACACACACACACACACACACAAAAGAAGGGGAAAATAGAAGAGAACCCCTAGAGAAAAATAAAAATGCTCTTAACTTCAGGGAGGGGGTTTTATGCCTATAATGTAGTTACTTTAACAGTACTTCACACAAACATCCATGTATTTGTTTTCAGGTTAACTACAAACTATTTTTTTTTTTACCTAGGAAAGAAAAAAGTGGTATTGTTACGCTCAGTCTGTGTTGATTGAGGCTAACCTACCTCCCCAGTCTGTCTTTTTTTAAAAAAAAAACCTAACTGCCAGTAGGTGCCAACCAGCATCTTTTCCATCTTGCCTTAGGATCAATTATGACCTGTTATTATGAGGAAAAATCACCTGTCATCAAGTGCGGACATCGTCCTGGGTTGCCATCTTATGCCCTTGCCTAAATATCAGAGATAAGAGAGGTGATGTCCTGTCTGCACTCTTTCAGGAAAGTGTAAATGAAGTGCTAAACTCAGGACAGACAGCAACAGGACCTGCTGAAAGACAGCCTCTGGCCTCCCCAGTGGCCATAAAGCACACTTCTCCTCAGAGACTAAGTCACAAATTGGTTCAACCCTCATCTTTGAGCGACTCAGTTCAATCTTTATGATAGCCCAATGAGCAGTGTGCTGGAGCTAAATCCAGGGTGAGGCAAAAGTAGGTTTACAGTTGTGAGCATGCCAAACAGAGTTTATTCTTGAATAATTATTTATTAATTATTATATTATTTTCCATAGGAACAACTGTAAATGTACTTTTGCCCCACCCTGTATATGTGAGTCAGCCATGCCAGTGTCCTCTGGGAACTTACACTCTAATGAAAGCCAACATACAATACATGCTTTCACATGGTGATAGGTAGAGTGGAGAAGAAAAGGATGGGCTACTTTTATATTGTATAACAAGTTTAAGAGAAGTTAGGGATAGCAACCCTAAGAAAATGTTATTTCCAAAAACACTGTTGACACCCACAAAGACACCATATAGTTTGTTTTTTAATTGCCAAGAAATTAAGGCATTTAATGTTTTCATTTTTAAAGGCTCCCTATATGTTCAGGCACTAATATAGAAACCTTTAATCAGTTAACTTACACCAATCAAGTTCATCTAACATAATTTTGTGGACTCTAGAGTTTCACAAATCACCTGAAAAGGTATTATCTTCTGAGTTCAGTCATTTGAAATAAGTCAAATATATTATCAATCTTTTTCCACCAAAATCAACCATACAATCAACTAATGTTACAAATTAGAAGAAAACAAGGCAATGTAAGTATGAGGATGAAGATGAAAAACAGGCTGACCTCTGAAAGATAACTGAAATCTTATCCTAAAATTTGCCTACTTATTAATTGGAAGAGGGAATGAGGGAATGATATATCAGCTAAACCTCAAATAATCTCACTTCCATATAAATCAATAATTCCAACCTTTCCCACAGCCATAACCATTGGGCAGTCTTGCCATGAGGAAAATGGCCAAAAAAAGGACAAGAGGAAAAAAAGATCTAGACCTTAGGTTAGTAATTTTAAATCTGGGAACTTGAATCCAAGAGAAGCTGTGGACACTTTCCCTAGAAAGTGGGCATATATACTAGTTTGCATACAATATCAGGGGAACTATGACCCCCTGAAGCCCATTGAAGTCCTGGATTAAAAACTCCCGACCTAATAAACGTCAAATTAGGAAATCAGGTCTCAGACTATCAGCAGTTGAAAGGGCTGTAAGAAGCATACAGTCATTTTCAATACATTATCTAATTAAATTGCAACCCCTAGAACAACCTTGGGAAGTAGGTATTATCATCTCCTTTTACAAAGAAGAAAAGCTAGATTCTGAGAGGTGAAAGAACGAATTCAAGGTTAAGCATCCTCCTCTCACACCCAGATTACTAATCCTTAATTAAATCCTCAATCATGAACTAGAGAAGAATTCAAGAACTCTAGTCCATATTTCAGGACATCTTCCAAGATGGAGAGTTTCTGACTTTTAGTACAGTGAAACCTTGGTTCTTGAACGTCTCCCATCTGGAACAATTCAGTTCTTGACCAAGTTGTTCACAGAAAAAAAGGTCTCGGTTATCAACCAAATCTTCAGTTTTTAACCTGACAACCATTTCACGCTGATATCTCAGTTAAGACAAAAAGCTTCTCTCAGGTAACAAAGGAGAGAATGCTTTTGTTGCTGGTTAAATTGAGGATTAGCACAATTTTAAAACCTAAGGAAGCCTTCATAATGTTGTAAAGGTTTGAAAGTGCTCACAAAACAGCAATCACAGGCAACTGAATAAGTAGAAAAACTGTTGTTGATTGGATAAAGGAAAAGCAGTTAGCCAGTGATAGCATTTCGGAGGCAGTGCTATATGAAAATTCCCTTAAGGCTAGTAGGGGGTGGTAGTGTTTATTTATAAATTAAACAGCGCATTAGACATGTATTGTATATAAGAAAGATTAAAGCAATAGGAATCATTTGGGGGTCTGGAATGGGTTAATTCAATTTACATTATTTCTAATGGGGAAAAATGATTCAGTTTTCAAACAAATTGCTTCTCTAACAGCCTTCCATTAAGATCCAGAAACGAGGTTCCACTATACTTCATATGATCAAGTTATTTACACGTTTCTTCCCAATTTAACCTCATTGACAAGAGCAAGTTAGTATGAATGTAATTCCAAAACACCTTTTTACATTAGGAAATAATGTAACCAAAGACAAAGGATAATTGTCTAATAATTTTTGTTAATTTTAAAATGTATTTTCATTTCTTAAGCAGCCTGACATAAGCTCTTTGTTAAAAAAACAAAAACAAAGGCCCACTGGGTGAGTGCTGAACCTTCTCATGATGGGATTTTTAAACTGTCCCAGAAAAATCCTTTCACAGATGAATCAAGATCTGACTGAATTAAAAAACTTCAGTCTCTACTCCAAACAGGCAGGCAGAGTTTCAGATGAGCTAGCCACTTCAGCATCCTCTGAATGGTTAGAGCGGTTTAAAAAATGGCACCCCTAACAGTCCTGAATAATTTGATTGGTCAGAATCACATACAACCAAATCTATTACCCTCTGCACATCAAGATGGTAGTTCAGAGATCTTAGATCTTCATGGTCAAACCTGCTAATGAATACGTCCCCGCAGAAAATAACAAACACAACAGAAACTGGGTCCAGGCCACTAAATTAAGTGGGTCTCAGTCCAGACCCAGTTGCCCAGTGAAACATTTACACACTTATTCATCCTCTATAGAGAAATTACCAATAATTAGCACACTGTTTTCACACAGATTTAGAAACCCTTTATGGGAAATGTATCCACACCCATAGAATGAAAACGAAGAACAAGTGCAGGTCAGGTCCTCTAAAGCTCTACTCCAATTGCTTCCTATGAGAGTTGCCACCTAGTGATTTTAATTTTTTAAGCCCAGGCAAGCTGCCAATTCAACACTAAAACCGGACTAACAACTGGCTTTTCCTATTGCAACATCACCAGCAAGTCCTGTGCTTTCCCTCTTTTTCCTTTGCTTGCAAACAGCAATTCTCATTTTCAAAATCAACTAATTTGCTCTATAATCTGTTCCAATTGGAAGCTCTCAGAGAGCTGCCAATGGAATTACTCTTCCTCCTAGTGCCAAGAGGCCAACAAGTGGCCAATTCAAAAAACCAAAACAGTGGATGTGAAGAAAAAATCGGCACTAAACACAACAAATGTGAAGACAGTAACAACCGGCCAACTCTGGACTTTAATATGTTCCACTTGCCAAAGTTCTTACCTATTCTTGTGCCCTGGACAGTAACTATACCAAAATAAACATCTACATGTGAGAAATAAAATTGCACAGGGGAATATAAACTCAATATTTTGGATTACCAAATTCCACTCAAGGCCTTGTCCATAGTACCACTGAAAAAACATAACTGGACCTGAACCTAAGGTTGGCTGGCCTCAAAAGTTCTTTCTGACCAGGCCTGGCACAGGCATTAACTAGACAGCAAATGTGACTATTTAACAAAACAAAAACACAAAGGAAATCTGAAGGGAGTCTGACAGTTTAGATGGCTGACCTGACTTGCATTGGGAGGCACACCTTTAGCTACAGATATTTTCCTACAGTATTCTTCTACCAAACCGTTTTCTTAAAAGCTGACCAATAATTAGACTGTTTTCACCTTCAGGGCACTATATAGACTTGTTTCACCATAAGCTCCCTCCCGCGCCCCCCCCCCCCAATCTTGGCAGCTCACAAAAAAATCTGACCAACCGCTCCTCAGCTGTGATGATCCTGTTGAACTTTTGTAACTCAAATTCCATAAAAATAACGCTGCACAGGTAACGTGCCATCTTTTTTTAAAGTTCAAAATTCATTTTGATTGCCAGCAGAAATTTTCAGGTGGCCAGGTTTCCTTTCCAGAACCCCTGAAAGCATTTGCGGAAATGCTTTCGGAAGCGAATTCCTTCCTCCGCTGGTCGTCCTCCGTCCAGGTCAAACCTGAACTCCCGCAGGTGCCAGCGCTCACCACTGAGCCGCCGCACCGCGCCAGGCCTCCACCGGAGGCTCCAGGACGCTCCCGTCACGGAAAGCCCCTCGGAAACCAGATTTCCAACCGCTTCGTCGATCCTCCCGCTTCTTCCTCCTCCGGCAGCATCCTCGCGCGCCGGGGAGGAGTGGGTAGGTGGGCGAGCTCCCCTGCCCCGGTGAAGCCAGCAAGTAAACTCCCCCGGGGCTGGCACGGACTCCTTCAGGGGGCTGGACTCACCTTCGCGACAGAGCCCCATGACTTCGCGGTTTTTCCCAAACTCCTTGAAACTTTCGTCCAATTCCGCCCCTAGGAGACACACACACGGGAGGAGGGGAGAGGCAGGTCAGTGGCGGGGAGTGTGACGCAGGCTCACGCACGCACGGAGTAGGTGCGGGCACCTCGCTCCCCCCACCGAGCGACAGCATCTCTGACCCCCGCGGGGGCCGCGCACAGCACGCGGGAGGGGACCGGCCCGAGGGGGGCGCGCGGGGCGGGGAGGAGGGCGTGCACACTCACCGTCCTTCCCAGGAAGTTTGGAAGCCTCGACCCACAGATTCCACGACTGTCCCAGCATCGCTTCGGGACTCGGCAAGGGCCTGCGCTCCCCGACGGTCGCCATGGCGGCGGCGGCCGAGGTGGAGGCGGCGCCGGGGCCGCTGTCCTCCGGCCGTAGGCGCCGTGGCGGCGGCGGCTGCCGCTGGGGTTGCGGAGGCTGCTGCTGCTGCTGCCGGGCGGCCGCCGCCGCTGCTCCGCCCGCCGCCGCCGCCGCTCGGCGCGGCTCCCCCCTGACGTCATCCGCGGCCCGCTCCGACATTCTTTCCGCTCCTACAATGTAACAAAAAAGGGGGAAAAGAGTCGCGCGGGGGCCGCTTTTAAGGAGGCGCCGGGGAGTTCCGGCGGCGTGCGCGGCCCGCGGGCCGGGTGGGGCGCCTGACAGCAGCCCCGGCCGCCCAGCCCGCCGCCCCCCGGGCCACCCCCCGCCCCGGGAGCAAAGTCCGCGCCTCCGGCTCGCTTTCGCTTTCGCCTCCCGCGGCCCTCGGGGGAGGGGACGAGCCGCCGGCCGCCAGACTCCGCGGCGCAAGGTCCCCTGCCGGCCTCTGCCGCCAGCCCCGGCCCGGAGGCCGGCGCCCGCCCGCCCGCGCCGGGGAGGCCCGAAACGCAGCCCGGCCCTTGGCTGCTCACCCTGAGGCCGCTCGCATCCCCGGCTCGGGCCCTTCCGTCCGCGCGTCCGTCCGAGCGGCGGCACCCGGCCGGCTCCCTTAAGCAGAGGCGCCTCCCGCCGCCTCCTCCCCCTCGCCGGTCCCTCCCTCTCAGCTCGCTCCGGCGAAGTTTGCACGTCAAGCCCCCGGAGTGGAGCCAGGGCGAAGTCGGAAACGGAGCCACCTATGGAGGAGCCGGGCGGCCCACCCCGGGGTGCCGCCGACTGTGGTCGCCGTCGGGCCCTCCGCCCGAGGCCGGAGAGCGGAGAGCGGGGCGCGGGGGCTGGTGCAGGGAGCCTGAACCCTCCGCTCCCGGCGGCCGCGCAGCTGTCAAAAGCATGAATGGGCCGCCGCCGCCGAGCGGCCGCCGGGCGTGCAGGAAACCGCGACAGGCAGGCGAGGAAACGCGGCCCAGGTGACGTTCCCGGTGTCCGCCCGAGGCCCACCACTGGAGGTCACAGCGTGTGTCTGGGGGACTTGAACTTGTCCAGCAAAGAGAAGACCATGCAATCAGTGTAAGATGGAGTGCGGGAGAGAGAAGAGGGGAATCCTGCACTGACATATTTGGGAGACACTACCCAAAATTTCTCTATTTCCCCTGGAAGTGATTCATTAACCCCAAAAGTAATAAAAAAAAAATCTGATTCACTTTGAATTCGAGTTATTAGTCTCTCCCTCTTTGCTTAGGGCTGGAACCCAGGGCTTAGGGCAATGCACAGCATTCCTAGAAAATGTTTAGAAGATACTGTTTTCTATCCGATTTAGTTCACTAAATTAAGCACCTCTCCCAACCACACACACAGAGCCCAAAGCTTTTGATTCATTGATAAGGAAAGATGGTAAAAGGCTACTTAATGAAGAGCATGGAAAGATGTGAAAATCTGAAGGCTGGGACAAACAAGGATTTTGATCATGTTTCACAGGAGTAATATCAGCACTCCTGTGACACGTGTATCTTGGCTGCCTGCTCACAGGTGCTTTCTCTAGGTAGGGAGGAAGCAGGTTTACTCCTGGGTTTTTTTTTGTCTAGCACATCTGGTGTGACAGAGGTGGCCAACTTCTCTGCTAAAGAAACAAAGTCCAACTTGTAGAAACATAAAAATGTTTAAATAAGAGTAAAAATTAATAAGGAAATATTATTGCACCTAAACTCAACAAAGGGCTCTTGTGAAAAGTGTTGTTTTAAATTTTAGATTAAAAATTTTAAAGCTTTAGAAAAAAATATGTTATTTTTAAAAGATTTAGAAATAAGTGTGTAAATTTTTTCTGGATTTCATGCAAATGTAAGTTTCAAAAAGTGAAACTATGGATGCTTCCTGTCCTTATCTAAGAAACAGTAAAAACAAAATAACCAAAAGAAACAAGTGAAATGATAAAAAAACAATGTCTAAAATTTTAACCCAATAAAAGTACCAATGAGAAAAATGCATGAGTAAAGCATGTAATTCTCTTGGTAACAATAGGGTTCCTAACTCTTGTCCCTAATGCAGACTTTTAATTTTTCATTCTTCCCAAATCACTGAAAAACTGTAGAATTACATAAAAACATCTAACTTCTCTATTTTGCCTAGCTTAAAATACCCACTTTATGAATTACTTTGAATTTTATAATTCCACACTTAAGATAACTGAAAATTTGAATTTTAATAGCATATGGAGCTGCCACTAAAAAGAAAAGCTTAAGGCTACCCAACTATATGGATACCAAAGGGAGCTTGTCTATTGAATAGAGACAGGATGAGAAGGAAAATAAGGGAAGAATGGCAAACATAAATTACAGTCCCACCTCCTCAAGACACTGCTTGATTTCCCCCTTTTTACATGTGAAAATACTTCCAGATTCACTGATATGACTGCTAGCCAATGGGGGCCAATATGCCAATTCTCTCCTTATCCCTGCTACCTCTTTTTTTTTAACCCTTTCAAACTTTCTGATTGAGTTAGTAAAGAAAGCACAACAGAGGGTAAAATGAAAAATACTAAGTATCTTCTTAGCATTGATAGTTATTAAGAGAAATCATTACTAATACAGTTATCAATTATTGAGCACCTACTAGCATTGCCATTGATACTTTAGTGCACTGTCTCAATATTCACAATTGTGTAAGGTAGAAGTTGTTATTACTTAAAATTTACAGATAAGGAAAATGAGGGAGGGCTCTGGAACAAGTCCCTATGAATTCTTTCTGGGTTCATATTCTGGCTCTCCCACTTGCAAGCTGTGTAACCTGAGCAAGTCACCAAACTTATCTACACCACAGTTTAAAACCGAGTTAAAGCCAGGCTTCTTCTGAGGACTACATGAAAAGACCCATGGAAAGCACTTGGTATAATGTTTAACACAAAATAAATACTATAAGTATCCTATATCAAGCCAAGCAATTCAGATCAATTCTTATCTGAGAAAGTTATTGTCAAGTTGAAGATGTAGAGACCAAGAGAATGGCAGGCAATTTCTGACATCTCTCCATCAATCTTTTCTGTTACAGCTAATACATTTTACCACACTCTCTTCATCAATAAGTCCTAACTCCTAGATCAGGCAGTTTCTGATATCCATAATTGGTTTGGGTTTCCTAAAGGTTCGAATGAGTCATCAACAAAAGCCAAAACTGCTAGCTGAGCGAGTACAGTGCTCTAATACTCAAATTGGGCAGCATTTAAAAAGTGCTCCTTCCACAAAGGGCACTGTCTACAAACAAGAGACAACAGAAACTCGCACATGTGGTTTACCTACCAGGCCATAATAAAGAACCTGATGGCTTCTTACCTAAATACCCCTCCTCTATACTCAAAAGCATACGAAAAAGGAAATGACCCAATACAATTTACATTAATGTAATGTAATTAATATAGCAGCGTGCCTTGCATTTGATCAATTGTCAGTACATTTCTGTCAGTACAATTCTGATGTTTTGTAGTTCGGAGGACCTTCGGGATCTGTCAGCACAGATAGTGGTATGTATTATAAGGTTTGAGTAATGAGGACTCAAGTTTTCAAATGTTTCCTGATTGCCTACCACACACCAGGAACTCCGCTAGGCACCAAGGTGAACACAATGTAGTAATTTCGCTGAGGACATGAGAAGAGTAAGAAGTAGGAGAAACATTTAATTCATCAAAATGCTCTTATGGAAAAAGCTGTAACCACCAATTAGATTGTTTGTGGCTTAAGAACTAGGCCGTCAGAAATGAAACGCTGCCAAGTTCTGAGCATTTCATCCCTTCCAGGGATGTATTTAAAATATGGCCTTACTTCACCATCCAAATTTAGGGATGTTCCCAGGAGGTGCCAAGGGTAACAAGGTCTCTCTTAACAAGAATGATTATTTGCACAACAGATTCACTTGTAAATGCTTTGTTCAAACACCGAAGACATCACTAAGTGGAAAGAAAGGTTGATCTTTCCAGTTTTTAACTCCAGTCTGATGTAAAATGGCTGAAAATTTCCTAAAATTTTGTAAGATGCAAGACCCCACACAACCAGCCTCTTTATTTAGAAAAAAACCACTGATCCCAATACAACATTGTAATAAACTTGAAAACTAGCAACTACAGTATAGTTATCAGTGCAAATTACAGGGTTGGTAACAGAGATTCTCCACTATCAACCCCAAAGGACTGCCTTCATTTGAGTAACAAGAAACTTGGATCCACTGAATTAGATGTATTGGCTTTGGTTTCTTGATTTCGTCCTAAAATTGGCTGAGCCTATGTTTGTATCCCCTCTCCCTCCTCTGACCCACACCTCTCTCTCTCTTTCTTTCTTCTCCAGACAGAGCCAGAGCTCTCTTCTGCATATGGGGTATGGCAGGCAAGGCCCATTCTTAACTGTGCTCCCAGTAGTGAAATACCGTATCTTATAGACTGTCATACATACATCAGTATTCCAGTAGGGGGAGAACAGTGGAAGGAGGAAATGGAATTTATCAGCTCAGTGGCTGGAATTGCTGACAATCAAGAGACTTAAAGATGAGGGTAATTATCTTTTTAAAGACTTAACCTGTACATGTATTCATTGTACACACTGTATCAGTTGCCAAGAAGTTCAAAGCTCTGTATTTTTACTTTGTTTTCTTAATCATATTTGTGTAACTACATATAAATTCTCCCAAAGAAACATTCACCAGTGATAGAAAACTGTTTGAAAGAGAAAAATTTAAAAATATACACACAAAAGATAATAAATTATAACTTTAAACTGAATAATGCTCAAATAGTTCTAGGAATTTAATACTGGCCTGTATTTTATTAACTACTGACAAGCTTGATTTAAAATCTTCATTTAAACCCTTCAGGTAAAGTAGTTTTTGAAAAGTAGAGAGAAAGGATTAAGTTATAGAAATGGAATGGAAAAGTTGGGCCAACATTTAGCTATAAAAAGAGGCTGACTGTTTCGAGTTCCAGTGCACTGCCTCAGATACAATAAAATGCAAAATTAAACACACTGTTAAAAATAATTCCTATGACACCTTTGTTCTGATACAGCTTTCACTGAACTGGCTGTAAATATCACCATCTGATGGGCCCAATAGTTAGAGCATGGATTCTAGAGGCAATCTGCCCAGGTGAATCCCAATTCTACCACTTATTAGCTGTTAACTCTGGGGAAATCATTTAACCTCTCTGTGCCTGCTTCCTCATCTATAAAATGAGTGAAAGAGAAGTATTGACTTCATGAGAAGATTAAAGAAAGTGAATAGTGCAAAAGCACCCTGTAAGTGTTAGCTATTATTAGCACCGTGCCCGTCATACCGTGAGCCCGGATTCTAATCTCTCCATGTTTCACGATCAGATCAGTCTGTAGAATGAAGCATAGGTTTCACTATGTCAGTCCTTGCTCTAACTTTTAGGGGCTCCCCTGACCACTGAATCCAATAAAAACTTCTCTCCTAGCACTCAAGGAGTGCCCCAGTCCCAACACCTCCGGAATTAAATGTCCCCTCCAGCAGGCACTCCATAGTCCAGCCAAAATGACCAATGCAAAGCTTCAAACATGTTGTCTATTCCAGCTCCCAAGCCTTTGTTCACACAGGTCACTCCATCTATATACTTTCCTTCCCTTAGCTGAAACCCTACCGTTCAATCAAATCCCTCGGCAAATTCCATGTCTTTTTTTTTTTTTTTTTTAATATATTTTATTGATTTTTTTACAGAGAGGAAGGGACAGGGATAGAGAGTTAGAAACATCGATCAGTTGCCTCCTGCACACTCCCCACTGGGGATGTGCCCGCAACCAAGGTACATGCCCTTGACCGGAATCGAACCTGGGACCCTTGTGTCCGCAGGCTGACGCTCTATCCACTGAGCCAAACGGGCCAGGGCGCAAATTCCATGTCTTTAAGAAAGCATTTCCTTATCCCTCACATTAAGCATATGGGAACTCATCCCCACCCTAAATCATCGGACTTCATGAACTGGGGTCAAGGTGACAATGAGATGTATGCTTGTTCTCCCAGAGATCAACAGTTTCACTCCCAAGGTAAGGGTGTTATTTGGAACTCACCTCCCCACTCACCATAAGATCTGTGGGTGCTAGGTCCCCAAGCTAGTCCACAAAGTGCGTTAGGGCTGAACTCTCAACTAATAGTGCAGGTGTACTGGTACAAGAGGGAAGGCTCAATACTGATCTTTCCTCCCCATTTCCTCAGCAAAATTCCAGCTCTAAGTAAGGTCATAGATCCAGAAAACAAACCCACTCCCCCGACCCCACTTTTCTATAGTATTATGTTTTCTTTTTTTGTTACTCCTCACCTAAGGATGTTTTTTCCATTGATTTTTAGAGAGTGGAAGGGAGAGAGGGAGGGAGGGAGAGTGGGAGGGAGGAGAGAAAAAGGGGAGGAAGGGAAGAAAGAGAGGGAGAGGGGAAGGGAGGGAGGAGGGGGGGGGGACGTTGATGTGAGAGAGACATAGACTGGCTGGCTGAGGATGGAACCCGAAACCCAGGTACATGGAACAGAAATTGAACCCGAGATCCTTCGGTGAATGGTCTGACGCTCTAACCACGTAGTTTCTCATAAAAAGGGAGACTTTAACCCTATTAACTTTTTAGATAGTCCCTAAACTTTTCTTCCCAGAAATATAAATTTACTACACAGCCATGGCTATTCTGATTGTAAATGGCACCATCTATGACTCAAGGCAAAGTTTCTGCCTTTTAACTTGTTCAATCTATTTTAACCTCTCTTATGATCACATAAGATCTCCAGGACCCAGAGGCCCTGATCCTCTTCTCCACTGTCTACTCCTTTCACTACTTCCTTCTCCACATCCTCCTCCCCACCAAACTGCTCTAAGTGGAGTAACTTCAGGAGCAGAAATGATGAACTGAAATAATATTGCTACAGGCTACCTTTGCTACTTTCCAGACCTTCTTGCCCTTCTCCACTTCAGAAAAATGGGTATCTTCACAAAGCATCAGTTTCAATGATTTCTGGGGGCAGTGGCAACAGAGCAGCAATCACAAGTGGGTGTTTAGTAGGCTAGAATCCCGTTTACCAGGTATTTCTTTAAACACAAAGCCAAATAGATAAATTGGACTTCATCAAAATTATTAAACTGTTGTGCTTCAAATAATACCTTGGAAAAGACAACACACAGAATGGAGAAAATTTGTACAAATTATATATCTGATAAGGGACTTGTATCTGGAATGTATATATAAAAAAGAACAAATAATCCAGTGTTCAAAATGGGCAAAAGATCTCAATAGATACTTCTCCAAAGAAAATAATATAAATGACCAATAAGCAAATGAAAAGTTGCTCAACATCATTTGTTATTAGAGAAATACAAATCAAAACCACAATACTACTACTACACACCTACTATGCTGGCTATTAAGTAAATAAGAACAAACAAAAAGTGAGAAGTGTTGGTTAGGATGTGAGGAATAAAATCCTTGTGCATTGCTGGTACATTGTAAAACAGTCCAGTTCCTGTGGAAACAGCCTGGCAGTTCCTCAGAAGGTTAAACACAGAATTACAATGGGATCCAACAATTCCATTTCTAGGTATATACTCAAAAGAACTGAAAGCAGGGGCTAAAAGAGATACTTGTAAATGTTCATAACAGCATTATTCACAATAGCCAAAAGTTGGAAACACTTCTAGTGTCCATCAACTGATGAACAGATAAATAAAATGTGGTGTATTTACACATAGGAACATTATTCAGTCACTAAAAGTAATGCTACTACATGGATGAACCTCAAAAACAAGTCAAATAAAAGAAGCGACACAAAAGGCCACATATCATATGATTCAACTTATATGAAATATCCAGAATAGGCACGTCCATAGAGACAGAAGGCAGATCTGGCGAGAGGGGAGGGTGGAGAGTGACTGCTGGGTGGAAATTGGGTCTCCTTTCCGGTGATGAACATGTTCTGGACCTAGATAGAGGCGGTGGCTGAGCAACATCGTGAATACACTAAAAACTATCAAATGGGTAAATTTGTGGTACTTGAATTATGTTTCAATAAAGCTTATTATTATTTTATAATATATTTTATTGAGTTTTTTACAGAGAGGAAGGGAGAGGGACAGAGAGTTAGAAACATCACTACTGGGATGTGCCCACAACCAAGGTACATGCCCTTGACCAGAATTGAACCTGGGACCCTTCAGTCCACAGGCCGATGCTCTATCCACTGAGCCAAACCAGTTAGGGCAAGCTATTATTTTTTTTAAGTCAACATTAAAACTTGAAAAGTTTCACACAAAATTCCAGATTGACGTCTCTTGAAAAATCTCTGTGATCTCACACAAGGTCCCTCATGACAACCATCAGCTGCCACTAAAGCTAGACCTGAAGCCAGCTCTCCATGCCCCACTCTGGGCATGTTGATCTCCGCCTCCATGAGCTTCTCTATGAAAGGAGGATCATGACAGCATCTACCTCATCAGGCTGTCATGAGGAGTCAATAGGTTAAATGCTGAGAACAGCACCTGGCACATAGTCAGTGCTCCCTGCTCAGTAAGTGTTAGCTGCTTTTATATTTTCTGATACCTCAATCTCTTTATAGAGAGATAAATGGCAATTGTTTTCCAATTTTTAAAAAATATGTTTTGATTGATTTCAGAGAGGAAGGGGGAGGGAGAGAGAGAGAAACATCAATGATGAGAGAGAATCACTGATCGGCTGCCTCCTGCATGCCCCATACCGGGGATTGAGCCTGCAACCCAGGCGTGTGCCCTGACTGAGAATCGAATTTCGACCTCCTGGTTCATAGGTCAACCTCGCTCAACAAATGGAAGTATAGCATATAATGTAGCAATCCAAAAGAAAGAAGTGGAAAAACAGCCAAAATACAAATCTTTAAAAAGCAACATATAAAATACTATGTATAATATGTGTCTAGTTTTATGAAAAAGCAATAACTATGATAATAATAACTCTATTCATAGAAAACAGTCTAGATAATTTTGGATTTATGGGGAGCAGAAAGTGAAAGTATGTAATTAAAAGGACTTTTTATTAACATACATGTTTATGTAATACTTACATTTTTCTAGCCTTATTGAAATATAATTGACATATAACATTGTGTAAATTTAAAGTGTACAATGTTGTGATTTTATATAGATACTAGAGGCCCGATGCACGAAGATTCGTGCAAGAATGGGCCTTCCTTCCCCTGGCTGCCAGCACCACCTTCGCTCTGGCCCTGGCCGGAGCCGCCTTTCCGCCTTCCCACGCTGCCCAGAGGCCTGGAGCAGCTGGGGTGGTGCAGAACACCTGCGTTGTCTTTGTTGGATTAATTTGCATATTCACTCCTGATTGGCTGGTGGGCATTGCGAAGGTACAATTTGCATCTTACTCTTTTATTAGTGTAGGTGTAAAATTAGCTGACACATCCACCATCACCTCACATAGTTATCTAATTTTTTTAATGACAAACTTTTATAACCAGAATATTTTTTAAATATATTTTTATTCATTTCAGAGAGGAAAGGAGAGGGAGAGAGAGATAGAAACATCAATGATGAGAGAGAATCACTGATCAGCTGCCTCCTGCACGCCCCCCAATGGGGATTGAGCATGCAACCCGGCCATGTGCCCTTGACCGAAATCGAACCCAGGACCCTTCAGTCCGTAGGCAGACGCTCTATCCACTGAGCCAAACAAGCCAGGGCTAACCAGAATATTTTTTTTAAAAGAAGAAATTCTGCCGAAACCGGTTTGGCTCAGTGGATAGAGCATCGGCCTGCGGACTCAAGGGTCCCAGGTTCGATTCCGGTCAAGGGCATGTACCTTGGTTGCGGGCACATCCCCAGTGGGGGGTGTGCAAGAGGCAGCTGATCGATGTTTCTCTCTCATCGATGTTTCTAACTCTCTATCCCTCTCTCTTCCTCTCTGTAAAAAATCAATAAAATATATATATAAAAAAAATAAAATAAAATAAAAGAAGAAATTCTAATTTTGTTTGAGACTTTTGTGAGATTGTCACAAAATTCAATCACATGAGTAGCAGTATTACAGACTGGTGAAACCAGGGGCCATTTACTTTCCTTTGAAACCCAGAGGCTGGGATTCCCAGGCACCAACCCCTTTGGTTTCCTTCCTCCTTGCGGAGTGCGTATTTCACTGCTGCCAAAAGTAGAGATTCTAAACTCCTTGGCCTGGCAGTCAACACCCTTCCCTATCTGGCCAAACATCCTTTTTATAGCGTTATCACCCTTCACTCCCACTTACAAAGACTCCACTCTGGCCAAAAAAGACATAAAATACATATCTTTAAAATGTTTTTCCATATGCACTTTTAAAAAATTGAGGTAAAATTCACTTAATATAAAATTTATCATTTTAACAATTTTAAAGTGTACACTTAGTGACATTTAGTATATTCACAATGTGATGCATCCACTATCATTACCTGGTTCCAGAGCACTTTCATCACCCCAAAAGGAAACCCTGTACCCAATAAGCAGTCACTCCCCATCTCCCATCCCTCCCCCCAGGCCCTAGAAGCCACATCTGTCTTCTGTCTCAAAAGTTTTGGCTATTTTGGATATTGTGCATCATACAATATGTGAACTTTTGTTTCTGGCTTCTTTCAGTTAGCATAATATTTTTGAGGCTCAATACTTTCTCTTTACAGATGAATAATATTCCACTGTGTGCGTATCCCATGGTTTTTTTTTTGTTTTGTTTGTTTGTTTGTTTTATCCATTCATCAGCTGATGGACATTTGGGCTATTTCTACTTTTGGGGTATTGTGAATAGTTACATGCCATTATCTTTCCCTTCCTTCAGTTTTACGTGCAAATCACAGTCCAGCTTTCATGTGAGCTTCAAATCAACTCTTACCCTCCCCACGTTAGCCTGGCCCAAAGTCCTCAGCTTACTCTGAATTCCCTCATTTCTATACCCAAGGTAGCAAATTGTCAACACATGGCAGAATCCTACAGACTTATTTAGGTTGACTCAAACTGTTTACTTTTCTTAAATTAGTTGCTAACATAGGAAAACTCAAGGAAAATCATTGAAGTCAAGCTTCCAGTTCCTTTAAAAACCTAGAAGGTCTGGCAAGATCATCTCTTGCCTGGGTTATTGCAGTAACTGCAGATTCACTGGTCTTAGTGCTTTTACCCTTTCCCCCTACAGCCTACTTCAATATAGTGCCCCCAATAGTTTCATTCAAACAGAAGTCAGGTCAAGTCACTCCAGTACTCACATTCTAGTGGCCTCCCACTTCTCCCAAAGTACAAGCCAAGGCCCGCATGGCCTATGAGGCGGTGTACACAGATCTTGTGCCTGTCTGCCTGTGTCTCCTCCCACTCTCCTGCCTGCTCACTCAGCTCCGGCCTTCTCCTTTCCATTGCTTGGACAACCCAGGCAGGCTCTACTTTAGGCCTTTGCACTGGATGTTCAATGTATCTCCAGAAAGCTCAGTGATTCACTCCTTCACATGCAGTACTAAAATCTCACCTCAAAAATCCAACCCTGACCGCCCTTACTTAAAATTGTAAGCCCACCCCTCATCAGCACTCCTGATTTTCCTTATCCTGACCTGCTATTTCTAACCAGTCATCATCATCTAGTATAATGAAAAATGTACTTATTTATTGCATTTGCTATCTATTATCTGTTTCCTTCCATTAAAAGGTAAGGGTCATAATGGCAGGGACTTTTGTCCCTTTGATTTCCTAATTAATTCCCATTGTCCAGAAGAGCACAACACATGGTAGGCATGCAATAACTATTTGCTGAATGGATATTGGGCTTACAATCAGCTGGCACTGAAAAGGGGCTGCCCTTTAGAATTGGTCACGTGATAGTTTCCCAGTTCCATCTGGCCCATTTCATTCTTCTACCTGTTTGGTCCCTGCAGACATGAGCTTGTGACACTTCTTTTTCCCCTGCCCCTTGTCATTGACCTCCTAGTATCATGTTAATCTTTTCATCAGAATAGTATTTTAAAAAAGGATATCATAATTGTAGTCTGTGGAAATCACCTACTATTTTCCTTCTCAAAGACAATCCCTCTGCATATAGTAGAAGCTAAATAAATAGTTATGAACTAAAGTGCTCCTCTGGCATTTCTGTCAAATGTTTCCTCCCTACCTTCCCCCCAAATCTCACCACTTCCAGCTGCTGACCACCATTAAGGAAAGCGCTGCTTCTCTCTTCTCTGGCACTTCCCAGACATTCCACAGTTAGGTCATCCTTTGTGATAACCTGGATGACCACGGAAGGATACCTATGCACTGCTGCCCTATCAGCTTTAGGACAGAAAAATGTAAGGACCTATTTTGAGGGTGGAGACTTCAGAGCTGCCCATAGCTGCTCTTCTAAACACATAACCAGAACTGCCACACCTTTCCTAACACTCCTGTTTCAGTCTGAAATTATTATCTTTGCAGATGAATGTGCATATTGTCCAAAATGTTTCCATCTTTACTACACACTAAGTGGCCAGATTATTATGATCTCTGAATATATATATATTAGAGGCCCAGTGCATGTATTCGTGCATGGGTGGGGTCTGGCCAGCCTGGCCAGGGGGAGGGGACATGAGCGGTTGGCTGGCCTGCCTGCTGGTCGAACTCCTGGTCAAGGGGACAATTTGCATATTAGCCTTTTATTATATAGGATATACACTGAGTGGCCAGATTATTATGCATTCAGAGATCATAATAATCTGGCCACTCAGTGTAGTTACAACCTGACTGAGGCATTGCATTTGTTGCCTAAATGTGTAATCTGATCAATTTCAGAGGCTAAAAATCCTTTGGTCTTTCCTGTTTGGATTCTGTTCCATTTTATCCTTCAATAACATGTGTTAAACCTCATCTTAACATGTAAGTCCCCTCATTGCTTTTAGGACATGGGAGGATGAATCTTTTTTTTTTTTTTAATAAAAATTCCTCCAGGAAAAGGTTCATTCGATTTGATATTTTCCACACCTGGCACCACACTGCACAGCTGGGGTGTGGCAGAAGGACCTTGGCCAGGCAAGGAAGAGAAGCGCATAGAGGCTTGACTGTGCAGGATTTCTGTAGATGAGGTTTTTGTAACTTCATCAAGAAGTTCGTTTAGTTGAAAGCTTAAAGTTTTTTTTTTTTTTTTACCAGTGTCCACAAAGTTTAAAATAGAACACAAAATTAAAAGAATCTATGGGACACACACAAAGCATTTCTCCAGAATATTTTCCTCTTTTTCACGTTATGTGAGACTTACCATCCCTCCTCCCCAAATAGTAAATGCACAATGGCAAACATGTAGTAAGAAACAACTAATGGTGTCTGCTATTTTTGAAATGAGCACAGAGCCATCTGGTGGCTGGGCAAAGGTACTGGGCCCAGGAAGTATGTCTGAAGAACTGCCAGTTTACAATTTGCTTAGGACCTTCCCTCCCAGTCCTGAGCAGCTAGGTCTATGTTGCTTGTGGAGAGAAAACAGGAGCTAGGGAAAGTAGAGCTGGGCAAAAACACAGGAGCATATCTTTGTACAACGTCCTAAAAAAAAATAAATATGGATTTATTGGGGTGAGGGTTCCTATCTCCAAAGTCTTCCTATAATTTTAAAGAATGGAGGGAGGTAGTATTTAGCAGTTTTCATTTTGACAAACACCTAATAATATTATACTCTTGAATTCATTGTCATTTCATGTTAGTTAAGATCATATTCAGGGTTATGCTTAAAATTTGAAATCTTACTCCAATACTTTAAATTTGAAAACTCTCACTCTTTGGTAAGACTTGCTCTATTATAGTCAGAAGCATCACATTTTTCAGCGGTGCTATGCTGGAACAGCAGTTACCTTTTCTTTGGAGGGCAGGCCAAAACTCCTGATCCATTTATCAGGGGATCTTCATCTGCTATGACTGTGGAAGTGCTTTCTTCTTAATTCTGTTCAGATCTACAAAAACAGAGAAAAGGGACAAAGGGTTGAAACAATGGATCAAGCTAACCAGAAATCTACAATCTCATTAGTTACCAGATGTTACAAAATTATTTTATGTGTTTTGAAATGTCAAAGTGTTAAAATTCGAGGCACTTTATCAATTTTACAACAAACGTAATTCAGTTTTTTGGTTTTTCACAATGCACTTAAGCAGCTATCTATAATAATAAAAGGGTAATATGCTAATTAGACCAGACGTCATTCCAGATGAAGCCGGGGCCAAAGGGAAGCCCGGGTCCCAAGTGTCTGCAGGCGGCTGGAGGGAAGCCCGAGTCCTGGGTGCCAGAGGGAAGCTGGTGCCGGTAGCTGGGGGAAGGAAAGCCTATTCTTGCATGAATTTCGTGCTTTGGGCCTCTAGTCTTATATAATAAAAGGCTAATATGCAAATCGACCAAATAGCAGAACGACCGGTTGGTATGACGCAACCTGACCACCAGGGGGCAGACGCTCAACACAGGAGCTGACCCCTGGTGGTCAGTGCGCTCCACAGGGGGAGCACCGCTCAGCCAGAACCTGGGCTCATGGCTGTCGAGCGCAGCGGTGGTGGCAGGAACCTCTCCCACCTCTGCAGCAGCACTGAGGAAGTCGGCGAGGAGCAGGCCTAAGCCGTCAGTTGGCCATCACCCGAGGGCTCCCGGACTGTGAGAGGGTGCAGGCCGGACCCAGGGACCCCTGAGTGCATGAATTTCGTGCACTGGGCCTCTAGTATTTACAATAAACTAAGAACAAATGACTATTTAATATGTACATAGAGAAAGCTCCTGGGGCTTAAAGTCATTGTGTATAATTTGCCACTAATGAGTTTTCACTTAATTTTTAAAATGGCTATTCAGAAAGCCTGCTCCTATGAAACCTGTCAGAATCACAGATTTAAAAACACACATACACATTGAGATTATTATATGGAGAGGTCACTTTGTCCTTTTTCATCTAACAGTTTATAAAAGCAATTCATAATACTACAAACAGGAAACAAAAACTCAAACCACTTTCCTAAAAAGCACAAGGACATTATGTGTTCCATTATTTATGCATTTTGTGCAATGTGTATATGTACATTTCAAGTGGGATGTGGCTACTATTTAAATTAATTTGGGAAGAATCACTGAGTTAAGAGTCAAGGAACTAGAGATTAAGAAACCAATTAGAAATTTAACTGGTTTTCAAGTTTGACTTGCAGAAGAAGAGAGAGAACAGCAAATATGGGCAATGACACAGCCAAGGAGCAGATGCTGAAGTATAAGCACAAGGCAGGCTGATTTTGTATGAAAATTTCACCAGTAATATCCTTCTCTTCCTATAGTCCTCACTGGCTATTACCAATGTCATGTGACAGGAATATTGCTTTGATTAACTTTTGTTTATTTTCATAACTCTGAGATGCTAAGCCAAATATTTCTATCATTTGAAATATTAATAAAGCATCTTGCAAAGTCAATGGCTGAAATTCTATACCATGTCATAATTGTCTTTATTGGATTTTAAGTTATTCCTGGATCACATCCTTTCACTTTCCTTTCTTTAAGATAGTTTCAATTTTATTCACCCACAAACTGTTATTCAGTAATGTAATCATTCAGCAAAGTAATCATTCCTACAATCTTTATAAGCCAGATGTTTCTCTTCCCCAGGTTTGTACTTACTTCCCAGCCCCCTATCTTTTAAAACTTTTCTCTGATTTCCATTTTAGTGTTCCTTTTCTGCTTTACTGCCAATAAAATCAACTATTTTATTCAACATGTCTGTCCAGAGCCTTTGCATACTAAACATTGAATAGCTATGCCACAATCACTCAACAGCTACAAATTACCAGGGAGACAGTCAATAAAGATGTTATATCTCTGGCCAGGTGGCTCAGTTGGTTGGAGCATCGTCCTGTACACTAAAAGGTGGAGGGTTCAATTCCCATCATGGCACATACCTAGGAAGTGGGTTCCATTCCCAGTTGGGACGCATATGAGAGGCAACAGATCGATGTTTCTCTCTCACTCTTTTCCCCTTCCGCCCTCTCAAGAATCAATAAAAAACATATCCTTGGGTAAGGATTTAAAAAAATAGATATGTTATTTTAGAGATAACCATTCACCTCGCTGATGATGATTCCTTTAGAGTACACTTGAGGTGGAAGTGGAACAAAACCAGCATCAGATTAGACTATGTGCTTGATCTTATTTCACTGGGTCAAGTTATTTTTCAGTTTTCCATCAGGACATTCCAGCTATACCTCCTAAGTATCCAAGGAAGTCATCAGATTTTAGATGCATGAAATTGTCCCCAAGATAGTATTTGTCATTTAAAAAATTCACCATTTTCCAGCCTGCATACTTTAGAAATGCTTTAAGAGGAACCCTATTCTTAGAGGAAAATGGTAGTGGCAGTTACTAAAAATAAGCATTTAAAAATAGAAACTTCTCTACTTAGAATAGGGGATCAGAAATCTTTCTTTCATAGGGAAAAAAGCTATCATATGTTTGTATATGTTCTCTCTTTTTATCTTCACAATGACACTGATCAAAAGAGCTGTTATGATAATCTCCATACTACTAGTGGAGCAAACAGACTAAGAGAGGTAATAATTTGCTCAAGATTACCCAGCAAATAAATGGTTTGAAACTGGAACTAGGACGGAGGCATTTGGAGCTATTTAGTTCCCTTTCCAGTACACCAAACTGCCTAAACAGCAACTCTGTTTTACAAAGAGAAAGAGACAGAGTTTAAAAGGTAAACTGGGGAACACTAAGAATAGAAATATAAAACTTGATAGCTTTTATTCGTTCACCATCTTCTATGAAACTAGCATTCAATAAATATAATTTTGTTGTTGTTAATCCTCACCCAAGGATGTTTTTCCATTGACTTTTAGAGATCATAGAAGGGATGGAGAGAAATACACAAAGAGAAACATCAATGTGAGAGTGATACATCGATTGGTTGCTTCCCGCATGCACTCTGATCGAGCCTGCAACCAAGATATGTGCCCTTGATCAGAAGTGAACCTGGGACCCGCAGGCCGATGCTCTATCCACTGAGCCAAACCAGCTAGGGAAATAAATGTAATTTTTTAAAGATTTAAAAAAATTTTTTCAGATGTTGGAGATAAGGAAACAAGGGGAAAAAAGGATATAACTTGAATGTCAAAGTCATGAGAAGGATAAATTTATGTACTCTTTTTTGTGGGGCTATGCAGCAGATGCTGAAGTATAAGCACAAGGCAGGCTGATTTTGTATGAAAATTTGGGGGCAAGATTGTAGAAGATGCCACTCTTCTAGAGTTGCTGCCCAGCCCATGGCAACTCTCTTTTCTCAGCACTATGTAGTTCTCAACCCCATGCCAAGTTATATTTGTACTACGGACTCCAAACTCCTGTTTTGGCCAAAGCTGGACACATAACGCAAAGTGAGATTCAATTCGTTCCCCTTGAAATTAGAAATTGGAATGAAGAGGGTCTATTCTGGTCTAGCTGCAAGCACCCCTGTGTGCTCTTATCTATAGGAAAGAGCCAGTCAGCAAAGAGGGAAGAATAAATGTGCTGCTCAGAGTGAATGGGACCCAAGAGCCCATGTAGCCCCAGAGAAAATGAAAAATAGGTTCTTGTCCCAAGTTTAGGCCTCCAGAGGCCCCAAAACGCTTCCTTCCCTAGGGTCTCAACAATCCCCTGGACCTGTAGGGAAAGTGGTTGCCCTCTTTGGAGCTTAAAAGGTTTGGAATTGATTTCTGGTGACTGCAACAATAATCTTCCTCAAGACAGCTAAAACTCTTGTATTAAAAAATAAGAGGATAGATATCACTAGAATTTGTTATAAAAGAAGATCCAGGGGAATGCCCAAAAGTTCAGAAAAAGCCTCTCATTACCTTTAGACACAGAAAAGCCCAATGCTATATGGGCAGTGTTATATCGCCTTTTACAGAGAAAATGACTTACTTTCTAGGAGTAACATCTCTGTGTCCTTTTAAGACTCTGAGAGCCTTGATGCAATTTAAGTCACAATCTGGAACATTTTTGTTATATAAGAGAGTCTGTAGAAATTAAGCAAAAACCTACAAACCATGATAAAGGAAAGGGAAAAAGCAACAGGCTAACCTGAGTCAGTCTTATTTTTAAGCACATCAGTACAAACTTTCTTTTATTTCTTAAGCTTTCTTCAATTCTAGGCAAACCATGGAACTTTAATGTGAGAATGGCACCCTGGTGCTTAGAGAGGCATGAAAGGGAAAAGTCTAGAGAGGTGGGCCCTACAAAGAGGGCAACACAAGCTTTGACTTGATTCTTCTAGGTTAGAACTGAGGGAAGGCTACCCCTCTCCACTCTACATGAAAAGACGGAAAACCAAGAGGTTTCCTGAGCTGGTCTATTCATTCAATAGCACTGCTGAGCGTGTGCGCCACGATAGGTGCTGTGCTTGGCCCTAGAGTCTGCAGTGTGTTCAGCTGAGCCGCCTAACACCTGCTATGCATTTTTCTCTCCACTCTTTGACCCTCACTGCAAACAAAGTCCAGAGAACTAAAATAGTTCACTTTTTTTTTGTCTCTTTGCTGATCTTAGGGGAAAAAAGAAATGTGTTGCTAATATTTTAAAGGTGGGAAGATTCACAGAAAATTCCATATTCCCATTTTCTCTTGGAATGTCCAAAAATCTGGCAACTATGGCCAGCTCTCCTGCATGGGGACAACTGGCTGATGCTGTATCCTGCGGCCTCTCGTCATTGGGCAAGTACTTTCCAAAGCACCCACCTGTCTGCGTCACCTCTCCTCCTGCCAGACCTATCTCCTGTAGGCCATCAAGCTTGTGACCTTGAGCCTAACAAGAAACCACAAGTCTTAAAAGCAGGTTACATGTCAGCGGTAGGCATGTTCTACAGAAACCTGAATTAAAAGGTTCCTAGCTCACTCACACTCCTCCTACCCAATTCCACCTTGCTCTCACCCTGGCAGGCTTTCACTCGCAAAGCGACTTTCAGAAGGAACCTCTATTCTCCACACACACTGTCTTCTCAATGGTGCGACCACGTACCCCCTCTTCAAAGGTCAGCCGGAATTTCTGTACCCATTGAGCTCCAGGGACACCAATGACAGTTTGAAAACAACCAGGAAAGAGGGAGATGAAACCACTTTCTAAGGACTCCAAAACCTCTGGCCTAAGCTCATGGGTATATTTTAGTCCCTGCCGTCAGTCTCAGCACCTTCCCCTATGTGACACTCTTCACCAACGTAACATTTTTAAAGGAGCTTCTACGTCTCTGCACACACCCCCTTCCCTCTCTCCAAAGGGTTCAATGCCACCACCCTGCACTCCCTTCACTGTTTCAGGTGGCCCAAGCTCTCCCACCTCTAGTTCTCTTTTCTAAGCTTCACAGAGGTTAACTGGGCTCCTTTTCCTTTTAACTGAGGGGTCAGCAAGCCATTTCCCCATCAATTATGACTACAGTACACTATTTCACCATTAGCCTAAGACAGTGGTCGGCAAACTCATTAGTCAACAGAGACAAATATCAACAGTACAACGATTGAAATTTCTTTTGAGAGCCAAATTTTTTAAACTTAAACTTCTTCTAACGCCACTTCTTCAAAATAGACTCGCCCAGGCCGTGGTATTATGTGGAAGAGCCACACTCAAGGGGCCAAAGAGCCGCATGTGGCTCGTGAGCCGCAGTTTGCCGACCACGGGCCTAAGAGAGAACCAAAAATATAATAAAATTCCCAGCAGTTCTTCAATTTGTCTCTGTACCCAAATCCTTGGTCAATTCAGTACATTTTCAGGTTGATTTACAAAAGCACATGACAATAATCATAGTAGTAGCAGCTGATATTTATTAAGCACTTACTATGTGCCCGGTATTAACACATATATCATGTCACTTAATCCTCCCAAGTCTCTGTTACAGAACTTTTACTAAAAACTTTTAACAAAAGGAAAACTGAGGCTTGAGAGATGAGGCCAATAAGGGGCAGAGTGAGGCAGTCAATACTAGAGCTGAGCTAAGACCATTCCCTCCATGGTCACCCACCACAGCAATTCCTACCTCTTTTCCTCTGCACCTACTGTTCCCACACCGTGAACTCCTTTAGTCCAACCTTGTAAGTAACTCACCTCCAGTCCTGAAAACCTAGCTCAGATGAAATCTCTTCAGGTCAACACACCTAGCTTCCTAAATGGACTTCTTAGAGGCGCGTTTGCAGGATTTCACTTCATCCTTGTGTCCCCAGGGCCCGACAAGTGTTAATAGATACTAGTACCTGCTGAATAGAACTGGATTTAATGGAACCACAGACTTGGACAGCTACCCCACTCAGGTTAGCATGTGCCTGAGGTGGGATGTTCTTGTCTTAAGGACTTGCAATTAGGCCTAAGCAATAAGGAACTGTTCTGGCACTTACTCTCACTTGTTCCAGCCAAACTCTCCTATAGACCTCAACACTGAGGATGGGGAAGGAGGAGTGAGAAGTAATTTAAAGTGGTGCTCTTGTTCTCTTAAGAGGGGATCAAGTTTGGGGAGCTGACTGAGGGGAGGGAGCCTGGAGGAACCGAGAAGGCTTCTCCCCCAGTACTGTGCCAGGGGAACATTAACCTCCTGTGACTGGCCTGGGGTTATCAAATTCTAAAATTCATATAAATATCCTCAGTTGAATCATTCTTTGCTAGTCTAACATGGTCCTTAAAAAAAAAAGTCAAATAAATTAATAGCTAGTAAGCATTAAGCTCTGGGGGCATACTTATTAATACTACCAATAATAATAATTTTCTTGAGTGTTTACTTTGGACCAGACCCTGAAGAGATTTCATCTGAGCTACGTTTTCAGGACTGGAGGTGAGTTACTTACAAGGTTGGACTAAAGGAGTTCACGGTGTGGGAACAGTAGGTGCAGAGGAAAAGAGGTAGGAATTGCTACCTCTTTACAGAACTTTACACGTACTGTCGTGTTTAACCTTCACCACAGCCCTATGAAGAATTTTGATAAGTGAGGAAATGGAGGCCTATCGTAGTTAAATGGCTTACAGTAAATGAAGTGACTGACTAGTGGAATAAATGTGTAATTTGATTAATAATGCTTATAGCATTAAAAAATTCTTCTACCCTTCCTTTTTAAGTAATGCCACTTAAAGGCAGGCTATTACAAATTTCACTTCTCTAAATGATCCAAGAAAAATGTCTCCTGTTCTATTAAGCCCTCTGAATATTCTTTGTGACAGAGACTGCCAATGCTCACCTATACCTACGTTCTCATCTTCCTGAGCACACAGACTACATTTTCTAGTATTCACTGTGGTAAGGCATAGCTATATGGCTGAGTCCTAAATTAAGAACAGAAAGGTAAGGCACATATGTGACCGAGTCCTAAACTGTGCCACTTCTAGGCTTGGCCCATGCAAACCTTATCATCTTTATCCTGTCTCTCTGCTGGCCAAATGGAGAGGGCTTCAAGCACCCAGAGGTGGACAGAGCCACAAAATCTCAGCCCTGAATGACTGGAAGCAAGAGCCTCTGTGCCAATCCATGCTGAGCTGTGACTGAGGTGCGAAATAAACACATATCGTGTTAAGCTACTGAGGTTAGGGGAAGCAATGGCAGTCAGCCTACTCCAATACAGTACTACTGTTGTCCTAATCACCATCATAATTTTACTATCAACAGCACAGCTATAATTTATTGAAGGTGTATTAATAGTCTTTACAGCCGAAACCGGTTTGGCTCAGTAGCCAAACTGTTTTATTTTATATATTTTATTGATTTTCCACAGAGAGAAAGAGAGAGGGATAGAGAGCTAGAAACATCGATGAGAGGGAAACATCGATCAGCTGCCTCTTGCACACCCCCTACTGGGGATGTGCCCGCAACCAAGGTACGTGCCCTTGACCGGAATCGAACCTGGGACCCTTGAGTCCGCAGACCGACGCTCTATCCACTGAACCAAACCGGTCTCGGCAATAAAATATATATATATATATATTTTTACATATATTTTATTGATTTCTTTACAGAGAGGAAGAGAGAGGGATAGAGAGCTAGAAACATCGATCAGCTGCCTCCTGCACACCCCCCACCGGGGATGTGCCCGCAACCAAGGTACATGCCCCTGACCAGAATCGAACCTGGGACCCTTGAGTCCACAGGCCGACGCTCTATCCACTGAGCCAAACCGGTCTCGGCCAATAAAAAATATTTTTAAAAAAATAGTCTTTACATACATATTTTATTCATTTCTCACTATGAGGTAGGTATTACCTACATTTCGCAGGTGACAAAAATCAAAGGTCAGAGATCACTAATTGTTTCTTTCTCTGAACATTTACAGCATTTACAATCTGAAAGATTTATTTCATAATTAATTATGGGTTGCCTTATTACATGTTGCATTGATAGGTGAAGCAGTTTTCACTCTTGTAGTTAGTTGATTTTTCCTGTACTTGTAAACTTTTTTAAGGATAGAAAGCTGCTAAGAGAAGGGGTAGGTAGTATATCTCTATAGTCTATATTATTCACAAATTGCCTCATGAATATACAATTAACAGATAGATAGTCTTTAAGTTACATTTTATATATGTTGTGTTTTGGGCAACAGACCTCTTAAATAAACCTGACCATGGAAATTGGCCTATTTGCTGAAGAATTACTTAGTATGCTGCTTATTTCAGATCCATGACTTAGTATCATGAGTGCAATTTTCAGTATTGTAATCATATATGACTGTGCGTAAACACTGAAAACAGTGTCTGACAGATATTTAGTGATTGATAAATGATCATTCCCCTTTTCCTCCATCCCAATAGCTACTTCAAGTGTAATCATAGGCTGCTTGAATAAAACAAAGATGATCAATTGAAAGGTGTCAAGCAGAGGTTGATTTTAATTACAAAGAATAATTTTCTATCTAGGAGGAAAACTGTGTAAAACGTAGGAGCCAGACGCAAATGAAGACCAATTGCCAGTCACACAGTTACAAGATCATCCCATTCATAAAAATCTGTCCTGACAGCCTCAGGAGCATGACTTCTGGGCAAGCGGAGGAGCTGGTGCTCACACCTCACCTTCACCGCCAGAGAGGTGCAGGATGGTGCCATGGGACTCAGTTCCTAGGTCTGGCCACATGGGATTCCCTACAGCCCTGATATCATTATTTGTAGCCAAACACTAACATGCTCTCTTACAGCTCCTAGAATATTTTTTATATTTTGTAAGAAAACAACACACCGGCATCTGAGGAAGATTTGTTCCTTCTTAGGCTGTCTGTTCCCAGCCCTCATCCACCCACAGGGCTCCATTTCTTACTCAAGACATTCAAAGTATCTGATTAACAGGATGCAGACACTGGCTTTCATCTGGTGACATTTCACACTAACCACATAGAACAGTTCTGTGACATGATCTTTACATTAACTAATTAATGTAAGTATTTCAACTGTTGTTCATTTAAACATGTTCCAGAAAGTCTCTCTTCTTTGAAGAGTTCTTTTGCGATAAAATGGAACACAAATATGGGTCAGTTACTCTATGTGGTATACTCCAAGTATACATTTAACCATCTTACTCAGGCTCAGTAACCAACTGTAACACCTCCTTTGTTGATGGTCTTTTCCTGTGATAATTTTGCCTTTAACTTCATGGTACTGGCCTTAACAGTAGGCAATAAGGTTAATGCTATAATCAGATATGACATCGGCACACATGACTTTAGCAGCTGTTCAAATATAGCAACACAGAATATAGAATACTCAACCTAGAAAAATGCAGGTGTGAAAATTAGTGAATCAAACTCTGGATAATAACTTCTTTTAAAAATAAATATTCTTTTAAAATGTTTAATATGAATAGTCTTTTAAAAATGAAATCCTTTTTAAAATGCTGAGTGAAAAAAGCCAATCTCGAATTAAGTAATATTCCCCAAATGACAAAATTATAGAGTTGGAGAACAGCTTAGTGGTTGCCAGGTTAGGGACTGTGAGGACAATAGGAATGACTGTGACTACAGAGGGAGCAGGGGGGAGATTTTCACAGTGATGGGTCTTGATTGTGGTATGGTCACACAAATCTACGCAGATAAAATGACATATAACTACACACATATTTTCTGCCAATGTCAATTTCTCGGTTTTGATACTGTACTAGAGTTAGGTAAAATGAAATCAATGGGAGAAGCTTTAAGAGTAACCAGAACCTCTCTGTACTGTTTTTGCAACTTCCCATGAATCTATAATTATTTCCAAATAAAAAGTAAAAATTAGCTAAAAGAATATTGGATTATAAACAAATTTCACAGATTAATGTATTCTATCTATAAGGTTAAATACTACCCAAACCTTTGCAAATATATTTTCAAATCCTCACTAGAGGATATGTTTATAGATTTTAGAGAGAGAGGAAGGGAGAAAGAGAGAGAAAACAAGAAGCATCGACCAGTTGCCTCCCATATGTGCCCCAACCGGGGATCAAACCCGTAACCTAGGTATGTGCTCTGACCCAGAATCGAACCTGCAACCTTTTGGTGTACAGGATGACACTCCCACCACCTGAGCCACCACCTGAGCCAATGGGCCAGGGATGACTTTCCATGTTGTATACAAATCAACTACCAATTATGTTGGTAGAGCACAGTAGGTTTTATTGTCAGGATGCTTCCTGTTCATGATGATGTCAGCTACGGGGAACACTCTAGCAGCAACACCTGGACATCTTACCAAGGACAGGTAGCATACAATACGTAAAAATAAACACATGTATTTAGAGACTTCTTATAGCTTAAAATCGGTAAGATTCAGCCATTAAAAAAAAAAAGAAAACCATGGAACAGCATTCTTTAAACATAACTTAGAGATAAAAAACATATTTTGTGATTTCTATATACTAATCAAGAGTCCATTGAGCAGATGAGTTCATATAATTTGAAAACTATATTATTAGATTTATGTGATTAGCAAAAAAGACATTTTTTAAAATGTACACATGGCAATCATTTTTGCAACTCAAACATCTCTTTGGCTAAATTAATGTAACTGCTGCATGATGCCAATAATAAATAAAAGACAAAAAGAATTCCAGAAACTGGGAGATACAAATTAAACAAAGCCAGTGTACGTTATTTTCACTAGGGCTTTAGATAGAGATCTTTTTTTTTTAAAATCACTGGTTAATATATAAATATTCTGAGACTACTTCAAAAACATGACTCCCCGATTCCCTGTATCTCACACCTAAGCTGCTCCACACTGGCTCATCATGACTCGGATCTATAGAGAGGTTGGCAGCACTTCATACATACCTTCCTGTTCGCTCCTTTCTGCGGTGATGCAATTTGACCTACATTCCCAGTGCCCATTGAAACGTCTTAGGAGGGGGAAGAGGAGAGTTTTTCATTTATCTTACCCTTTGATTAACTAGGACAGCAAATGCCACTCAAGGGACTGCTTCTAGGCAGAAGCAAAGGGGGGGAAAGTCATGCCAGTAGGGAATTCCACAGAACATTTAGAAATTCTGCATTCTCTGATTCTGCAAACAAACTGCCATGTTTTACTAGACAACAGCCAGGAAGAGCTGCCCTACTTTCCCACCACAATCAGTCCAGAACACCACGTGCTGCTCTAGACTTCAGGCTCCCAGCATGATGAAAATTAAACTTGAACTATAGGCTTGTCTTTTTAAAAAAAATAAACAATTTTAGAATGGTTTTATGTCTACAGAGAAGTTAATACTATTCGGAGTCCCTATATACCTTACACTTGGCTTCCCCTATCATTAACTTCTTACATTAGTTTGATACATTTGCCTCAGGATTGGGGCGAAACTGGCTCTCTGACACCCCCCAAGGGGTCCCAGATTGTGAGAGGGCACAGGCCAGGCCAGTGCAAGATCGAGGCTGGGGAGGGGAGGGACACGGGAGACTGACCAGCCAGGGAGGGACCACAGGAGGGGTCCAGGGCAGGTCTGGCCTGTCTTGCTCAGTCCTGATCCGGACCCCAGAAGCAAGCTAACCTACTGGTTGGAGCGTCTGCCCCGTAGTGGTCAGTGCACGTCATAGCGAGCGGTTGAGCAACCTTATCATATCATTAGCATATTATGCATTGATTGGTTTAATGGCTGACCTAGTCCCTCCCAACTGCCGTCCCCTGCTGGCCATCTTGTGGCAGCCATCTTGTGTCTACATGGGGGCAGCCATCTTGTGTGTTGGAGTGAGTCAATTTGCATATTATTCTTTTATTAGATAGGATAGAGGCCTGGTGCATGGGTGGGGGCCGGCTGGTTTGCCCTGAAGGGTGTCCCAGATCAGGGTGGGGGTTCCCTTGGGACATGGGGTGGCCTGGGCGAGGGGCCTGTGATTTCCAGGCCAGCCACGGCCCCCAGCGACCCAAGTGGAGGCCCTGTTATCTGGGATTTATTTATCTCCTATAATTGAAACTTTGTAGCCTTGTGCAGAGGCCAGGGCAGGCCAGGGCAGGCGGAAAGCTTGGCTTCCTCCATCACCGGGGAAACCCAAGCCTCCTGCTCTCTCTAGCTCCATGGCTACCGCTATTTTTGTTGGTATTTATTTATCTTCTATAATTGAAACTTTGTAGCCTTGAGTGGAGTCCAGGGCCGGCCAGGGTGTGCGGGAAGCTTGGCTTCCTCCATTGCCCAGGAAACGGATGCCTCCTGCTCGCTCCGTGGCCGCAGCAATCTTGGTTGGGTTAATTTGCATACTCGCTCCTGATTGGCTGGTGGGCATGGCTTGCGGGTGTAGTGGAGGTACGGTCAATTTGCATATCACTCTTTTATTAGATAGGATTTTATTGAGTTCAGAGAGGGAGAGACAGAAATATCAATGATGAGAAAGAATCATTGATCGGCTTCCTTCTGCATGCCCCACACTGGGGATGGAGCCTGCAATCCGGGCACCTGTCCCGACGGGGAATCCAACTGTGACCACCAGGTTCATAGGTCGACACCCAACCATTGAGCCATGCCAGGCCCAGTCAACCTGTCTTTTTAAATAAATAATGCACATTCATTCAAGAGGCATGGGCCAGAATGGACAGGAAATGCTAACAACAATACAGCTAACAAAACAAAAAAAAACAATACAGCTAACATTGCTGCAGCTCTTATTTTGTGCCAGGCACTGTGTAGATGTTGCACAACAAGCCTATGAGGTAGATATTTTAATTGTCCCTAATTTACAAATGAGAAACAGACCAAAGAGGCGAAGTAACATGTGCAAGGTTGCCACCCATCTAGGCTAGGCTATCTACCCTTACAAGAACAAGAACAAAGAACAACAGAATTATACCAAACAACCGAACGTAAACATCCATTCCTTGCCTCACACAGCTGACTCCTTTCCAAACAGTTGTGCTAGGTGCTACAGTAGAATGAAAGAATCAGCTAAAACACTTCCCTTCCTATAGACGCAAACAGGAGGAGAACAGCTTTGGATACTTCTGCCCCCAAAATGACTCCAAATTGGGACTTCCTGCTTCCATAATATTTTCAATAAATAAAATCCATCAAGGTCTCTCAGCAACATTTTACAGAAAGTAGCAACTCCCTGGCTCAGCCCCCAAGGCTCTGCACTCTCTGGCCCTAGTTCGTGCCTCAGGACATTTGCACTGCAGGCTACTTCTAGACCCAGCTAATTTCTTCATTACTTCTTCAGGTTAGAAGTCACTTCATGGAAGTGGAGTTAATCCCACACTCTGATTTCCTAAAACTGGTTTAAGAGATTCCCAGCCTGCTTCTTCATTAATGTCAACATTCTTGATATAGGCATCTCTCTGCAGGTTTCATCCCCAGGATAATCACATAACACCTGGAGAAGAACAATCCCTTTCTGGAATTATAGACCAGGGTTTAAATCCTGTTATCCTACCTAATAATAGACAAATATGCAAATTGACTGTACCTTTGCTATGCCCACAATTGGCCAGGAGGCGCGGGGGGGCAGGACTAGGGGTGGCCGATTGGGCCGGTGGGGCGCTGAGCTCAGCGTCTGCGCCATGGCTGTGCTGCGGCACAGAAGGGGCCTCTGGGGCAGCGAGCTCACGTCCCGCCACCGAACCATCAAAAGCAGGGGAGCTGGGTGCCTGTCCGCTCCGGCACCAGGCCTTTCAGAAGCCTCCGCCATGCCAGAGGCTTCTGAAAGGCCTGGTGCACCAGCGGACAGGCACCCAGCTCCCCCGTGATCGAAAGCGAAAGCGTGGGAGCTGGGTGCCTGTCAGCTCAGGCACCAGGCCTTTCAGAAGCCTTCACCGCGCCGGAGGCTTCTGAAAGGCCTGGTGCACCAGCGGACAGGCACACAGCTCTCCCGTGATCGAAAGCGAAAGCATGTAGGGGACCCTACATGTGCATGATTTAATCATGCACTGGGCCTCTAGTCTATTTATAAAATGTGTGACCTCAAGCAAGCCATTTCAGCTCTGTGAGGATTACTTGAAGTGATGACACAAATAAAGCACAGTGCCAGCATTTATTAAGTGCATCATCATTATTATCCCATTATAGAGATAAGCAATTGAGACTCCAAGTGGCCAGATACCAAAGGTCACAGAACTGAAGAGTGAGTGGTAGGGGTTAGTGCTTGGAAACCAGTGCTTTTCCTTTCCTCTACAATTCTTTATTGAGGACCATTATTAAGCTCCATGCTTGGGGCTGAGGACACAGCTGTGAACAAGGCAGACATGTACCGTGTTCTCATGGTGCTTACATTCTGGCAGGGAAGATGGCCATCAAACCTTTATGCAGATAAATTGAAAGGTACTTGAAGGAGAAGAGCAGGGTGCCTAAATCCATATGGGTTTTAGAGCAAGGAACAAGATCCCTGGATTTTGTCTGGAAGCTCAGGGAAGATTTCTGCGAAGTGGTGGCATTTAAACTGGAATCAGGAGGCAGTACAGATGTTTGGAGATGAGGATGGCAGCTGGCATTTCAAGCAAAGAGTATCTTAAGAGAAAGAATGAGGAAGCATGGCAAATCTGAGGAGC
The DNA here is from genome assembly GCF_951640355.1 of Cnephaeus nilssonii. Lineage (NCBI taxonomy): Eukaryota > Metazoa > Chordata > Mammalia > Chiroptera > Vespertilionidae > Cnephaeus > Cnephaeus nilssonii. The sequence goes on along the minus strand of NC_137088.1, from coordinate 50,589,151 downwards.
TGAAAGGCCAGAGGAGGCTGGAGATGCAGCTGGGGCCAGATCAGGGGACCACTGAAGGACAGGGTAAGGATGCTGTCCACCCTAGAAGCAATATGAAAGCACCAAAAGCTTGGCTGTCCTGCTGAAACAGTAATGAAAAGCACACACTGACCAGAGCTGGACATGGCAGTGCAGACTTTTGATACCCTGTATGAGCCATAGGAAAGAGTCTCTGGGAAAGACAGACTGGACCATTTCTTTTCACCACACAATGGATGTCCACTGAAGTACCAGTCACTGATTATAGTTGTGTACCTCTCTTCACTGCACAGAATTTTTGAAAGCAGAGTAAAGATCTTATGTATCTTTCCATCTCTCAAAACCAAATGCTCAATAAAGCTATAGATTGAAACAGACCTGCTTTTAATAACTAAAAATCTCTTCTTATATTTAGATTGGCTGAGTAAGAATCTTCTTGACAATTCAACACACCTTAGTTATATAGATCTGAAGGGATATGCAAGGACATTAAAAAAAAGTTCCACTTTTCATTTGCAGCTTAACTTTATTTTTTTTAATTTTTTTTTAAATTTCTTTATTGATTAAGGTGTCACATATTTGTCCTCATCCTCCCATTCCCATCCCACACCCCTCCCCATGGATGCCCCAACCCCCTGTTGAACTTAACCATTGGTTAGGCTCATATGCATGCACACAAGACCTTTGGTTGATCTCTCCCCCCTCCCCCCACCCTCCCCTATCCTCCCTCTGAGGCCGATAGTCCGATCGATGCCTCCTTGTTTCTGGTTCTGTTCTTGTTCATCAGTCTATGTTGTTCATCATTTCCCCTAGATGAGCGAAATCATGTGTCACTAGAGATATACTTATAAGAATTGAATGTGCGACGAGCAATAATAGTTATGCTGACAGGCAAATGAATCAGTCTGTAGTGAGTTTCTTTCTGGAACAACAGTTCTTTTGAGACCCAATATCAATGTCCACCAGTTCCTTATGTGTACATGTCGGCACTGACCCCTCAGCTCTGGATGGTGGACAAATGGTGGTAATGCAGGTCTGACTCCCTCTGGTTTGGTCTCGGCCGGATCCAGGGGCACGGCTTCACCCGGATCCAGGGGCCCACGGCCTCACCCGGACCCAGGATCCAGCCTCACCCGGATCTAGGGGCACACGGCCTCGCCCAGACCCAGGATTCAGCTTCATCCGGACCCAGGGGCGCATGGCCTCACCCGGACCCAGGGGCGCGTGGCCTCTCCCAGACCCAGGGTCGCGTGGCCTCACCCGGATCCCGGGGCCCACGGCCTCACCCGGACCCGGGACCCAGGCTCACCCAGATCCAGGGGCCCACGGCCTCACCCGGACCCGGGGCCAGGCTCACCCGGACCCGGGACCCAGGCTCACCCGGATCCAGGGGCCCACGGCCTCACCCGGACCCGGGGCCAGGCTCACCCGGATCCAGGGGCCCACGGCCTCACCCGGACCCGGGACCCAGGCTCACCCGGATCCAGGGGCCCACAGCCTCACCCGGACCCGGGGCCAGGCTCACCCGGATCCAGGGGCCCACGGCCTCACCCGGACCCGGGACCCAGGCTCACCCGGATCCAGGGGCCCACGGCCTCACCCGGACCCGGGGCCAGGCTCACCCGGATCCAGGGGCCCACGGCCTCACCCGGACCCGGGGCCCAGGCTCACCCGGATCCAGGGGCCCACGGCCTCACCCGGACCCGGGGCCAGGCTCCCCCGGATCCAGGGGCCCACGGCCTCACCCGGACCCGGGGCCCAGGCTCACCCGGATCCAGGGGCCCACGGCCTCACCCGGACCCGGGGCCAGGCTCCCCCCGGATCCAGGGGCCCACGGCCTCACCCGGACCCGGGGCCAGGCTCCCCCGGATCCAGGGGCCCACGGCCTACCCGGACCCGGGACCCAGGCTCACCCGGACCCGGGACCCAGGCTCACCCGGATCCAGGGGCCCACGGCCTCACCCGGACCCGGGACCCAGGCTCACCCGGATCCAGGGGCCCACGGCCTCACCCGGACCCGGGACCCAGGCTCACCCGGATCCAGGGGCCCACGGCCTCACCCGGACCCGGGGCCAGGCTCACCCGGATCCAGGGGCCCACGGCCTCACCCGGACCCGGGGCCCAGGCTCACCCGGATCCAGGGGCCCACGGCCTCACCCGGACCCGGGGCCAGGCTCCCCCGGATCCAGGGGCCCACGGCCTCACCCGGACCCGGGGCCCAGGCTCCCCCGGATCCAGGGGCCCACGGCCTCACCCGGACCCGGGGCCAGGCTCCCCCCGGATCCAGGGGCCCACGGCCTCACCCGGACCCGGGGCCAGGCTCACCCGGATCCAGGGGCCCACGGCCTCACCCGGACCCGGGGCCAGGCTCACCCGGATCCAGGGGCCCACGGCCTCACCCGGACCCGGGACCCAGGCTCACCCGGATCCAGGGGCCCACGGCCTCACCCGGACCCGGGACCCAGGCTCACCCGGATCCAGGGGCCCACGGCCTCACCCGGACCCGGGACCCAGGCTCACCCGGATCCAGGGGCCCACGGCCTCACCCGGACCCGGGACCCAGGCTCACCCGGATCCAGGGGCCCACGGCCTCACCCGGACCCGGGGCCAGGCTCACCCGGATCCAGGGGCCCACGGCCTCACCCGGACCCGGGGCCCAGGCTCACCCGGATCCAGGGGCCCACGGCCTCACCCTGCAGCTTAACTTTAACAACAAAAACCCATTTCACCAATGTGTGATTAAAAGTATAATTATATTTTAGGAAAAATTAGTTGGACAGTTTATAATTTTTAAAAAATCTTGGTTTAATTTTAACCAAGAACAAAATGCTCCAACAGAAGATCTTTAGTGATTTTTCTGATTCTTCTGAGAATTGTTCCGATTCTTTCTTTGAATATTTAATTACTCTGATATTAAAAGACAGAACTGAGCCATAATCAATAGTTCACATGTTTAAGGTTTGTTTGGGGATTTCAGATGAGGATGATGAGATAAAATGATGAAGTGGGATTATGAATATGCTACTAGGGTATGATAGTAATTTTCTATTTGATCCCTCTTTTCATCCCCAGACCAATTTTCCATCATCCTGGCCCTGCCCTGTGCCCCAAAGGCTGACCTCTATGGGTAGCATAAATGGGTTCATGCAGGCAAGCTTCCAGGTGGGTTTGGCCATTGGCACTGGATGGAGATCAAAGAGGGAGGGAAGTGGGGGAAGGGCGTAGTGCTTCTATCCTCTGGTTGGGGGGAGTGCGGGGGGGGGGGGGGGGCCTGCATTTCCTGGCAGTGGCTAACCCTCCCCTCCCCCCCACCCCCAGGACTGTAGCTCCTCTCAGTAGGCTCCTTCTCTCACCCTGGACTCCAGGAAGGAATGCTATTTCTTCTCTTTGCTCCTTTGGACCTAGAGGTAATAGCAGCCTCTAACTGCTGTTAGTTTCTGTCACCCTTAACTCTGCCCTCTCCTCTGAAAATAATTTCTTCATTAAAGTCTCCTGAACCATCTGCATTGGACTCTATTTCCTGCCAGACCTAAGAATTCAAACCATAGACTTGAAAAACCAGCCATCTCCCTCCTTTGCTGTAAGCAGTTACCGCAATGGTTATTCATCTACCAAAGCAATTCCTTCACACCAAGCACTGCATGTAAACTCTTAGAATTCTCAGGCAGAAATGACACCTTTTAAACTGGTCAGTGCAGAACACAGGAGGCGCTCCTGAAAGGCAGAATGGAGGGGCTGACACTGACAATTCTCTAGGCAGGAGCCTGTTACATGTCAAGAATAAAACCTTTACAAAGAGATGTCACTTCCTCCTACTTCCTGGGTTTCCTTTCGCTGAGGGCTTAGAATCAAAGTCAGCATTGTATTTTCACCCTGAATACCAATAAGTTGTATCACTGCCTGGGGAAGCTGCCCTGTGTGTCACTTGACTTTGCTACTTTGTTAGACCGGAGGATCTGCTTACCACTAGCCAAGGCACACAGAAAGAGAGCCAGCCCTCTTATATTACTAGCCACCCCCTGATCTTTCCTTCCTTCTCTCTTTCATCCCAGGATAAATCTTTCTTCTGCACTAGGTAAAAGATAAGCAGGATGAGAAAATTCTGCTTTGCTCAGCCTTGCCTGTCTCTTTAACAGATCAACTTTTCTTTTCCACAGGAGAGGACTGGCATATGCTTATACCATAATCTGCTCTGAGCTCCTTCTTCGGATTTTTCTTTTACCAAGGCGACTGGATTTAAGGTTAAATGTTAATTGGAAATCACCTTGGAGTCTCTAAATACTCCACCTTGCTTTCACTTGGCACAAGTAACCTGGAAGTTACTACATTTCTGAGTATTGGGGCATTCTTTTTGAACAAGGGCAGATTTAAAGAATTCTTCCAGAGAATTGATAAGAACTGATGTGTCTTATGTCAACAAGCTATCCCACAAGAACTCAAATGTCTCCCTCTGCAACCAACAGGCATTCAGAGCTGACAGAGTTGCTAAGATAAAGACACAGGCTGATAACGGCCGTCTGCAGAAAAGATGTTCTATTCTACTCCATCCATGGCAGCCAAAGGGAAAGACAGATCTCTTCTTCCATCCTGGCGGGAAGCCCCTCTCTTCAGCCTGAAGGCAACACCTGAGCAAGGCAGTGGGATTAACAAAACTGAGTTCACACTATATATCCATTTCTACCACTCTTTACCCTTACTTCTAAGCATTCATTTCAAAATTAATTGGGGAACTCTATAAGCAGCTGGGTGAATAATACATAAATGTTAAGCGTGGTATGTCTGGAAAGTAGAAGTAGGAGTAACTTTTATTTCCTTCTGTGTATGTGTGAAATTTTCCAAAGTTTTATAAACTCCTATCTATGATTTTTGCAATCAGGGAAAATTATTAAACAAAAACCCTGTAAGTATTCAGGGATTTGTTTTCCATAAGAACCAAATTTATGTAATTCTTAAAACTCAAAATCAAAGTCACATTTCATAGCTTTCATGGATTTTAAGATTTTCAACAATATTTTTATGAACCTTTTTTAAACTTAAGAAACCATTCAAAATGTGAAAAACAAGAATGCTAATTTAGATTTAACATATAAATTTTTTCCTGGTATACATCATGACCTTAACTGAGACAACTTAGACTCTTCAAAAATTCACTATTTTCATACTCTGAAGTACTCCTAAATATACATAAAAAGGAACAGAACTGTTTTTCTTTGTAAGAACACACAGACGATATCCTATGCAGTTATAGGGTAAAGAGACTACAGATAAAAAACAGACTGGTGTTTCTTCCACTACAAATGCTAGCCAATAAAAACTTTCCAGTCTACAGTTGATTAATACTTGACACCAGAGCTATGGAAAAGAAAGCTAATCGTTGCTGGCTGTTAGCTAAAGCAATAGACACACTACGGAACCTGCCTACTACCGATTCATGACTGCTGTTTACTAAGACAGCTGATTTTGCAGTTTAAAGTTATCTAACTTCTGACCAGAAACTGAAATACTATCTTTTCTAGGTGCTACCTTTCTCATAATCTATAATAGCTACACATGTTATTTACTGTCTTGTAGTGTTGAAATATATTAACAGAGAAACTTGGATCCATAAACATCTTTACTAGCTTCAGGAAGCTAATAAATTTGAACAAGTGATTCCTTTTAAGCTGTCCTAAAGTAATAGCAAATGGTCTCTTTTCTAACTTTGATTTCCAAGTGATTTATACTTATAACTATCAGAATGATAACAACAGGGTGGAGAGGGGAGGGGATAGGGAATGAAGTCTTAAATATTTCCTTCTAGAGCACCTGAAAGGAGCTATGCGCCAGATCACTAAAAATTCCTTTGTGTTCAGTACATTAAAGACACTAATAAATAGAATATAAAGAAATACAAGTATGTATTTTTCAATGTAAAATTTTGCTAGCCCTCTTTTCAGGATTAAATTCAGGATTCTAAAAGTTCAAAATGTCTGCAAAAATAAGACCATGAGACAAATTAGAAATGCAAGAGAAAAGAAGGCAGTTTTTTGACTAGTGTTAAGTGTTAATAGAACATGGTTAGAAGCTGTAGAAATTAGTGCCTGGAACAAATTGAAAAGGACAATTTAAAAACTAGTGTTAAATGTTAGGACAGGGTTCTAAAAGTTAGGGAAAGGCGTGGGATCCCTCTATTTACCAAAAGGTCTGGCCAAACAGAAACATCACATCACCACTAGGAGTAAGCTGATGGTTCAGACTACAATGAACCTTTAAAAGCAGGGGACAAAGAGCCTAACCTACACTATTGTTAACAGAAAACTGCCTGGAGACTCCAATTAAACAAATATGCCAAGTGCTCCTCTCCAAACCTCTTGAAGTGGTGGACCTGAACAGCAAAAAACAGAGCAGACCATTTAAACGAAGAGTCCATAGTTGAGAGGACAAGCTGACTACACAGCAAGGTGGTAATTAACCATGGCGAAGTAAAAAGGCCAGACTAAAGGGCTCCAAGAGCTACTTTAAGACCGGCTAATTGTTGCTAGCAGAGGTGGGATAAGTCACTCCTCAACTTGGGTATCTGTGGGGAAATGAAGAGAGATGCTGGGCCTCCACACCAAGAAAAACAAAAGCAGCTGCTAACGACCAAGGTGGACTACTACATGCCTTCCTCACACCCCAATGTCCCCACAGTAATAGAGGCCCAACAGGTGCGCCCATCTCCAATTCAGCCCAGACTCTTGAGAAACAAGAAAGGGCCTGTGCAGTTGGTCAACCACTGTTGCAGAACTGCCCCCAGCAAAGCCAGGGCAGTTAGAGCACCCAGGTTCTCCTGCCAGCAGCCCTGTACTGCAGGGGAAACAGCCTGCCTTTCCTAAATCACACGCTCATCTGAAAATGAGGGGAAATCTGCCCTTCTCTGACTTCGAAAGATTAGAGTATAAAATAAAACATGATACATACGTGAAAATGCTGTGAATAAAATCACATTGGATTTGCACATTTTACCATTTGAAACATGGTTTAACTTACACTATAAAGGCTGTATATATATAATGGTGGTTGGCCCTTTAGTCTATGAGCTATAAGGTCTACAATGTTTAAGGTGTTAGCAAGGCTACAATGTAAGCAGCTAGACACCAGCAGGAGGCAGAAAAACAAATGCAGGGCACTTTGGAGTTTAGTGCGAGGGCCAATTTATCTCAGTGTCCTAAGGGGATCACCATGCACTGGGTAAAAATGTTCTTAACAGGGACCCTGCTACCAATAAATGGTTAGTCCATATGCTTTTCTTTAAAACTCAGGGACATGTGTGTGCTATAGAAAAGGTTACCATGTAAAAAATGCATATATTATTGTACTTACAATGCTAAGCGCTGATTAGTAGAAATGGAAATGGATGGTATAGAGTCACAAGAGTGCTTCTTAGTAAACTGGGGTTTAAAAACCCTTGGAGGAGGCATGTGGGGTTGGGAGGGAGAAGAGTGAGCCAACCAGCGGTCATTAGGGTGTTGGGAATGTTAAATGTGATAGATAATGCACAAAGCAACTCTCACTTAGCAGTCACCAGTGTTCGGAGAGTGGACATGTGTTGGTTTTACCAGCTCTACATCCACTCCCCCAGTAGGTACTTTCTGGGTGAGGCGGTAACCAGACACCTGTCCAGGGCCAATTTGGGCCTGGGAGATACTCTCTCAGTAGAGAGTGGGGTTAAAAACAGTTAGTTGGAGAGGTTTCTACTGCTTACAACCAAAGACCTTTAGCTGATTAGCTATTATTTCCAGTCTAGAAGAATCCATTTTCTCAAGGATTGGGGGGATAAAATTTGACTTGATTGGCAAGCAATTTAAACTATTAAATTGATAGTAAAACAAAGGGATATATCATGGAACAGAATATAAAATTCATGCAAAATATTAAGATATTGGATTTTTTATTGAGATATTTTAAAAAACATGCTTCCTTCTACTTCTCACTCTTCCTCCCTCATGAAAGTTTCTTCAACCATGGGTTTAAGAAGGATAAACTTTCCCTAACTTTTAGGATCTGCCCCTAACTAGGTAAAAAATGTAGGGCAAGTTACTTCACCTCCCTAAGGCACACTCATCACACCTTTAAAATGGGAATAATAATAGTTCCTACTTCATACAGCTATTATCCCAAGAGATAATACAGGGAAGCACTTAGTACTACTCCTCATAGCAGTTTTTCAGTCACAGCAAACAAGGGGATTTGGTTAATATAACAAAAGCAAGGGGCATATTATTTGCAAAGATGGCTGCAACCATGACCCTTACCCCCTCCCCACTCAATTTCCTGTAGGCAAGACCCCTGAAACACACAGCAGCACCTCCCAGCAAGAGGTGTGCCTATTTCCAACCCCTTGAATCTGTGCTGGTCCTGTGGCTGCCATGACCAGAGAACGGGGCAGAATGGCACTGTGTGGCTTCTAAGCCCAGGCCTCAAGAAGCCTTGCATCTCTCAAGCTCTTGGAATAAGGTGCCTGCAGGTGAGAAAATCTGCTCCAGCTGCTGGAGATGAGAGCAAGTGGAGCTCCCTCCGAGTGCTGCCCCAGCTCTGGTCTCTAGAACAACCAGCTCTGACTGGAGCTTTCAAATGACAACAGCCATATTGGAGACCTCAGGCCAGGCAAGACCAGCTCAGAAACTGCTCTGACCTAACTGTGAGCAAATAAATGGTCACTGTTTTAAGCCACAAAGTTTTAGAGTGAGTTGTTGCTATTCAGCAATCGAAAACTGACAGACATGCTTCACGAATTATCATATTTCTACATTTTTTTACTCCATGCATTTCCCAAAATTTCCTATAAACAAATTCAAGCTCAATGTCGCTAAATAACTATGTCACAGCCAGATGTAGTTACACTTCTCATTCTTCGTGACCAGTTCACTATTTCCACTTCCATAAAAACACTGAAATGTATCTCAGTCAGAATTTTCTCTTGGAGATGTATGGACATATTCTAAAGCCAAAATAACTTATGTGATAATGTTCTACATTTATCATGATTATACCACAAGAATGCAAGTGCAAACATAGTTGAATTGAAATGGAAGGTAACTAAGAGAAGAAAAATGAAACTAAATTGCTATGATTCATTCAAAAACTAGGAATCAAACAGATTCTCCCTTTAACAGTTTTTGTGCCTGGCATTTTCTTCCATATACTTCAAAGATAACCAAAACCCTCTTTTAAAAATTCACCACACACTGTCGAGAGGAAATGCTTGTTTAGGTTACCTTCCAGTCAACAAATATTTATGGAGCACCAACTCTATGCCAGGGAGTAGTTAGCCTGAACACTTTTTTTTATACAGTGTACAGAGATACCAGGGTAAAAGGAGCATGACTGGGTGAAAGTAGACCACACACCTGTCTTGGTCAAGGTACCTGGTTTGGTCAGAGGGTTTACAGGGGGTGAATGTGGCAAACAAGGCTCTACCTCAGCGGTTTTCAACCTTTTTCATCTTATGACACATAAATTAATTACTAAAATACTGCAGCACACTGAAGTATTATAGTCTACTGACAAAAAAATATAGTCTACTGACAAAAAAAAAAATGGTATAACTTTGATTCATTCACACCAGATGGCTATTTTCAGTTTTTAATCTGACAATCTAAGGGAAAGAGGTCAGTACCCCTGACTAAGTAGTCAGGTATTGCATGTTTTAAAAATTCTTGTGGCAACAACAACAAAAAATTCTTGTGACACAGCAGTTGAAAATCATTGTTCCACCCTCATGCTAACTTTTGACTAGAAGGGGGAAATATTAGCAGTTAATATAATTATCATCACCAATATTATCACTACCATTACTGTTATTATTACCCTTACCCCTCCCACTTCTTCCTCCTTAGTTATTGTTTAGTACCTGGCACTCTGCTAAGCACTCACCCCTTTTAATCTTCATAACAACTTAGCCAGGTATTACCCACTTTTTATAGATGAGACTGAGGTCCTGACTTGATAAAATAATATGGACAGGAAGTGGTAGAGCTCATGCTTTTAAGCAATACTCTAAACTGCCTCCATCTATATGAATTCACTGATTTTATAGGACTTTCAACAGGGGGGGGGGGGAATCCTCCACAGCAAGAAATGAGGTACAACATCCTACTTTATTATTATTTTTTAAAATATATTTTATTGATTTTTTACAGAGAGAAAGAGAGAGGGAGAGAGAGTTAGAAACATCGATGAGAGAGAAACATCGATCAGCTGCCTCCTGCACACTCCCCACTGGGGATGTGCCCGCAACCAAGGTACATGCCCTTGACCGGAATTGAACCTGGGACCTTTCAGTCCGCAGGCCGACGCTCTATCCACTGAGCCAAACCGGTTTTGGCACAACATCCTACTTTATTAATGTGTGTGTGTGTGTGTGTGTGTGTGTGTGTGTGTGTGTTCAGTGAGTTTCTTCTGAAAACAGTTTAGTCCTGTTTGGAATTTTTTCTGTCCTGTTGGGTGAGTCTGAAAAGTAATATAGAAAACATTTTTAAAGGTATGAGAAAGTGTATTTCATTTCTCATTCAATACAACATAGATAGTGAAGGGAATTAGGGCTCAATTAGCCACAAATAGGGGATGTGTTCAATTACTATGTTTATACTTTAATAGCTTTGTTATTCTTTCCAGATTATAAAAACACATGCTAAATTAAAAAAAAAATTTAAGGAAAATATTTTTTAAAAAGATCACCTACAATCTTATTACATAGAAATAATAAGTTCCCTCCTGACCGGTTTGGCTCAGTGGATAGTGTCAGCCTGCGGACTGAAGGGTCCCAGGTTCGATTCCAGTCAAGAGCATGTACCTTGGTTGCTGGTACATTCCCAGTGGGAGGTGTGCAGGAGGCAGCTGATTGGTGTTTCTCTCTCATCAATGTTTCTAACTCTCTATCCTTCTCCCTTCCTCTCTGTAAAAAATCAATAAAATATTTTTTTTTAAAAAAAGCCCTGGCTGGTTTGGCTCAGTGGATAGAGCCTCGGCCTGCGGACTGAAGGTTCCCAGGTTCGATTCCGGTCAAGGACACAAGCCAGAGGTTGCGAGCTCAATCCCTAGTGGGGGGCGTGCAGGAGGCAGCCGATCCATGATTCTCTCTCATCACTGATGTTTCTGTCTCTCTCTCCCTTCCTCTTTGAAATCAATAAAAAGATATTTTTAAAAAAAGAATAAGTTCCTATTATTCAGTGTAGTATATCCTTTTAGACACTTTCTTGTAGGTTTCTATATACACCTTAAAAATCACACACACATATTCCCTGCATCATCCTTTTTAAAGATTGCGTAGAATTTCACTGTATGAGTAGGCCCTAATTGACTTAATCCTTTATTAATAGGCATTTATAATACTTTCCATATTTGCCTATTATAAAGAAATTGGGCAGTGAGCAGTCTGGTATACACATCTAAACACACTTGCTCAACGGTTTCTCTAAGTTAAATTCCTAGATGTTGACTTGCCTTTATTTTATGGCCCAAAATGTTATTCAGAAAATACAGTATTACTAAATTTACCTTTTTATTTTTATTTTTTGAAACCAAATTTACCTTTTTAAAAAGAAGGAAACCCTTAAATATTAAGAGTAATAACATATTTTACATTTTTAATATCTAGATAAAATAGCAAAAATTTTTTAAAACTGCCATTTATTCTTAAGTAGCTAAAATATTGATTCATGCCTCTGATATTACATTAGGTTTACATTTGGAGGTGAAAATTCTAAAATACCCAATAACTTCTAGTGGTTTTATTTTCAGCATAATGTTGTTTTAAAAAGTTAAACTTCAAAAAGAACATACTTGTTGCAAAACAAGCAAATTAGTTGAGAATGTTAAAAGGCAGGAAGGGATATACCAATCACTTATAGCAGTTACCAGGTCACCAGATCTGCATCCTCCCAAAGAATGGCCAAGAGAGAAGAGTCAGGGGAGAGAGAAAAGGTGGAACCAAAAGCAGCAGCCCTCAGTGCTTCCGTGAAGGGCGGATGAAATTACACACAGACATATACATCTACATGCTCTGTACACACCAATCCCGGAGCTGATCTCCAGGGGTTAGAGCACAAGAGGAATCTTTGTGTGCTTTATTTAACCAAACATCATGCAGAAAGAGGTTGGGGGTAGCCGGATACAGATTTCCTTAATGTGGAGTGTCTAGTTAGCAACCTGAAGGCCTAGTATCAATTACTTCCCCTCCAGGGCAAGGGGAGAATAAAAGGAACTTGAAGCATAAGGCAGCTCCAAAGGCATTGATTCCCTTCAAAGTCATCACACAAGACAGGGTTCAGTCATCAAGCACCATGGAAAACGGGGCAAGGTGAGAGGTTTCTTAGCAATAAATAAAATTCACAGGTGTCCGAGATGGCAAGCTCAGTGGTTAGAACATCAGCCTGTGTACTAAAGGGTCTCCAGTTCAATTACAGTCAAGAGCACATACCTGGATTGCAGGTTTTATCCCTGGACCAGGTCAGGGAGTGTGAGGGAGGCAACTAATCGATGTGTCTCTCTCATATCAATGTTTCTCTCTCCCTCCCCCAACCCCCACTTCTCTATCCCCACTCCTTTCCACTCTCTGAAAATCAATGGAAAAAATATCAAGTGAGGATTAAGAAAATAAAAATAAATAAAATTCACCTGTGATACAGTATAATGCATGTGCTAAGAAGGGAAGACCACATACTATAACTAACAACTAACCTACTGGAGTTTTATCCTAATTGGGGAGATGGGACATTAGATTATGCATGGAATACTTGAAGTGGCAAGTAGCAGTGTGTGTGTGGCGGCGGGGGGGGGGGGTCGTTTGCTTGGTAATGCCACAAATCTATGGGACTTATGGGGTCTTCCAGACAAACTACAGATTATGGGTCAAATCCAGCTGCTGCCCATTCATGCCGTAAGTATCTACATTTTTAAATGGCTGAAAAATAAAAACATTTCATGCATATAAAAATGTCATGAAACTCAAACGTCAGTGTCCACAATGCCCATTCCCTTATGCTTATGGCTGCTTTCTAGATACACTGGCAGAATTGAGTAAGAACGAGAGACCTGGGTGGCTTGCAAAGTTGAAAACATTTACTATCTTCTCCTTTACAGAAAGTTTGCAGACCTCCGTTCCGGGCCATAAAGTCACATTGTTTTGAGTGAATTGCAGCTCCAAACCTGCGCATTCTTGTTGTTTTGGCCCCTGACACACCCAGAATTGACATATAACCTGATAGCCTAACCCAGAATTCAACCCAAATGTTTACACTGGACAGGTCTAATGGGTCCTATAAGGCAGGGGTACCCACCCATGGAAACCAGAAAAATGTGAAAGGCTTTTCTGAGTTGAAAGGAGGATGGTCCCAGAAGGTTTAATAGGAATGAGTATAATTAAAGATTTTCTCTTTGAAAGAATTGTTAGCTGTCTTCTTCTAAAGATGGGAATGAAACTATCTCAAAATGGCTACCATGTCTGAGCATTTATTAGGAGCCTAGAACCGAGGAAAGCCTTTTGTACTTACCATCTCATTTAAGGGTCACCTCTTCCAGATTCAGCAAGGCTGACTGGCTCAAGCTGAACACAACCAGAAAGCTCAGGAAATGAAAGTCAAACCAGGTTGTCTAAACCGAGGAGTCTAACGTTATGTTCATAACCACTGCCCCACTTGAAAGCAGAAGACATGAATGCTCACCATGAATAGATGAACGGAAAAAGGGAAATAGAAGCAAATTATATTTTTATGGCAATAATATTATAAGCATCCTATTTATATAACTCACTTTTAACTCTTAAAACCCTAATACAATTCAGTTCTTCCATATTCTTTTCCCTACTGAGAAAAACTGATACAGGTACCCAATTGTGAAGGTCTTTTAAGCCTATCAGAATTAGACAGGCAATGTTATAGTTATAACTTCCACTAATGAAATCCTTGGAGTACCTGTGAGGGTCCCATAAAGGTTGGGGCGGGGGGGGGGGGGGGGGAGGGGCGGTGAACAAACCTTTTTAGAGGTGATGGACTAGAAAATACACGTGTGGTTTTTAAATTTAGATTCTTCATTTAAATTACAAGTGGAGAACAAAACTTAAATGGAAAACTCACCCAAAGAGAAAGCTATATGCTGGTGGGTGGCTATTGTTTCTTTCTGCCCAGCACCCATGACCTCAGCTTTGTCAAATGCACCACAATTTTCCTTCAACTTTCCCACAAATGTCCACAAGATAAGAACAACTAAACCCTAACTCATTTTTGAAAACTTGATTTTTAAAAAGTTTCAATGTTAATATTTCCACATTTATTTGAAAATAATGTACAACAGCACCATATACCATGTTTATACAAATTCCCTCAGATGTTTATTAATGGTTACCCACATCTAGCTTCCAGGTCCTTCCTATGGGGCAAATGGGTTCAGAGTTTTATACTGGAACCTTCATGCCAGTCTCCCAACATCTCTACCAAGTAAGTTTTATCCAGATGAGAAATTAGAGAGTCAGACAAATTAAGTAGTTACAGTAAATGAAAGAACCCAGGCTTGAACTTGTCTGTTTTAACTCAGAATCTGTGTTTTTCCCATCATGCCCTGCTGTCTTGCCAAGGCACAAACACATTTTCTAGAGCGATTACCTCCCAGTCAAATTTCAGATGTGCTGGAGAATAATAAGAGTGGATCTGAATGAAATGTTTGCTCCAGGGGCTGGTAGTCAAGCTCAAGTCTCTGCTTACAGACCATCAATCTTTCTGTTCTAAATTTTTAAATATAATTTAAAAACATCCACAATGCACTCAAGATAGCATGTCAAGCCCTTTATTGTGTAGTTTATCAATTAACAGGCCACACTTTGCTGTGGGAACAAAATGGAAGTGCATTTTTGCACCTCTAAGTCCACATGACTAGGCTAAAGGAAACTTTAAAAGGAACGTATTGCCCTGGCCGGTGTGGCTCAGTTGGTTGGAGTGTCTTCCTGTGCACTGAAGGGTTGTGGGTTTGGTTCCTGGTCAGGACACGTACCCAGGTTGTGGGTTCATTCCCAGGTCAGGGTGGGTACAGGAGGCAAATGATCCATGTTTCTCTCTCACATTCTCTCTCTCTCCCTCCCTCCCTCCCTCTCTCTCTTTCCTCTCTCTCTCTCTCCCTCCCTCCCTCCCTCCCTCCCTCTGTAATCAATAAAAACCTTGGGTGAGGATTAAAAAAGACAAATAAAAAAATAAATAAAAGGCAAGTATTGGACACAAATATCTACTTTTTCCTATCTTTTTATAGAATTATTCTCCCACTTTATTTAATAAAAACATATATATATATATAATTTTGGGGGGACCTACACCTCTTTTATAACAAAACTATAAGCCCTTTCCCTAGAAACATACACAAAACCTTTGGGTCACAATAGGAGGTTCAGTAATCTCTTAAAGCCTATTAATGGACCCCTAGAAGTCCACAGACCCCAGGATAACCCTTGCTTTAAAAGCATCCTATAGAATAAAACCCTAATATGCTAAGTGTCCGGTCGGCCGTTCAACCAATCAAAGCGTAATATGCTAATGATATGCTAAGGCCACTCAACCGCTCGCTAAGATGTGCACTGACCACCAGGGGGCAGTCAACGGGTTGACCAGTCGCTATGATGTACACTGATCACCAGGGGGCAGATGCTCGACTGGTAGGTTATCCTGCTGCTGGGGTCCGGCTGACAGGGACTGAGTGAAACAGGCCGGGCACGCCCTGGAGCCCTCCCTCGGTTCCTCCCCGGTTGGCCAACCTCCCGCGTCCCTCCCCAGGCCCCAATCACCCACCAGTGGGGTCCCTCGGCCTGGCCCGCACCATCTCGCAAACCGGGACCCCTCAGGGGATGTCAGAGAGCCGGTTTTGGCCCGATCCTGCAGGCCAGGCCGAGGGACCCCACTGGTGCACAAATTCGTGCACCGGGCCTCTAGTATTATAAAATGCCTACACTATTTCAGAGTTCTCTCATCACCCATTATAGTTTCAGAAAGCTAAAATTAAGTAAACATTCAAACTTTCTCAGCTAGACTCTTGTAGTCTCAAAGAAACCAGGAATCGAATGACTTGAGTAAATCACCAAATCTAAGGTCATATAAGTTTAAAGTCCAAATCAGTTTGTCATAGCTTAAAATCTACTTCCTTCTGCTCTGAGATATTGCTAGAAAAGAAATAAATGTTAGTATGGCCTAGAGCAGTGATGGGCAACCTTTTGAGCTTGGTGTGTCAAACTTCGCCAAAAAACTGAGCATAACTCGAGTAGTGTGTCACTTTGAGGAAAAAACTAACTCCAAGACTCTAGTCGCAAATGTTTCATCCTCAGGAGCAGCAAATGTTTCATCCTCGGCATGTGGCCGCGTGTCATCAGAAATGGCTACGCGTGTCAGTGCGGACACATGTGTCATAGGTTCGCCATCACTGGCCTAGAGCTTGAGTCCTTCCTACTTTAACAGTTTAATTGATTACACAAAAAAGAGACCATTCCTAATATTCACCTAAAGATGTTCTTTCACTATATATGATATGAAGAAAAGTCCATTAAAATAATTCTTAAATGTTCAACACAAAGATCTGTCAGTGCAACTGGGACTTAAATTATATGGCTGACAAAGCAGATTTTCAAAAGTTCATAAAGGCTCAAATATTGATGTTACTCACCACTTGAGTCAAGAACCTTCAGAAATGTTTATTTTCAGGTATATCTCAAACTTTAAAGTTTTTTCAATCTCTCTTGGTCTTACTACTTTAGAACACTTCTAGAGCTGTCCAACGAAGTTGTAAGTTACAAAAGGAACTTACAAAAGCAGTCAGAACTCCATCTATGAGTAGAATGTCTCCTGAAAATTTAACAGTTGCAGGGGGCAGTGATACTTGTTTATAAACATCATTAAAGATTTTTTTAGATTACTGATTTCAGAGATAGGGAGAGAGGGAGAGAGGGAGGGAGGGGGGGGGAGAGAGAGAAGGGGGTAGGGGAAGAGAGAAAGAGAGAGATTTGTTGTTCCACTTATTTATGCATTCATTGATTGCTTTTTGTATATGCCCAGATTGAATCCATAAGCTTGGCGTATTGGGACTATGCTGAGGTACCCTGTCAGAACTAATGATTATTTTAAATCACTATATACTGTTTCAAAGTCAACATCATGATTATAAGACCAAGTAACAAGTAACTTAAAAAAGAACATCATTTCACCACTTGCCAATTACCTTATAAACAATAATGATCCCCACAAAAGTGCCACTTGGGATTGACAGGTAATCAATTGATACTTTCAAGTTAAAATTTTTAGTACTTAGGATTTAATATGTTTTTTATTGATTCAGAGAGGAAGGGAGAAGGAGAGAGAGAGAAACATCAAGGATGAGAGAGAATCATTGGTTGGCTGCCTCCTGCAGGCCCCACACTAGGGATCAAGCCCAGGCAACCTGGGCATGTGCCCTGACAGGGAACTGAACCGTGATTCCAACCCTGACCTGGTTCATATATAGGTCGATGCTCAACCGCTGAGCTGCACCGGCCGCTGTAGTCCTGAACATTTAAAGTAATTTTTTTGGTCAGAGAATGTTCCTTCCTTCTAAAAACCAAGAACACGAGCAGCCAGTGCTTAGGCCAATATTATTTCAACGCCAGGGGAGGTTTCACACCCTGGGGGGGAGGGAAAGTTATACCTCAAAAATCTTCACACACTTTTCATGTCGCCCTGTGCCAAAAGTCAAAGGTGCTAATTCTTCAGAGTACTGTCGAAGGGTATTCCTGAAGTTTCGACCTCACATCGACGAATCCACTTTTACATGTGCGAATCCACTTTTACGTGTGCTGGTTTCTAACTGGAGGTTAAATTAAAGCCACTTCCCGGTCACACATCTGCAGGTACAACTCTGCTCCTTGGAGAGAACGGGGAGAAGCAGGGAGGATGAACCCAACCTCGGCAAGGACACGGAAACAACCAGATTCACCGTCCCCCGGAGCGGCTTCACCCCGGAAATGCAGGCGGGGTGCTGGGGGACGGGGCGTCGGCGAGGAGGTCCCCGCTCAGGGGCACAGCCTGCCCGGGTTCGACGCCCGGGCACGCGCTGGGGCGGACGGAGCCCGTCCCGCTGGAGGTCACAGCCGCGGGCCCGGCGCGTCCCTCCGCACCGCTCACCGCCTAAAGGCTGCCCGCCCTCTGCGGGGAAACGCGTGGACATGGAATCCAAGTGACTTTTGGGGAGAGATGCCCACAGAATCCGCAGGGTGCTCCGGAAACGTGTAACTAGACACGCGAGGCGACGTTTCCCATTAAGCACCTCCCTCTCCCTTCACTTTCAACTTCCCCTTAAGATGGGGACAGTCACGGAGGCTTTTTTTTTTTTTATCGAAGAGAAAAATAAATAAATAAACGATAAATAAATAAATAAATAATAAATAAATACAAGCACGCCATCCCCGATCAGCGCCGGGCCGCCAGGTGAGGGCGGCGGGCACGGCGCTCTCCCAGTCCCGCCGCGAACTCCGCCCCGAGGTGCCCAAGTTTCCCCTTTCCGACGCCCGACCCCCCGACCACGCCGACCCCCACGGGGAAAGGCAGCGCCCGCCGGGCCCGCCCGCCCCCCGGGGCTCCGGCCTTGCCGACCGCTGGCCGCGCCCCGCGCCAGTGCGCGCGTTCTAGACCCGCCGGCGCGAGAGGCGGAACTTCGTGGGGACCCTCCGTCGCGCCCCGCCCCGCCCCGCGCCCCGGGCTCGGCGGGTCCCGGCGCCCCCGCCCGTCCGTCCCACCCCCGGGGGCGAGCACACCCCAGCCCGCCCGGGGAGGCCGGGGCCGCGGTCCCTCCCGGGCAGGCGCGGGCCTCGACCCCGGGCGGCCGCAGCCCCCGCCGCCCCGGCGCCCCGAGAGCTCACCTGGCGGCGGACGGGGTCTCGGGCGGCCTCCGGGCGGGGGCGGCGGGGCGGCCGGGGAGCAGCGGGCCGCCCGCGGGCAGGCTCCACGCGCGCCGGCCGGGCCGCCCCGGGAGTGGGCAGCCGGGGAGCGGGTCCCGCGGCGGCGGCGCGGCTCAGGCGTCGGAGCGGGCGGCCGCGGGCGCCGCCTCCGCCTCCATGCTGTTTACCCGGCTGCATTGTGGGAGTTTGACCTCCGCCGCCAACCGCCGCCTCAGCCTGCGCCGCCTCAGCCCGCGCCGCCGCCGCGCACGCCATGGGAGCCGTGACTGACGGTAGGCGCCGCCGGCCGCCCCCGGAGCCGGGCCCCCGACCCCGGCCGCCCCGCGAGCCCCGGCCGCCGCGAGCACAGCCGGGCCGCGGAGTCGCCGGCCGCTCCCGAGGCCACGGCGGGCGGGGGTCGGCCGGGAGCGCACGTGGCGGG
The DNA here is from genome assembly GCF_951640355.1 of Cnephaeus nilssonii. NCBI lineage: Eukaryota > Metazoa > Chordata > Mammalia > Chiroptera > Vespertilionidae > Cnephaeus > Cnephaeus nilssonii. The sequence continues at coordinate 50,569,796 of NC_137088.1, read as the reverse complement.
GGCCCGGAAGGGGCGCGGGCTGTCGGGGACGCGCTGGGCGCTCGTGGTCCCCGGAGAGCCGCGAAGGGGGAGGGGGAGGCTCGCACCCCGGGTCCCGAGGGCGTGCGGGCGGCCTGCGGGGAAGGGGACTCGGCGGGCGAGGTTCGGGCCAGCGGGGAAGGAGGGGAGTCCGCGACCCGTGAGCGGGGTGTCAGCGCACGCAGTGACCCCTGGAGGAGTCTGGACGGAACGAACGGCCCCACCGCGGGCTCCATCGCAGTGAGGTCCGGACTGGCCCTGGACTGGGGTGGGGTCGGGGGGCAGAACAGGGTGTAGCAGTGGGTGCGGGCAGGGTGTAGGAGTGGATGGGGACAGGGTGTAGGAGTGGGTGCGGGCAGGGTGTAGGAGTGGATGGGGACAGGGTGTAGGAGTGGGTGCGGGCAGGGTGTTGGAGTGGATGGGGACAGGGTGTAGGAGTGGGTGCGGGCAGGGTGTTGGAGTGGGTGCGGGCAGGGTGCAGGAGTGGGTGCGGGCAGGGTGTAGGAGTGGATGCGGGCAGGGTGTTGGAGTGGGTGCGGGCAGGGTGCAGGAGTGGGTGCGGGCAGGGTGTTGGAGTGGGTGCGGGCAGGGTGTAGGAGTGGGTGCGGGCAGGGTGTTGGAGTGGGTGCGGGCAGGGTGTAGGAGTGGGTGCGGGCAGGGTGTAGGAGTGGGTGCGGGCAGGGTGTTGTAGTGGGTGCGGGCAGGGTGTTGGAGTGGGTGCGGGCAGGGTGTTGGAGTGGGTGCGGGCAGGGTGCAGGAGTGGATGGGTGCAGGAGTGGGTGCGGGCAGGGTGTTGGAGTGGGTGCGGGCAGGGTGCAGGAGTGGATGGGTGTAGGAGTGGGTGCGGGCAGGGTGTTGGAGTGGGTGCGGGCAGGGTGCAGGAGTGGGTGCGGGCAGGGTGTTGTAGTGGGTGCGGGCAGGGTGTTGTAGTGGGTGCGGGCAGGGTGTTGGAGTGGGTGCGGGCAGGGTGTTGGAGTGGGTGCGGGCAGGGTGTTGGAGTGGATGGGGACAGGGTGTAGGAGTGGGTGCGGGCAGGGTGTAGGAGTGGATGGGGACAGGGTGTAGGAGTGGGTGCGGGCAGGGTGCAGGAGTGGGTGCGGGCAGGGTGTAGGAGTGGGTGCGGGCAGGGTGTTGGAGTGGGTGCGGGCAGGGTGCAGGAGTGGGTGCGGGCAGGGTGTTGGAGTGGGTGCGGGCAGGGTGCAGGAGTGGGTGCGGGCAGGGTGTTGGAGTGGGTGCGGGCAGGGTGTTGGAGTGGATGGGGACAGGGTGTAGGAGTGGGTGCGGGCAGGGTGTTGGAGTGGGTGCGGGCAGGGTGCAGGAGTGGGTGCGGGCAGGGTGCAGGAGTGGGTGCGGGCAGGGTGTTGGAGTGGGTGCGGGCAGGGTGCAGGAGTGGGTGCGGGCAGGGTGTTGTAGTGGGTGCGGGCAGGGTGTTGTAGTGGGTGCGGGCAGGGTGTTGGAGTGGGTGCGGGCAGGGTGTTGGAGTGGGTGCGGGCAGGGTGTTGGAGTGGATGGGGACAGGGTGTAGGAGTGGGTGCGGGCAGGGTGTAGGAGTGGGTGCGGGCAGGGTGTAGGAGTGGGTGCGGGCAGGGTGTTGGAGTGGGTGCGGGCAGGGTGTTGGAGTGGATGGGGACAGGGTGTAGGAGTGGGTGCGGGCAGGGTGTTGGAGTGGGTGCGGGCAGGGTGCAGGAGTGGGTGCGGGCAGGGTGCAGGAGTGGGTGCGGGCAGGGTGTAGGAGTGGGTGCGGGCAGGGTGTTGGAGTGGGTGCGGGCAGGGTGCAGGAGTGGGTGCGGGCAGGGTGTTGGAGTGGGTGCGGGCAGGGTGTTGGAGTGGGTGCGGGCAGGGTGTTGGAGTGGGTGCGGGCAGGGTGTTGGAGTGGGTGCGGGCAGGGTGTTGGAGTGGATGGGGACAGGGTGTAGGAGTGGGTGCGGGCAGGGTGTTGGAGTGGGTGCGGGCAGGGTGCAGGAGTGGGTGCGGGCAGGGTGTTGTAGTGGGTGCGGGCAGGGTGTTGGAGTGGGTGCGGGCAGGGTGTTGGAGTGGGTGCGGGCAGGGTGTAGGAGTGGGTGCGGACAGGGTGTAGGAGTGGATGGGGACAGGGTGTAGGAGTGGGTGCGGGCAGGGTGTTGGAGTGGGTGCGGGCAGGGTGCAGGAGTGGGTGCGGGCAGGGTGTTGGAGTGGGTGCGGGCAGGGTGTAGGAGTGGATGGGGACAGGGTGTAGGAGTGGGTGCGGGCAGGGTGTTGGAGTGGGTGCGGGCAGGGTGCAGGAGTGGGTGCGGGCAGGGTGTAGGAGTGGGTGCGGGCAGGGTGTTGGAGTGGATGGGGACAGGGTGTAGGAGTGGGTGCGGACAGGGTGTTGGAGTGGATGGGGACAGGGTGTAGGAGTGGGTGCGGGCAGGGTGCTGGAGTGGATGCGGGCAGGGTGCAGGAGTGGGTGCGGGCAGGGTGTAGGAGTGGGTGCGGGCAGGGTGTTGGAGTGGGTGCGGGCAGGGTGTAGGAGTGGATGCGGGCAGGGTGCAGGAGTGGGTGCGGGCAGGGTGCAGGAGTGGATGGGGACAGGGTGTAGGAGTGGATGGGGACAGGGTGTAGGAGTGGGTGCGGGCAGGGTGCTGGAGTGGATGCGGGCAGGGTGCAGGAGTGGGTGCGGGCAGGGTGTAGGAGTGGGTGCGGGCAGGGTGTTGGAGTGGGTGCGGGCAGGGTGTAGGAGTGGATGCGGGCAGGGTGCAGGAGTGGGTGCGGGCAGGGTGCAGGAGTGGATGCGGGCAGGGTGTAGGAGTGGATGGGGACAGGGTGTAGGAGTGGGTGCGGGCAGGGTGTTGGAGTGGGTGCGGGCAGGGTGTTGGAGTGGATGGGGACAGGGTGTAGGAGTGGGTGCGGGCAGGGTGTTGGAGTGGGTGCGGACAGGGTGCAGGAGTGGGTGCGGGCAGGGTGCTGGAGTGGGTGCGGGCAGGGTGCAGGAGTGGGTGCGGGCAGGGTGCAGGAGTGGGTGCGGGCAGGGTGTTGGAGTGGGTGCGGGCAGGGTGTTGGAGTGGGTGCGGGCAGGGTGCAGGAGTGGGTGCGGGCAGGGTGTTGGAGTGGGTGCGGGCAGGGTGTTGGAGTGGGTGCGGGCAGGGTGTTGGAGTGGGTGCGGGCAGGGTGTAGGAGTGGATGGGTGTAGGAGTGGGTGCGGTGGGCAGGGTGTAGGAGTGGATGCGGGCAGGGTGTAGGAGTGGATGGGGACAGGGTGTTGGAGTGGGTGCGGGCAGGGTGTAGCAGTGGATGCGGAGGGCAGGGTGTTGTAGTGGATGCGGGCAGGGTGTTGGAGTGGGTGCGGGCAGGGTGTTGGAGTGGGTGCGGGCAGGGTGTAGGAGTGGGTGCGGGCAGGGTGCAGGAGTGGGTGCGGGCAGGGTGTAGGAGTGGATGGGGACAGGGTGTTGGAGTGGGTGCGGGCAGGGTGTAGCAGTGGATGCGGAGGGCAGGGTGTTGTAGTGGATGCGGGCAGAGTGCAGGAGTGGGTGCGGGCAGGGTGTAGGAGTGGATGCGGGCAGGGTGTAGGAGTGGATGGGGACAGGGTGTTGGAGTGGGTGCGGGCAGGGTGTAGGAGTGGGTGCGGGCAGGGTGCAGGAGTGGGTGCGGGCAGGGTGTAGGAGTGGATGCGGGCAGGGTGCAGGAGTGGGTGCGGGCAGGGTGCAGGAGTGGGTGCGGGCAGGGTGTAGCAGTGGGTGCGGACAGGATGCAAGGAGTGGGTGCGGACAGGATGCAAGGAGTGGATGTGGGAAGGGTATGAGAGACCTGGATGTGGACTGGAACTGGTGTCTGAAGTGAGTGTGGTTGGAGATTTATGAGATAAGGAGCCAGTAGGGGGTTGGGGCCACCTAGGGTGCATCAGGACAATAAGAGATTTGCTTGAGTGTGTATGGCCTGGCTGGGTGCTTTGTCTGCTGGAAGGAAGGCGGGACAAGGTAGAGGCTGGATTTATTTGAGGAGGGACTCAGAGGGTGGTCTCTTCACTGAGAGCAGAAATAAAGCAGCTTGAGGCCTTGGGGAAGGTGGACAGGCATGGTGGGCAACTGGAGGGAGCATCTAAGAAGGTATCCAGTTACGGAGGAAGGAAGTCCTCTGACATCTGGGAAGGGGACATCTAGGGGTGCTGGGTCTCTTTGAAGAGAGAGTGACTAGTAGTCATAGATACCTGTAAAGAAGACACTTCTAAAGAGTTGGGGGTAGACGTCTCCAGGGACCAGGCAACGGGAAGAAAGTAATACACACAAATTTGTGGGTGTGATAAAGCGTAGTGAGAGGCGGTGGGGAGATCTCAAAGATCCAGGTACTTAGTGGGTAATGGTAACTTTGCTTCACTCCAGTTTCATTGATTCGGTAGACATTCATTCCATCTGGGCTAGGCTTTGGGATTACAGCCCAGAACCTACAGGGGAGACCTTTGGCCCTATGAGGTTACAGTCTGGTGGGAACGACACGTTGGGTCATTAGTTTTAAGTGTGGCAAATGTTACCAGAGGGGAAGGACAAGGTTGGGAACTGTAGAAGCATGTAACAAAGATTTCTTTATTCATTCTTGGAGATCAGAAAGCCCTGAAAAAGTTAGCCTTAATCCCATTATAAAGAATAAATACATGGGCTGGTGTTCCAGGGGGAATGACTTGTGCAAAGGCCCCAAAGTGTTGGAACAGCTCAAAGATGACAAATATTGGCTAGAATTTAGAAAGCTACGAGCCAGAGATTTCTGACTGCAATGAGAAACCATTAAAAGTTTTTAACGTTGGTCCTGTGTGATCAAATTTGCATTAAAAAAGAAAGAAGAGCACTACATTCTGCTATGTGAAGAAGGATGAGAAAAGGGAAAGTGAAGAGTTAGCCCGCACCCCCCCCCACCCCCGCTCATCTCTAACATTTACATGACATTTATTGTATGTCAAACAGTGTTCTATGCCGAAACCGGTTTGGCTCAGTGGATGGAGCGTCGGCCTGTGGACTGAGGGGTCCCAGGTTCGATTCCGGTCAAGGGCATGTACTTTGGTTGTGGGCACATCCCCTGTGGGGGGCGTTCAGGAGGCAGCTGATGGATGTTTCTCTCTCATCAATGTTTCTAACTCTATCTCTCTCCCTTCCTCTCTGTAAAAAATCAAAATATATATTTAAAAAAAAACACCCAGTGTTCTAATTATCCCCACTTTACAGACGAAATGGGGACACAAAGATGTTAAGTAACTTACCCAAGGTTGCACAGGTGGTGAAGCATAGTAACCTCTCGCTGATTTACGATATAACAGTGGTAAGGTCTAGAGCAGGGGTGGGGAACCTTTTCTCTGCCAAGGGCCATTTGGATATTTATAACATCATTCACAGGCCATACAAAATTATCCACCTAAAAATTAGCCTGCTGTGTTTGGTCAAACATTTAATTAACTCACCCCTAATGCCTTGGCAGGACCAGACCAAATGATTTTGCAGGCCTTTATAGGGCCCATGGGCCGGATGCTTCCTGCCCCTGGTCTAGAGCCTGGGCTCAAAACCAGGCAGTCTGGCTCTAGAGTTCTTGCCCTTCACGGTTACGATTAATGTCTCAGCTACTACTGCTGGGGTCCTAATAAGAGCTAATGGGGGCTCCAATGAAGAGGGAATGCAGAGGAGTGGACCGGGAGAGAAATTTATGAGGGGGGAATGTCAGGACTTCAATGATTGAGTGGATGAGAGGGGAAGGATCAAGGATTATCCCAGGTGTCTGAGTTGAGTGACTATGCTTGTTAGTGCTACTTCTCTATTGAGGAAGAGAACTTCAAAGGAGAGAGAGGTTTTGTCAGGAGATGAGAAGGGAAGATGAGTTCTAGTCAAGTTACTGACTGCAGTCAAGTGCCCCCTACATCCTGAGAGGCCCTGGGAACCACCACTTGCAAGTTGTCTGACCTTGTGCAGGTTAATTAACCTCTCCGAGCCTCGGTTTCATTCTTTGCATGGGCATAATAGTAAAACCTAGGATTAAATGCAATAAAAGTTGTAAAGTGCTTTGCACTGAGTCTGATACATAATGTTCAGTAAATAGTATTCAGTGTAAGAGCTAGTTTGCTCATCTCTTCTCCACTTTCCTTAGATGAGAACTGTGCTTTTTCCCTCTAATCCCGCGATTGCCCTTCTCTGCTTGGAGATAGCCCACATATTCTTCAAGACCTACCTCATCTATCTCCTTTTCTCTTTCCTAGAACCAGTTAATCTTGCACCTGTAACCATGTTATTTCATGCATATTCCTGTTGTAGCCCTTAATACTTGGTATTTAGCTTATTCTAGAAAATATATAAGGTAGCTTACCATAATGAGTAAACATAAAATAAATGGGTGAGGAAGCAGGGCAAAAAGAACATGGAGCCCTAACCGGTTTGGCTCAGTGGATAGAGCGTCGGCCTGTGGAGTGAAGGGTCCCAGGTTCGATTCCGGTCAAGGGCATGTACCTTGGTTGCGGGCACATCCCCAGTAGGTGGTGTGCAGGAGGCAGCTGATCGCTGTTTCTCTCTCACCGATGTTTCTAACTCTATCCCTCTCCCTTCTTCTCTTTAAAAAGTCAATAAAGTATATTAAAAAAAGAACACGAAGACCAGGAAAACCAAGAGGAAGTTACAAGTGGGCCTCAAAATGCTGGAGTAAAGTCTGCTACATTTATAAGAAAGTGACAGTGGCTCTTGTTTCCCTAACAGTTCATACCAAGAGCTGGTCCATTCTTTGAGCTAGTGTTTATGAGAGAAGGCAGCATTAGATAACCAAGACAAGCTGTTTTTTGTGATTTAGACACTGGAGAAAAGGCTTATTTTTGGGGTGCTTATAAAGAAAAGCCAGTGTCAGATCCTCAACTTTTTAGCACTGAAGATCATTGGGCTGTTTCTTAACACACCACTATTAGGTCAAAGAAGGCTAAATCACAAGTTAGAAAGCATTCTAAAGCCAATAGACTATGTGGGTTAGGCAAATAGCTTTGCTGGTCTGCCTTAATTCAAAGCAAAAAAAATTTTTAATCCTCACCTGAGAATATTTTTCCATTGACTTTTAGAGAATGGAAGAGAGAAAGGAGAAGGAGGAAGGGGGAGAGAGAGAGAGAGAGAGAGAGAGAGAGAGAGAGAGAGAGAGGAAAAAACGTCGATGTGGGAGAGACACATCAACTGGTTGCCTCCCGCACACAGGCTGACTGGGACAGAGATCAAGCCCGCAACCGAGATACATGCCCTTGACCTAGATCAAACCTGGGACCCCTTGGTCTCAGGCTGACGCTCTAACCACTGAGCAAAACTGACCAGGTTCAGAGCAAAATTTTTTTGCTTGTTTGCTTTAAGGATATGTAGACATGCAGGAAAGAATGAACTACAACTTCTTCAGGCAGTTCTCATTAATGTGGTTTTCTTCAGTTGAGATTTTGGTAACAATCGAGCAGAAGTGAGAGAGATGTGTGATAGACCTACCAGTATCTATTGCATACCTTTTAGAAATGATGCCAGAGGCTGGTTACAGCAGTACACTGCCTGACTCCTACTTTGGGGAGAGAAGCAATTGTGTGCAATCAATCAGTAAATAAGTAATTTCTGAAAAAGAGCATAATTAATATCTGAAGTTAATTGAGTTCTGAGAATGAACTAGATAGGATGGAAGAGAAAGTAATGGGGAAGGCCTGCCAGCAACTAGGTAAAATAGGGTGATCAGATATGGCTGCTCTCAAAAGTGATATTTAATGTGAGACCTGCAGGGTCAACTCTGAAGACTCTGGGAAAGTATTCCAGATAGAGGCAACTGCTAGTGCAGAGGCCTGACGTGAAACAAGCTCTTCTCCCCTTAGGGAAAATAAGGGAGGCTGGGTCCAGGTGGAGGTGGGCCAGGAGGGGTGTGACACAAAAAGGAGGTTGGAAAAAATAAATGAGCCTTCCAGGCCATGGAGAGGAGATGAAGTCTTCTGTGGGTACTTGGAAATGATTGGAGGGTTTTAAGCAGAAAAGTTAGTGATCTGATAGATCTTCTGGATCATTCTGGGCTACTGTGTAGAGAATGGATTCTAGGTAGGCAGAAATGGAGCGGGGAGAGACGAGACAAGGTGGGCTTGGATTAGGGTGATGGCAGTGGAGAAGACCAGAAGTGGGTGGCTTCTATATCTCAGTCATTTTCCTGAAAAGTTCTTGGAGGAGTACCAGTACCTGTCTCTTCGGAATCTGACTGAAAAGCCTGGCAAGGTGCTGTGCCTTACATATGGGGCTGCCTATCTAATGGAACTGAGACCTCTTGGAGGACAAGCGCTTTATGTCCTGAACCCAACACAAGGACACCTGGATTAATTTGAGGAACTGCCCTGCCTCAGAGGGAAGGAGAGATCCCATATTGTTATCTATAGATACTGAACTATGGATATTATCACCAACACAGTAATTTTATAGATGGAAAAATGGAGGTCTTGTGCAGTCAGTGACTTACTGTCTGTCACATAGCCAGTTATTGGCAAGGCCATTCTCTCTCCTCCCCTGTTCCACTCCAGCATTTTGGCCACCTGGAAAGCAGTTTAGATGTTATCACTGCTAATTTAAACTATGTTCACAGTTTGTATTTTGTATGTGTTCATTTAAAGGGTGGTAAACAGTGTTAGTCCCCAAATAGAAATCATTTCAGAAGCCCTTTTGCAGTATAGAGAACATTAGGTAGATATATTGATATGCCAGAGCAACAGATGCGAGATGAAGGGGTGGTGGGGTGCTGGATGTGTCTGTACTTTGCATTTAATAGAGCTTGTTGGTTTTGACAGTTCAGTGGTCTTTTTAAAAAATCAAATGCATGGATATATGCTTGTAAAAATTTGAAATAATCATTTTAAATATGCCTCAGAACAATGAGACAAAATAATGGATCTGTACTATGACTTTCTAATGTAATTGTTTATATTTTCCTATGACTGCAGAGGTGACACCACAGATCTGTAAAGGAAGATAATAATACATACTAGAGGGTTGTTTCAAGGATGAAGTGTGATACTGTATGTAAAGCACTTTAAAGTTCAGTGACCATTTATTTTATTGTCCAGAGCAGGACACTTTTCAGAGTGAAAGGAAACAAACAAGATGTTTGGTCATCAAGTAGGAGCATATAAACACTATAAGTGTCTGCTGCTGCTGCTTCTATTTCAGTTGCTAATCTAATGTTAATTAAACATTAGTGGGCTCAGGGATTTTTTTGCTTTTCACTAGTGCCAATGAATTTGCCCCCTTGTTCCCTCGGCTATGGCCCCAGCCCAAGGGTTAGGGCTGCAGTTCAACTATTAAATAATGTTTCTTTAGCCAATATAGATGGTTTCTCCAAGCAAGATTGGAATTTCAACCTGGACTTTATTAGTACTATACTCTAAATATAAATCTAGAGAAAAAAGACCTCAACAATATTTTTGTTTTTTAAAAATTTAATTTTGATTTAAGTAATTTACTTTGGCATCAGCAATTTATTTAGACTGGTCCTAAGTATCTCACAAGAGATCAGTATTTACATAAAGGAATCAAATTATCTTACTGTTTTTCCACCTGCCATTTTTGTGTCTTCTTAATAATGTTGGCCTTAAAAATTGTTTTTAATAATCTTAAGCTTCCTGAAAAGGGGGAGAGGAGGATAGGTGTTATTTTACTATAAGGAATCAAACACAATGGAATATACCTCTTTCAGCTTAATAACTCTTGAGCAACGGGAAGCTAATGATAAATTTAACAGGAATCTATACACACACTGTTTTTACATAGCCTTGGTCTCTCTTGTTACCAGCTCAGGGCAAACCAGCTTCTCGTTAACATATCATAGATTTATTAAAGAACATTGATTAGAATTTTTTTATACAGAAAAAGTGAAGGAAAATACTTCAATATACCATTAATCTCACTACCTATCAACCACTCTTGATATATATATATATATATATTTTTTTTTTAAGTCAGAAAATTCAGGAAGAAATGTGACACCTTCCTCTGATCACCTTCCATCACTAATCCCGCTGCCCAAAGCTCATCACTATAAACTCTGTTGTGTGCCCTTCCAGAATGATACTTAAATGCTCAGAAAAAGTAAAAAGCACCTTCTCTGGTGCAGACTCTTGAGTTTGAGTCCCAGCTTACTTCCTGTGACATTTAATTTGGGGCAAATAAAAATGTCTTTTTACCTGTATCTGTAAAATAAGGGTAGTAGTATCTGTTTTATAGGACTATTGTGCAGATTAAATGTGTTTTTATGTGAAAAGCACTTAGAACAGTTCTTACTGTATTACAAACATTATGTACTTGTTAATATGCCAAAATGTATATATCCTTTAAAATTTAAATGATAGAGCTTGGAACTTTTTATTCTTCATTCTTTTGTATCAATGTGTAGTATTTCATTCTATTTATTTATTTATTTATTGAATTTATTGGGGTGACACTGGTTAACAAAATTATACAGGTTTCAGGTGCACAGTTCTAACATCACATCATCAGTACACTGTATTGTATGTTTACCATCCCAAGTCAAGTCTCTGTCCATCACCATTTATTCCCACTATGTCCTCCTCCCTCTTCCTCTACCCCTCACTCTCATCCCCACCCTCCGCCCCACCCCTGTCCAGGCAGTCACCACATTGTTGTCTGTGTCTATGAGTTTTTTCTTTTTTGCTCAAACCCCCCTCCCCCCCACCCCCCGCTAGCCATCCCCCTACCTGACAGTTGTCAGCCTGCTCTCTATCTATGCATCTCTCACTATTTTGCTTGTTAGTTCATTTTGTTCCTTTGATTTCACTCCTGGCCAGAGTGAAATCATATGGTACTTGTCTTTCTCTGACTGGCTTATTTCACTAGCATAATGCTCTGCAGGTCCATCCATGCTGTTGCAAAGGGTAAGATTTCCTTCTTTTATACGGCCAAGTAGTATTTCATTGTATAAATCTACCACAGCTTTTTAAAATCTGTTTAGCTATTTTCAGTTTTTTGCTCTTACAAATAGTGTCACAGCGGAGCTGTTTGTATAGATGTCTTTGCACACTTGTAGGAATAATTTTTAGAGTACGGTACAGGTCATAGGTTATATGTATTTTTAATTTTTATACATGTTACTACATTGTCCTGATGCCAGCTGTTTTTCGACTGTAATCCTCTCTGAAATTATTATCCCTTCCTGTGGTTTTCAGTTTGGATTCAGAGGGTTTAGGAACCACCTGGCTGGAAAAAGCCAGCGGTGGGTTTGCATGCCTGCAATATTCCCTGCTAAATTTAAATTGGCTTCTAAAGGAAATGCTTATCTTCATTGGTAGATCCCAGGATTGCTGTTTCCTGAAGCAGGTGAGGTTGCAGTGCTGTGAGGGCTTCCGGGGGGGGGGGGGGGATGAGGGGGGTCACTTTTGAGGATAGGTGGAGGTGTCCTACCCGGAGGTTCTGGCCATAGTTATCAAGCCTTGACCTGTCCCTGAAGAAGTAAGTACCTTGGAGGTTGGCCTACCATTATTATTATCTTCCAAATTGTTTTCCTCTTTCGTTTTTGAATGCTGTTAGATGTTCTTAAAAGTTGTTTTGTAGTCGAGGTTTTAATAGCTACTGTGGAGAATAACAACTATGGGTTTTGAAAGGAGCATTAGTCTGGGTTTATGAGAGACTGTCTTTCCACACTAAAATGAGAGCACAGTTAAAATGGCGATGTCACCTGGCCAGAGAGCTTGGAAATGGTGAGTTGGTTTAGTGACTATAAAGGAGTAATTTCTTCCTGCCTCTGTTTATGGAAAATGGGTAATTTCTTCTAGATATGGGTTGGCAGATAAGACAGGAAGGGATCTAAAATGCATCTCAGTTTTATGAAGAAATATTTGCTTGTCAGCATTACAGGTGTCATAACTGATTCTAAAGTGATTTGAATATCAGTTTATAGTATAATTATGGTACAACATATAACCGAATGCAGTAGGAAATCTCCTTACAGGCCTAAAGTCGAGCAGAAAACCATTCTCAGGGCAGATGTTAAGCATTTTGGTTTAAAAGCTCTTTCCAGATGACGTTGATCCTCATAGTCCGTAAAGAAAGTAATTATGACAAGAAAGGAATGATGTTGATAACATCAATAAAATAGTTCCTAAGTCATCTTTATTTTTATAGGGTGGGCCAAGGCCCGCCAGAATTATTAGTATTAGCATTCAAATTGCTTATAAAGAGCTTCAAGCTTGATAATAATTTATGAAGTCAATGTATATAGTAAACAAAACATGTCTTAGGTGTGTTCAATCTAGAGCTAATTGATGAGGTGTCATTAAAAATAATAATGCTCACGTCATGTGTGTTGGGAACTGTCAGCAACAGTTCATCTTTAAGTTGAGAAAGAACAGAGCCTGTTTTTAAACTGGCACCTCACCCCTTTGTTTTATTTTGTTGCTCTTGGAGCTGTGCTCTACTTTATATGTGGGATTTCAGTAATTCTCATCCCCAGACAATTTTTTAGGCAGCAACTCTTCCATTCAGTTTAAGGTAGGAATGTTGTAACCTTGCAATATGAAGTTTGAGATAACCAAATTTGTGAGAGATCATAACTGGGCAAAACTTTATGCATAAGTGCATAGCATATATCTATCTGAGTATACTGATCTATCTATGATATATATTCAACATTTACTCATTTTTACCATTTTTAGGAGATACAAGTTGTGGATTAAATTTAACATAAAGATAGGATATCTTTTTTCCCCTACTTCCCTTCTGTGAACAGGCATTATGCTCCTTTATATACTTTTATTTCTGTAAAGTTTCACAGAAGTCCTACAAAGTGGGTAGTTTTATTCCCATTTTACAGGTGAAGTTAAATATTGGTCACATACATACACACCCCCAAAGTAAACACTGTGGACTAACTAGAACACTGGCCCAGAAGTTTGGCTGTGAGGAAATGTTCTCTGCTCTAAACAGAAAGGACAGGGCTGAAGCCAGAAAATGGCCTTGGCTTTCTGGTCAGAGTCCTCTGCGCTTCCAGAACCGGTCACACAGACTCCTCCGCATGCCTCCCGCCTGTTCCTAACCAGGTCTCTGCTCAGCCCTGACCTGCCTCCCGAGACCTGTGACTAATCTCTGCTTCAGTTCATGCCTTTCAGCTCCTAACCGCACATGCTGCTGTAACCCCCACCCAACCTCCCAGCCTTTGGCCTTTTCCCAGTTGCAGTCCACTTTGTACACTGCCCTCAGCTTAATCCTGCTGGAAAGTCCTTTCTAGGAACCTTTGGAAACTCCCAGTTGCCTACCAGCAAGGTCCAGGTCTACTAGCATGGCCTTTACTAGTGCAGACTCCCATTCTGACCACCGACGGCCTTTATGTGCTTGGTCCTAAGCTTTGTCTTCACTCTCCCAGCCTCCCTGGTGTTCTGGGTAGTCCTGCCCGGATCCAGCTGCTGCAGCCCACAACAGTGGGGCTTGGGAAAGGACCTTAGCTTGCTTTCCCCCCCAGCAGCTTTATGAGCCATAAGTGATATATAAAGACCTGTGCATATTTAATGTCTACAGTTCGTTCGTTGTGTTTGAACATATGCAAACACCTATGATACCATTACCATATCATAGCTCTCTTTTTCAAATAACAGCTAACAGAGTTTGAGTATGCATATGGCTCAAAAATCAAATGATATAAAAGCACGTTTCCCCCTTTACAGCCTGTTGCTCATCTAGTCCCCTTACACTGCCCCTCTCACAGAAACCTCTTTTATTCCTTTATATAATTTCGGATATCTTTGTGAATATACGCACATGTGAATATATACTATTCTTATTCCCCTTCATTTTTATATGAAGGAAACATGCCAAACACATAGTTCTTCACCTTGCTCTTTCACCAAGTTTTCTTAAGTGATTTCTCTGTATCAGTACATTGACTTTTTTGCTTTTTTATAGTTTCATGGTATTTCATCATATTCCTGTACCAAAATTTATTTAGTCCCCTGTTGATGGACATATGTCATATTGCACATGTGCAAGTATATCTAGGATTATTGATTCACAGGATATATATTATTTGAACTTTTGATAGATGCCTTTTAGCTTTTTTAATTGATAATTTTTAAATATCAAAAGAGCAGCTCAAATTCCACTTCTCCTGAAATCCCCAAACCAAAGGGAGCTCTCATCCTAATTTCTTCTGCTGTGTGTCTGTCACTCATTAGCAATCACATGTGTGTTATTTCCCTAACTAAAGTGAAAGAACTCTGGGCTTTCACATCCTCAGAACTTACTCTGGTACCTTATAGATGCATCTGCTCATTGACCAAATATTCATGTCTTTTGTTCAAGAAGAGAAATCTCTGCTGTGGACCTGAAATAAGATAGTTGATTGTTACTTATTAGTGGTCTATTGAGACAAAGCTCTCTTTGGAGGGCAGGTGCTCTCAGGCAGGCATCACAACCAATTTTAAAACATTTATTGAGCATCAGAAATGTGGACACAGTGAGAGGCTAGGGAGGAAAAAGAATGAGCAAGACAGGACTGATCCTTATGAACCCTTCCCCCAGTTTACATAAAAGTGCACAGATTTTAAGTATACAGGTGGAATGATTGCAAAATCTGCTTGAAACATTTTTTTGTTACTAAACTTTTCAAAATCTCTTGAAAAACTCGTTCTGGTAATAGCTTCCCCTTAGTCAGGGTAGTCACTCCCCAATTTCTCTGTTCTTTATTTCCTGTTCCCTGAATGCATTTACATTTGAAATCCCTGGTCCTCAATAAAGTAGGATGTCTAGGCATCTGGGAGGCAGAAGGAGATTGGGGTGGGGGGAAAGGTAACTGGAAGAGCAGAGATAAGAAGACTGACAAAGGAATTGAACAGTATAAATTGAACACCAGCCCTAGCTGGTTTGGTTCAATGGGCAGAGTGTCATCCTGCGGACTGAAGGGTCCCAGGTTCAATTCCATGCCCAGGTTGCGGGCTCCATCCCATGTAGTAGGCATGCAGGAGGCAGCCAGTCAATGATTCTCTATCATCATTGATGTTTCTAGCTCTCCCTCTCCCTCTCTGAAATCAATAAAAATATATTAATACATAAATTGAACAACAGACTGCTTATCCATTGTATATTTTTATTTTAACAAAGTTTGTTTGTTTATCCTCACCCCAGGATATTTTTTCCATTGATTTCTAGGGTGGAAGGGAGGGAGGAGAGGGGGGAGAGAGAAATATCAATGTGAGAGAGACACCTTGATTGGTTGCCTCACACATACCCTGACCGGGGCTGGGATTGGACCTGCAACCCAGGTACATGCCCTTGACCTGGAATGGAACCTGAGACCCTTCAGTGCGTGGGCCAATGCTCTAACCACTGAGCACACCACCAGGGCACATGTTTGTAGTTTTTAAAAAATCCATTCATTTTCTGCATTTTAATCTTTTCAAGTACTGTGTTTTGTCTGTCTTCTCAAATAGTATTTTTGGTGGTTAAAAACAAAGCATTAATTGGTATTTTAAAGTGTAAAATTAAAACACCTGATGAATCTGTTTCACGCAGCCTGTCAAAGCCATGACTCAGAACAAAACCCAATTCTAAAATGTTTATCTGATGTCACAGAATAAATTTTAAAACTAGCCATCTGCCCTCTACAGTTTATCTCAGCTGCACCTGCCCTCAAGAATGCTGCCCACACACAGGAACTGTTGTTTAAAGATTGTGCTGTTGATTCATCAGGCGGGCTCTCCAGGAATTATTTACACTTTAAATTATTATAAAAAATGCATGCACATGTTAAAAACCAAACAAACACAATTCTGCAAAGCGATTTAGAAAATTAAATCTTTTCTCAACCTTTGTCAGTCTCTCTTACCAGAAACGATCAGTATTACCAGTCTCTTGTATATTCTCCCAAAGATATTCTCTGAATAGAAAAGCATACCACATGTGTGATGTGTGAACACATACACAGACACACCAAGCCCTCCCCCTTTTCTACACAAATGGCAACAAGCTGTGTGCTCTGCACCTGTTTTGTTTTCATTTTACTTAACATCTGGGTTTTTTGTGGGTTTTTTCTTGGCAACATTATATATATACACCCACACTATTCTTTTGGCTGCATAATATTACATAATTTAAGCAGTTTCTTCCTGGTGAATGTTTAGGTTTGCAATCTTTCCTCTACAAACAGCATTGTTAAGGACATCCCTTTACATTTATCTTTGTGCATGCGTGCACATGTATCTGGAGTATGAGTTCCTAGAATGTGCCTTTTAAATAGTGTTTGTTTTGGCCCAGTTGCCCTGCAAAGAGTATACCGGTTTACTTTCCATCAGTGTATGTAAGTGCAGTTTCTCAACACTCTTGCTAACACTTTTATTATCAGGTCATTTGTTCTTTGCCATTCTTCTTGATGAAAATGATATTTTGATGTGGTTTCAAATTGTCTTTCTGTTGTTTTGATCCAGCATGATTTTGTCCAGGAAGAATAGCTCAGGGCTGCCAGGCCACTTCTTACTCATCATAATCATCTCTGCTGCTTTTCTAATTCCTTTTTTTCTTGGCCTTGGAGCAAAACTGAGACAGACTTGTTAAAAAAATTTCCTTTTGGGGAAAGAACATTGTGTATATATAATGACTAGATTATACATTTGAAAAAAAACACCAAGTCCATTTCTTTTTCTTTGACCCGCCTCTCTTCTCTTTTCCTAGGCTGCCACTCTTTCCTCTCTGTTCCTTTCACCAGAGGCCCTCACACTAGGCAGAGACATGAGCACTTCAGTCTTCCTTCTGTCTGAACAGGTTTTTCCAAATAAAGTTCTCCAAGAATTATTAGTTTATTTCCTTGGTGGTACCTGAAAATTATTTCTACTCAACAAATCAGCAGTAGAATCACAGTTCTGTGAGGGCTGGGCTTTTCACTGCTGTAACCCCAGCCCTAAGATAGTGCCAGACACACATAGACACCCAACAGCTTTATTTATGTGTATGTATGCATAAATATAGTAGTAAAACCTACATAATGTAAAATTGACCATTTTAACAATTTTTAAGTGTACAGTTCAGTGGCATAGAGTATATTTATATTTTATTAATTTTCTTTCAGATGAATGAATGAGTAGTGATACTTGTTTTTTGTTTCTGAAATTAACAAAAGCCAGATGGTCTTTTTAATTCACATTGTTCTTTCCTCCAGACGAAGTCATACGGAAGCGTCTCCTAATTGATGGAGATGGCGCTGGAGATGATCGCAGAATTAATCTGCTAGTGAAAAGTTTCATTAAATGGTGCAACTCTGGATCCCAGGAAGAGGGGTATATCTTTTCACTGTTGTTTCTATACCATTATCCTCATGTGATTCTAGGCCTTATACACAGTCCTGATAATATTGTAAATCTTCACTCACCTTAAATGTCCAATTGAGTCAACTCTTGGTTAATCAAGAGTAGGTTTATCTGGCCTTAATTCTCTGGAGAGGCCTGCTTTATGTTTGTTAAAAGGTGTAGAAGGCATAGTGACGAGAAGAAATGAAGATTAAATCCAGGCTCATTATTTACTCACTTTTAGCAGATACGTGTTTAAATATCTAAATAAAATGTTCTTTTTTTTTTAAATAAGCTAATAGGTTGCTGCAAAGTTTTATACATATTTAGTAATTTTTAAATTAGAAAAATTTTCATTTGAATTAGCTTTTCACATAGACAACCATATAGAGTGAAAAAATTGTGAGAATTGTGAAGACAAAAAATCTGATAAAACATTTTTAAAAAGTATTTAAAACAAGTAGCTGTTTAAATTAAGCTTATACTGATAGGAACAACAATACCATCTTTGCATTTTTAACTAAAGCAGTTTATAAACTCAAGTGTACTATATTTGGGAAAAGAAAACATAAGGGACAGATAGTCTAAATTATTTAAAGTAAAGCAAAGGATTCTCTCAGAACTTTATGTAATTTAATTAGCAAACCTTTGCTTACACTATAAATAGTTCAACTTTGGCAATCCGCAAAAATCTTTATTCTGTTTTTCTCTCTTTTTTATTAGTTACAGCCAGTACCAACGTATGCTGAGTACACTGTCCCAGTGTGAATTTTCCATGGGCAAAACTTTGCTGGTATATGATATGAATCTCAGAGAAATGGAAAATTATGAAAAAATTTACAAAGAAATAGGTAAAGAAACCTAAATTAATTAATCTTTATAATTTTTATTTTTATGGCCTAATGAAATACTTGCTAGTATTTTTCTTTGATTAGTAGTAAAATATTGACAATAACAGTATTAATAGAAAGAATATAGTAAAATTAGTTACAAAAATGTATTTTAATATGATATAGTACTTTAAGTTACAACTTTTTTAAAAAAATATCAGCATCTATTTTATTAGCAATGGAACTTAATTTAAAAACACATTTTAAATTTGAAAATGGATGGAGATTATAGATGTTACAACTATCTTAAAAAACTTTTTTTATAGAATGTAGCATTGCTGGAGCACATGAAAAAATTTCTGAGTGCAAAAAGCAGATTCTTCAAGCAAAACGAATACGAAAAAATCGCCAAGGTAAGAGTTTTGTAGGATTTAGTTAGTGTGCGAATACTTTATTACTGACTAGGATTTTCATGATTTTTTTTTTATGTTGTGAGGTAAAATCTTCAGCTATAATTAGCCTGAATTGTAAAAAAGAATTAGGAGCCCTAGCTGGTTTGGCTCAGTGGATAGAGCGTCGGCCTGCAGACTGAAGGGTCCCAAGTCTGATTCAGATCAAGGGCACATACTTCGGTTACAGGCTCCTCCCCAGCCCGGGCCCTGGTTGGGGCATATGCAGGAGTAACCAATCGATGTGTTTCTCTCACATTGATATTTCTTTCTTGTCTTTTCTTCTCTCTTCTACTCTCTCTAAAAAAATCAATGGAAAAATATCCTCGGGTGAGTATTAAAAAAGGAAAAAGAATTAGGAACCAAACTTAATTCTTCAAAATTATATTATTCTTTAAAATAGCAGAGAAGGAAGGGTATGCTAAAAAAATTTTTTTTTCCCCTGGATTGAATTGATTATCCAAGTATTTCTTAAGTATTTGTTTGTTTTGTTTTTGTTTTTTTTTACTGTCTTCAAACCCCTTTGCCTAAATAATATTACGGTTAATCAGCAAAGGCTATTTACACAAGTACACTAGATTTAGGATTTTGTTTGTTGTTTATTTGTTTAATGGGACTACTTAAAAAAATAATTTAAGCCCATTGAGTTTTTATTAAGTACAAAGCAAGCAAATATTTACAAGCTGCCTAAATAATAAGAGGAAGGTTAAAGTTTTGTTTTGCTCTCTTTGTTCTTAAATTAGGGTATGTCCTTATTGCAGTCCATAAAAACAATTTCAAAACAATTTTTAATGGCAGAAGTATTGTTCCTCCTATAATGTAAATTGAAAGAAAGACAGAAAGAAATATAATGTATAATTAGAATTGTGACATATATGAAAAACTAGAAGGAAATGGAAAATGTTAATGATTATTTGGGGGTTGTAGGTTTTTATGGCTTAAATTCTTCTTTTTTTTTACATTGAGCATATATTATTTTGTAATCCAAAATTTTTAAATTAAAAATCACACTTTTGTTGAATTAATATGCAGATTTCCAAAACAATAAATTTTACTTTTTAACAAATTAATTACTATGATATTCAGTTCCTTATTTTTTAAAGTTGTTTTTTTTAATTCAGTCTAAAATGCATGTGGTCAAGTTTTGGTGGTGAATTTACAGCAAGATATACCAATTAATAATATCAATTGTAAATTCTTTTTATACATTGTTTTTATTGACTATTGAGGCTTTCAAATGAATGCTGCTATTTATCATTTCATAAGAAAGGTTGACGGAAGATACATGGGTTATCCTAGAAGTCTCAGTGGAGCAGAAACAAGGTTCTTGAATTTTAAAGCATTTCTAGGTTTCGGAAATCTTTGCCTTTAGAATGAGTGAGAAGTACAATTTGCTGTTGTCTAAGGTCTGAACTTAATGGTATGCTATATTTACCTTGATGGTGGTTTATTTGCTGGGCAAATAGTATACAGTCCTCTTCAGAATCATCCACTTGATCAATAATGACTTAAGATCACGTATGCCTCTGCTGGCCTCTTGTATTCTGCCCATGAAAAGGTAAGTGAAAAAGTGGGAGCTAACATGCTTGCTTGGAACAGTTGAAGTCGTGTGTCATTTCAGTTGTAGCTGAGTCAAGTGACACTGGCAGTACTCTTTCCATCCGAAACGTTTTCACTTCCTTATGAACTAGGAAAGTGATTTGGAAAGACTTGTGATATTATACATTTTGTTTTGATATCCAGGTTCAAAATAACCTTAATTTTATATCTTTCAGAATATGATGCTTTGGCAAAAGTGATTCAGCATCATCCAGACAGGCATGAGACATTGAAGTAAGTTTAGAGGTTTACTAGAAAGTAACTAATCTTTATATGTGTTTACATACTAGCCTATGCATTCCATTTTTTGTAGGAATACATAATATGTTCCAAAAAGAGGCATCAGATTGCCAATATGACATAGTCTAATACTGTTGAATAGATATTTTATTGCTCCTGCCTATACTGCTTGTAGTTCTGAAATAAATGCATATAATATGCATCAAGATGAAAATGAATAAATAGAATATGTCCTACTTATATAGGGTAATACTAAATAGTAGTTAAAAAGAATAAAGTAGTACTAACCGGTTTGGCTCAGTGAATAGAGCGTCGGCCTGCGGACTGAAAGGTCCCGGATTCGATTCCGGTCAAAGGCATGTACCTTGGTTGCGGGCACATCCCCAGTAGGAGGTGTGCAGGAGGCAGCTGATCAATGTTTCTCTCTCATCGATGTTTCTAACTCTCTATCCCTCTCCCTTCCTCTCTGTAAAAAAAATCAATAAAATATATTTTAAAAAAAAGAATAAAGTAGATATACACTTTTTAAACACAGACCTCAAAAACATAATCAGAAGATATGTAAGGTGGGGCAAACGTAAGTTTACAGTTGCGAGTGCGAGAAACACAGTTCATTCTTATATTATTGTTTATTAATGACTGTATTTTCCATATGAACAACTGTAAACCTACTTTAGAGATACAAATATATACATTAAAAAGGATTGGAATAATATAGTGATTGCCTGAGTGGGGGGTAAAGGAAGAAAAGTGGCTTGGGATAGAGGACTGGGGGTAAGAATAAAAGTGTATGTCAAGCAAATCTGCAATGTTTTCTTTCTTTTCCAAAAAACCCAACTTGAAATAAGCATGACAAAACGTTGTTAAAACTTACCAATTCTTGGGGTTTGATATTCTATTACCTATGTTTTCCTATATTTGAAAAAGTATCTAGAAATTTAATTTTAATGAAAATAAATGCATACTTAGAAGTTAAGAATAAATCACCTTAGCTTTAAAAGTCTAATTATAATAGAGTGTTATAACTCATCCTTTTTTATTTTTAAAAACTACTTAGTAATTAAAAAGTTAGTTATTGTGAATTCTGTTCCTCCGTTAGCAAAATGTAACACTTCCATTGTTTTTCAGGGAACTAGAAGCTCTGGGCAAAGAATTGGAGCATCTTTCACATATTAAAGAAAGTGTTGAAGACAAGGTATTTGCAAATATATGTTAGATTTCGTGATATATATGTTTATAGATCAATGTGTATTAATTTTTTTTTTGTTAACACAGCTGGAATTGAGACGGAAACAGTTTCACGTTCTTCTTAGTACCATCCACGAACTTCAGCAAACACTGGAAAGTAAGTAGAAATAGTTTTATAACGAATGTTTATAAGGATTTTTAATGGTCCAGGGGCATGCCTTCTAAAATATACACCTCAAAGAGAGAGCACACGTTCAGTTTTAGAACATCAGGTTAGAAGGTACTCATGTTGTTCAGCTTTCTGAATATATGCAGAAAAATCTGAATTTGTAGTAATATCTGATTTAAATACATATCCAGTAGTCTATATTAAGAGCAATTCAAGAGTAATAGATTTGGAACTTTTCTTCATTTATTATAGTTAATTGCTATAAAGTAACGATGCAGGACACAGGCAGGCCACAAGTGGGTGAAGTAGTTAGTGATAAGCATATTTGCATACTCAGTGAACAGTGGGTACTTTGGTAGACTTGCTCATGGTATTGATTATAGCCAGTAGGAAATTTCTGTATTATCTGATCTGACTGTTTTCAAGTAAAGCTAAGACCTAGGTTTTTGTTTAAAGTGAAATCTATCACATAAGTTTTACATTATTTACAAAAGTTTTACATTATTTACAAAAGTTTTACATTTATGAATACCCAAGAACAACCAAAATGGAACTTTTAAAACCAAACACTGGTGTGTGCTGATTACAGCCATAGGCTATTTATATTGCCATTTTTATTTTACATATACTGTCTAATAAAGGATAAACGTTTTCATATATTAGACATACAATTTAAGCAAATTTGACTAAAGTTTTATGTTTCTTCCTCAATCGCAGATGATGAGAAGCTCTCGGAGGTGGAGGAGGCTCAGGAAACAAGCATGGACACAGATCCTAAGCCATAGGCCCGCGCTCGCCACTCCCCAGCTATTGAAGTAGCAGCACGATCTTAGTGTGTTTAGCATTTGCTGTGCTCTTGAGACATTTAAAGTTTAGACAGTGAACTAATTTGCTTTTAAATGTTTATGTACAGTTCATTCATATTTCTTCACACAAAGGAAAATGACTCCGCTATATATTTGTTTTGTTATTGAAATACCTTTTTTATTCTTAAACTTAAAAGTTAGGAAGCAGCATCCAAAACTGTTCAATAAAACTTTTTCAAGCTCATTAGTATTCTAGGAAGTTTTTAACTATTAACATTGATTTGCTTACAAAATAAGCTGAAGATTGTGAGAAGGTGGTATTTCTAGGCTGTCCATGAGAAAGTGAGTCAACTTCTGGAAATTGTTACCACTTTTTTAAATAGGTATAATTGTTTTTGTTCTGTTTTGTTTTTTTGCATTTTTTAAAAAATATTTTTATTGATTTTAGAGAGGAAGGGAGAGAGTGAGAGAGAGAAACATCAATGAGAGAGAACCATTGATCAGCTGCTTCCTACATGCCCCCTACTGGGATCAAGCCCACAACCTGGGCATGTGCCCTGACCAGGAATCAAACCAGTGACCACTGGTTCACAGGCCAACGCTCAACCAACCAAAGCCAGGCATTGTTACCACTTTTGAAGTGGAGTATTTGGACAGGCTTCAGGAGGGCTGTGAACTTGCGAAATATGTGCAAAATGTTTATGGTGTATGGTCATTGTGGGACAGATTCCATTATGTTAAGAATCACTGGTGTAAAAGGCAAAGCAAATCCATATGCATTATTTTCTAGATCTCTCTCCTTAATACTTGAGCAACGTGGTTGTTAAATGTTTTGTTCATGTTTCCTTTCAACTGTTTTGTTCCTTGGGAATCATTTTCAGTGGAGAAAAGTTGATAAAGTGAAGAGTAGTTTGAGATAATAGTTTATGAATATGGTCTTGCATAAAGGAATTCATGACCTTTTTAAAAGTTAAGCTAAGGCTGAATCACCTGTAATTTTCTTAAGTATTAAATTACATTTTCAATACTTGCTAGGTTTCATCTTTATTCATTTATTTTAGTTCAGAAACATGACACTTTACATGAATCATACCTTGATAGTGTTACATTTTTATAATTTTAAGAATTCTTATATTTAAAAACATGAAAATTTGAAATTAGCTCAGTTGTGGTTATATTAAAAGTGTCATAATACCTTTCTTAAAATATATATTTTTATTTCAGAGAGGAAGAGAGAGAAACCTCAATGATGAGAGAGAATCATTGATAGGCTGCCTCCTGCATGCCCCACACTGGGGATTGAACCCACAATCCTGGGCATGTGCCCTGACCAGGAATCAAACCGTGGTCTCCTGGTTCATAGGAAGAAGTTCAACCACTGAGATACACCAGGCAGGCAAAAAGTGTCACAATACCTTTAAATACTTACTCTGTTGTATTTAAAGGCAATCATGGGAGAATTTTTTTTGCAGAATTGTTATGCCTTAATAAATATTTCTATTTTCCATTATTTGTAAAAATTATGAAGCAAAAATCTGCCTATAGTAACTTAGAATTAAAAATTAATTTTTGAAAAAGTAATTTTTTAAGGACTATCGGGCAGAATATTATAAAAAATGCCTCCTCCCCACTGATTCATTCACTAGAGGAATTCATTCAGGATTATGTACCAAAAGGTAAGAATCCCTATGAATGTAATTTTATGCAGTCCAGAACAAAATCAGAAGCAACAGCAGGTACATGGGAAACACACATTTTTCAATTTATACTTCCTCATGGTTCTCTTGGAAATCCTCTGGAACTGCTTAGAAGACTGAAGAATTTCGTCCCCTAGAAACTCGCACTGTTGAAGCTCGGCGTGCCTTTGGGCCAGTAACTTCATGGACTTGTCAGTCACTGTTTCTATGAGGTCATCCACCTATGACAGATAAATACAAAGAAGTGAAGCCATGTGTTGGACAACCCTGTCAAACCTGAGAGATGATTGTTTTTCCTGAAGATTAGTTCAGGAATTGGTGGACATTTTGCACGTCCCAAGTATTATTCTAATTCAAGTCGTAGCAAACAGCTTGAAAACATACATTTACCACCCAGTGATAAAGACGATCTCATTTCTTCTCAAAAGAAGCCTATGTGCGTGCCTTTATTTTAATTGAATTCACTTAGTGTTTATTAGGCACACAATACCATCCAAGGTGCCTTTATCAATCCTTTCGCCACTTTCAAAATGCCCCCCACCAACATTATTTCTTAATGGAAATCATCAATTTCACCCCACAGTCGTGCTGTCCAGCGGGGCTGTACATCCAGTGAAACCTGGCCTTCTGCTGCTTTTGAAACACAAAAGTGAAAGCCTTTGTCCACTACCTGCATTTGAAGCTTCCCTACTGTCAAATCTGGTTTTCGGAGGATATTTTTCGTGCCGTGTTTCTTCTTTTTAAGTGCTGGAAAGTGTGGTCTCTTTTTTGAGGAGTATGGAACCTATCATAAAAATGCAAAAACACATCAGATTAAAAAAGCACCAACATTATTTTTGTGAGAGTGCTTAGGTAAGAATTCTCACCCTTGATAATTCTCTTCCAAACTGAACATTTGCCACATAACAAATGTCGAGTTGGTGACCATATTTTTCTCCACGCCCCATGTATCTCCTTTGTGCCCAGAGCTCTCTTTGAAGAGATCTATAGGGTGCAGAGAATGAGATTGCCTGGTTCTGAAAGAATATACAGTGTCAGGAAAAAAGCAGGTCATTCGTAGCGGAAGAAGAAATTGCCTGTGTGGCCGCTGAGCACAGTAAGGTGGAGCTGTTGTGGACCAGTGCCCGGAAAGCTCATTATCACTGGATCCAGTTGTTAATTTGGTCTTTTTTTCTGTAGTTTTCCTTATTTTCATGGCAGACATGTCTGCAAACATAAAAAGAAAGCTCAGGGTTCTTTTCACCACATGCCTGGTACTTTTCCTCTTGTCCCTGGTGTGCTGGTTACACGTACCTGCTCTAATGGTGTTCCTATTAGGAATCATTTCTAGGTCATGGCTCCTGGCTAATATGCCCTCTTTGGTCTAATTGGGTTCACTTTCTTCTTCTCTTAATAAATAGCATTAGGACTATTGTGAGACCTGCATAAAGGAGGCTATGAGACCACATCTGGGTCCTAGCCCTCGCCTGTGAGGAAGTTTACAAATGAGTGTGCTGAACACACCACTCGGCCCGGCCAGCCTGCCCAGGCTCACATGTCACTTGCAGAATTTCCCCGCCCTGTGTATAGTTGAACTCTCTGCTCTCTCACATAAACTTCAGTACTTTTTCCTACTAAGCACCTACCACCCTTCATAATTACTAAGTTATTTCTGTTGGTTGGATACCACTAATATAAAGTCAAATGCCTGGAAGGGCCAGGCAGTTTTTGTAAAACAACCAGTTGGGGCTGGTGTGAACTGGAGAGAATGTGCCTCAAGCAAAGGGCAGCCTCTGCAGGGCTCCTGCTGTTGCCCTGAGGAATTGGGGGCGGGGGAGGGGGAGTTTAGTGTTTCCAAATCTTCCTAGCTTGCTAACGAAAGCTGAAAATCCAGATTTTTATTGGAAATATTCTAATTTTTAAATGTGGGCAATTGATTTCAATATATTTTGGGGAACATCCTGAAAGCTAAACAAAACCGTTCTACAGCCAGTAGAGAACATTTGATTTAATGTTTTGTGTTTTTTTTTAAAACGTATTTTAATATATTTTATTGATTTTTTACAGAGAGGAAGGGAGAGGGATAGAGAGTTAGAAACATCGATGAGAGAGAAACATCGATCAGCTGCCTCCTGCACACCCCCTACTGGGGATGTGCCCGCAACCAAGGTACATGCCTTTGACCGGAATCGAACCTGGGACCTTTCAGTCCAAAGGCCGACGCTCTATCCACTGAGCCAAACCGGTTTTGGCTGATTTAATGTTTTTTGATGAACGGTAATTCTTAATTTTCATATAGCCAAATATATCCATCTTTTTCCTTTTTTTAAATGAATCAGCTGTCTCCTGCACGCCCCCTACTGGGGATCGAGCCCACAACCCAGGCATGTGACCTAACCAGGAATCAAACTAGTGACCTCTTGTTGCATGGGGCGACCCTCAACCAACTGAGCCACATTGGCCAGGGCTCCCTCTTTCTTTTATGGTCAGGGATGTGTTCTAAAAAGTCTGTCTCTATACTGAAATCATGAAGCTATTCTTAGTGTCCTTAAAAAGTTTTAAGGTTTTACCTTTTCTATATATATCTATCACCCTACAGGAACTAAACTTTTTATATGGTGTGAGATAGGGATCAAATTTCATCTTTTTCCCCATATCTGCTCATCCCAGCACCATTTGTTCAAATGATTATCCTTACCCCACTAGTCTGCAGTGCCATGGTTTAATGTCTGTCTCTTCTATTAAACTATAAATCCCACAAAACACGGCCATGTCCATGGGGTCACGTTTGTGGCCCTAGAACTAGGAATTAACAAGCACATAACAGGAATAAAATAAATATGAACCTTGCACACAAAAGAGGCAAGATTCTAAACTAACACTGCACTCTAGTGATGGCTTAGAGCAGTGCTGTGTAATAGAACTTTTCTGTGGACAGGAAACGGTCTTTATCTGTGCTGTCCTATACAACCGCCACTAGCCACATGTGGTTGTTGAATACTTGAAACGTAGCTAGTGCAATCAAAGAAATGAACTTTTGATTTAATTTAAATTTTATTAACTTAATAATAGTCACATGTAGGTATTGGCTACCATATTGGATAATACAGTTAGTACTAAGCATGGTAACTAAGAGTAAGGACTCTATAGAGCCAGCTCTTTGGGGATTTGAAGCCTGACTTATTAATCTCTGTGCCATCTCTAAATAAGGAGAACATTGCCATACCTTATAGGGCTGTTGTAAGAATTACCTGAGAAGCTGATATTTTTAAAGCACTTAGGGCCTGGAACATAGATTTACGTAAATGTTATATTTAAGCTAATAATAGTTTGTGCTAGTTTAAAAAATAATCTGAGCAATTTAGGCTCAAATTTCCATACCTACAGATAAATACAAGCTTTGGATTGGGGAGTCCTGGATGGTCTAGGGTTGCACTGTCTGCACTTCCTATACATGTGGCTATTTGCATTTTAATTACCAGTGAAATGGAATCAAATTAAAAATTCAGTTTCTTGGTTGCACTGGCCACATTTCAGATCTTGGAAGCCACATACGGCTGACATCTACTGCCTTGGACAAATGTACACGCGTATCCTCAAAGAATGTCTGCAGGGCAGTGCCTGTCTCGTGGATTGCTCTCCATGCAGCATGCACGACACGCCAGATGCCAACACACTACCGTGATATTTGAACAGTTAAAACGCCAATGTAAAACTCTAAGCTCCACTGTTGCCCAGATTGCAATAGAAGCTGAACAGTTTTAGCTCAGAAATGGAGGAATCAGATCCGATTAGCCGGTTTTCTGGGCCTAAATTCCTGGAATCGATACATAAGCAGGAGATTGGATGGCTTTCTTGTGAGGGACTTGTGGCAGGAGAGAACCTGGCGTTTCCAACATCCTAGACACTGACTGTACGTGTCCTCAGGGGAGTGTGCTTCAGCACTTTACCTTGTGCGGCCCTGCAGGGAGGGATGTCACAGACAGCCGCCTGGTGGTTCTGGCCCGGAGCAGTGTGCTTCCTCGGGTTATCTCCTCTGTCTCTGCTTCTACCACGTCTAGTTGTAGAGCTGCTTAGAGTGAAGGGGGGAAAAGAAGCTGTAATGATCACAGTTGTAAACATAGTCTTCCTTTAGAAAGACAGCATCCCGTGCTGCCTCAGGAGCTTTTTTCTTGGGGTTAACAATTCCACCTGGATTTGCTTTTCTGTCTCACACCTTCTCTTGCACACATGGGCCTTTGCTTGGGCTGGGATCTCAGTGGTCACCCATCAGTCTTGACAAGGTGGCTGGTCACCTCTCTGTCTTCAAGACCAGTTTGCTGCCTGTTGCTTTTCCCTTTAACTGTGAAATTAGAAAAGTAACCTTTCATGTGTAGGACGATCCCTTGAATATTTGTTGTCAGTTGAAGCAAAGTTTTAAGTTTTTTCTTCAACAATGTGGCCCAAGGCTTAGGCAGCCACATACCATCCTAGCAGTTTCCCCATAACCCAGGAGCTGTGCGAACCCTTTAATGTTTTCTTTATAGCAATCCCATTCTTAACACAATAAATCCTATCTAATAAAAGAGAAACATGCAAATTAACCATCACTCCGCTACACCCAGAGCCAATCAGGGCGAGTATGCAAATAAACCCAACTAAGATGGTGGCGGCCACAGAGCTGGAGTGAGCAGGAGGCTTGGGTTGCCCCCGGTAATGGAGGAAGCCAAGCTTCCCGTTTGCCCTGGCCTGCCCTGGCCTCCGCTCAAGGCTACAAAGTTTCAATTATAGAAGATAAATAAATCCCAGATACCTGCTTCCAGCCAGCCCTGTCCTCCGCTTGGGTCGCCGGCGGGCGTGGCTGGCCTGCAAACCAACACAGGCCCCTCACTCAGGCTGCCCCATACTCCAAGGGAACCCACACCCTGATCTGGGATTCCCTTCAGGTAAACCAGCCAGCCCCCACCTGTGCACCAGGCCTCTATCCTATCTAATAAAATAGTAATATGCAAATTGACCATCACTCCAACACACAAGATGGCTGCCCCAATGTGGTCAAAGATGGCTGCCACAAGATGGCCAGCAGGGGAGGGCAGTTGGGAGGGCCTGCAAGGGAAGGCAGTTGTGAGCAATCAGGCCAGCAGGGGAGGGCAGTTGGGAGGGACCAGGCCTATAAGGGAGGGCAGTTGGGGGCAATCAAGCTTGCAGGGGAGGGCAGTTAGGGGTGACCAGGCCAGCAGAGGAGGGAAGTTGGGGGCGACCGGGCCTGCAGGGAAGGGCAGTGGGGGAACCAGGCCTGCAAGGGAGGGCAGTTGGGGGGGACCAGGCCTGCAGGAGAGGGAAGTTGGGGGGGACCAGGCCTGCAGGGGAGGGAAGTTGGGGGGAACCCAGACCTGCAAGGGAGAGCAGTTGGGGGGACCAGGCCTGCAAGGGAGGGCAGTTGGGGGCAATCAAGCCCTGCAGGGGAGGGAAGTTAGGGGTGACCAGGCCGGCAGAGGAGAGAAGTTGGGGGTGACCAGGCCTGCAGGGAAGGACAGTTGGGGGGGACCCAGGCCTGCATAGGTGAGCAGTTGGGAGGAACCAGGCCGGCAGGGGAGGGCAGTTCGGGGCCATCGGACTGGCAGGGGAGCAGTTAGGCATCAATCAGGCTGGCAGGGGAGTGGTTAGGGGGTGATCAGGCTGGCAGGCAGAAGCGGTTAGGGGCAATCAGGAAGGCAGGCAGGCGAGCAGTTGGGAGCCAGCAGTCCTGGATTGTGAGAGGGATGTCCAAGATTGAAGAGGGTGCAGACTGGGCTGAGGGACACACACACCCTGTGCATGAATTTTGTGCACCAGGCCTCTAGTGTATTTATAAAGGGAACTTTAAAACACTATCATAAATAAAAAACCAGTACCATAAATAGGCATTCATATTAATATGGTAAAAACAAAACCATATTATTGGCTGCAGAAGGCACTAAGTTTGAGGTTACTCTACTTTTTATTAAAGAGAAAAAGGCAGGAAATGAGACTTTTCCTTGGTGTAGTTAAAGGGATCGACGGTGTTTGCAATTTGCTCTGTTTCAGCATTTTTACTGCGCGCTGCACCTAAAGTCATCTCTTCCCTCTGAGGGCTGCAGACAAGGACCTCTCTGGGAGCCATGGCTCCTAATCTCAGTGAAGGGGGGCTCCACTTTCAAAGTAGGTGCTCAACCAGAAAAGCGTCCCTCTCCCCCACCCTCCACTGCCCAGCTCTTCCCTCCCCACTGCCGGGACCAGCCAGGCCACTGTCGTCCCTTCCTGAATGTAAGAGCCTGCTTACTGCTCCTTCTGCATTGGCTCCTGCCCTCCTCCAACCCAGTCTCCACTCCGCAGCCTGAGCTATCTTTAAAAAATGCAAATCAGATTATGTAAATCCCCAGCTTGCAAGTATTTTGTGGTTTCTTATCACCCTTGGGTATAAAAAATTCTTAACTGGGTTTAGAACACCCTCGCCACCTCCGTCCTGGCTGGATTGCTCTCATTTCTTAATTATGCCGGGTGCTCTCTTGACGTTGGGTGCTCTCCGTCTCCCTGGGACACCCTTCTCCCCATTCTCTCCCAATCTGACTTGAGGTGGCCTTCAGATGGCTGAGCTGTCCCTTCCTCCTCCAGGAGGCCTTCCTGGAGCCCCTCCCCTACTTGAGGCATGACATATTTCCATAGCGCCCTCTACTCTACTCTGCAGCAGATGTAATTGTATCATGTTGGAATGTCCCTCTACACTGTAACCCTGTGGAGGCAGGGGTCATGTCTGTTCTATCTGCTACTCTATCCCTAACGTGTGGCTGACATGTAATACATATGTAGCAGATATTTGTTGAAAACTGTTATGAGGGTTGGCAGGGAAGAGCAATGTTGTTTGGGCCACAACTGAGACAAGGTGGTTAATACTTGAGCTGCAGCCTGAAGGATGAGCATGTTTGCTGGAGAACTCTTAGTGTAGAGACCTGTTATTCCAACTCACACAAAAACAAGCTGATGCACACAGAGGAGGAAAAGGAACCTGGGGCTCTGTTTCCTGCGGGACTCTCCACCTGCAGCTCCATCACTTTGTTATTTTCAACAGAAACAGACAGGTCGGTCCATACCAGGTGACTGCCAGATGCTTGGATGCTTGGGTTACTGGCTGCTTTTTCCAGAATGTTGGTTTGAAAGGACAGTCAGTCAACTAGAAGACATCAGTTGTTTTCTTCCTAGAACAAGTACCCAGCAGCTTCTCAGCCTTTTCACTGTGTGAAATGGGAACGTATGTGTGGATTCCCTACGTGTACCCAAGGGCTGCATGTTTCCTGGTGCTGGGCTGTAAAGGACTCCGAAAAGCTCACAGGCTCTTAGGGCACTGGAGCTATTCTGGATGAGGCTGTAATGGTGGATGTATGACACAACATGATGGGGTTTCAAACCCATAGAGCTGGGCAGGGCATAGAGCGAACCCTAATGCAAACTATGGACTTCAGTTTGGTTTAATAATATATCAATATTGGCTCATCAATTGTGAGGATGGCGTGAGGAGGGGGGCATATGGAACTAACTCTCTGTATTTTCTGCTAATTTTTTCCAGTAAACCTAAAACTCCTCTGAAAACTAAGGTTTATTAATTTTTAAGGTCTACAAATGAGAATGCAAATATTAGTAGTATTGTTAGCTATCAATCATAGGACCCCCTAAAACAGCATTACTACCTTGCAAAAAAGACATCGTTTTCCTTCAAATGTCAATTCTTACATAAAGTACATGGGGAGTAGACACAATAACATAAAATGTCCTTTTGACTTACCAATCATACCCTTTATTCATAGAATTCTCACCACACCCTCTACTGTTGGAATTAGCCATTTGAAAGACTGCATCACTACTTTCTCCAGAAACAAAACCCCAAAATCCCACTTTAGTTTGATTTCCTAATATATGTATATGTGTATATGCATATACTCTCATATGTGCCCACGTGTGCATATACACATATATGCCCATGTGTGCACATACTCATCTATGTGCCTATGTGTGCATATACTCATCTATGTGCCTATGTGTGCACATAGATGAGTATATGCACACATAGGCATATACTCATGTATGTGTGCATATATATTTAAATAAAAAGGGGCTATAAACTGACTAACTCACTAATCAGTTGGACTGGGAGGTACCTGAAAGGCAATCTAATTCAGAGTTTTTCAAAAATGTATGTACATCCTAGAGTTACTTGGGGATCTTTCTAAAATGCAGATACTGACTCAGAACAGGGTAGGGCCTGGGAGACTGCATTTCAGACAAGCTCCCAGGACATGCCATCCCAATTTCATTACTCCTCTTGGCCTCGACACCTAACCAGGCAGTGCCCATGATTACCGTTCTGTGAGAGTTTTCTCGTCCTCCGTGTGGCGAGGAGCCTGGGCGGCGGAAGCTCCTGGGCCCCTCCAGGAAGAAGGCTCTGCGGGTGGGGAAGGAGGGCGTCCTGAGGGCTGGTGGCGCCAGAACCGGCTGGCTTGTGTCTGTGCCGGGGTGACAGCATCCTCCCGACGAAGGTCTTCACTTTCCTCATCACACTTTTTCTCTGACTTTGCTGGCTTCCATGGAATTCCATGTCACTGCCACTAGATGATTCCTCTTTGGGGACCAATACATTTTGTTTTACCAAGTTGGGAGACACAGCTCTATGCCATCTAATCAAAATAAAAATAATTTGTATTAAGGGAATTGAAAAGTTAAACACAGTTCATTGGAATCATTAAAATCCAAGTGGCAAATGTGAACAAACTACACAATTCCAAGAATCAAATCACAGAAAAATGAGCCAAAGCAACTGCTTGGTGTCTTGTCACCAAACTGTAGTAGTGCGTTCTGGCCACGACCTCACTGAATCCTCATGGCAGGCAGGTTATGTGATTATCTTTTTTTTACTAATGAGTAAACAGATACAGAGAGTGGGCAACGTAATTAACTAGGCACAAATGCAGATTTTAATCCTGGTGTGTGACTGTTAGAATGTATTACCTCATATTGGCAAATTGACAGTCTTATTTCAGTGATGGTGTGAGACAGTTTTTGCTGGATATGGTGGTTCTAAGGCTACAGTGGTGAGAGATGAAAATCTGCCAGTCAATGAAGAATATAGTCTCCAAAGTTCCACAAATGCTGCATTTACATAGAACAGTCATTTAGAGAGAAGAATTCTGAACACATAGTTCCAAAATTCCAACTAGTCATACACCATCTTCATCATTTGGGCACATCTATAATAAAAAAAAACAGCATAATATGCTAATTAGACTGGATGTCCTTCCTGAGGAAGCCAGGGCTGTGAGGGAAGCCCGGGTCCCGGGTGCCGGAGGAAAGCTGGTGCCAGCAGCCGGGGGAAGGAAGGCCTACTCTTGCACGAATTTTGTGCATCGGGCCTCTAGTTTTAGTAATAAAAGTAGATACAATTTCTTAATAGCTTTCTATGTGCTAAACATTCTACTTTTTCCCTGTGTATTACCTAATTTAACCCTCATGTGGCCACCTGCCTTTTACAAATGAAATTAAAGCTTGGGAAGATTAGATGACTTCTGCTCAGGTACTGATCCCAAGGTCTGCATTGTTATCCTCTGTGCTAGAGAGAACACCACCCTCCAGGACACCAGCATTTGCCTAATATTCTTCCTCAGTTAATGGTTTTTTGTTAGTCTCACCCAAAGCAATACTACTCATAAAATCTCATGGACTTTAAAAAATTAAGCTTTTTATTTTTAGATAATTGTAGTTTCACCTGCAGTTATAAGAAATAATATTTTAAGCCTATTTTTAAAAAAGAAATTCTCTTGTGCTCTTTACCCAGTTTCCCCCTTTTGCAAAACTATGATGCATTATCACGACCAGCATGTTGACATTGATTCTATCAAGATACAGAGTGTGTCTATCATAGCCAGGATCCTCATGTTTTATAACCACTCCCACTTCCCATTCACCTCACATTTCCCTTAGCCTCTGGCAACCACTAAGCTGGCCTTCATGCATATACTTTTATGTTTTTCCGAGAATGTTATATAAATCAATTCATACAGTATATAACCTTTTGGGATTTATTTTTGTCAGTCAGCATATTTCTCTAGAGATTTATCCACATTGTTGTGTATATCAATAAGTTGTTCCTTTTTATTGCTGAGTAACATTCCATGATGTGACTATACCATGACTATTTACTTTGTCAACTATTCATTCACTGGAAGATATTTGGGTTGTTTCCAATTTGGGGCTATTATCAATAAAGCTGCTATAAACATTGTGTATAGGTTTTGGTGTGAATATAAAACTTAATTTCTTTGGGTGAAATCCCAGGTTTTATATTATGTTATACTAGAGGGCCAGTGCATGGATTCATGCACCTGTGGGGTCCCTCAGCCTGGCCTGCGCCCTCTCGCAATCCAGGACCCCTCAGAGGATGTCAGACTGCCGGTTTCTGGCCTGGCCTGCGAGGATTGGGCCGAAACCAGCAGTCCGACATCTCCTGAGGGGTGTAGTAGTGCCTGAAGCGGCAGGTGGTGGCCCCGCTGGCCTGCTTCCGCTGCCACTCGGTAGCGCTGCTGCTCGCCAGCCATGAGCCCGCCAGCTGTGAGCCTGGTGTCTGGTACCCGTCAGTCAGCTGAGCAGCGCTTCCACTGTGGGAGTGCACTGGCCAGCAGGAGGCAGCTCCTGCATTGAGCGTCTGTCCCCTGGTGGTCAGTGCGCATCATAGCAACCCATCGACTGGTCATTTGGTCATTTGGTCACTTAGGCTTTTATATATAGAGATGTACTAGAGGCCCAGTGCATGAAATGCATGCATGGGTAGGGTCCCTAGTGGCTGCCAGCTGCTGGCCGGGGACTCCCTTCCCCTGGCTGCCTGCCACTGCTGCCGGCTGGGGCGGGGCCGGCCGGGGGGAGGGGCTGTGGGCGATTGGCTGGCTGGCCCCATTCCCTGGTCGAACTCCTGGTTGAACTCCTGGTCAAGGGGACAATTTGCATATTAGGCTTTTATTATCCTAATACATAAAAACCCTGGGTTGTAATGACCGGTAAAGACTGAGGCTCAACCAACCGGAAGTCAGTCCTTCAGTCAGCGCTGGGTTGATAGGCCCAGAGACACTGACTGGCATAGAAGCCAACCAATCAGAACCAAATTGGCCAGCAGAGGAGGGCAATTGGGGGCAAGATCAGGCTGGCAGGGGAGGGCTGTTGGGGGGAACCAGGCCTGCAGGGGAGGGCAGTTGGGGGCAACCAGGCCGGCAGGGGAGGGCAGTTGGGGGCAACCAGGCTGGCAGAGGAGGGCAGTTGGGGGCGAGATCAGGTTGGCAGGGGAGGGCAGTTGGGGGCGATCAGACAGGCAGGCAGAAGAGTTAGGGGCAATTAGGCAGGCAGGCAGAGGCAGTTAGGAGTAATCAGGCAGGCAGGCAGGCAGGTGAGCGTTTAGGAGCCAGAGGTCCCAGATTGTGAGATTGGTCCCCGATTGGAGAGGGTGCAGGCTGGCCTGAGGGCAACCTCCACCCCCATGCACGAATTTCATGCACCGGGCCACTAGTATAGGATAATACATGTAATATATGTTTCTCATGCGGATGTAAATAAATTCATAACCATTAAAATGTCCTTCAAATACTACCTGAAATATCTCATGTCCCATCAACAGCACACATACCACACTTCAGAGAACCCTGCTCAGAACTGGACCTAAATTAGTCAGTTTCTCTGTCATATGTGGGCAGCACGCCAGTCAGAGCCCAGGAACCAGATCTAAAGGGTCTTGTTCAACCCAGCACCTCACTTCCTAGCTGTGTGATCTTGGGCATGTTATTTAACTCTATAAGCTTCAGTTTTCTTATTTGCAAATTGCTATACTATTCTCAGAAATATTCGAATAAAAGGAAGTAACATATGTGCTTGGAACCTAATAAAACATTCAATAATCGATAGCTTTTAGTACCAAGTGGATCAGATCTGTGTGGGAAAATGTAAAAGGCAAGGAGGGAGACCTGGGTTAGAGGAGTTCGGCCAGTTACCACACACAACCTCTAGGGGGTGCTGTTCACATTTAGTCATAATAGTTGTGTATAGTTACTCTGTCAACTTTCTAGCAGATGGCAGTACAGTGTCCTGAGGAGGGAGTGTCATGTTCTAACTCACCCAAAAGTCATATATGGGCTAGGATTAATCTCCCAAGACACCTCTGAGAATCTTTTAAAAAAGCCATCTTTTTCAACTACCACAAATACACACATGCACAACACGAAACAATGAAAATACGTTTTAGGTGGTCCAGGAACATTGAAAGCCTCTCAGGTAAAAAGCCCATGTGTCTCCCACTCCCATCACTCCCCAGCCCTGCTCCCAATCTACAACAATTAACAAAGGTGATTTTGCTTCAGGGCCTAGGAGTAGAACTGCTGAAATTTCTGTTAGAAAAAGAATACCACCCTTCTTAAGTTTTAAAGTTTCTTGGTTAATAGTAAATGTGTTCGGTTGTATTGCTTCAACCCCTATTTCTTCTGAAAAGTGGAAATCTCTGCAAAATTTTATTTTGTCCACGAAAGTTCAAAGGTTTAGTCTTGGATGCTTTGGGCCTCATGAAACACCTGATTTCTGCTTATCAGAGCTATTGCTAATGACCTGGTAAGAAAGAAGCCAAAAGAAATGGAAAATAAATTATCTGACTTTCCAAATTAAAATGTATTGTGTTTGGAATATTTCATGCCAGTGTTTATGGTTTCGCCATTGGCAAGAAATATATGGGAGACAATTTTTAGGTTACATTAAAGAGCATGCACATAAATGAGGTATAATCAGTACCTATTTCAGCCGCAGAATTGCTTGGAGAAGGAACCATGGACTCATCTTGAGGGATGTTCTACTGAGTGTTCAGAATACTGCTACCTGCATGGGATGTTGTGATGTTTAAAATCCCGAGGCTGAAAGTACCACGCAGTGCTCACTTGGGTGACCTGTGCCACATTAAAACTCAAATTCAGCTGGAAGGAAAGCTTTTCTCCACTCCAGCGAAGACTCTGCTGATCACAAAATGAGGCTTCCTGATCAGCGTGTAAATGCAGTGCCCTCTCCTCTGAGCCCACACAGAGCCCTCATTTCCAAATGCAAGGCTACACAGAGACGCTACCTTTTCTAATGTCACAGTGAATACTGTGTAATGCAAAATCCAAAGAATCTCACTCAGTGAAAAGGAAAGTGAGTCCCAATGTCCTACCTTTCAATCCCCTTCCTTTTGAAGGAGCTGTTTTTCCCTCGAGGTTGCTGAAACCTTCGGTACCGGCCAACTCTCCCATAACTGAACTTAGCGGGCTCCGGCCGATGGAGTTGAGGGCGGTCCATTGCTGTCGGCCTCACCTGCCGTCGCTGTTTGAGATTGCTTGAGCTCAAAAACGTCAAAACGAAATCATTCAGGGACTGAGGCCGTTTTAACTTCTGGGCTGCTTGGGATAAAATATGCAGATTTTTGAAATCTCTTTTTTTATTCCCTTCCAGGTGTTAGAGACATCACTCGTGGGGACTCGCTTTGGTCATCGTTTCACCCAGGTCCCAATGATGCATTTGGCAAAGCGGTGGGACATTCCTTTTCACTTTGTGGAATGTGTTGCAGCTCCCTGGGCAAGGCCAGCGCTGACCTGATTATCTAACCGCAGCCGGCGCGTTTGGGTTGGTGATGATTATCACATTCAGCTGTGCATGCTGAATTCCAAAGAGGAAAGAAGCTATAGGAGCAATACCAACGATCCAGCTTTTGTTAAATCTCTCAACTTGAGTTGCTGATATTCAGTCCCAGGGACACACGTGAAAAGGCAGGTTGTTATCTGGCCGTCTCCCCGCACACCCCAAGGACTATTTTATTATACCTTGGAATTTGTCGTGGTCTCTCAAAGCACGTGGCTGAAAAAGTTGAGTACCTGGTCCACCCCTCCCTTCCAACATTTCCCCCTTTATTTAAAAAAAGCCAACTCTGGCTGGGTTAAACTTCTCACCACAAGGTGGCAGCAGACACTAGGGTTTATTACATCACTCTTGGTGCGCTGGAGTTTTTCAGTCCAAAAATAAGGATGCTGAGAAGGAAAACTCTTTAGAAAATTGTTGGGAGATACACAATTTACTCTGCTTTCTGTGTTTGACCTCACCAGTGATCTGGAGAATGCTTCTCAAACTTCCATGTGCACACGAATGACCTGGGGTCTTATTAAAAAGCAGGTTTCAATACAATAGGTCTGGGTGAAATCTAAGAATTAGCATTTCTAACAGGCCTCCAGGTGATGCTGATGATGCTGACTCACAAGCCACACTCTGAGTAGCAAGCAAGGCTCTTTCTATTCTAGTCCTGGGGAGGTGGGGGGGAGGAATGGAACAATGGTCAAGAATGAAATATATCACAGTGAGGAGTTAGTTAAGTGAGTGGGTTTGGGAGTTACAGCTGGGTTCTTGCTGCAGCTCAGCTGTGTGGCCTTCATCAGTTCAACCTATCTGTGCTTGCATCCTTTTATTTTTTAAAAATATTTTTTTTATTGATTTCAGAGAGGAAGAGAGAGATGGAAACATCAATGATGAGAAAGAATATTGATCAACTGCCTCCTGCACGTCCCACACTGGGGATCGAGCCTGCAACCCAGGCATGTGCCCTTGACCGGAATCAAACTCGGGACTCTTTAGTCCTCAGGCTGACTCTGTCCACTGAGCCAAACTGGCTAGGGCTGTGCTTGCTTTCTCATCTGTGAAGTAGGGATAGAAAGGCGCTCATGGGAGAGTGGGTGCAGGTGGTCCTTTCAGAAGCACTGAGATACAGCACCTGCTTTAGCCAAATGGGTGTGTGGTTCCACCTGGCCTGTTTTCCTCATCCACTGGAATCCCCAGAGCACAATAAATAATAGGTGCGTGAATGAACAAATAAATGAATAAGCGTTTTCTTTAACCATGGCCCAATTATTGTCACTCGATTATTGGAATAGCTGTATTCATCCTACCTAATAAAATGGTAATATGTAAATTACCA
This sequence comes from Cnephaeus nilssonii, assembly GCF_951640355.1. Taxonomy (NCBI): domain Eukaryota; kingdom Metazoa; phylum Chordata; class Mammalia; order Chiroptera; family Vespertilionidae; genus Cnephaeus; species Cnephaeus nilssonii. The sequence goes on along the minus strand of NC_137088.1, from coordinate 50,530,569 downwards.
TCACTCCGCTATGCCCACGATTGGGCCAGAGGGAGGCGCAAGGGGCGGGACTCAGGGTGGCTGGGGTAGCCGATTGGGCCAGCAGGACGCTGAGCTTGCATCGCCACTGGAGCCGGAGGCTTCTGAAAGGCCTGGTGCACCAGCGGACGGGCACCCAGCTCCACCACAATTGAAAGCGAAAGCGTGTAGGGGACCCTACACGATTCAATCATGCACTGGGCCTCTAGTTCTATTATATTTTGTTAACAATCTGGATGAATGAGGTTAATTTTATATTAGGAAAAAAGAGCTGACTTTGATTTGTGTATGTGTATGTCTGTTTGCACATGTCTATGAGTGTGCAAATCTGTGTGTGTACCTGTGTGTGTAGATGTGTTTGTGCAACAGGCTAAAGCATTTGCTGCTTTGGCTTCTGTGACAAGATGCATGGGTTTTTCAAGGAGTCTGGCGCAGACGATGGAGCTCGCAGGAGTGGGACAGGGAGAAGAGCAGAGAGAAGCGCTGGGCACCAAGGACACGGATTGGAGCCAAACCTGTTTTTAAATTCTAGCTCTGCCCCTATAAGCTATGGGATCTTGGGCAGGTGACAAAACTTCTCTGGACCTCCATTTTCCTACCTGTGAAATGGGAATAGTAGTCACTACCTTCAGGGGATGGCTGCGGCGAAGAGCCCAGGAGGTGAGGAGCTGGACGTAGGAGGGCAGAGCTGCTGGATCCCACAGAACAAATTCACAGTCTTGATCTTGACCTTCAGAACAATGCAGATTTTAATTGAAGTAAAATATACATAATTTAAATTTACCATCTTAACCAGTTTTAAATGTACAGTCCAGTGTCATTAATATATTCACAACATTGTGCTACCATCATCAGCATTCATCTCCTACACTTTTTTCATGTTGCAAAACTGAAACTCTGTACCTGTAACTCTCCATTCTCCACCACCATCCCCCTGCCTTGAAACCACAATCTGCCTTTCTGTCTCCATGAATTGATAGTTTTTTACAGAGCTAGTCCATACATATTTATTCTGTGCAATGGGGGTTCAGCCTTGAACAAAACAAGTGGGATCCCCACCCAGGAATTGCATCCTAGCGGAGGAGACAGACACCAAACGTGTTAACAAACAGAGAAAGCACGCCAGGCACTGATAAAAGATGCTAGGAGAAAACTAGAAAAACGCGGTAGAAAGCAGTGGAAGTGGGTGCTTCTGCCAGAGTGATGGAGAAAGACCTCTTAAAGGGCCCACACTTGAGGTGAGATGTTTCAGGTTGAAAGGAGGCAACCCCTGGTAAGATCGGGGAGAAGTATTCCAGGGATGGAGATCTGCCAGAGCAAAGGGTCTGAGGTGGGAACTAGGCATGTGGAGACCAACGTGTAGCAACACAGGTGACAAGGGAAAGCAACGCTACGCTTGCGTTTAAAAAAGATAGCGGTGTGCAGCTTGGAAAAGGCATCAGAGAGGGAAAAATATGGTTGTTGGAATGTCTCTAGGTAGGCAATTGGCCCAGGCTACCCATGGTGGTGGTTAGGAGTAGAGAGAGGCAAAAGTGTGCAGATTCGGGAATACTTAGGAGGTACAATGCTGAAATGAACTGCGTGTGAGGCAGGTGAGTGGAGAGAGGGAGATTCTGGACTGGAAGGGGAGGTTGTGGCAGAGTCTCAAGGGTATGATTGTAGTGGTTTTGTTACCGGCGAGACCACAAGACCTTGTCCCCTTGAAGGAAAGATTTCAGTCAAGACACAAAGTGCAGCAAAGTAAGTAGGAATTTGTTGGCTGCAGCAAAAAAACACAACACTTAGGACAGAGAAACGAGGAAGGTGCACAGAAGGAGTCACGGGAGAGCCTAGGCTGGGCTGCTCAGGCTCACTGAGAGGTCAGAGCAAAGGGGTCAAGAGGTTAGCCCCGGACAAGCTGCTGCTGCTCGTTGCTCCCCTGATTGCAAGTCTCCTGGGGTCCCTTAGAAGGAAGAAGGGGGAGGGAATGGCGTGGGTGTGCTCCCCTGGAGGAGAGTGCACTGGGTCCTTCATCCAGAGCATATTCCTCTCTCCCTTGCAGGTGGGAATCTTAGGGAAGGTCCAGGGGAGGGTCCCAACAGAATAGTCATCAGCTTCCCAGGTGTGCTCTTTCAGGGTTGTGGTCTCCACTGATTGGCCGGTGCCAGGGCAGGGGTCATTAGTCAATGCAGCTGGTCCTGAGGCAGCCACAGCGACACTTGTCTGATTTTGCTGCTTTTCTGGGCCTGAAGCTGAAATATAACTGAGGCCGAAATGTTATCTTTAGGGAGGAAAAGGTCAAGGTCCAAACCGCATGACCACTGATATGCTAGGGCAGTGGTCGGCAAACTGCGGCTCTCGAGCCACATGTTGCTCGCGAGCCGCGGTTTGCCGCTCTGTTGACTAATGAGTTTGCTGACCACTGTAGGGGAGGACAGGTTACCCTGGGGGTGAGGTTCTTGTTTTCCCAGTTTTGCCCCTTGCTCGGTGTCTGGGGCTTTCTGCCCTGGGGAGTTTCTGTACCTGACCCATCGTCCTTGCTCTGCTCCTGTCTGTCTAACTGCCGACCACAGTTAGGTAAGGGAGCTTACCTAAGAAGGGCAGCAATTCAAGAATCTTCTTTTCTTTGCAACCATCCTTCATGGGATGTGTCTTGGAGTCAGACCCATACCATCATTCCCTGGCCATTTGTAAATGTCCCTCTGAAAAGCCAAAAGCCAGAGCAGGGCCAAGTCTGGTAAAAACACACTCTCCCTTTGTTCTCCACATTATCCTTTATTGAACACATCTGAGACCGCACAATCCTGTTTAGGTAACCATAACAACAGTTGACTCCTATGGAGATAGTAATTGATTGAAACCTCTAAGTAAGAGATTGCAAACAAGAATCCCTGCAGGGGCCAGGCAGGTAAATGTCAGAAGCTGTGGGGTGTGGCAGGAAGGGGTGGGAATGGTGGTAAATTGCAGAGAGCTCAACCAATCAAATCTTACTGAATTTCAAATTTTTAAGAAGCTTTGTGCATTTAAAAATGTGGTCTGGCCCTAGCTGGTTTGGCCCAATGCATAGAACGTCAGCCTGTGGACTGAAGGGTCCCGGGTTCCATTCCAGTCAAGGGCACATGCCTGGGTTGCAGGCTCGATCCCCAGTAAGGGGTGTGCAGGAGGCAGCCGATCATTGATGTTTCTATCTCTCTCTCCTTCTCTCTTCCTGTCTGAAATAAATAAAAATATATTTAAAAAAATAAAAAAAAATTAAAATTAAAATGTGGTTTGCTGGTCATATTTAGCCTGTGAATCACCAATTTGCTGCCTCCAGAGATCTTTTCATATGTAGTTTTCATACAGACAGCCAGGGCTTTTCCGATAGTGGCCCTAAAGCTGATTTCCCCCCAAGTTTTAACTTACAGGTGTTAACTTGCATCCTATTGGCCTTCGACTGTTTGTTAGTTTTTGCATCTTATCCCGATCTGGTTGCACGCTAATCTCACTTAGCAACTTGTAAGCCTTCTGCAAACTTGGCAAGCCGAGATTCTGGGTCTTATTCCATGTCTGAAGACATCAACACATAGAACCAGGCAGGACAATGTACCTTAGTGACCTGGAGTCTTTTAAATCTCCATGGGCTCTTTGCCGCAGCCATCCCCTGAAGCCTAGTGAGCTGACCATTTCCTGGAGTCCCCACACATCCTGGCCACCCCAGATTCACCAGGCTTTGGGAGGCCTTCGCATGTAGAAGAATATGAGTTGGGGACTTTCCCCCTTGTTCAAGCACACCTCCTTACTGCAGCTTTTGTCCTTTTGGGAGAAGAAGGTGTCGCTTTACAGATCACCCGGCAAGGATTGTGTCATGAGGAAGTGTGGACAGGGCACTTAGAGACAGAATGTTTCTCTGGAGAAGACTCCTCGCCAAGAGGGTGCCACTCCCCAGAAGCCGGGGAAGGCAAGCGCTGCAGTGAAGTGCTGCTGAGGAGGCAGGAGGCTTTCCGGTGCACGATGCCTTTTTTTCACTTGCTCGTGGTGTTGGCTGCTGCCCCAGGTTGGTATCTTTAACTTTGGACTCTTATCACGCAGCTTTGAAATAGCCATTTGGTTTGCTTTTACCTTCTGTAGTGACTTCTCAGTGTTGGTCCTGCAAGTTGTCAAGGGCCCTGGGCTGTGCCACGTTGGAAAGTCTACATTTCAGTCAAAATGTCCTCTCAGAGGCACGTGACGGGGGGGGGGGGGGGGGGGGGGGAGGGGGGGGTAGGCTGGTGCAAGTTCTTTGAAGGGCATTTTGGAAATATCTACCAGGTCTCAGAGCCAGCATCCCACCTCTGGGAACCTAGACCAGTGGTCGGCAAACTGCGGCTCGAGAGCCACATGCGGCTCTTTGGCCCCTTGAGTGTTTAGAAAGGCCAGCTTAGGAGTACCCTAATTAAGTTAATAACAATGTACCTACCTAGTTTAAGTTTAAAAAATTTGGCTCTCAAAAGAAATTTCAATCGTTGTACTATTGATATTTGGCTCTGTTGACTAATGAGTTTGCCGACCACTGACCTAGACTATGGACAGAAGGATATATGTAGGCTTATTTGTAATGGCAAAAACTGGAGCAACCTACATGTTCATTAATACAGGATTAAATAAATGGTCCAGACATACTATGGATATTGGAGTCATTAAAAGGAGGAGGCAGATCTGTGCGTTCCGATGTGCAGGTAAAAGGTAATCCAGGGTGTACTGGGAGTGGAGACAGGATATCCTAAAATTCTGAACCTAAGAAGATCTCTTAAGAAAGATCTATCTATATTTACATGTACACAGAACGTTCTAGAAGCATATATACAAAATACTTAACTGTGTGGTTTTTAGAGATTGGGAGTGGAATATAGTAGAGCAGCAGAGGTGAGGAGAAATGAGTAGAAGATTTTTAAAACTTTTACTTTATATTGTTTGATTTTTAAAAAAATTAATATATATTACATTAAAGTAAAAAATCAGACCCGAGAATTTAAAATTAATTACCTAAATTTTGAATGCATAACATTAAGTCATTGGTTTAAGTGATTTTTTTCCTTACTGTTGCATGGATTGATTTCATAAAATAACTCAATTAATGAATTTAGCCATTTTATTTAGAACCAGTCACATCTAGAATTATGTAAAAGCCAAACTGTCACTATTGCCAATAAAAAGTCAAGTAAAATATGTTTAATATTCTAAGAATAAATGATGGTTATCTGAAAATTGGAAAAGCTCTCTAACTTCCAAATTCTTAGTTAGGCATGATTAGATTACATATTTCTGATAAAAATAAATGGTAATATTTGCAAAAACAACACTGAACTTCTACAGCTGTGCTGCTGAGTATGGTAACCACCATCCAATTGTGATTATTCACTACATGAATGTGGCCAGTCAGTATTGAGATATATTATAAGTGTAAAACACACACTGGATTTAGAAAATTTTGTATGAATAAAATAATCTAAACTACCTTATTAACATAGACTTATTAAAAACTAGAGGCCGGTGCAGGAATTCATGCACCAGTGGGGTCCGTCGGCCTGGCCTGCATGATCAGGCCAAAAACAGCTCTCTGACACCCCCCGAGGGGTTCTGAATTGTGAGAGGGTGCAGGCCAGGCCGAGGGACCCCACTGGTGCACGATCATGGCTGGGGAGGGACACAGGAGGTTGGCCAGCCAGGGAGGGACCGCGGGTGGGCTCCAGGGCGTGTCTAGCCCTTCTTGCTCAGTCCCGATTGGTTGGACCCCAGCAGCAAGCTAACCTACCAGTCAGAGCGTCTGCCCCCTGGTGGTCAGTGCACGTTGTAGAAACTGGTCGACTGGTTGTCTATCTGCCCCCTGGTGGTCAATGCATGTCATAGAAAGCGGTTGAGCAGCCTTAGCATATCATTAGCATATTACACTTTGATTGGTTAATAGATGACCAGACGACCGGACACTTAGCATATTAGGCTTTTATTATATAGGATGTTGATCACATGTTGAAATGATAATATTTTGAATGCATTGGGTTAAATAAAATATAATATTAAAACTAAATTCACTTTAAAAAACTTTTAAAATGTGGTTACTAGGAACTTTTAAATTACATATTGGACAGGGTTGTTCTATAGTCCTAGATAACCTTTACACAGACTTTTCTTAAGGTATGGAATACCCTACTTGAATCCACTGCTCCAGTTTTGTGTGTGCATCCATCTCTTTGAAATAAAAACATCAGGTGAATTGATCCCATCAACTCAGTGGGTGGGACATTTAGTAAAATAAGGATATAATGAAATCTAAGGAATATTATATTTCAATTTAATTTGTCCTAATTTGCTTTTTTCATGGGTGAAGATTTTTATGTTAAACCTGAGGTCACAAACTAGAGACTAGAGACTCTCAATGCATTGGGTATACCAGATGTTTTGAATAGCAGAATATTTCACCAAAACATCTCCAATTTAGGATCCTCACAAAAAATAACTCAGATCACATTCCCATGTGGGCAAGTAGCAGCTGCCTCCATTAGGTAGGAGCAAGCTTTTGGTTTCACCACAGTCCCCACTAACCCCTGATGTCCTGTACACAGTTACTGGGCATTATTTTACTATCTCCGTTAAAAGAGTACAACTAGTTTTTTTTTTGTTTTTTTTCCAAATCTCATTTTGTCCTTGGGTATAAAGGTGTAGCCTCTGGATCTCCATTCTTCTATAGGCCTACCATAATTTTGATCCTTTTTATTTATTTATTTTAAATTATATTTTATTGGCTTCAGAGAGGAAAGGAGAGGGAGAGAGAGAGATAGAAACATCGGTGATGAAAGAGAACCATTGATCAGCTGCCTCTTGTATGCCCCACATTGGGGATCAAGCCTGCAACCTGGGCATGTGCCTCAACCAAGAATTGACCACTGAACCACACCAGCCAGCCTTGATTCTTTTTATTTTGGCTTATTGATTTAATTTCAGAAAGTAGGGAGTTTACTCTGGAACCATTCTGACAGTAGATGCATAATAAAATGTCAACTTTACTTATTTAGGTAAGTTTAGTGGATGAGTTAATATGCTCAGAAAATTATTGTTCTCTTTTCTATAGATTATTATACATTCAGGTATTGAACTGTTTTTCAATACTAAGTATTCCCAAAATTTCAGCACATAAAAATAATTGAGGAAAATACCAAATTAATTTATTCTCTTTTTAAAAATATTTTTTTATTGATTTTAGAGAAGAAGGGTGAAGGAGAGAGAGATAGAAACAACAATGATGAGAGAGAATCATTGATTAGCTGCTTCCTGCATGCCTCACACTGGGGATCAAGCCGGCAACCTGGGTATGTGCCCTGACCAGGAATCGAACCATGACCTCGTGGTTCATAGGCCAACACTCAACCACTGAGCCAGGCCAGCCGGGCCAATTTATTCTTTAATGCAGTGGCAACAAGGTATCCTCAGATGCAGAAGTCACTCTTGACATGACTCAACCTATAAAACTGAATAGAAAATCTGAACCAGTGAAATGGCAGGAAGTCGCCGAGGCCGGTTTGGCTCAGTGGATAGAGCGTCGGCCTGGGGACTGAAGGGTCCCGGGTTCGATTCCGGTCAGGGGCATGTGCCTTGGTTGCGGGCACGTCCCCAGTGGGGGTTGTGCAGGAGGCGGCTGATCGATGTTTCTCTATCATCGATGTTTCTAACTCTCTGTCCCTCTCTCTTCCTCTCTGTAAAAAATCAATAAAATATATTAAAAAAAAAAAAAAAAGAAATGGCAGGAAGTTGCAACTTTTCAAGTACAGATAGTGTCACAAAATAAGAAGGTCTCGAGGGATAAGTCAATAATATGTAATTGATGTACTTCAGTTAGCAAAAATGAATAATTTAATTCATTTATTTTTTCACTCTCATTAAATAAATATTTATTAAGTGCCTACTATGGCCAGGCACTATTTTTGGTTCTGCAATATAGCAGGGACCTCACACATGGGAGTCCTCAATTTCAGGAAGCTTGTATTTGAGGTGGGAGGAAGGAGGCAGAAAATACACATATAATATAAGTAAATAAAATAAAAATAAGCAAATAGTATATGACATTTTATAATTTTCACCTGCAAAAGCAAGAGATTTTATTTTATATAAGGGTGGCCTGGGAAGACTCTCTGATACAGGGACAGTGCATATAACAGAGTCCTAAAGGAAGTGTATAAATGAGAAGTGGGTATCCAGGGGAGATGGATTTTGGACAGGGAGAATGTAAGGCAAAGGTCCTGAGGCAAGACCTGCTGGGTGTGTTTAAGGAACAGAAAGGCATGTGTGTCTGGAGCAGAGGAAGTGAGGGGAAGAGTGTAGAATATGAGGCCAAATAAAGGAAGGAGGGCTTCGTCGGTCACGTGGGGCCTGGAGGCCAGCATATGAACTTGGCTTTCACTCTGTATGAGATGAAAAGCTGCTAAAGGATTTTGGGAACAAAGAGTGATGTTACTTGACTTCAGTTTTAGCACATTGTGGGTAGCTCAATCATGTAAAAGATGCTTATTCATATAATCTAAATGAGCCTGTATTAGTTTTCTTTTGCTGCTGTAACAAATTACCACAAAGTTGGTGGTGACTTAAGTCAACATAAATGTATGAACTTCAGTTCTGCAGTTAGAAGTCTGACACGGTCTCACTGGCTAAAATCAAAGTCCTGGCATATCTGCGTTTCCTCCTGGAGTCTCTAGGGCCACGCCCAAGGCCTTGCCTTTTCCAGCATCCCATGGCCACACACATTCCTCAGTTAGTCATACCTTCCTTCATGTTAAAAACCAGATTCCTCAGTTAGTCACACCTTCCTTCATGTTAAAAACCAGATTCCTCAGTAAGTCACACCTTCCTTCATGTTAAAAACCAGACAGTTTGCATCTTTCTGATCACTCTTCACATCTCCTTCTGACTCTCTTTTCTGCTTCCTCGTCCACTTTTAAGCACCCTATGGTTACATTGGGGTCATCCGGATCATTCAGGATAATCTCCCATCTCAAGATCATCACATTTGCAAGGTCCCTTTTGCCAAGTAACGTAACATCCTCAGAGGTTCTGGGGATTAGGAAGTGGACAACTTTGGGGTAGAGCCATTATTCTACTACAACCCCCAAACATCATACTTTACTAAATAACCACAACCCCCCACCTCAACATACACAAGTATACCCCCAACAGAATGCACATTTGAGCGATGGAGAAAAAATCCTGAATAAGACTTTGAAGTGCGGTTCCAGAGGGAAATCAATGAGCAGAAATTCAAAGTTTCCACTTACAAATTTCATGGCTCAGAAATTTTCAGATCATTTCCTAAACAGAAAGGATGTATTGTGACCTTAAGCACATGCTTAGAAGCAGAAGAGAAGTTGTTGATTCAGGAAAGAGGATGATGAAAATACTTATAACTGGAGAGAGGCTTGCAACCATCTTTAAAAGAGATCCATGAAGTAACTCAGAGTCCAGAGGATCTTTGGATGGAGAAAAAAAGAAAAAGAAAGAAGAAAGACGCGTTAGTTCTCCAGCACTTCAGGGCTAGAGGACACCATCAGGCAGAAAGGTGGCGGTGTCAGCCGATGGAAGCTGTGTGCCCTGGAATGATAAAGGAAGGGAGGTGGGCGGGGCGCTGACAGTGTGGTGTCCTCCCTCCTCCTGGATGCATCACACCTCCTATTAGGCTGGGAGTGTCTGGGGTGGGAGAGAAGAAGCAAGCACGAGGCCCTTATTCATCATGTGGAAGAGCATGAGTATATACTCTTACTGTGAATGCCTCTTTTATTTATTTTTGGAGGGGGGCGTGCAGGAAAGTCTATGTAATTTTTTTTTTTTCCAAACTAAAGGAAATATACATTTTAACAGAAGTCATTTATCAAGTATGACGGAGAGATCTGCTTCTTCTTATAAGGCCACAGTCTTATCAATTATGGGCCCCACCCCTATAACCTCATCTAACCTTAATTACTGTACCTCCTAAAGACCCTGTCTCCAGCTACAGTCACATCGGAGGTTAGAGTTTCAATATATGAACTTTGGGGAGGCACAACTTCAGCCCATAGCATTCTGCCCGAATTCAAGGGCCCTGGTTCGAACTTAATCTCATTCAGGATCACGCTCACAGGCATGTCCACAAGAATGGCCACATGTCTGGGCACCCTGTGGTCCAGTCAGACGGACACGTAGAATTAACCCTCACAGTCTCTGACCATGGAGTCGGTGTGTCCTGCCAGCCTCGGTGAAGCTGGGCGGCCTCACCGTTAGCTGGAGATTAGGGTAAGGCCTCAGATCCTTCACAGTTCTAATTGATCCGACGAAGCCTCCTCGGCTGATTTTACGACTTGTAATAACAAAGGAGCTGTAAGTATTTATTGAACTTTCTCTTTGTGGTTTTAAACTATGGAAGAGGTTGGGAAGCATTGCAAAAACCCCTATACAAGTAACATTTTGTTTTTCCTTGAAGACGTTCTAGCTTTTCCAGATTTTGTCATCGAAAACGGCAGCCCTGTTCTGGAGAACGTCTCTGAGCATACACGGGTTGCCATAATCACTGTGCCTGCCTCACCTTCCGCTTCTCTGATGGGAGATCCTGTTATCATTAATGCCGACCCTGTAGTCCATCCATTTGTGCTGTCTCGTCGATCCACACATCAGTGGGAAGTAAGTATCGAGGCAAACAGTATCATCACAGGTTTCTAAATAAAACTGCCATCCTTGCCCTTCTTACCTTCTACTCATATTGTTTAGCACCCACTCATTGGGACCCGAGTATGTTCCAGATTCCTAAAAATTCTTGAGGACATCAAGAAGCGTTTATGTTACAGAGATCTATTGAGGACCTCCTCAGACAGGGCGAGGCCCTGGGGCTCTCTTGGTGGAACCCCATCCTCACCCTCATGGTGTTTACTGGTTCACAGGGAGCTCTACTAATAAAGGGAACACTCACACAAGTGAAAAGTGTGAGTGTAATAAGAGCCACGAAAGACAGGCCCGCAGGTCTGTGAATGCACCTGAGGGGGACATTGGACCTATCAGGCTTTCCTGAGGAAGAGCTACATGATAAGCAATCTTCAGAATGAATAGGAATTAAATAGGTGAAGAGAGAGAGAGAGAGAGAGAGGAACTCCAGGTGGAGCATGTGCAAAGGCCCTGTGGCAAGGAGTGTAGTGAGGTAATGAGACCAAGAGGAGGCCCAAGTGGCCGGAGCTGATGGGGAAGTGTGGTGAGAGTTAGGCTGTGAAGGAGTGGGGAGGCAGAGCCTACAGGGCAGTGAGCCTTGTTAGGAAATTCCGTTCACCATCCGGTATAATAAAGCTAATATCCCCCAAGGTAAAGTTCAGGCAGGCTTACTGCTCATTTGAGAAAATTTGGGTTTCCTAAGCTCAAGGTTCCTCAAATATGATGGGAGCCTGCTGCAGGCCCAGCATCCACCTGGGACCCTCTGCATCCTCCCATGGGAACTGGGAGCAAGAGGACCAGATGAGCGGGAAGCTCACGCTGCTTGCCATGCTCTGAGTAACAAAGTCCGTAGGAGAATCAGAACTGGCTCCTGGTTTTAAGAGATTCTGAAACGGGTAGGGTGGACAGATGCCTACATGACCAATCGTAGTGTATCATGAGATGCAGTATGAAAGTGGTTAAGAGCCAGGGACTCTGGAGTCAAACCACCTGGGTTCAGACCCTGGTTTGTCTTTATTGCTTTGGGCAAATGACATAACCTCTCCGTTCCGGTCACGTGTCCATGCCATGGAATGGAGATATACATAATGCTTTTAGTGGGGGAATTACAAAGTCATATGGCAAAGGACATGTTATAGGAAAGGCTAAAGGTTTGGGGACATGCAATCTGCCACCACATCTAAGAAACCATCGGGGAGTTTTGTGGAAAAAAGAGATGATTTGCTTACATTTTATGGGGCCCCCTTTGGCTGCGGCGAGGAGCAGCTGTAGAGGGGCAGAACCTGTCTAGGAGGAGGTTGCTGAGTGCCCTTGCCAGACCTTGGGATTGTCAGATTTTAAATTTGCTTCCAACTTCAGTGAAGTACAAAATGCTGTTCGTGCATTTATCAGATTTTAAAATGAGTCTAAACAGCAAAATGTCAGCAAAGCGTGTTCAATAGTTAAGCTTATTGATTTTTCCTTTAGTTTAGATTTGTTTTTCCTGTAAGGTAGTAAATCCTAGCTGTTCTCAGCACAGGTTTTAGGGGCTGACAAGCCTAGCATTAAACCACAACTCCTCCACTAGTAGCAAGGTGACCTTGGGTAAGTTACTTGACTTTGCTGCGCTTTGGTGTTTTTTGTTTTTATTTTTCTGTACAAAGAGGTTAATAATAATAAGACTTCACTCAGGGCTTGCTCAGTAGGTCCTGTCAGACAATGTATGCCCAGTGCCACCTCAGTGCGTGGCCCATAATAAGGAATGAACACAGAGCAGCAGTTACCTAATACATATATTTATTCCTCAATATTCGGCACTATTGTCAAACTACAGATAATAAAGCTATAAGAAAGTCACATCGTAATAACTGTATCATAGGCCAGCTCTAGAGAGCTTTAGAAACAGTTCAATTATGAAAGTTTTCTATCCTGGAAAAATCTGCAGATAAAGGCAGAACTCGATGAGCGGATATTTGTCTCCACAGCATTCCAGTGTAAAGGGCATACTCTGTTCTATTTGAGGTTTAGCATATCATTATCCTTTCTTGAACGTCTTTCCTTGCAGGATATAGGCTTCTTCAGTTTGCAAAAAGCTGAGCTTAGGAGGGGCTACTGGGAAGGCTGTAAAAAAAAAAAAATGGTCAGAACCAAGCTAATCTCCTGGAGAAACAGCAGCAGAGCTTGCAGTGAGCTGATTACACAGATAAATCAAAATCTCATGGAGATGAGTCAAGGCGTGCTCCAGTTACGTAACCACCAAATTGCTACCTGAGCAGCACAAATGGCTGGCACTGGCAGGATGGAAGAGGAATTCGAGGTACCCTGCATGCGAGCACTTTTCCCGGATGGGGGTGACTTCAACCACCTTCCTGCCTTCTTCCACTGCCAAGTGTAAAGAATAAGCATTTGCATTTTTAAAAATTCCTGGTATTGTATAAAGTGCCAGGGAGCAAGGAGGACAGGTGCTGCCCCCCGCCCCCGGGCCTCCCAGGGCAAAGGGAACCCCAGCAGGAGGGACTGCCCTAGGCTCCCGGGGCAAGAAAGTCCTATATCACAGCTCTAAATCCCATACATCTTCAAATCAGGCTATAGTATTAAATTAACGAATCAAAGCTTCAGGGTGTGATGAAAAGAAAAGAGACTTTAGAGTCTGGGAGACCTGGCTTTCAATGTCAGCTCTGTCACATAGGAGCTGCATGACTTGGGCTTCTAACTTCTGAGCCTCCGTGTCCTCACTGGTGGTATCGCGAGGATGAGAATAGCCTTTGCTCTGTGAATCAAGGAGATAAAGTGTCCATTCTGTGTTAAGTGCTCAGGGGAGGAGAGCTGTCCAATATGCATGTATGACTGACTTCTCATGGCCGTGGGAGGGTGGCACAAAGGTGTTATTACCAGTCATAGTGCTGGTCAGTGCAAAGGTCCTGGGGTCAACTGGCAGGAGTCAGGGCCAGGCCTTCCTCGTCCTGCAGCGTGACTTGCCCAGCTGTATTATATAATCTATAATCTGTGAAATGGTGGTAATAATAGTATCTCCCTCACAACTTTTTTTCCACGTTTAAATGAGGTGAAGAACTGAGAGCAATGCCTGGCTCCCTTTTCATCCATTTCAGGTGCAAGGCAGTTTAGGCTTATGATTAAGGGCATGAGCTTGAAGTCAGGTGAAGTCAGAGCTGTTGCATTTCTCTGTGAAAAGTTGGACAAGCTGCTTAACTGTCCATCCTCAGTTTCTGCATCTGTAAAATGCATCCAATAATACCCTTTTTGCAATTAAAAAGGAGAGAATGACATGTTTGTTAAATGCTTAAGATAATCTCTGATAATTTAGAGTTGGGAGAGGGACTCAATTAACTGTCGTTAGGAAGAGTAACATGGGAATTCTCTGATCATGGAGGTTTTCAATAAATCAGATCACGCTGCTTCCACATTTTAAACACAAGGTTTTTATCTCTTTTTAACAAATGCTGACTCGTATTGGGGATTACAGATGTAGAATACTCTGTCTACACCCTCATGAAGCCACTCATTCGCTCCATTACTCCGCACTCCTTTGTCTAATGTAGTTACTCACCACTGGAGTACCCAAGCTGGACTTCGAGACGGTGCCTCTCTACTCCTTGGTAATCTATGCCAAAGACAGCCAGGGGGCGACAGCGTCCCAGACCATTTTAATCCAGATTGCGGATGTGAACGAGCCGCCCACCTTCCGTGGAGCCCTTGCTCAGAGAGACCAAGGTACAGAGCTCTCCTCTTGGGGAAAGAAGGGTCCACTGGGTCCGTAGTGTGGCTTCTGTGTCCTGGGTCCTCTGTGCTCTCATAGGGTTATGGCTGTAGGAGAGAGAAGGAGAATAATGCTAACAAAACGAATGCTAAAGGGCTGACACCTATCGGTGCTAACTGTGTAGTAGGTGCTGTCCTGAGAGTGAGGGCCTCAGGTGTGTTAGTTCATGAAATTCTCATAGTTCTGGAGGTGGGTGCTATTCATATTCGTATTGTATAGATGAGGCCACAGACTTAGAAAAGGAAAGTAACTTGGTCAGTGTTAAAAACTTCATTTTTCTCCCCTCGCTGGTTTGGCTCAGTGAATAGAGCATTGGCCTGCAGACTGAAAGGTCCCAGCTTCGATTCCAGTCAAGGGCACATGCCCGGGCTGTGGGCTTGATCCGCAGTAGGGGGCATGCAGGAGGCGGCCAATCAATGATTCTCTCTCATCATTGATGTTTCTATCTCCCTCTCTCCCTCTCCCTTCCTCTCTGAAATCAATAAAAATATTTTTTAAAAAACCTTTATTTTTCTGTTTGATTATTATGTACTCTAGTTACTCTTTTATGGGTGTGATTATTTAATTAACAGTGTGTCTGTGTCATTAAGTTAGAAGCTTCTTGCTCTCTCTCTCCATTTGATTTTCACCACATGTGAATCTTTCTCTCACTCTTGTCTCTGTCTTTCTCATCTCTGACTTTCTATGTAGTCAAGTATTTAACTCCTGCATGTGGACAATTCATGTTCTCTACTGAAAACAATCATTTGAGGTTTAGGTGTTGGGGTGGCCAAAAACTGGAGAGAGCTACGAATCCTGCCTGAGCCTCAGTTCCTCATTGGTTACACAGGTATTAATCCCTACTCCATGAAGCTCCCCAGAGACCATGTGTTACCATGCCAACCATAGGGCCGGGCATGCATTAGGTGCTGAATAAATGTTAGCCTTCTTCCATTCCTTTCCCTAGCAGATGAGAAACGCCTCAAGGACAGATTCAAGGGGAATTTGTGTTCTTCTGCCTTCTGAAACAGCGAGCCTCGTGCCAGGTTGGCTGTGGTCCAAACAGGCCGTGGACTCCTTTGTTATCCACAAATCGTGCCGTCTGGCAGAATAGTGCCGCAGCTTCTGCTGGGGTGGGTTATCCCCTCAGGCACTGAGGGCCCCGGTGCCTCAGTGTTCCTGACCCTGGGAGAGTGGTTTGACCAGTAAATGGGCAGTTTTGTGGTCACCACAGTTTTAAAAACGGATAGAAAGAGGGAAAACTTGAGGAAAAGACAGGCATTAATAAAATCATTAGATAATATTAATATATAGAGGCCCGGTGTACGAAATTCGTGCACAGGTAGGGTCCCTAGGCCTGGCCGGCAATCAGGGCCTGCCGGGGCCTTCCTTCCAGCTACTGGCTTCAGGGCCTTTCTTTGTTCCTTGCCACCCCCTGGTGGTCAGTGCACATCATAGCGAGCAATCAAACTCCTTGGTCGAACTCCTGAGGGGACAATTTGCATATTAGCCTTTTATATGTAGAGATTACTTGGGTGACTTTGAGTGAGTCACTCAATCTTTCTAAACTCAGTAAAACGGAAATAATAATGCACCAATGATGTCAATTGCTCAGCAATCAGAAAACGTTCAATATTGTTACTGTTTAAATTTGTAAATCTCTTTGCTCTCTACCTGACACAAGACAGATACTTGACAAATGGTGTCTATTTTTATTATATGGCTATGATGATTATGGTTAATGGGAATCACCCTGTGAAAACGTCTGTGCTGAGCAAGCACAGTGCCTTCAGTTTTATCTAAAATCCAGGAGTGGATGAGGGGCTTTGGGGCTTATAACATCTATCACCCATTTTCTGGCAGTTTCTGAGATTTATATCCTGGAAGACACTGCCCCGGGCACAGTCATTTACAGAGCAGCAGCCGCGGATCCAGAGGATGCTGTTTTGGAGGTAATTTATGGTTTGGGGCAGAGAATATCAGCGCCTGGTGGTTTTCCGTATGACTGCATCCACATATAAAACCACAGGGATAATCAGTGCATTATACCACAATTCAGGTTCCACACATACCTTTCGCCTCAAACATCAGGACATTGCAGGTGAAAATGATTGAGGGGTGGGCTGTCTGGGTAATTGCTTCCCTTCTAGCGCATTCCACCTGTGCAGGCAGGCCCAGCTTGTCCTTAGGTATTGACAGAAGAGGCCCAGCCATTTCATCTTGTTCTTGGGGAACTTGGCTACCCACACACTGTTGAGAAACAATGCAGCTTCCTGGAAGAATTAATTTGCATTTCACAGCTGGGCCTCATCCTGGGGCTTTATGATGCCCCAGGAATGCAGTTTATTTTCAGGATGGGTGTCATCCAGTTACGATACCACGGGAGGGAGGAAGTGATGGACTCTGTGGCAAGAGGCTTGGCTTTAAATCCTAACTCCTCTGCTGCAAGTCATTTAACATTTCTGTCCTTCTGTTTCAACTGTAAAGTTGGGGAAAGGCTATCTGCTTTGTCGTCTCTCCTATTTCTTTCTCTCCTATTACGTATAATGAACTTGAAAGTCATTTTTAAACTGTAAAATATCTTACAAATGACAAAATTTATATCACTGTCATAATTTTTGATGCTGTATGGAATGGTTTTGGCATTATTAAGGGGTAACATTTTTAGCTAATGGACTGGTAGACAAGAATATCATGTTTTTAATTTTTAATGTTGTATCACTTTCCCAAATTGGCTAAAAATTAGAGAATTGTACATGTTGATCTATTCTTTCAGCATTTACAATTTACTGGTAGTGCTACTGGGTTACAATTCAAGGCAACTTGACTTTTACAATTTTTTAAAAAATAAATGGATGGCCACTAATATTTGGGGCATTGTCCACATGATTTTTAAAAGCGCTGCATGCCCTCAAGTAATTACACACAAAAACCCACTGCTGTTGTCAACCCTCCCCACCCATGTGTCTCCTCCTCCTCCCAGTAGAACAATACCACATCCAGAATGGGACTGGAAAGGTCACAGCTTCCTTTACAACATGCAATTAAGGCTCCTAATCATGCATATTGCTCCAAATCACCACGTTCAAGATTACAGTAGTGAATCTAGCGCTGAGCAACTCCAGCCATAAGAGAATCAGGTATCATATTTCTTCCCTGGTGTTCTCCATGGCAGCTCACCACCATGTTGACATTCTAGGGTAGAAAGCACAGGATGGTCCAAAAGGGTTTAACTATGCCTCTATCATGCAATTACAGTGACTTACTAGCCAATTATTGCAAGTAATTTGTTTCAAATGAAGGACTGCCAAATGCCTGTTCATATAGAGTAAGTGCTCTGGCCCCGGCTCTGTACTTTTCTCAGAAGAGAAGTTTCCAGGGCCATATTTGGAAGGCTAATGCAGTGTTCTTTGTGAATTTTACCAAACGTGGAATGACATGTTAGAGTTGGCATGGGCTGTGGAAGCTTACATTTATACATACTCCTATACATATTTTTCTGACACGGTAGATCAGGTCTGATGACGGGGCAATCATCTTCATTTGTTTGAGTCTTCATATTGATTCAGAGAAAAACTTGTTCTAATCTGGGCAAGAGCTCACCACTGTTTGGAGCCTGATGTCTGACACTAATAATGCAATTAATAACTGTTAACTGTTTATCATGTAACAGGAATATATTTTATATAATTGAATCCCCATTTAATTCCTGAAGTAGATGCTATTGTCTACTCTGATATTAATGAATGGATCAATAAGCTAGAGTATTATGTCTTTAATTTATAGATGAGGAATATTTAGGCTAATAGAGCTGAAGTAATTTGCCAAAAGAGTAAGTAGTGGAGTTGTAAATCTATTTTGCTCTAAACCCTATATGTTTCCCATCATACCAACAATTCTCAAATTGCTTCCACAAAACACAAGCTCCACGAGAAAAATAAAAGATCCTGTGATCAAATGATTTCGGTAAATAATGTCTTCACATCTCCTCTAAATTAAAAATGCACATGTTAAATGCCCCGAGGAGTTCTCTAATAGAGAGATGTTTATTTAATCATATTTAAAAAGTTATTTTTTCCAGGGCACTTTTAAATAAAATTTAACTCCTGTTAGCATTTTACATAATGACTAACTAGCATTCCACAGAGTAGAAAGATTATATTAGATCCCATTGGAAGATTGATATAATGTGACCTATCTCTGAGGTTGTTATAATGATGAAAGATGAAATTTCAGGTGAGGATCTGGTCTATAGTAATTTATGTAATAAGACTGGATTTCATCCATATCTAGATCCCACCTAAATTCTAGGACTAAGATTTTTCATGCTGTACCACCATTGCTACTGCACATATTTTAAGATTCCTGACACTCTAGTTAAGGGGGTGTTCTGAGATATGGGAAAAAGTGGCACCTCTCATTATGAACGAACTAAAAATTAATTTTCCTGGACATATCACAGCAAACCTGGACTCCAAAGTCCGGAGAGACAGTTGAATCCAGAGAGTCACAGGAAATTTTGCTTCCTTGAAGCAGAAACTGTCAGATCCATAACTTGTATGAAGACTTACATGATCATTTTGATGAATTGCTGGAGGCTGAGTATGGACTAGTATGAGAGTGAGAAACTTCTGGGGGCACTGTCTCGGGGGGACTTACACTTTTCATAGGTTTGTACCACCAAAAACTACATTAGGTTCTTATAGTGAAGATCCAGAAAGAATCACCTTGTGTCTCAGAAAGAGAGAGGAGAAAAGACTCATTGTGAAATAAACCCCAAAACCTTTCCAGAACAAAGGCCTACTCTTCAGGGAAGAGGAGTTTTCTTGAGCCTTATCTCACTTGGGGGACACACACACACACACACACACACACACAGCCCTAGACAAACCATATTCAAGATTCAGAACTCCCCCATCCCCCCAAATCTTGAGAGAAGTCATAGGGGAAAAAACCAAACACC
Organism: Cnephaeus nilssonii; assembly: GCF_951640355.1. Classification (NCBI taxonomy): domain Eukaryota; kingdom Metazoa; phylum Chordata; class Mammalia; order Chiroptera; family Vespertilionidae; genus Cnephaeus; species Cnephaeus nilssonii. The sequence continues at coordinate 50,511,199 of NC_137088.1, read as the reverse complement.
TTACTTATAGAGGAATGGGGATAAGAAATTAAGCAGACTTGTCAATAGAAGCCATGCAAGCAAGAAGATATGGAATGAAATATTGAAAGTGTTGAAAAAAAATTCAACCAAGAAATCTGTATCCATTGAAATTATCCTTCAAAAGCAAAAGAGAAATAAAGACTTTCTCAGACAAGCAAAAACTGAAGAAATTTATTACTAGCATACCTGATCTGAAGAAATGATAAAGGAAGTTCATCAACAAAAAAATCATATAGGTCAGAAACTCAAATCTGCATAAAGAAAGGAAGAGCATGAGAGAAAAAAATAAATGAAGGTCAAATAAAATTTTAATTTTTAATTTATATAAAAGATAACTTTAATAGTAACAGTATGTTAGAAGATTATAGAATATTGATAAATGAAACGAATGATAGCAATATCACAAGTGACAGGAGAGAGGAATTAGAAATACTCTGTTATAAGATACCTATATTATGTAGAAAGCTACACTTAGGTTAATTAAAATGTATATTGGAAAAATGTATACTGGAAACTCTGAGGCAATAACTAACAAATATTAAAAAATAAGTAAGAATGATATGCTAAAATGGAATCATATAAAATAATCAGTTAAAACAAAGAAGGAGAAAACCTCAAAGAACAAATGTAATGAATAGAAAACCGTTACAAACATGGTAGGTATTCATTCAGCTAATACCAATGGAAATGGTTTAAATGCTCCAATTCAAAGACAAAGACTGTCAGACTGAATTAGACAAAGGCCCCGCTATATCTTATCTGCAAGAAACCTACTTTAAATATAAAAACTCAAAAAGTGTCAAAGTAAATGGATGGATAAAGATATACCTTGATAACACCAATCCAAGAAAAGCTGGAGTAGCTATATTAATTTCAAACAAAAAGTGGAGAGTGGTCAGCTAGAGAATTTCCCAAACAGGCCAGTCAGCAATGGGGTGGTTAAAAAATAGTTTGGCTCAGTGGATAGAGCGTCAGCTTGTGGACCGAAGGGTCCCAGGTTCGATTCTGGTCCAGGGCACATGCCTGGGTTGTGCAGCCAGTCAATGATCCCCTCTCATCATTGATGTTTCTATCTCTCTCCTCCTCTCCCTTCCTCTCTGAAATCAATAAAAATATTTTTAAAAAATAGCTGCAGAGAGAACACCCACCTCCTCTCACACTGCAGAAAAGAGATCCCTGAGTGACTGGAGGTTGACCTTACGCCTCCTCACAGCAGACCTGATGCTCCCCTGGGTCTCAGCTCTACCCCTCCTCTCCACGTCAGACCCCACCCACTGCCGCCGCTGTGATCTTTTCAGCTTTCTGGCTCAGTGGTGGTGGGAGTATTGGCATGTGTCTTTCCCTATTGTTTATTACATTGGAAGTTAGTTTTGGAAATCTAAACACATTGTCTCAATTCCATTCTGCTTTAAGCATCCTACTTCTTGAGGCCACGTAGATGCTGCTGACTGTCATGAACAACGAGTGGGGCGGAGCGTCGTCTTACTCAACATGAATTTTGTCTTTCCCTTTCTTAAGGGTGAAATAAACATATAACTTCTCTTTCAAATAGCATGTAATGCCTTATTGTGTCTATCAAAACAGTTCATTAGGACCGTGTGGAAACAAACCCAGGCTTTGAGGACAAGCAGCACGAGGAAACAGCGGAGAGGTGTGAGAGTGAGGTGGAGGTTAGGAAGAATGCAATTGGGATGGAATCAGCATATTTTCATGAAATAAGATTTAATATCTCCATTGCAAGGTAAACGATCTCATTCAAGGTGTCCCAAAGTTAATGACCAATCTTAGCATATGGATCTTAGATATATATTGTCATTTCATTAGTAAACTTTTCTTTTCTTTTGGGAATTATATCATGGGCTAAGAAAATAATCACCTAAACCAGCATTCTAATAACTTGGAAAGACTTTTTAAAAGTCTAATAAAGAATAATTTATGAAAGATTTATGGTAGCCCTTGTGAAAGATAAAAAGATATATCATTTAATGACAAATAGAAAACTATTTCTATGGCTTCATTCCCCCCCCCCCCCCCCCGTCTTTGATAAAATAAGTGCAATGAATGAATGTAGGCCACAGACTATATATGGAAATAAACAATATTTTCCATTCAGTCCAGTATATTGAGTGAAGGCTGACAATGATCACATTTTATGGTAAAGTGATATTTGGAATTTCTAAGAGGTATAATTAGTGGTAGAATCATCAAATGACTCAACAATTATACTGCATTAGAGTTTATAATTATGAATCTGAGGATTTTAATTATATACTCCTATTTTGTTACTCAGGTGTAAAACAAACATTAAAGGGGAAAAAAAAACAATGAGTCTATTGAGTTAGAAACGAGAATATGTGAACTTTGCTTTATAATTTAGGGTGCCAATTCTGGTTTTAATGGATTGTTTATAAGTATAATCATTTTGGAGAAAAGGACCATGTTGTCCTTTGAACAGAACCTACATTTTCAATTTTCGTAAGTTTCCTGTGTGTGGGGAAACACATCAAATAGGTAAAAATGTAGCCAATGGTTGAAAGCATTAGGTCATGTCATTTCTGTACATGTTTTGCAGACAGAATTAACACATCTGAATCTGGTTCTTCCTTTTGTAAGGCTTAGTCACTCCGAAAGTATATTAGAATCCTTGTGGCTGCAGCTGAGAGAAAACATTACCCACGTGAGGTTTTTGGCTGCAATAGCTGTGAAGACTGTGCTTCCAGCAGAGCTGAATTCTGGATTCACGTGATGCAGCAGGGCATGGTGAAAGCAGTTCACTATAGGACTAATGAGCTTCAGTCTTTCCTGCCTTCCATTTGGTGACATGGTGGGAGAGGGGGAGCAGAAATTGGAGTCCCTACAGCCTACCAGTTTGAGAGCCATCTGAAGCTCCCTTCTTGAGTGCAGGGAGTCTTCATGGCTCTGATTGCTTCACGTGCTAGCCCTTAACCAATTGCTGTGACAAGGCAGAAATAATGCACTGATTGGCTTAGGCCTAGGTCACATGCCCACCAGGAATTTTAGGTGAGAGGGGGTTGGGCTGCAAACTCATAGGGATGGAGAATAAAGGGAGATTGATTCAGCAATGAGCTGCTATTAGAGGTGCCTGAATAGATGCTTTACAGTCTAAAACCAAATGCTGCTCACTATAACAAAACTGTATTGAATCAGCCTATCAAAACTTGCCAATCTTCCTTAATTTTATTCAGTGTAGGCAGAACCTATTTATAATCTGAAAACTTCAAACTCCCTTTTCATTTTGTCCATGTTGGTCAATATTAAAACTATATTCCCTTGAAAATATTTATAGAAATAGTAATGGTTCAAAACAATTAACTTTTAGTGTGGGCTATTGTTTGGCAAAGAAATAATTTTTTAATATTAGGAAAAATTTTATTAAAACAGTTTGTTTGTTTGTTTGTTTATTTATTATTTTTAAAATCCTCACCCAAGGATATTTTTCCATTGATTTTTAGAGAGAGTAGAAGAGAGAGGGAAAGACAGAGAGAAATACTGATGTGAAAAACACATCAATTGGTTGCCTCCTGCAGGAGCCCTGACAGAGCCTGGGTTGGGGAGGAGCCTGCAACCAAGCTATGTGCCCTTGACTGGAATAGAATCTGGGACCCTACAGTCCGCAGGATGATGCTCTACACTGAGCAAGACCGGCTACAGCTAGCAAAGAAATAATTAAATTGTTGGCAGTATTACAGATGTCCCTCATTTCCCCCTTTATTCCCCGCTTCACTCAGCTCCTCCCCCACTAGCCCTTCACCACATTATTGTCTGTGTCCATGCATGCATGCATATATGTTCTTTGGTTAGTCTGCCTTTTTATAACACTAATCATACTTTGTCATCATTAAAAAATAATGCCTCTCTCATAAAACTATAAGCTTCATTAAAGAGGAATTGGGTCTGTCTTGTTCACAACAGTAAGCTGGTGTCTATAAAGTGCTTAATAAATAAAACTTAAAACCAATGGGAAAGACCATAAATAAAATGTATTCCAAGAAAATAGCTTAAAATGTTTTGGCATTTGTAAAATTTTCAAATACTTAAAAAACCATATCAACAGCAGAGGAGTTAGAACTGCTCTAAGACCTCAGTTCATCCCCTGTACAAATAGTTCCTCAGTGATTACTCTGTTCTGGGTGCTGAGAAGAAAACACTGCATATGGCATGTAAACTCCTGGAGCTTACAGACTAGTGAATAAATTGACAACAACCAAAGCTACAAATAAATGATATAATGTCAGATAGTAGGGGGTGTGGAGAAGATAATTATAAAGTAGGGCGAAGGGAAGAGAATGATGAGGAGAAGGGGCAGTGGTGCCTCTTTTGGAGAGGAACGTTAGAAAGGGCCTCTGTGAAGGCAACATTTGTTCAGAGACCTGGATGGAGTAAGGGAGGGAACTAAGCGTATATCCTGGGGTAGGATATTGCAGAGAAAGACAGCAGTGAGTACAAAGGCCTTGAGGCAGAAACTGGCTTAGCATATTTAAGGAACTACAAAGAAACCAATGCAGCTGAAAGGCAGAGTGAGAAAGAGACGTAGGAAGATGATGATGAAATATAGCCTGCAACCAAGGTCCTTCTAAAGATTATTAGAGGCTGCATTTTATTTCGATTAATGTGGAATTTTCTTGGAAGTTTTTGGTTAAAGAAACAAATAATATTATTTGTAGTTTAAAAGATCATGCTGGCTTTTGTGTGAAAAAAAAACACCATTGACGATAAAGAGGTAAGATTGGAAACAGGCCATTTAGAGATGACTGCAATAGTTCAGGTGAGAGATGATGGTGGCTTGATCTAGGATGATGACAGTTGGGATGGTGAGAAATCACTGAAATTTATTTCCCCAACATTTTATTGTGAAAAATTTCAAACATATAGGAAATTTGAAAGAGCTGAAAATGGAATGAACACCCATATATCCATCACTAAGTTCTATAGTTAATATTTTACCATGTCTTTCTTTATCACTCAGCTACCTATTCTTCTACTCATCCATCAATCACTCCTATTTTATTTACATATTTCAAAGCAAGTTATAAGCACAGTACCCTCCACTGATAAACAAGGCAATTTGCATGTATCTTAAAGGCAATGTTGGCAGACTTGTAGACAAACTGGGCATAGGGTGTGAAGGAAAGAGGGAAATCCAAGCTTCTAGGGTTCTTGGCTGGAGCTACTCTTGAAGAGGATGGGGTTGAGGAGGAAAATCAAGTGCTTCATTGTAGACATGTTGAGGTTGGGAAGCAGGTAGACAGAGGAAGAGTAGGCAGCTTGATTATAACTTTTAGAGCTCAGCAAAGACATGGGGGCTAGAGCATCAGTTTGGGAGTTACCATCTAATACTTAGTATTTAGCATTCAGAATGAAATGAGGGAGTAAGTGTGGACAGAAGAGAGAAGAGAAAAAGTTCAAGGACTGAGCCTGGAGGTGCCCCAATATTTGGAAGTTAGAAAGAGGAAGAGAATTGAGAAAATAAAACTGAGCAGGAACAGTAAGGAAAAGGAAAACCAGGAAAGTAGAGTGTCTCCCAAAAGCCCAAGAAGATGTATTTCAAGAGAGGATTGGCCGAGTGCTGCTGAGTTGCTGAGGTGATGGGAACTGAGATGGCTGATCACTGAAGATCGTAATATGTTAATTGCTAGGACTCAGGTATGAGTCTGGCGCATAGCACGTTCCAATGAATGAGTAAATGGAGATCTTGAGTGACCATGGTAAATGGAGTAGTTCAGTGGAGCAGTGAGAATCAAGTCTGACTGAAGAAGCTTCAAGAGAATCAGAGGTGAGGAAAACAGGAACAGCGAGCATAGGTGACTTCAAAGAGTTTTCCTAAAAAGCACAGCAGAGAAATTGGACAGTATCGTGAGGAAGATGTAGAAACAAGGGAAATTTTTATTTCTGAATGATGAGAAATACTATAGCATGTTGTATGTTGGTGGTAATAATCCAATAGAGAGGAGGAAATTAATAATGTGAGAGATACTGGCAACAATTGCTGGAGTGATGGCCTTGAGTAGGCAATGGGGATGGTATTTCTACTAAACTTTTTGCATATGTCCCCTTATGCCCTGTATTCCTCCCTATAGAAACAGGGAGGAATACAGGGCATAAGGGGACATATGCAAAAAGTTTAGTAGAAATAGTAGTCGCTTTTTTATTCTCTTGTCCATCTAATAGTTATTTACTGAGCATTTACAGTAATCACCACTTATCAGTTGGGGATACATTAAAGACCCCAGTGGAGGCCAAAACCACATGTAGTACTGAACCCTATATATACACCATGCTCTTTCTTATATAAACGTTACTATGATTATGTTTACACTAGAGGTATGGGGTATCAGGTGGAATGAGTAATTGTCAGGTGATGAGGACTGAACTTCTTGGCATGACTGAAGTATGTGAACTATGACAGAACATGTCCTATGGCCCCTTAAAGGGGGAAGAATGGGGATAACCCCCATTTATTATAGCTAACTACTGCTTGAGACGGATCTCTTAGGAAATTTATAATATTGATGCAATCGATGTTGTTGAGGAGAGTACAAGGGTGGCCATCTTACTGGGAGCAGGAAGAGCTCTTTGTGACTCCCTTAACCTGCTGGGGAAAGTGTCCAAAATTTGGGAGAAGTAACCACCCCAAAAGCCATTATGCAGGAATTCATAATTTGAGTCTATTTATAGAAGGAAAATGAAGATTCAGCCATTATTACCCTGTTCAAAGTCAACAGCTGTATTGAACATCCAACAAGACAAAACAAAAATGTCCTGTTCATATTTGAAAAGTGAATCAGAAATTAACATCACTTCACTTTGACAGTGGCTACCTCCATAAATCTTTGCCCAAAGTCTTTAAATGGAAAACATTTTGTACCTAGTAGAAAAACTAACTTTTTTTTGGCGGGGGGCTGCTTGATGTCAGTTAACACAGCAAGGGAATGATTTACTTCTACCTAATTGGTTTTGCATAGCGTTGACAGATCAATATAAAATTGTATTATCTGCATCTGTGTCTTTCCTCCACATAAACAGTCTTCCCTTATCCTGGATCCAGGGAAGACTCAGGAAATGTTTGCAGGATGACTTGAATGATTCACTTCATTGTTTAAATTTAAATTTCATTGGGGCAAGAACACTTACCATGAGATCTGCCCTCTTAACACATTGTTAGGTGTACATTTCATTAGCTATAAGCACCAGGTTGTACAGCAGATCTCCAGGACTTACTCATCTCGTGTTACTGAAGCTTTACATCCTTTGAGTAGCAACTCCCCACCTCCCCTCCTGCCTGCCCCTGCAACCACCGTTTCGCTCTCTGCATCTATGAGTTTGACTCTTTTAGATTCTGTGTAATGGACTCATGAAGGATTTGTCCTTTTGTAACTGGCTTATTTCACCTAGTCTATGCCCTTAAGGTTCATCCATGTTGTTGCATATTGCAGGATTTCCTTCATTCTAAAGGCATAATCGTCCATTGTATGTATATACCACATTTTATTTATCTGTAGATGGACATCTAGGTTGTTTCTACATTTGGCTAATGTGAATAATACTGTGATTTGGGAGGGCTAATGTCTTTTCAAGATCATGATTTCAATTCTACAGATTAAATGCAATTTCTATCAAAATCCAATGGCATTTAAAAAATATTTTCATTTTTTTCAAAGGGGAAGGGAGAGATAGAAACATCAATGATGAGAGAGAATCATTGATTGGCTGCCTCCTGCACACCCCCTACTCAGGGTCAAGCCTGCAACCCGGGCATGTGCCCTGATCGGGAATGGAACCGTGACCTCCTGGTTCATAGATGGATGCTCAACCACTTAGCCACACTAGCCGGGCCCAATGGCATTTTTTAAAAAATAAAACAGAAATAGAAAAAATAATTCTAAAATTCATATGAAACCACAATAGGCCATGGATAGCCAAAAACAATCTTGAGAGAAAAAAAACAAAGCTGGAAGCATCACACTTCCTGATTTCAAAATTCATTATAAAGAAAATAAAAACAATATGGTACTGGAATCAAAACAGAAATATAGACCAACAGAACAGACTAGAAAGTGCATAAATACATCCACAAATATATAGTCAACTGATCTTTGACAAGGGTATCAAGAATACATGATGGGAAAGAACAGCCTGTTGAATAAATGGTGCTGGAAAGTTGGATATTCACATGCAGGAGAAAAACTGGACCCTTCTCTTACACTATACAAAAAAACCAACTCAAATTGGATTAAATATCTAAATGTAAGATCTGAAACTGTAAAACTCCTAAGAGAAAACATAGGGGAAAAGAAAGCTTCATGACATTGGTCTTTAATTTCATGGACATGATACCAAAAGTATAGGCAACAAAAGAAAAAAATAGACAAGTGGAACTACCTCAAACTAAAAATCTTCTGTGTAGCAAAGGAAACAATCAATATAGTAAAAAGGCAACCTACAGAATGGTAGAAAATATTAGCAAACCATCAGCTATAGATAAGAAGTTACTCTATATAAGGAACTCCTACAACTCAATAGCAAAAAACCTAATAACCCGATTAAAAAATGCACAAAGGACTTGAAGAGACATTTCTCCAAAGAAGACACGCCAATGGCCAAAAGGTATATGGAGACATATTCAACGTCACCATTATCAGGGTGATGCAAGTCAAAACTGCAACAGATATCGCCTCACACTTGTCAGGATAGCTGTTATAAACACACACACATACCAACAAAAAACAACACAACAAAAACACAGCAAGGATGTCGAGACATTGGAAACCTTGTGCATCGTTGATAGGAATGTACAATGGAAAACAGTATGGAGGTTCATTAAAAAATTAAAAACAGAACTACAATCTCTTTTGGGTATTTATCCAAAAGATTTATTTCTGAGTTGCCCCCAATGGCTTGGTTTTCAACCCTAACATCACTTTAAAATTTCATCTCTTGTGACAACACGATAAAGAGGGGGAAAGTTTAAATCATATACTATCACATTCTTGGCAGTTCTGGTATGTGGAAAAATATAATTCGGTTTAGGCATGTACCAACCAAATGAATTTGAGAACTGAGGCCATTATTTGGGTTATTCAAGTTAAAGAGCAATTCTGTTTGAAGCACTATATAATTGGAGAAAAAAAATGATTTTAAGAAAATCTTTAATTACCTAGAAAATAATCTTTAACTCTTCACACAAAATATAGATGCTTAGAGAAAACCATAGTCACATTTTAAATAAATATTCTTGGGGAGTATTTACTTCATATTTGCATAACTTGCACCATCCTCCACCAGATGGCATGCAAGTTTGTAACATACTGTAGCCCATAGTCATGCTATTGCAAAATCACCTTGTAACAAGCAATAACACTGAACAATCACACGATAAATTATTACTTTTTTTGCCTTACAAATTCAGGAGAGGAGGAGAAAGAATGGATATGCTGCCCTCAAGAGAGGCAAATTGCAAATGTATACATCCCGACAATGTTTTTCATAGGTAAAGGCTATTATCTTACAAAGATATGCACATCAAAATGTCATTATTTAAAGAATATGTGAAAAGAATCAATAATTTAAGCGTATTCATACAAGGCAAATGTAGATTAGGTAAGACATGGTGGTCTGCTATTCATGTTTAAAAAGATATTTTTATGAGACTAAAAAAGAAATTACAAATAAAATGTTTGTTTTTTGGAGGATTTATTTCATTATTTTAAAGTTTGCTGCAAACATTTCCTGGGAAATAGATGGCAATTCATACTGAATATTACTGTGGTTCCTGCACGCCCCCTACTGGGAATGGAGCCAGCAACCTGGGCATGTGCCCTGACCTGGCATGGAATCGTGATCTCCTGGCTCATAGGTGGACGCTCAACCACTGAGCCACACCGGCCGAGCATTGGTGGCGTTTCTGTGTGGTGCTCCCCGCTCCGGAGAGCTGCAGTGTGCTTTGGCTTCCTTCAGCAAGAGGAGGACGGTCCTTGGACTTTCATTGCACTTCACAGAGCAAGAAGCACCTGGGCATTCCCTCTCTCAGGGGTAACCCTTAAGCATTGGATGAGGGTCAGGAGTAGGCGTGCTCCCTCCCCTTCTCCTCGGATGGGAACAGCCCTGAGGCAGAAGGTCCACACCACAGCCGCCTGGTGGGTGTGGACTGCGAGGTAGCACTCTCGCTTGGTTTCCGCCCCTTCTCTGTCCCGATGCCCTAGTTCCACCCTAGTTTTCCTGGAGCACCCAATTCAGAAATCACCCGCATGCACATTTCCACCTCTGGACCTGTTTCTGAGGAATGCTTGGACAGATGCCAAACCCTAAGGCCACCGGGCTCAGGAGCATCGATGTAATTCAAAAAGCACAGATGCCCAGCTTACACCCCCCGAGATTCTGATTCCATTGGTCTGGATATTAGCGTGTTTATCTGTACAGCAAAGGTTGAGAATCACTTTTAAAAAACCAACTTTCACCCTAGCTGGTTTCGCTCATTGGATAAAGCGTCAGCTGCAGACTGAAGGGTCCCGGGTTTGATTCCAGCCTTTTGGTCAAGGGCACCTGCCGGGTTGTGGGCTTGATCCCCAGTACAGGGCATGCAAGAGGCAGCCGACCAGTAATTCTCTCTCATCATTGATGTTTCTCTCACTCTCTCTTTCTCCCTTCCTCTCTGAAAACAATAAAAATATATTTGAAAAAAACAACAACTTTGCATAAAAGTTACTCTGGTCAGCCTATTGTTATAAATTCACATTCCAAGGCCTCCCTACCCCATTAGGTCTGCATATCTAATAAAAATAAAAAATTTATATGTATAAAAGTAGAGAGAACAGTATAATGAATGCCACTGAGTTATCCAGCTTTAACAATTAACTTGTGGATGAAGGTTTTTAACGTGGTGGTCCATGAGCTTCAGGCTGAGAAACATTGCAAAAAGGTTTGTAAAGTTAGCTTTGCAAATGCTGTGGCCATTACTGGGTGTGTGAGAAACACCTGGGTAAGTCCACTGGAGCATCTGGTCCAGCCAGGGATGGCAGATCAGTTTCAACCGGCATGCCTCTCTCATTGATGCTCAGAGGCTCTCAGGTTGTTGAGAAGGATTCTGAGGCGGAGTCTGGGTTCAGCCAGCAAAGATAGGAGGCTAAATGCTTGAGTAGAGGTCTCTAACTTTAGCTAACCATTGGGACAACGCCTTCGATAGGGTTAATAAGGCTTTGTTCTGGGAAGAATGAGGGCTCTAATAGTCCAGTGTAAGTATTTAGGCGGCAAACTATTCCTTTTGTTGATAAAGTGAACGTAAGAGAGTGCCCTCGTACCTGGAGGACAAGGAAAGGAATCTCCTGTGAAACTCCAAGGTTTTCAAGGGCAAGTGGCAGTCCTTGAGTGCTCCGGCCGCAGAGAATGCTCAGGGTGAGGTTAGAACAGCCCAAGGACTAAATGCAAGTGGCATGAACATAGTTAATGCTCGTCTAGAATCACACCTGTGTTTATAGCTTAAAAATGTTTTCCTGAAAATGTATCTCTCCTATGAAAAGGTTTTGTAGGTGATCAATGATTAGCTAGTATTTGTGCTTTAGAAAAATTACAGAATATTTTGGTATATAGAAAAAAATTTAGCCCAGATCCTACTTATGTACTAATTCCTTCAAGAAAATATTACCTTGGGTCAAACTAACAAAAGAGTAAGATGCTAATTGACCATACCTTCACAATGCCCACCAGCCAATCAGGAGTGAGTATGCAAATTAACCCAACAAAGATGGCCGGTTAATTTGTATACACAGGTGCTGAGCGGCCGGGGGTGAGGCAGGATGCTTGCCATGGAGACGATGCAGACGTTCTGCACCACCACAGTCGCTCCGGGCCTCGGGGCAGCGTGGGAAGGTGGAAAGGCGGCTCCGGGCCAGAGCGAAAAGGCTGCTCTGGCCAGAGCAAAGGCGGTGCCGGCAGCCAGGGGAAGAAAGGCCTATTCTTGCACGAATCTTTGCGCATCGGGCCTCTAGTTCTAGAATAATAAACTCTTGGGGGTTTTTTTCTACCTTTATGACAACTCTTTCTTATTTTCTTTCCTGGTTCATCTTCCTCTATGGACCTTTACATTTGAAAGTTTCTCAGGCTCCATCTTAGCCTCGCCTCCTCTTGCCACCCTCCCCCTTTCTCCCCCTCCCCTCTTTTCCTCTGTAAACAGTAACACTAAGTTGCTTTGTTTCTATGTCTTCAGCCACTTAGATACTTTAATCCCCACATAAAACACTGGAAAACAATTTTAAACACAACGTTTTTAAAAAAGAAATATATACCTCCTCTCTCCTGGGAAGACAGGCTGGATAACACAATGACTCTGGGGTCAGAAGGTCCTGAGCTTGGGTTTCAGCGTAACCACTCACTGGTTATGTGTTCTTGGACCATTTCCTTATCGTTTGTAAGCCCCAGTTTCCCTACCTGTAAGATGGGCTGAGAATACTACCATCTCTTAGCATCATTATAAGGGTTAAATGAGAAAATTCAGGAAAGTGATAAGCATAGGATCTGGGTCAGAGTCCCTGATGGCCCTCGAAGTTGGTTTTGTTTGTTTGTTTGTTAATCCTCACACAAGGATATTTTTCCATTGATGTTTAGGGAGGGTAGAAGAGAGAGGGAAAGAGAGAGACACATTGATGTGAGAGAAATACATTGACTGGTTGCTGCCTGCACGAGCCCTGACCAGGGCCTGGGCAGGGAAGAGCCTGCAACCAAGGTACATGCCCTTGACTGGAATCAAACCCAGGACCCTTTGGTCCACAGGCTGACGCTCTATCCACTGAGCCAAACCGGCCAGGGCCGTCACAGTTGTTTTTATTGTCACGGATGCTAAGGACACAGAGCCCAGTCTCAGGCTGTGCCGCTGTGCTCGCTCCCAGCACCGAGCACTGCGTGGCCTGCACTTCCAGCTCTGTCATTTCCAATTGCCCAGCTGCTCTTAAAGCCAATAGTCAAGAACAAGCCTTTCAGAGAAACTGGGTTTTGAAGGTAAGTCCATCCAGGAGGACCGAGGCTCCCCTCACCTCACATTCCCTGCTGCGAGCTGTGGTCACACCCCGCAACCTGGGAATGGGGCTGCCATTGCTATTCTTACCTTTCCTTACCAGCCCGTGGTGCTATTGCCGACAAATTGGGGGATGGGGAGTGAATTTAAGTTGCCTGGCCCCACAGAGAGTTAATTTCACGTCCCTTGGACTGCCCTCCTATTCAGGGATCTTTCATTTCGGTGGCTTTCCAGCGATGCCCTGGCTGCCTAGCAACCGCGGGCTCCAGCCAGGCAGCCCTCCTGCATATCAGTGCCATCAATTTTTTTTTTTTTAAAAAAAGACTATCACATTTTATGAAAAATTAAATATCATAAAAATACAGCTTCCCAATATACGTTTTCTTCCAAACAATTGCTGACAACCATGTAATACTGAAATGGAATTGGGAACTGCAAATTTTCGAGTGACAACAAACATAAATGAGGGCAACTTATAAAAGATTATATGCATTTATATATACGCAAACCTAGTGTTTGTGAGCCGTGCAACAGGCATCATCATTCCCCTGTTTGCCCGAAAAGGAAATATGTGATGGATTTTCCTTAGGTCCTGGCTGTTAATATTCGACAGCCTAGTTCTGCAAAACAAGCAGAAGTGGCCCTGGCTGGTGTGGCTCAGTTGGTTGGAGCATCCTCCTGTACAATGGGTTCAATTCCCGAACAGGGCACGTACCCAGGTTGTGGTGTTTTTAAAAATATATATATTTTTATCGATTTCAGAGAGGAAGGGAGAGGGAGAGACAAAAACATCATAGATCAGCTGCCTCCTGCACGTCCCCCCCCCCCCACACACACACACCAGGGAGTGAGCCCTCGACCCATGTGCCCTGGTAGAGAATCAAACCAGCGACCTCTTGGCTCATGGGTCGATGCTCAACCATTGAGCCACACTGGCCAGACCCTAGGTTACGGTTTGATACTTGGTTGGGATGCATACCAGAGGCAACCCATCAGTTTCTCTCTCTCCATTCCTCTCTTTCTGAAATAAATTTAAAAAAAATTAAAGAATAAAAAAAAAGCAGAAATCAATTCCATCTTATTTATATGTGTAGAAATGATGGTACGAATTTAAATTAATCAGGACATGATGATTCATCAGAAAATCGATAAATTAAAAGGTCACGAATTTCTCTAAACAATTTTTAGGTTGCTTTGCGAACCTTCTGTGTTTAATCTTCTCTATTAAATTATCTCTGGGTCTACACAATTAAGTCAGTAGCACTCAGTATAATTAACTCCTAATATTAATCCTCTAATGGATTTTTGCTGGTCCTTTTCTAATCTTTGACTCTCACCTAATCTAAAAACCTTGACCTCACCTTCCCTCTTTGGCAAAAGTTTGTCTTAGGGATGCAGTGTGGTGAGCAGAGAGGCATTATGTAAAGTGACTAAAAGCTCAGATCTCAGACTGGGGCAAGCCACTTGCATTTTCTAAGCCTCAGTGCTCCTGTCTGTGAAACAGGGATAGCATCAGTACCTGTGACAATTAAAAGACAGTGCATTTGAAGCATTTAGCGGACTAACTGGGAGATAGTATAAATGGAGGTCAATGGGATGCTAAGAAAAACGACTTCAGAAAGTGTTGCCAGTACCTATCCCTCAGAAAATGAGGTCAACAGATGCTTAGGATTTTAGTTTTCCCCTCTCTAGCTCCCTGTCCCTCAACACCCCCTCCAAAAAAAAGGGGGTATCTTCATAAGCACCAAACAAAAAATAATCTCTGAGTTCTCATTACACAGCCAGCTCATTTCTCTAAATGTAACGCCTTTTAACTTAATTTTAGCTTCGAGTGGAGTGTTATCCGTGAGAAATGTTCAGGTAACATACTGAATGTAAGAGACTAGGGAAATTTATTTGTAATATTTAAGGACAGGCTGTCTGGCCTGCAGGCAGTTGAATGGAGTATAATTTCATCATCATTATTATTGGCAAATGTGCAATGTGCAGCTATCATACATGGGCGGGCGGGCGGGCGGGCCCAGAGCACACAGGCAGTTAAGGCCTGGTTCTAGCTGGGGAACCTGCCGGTGTCTCTGTAATGTCTTGCCTTCTTTCCACTCTCCAATAAACAGTACTTCCTTTCCCCGGAGGGCTCTGGCTTCACAATCGACAGCATCGGAACAATTTCTACAGCAGCAGTTTTTGATTTTGAGAGGGAAGCTAGAAGGTAAATACTGCTCCTGGCTTTTCATTCACTCAAAACCCCTGCCCTGTGGTTCATGCTTCTGTCTGTGAGGACGTTTCCCCCATCTGGCCTTAACGGGCTCCCAAATGAAGGTGCTGTTAGCATTGCCCTAAATAGGAAATCATCAGCCAAACTCTGACTGCACAAGTGCTGCTTTGGGTACCGGATGTGGCTATTCTGGCCCCTACCTGCTCATCCAGTTTTCCCAGAGCCAAGCCTTGGGGTGATTTCACTGACGGTGTTTGCGACCTGAGGTGGAAGTCGAGGATTCTCTCTGGACAGCTGGGGCACAATTCATGCACAGTTTAATCCAGCAACTTTGAAAAGTTAATTGCTTGACAATTCCTCCTTTTCCCTCTACATCTGCCAAGTGGGTAGCCATTGGTGTGCAGTTATTATGACTATTTTTGTAATGGTTTTTATTACCACCCTTTTCAGTCATATGTTCTGCATCAAAGTGCTTTAACAGGAAAAGCCAGCGGACCGGTAAGCCCTTACAATACACTTGCTCCTGAATCTCCTAAGGAGAGTCTCCCGATTATGAAAGCTGAGGATGGCATATATCCTGAGTTAGCATCTTTAGTAAAACAGGTTGAGAGTTCACAAATGGGATGTGTTTCTCCTGCTGGTGGCATAAAGTCTGTTGGAGGAGAGTTCTAAATTTGTGTTATCTTTATATATTTTGAGGACAGAAAATTTGTCAAAATCTTCATCCATTTCCCCAAATTCCTCTGTTTATTTGGTCTCCATAGCTCTGGGAATAATGGATAATGTCCATCACAGATTCCTTTCATTTTGGCCTGGTATACCTCATGAAAAAATGTTTATGCATATTCCAAGTTATTTCTAACTGTTAAGCTTTGTTAACATATGGGAGTAAAAGTCAATAATGAGAGTTTTAAAAATTGTTTTCTTGATAAGTGAAAGCTAAACTTTCCCTTTTTTTGTATCTTTGAAATCAGAGGAACTGACACAAAAATTGAAGCTCTGTTTGTAGAACTTTAAAAAATGATTATTTGGCTAAAGTTTTGCAATGGATTCTCACTAAAGTTCTCCAGAGAGAACCCCATTCCTTCATTTTCTCTAGAGTTTCTCGGTCTCTGAGCTGACCTTGGAGTGGGAACAAAGGACATTTTGGAAATCACCCTTTGACTCTTACCAATTCCTTCCTTTCAAAGGAGTCCTAAGGGCCGTGAAATTGGTTGTTCAAGTGCTGATGCAAGAGTTAGAAGGGCTCAGTCCTTCCTCATTCCCTTGCAGTCTCCTCTCCAGCATCCAGCGAGACCAAATGTAATCTGGGGTCTTTGGGGCTGTGGCATCCTGTCCATACCTCATTCCTCATTCCTTCCATTCTTATATGGGAGATGTCCCAGAATTATTTTAAAATTTATTTATTGAGAGAGAAACATAGATTTGTAGTTCCACTTATTTATGCATTCATTGGTTGATTCTTGTATGTGCCCTGACCGGGGATCAAACCCACAGCCTTGGCGTATCAGGACAACACTCTAACCAAGTGAGCTGCCTGGCCAGGACAATGTCTTTATTCTAAAAGTGAATTGGCTTTATAATTTCTATGACGTTATCTCAAAAATAATAATCTTATGGTGGAAAAAGTTATAAAATAGGAGGAAAATTGAGAACTTGTTCAATTTTTTAGTCTAAATAGAAGGAAAAGAGTAATTTTGGTCTCAATTATCAGTACATTTCAAGGTAGAACAGAATTTTTTTTTTTTTTTTCTGAAAGGGTGTGAGCAACTGTTCGGGTTTGCCTGGAACTGAGCAGTTTCCCGGGATGTGAGGGGGGCTGGCGGTGCTACAACAAGACAGTCCTGCCAGTTGGGACTGTTGTCTGGATCACAGTTATGGACACAGTCATCTTTCCATTAGGACATATTTCTCCCCCCCCCCCCCCCAGTTCAAGCACTCTCATGCCTCAAACCCATACACATATCTGCTGAAATAAAACCTCTTTGTCACCCACCCCTCCTAATGAGTCCCCATGGTCACTACGTTGTCTTGAAGTGCTCTTACCCCTTCTCCTTTGCATTTGTCATTAGTTTTCAGTATTGAGAGGTCGGTGTTTAAGGGTAAGAGCCCATAAGCCACAGCTTTGTTTGCTCTACGAAGCTAAGCAAGCCACTGTGCTTTTTTATTATTGATGGGGATTAGCGGACCTTTCTAAGTTCCTGCCTGTTCTTTCAACAGATTTAGTTAACTTGGATCCTAACCAAATGTCAGTCATTTCCAACTGTTAAAATAACTGGTTTGACTGACAATTTAACTAAATGAATCAATTGTTTTAACGGGTCAGTTAAGCCCCAGAGGTTCTGTTTCTGTGAAAGCCTGTTAGTTACTATAAAATCTTAACTGTCTTTCCTGTAGCTACACTTCCAATTTCTCACTAGCTATTAAAGTGGTTGATCCCGGAGGACTGTTCACTGCCGGGAATCTAAAGATTTTCCTCATCAATGTCAACAATAAAGACCCAGTTCTTACCTGCAGGTAAGAAAATAAAAGTCTTTTAATTGACCTTGAAAATTGGATAGGAAAATGTAGTCTCTGAAATTCATTAATGAAATTTCCATTAGTATGCAATGTTTTTCTTTTTCCTGAGAAGGAAAATAAATAAGATGTAAACAATCACTTAAGATTCTAAAGAAAAGGCTTTCTTAAAAACAGCAATATGAGAATAGTTTTGTAAAAATCATCACTGTAGGATGTTTTTATTGATTCTAGAGAAAGAGAAGAGAGGGATAGAGGGAAAGACGGTGGGGGGGGGAAGAGAGAGAGAGAGAGAGAGAGAGAGAGAGAGAGAGAGAGAGAGAGAGAAGATTGTTTGCCTCCTGTAACCAAGGATTAAACCCACAACCTAGGTATGTGCCCTGACCTGGAATTGAACCTGCAACCTTTTGGTGTACAGAACAATGCTCCACCCCCCTGAACCATGTGGCCAGGGCAAATAAAATAGTTTTAAACTATAAAATGTGTTGAAATTGCAACAGAATAAGGTGCTGAATAAATGGGTTAGTTATTAACATTGTCAGTTGCCACTGTCATCATGACTACCTCTAGCCCCTTACCCCTCCACCACCATAAGGGGTAGAAAAGAATACACACCAAGCAAGAACCACTCTAATAGCCTTTTCTTTTCAAACAAGTTTATTCAATATTGAAAATGATGTCTTGAGTGTTACTTCTATAAAGTCAACTCTGCACAATGAAGTCAACATCACCCTGGATGAAGAAATCCCAATTGGGAAAATGATTGGAGTGTGCCAGGCCACTGATGAAGATAATTTGGGAGATTTAACCTTTGAATTAGATCCATGGAATGTTTACTTTGCAATTGACAAAGGTAGGTTGAGAATTATTTTCAGCAAATTATCTCTCTTATGTGCTGTTGTTATCATGTGTTTATGTCTCCTCTCTAAGACTGAGTTTCTGGAGGGTGGGTATCAGATTGTCTTCATTTGCAGATCCCCTAGAAGAAGCACATAGTGGATGCTTGATAAATATCTGATGAATAACTCTCTGCAAGCCCAGTTCTTTGTCCACAGATGACCCAACATGTGGCTCTCCATAGCTGCTACCGATGACTGCTTTAGCTCTGCACTCTACATGACCTTCCAGCGCATCTTCCCAGATCTAAATTATTCTGTTCTGCTTCAGGTCCAAATTTTTGTGAGAGAGAATCTGATTGGACTTTTTAGAGTCAGTCATTCACTTCTCAGCCAATCAGCTGTGGCTGAGGCTGGGTAGCTGTCAGAAGCTGTGGTTTATCTGAGAAGAGAGGAGGTGGTCATCTTTAGCACATGTGCGGGGTTGAGCATGGTACCAGATGTTCTCAGTGTCTCACCCTCAGGCCTTAACATTTCAGTTTCCTGACTTCTCACTGCCAATAGCTGCATTTCTTTGCTTGAGGGATTATTTGGGGACTGACATCTGCCCCATTCCTCCCCCGCAAATAGCTGGGAAAATACCCACCCCATTAGCTCCCAGCCAAATATTGAAGAGAATTGGTACATAAGTGCTCCGGCTCCTTGTCCCTGGTCTGGGACAATTTTGAGTGTGTGCTTTGCAATGGCTTCCAGAGTTCCCCAGTGCTATTAAGCTCTACTTGTCCACAGTGGTAACTTGCTTGATAATATGTTTTTTATTGGCAGCCTTCCCCTCTCTGCCTCACCACACCCATGCCATGTTGCTCTGGATCACCCTCCAAGTAAACGATTGCATTCAAATCCTCCTCTCCCATCCTGCTTCTGGGGAAGCCCCAGTCGACACAGCTACCATCCCCTCTTAACTGAATCACTGCACAAACCTCTTAGCTGGGCTTCTGCTTTCACACTCACCCCTCCATTAGTCTCAGCAGATCAGCTGGGATGACTGTGAGGGGAAAGGTCAAATTGGATTATACTCCTCCTTCAAGTAAAACCCTCCTCTTACTTTCCTTTGCACTTGGAATGTAATTCAGACTTCTCGCTTTGTCCCCCAAATCCTTGTCTCTTGTCTCTCTCTGCAATGTCTTTGTGTTTCTTGTCTCCCCGTTGTCCATTACACTGCAGCCAAAGCACTAGACCGCCTGTCCCCAGACCTTGGTCCTTGCATCTTTCAGAATCTGACCATTAGGCATTAAATATATCACATTATAGTTCTTATTTCCTTGATAGTATGTCTAGTGAATTTTTTTACACTTGCTTAGTGGTTTGTCTCCCAGGGTAGGTTGTAAATACCATAAAGGCAGGGCTTCATTGTGGTGTATGCAGTATTCAGCACAGCTCCTGGCACATAGCTGTCATTCCACAAATGTTTGTTGAATGAATGGGTGGGTGGTTGGGTGGAAGGGAGTACAGTGAGACATGATCTTGTTGCTGTTTTCACTTCTGATGTTCTCTCTGTGGGGAATGATCTCCTCCCACTCACCCCTATTTCCTTATCCTACATGTCCTTCAAGGCCTAAATAAAAGTCCCCTCTTCTAGAAAGTCTTCCCTGGTCTCCTAAGTAAAACAAAACTACACAAAACAAAACAACCAAAAACAAAAACCCAATTTTGTTTTTGCTACCAGCTAACGTAAAATGATTAATGTCAGTACATAAACAATTACACATCGTGCCTACATTTTAAATCAGTTTCTTAATTCTACTGAGCGAGGTGTAATTCATACTTTATCTCTTTCATTGCTACATAATAAAGTCATGACAGCAGGAGCCGGTTTGCAGCACGATGTGTTGTTTTGTTACAGAGCACGGGACCGTGGTAACCACTGCACGCCTTGACATGGAAAGGGCTGGGTTTGCACGCGTTCAGTCCTTCTCCATTAAGGCCTGTGACCAGGAGCAGCGGTGTGCAGCAATTCTAGTGACGGTCTATATCCACGGCATTAATGACAACTCCCCTTTCTGTGACCAGTACCTGATTAGGTGAGCTGAGCGAAGTGGGCTGGGTTAAGAACGCAGAGTGAGTGGAGAGCAGAGGTATTGCTGTACTTACTGGCTCAACTAAATGTCAGTTAATCACCACATTGATCCTGTTCAGTCTCATATTCTGGTCCTCAGAAATGACCTATTGAAAGCTCAACAGCCTTGCTGTCCTAGATCTGACAGCCAGTTGTTCAAAGTGTATGTTTTGGCCCAAGTTCCCATCAGTAGATGAGTGGATAAAAAAGCTGTGGTACGTTTACACTATGGAATACTATGCAGCAGTAAAAAAGAAGGATCTCTTACCCTTTGAGACAGCATGGAGGGACCTGAACAAGGTGTGATTCATACTTTATGGAAAAGTATTATGTTAAGCAAAATAGGCCAGTCAGAGAAAGACAAGCATCACATGATGTCACTCATATGTGGAATTTAATGAACAAAATAAGCTGATGAACAAAATAGATCCAGAGGCATAGAAGCATAGAACAGATTGCGGAATCTCAGAGGGAAGGTGGGGTGGGTGGGAAGAGATCAACCAAAGAACTGGTATGCATATGTGCTTAACCCATGCACACAGACAATAGGGTGGTGAGGGCCTGATGCAGGGGTGGGGACAGTAGGGGAAAAAGGGGACATATGTAATACTTTCAACACTAAAGATTAAAAAACGAAACAAAAGGAAGTGTATGTTTTGGAGTCACAGACCTGGCTTGAAATCCTGGTTCTATCGCTTATTAGCTGTGTGATCTTGGGTAATTTATTTAATCCCTATGACCTTCAGTTTCTTTCTTTATAAAATGGGATAACAATAGGACTTGGTCTACAGGTTGGTTTTGAAGAATAAATGGGATAATTTACATAACATTTTGAGCACAGTGCTGAGTATTCATGTCAGTTCCATAAATGCTCTCTATCACAGTTCCATCATCCCTTTTCTGAAACCCGTGGCACTGGATATATTTCAGGATAAATATATATATTTTTAATTTTAGGGGGGTAATATGGTATATACCATATATTATGCAAATGTCCCAAATTCAAATCCATGAATAACTCTGTAGTATGGGTACTCACAGTAAGTAGGACAAAGAAAGATCTGTCAGTTCAGGTAATGTTTGATGACCAATCAGTTATGAGAAAATCCTGAGTTTCAGAGCTTTTGGATTTCGGAATTTGGATAGGGATTTTGGGCTGTATTCCTGCCAGTCTGGCTGTTTTTATTACTTGAAGCTTAATCTCTAAACCCACATCCTATCACTCTTCTATGTCCCCCACCCCACCCTAAGCTCTCAGCTACACAGGTCAGCTGCCTCTGTGCTCCCCAGGCTTTATTCCTGATGATATAGCTTCTGATAATTACACCCATGTGGTCTCATTGGGTCCCCATTACTCTGCCCTTTAAATGGAGATGATAGTCGCACCTACCTCATAGCATTGTTATAAGAATCAAATACAACCAGGTTTGGAATTTGTTCAGTATAGGGCTGGCATATACTCAGTAAAAGTTATCTTGTTCTTGTTCTTCTTTTTTTTTTATCTCCTCCTCTTTTTCCTTTTTCTTTCCCCAGGAAGACTATAGTTAATTAATCAAACACTCACCACACGCTACACCCAGGGCTATAGTCCCTGGAAGTGATAGGATAAGTATTTGCTATGCTCATTTGCTATTAGAAGGTTGTATCTTGTCAGGGTGATAAGATGACTACGTTTAAGACAACAGTAAAAAGTACAAGATAGTTTTGAATTATGTGTGTTGTGCTTTAATTGTTAAGAGGAAGAACATGTGCGAATGGAGTATCCAGGGGAGCTTCCTAAAGGAGCAAGACCTATGCTAGTCTTTGAAGAATTGGTAGAATTTAGACTTAGAAGGCTTCCCAGTGAGCATTGGGGCAGAGAGGTCGCAGGGAAGACGTGGGTGGACACAGAGAGATGGAGGTAATCCACTGTGACCATCGTGGTGAGGACTGCACCTCTGACCCTGCTGAACAGACGCTGCAGATGGGAACATTCCCACTTCTCTGATTCCTACTCCAGCGTCTCCATTGACGAGACATCCTCAATAGACCCCTAAACAAGTACCCAGCTGGGCGTGGAAAAGAAATGCTCCCAGAAAATGAGGAAAGTCTCACCAAATTCAGAGCCCTGTTGGGAAATGGCTTCCCAGATGATGCTCCAAACCTGGACTCGGGAGAAGTAGAGCATCACACACAGGCACTGATCAGACTACCGGATGCTTATGTGAAAAATAGTACATTTTAAAAGACTATCCATCTAAACTGACTTTTCTTCTTAAAAAACAGGTACACAGGCAAAGAGGTGATTGCAAATAATACAGTAGTTTCAAAGCTCTTGTGTCATGACCTTGACGAGCCTCCTGATATGATACATTATGCTCCAAGCTCAGGGCCAGTGGGGCCTGGACAGCTCTTCAAACAAGTGCCAACGGCTGAAAACTGTGTCCAGGTGATCCCCAGCTGTTGTATCTGCCGGGATTTTTCCCAAGGAGGGGGAGGCATCTCATGGCCATGGTTGGGTGCTGGTAGAGCCAGCAAGAGGAACTCGGACACAGCAGAGGGTCTGGCCTCCTCTGCTGTCTTGCTGGAAGGCCTGTGGGCAAGGCCTTTCTTATTTCACTGCCAGTTTTTTTGTGCCAATCCCTGTTTGGTTGGTATAATTGTTCCGTCACCCAGACATCACCAAACACTTCCCTTCAGCCAGAAGATATGGCCAAGAAAGCCATTAATCACCTCTCTTTTGCTTTGGTCCTAACCCTACCTTTTCTTGACAAACACTACAAGATACAAGTTGAGTTTTGCATATGTTGTGAATTTTGGAAACTTAGGCACTGAGCCAAGAGGTTTTCTGGGGTGATGTTCATTTTGAAATGCAATGCCAAACTGTCATTAAAAAAAAAAAATGGAGTTGGGATAAAGATGGAAGTTTTGTAAGCATGATGCTAATTAACATTTGGGCCATCACATAATGCCTGCTTTATTTATGAAAGACTCCTTCCACCTATCACCTACCTCTAATTAATTTCTACATTTTCATAATTATCCATTAGGTCTTAAATGCCACTTATTTCTATAAGCTGTGTGTGTGTGTGTGTGTGTGTGTGTGTGTGTGTGTGTGTGTTTGTTAATCCTCACCCGAGGATACTTTTCCATTGATTTTCAGGGAGAATGAAAGAGAGAGGGAAAGATAGAGGGAAACATCAATGTGAGAGAAATACATTGATTGGTTGCCTCCTGCAGGAGCCCTGACCAGGGCCTGGGCCAGAGAGGAGCCTGTAACCAAGGTATGTACCCCTGATTGGAACTGAACCTGGAACCCTTTGGTTCGTAGACTGATGCTCTATCTACAGAGCCAAACAGGCCAGGGCTCTATAACCTTTCTTTAACTACCACGACTGGCTTAGTTCTCCTGGATATGAGCTCCCATTATAAGTTCTAATTCTCCTGTCAAACATTTATTTGATTCTGGCCTGGCCAGTGTGGTTCAGTTGGTTGGGCATCATCCCACCAGGAGGTTTCTGTTTGATTCCCGGTCAAGGGCACATGCCCTGGTTCTGGGCTCCATCTCGGTAGGGGGTGTGCAGGAGGCAGCCAATTGATGTTGTGCTCTCACATTGATGTCTCCCTCTCTCTTCAAAAATCAATAAACTATTCTTTTAAAAAACAGTTATTAGATTCTGTTATAATTGCTTATTTAATTGTTGGTCCATTTTCTGAGTGGTCCATTTTTTGTGTGTTAATACCTCCTGTAGTGCTAGGTGCATACTGGGTACTCAATATACTCGAATAAATGAATAAATGTATAAACCAGATACTAAATTTTTTAAAATGTAGTTTTTACCAAACACCTGGGTACTTGGTGTTATATTGACCCATTCCAACTGAGTTTTGTGCCAATGCTATTATTATATTAGAGTTGTCATCAGGTCTCTGCTCTGGGTTCATATTGTTTATTGTTATACTAGAGGCCTGGTGCACGAAATTCGTGCACAGGGGTGTGTGTCCCTCAGCCCAGCCTGCACCCTCTCCAATCTGGGACCCCTCGAGGGATGTCCGACTTCCCGTTTAGGCCCGATCCTGGTAGGGTCGGGCCTAAACGGGCAGTTGGACATCCCTCTCACAATCCAGGACTGCTGGCTCCCAACTGCTCACCTGCCTGCCTTCCTGATTGCCCCTAGCCACTTCTGCCTGCCAAACTGATCACCCCCTAACCACTCTCCTGCCAGCCTGATTGATGCCTAACTGCTCCCCTGCCAGCCTGATTGCCCCTAACTGCCCTCCCCTGCAGGCCTGAGTCCCTCCAAACTGCCCTTCCCTGCAGGCCTCGTTGCTCCCAACCTCCCTCCTCTGCTGGCCTGGTCACCCCTAATTGCCCTCCCCTGAAGGCTTGATGGCCCCCAACTTCCCTCCCTTGCAGGCCTGGTCCCTCCCAACTGCCCTCCCCTGCTGGCCATCTTGTGGCAGCCATCTTGTGTCCACATGGGGGCAGCCATCTTGTGTGTTGGAGTGACAGTCAATTTGCATATTACTCTTATATTAGATAGGATTCCTAACACCTTTGATTCTACCTGGAACTTACTTTCTACTTAATAAACATTTAAAAAGTGGCGAGTAGCCCTGGTCAGGTTGGTTGGAGCATTGTACTGTGCACCCAAAGGTTGTCAGTTCGATTCTTGAACAGGACACATACCTAGGTTGTGGGTTTGATCCTCTTTCGGGGCATGTACAGGAGGCAACCTGTCAATGTTTCTCTCTCACATTGATGTTTCTCTCCCCCCACTTCCTCTCTCTCTAAAATCAATTAAAAAATAAAAACATATCCATGAGTGGGGATTTAAAAAAACGATAACTTGTCATAATAGGAATGACATACATTTATTATAGTGCTTTACCAATTACAAAGTATTTTCTCTTTTTAATTATATTACTGAGAGCAGATGTGACTCATGTTTTTTTCTATTATGCCAGGATGCTTTGTCCAAAAGTAAGGTGCTCTGGAAGGCAATCAAAGGTGTCCCTTTTTCCCACCAAGATGTCTCCTTTAGTGTGCCACACTGACCAATCTCAGCATATTCTGACACCATCTGTACTAAACCAAAATGGCCATAATCTTGCTGTTTTCAGAAAGATTCATTACTTAAAACATGTACATTAAAAAAGTCAGGCCCATCTCCTGAAATAATTTTTCCCCCAAAAGGTTGCCAAAGAAATGGATTATGAAGACCCAGAGATGATTGCTGCTGGACACACCTATGAAATAACAATTTCAGTATTTGATGATCCACATCTCTCCCACACGGGTAAGCTTCATAAACTTGTCAAGGAGCATCAAGTAAGGCACTTACTTTAGACTCCTCACTTAAAAAATTATCTTTGCTGTTGAAAGTATTACATATGTTCCTTTTCCCCCCCATTGACCTCTTCTAGCCCGCCCCTGCCTCCCACCCCACGCCTTCATCACACTATTGTCTGTGTCCATGGGTTATGCATATATGCATGTAAGTTCTTTGGTTAATCTCTTCTCTGACATTTGTTCTTCTCATAACTACTGCACCATTTGGGGCTAACCTGAGCTAGAATGGGCCGTTGGTGCATTGGGATTAAATCTACTCAGACTGCACGGTCATAGTCCTTTGACACGTGTGGATTTAACAGTCATGTTGTGGTAGTTGTAAAACACCCTGAGGCACAGATATGATTGTGTGCTGTGGATCAGAGCAGGGTGCTTAGCTAGTGAGTAAGCTTAGCCAACCACTTGACACCTGCTTCTCTCTGCTTATTGTTGTACAAGTGAGAACACACATTGAGTGCCCCAAGGGATCATTTACATATTCAACTACATGTTACCACACTTTAAGAGTGAATTTGTTGCTGTAGAAGTATTTGTGAAAATAGGGATTCACAAAAGTTTCTGGATACATCTATTATTCATACCAAGTGTCTGTTATATATCTGGGACTTATGGTAATAAGTAATCTAGTAGGCAATTGGCATCAAAACATTCAAGAAGATGGTTATGCAGTTGCAGACACAGGCTTAGCAGTAAAATGTCAATGCCTGGTAAGGGAGAACCTAGGATTGACTTTTGGCTTTGATCTCTGCCAATTCTGGTCCATTGGTGGTGTTTGCCTGGACCATTGAGTTAAGAAGGACTCTGAGCTTACATCTGGAAGCAGTGGGAAAGTGCTTTGCATGGACATAGGAGGATGGAATGGTGGTATGTGTTGGACAGGTTTGCAACTAAAGGACCTGAGTGCTGAACTTTAAGCAACAGACCTCAAATTCTTTAGATCCCACTTGACTCACAGATGTAAGAGTTTAAGTTTAAATTTAAATTTTAAATGTGATTTGTAGACTTAAGTGACCCAACTATGTTGAGAAGAAATGTGTAGGGGACAGGGACTCATCATGACAATATGCCCAGAAGTGTTTCTCTTGTGTTTTCTCTGCTCCCCATTGGGGGAGTCTTACTGTTTCATGCAAAAGCCTGTTGCATAACCTGGCTGATCTTTTAGAGAGAATGCTTTTTTCTTGCATCTACTCATCCTGCTGGCCTAACTAATCCAATAAAGAATTTGTTCTTCTCACCAGATTTGAGCCTTTCTCCAAGTAGGAGAGAAAAAAAAAATCTCACAGTAATAAATCCACATCCTCACTGATCCTCACACACCAACTTATTCACAACAACTGCTCATAAAGGGTGCTTTTAACACTGTACACGTGATGCAGTCTATTTTTATAGGCCAGGTAATTAGCACAATTTCGAGTCTTTATGTATGCAACAAAAATCATAGTATAGCAAAGCTGGAAACAACACCTGCCCTTATGGCACCTGATTGGGATTTATTGAAGGAAACATAGAGGCTTTCACATAAATCACCTGTGTCTGTGGAACAGTGCTTCCTAACTGTTCCTGGTGGTTAAGGACACATATCAGATGCTGATGAAAACTGTAGACCCTGTTCCTGGAAAAATACAACTAATATAAAGAATGCCACGGATTCTCTTAAGTGAGGTTCTATAGATCCCAGATTAAATTTTCTTGTTTGACAGGTGGCATAGATTTTCAGGAGATACAATATACAAGTGTTCTTCAGAACATGATTTCTATAAGAGAATCCACTAACAAAAAATTTTGTGGTCAGATAACTGGAGAGCAATGCATACCTGGACATTCAAAACACAGAATGACATATCAGAAATCCATGAAATCTTGCCATAAAGAAACTTTTAAATCGTTGTTTAACTCAGCATTTTGAACTTGACATATTAAGCATTTCAGAGGAGATATTTTGGGAGATGTTGGCAGACACAACTAAGTCCAATACCCACTCCACAACTTACTAGCTGTGTGACCTAGCAAAACACTTAACTCTGAGAACCTCAGTTTCTTCATCTGTAAAATGGGACAAAACTGCTACTAATGCTTTGCATAGTAAATGTTAATTATTATTTTATTTTTATTAGAAAAAGCTTCTTCTTTGCAATTTGCTTGCTTTATGTTTGGCCATCAAATTCCTTCTTTTCAACAACTTTCAGATAAATTAGTTTGAGCTTGTTGGTCTGAAGTAAATAATATAATTTTTTCCTATGACACACTGTACACACACATCAGGGTGAGGTGAGTAAAATCCACATCCTCACTGATGAACTACTTTTTACTTAACTTTTTATAGTGTAAGAAAACTTTTTTGGGCATGATCGCGTTTTGTCCTCATATCCTATGAAGTAGGAGATTGAAACATTGATATTGTTCCTTTTTTAGTGATGAAGAAACTGGGCCTCTGAGAAGTTAAGCTAGTTCAAGGCCATAGAGCATATGTCAAAGCCAATCCTTGAACATGCCTTTTCCAAGTCTCTTTCCATGCCACTTCCTAGGATATACAGTAAAAGCAGAAAGTAGTATGTCATATGCTGGGTTGAGAATGACACCCCAAGAAAATCTCTAATGGAAGAGATTGTACTCATGAAAAATACAATAAAATCCCTTTTGTAAAATATGCAACTATACATTTATACCGGTATGTGCTATATATGATAAACACATACATATTCACTATTGTATAAAATAAGATATTGCATGCAGGTGACATATATCTTTGACTAATTGCTTTGGCTAGAATTCATTTATATTCCCTGAGAATGCAGAGCATGGGAACTGGGATTATTCGGGACCAGAGAGAATCTCATCGTGGTTTAAAATCTTCCAACAAGCCTATTTTGGGGGGCACATTTAGCTTGTTTGTAGACTAAAACTGCCAATACAACAAAGCATTTATTCACTGTTCAATTTTACAGTAACTGTGACGATCATTGTACAGATTGCTCCGGCCAATGATTTCAGCCCTGTGTTTAAAGCTGCGCACTACTCATTTTCTGTTCCAGAAACATCAGGAGGTAAGAGATCCCCCCTTCCATGATGTTGAAGCACAAGGAAACTCCTACCGGATCCCAAATGGGTGACCAATGGGAAGATGACAAAGCATAAGCAGGAGAGGGAGTTTTAAGGGTTCCAGACCTTCAGAGAAAGGCAGTGACCTCAGTATATCATCCTGATGGTTCCTCAAAGGCTCCCTTGCAATTTGATGTCAGATCTCAAATTTTTTTTTGTAATGGACAAATAGACATCATAATAATTTTATTCCATTTCTCTTCTTTCCTGCCTCTGGATTAGGTCCAATGTAAAGATGGTAGGGACAATGTGGCCATTGTCCATGCAATTTGTATATCGTAACATCTGAGGTCAGATTTCAGGTCCAGAGTCAAGATCCTTTCTAAGCCATGACTTAGAATTGAATTAGGACATATATATGTATATTTTTTTAGCATAAACCAATAAACATTAGATTTTGAAGGGACAGCAGAGATAATGTTTATGTTTTTTGTCATCCAAGTGAGGAACTTATCTCTGCCTCAGCACCTCTGGATGGTGGTCCCCCCAGGCTTAGCTTGAATACTTCAAGGGATAAATGAAACCAGTTGTGTGCTGAAGTCAAATATACTTGCTCACAAGAGCCAATTATTAAATTTTTAGGAATTTTATAACCTGATTATTACTGGTTATAAAATGAAATTATATAAGCTTCATTACATAAATTATATTAAAAACAAAATTAGTAAGTATTCAAAAACCTCAGCACTTCTTAATTATGTTACTACATTTTACCATTATCTATACCCTTTAGGTTATTTACAACTATTTGACCTGCACGGTGAAATTCTGTGTATGTAATTATTTGCTACTGAACCTCTCTTCCCAACTTATTATTATGTTGATAGCTAAAAATTGGCAATGGTGGGAATATTTACACCATGGAAATAGGCAAATACTGTGTAGCAGGGCTTAATTCATTATTTTTTATTATTATCACAAAAATTGAGGCAATATTCTTCTGGCAATCAAAAACTATTATCAATTCAGCAAAGAAGTCATTTGCATCATTGATACACTAATGAAGCTCTGATATTGTTTCACTTTCATCTTATTCTTTAAAAAAATAATATCCTGTGCCATTTAAAAAATTTAAACCATGTTTTATTTTATAATTACAGTTGACATAAAATATTATATTAGTTTCAAGTATATACCCCAGTGATTAGACATTATGTAACTTACTAAATGATCATCCTAATATATCTTGTATGCATCTCACATCATACATAGTTACTAAAATATTATTGACTATACTTTCTATGCTGCATTTTTTCATATGTCTCTTGGCCATCTGAATGTCCTCTTTGAAGAAGTGTCTATTCAGGTCCTTTGCCCATTTTTAATTGGATTGTTTGTCTTCTTGGTGTTAAGTTGTATGAGTTCTTTCTATTTTTTGGAAATTAACCTCTTATCAGGTGCATCACTTGCAAATATGTTCTCCCATACTATGGGCTCCCTTTTCATTTTGTTGATGGTTTCTTTTGCTGTGCAGAAGCTTTTTATTTTGACATAATCCCATTTGTTTATTTTTCTTTTGTTTGTCTTGCCTTAGGAAATGTATCCGTAAACATATTGCTATGAGAGATGTCTGCGACTTTACTGCCTATGTTTTCTTCTGAGGTTTTTATGCTTTTGCAACTTACATTTAAGGCTTTTATCCATTTTAAGTTTATTCTTATGTGTAAGTTGATGGTCTAGTTTCATTTTCTTGCATGTACCTGTCCAGTTTTCCCAACATCATTTATTGAAGAGACCATTTTTACTCTTGCTTCTTCTGTCAAATATTAGTTGACCATAATGGTGTGGGTCCATTTCTGGGGTCTTGGCTCTGTTCTATTGGCACTGTTCTTGTGCCAGTACCACTACTTCAAACCAGCTTGTTTCCTTGTGAACAATACAATGATTACACAATTGTTCTGAGGACAGACTAGACCTAAAAAGCCCACATATTCGGATTTTAGTTCTTTGTTGGCCTTACCATGCAGTTTTGAACAAATCCTTAAAACTCTCTGTAAAATGAATGCACATGTATGGTCCTAGTTCTGGAACATAACACAGTTGAATCTTATAGTTTCCTAGAGGCCTGGTGCACGAATGTGTGCACGGGTGGGGTCAGGCTGCCTGCCCTGATGGGGGCCCAATCGGGCCGGGCCAGTGGAGGGGAGGGGACACGGAGGGTTGGCCGGCCCCGCCCCTGATCGGGGTCAGGGGACCAACCAGGAGGAGGGGCCGCAGGCGATTGGGGAGTGCCAATCAGGGCCCTGATCGGGCAGTTGGTTGCTGCAATGTGTGTCATAGTGACTGGTCCTTCTGGTAGCTTGGCTTTTACATATATAGATGATCAGACAGTTCTAGAAAAATTGCATACAAACTGAATTAGTGTAAACAGGATCCTGCTGCTCCTCCATAGAGTTTTGTTGTCATTTCTTTTGTTGACAGAGCCTCGTTCCCTTCATTTATTTTCTCCCTTTGAATTCTCCCAGTTTGGGTAGTCTTCTAGCTCTAAGGAGTTTTATTAGAAGTGCTTTATGGTGAGTCTTTATACAGAAGTTAAACAGTTCACAAGTTTCTAATGATCACCTAACTGATAAATTGTAACTATGGAGCAGGGGGTGAGCTGGGTCCCTCAGGGAAAAGACCTGCATTCTTCATCAGATGACTGAAGGGTTTCCATTACCCTCCAATGTTCACAGCAACCAGTCTGGATTTTAAAATGGAGACTGGCATTTTTATTTTTATCTTTTTATTTTATTTTTTTGGCATTTTAAAATAGACTTTATTTTTTTAGAGCAGTTTTAGGTTTACAGAAAAATTGAGAGAAAGGTACAGAGATTTCCCACATACCTGCGGCCCCCACATATGCATAGCCTCCTCCATTATCAACATCCACCACCAGAGGGTCCAATTGTTACAATTGGTGAACTTACATGGACACGTCATTATCACCCAACATTCATAGGTTTCATTAGGTTCACTCTTCGTGTTGTACATTTTATGGGTCTGGACAAATGTATAGTAACACACATCTACCATGTGGTATCATACAGAATAGTTTCACCGCCCTAAAAATCTATCTGTGCTTTGCCTATTCACCCTTCTCTCCTCCTCAAGCCCTGGAAGCCCCAGATCTTTTCACCATCTTATAGTTTTGCCTTTCGAGACTGGCATTTTTTAAAAATAGCATGTTGTAGGAACCAAGTGTTTTACCAATGGTATGTCAATTTCTTTTCCAACTATCTGAAGCTGTCCTGAAATATAATTTTATGTTTTCAAGGTAGGACTCTCTAAATGTATTGAATACGGCTAGCTTTTCTTAAGCATAATTTAACCCTTTGCACTCGCTTGCTTTTTTCTCGATTCCTTTATTCTAATGCTAACCGTGTCGAGTCACACTCGACATCCGAGGGCAAAAGGTTATTAATACCTTCTTGATGGCTTATGGGAAGGATTTAGAATTTTCAATTACAGCACTGTCAGTTTGGAAGGACTACAAAGATTCAACCTTTTTATTTTACTATGGGGGCTGGACAGAGAATTGGGCCACACAGCTGGTGAATGGCAGAGACGATGGATAATACAGACTTCCAAATTCCTGGTCCAGTTCTCTGTTTTGTATCCCCATCTGCTTTTCTTGGATGAATTTTCATGATTGAGATTACCAGTAGTTTGAAAATAAGTTCAGAGAATTCATACGAAGAGATAAGGGGATCTTGTTGTGTGTGTGTTTTATTCTCCAAAAGGCTGGTTAATGTCCTGCTGTAACAGAGAGAGGACTTCTATGTCTTCATAGGGAACAGCACGATGTAGCAGAAAAACCATGAGAGTTGGACTCAAATAGAACTGGATTCAAATTCTGTCTCTGCCACTGTTAGTCAAATGACTTTAGGCAGGTCATATAACCTCCATGTGCCTTTGAGTTCTCATCTGGGAAATAGAGATTACAATAACAATGTCATAGTTGAGATGAGGATTAACTGATAATTATGTGCAGTTAATCCTCATCTCAGTATGTACCATATACTTTACATATGGTAAAGTATATGGTACATACTGACAAAAGCCACAACAGTATTGCCAATAATAATAATAATAATAATAATAATAATGATAATAACCACTAACATTTCAGTGCCTACGATGTGCCAGAATTTTTTCCTTGCCATTAAAAACACACACAAAACATTCTTCGATCTTCCCTACCAGAGGACAAAAGATAAATGAAATTAAGGGAGGGTTAGTGTTCTGAGGCAATACCCCCCAGAGGAGACTAAATCATCTTCACAACGCAGTGATGGTTCATTTTAAATGAGGGAGTTAAAAAGTTAAAACTACTCTGAAAACAAACTCTCCTCAGAATATCCAACCTTTAGCTTGTAGACCAGGAGGACAGTAGACAATCCATTAACGTGGAGTTTTTTTCATGCTGTTGGTTAGCATAGGGTGTCAGAGTGCCTTGAGCACCACATGAGGTTTTTTGTTATCCTAACAAAATTATGGGAATCTATAATCTTTACCTTAAAATAAAATCTGATGGTATGTAATGAGCAACGAAATCTCTCATTGACAAATAGCTTATGGAGGGAGGGAGGCATAATCAAAAAAGTTTGTTTGTTTTTTTTTTTTTTAAACAGAAACGATTTAGAAGAAAATACATGAAAATTGAATCACAGTGGGTTGCAGGTCACAAGGGAAAACACATTTCATTTCCAATGGTTTTTGATAAGATGTCTGGCAGAGTTGCAGAGTTTCATAATTACTCTATTTCAAACTTTAGCTAAAGATGCTCAAGATGGCTTTTAATTTTATTGGAGGGTTAATTTTATATATACAGAAGGATAGGCTTTCCATTATGCTTAACCAGGTGTTAAATGCAAAAATGATGCCAACTTTGCCTAGGACTGTAGGATAGAGATGGCAATTTTACCCTTAATCTATTTTAAGTGGTTGATGATCAGTTGTAACACTTTTTTTCTAGGCTAGACTCTTTATACTCTGGGTTTGTCATAATGAAACATTATTTTTTTTCCAGAAGTGTGTTTTCTCTGTTCCTAGTATTCTGGGTTGTGTTCATTGCCTGCTTAATAAAATTACCAGCAACTGATGAACCTTAGTCAAAGAAAGATGCAAACTGAAAGAAATCCTGTGAGGCTGCAGGTGACGGTGTCCCATTAAATAGTTCCTTCATTGTAATTTTCTGGTCTTGATGATTAGCAACTACAATGTCCTACGCACATGTTGCTGAGACTAGTTATATGTGGTGGTATTCACTACATGGAAGAGGTCTGGTATCCGCCCTGGAGCTTATGGTCCAGTCAGAAAATGATTGAGGGGCAAGTCTGTTATGTCTGTTATCTATTACTATAAGTATGCTGTGTAACCCCCACCCCCAACCCCACCCCAATTAGAGTCTAATCTCAGGAGAATGGGCCATACACCGATGAATCTGTGCTGCCGGCACAATCCTGATAGCACTGCCTGGCCTCCTGGAAGTCGGTGTTGGGCACTGTGTTCTGTCCCCCCACCTGCCTTGGGACAGGCACCAGACACAGGGCTCACGGCTGGCAAGCGCCTCTGCAGTGGTGTGAGCCTCTCCTGATCGCATCTGACTGGGTGCGAACAGTGGCAGGCACAGCGGGGGCGGGATGAGCGGGAGCAGCAGGCAGGAGTGG
Organism: Cnephaeus nilssonii; assembly: GCF_951640355.1. NCBI lineage: Eukaryota > Metazoa > Chordata > Mammalia > Chiroptera > Vespertilionidae > Cnephaeus > Cnephaeus nilssonii. The sequence continues at coordinate 50,476,388 of NC_137088.1, read as the reverse complement.
AAGGTGGTGTTGGACTGCAGGTTTCCACCCGATCCCCACAGGCCACCCTGAGGGACCCCATCTGTGCACGAATTCGTGCACTGGGCCTCTAGTCTTAGTATAATGTCTAGTAGGAAATAAGCATGCAATACATGTAATTATTGATATTATGAAGTTCTGGTTTACTCATATTATTTGACTTATGCCACTTCCATCATGTAGAGTTGGGCTTTTCAAGCACATTTCATTGTCCAAAGGCATTCAGATTGGACCTTTGAGAAACTATGATACTATTTGGAAGGCAAAGACTTGTCAAGCTTTTTAAACGTGTGTATCTTCATGACAAGAATGAACTTTAATAACTGTTATTGGCAGCTTTCTACAAAGTTGGAAGAGTGACCGCCATTGATGAAGACTACCCACCAAACTGTGTTACGTACAAAATAGTTAGTGGAGACATTCAAGTTATACAAAGATTCTGGATTCACCCTCTCTCTGGAATGATTGAGCTCACCACACAGCCAGACTATGAGACTGTGAAGCAGTATAACCTCACGGTGGAAGGTGTGGACTGTGACAAACTTCATCCTCGCACAGCGATGACCATGGTGAGTAGAGAGCCTCAGGTTTTGATATAATAAAGATGACCCATTAAGTTCTAATTTATTAAAATCGAAATGGTCAAACAACAACAGTGAAAAGTGGTCAAATAATAACAGTAATTCTCATGAGATCAAAAAGTTTGTAGTGATTGCAAATACACATCTAACATTTATCATGTGTGAGCTCTTGTTCTTGGCACATTTTATATGTTGATGTCATTCATCTTCGCATTCAGTCTTCATGGAAGGCAATATTATCATCATTTCCACTCTACAGATGAGAAACCTCAGGCACAGAGTTTAGGAAAGTTACTTGAAGTTACTCAGGGTTTGTAGAACTGGATGCAAACCCAGGCTGCCTCTAATTGGGAGGTAATGTTTACAACTAAGGTAATTAACCAAGGGGCATTCTTGTGGCATCACAGTGGGGGATAGTGTGTGTGGGCTTCTAAATTATTTTAGAAACATCAAAGGATTCTTAACAGATATCAAGAGTGAATGCTGCTGTGTTGATGATGTGGTATGTGTTATTAATGACTAGAAGGTTTTGTCACTGGACAAGAAACAGATATAAGATGGAAGAATTTTAAAAAAATATATTTTATATTGATTTCAGAGAGGAAGGGAGAGGGAGAGAGAGATACAAACATCAATGATGAGAGAGAATCATTGATCTGCTTCCTCCTGCACACCCCCTATTGGGGATCGAGCCCGCAACCCGTAGGACTGTAGGATAGAGATGGCAATTTTACCCTTAATCTATTTTAAGTGGTCGATGATCAGTTGTAACACTTTTTTTCTAGGCTAGACTCTTTATACTCTGGGTTTGTCATAATGAAACATTATTTTTTTTCCAGAAGTGTGGAAGAATTTAAAAAAATATATATTTTATATTGATTTCAGAGAGGAAGGGAGAGGGAGAGAGAGATACAAACATCAATGATGAGAGAGAATCATTGATCTGCTTCCTCCTGCACACCCCCTATTGGGGATCGGGCCCGCAACCCGTAGGACTGTAGGATAGAGATGGCAATTTTACCCTTAATCTATTTTAAGTGGTCGATGATCAGTTGTAACACTTTTTTTCACTGGACAAGAAACAGATATAAGATCAGGCCAGCTGGGGATCTTAACATTCTTCCATCCTGCCCTTGGCTGGAATCGAACCTGGGACCCTTCACTCCACAGGCCAGCACTCTATCCACTGAGCCAAACCAGCCAGGGCAGGATGGAAGAATGTTAAGATCCCCAGCTGGCCTGATGACTCGCTATGCCTTTCCTCTTACTGTACAGAGCCCTGGCTTGCTGCTCACGTGGTGATTAGGTTTCCTGATGTGTCGTTGTGAGGAAAACATCAGGTTCATTCGCAGCAGCAGTTAGATTGACTTTCGCAGGGACCAACTACAGTCATGTGGACAGGATTCTGTAGCTTGGTTGTCTCAGGAAAGCACCTGCCAGAGTGATCTCCATACTTAGGTATCTGAGGCAGTTTTTCTTGTAGACATACATAAACTCCCCAGGTAGTATAGGATGACACCACTTGTAATTACCATTCACTTATTACAAATGAGAAGAGGGGAAAGCAGACAAAAAAGCAACTTCAAGTGACTCTGTTCTTATAAAAAGAATTTGTATTTTGGCTAAAGAATATGTTTTTATTGATTTTTAGAGAGGAAGGGAGACAGAGAAACTTTGATTTGAGAGCGAAACATCAATTAGTTGCCTCCGGTACATGCCCCAACTGGGCAACAAACCTGAAACCTGGGAACGTGTCCTGACTAGTAATCGAACCGCAACCTTTTGGAGTATGGGATGACACTCCAACCAATGGAGCCACTCAGCCAGGGCAAGAAGAAACTTTTTTATCCCTTCTTTTTTGTTGTTGTTGTTAATCCTCCCCTGAAGATATTTTTTCCATTGATTTATTTGTTTAGAAAGAGTGGAAGGGAAGAGAGAGAGAGAGAGAGAGAGAGAGAGAGAGAGAGAGAGAGAGAGAAACATTGATGTGAGAGAGACACATCAATTGGTTGCCTCCCACATGCATTCTGACTGGGGCTGAGGATTGAACCTGCAACCCAGGTATATGCTTTTGACTGGGAATCAAAACCACAACCCTTCAGTGGACGGGCCGATGCTGTCACCACTGAGTAAAAATGACCAGGGCTCCTTTTTGTAATTAAAAAATTTTTTAATTGAGGTACAATGGACAAATAACATTATATTAGTTTCAGGTATACAACATAATGATTCAATATTTGTATAAATGGGAAATGATCACCACAATAAGTGTGGTTAATATCTGTCACCTTACATAGCTACAAAATTTCCTTCTTTCTTTAACAAATATTTATTGAATGTTTACTCTGTGCACAACATCCTGGGTTACAAAAATGTGTAAGACACCATACTATTAGGGAGCTTAACATTTTTATCATAGGAAAAGTTAAACAGTACATAGCAAGTAGATTGATGCTATAGATAAATGTGACATTTAAGTTTAGAAAAGGGAGATGGGTCTTTAGGGTCCAAACTTTAGAAATCCATCATCATCATTGTTGTCATCATCCCCATCAATATCATCACTGTCTCATTTAACCTTCAATCCCATCCCATGAGGTAGTTATTAATACTTTTTTTTTACAGATAGTAGAATTTTAATTTCCAAGGCTTTGAAATTAAGTAACTTATCCAAGTTTAACCAGCTTCAAAGAAGTAGAAGGATTAACTCTGGGTCCTTAATCACTATCATATAGCCTAAGTTATCTCTCTAATCCATCAGCAACGTTAAATAAAGTGTCTCTACTTTCAAAATACATCCCAAATGCTTCCATTCTCACCCACCCACAGCTAACGGCCTGGTTGTGCCACCCTCATCCAGTACCCGGTTGGCGCAGCAGCCTCATAACTACAATCGCCTCCTCCGCTCTACTCATCACACAGTAGCCAGAGTGCACCTTTAAAAAGACAAGTCATCCCCTTCCTCAAAGCTCTCCAAAGGCTTCCCATCACACCTGGCATAAGCTCCAATGTCATTTCTAAGGTCTGCAGGGCCCTGCAGCCACCTCTTTGTCTTCAGCTTCTAGCTGTCCCACTCTTTCCTCATTTCAGCTGTATGAGGTTCTTGCTGTTGTTTCAACACACCAAGGATGTCTGCACCTCGGAGCCTTTGACCACGCTGTCATGCTTGCCACCCATCATTCTCACTTGACTCGCATTTCTGCACGAAGGAAACCTGCTCACAGAGGTCTTTTCTGTTGTGTGTGATGGTGGAATGTTGAAGCGACCCCTGTGGTCATCATTAGGAGAATGAATGAGTAAAACACGGTAGCTGCATATGATGGGATACTAAGAATCAAGAAGAAATAGAAAACGAGTTCTCCAAACAGCAACATGGAAAAGCAAGAAAATATGGTGCTTTGTGAGAAAAGGAGGAAATAGGAAACAGCACCATATCATTTATGCAAATTAAAACCACATGACCTAACACTTCATATTCTGTGAGGAGATATACTTTCTGGAGGGCATATATCAAATATGGGGGAGGAGGAAGGGAATAGGAGAGTGAGTCACAAAAGAAAGGCCTTCTCTGGACACTTCATTGCCATTCTCTATCTCCTTAACCTGCAGAGTTCAATTTCCATATGACATTACCTAATATATTTATTGGTTAATTTGTTTATGGCGTTGCCTCCTACCTTTAGCATATAAATTGCAATGGGCAGGCTCTTTGTTCGGTTTACCAGAGTATCATCTGTGTCTAGGTCAGTGCTTAGCACAAAGTAAATGTTAAATAAATATTCATGACTGGATGAATTTATACCCCAAACCATCCTAGGAAGGGAGAGATTGACATCCCCCTTTTACAGATGAAGAAAACAAGGTTAAGTCACTTGTACCAAAATCTGTACCACACACTATGTACATGTTAGTTCTACTCTTAGTATTCACTGTAATGTGCTATCCTGGCAAGGCGAAGGCCCAAAGTTTTAATAAAGATTTCTGATTTCCAGTCCTGTGCTGTTTCCATTATATCACAGCAGTCTCCCTAACATCACATGAAAGCACCCCACATATTGAAGAGAACAGATAGCTGTATTCAACTACAGAAGTGGCATTAAAGAATGAATTATTCCCCAAGAATTTAGCTGTGTTGTTAAAACATTACAGAAAACGTTTAAAAAAGATAATACTTGCAAATATGAGCACACCAGGGATTATTCTGCAAATGTTGTTGAGAAAGTTATTACTCATCTGAGAGTGGGCAGATAACCTTTCTTATCTGACTGGCATTCGATCACTGACATTTAAAAATCCTTGATATTTTGATCTTTTCCCATGTAAATCCCAGTTTCCCAGTTTATGGTATTTTAATTAAGAAAAGGTTGATAAGAGCTCTTGATTAAAGTCAGAGTATACTTTGAAGTAATCATATTGTTACCATAAAACATATTGTGCTTGAGAGAATGATGCAGAGGAGGACCGTAAGTTACAAAAGAGCAAACTCAGGATATATTTGCCATTAAGCAGAGATAGTTAAAAGGTTTGAGGGGTTACACTTTTTAGAAGCATCATTCTTCAGCTTTCCTTTTCTCATCATTTATGAAATTTTTGAGTTTTCCACAGGTTCTTCTAATGAGCCCAAAGCTCTCCCTAATGGCCACACCGAATGTCACAGCTGACCCAGGAATAATAAGCCAGCTGAATAGTTGATTGACAGCCAGAACCCAAATCTGCAGAAACATTTCTTCAAACTAACAATGGCAGACTTTTAATTTAGTAATTCTAAGTGATCTGTCTCTACCCAGATGCTTATTTCAGATTTTGTGTATAAATAGTCAATCGACGTGGATGTGATGTTTCTGTCTCCCTCCCTGCTGACAGGTCACTGTAGACATCGAAGATGAGAATGACGAGGCACCTGTCTGCACACCCTCTCTCTATAAGGCCGTCATTTTTGACAATGTTGTTGCTGGGACAAACGTCAATGGCTTCAAACTAAACTGCCACGACAGAGATTCACAAGATTTTGAAATGCGCTTTGAGATAGTTTCTGGTGGATAATTTTATTATTTCTTTTCTTATTATTTCTTTTAATCATGAGCATATCTTAAATTGACATTAGTCGTATCCTCTTTGACATGATATAATCTTGGAAATAACTATGTTTATAAATGTTAAGCTATTTCATATCTATGGCATTAAGTTTCTCCAAGGAACCCTTTTCACTTCCATACATCCAATTTAATGCCTCTTGTGGAATATCATTGATTTTTTTAAATCCTCACCTAAGGATACTTTTCCATTGATTTTTAGAGAGAGTGGAAGAGAGAGGAAAAGACAGGGAGAAATATTGATGTGAGAGAAATACATCAATTGGTTGCCTCCTGAACGTGCCCTGACAAGGGCACAAGCTGGTGAGGAGCCTGCAACCGAGTTATGTGTCCTTGACAGGAATCGAACCTGGGACCCTTGGGTCCACAGGCCGACGCTCTATTCACTGAGCCAAACTGGCTAGGGCGATCTATCATTGATTTCAATGACACTTGACAATGAAGAGACTTTGGATCTGCATGGGAAACACTGCTGGTTAAGTTACAAGGAACTAAAGCTGTTGTCCTTGTGCTGGCTGAAAACAGCAGCCCCCTTTCCATGTGATAGTGATACAGATTCTCTAGGATAGATGTTTTCAGCTGTATTATTGTTGGATTCACAGAGGTCCATATCAACTTTGGTCATAAGATGACATATGGGAGAAACTCATTGGAGACCAAATATGTAGTAAAAGTTGGGGAGTTGAACTGGCAACCTCTGGTGCACAGGACGACACCCAACCAACTAAGCCACACCGGCCAGGGCACTTCTCTCTTGCTTTCACCTTTGCCCATTTGCCTCAGAGTCAGGTAGGAGGACCCAGCAGGAGCCCTCGTACCTCAGTACCGTTGCCCAGGCCTCAGGATTTCCATGAGATCTTCTGATTACAGCCCACCATGGTTACAACCAAGTAATCTAGCCCCCAATGGCAGTCATAGATGTCTAGAGAGCTTAGTGAATCTAGAGAGCATGGTCTAGTAGAAGTAGCATGATCAGATAGGTCCAGACTGAGGAAGATCATAAAATGATTAGATGAGAGGTGTGAAAGATAGAATAAAATCCTCAAAAGGAGAGGAAAGCTGGAGTAGGGGCATGCTTTTACATAGTAGAAAATTTTGGATATATATATATCGAAGTGATTCCTGGGTGTCAAAGTTTGCATTAATTCATTCCACTATTCAGTTACAAATCACCATTCTTTTTATCCTTGAACTGTATGAGAGTTACTGTGTAAATAAAATATTTTATTAAGCCCCCCCCCCCAAAAAAAAAGAATTAGGAAAATTTGTGCCACATAGTATGTATGCTAGTATGTTAGTTCTACTCCTAGTATTCACCTGTAATGTGCTATCCTACTGCAGGGTGTAAAACAAACAAACACACACACACACACACACACACACACACACACACACACACACACACACACAAAGATGGGTACACAAGAAGGTACAATATAGATATGAATCTTATATTCATAGAACTCATTGTTCATTGAATGAGTGGTAAGATCAGTAATTATAAAATTACAAAGTATGAAAAGTTCTATTAAGGAAAATTACTGGGTATCATGAGACAGTATAACAAGGAGAAGTTCCTAAAGTATGGAGGTCAGACCTGCTGTCATGTACCTGAAAGAACAGGAGTGTGGATGTCAGTAATCACCTTGACAATTCCTTACAAGGACTAGTTCCATGTCTGCTTCTCTTGCTGGATGGTGGGGGTACTATGTGCATGTTGTTTTACAACAGTGTCTCCAGGGCCATTGAAACTGGACTTGAAACTGAGTAGGGGCTCAATAGATATTTGTGGTCTGACTGGCCCATTTGATATTGATCTAGACTAAGCAGACAGTGGCAATAAAATTTCTCTGAGTGGGAGATAAAGGAAGGGGAAGCAATTAAGGCAGAGTAATTTGATAAGTCTGATGCTTGCTGACCTTATATGGAGATAAGACTCATGTTCTTAACCTTTAAAATTTTTCTAACCAACTGAATTTATTACTTACTTGACTTCAATTTATTATAAGCCTTGTATAGATGTATGGATTCATAGACCAATGGAAATTTTATTTATTTATCTATCACTATTGTGTTTCAAAAGCTACCTATGACAGTTAGAGGAGACCTTTTAACATATCTCAAAATAATTTTTCAATTATCCCTTTTAAAGGAAATGAGAACCATCACTTTGGATTTGACCCAACTCGAGGTTCAAATACTCCAAAATTAATTGTGAAGAACGCTTTTCACTTTGAATCTGGAGCTGAATTGCAGCGGCAGTACCATCTCGTGGTCCACATAATCGACGACAACCTGAAATATGGCAAAGCCACCAAGCCTAGGACAGGCACTGCTATTATAGATATTTATGTGGCACGGGCCAGTGTGCCACCTCCTGCCACCACCAGTTCTGAAGTAAAGAGTTATGGAATTTAATTTGGGTCTCTGTGTGGGAAATATTCTCTTGTAAATTCAAGTTTCATCAAGAAAGGCTAGCAGGCTATGTAGGGCATCACCTTCACCCGAATGCCTTTCCACTTGCTCACTCCCCCACCCACCCAACAGGCAACATTTTATAGTGTGCATCCCTGAATATAAACTGTGCGTATAAACCGTGGGCGACAGAGAGTTTGTGATAATTGCAGGTGGAGCACAGAGGACCCCCAAGGAACTAATTATGTCTAAATGGTCTGAAAGCCCGGCCCACCGGAAAGGCCCACGGGTCAATGAAATCTACCAGTTAAATATCTCTACAAATCGGCACTTTTAAATGTTATTCTCTGTTGGCCATATTATTCATAGTAATGGGCACCTACCATGTGCCAGGCACTGTAGTACATGTGTTATCTTCATCATTTCATCTAATGTTTGACCCGAGCCTGTGAAGTTTAGCAGACCCTTTAGTATTTTGTGATCTCAAAAACAGAGCAGTAAAGCCTCTGCAGGATCCCAGAACAGCTTCAGAGCCTCCCAAGGAGAAAGCCTGTGTGGTTAGTGTGTTATTGTCTTCTATCCTTTGAAAGCCAGTCCTTTTTTTTACAACATGGATGATAAATCTTTCCACCAGAATCTTTGATTTTTATGAAAACACTCTTCTCTCAAGCTGCACAAAAGGGTTTTATCCTGTGTGGAGTAGATAATAGAGGCGTACAAGCCTTAAAAACCTCAGGTGCCATCTAGTTCAACCCCTTGATTTTCCAGATGAGAAAACTGCAGTCAAGACGGGAAATGTGGTCATTGCATACAGTTCAAGTCTGCAGATCCTTAAACTGGTGCCTTCTCTGGGCATGGGTGTTCCTCAGTATCACCTGTGGGTTTTACAAAAATCCACATATCTGGGCCAATTCCCCACTGTCTGTATGGGACCACGGCTCCATACTGATGCTCATTTGTAAACAGATGCCCTCTGAAAACATAAACTAATGCTCTGTTTGCTTTGAAATGCTGTTTCCCAGCAAAGAAAAGGCCTGACCATCGTGTACACAGCCATCAACACATACACATCCAGTGGCTGGTACATTCCTTTCATCTTCACTCTGATGGCTGTTTTCTCTGCCGGGTTGGTTTCCTGGGTATGTTTCCTGCTCTGGAGATATGGAAACACCATGCAATGCTGTCAGAAAACGGCCAAGGAAGTCTCCAAGCCCAAACCCAAGTACGTGGTTTTTCTTTCTAAGCTTCTGATGTAAAGAGTTGAAATCCTTTGGTGATGCTACACTGAGGGCTTCTGCCTAAGAGCCCTGTGAGGGGCACAGAGGAACGTACTTGGGAAACAAAGCATGACGGTCCCTTTCCGGCTCCAAACCTGCTCTAACAGCGTATCTTTGGGGTCTACCTTAGAGCCCCTGAAACACATTTTCTGTGAGAATAGATTTTAAACAAGTCAATTTGTGAGCAGACAAGCCAAACAACTCCCATGTTATTTTGAGCATGCATCATGGGCAGGTGTGTGACAGCCACCGGGGGACTATGGACAGGTGGTAAGTCCAGGTGCCCTCGCCACACTTGCTTTGAATCTCTGTGAAACTGGGCAGATGCCAAAGAAATGGAGAAAATGCAGCTGCTTTCATCACCATCCTAAATAGTTCATCAGGGAGCAGAATACCATGGCCTCCAAAATAGAGTTGATTATGAGTTTTTATTAACTAAGCAGAGATCATTTATGACTCAGCGACGGGAGGTGGTGATGGTTAATGAGATTAGTTCGCCATACAGAATTGTTTTAAAAATTGGGAATAAGAGAGATGTGGTAATAGCCAGGTGCTGCAAAAAATGATTTTTTTTGCCATGTGGTAGCATAATGAAGCTGATATTTTGTCCAATTTTCTTTTCATACAGGGGAATAAAGTATATTGCAGGTAAGATACATATTGCTCATTGTCATATGATTATTATGAATTGTGTGATTTTGAAAAGCCACTCATTAGATAGATACCTGCCATTTATTTATTTGTTTGTTTGTTTATGTATTTGTTGAACAGGAGATAGAAATCAAATGGAAAAGATTGTTATGGAAAACAGAAATAAAAAACTAGAAGTATTAACAGTAAGTACATTTTTATGAGCCCTCCATAGTTAGAGGAAAGAGGACTACAGTTTCTCTATAATTATTGTTCAATAAAAAGTTTTTCCATGAAAACATATGGTAAATCTACTCAGGCATCATAGAAAGGAAATAAAATTATTTCAATGTATCAGCTTCTGTTGAATTACAAAAATGGGGTTTCAGATCCAGTCTTAGAATCTCGCTTAGGTCCAATTTTGCTGCTAATATTGTATGTGTATTCAGCAAAAACAACATTATTTACTATTGCTTAAAAATAAGATCTGCTTTTTTACAACATGGTGGTGTTAGGTAAGTAAATAAGTACATCAAAAAAGGAAAAAAATCTAGATTTGAAAATAGATTACATATTTAATAAAGCTGAATAAGGCCTTCAATCCTGGGATTTCTAGCAGGTAGTAAAATCTATACCCTGGAGTATTGAAATCTTTAAATTGGCTGATACTCACTCATTAACGGATCCACGTCAACAACTGTACAAGGGTAAGGCTGTTCCAGGAAGTAGACATGTGAAGCAGAACAAGAAGGAATTTTTTTAAAAAAAAATATTTTTTATTGATTTCAGACAGAAAGAGAGAGAGAAACATCAATGATGAGAGAGAATCATTGACTGGCTGCCTCCTGCACACCCCACACTGGGGATGGAGCCCACAACCCAGGCATGGTCCTTGACTGGAATCAAACCCGGGACCCGTGAGTCCACAGGCCGACACTGTGTCCGCTGAGCCAAACCGGCCAGGGCAAGAAGGCATTTTTTAGTCTCCATCTCCCTTTTCTCTCTCCACCTGCTGCCCCTTTAACAACAGGCTTGTCTGCCTGAGTCCTGACTGACCATGGCATTGTTTCATGAGCCCGTTCTCTTTCCTTGCTCTCGCCCCTGCGTCTTCCTTTATGAAACGGACGCCAGCCAAGCACCTCTGCTGGTGAGTGAGGGCTGGCAAAACGACAGTGCGGACTGGGTGGCGTAAACAACAGACTTCTATTTTCTCCCAGTTCTAGAGGTTCGAAGTCTCAGGGGAACGTCAGCAGGTTTGGTGTCTTCTGAGGTCTCTCTGCACGGCTTGCCTTCTCTCTGTGTCCTCACATGGTCATTTCCCAGCTCTTTGGTCTGTGTCCTAACCTCTGTTCTTATAGCCACACCAGTCATACTAGATTAAGGCCCGCCAGCATGACCTCATTTTACCTTAATCACCTATTTCCAGGCCTTATATTTACATCTAGTCACATTCTGAGGTGCCGGGCATTAGGGCTTCAACATATGAAGTCTGAGGGAGCACAAGTCAGCCCTAACATTTCCCATTCACGATAAGAGACTTCACATCAGTAAGAAGATCTGAGTTGAGGGAGGGCATGGCGGGCAGACTGATGTGGGGGCTGGGGCTGGGAGGAGACAAGAATAGCGGGACATTTTTGAACCAGGGCTGCTAGCTCTGTACATAAGAAAAACAAGGTAATTTATAAGAAGTCACCTGCTCAAAGTACTCAACACTTGTCAAAATTAATTTTATCAAGCTGACTTTATTGCTGATATTTTGTGTGTTGTTTTTTTTAAAAGGAAACCATTGTGTATGAAACTATATTTGATGGAGAAGCCATTGATCCAGGTATGGTGCTGAAGTATCTTTAAATTAAGCCCATTTTGCCTATTTGGATGCTAAGCTATGTGAATAAATTATTTATTGTGCTTTGCATAATGAGACTCTGTACTAAAGCAAACCATTCAAGGTCCAGGCAGGTAAAATAAATGACCAAAAGGTGCCATATAAGACAGTTCAGTCATCAATGGCGGTTGATGCTTGGGAGCCATAACTATTATCGGGCTCCATCAAATTATTGCCACATTGGGTATGGGCCTGGAGTTGCCAGAATTCTGATGCTTAAAAAGAAGCTGGAAGTCTAAATTTTTACATGAAATTTGCCCATTTTTAAATGTAGGTAAGTAGTTCAATTAAAACAAACTCCATTTTCCAGGCCAAATAAAACACTTTTCCCCCCTCCTGGTTACTGTTGTGTAAACTACCCTGAGACTTACTGGCTTAGAACAATAACCATCTTATTATATCTCAAAATTTTGTGGGTCAAGAATTTGAGCAGGTGTCACCTGGGCAATTCATTGGCTTTATTGTATTAAAAGGAACTTCATTGGCAGCTGGTGTCGTCTGGTGGGTCTGAAGTGGCTTAATTACATGCCTGACAACTTGGTAGGGGTAGTTGCATGGTTAGGCTCAGGTGGGTCCCAGTTACTCTTTAAAAATTAAAAAAATTTAATTACAGTTGGCATTCGATATTATTTTATATTAGTTTCAGCTGTACAGCATAGTGGTTAGACAATTATATAATTTACGAAGTGATTCCTCTGATAATTCAAGTATCCACTTGGCATCATACATAGTTATTATAATATTATTGACTATATTCCCTATGCTGTTCTTTACATCCTCATGACTATTTTGTCACTACCAATTTGTACTTCTTAATCCCTTCCCCTTTTTCACGCAGCTCCCTAACCCCCCTCCCATCTGGCAGCCCTCATTTTGTTCTCTGTATCTATGGGTCTCTTTCTGTGTTTGTTCATTTCTTTTATTCTTTAGATCACATATAAGTGAAGTCATATGGTATTTGTCTTTCTCTGTCTGACTTATTTAACTTAAGGCAATACCTTCTAAGTCCATCCCTGTTGTCATAAATGATAATATTTTATTCCTTTTTATGGTCGATGAATATTCCATTATATATGTACCACATTTTCTCTATCCACTCATCTATTGATGGAACTTGGATTGCTTCCATATCTAGGTTGTTGTACATAACATTGCAGTGATCATAAGGGTGCATATATCTTTTCAAATTAGTGTTTTGGGTTTCTTTGGAAATACCCAGAAGTGGAATTTCTGGGCCATAGGATAGTTCTATTTTTAATTTTTTGAGAAACCTCTGTACTTTCATAGTGGCTACATCAATGAGCCATGTCATCAACAGTGCACAAGGGTTCCCCTTTTTTTTCCACCACTCAGCAACACTTGTTTGTTGATTGATTGATGATAGCCATCCTGACAGGTGTGAGGTGATAGCTCATTGTGGTTTTAATTTGCATTTCTCTGACGTTTAGAGATGTTGAGTATCTTTTCATATATCACTCCTCAGGGGGATCTCAGCAGATGCGCTAGCCCTCTGATTAGCAACTGCCACACCTGGGCATGGGGCCAGCCTGTTTCAGGTCTCTACCCCTCCTACCAGTCTCTATGTGGCTTCTTCATATCCTTAGTGATAGGACTCCTGTTCAGCTAGTCTTCAGATGGTTTTCCAGATGGATTATTCTATAATTTAACTTCATGGGAAGAGGTGAGAGTAGTGGCTATGCACTTCACCATCTTGACTGGAACCTCCCACTTATTCTTCATGTAACCTCAGGGCCTCTTCATGTCATCTCTTTAAGCAGGGTTAATTGAACATCTTATGTATCAATTTAGATCTCTCAGATGGAGTTCCAAGAATAGGAAGGTAAAATTGCCAGTTTTATACCCACCACATTCTATTGGTTAATCCAGTCAGTTTACCCAGATTTCAAGAGAGACACATATATTACACCTCACAAGGAATGAGTGTCAAAGTATTTGTGACCATCTTCGATTAGCCACAACATATATAGGCCATATGAATCATGGGTTGGCAATTCCTGGTTTAAGATTTAGATCGTATGAACCTTGAAATTACATAGCAGACCATAGATCAATTTTATAAAACATTGCAGAAGCTTTTCTTTTTTCTATGCATTTCTTCTCTAAAGAAGGGGCAGGAACAGGAAGGTATGAATAAAGCCCTGGATGTACATTAGAGGATTTGGGTTTGAGTGTTGACACAACCACTAACACTCCGTGTGAACCTGGACAAAGTACTTAATTTATCTGAGTCTTCCTTCTCCCAGCTGAAAAATCAGCATGATTCTGTGGACTTTGCTTGTTAAATGGGATGATTGTGATGGTTAAGCATGAATGTAATGAATGTAAAAATCATTTTGTAAAGGGCCATTCACACGAGGTATCAGTCACAAAAGACTCATTGATACTATAAGAGCTTATAACATTTTACACCAAGTTAAAATCGCATAGCTCTGGGTGTCTTGGTGTGAAATTATTGATCTTCATTACTGAGAGCCAAGCTCTCCATAACGAAACATTACCACTTACAGTACATCGAAAACATGCTGCTTCTGTCCTGATGTATATGTTAATTAACTGGGCTTTGAGGAGTTCCAGTTTCCAGGAATTTTTTAAAAGCATGTGTAGCCGAAACAGGTTTGGCTCAGTGGATAGAGCGTTGGCCTGTGGACTAAAAGGTCCCAGGTTCGATTCCGGTCAAGGGCATGTACCTTGGTTGCGGGCACATCCCCAGTGGGGGGTGTGCAGGAGGCAGCTGATCGATGTTTCTAACTCTCTATCCCTCTTCCTTCCTTTCTGTAAAAAATCAATAAAATATATTAAAAAATAAAATAAAAGCATGTGTAAGCTCTTTTTGAGTGCTCTGATGCCCAATATGCCCTGTCCCATTTAATCCTCACAACAACCCTATAATGAAGTGCCATCATGGTCCTCATTTTACTGACATGAAACAGTCTCAGAGAGGGCATGGCATTTATTTAGGATCACATGGCTTTCTTTCCTTTCAAGAAAGGAAGAAAAGAATTGGTTGAGCTCTTTAAAGAGAATAAATCTTAATTATGGTAGAACAGAGGCAGATGAGGAGGAGCTAGGTGGATACTTGGCTAGAAGAGCAGTGAGGAGACTGTTGTGTGCCTGCAGCGGGTGGGATGTCTTGTACCAGACCTCCTGGTGGAAGAATTGCAGTGGCTGCAGCAGACCTTCAGGATCTTCTCCTGGTTCTTTTTCTACTTAACCATTGTTATTGAAAATAATAAAAACCACATTTGATATTTCTTGCTTTTCTCTAAAATTTTTTTAAAATGTGTATTTAATAAATACCTGTTTAGTACTTGCAATGTGGCAAGCTGATGCAAAGCACTTTATAATTATTAACCTATTTAATCTTTTATTGTGTTAAATATACATAAAATAAAAAATTTAACTGTTTTTAATTCTACAGTTCTGTGGCGTTAAGCACATTTATATTGCTGGGCAACCATTACCCCTGTCTATCTCCAGAATTTTTCATCTTCCCCAACTGAAACTTTGTACCCATGAAACACTAACTCCTCATTCCCTCCTCCCCTCTGCCTCTGGAAACAACCATTCTATTTTCTATCTCTATGAATCTGACTAGTCTAGGAACTTCCTATAAGTGGAATCATATAATATTTATCCTTCTGTGACTGTTTTATTTAACTAAACACAACCTCTTCAAGGTAGAATGTGTCAGAATCTCCTTCCTTATTAAGACTGAATAATGTCCATTGTAAGCGTGTACCACATTCTTTATCCATTTATCCAGCAATGGACATGTGGATTACGTCCACCTTTTGGCTATGAATGCTGCACTATCACCTATTTAATTTTAACATTATTCCTTGTACACTGACTTTGTGCAGTTGCAGGCTTATTACAAGATATAATTAGGATACTTCTAGTATCAAATCATAGCAAATATTTGTTGAGTCTTAGTATGGTGAAAATGCTTTTACCTGAATTCTTCATTCTCATAACTATTTCTGAGGTAGTGACTATTATTATGATCTTCAGTTTTACAAATGACAAAACTGAGGCACAGAGAGACAAGATAACTTCCCCAGAATTACAGTTTAGTGAGAAGAAAGAGTCAAGATTAAAAGCTAGTCAGTCTGACATGAACCTTCATCCTAACACTAGTCATGACCTCTCCTGCCAATGGCCTGGGAGAACCAGTACATTGATACACCCTGGGCCCTAGGTTGCTCCATTTTACAAGACACACCAACACATGCTAATGTGGTCTAATGAAGATAATAAACTCTTGTGGTCACTTTTCCCCATTCAGAATTTGACTGATATTCATTGTCTTTGATCTTCTCAATACTGAGGACATAGTTATTGTGTTTAGACCAATGCACTTGGCTTATTTTGAAAGTGGGTAGCTGATGGTTGATTACTCAGCAACTTAGTCTTCAAGTTTCCACATGCACAGCTGAGTGATGGTACAGATGCTTGGTGGTGGGAGGTACTTGTCAGGGTTGTGCGTTGTCCACCCTAGCACAGTGGCCCTGGCAGACGAAGAAGCACCTTCAACGAATGGATTTTTTGATGCTGACTCAGCACATTGAAGTGTTATATGACACAGAAGAGAACTATTTTATTTATTTATTAATTATTATTATTATTATAATTTTAATCCTCACCAGAAGATATTTTTCCATTGATTTTTAGAGAGAATGAAAGAGAGAGGAAAAGACAGAGAGAAACATCAATGTGAGAGAAACACATCGATTGGTTGCCTCCTGCTTGAGCTCCAACCAGGGCCTGGGACAGGGAGGAGCCTGTAACCAAGTACATGCCCTTGACTGGAATAGAACCCGGGACCCTTTGGTCTGCAAGCTGATGCTCTATCCACTGATCCAAACCGGCTAGGGCAGAAGAGAACTATTTTAAAATAAAAACAAGTTTTGCAATATGTATTCAGACATACCGTCATTTACCTAATGTTCTGTGGAACCCAGAATATGATACATACGGCATTGTCTTATTCAAAAAGTCTAATCACAGTAAAAGAAGATATGGCCCCTTCCCCTAGGTGGTCAGTAGCTGGACTTCCTGGGTTCAAATCTAGGCCTCATTGGCAAGTTACTTAACATCTTCATGCCCAGTTTCCTCATCTCTAAAATGTGGCTCATAACATATACGTATGTCACAAGGATGTTACAGTAGATTAAATAATTAGCATATGAAAGCAGAGTCTGGCATGTAGTAAATACTTTAGGAGTAAGCTATTATGTATTATTGCTGTTATTATTATTATATTTATTTACTAGAGGCCCCAGTGCATGAATTCGTGCACAGGTGGGGTCCGGCCAGCCCACCCAGAACAGGGCCAATCAGGGCTAGGCCGACTGGGGTTAGGGGACACGGGAGGTTGGCTGGCCAGCCTTGCCCCACAGTCGAACTCCTGGTTGAGGGGACAATTTGCATATTTGGCTTTTATTATATAGGATTATATCCTAGACACCTAAGAAACAACAATTTGTTGAATTTTTACTCTATCAGGCCCTATTTACCCTGTTTCTTTTCTCTTGTATATTACTATATTTCATTATTATTTCTATAAAGCATTGGTAGATTAAACCTCAGACACTGTGTAAGGCACCCACCTCACTTGAGGGAAAATTTAAACAATAATTTGACTTGCTTTCTAAAAAATGTTTGATTTTAAAATAATTAGATTCCCAAGAAATTGTGTGTGTGTGCGCGCGCGCGGGCACACACACACACACACACACACACCCCACAGAGAAGTACTTTATACCCATCACCTAGTTTCTCCCAAAGGCAACATTTTCTAAAGCTACAGCACCAAACCCAGGAAACTGACACTGGTCAATGAACTGGACTGCAGATTTGGTCAGTTTGGGCATGCACTTATTTTTTTATGTCTGTGTGAATAGTTCTGTGACATTTAATCACCTATATAGATTTGTATGATCACTACCATGGTTAAGATAAAACACCATTCTTCCACCAGAGAAGATATCTCTAGTGATTTCACATGCAATTTTTAATGCATGTGAAATCACACACTGCTTCAAGTTTTGCTTCTCATTTTCCCTTTGGTAACAGAGCAAGACTTGAAAAGACAAACAGCTTGTCACTACTGACTATATAGCAAATGCTCAGTAAACACTTTGTGGGATGAACCAATGCTTTGTGAGTTCATTATAATCTACGTTCTTTGTGTTTTGTGTTCTCCCCACAGTCTCTGGGAATGTGTATGAATATAACAGCAGAACAGGTGCACGAAAATGGAAGAAGTCCCCCAGGCACCAGGAGGCATCCTTGGCGAGCATGTATGCCCTCCCTGAACCCCACCTTTCTGAGGAGTCCACGTCCTTAAGAATTCCCATGCAGGACTAGCACTTCATGTGTGGCTGAATGGTTGCTGTTTAGGTGTGTGTCACTCTCATGGCAATTTTTTTCCTGGCTATTTAATTAAATGGCAGATGTGAGGCCAGCTGCTTTGTTTATAGCTTTCTGGAATCCTCTAGTTTAGGGCATCAGGGTGAGGACAGCAGGACTGGTCAACCCTGAGTCTCTAAATAGCTTTGCTGAAAACTAGAGACTAAACTGATGCATGTTCACGGCCTGACTTTGCCCAGTGGAAGGTGTGCTTGTTACGACTGGAGGCTGTTTTGCTCACTGCTACAGCCCCAGCACATGCTTGGCACAGTGGGGACTCCATACTTATTTAGTGAATAAATGAATTTGAGTATATAAATCCAGATCTCTCGCCTTTAATTCAAATTGCTTATTACTCCTATGTCTTACAAAACAGAAATGGGAATTATCTTTAGAGAAGAACTTTTTTGGTTTCTAGTAGTCATAAGAAACAAAGAATTTTTTTTCCAGCATTTTCAAAAAGCACAATTGATCCTGCTTTTACATTGCTTTTTGTAGCACTATGGAGAACGAATCCCAGAAGCTTTAATTATTATTACTGATGACTTGCCAGGAAGATGTAGGCATCCAACCTTTTGAGAACTATGTACTCAGACAAATAAGTTTTAAGTACACATGTGATCTCCCTCTTGGGTATCAGAAGACACATGGTAGCAGGAGACCAGAGCAATGTTGATGGTAGAGACTAAATCCACATTTAACCCAAAATAGAGTTCAACATGGGATATATTTTTAAAATTATTATTATTTTCTTTTGTTAATCTTTACCCAAGGATATTTTTCCATTGATTTTTAGGGAGAGTGAAAGAGAGATGGAAAGACAGAGAGAAACATCGATGTGAGAGAAACACATCAATTGGTTTCCTCCTGCATGCAGCCCTATCGGGGCTGGGGAGGAGCCTGCAACCAAGGTGCATGCCCTTGACTGGAATCGAACCCAGGATCCTTTGGTCCACAGGCCGATGCTCTACCCACTGAGCCAAACCGGCTAGGGTGACATTGGATATTTTCATAATAAATCTTATTCAAAGCAAAAGCACACCATAAGCAATGACTTTGAGTCAGAGGATTATGGGGGCTTGGATGGTCAGAAACATCCTGATGTTGATGCCCCTTTGCATGTGTGCACACGGATGATCTCTTCTCTGCCCTGGGACACCTCACCCGCCCAAGAAGAGAGAGCACCTGGACATAAACAGGCTAATTTTCCACTTATGTCTAACCCCTTTGGTCAATCCTCAGGGGCACTATGGTGTGGGGGACATCGGTGGATTTGAAGTCAGGAGCTTGGACAAGTAGAGTAGCCTCTTTGAAAGTCAGTTTTCTTCTTCAAGACTATGTACAATCATCAATATATACAATTCCCCCTGCCCCATTTCTGTCTCATCATTTTGTTGTGAGAAACAACATAAAAGAATTGAGATTCTACATTTGGCAGTGCTTTTTAAACTGTAAGTATTATCTCTAGGTGTTAAACAGGATTGGTTTCATTAAGTCAAAACTGGCCAGCGAGGGAGCAGTGGCTTGGAACACAGTGAGGGTTACTCCATGGTTCTAAGCAATCTATGTTGGAATTGGTTGGTAATTAGCTTCACAGCTTTTGTGAAGGAGTAGACTGCCTTGTTCCAGATGGCATGACAATTCTCCACCAGGGAGAGACTGAAGACTGGGAAAACACTCTCCCCTCTCCAGAAAGACTCTCGCTGGATCAATTACGATTAGATGGATGTAGACATGTGAGTCTCCATCTGCCACCACCTGAACTTTTAAGAAAAAAACCCCAAAGCATTTATAAACTTCCTTCTCAAAGTCTGGATTGGATCAATTAGTATTGTGTCTGCCTGTGCCAAAACCAAGAAAAATTGGTACATTGTTTTTACTTTGCGTTGTTGAGTTGTTTTGGGTCTGTTTCAGATCTGGCCAAGAGATAATGTATGCGCTGGAGACAATGCGCCTGGGGGTAGGGTGGGAAAGGTAACTGTGTGAGAGGGGGGTTGGGGGGCGGGCGGAGCTGAAGAAGGCTGCTCTCTGGGGCAGGACCCTGGAATTTGACCTGTTTTTTGGTTCAAAATCAATTTGCCTCCAAACTCTAGATGCTCTTTTCTGTTTTACCACCAGGCTCCAATTTAACAGTAATGATGGGATTCATTTCCTGAGGCTGCCTTAACCACATAGCACAGACTTGGTGGCTTAAGCAACAGCCCTTGATCCTCTCACAGTTCTGGAAGCCAGAATTCTACATGTTGGCAGGACCACACTCGCTCCGGAGGCTCTAGGGGAGAACCTGCCACTGGCCTCCTCAGCTCCTGGTGGCTGCCCTGGTGTCCCTGGGCTTGTGACTGCCTCCCTCTAATCTCCGCCTTTCACGTCACTTTCTCCTCAATGTGTCTGTCACATATCCCTCTACTCCACTCCTATAAGGACATTTGTTTCTGATACAGGGCCCCCTGGATAATTCAGGGGGATCTCCCCATTTAAAGCTGCAAAGACTTTCCAATAAGATCATGTGCCCAGGTTCTAGGGGTCCGGACACCGACATATCCTTTTTTGGGTTACCATTCTACAAACTATAGTGACTTCAAAAGTCTTTAATATGGGATATAAATTAATGCTATCTTTCTATGAACAATGTGACCATTTTAGTTTGTTTAAAAATATTTGAGTGCCTAGTCTTTGCCAAGAATATTTTAAGGCCTTTAATCAATAAAAATGCAAGTGCCTTTGACCTGGTAATTTTATTGCTTGAAATTTCCCTGTAGGCAGGTTTACAAAAGGTCTATGAGTTTTTTGTGGATGATTGCTCATGGTAATGCTGTTTGTAAGAGAAAAACAACTGAATAGAATCAAAGTATCCATTTAATAAGGGGGTTGGTTGGAAAATCACATCATGTCCAAATTATATTAAAAAATTAGGCATATATTGATATGCAAGATATATTAAGTGATCATGGAGGATAACCTACAGAGTTCATTAATCTAAATAAATAAGCATCTATGTAGATATATATGCTGGCATATGCATAGACTTGGGGGCAGTGAGAAGTCGTAGGAACTGTTAAAAGTGATTACCTTTTGCAGCAAGTCTGGGGAGGAAATGCAAAGGATGAAGGAAGATTTTTCCTTTCACTGTTTCTGAACCATTGAATTTTCCAATTTTCTTTGTACATATTTTTATTTTTAATAATATAGGTAGGTATTATCTGGTGGTGAGAATTTAGGACATTTATTTATTTTCTAATACTTTATTCTGGAATTTTTAAGAGGTCTGAGGCTTTTCTTCAAATCAATTTGAAACTGTTCAGAGCTGTCTACCGCTTGGGATAGTTTCTTCCTGATTTGTATAATTATTGTTGCTTTTCCACCAGTCTTGGTTTCCCCTTTTGAAATGGAAATGGATTATTTTCATGTTGGGTTTCCAGGATTTAGTAGCTAAATCTCTTATCTTTTCCTCTCATCATTTCTAACTTATTGAATCATCACTCTGCTGTTAGAAATTTCTTTCATGTGGTATTCTGGGTCACTAACTTCGATCTCGCCAGTTTCAATTTCTCCTCATCTACTGATTTTTTAAGATCATATTTTTAGTCACAGGAAGATGTGTGTGTGTGTATGAGTGTGCATGAATGAGTGTGTATATGTGTGATTGTGTGTGTGTGTGTGAATACTAGTATATGGGTGTATGTGAATATATGGATGTGTGTGTGTGTGTGTGTGAGTTGTGAGTGTATGAGTTTGTGTGGTGTATTAGTGTGAATGTGTGTGTGTATATAGAATGTGTGCACACATGCACATTACACATTAATCTAACTCATCTATTCTTTTAAAAAATATACATTTTATTGATTTCAGAGAGGTAGGTAGAGGGAGAGAAAGATAGAAACATCAATGATGAGAGAGAATCATTGATTGGCTGTTTCCTGCACATCCCTCACTGGGGATGGAGGCTGCAAACCCAGCATGTGCCCTGACCTGGACTAGAACCATGACCCCTGGTTCATAGGTTGAAGCTCAACCACTTAGCCACGCTGGCCGGGCCGTCTTATCTATTCTTGTTGAAGTTGTCCATTTCAGTAAAAGTCTGTTCGGAATATTTCATTTTCTTCTTTGGGTTCCATGGATCCCTTAGGCTCTTGGGCCCCTTGGGCTTCCTGTAATTTTTTCTGTCAGCGTTGGGCTGCGGTCGAGTTGCCATGGACATATGGGAGGCCCTGGAGGAGGCACCGCTGTCTCCCCGCATGTGGGCTGATGAGACAGCAGAGGAGCCAGGGGCTTTCTCGTGACGACAGGCCTTTGCTTGCCCTTTCAGCTCCAGGGACAGAGGAGCCTTGCCCAACCCTGTCATTGCTTCTGCACATTTTTGTGGGCCAGGGAGACATGGCCTCTCCTTATTGGCGAACTTCCCATCTCTCTGGCAGGAGGAGGGGTCCAGGGAGCTGGGTCTCCAGAAGTGTATCCCAGACCCATGCACTGTGGCTCTCCTATGCTGGTCCTACAGTTCTCTTCTGGTTCAGAGGGGAGGAAATCTCAGAGACTTTCAGTCGCTCTCTCCATTCGGATCTATATACCCACCTGGAGCTGCCCCAGCCAACCTACAAGTGCACGAATCCATCCTGGAAGAGCAGAATGGCCCAGCCTATGCAGCCTGGTAGGCTGACCTTCAGCTGACCCTCACACACGTGAACTCCAACAATATATGCTTGTTGGAGGATAACCTACAGAGTTTTCATTCATATGAATAAATAAACATCTATGTAGATATATGTGCTGGCATAAGCATAGACGTGGGGGCAGTGAGCAGTCATAGGAACTGTTAAAAGCGATTACCTTTTGCAGCAAGTCTTGGGAGGAAATGCAAAGGATGAAGGAAGATTTTTGTTGTTCGAAGCCTCTGGCTTGTTTCACAGCAGCAGCTAACTGATACCAGAAAGAAGGTGGATGCTATCCTCTTATATTTACCTCTATACTTAAAAACATATGCACAAAAGTGTTATTTTAAAAAGTGAGACACATGCTGAAACTGGTTTGGCTCAGTGGATAGAGCGTCGGCCTGCGGACTCAAGGGTCCTGGGTTCGATTCCGGTCAAGGGCATGTACATTGGTTGCGGGCACATCCCCAGTAGGAGGTGTGCAAGAGGCAGCTGGTCGACGTTTCTCTCTCATCGATGTTTCTAGCTCTCTGTCCCTCTTCCTTCCTCTCTGTAAAAAATCAATAAAATATATTAAAAAAATAAATGAATAAAAAAGTGAGACACAAGAATATATTGAAAAGATGGAAAAGAGAGAGCTAATGTAAATGTCTTTAAGATGAATTTGTAGAACCTCAGAGTTACTAGTAAAAGGATCACTGGACTGAAGATAGGAGCTGTGACCTCCCTACAGTTCCATTCCATAGTGCCTGGCCCCAGAGAGGGGGCCAACAAATACTTATTAAATAAAACACCTTTGTGATGGAGATACCTTTCACTGAGGAAGATCTGAGTTTAACTCAGTCACCAAGAGGTGGCACCATATGGCTTGACACCTGGACCACCTAAGCTATGCACACCTGGATAGGTTCTAGACACATTTCCATTGCTCAGTCCCTTTCAAATGTATCCCGTTCCAGTCCTCCTGAATAGAAAACCATATACATTCCTTCCTCTTTTGCCCTCTAAACATCCACATTCTTTAAATAAACACTCAGCAGCCTAAATAAATAAATAAATAAATAAATAAATAGATAAATCAACTTTGAAATATTCCTAGTCAAATCCATATTCATAGGCTAACTGAAAAGAATGTCCTCAGACAATGTTTCCAGGGTTGATCCTGGGTCTGCCTGAATATCTCATGATGGGGAGCTCCCCACCCACCAGGCATCTCTTTCCACTGTGGACAAGGATTACGGAATTATTTATCAAAGCCAGAAGGAAATCTAGTTGACAATGTGAAATCTGAGCTAAATACAGTTTTTCCTCATTAACAAGGCCTCATGGGCAAAACAGCATATTTTCATTAGTTGATGAAGAAGCTGCTTCGGACCAGAACATCTGCATAATCACTTAATTCAGCATCGTTACCTTATATTTCATCCAGCTCCAACATTATACTCCTTCATCTACACTAAATGATTTACTCTCCGTGAGGGAAAGCAAAATGATCCCTTTTGAATCAAAATTACCCAGGAATATAATTAACGGACTCTCATTTTGTTAGCACATCATCTAACATCTCCAAGGATGGCTTTAAACGGGAAAAAATGGCAGCTTTATTGTGTTCTTGATGTATTGCAAACATTACTTACTAGTACAGCTGTAGGGCCAGTCTACTCACTTCATTGGGTCTAAAACAAATTTAATTTATGTTTATTGTTGTGAACAATAACATTAGATTTAAACAGTTTCTTATTTAACACTATGAAGTATCTTAACACACAGCAACATACCTGATTGTAGGTAAGGCTCCAGGACAAAGACGATTGGTTGAGTTCTCTATTTCTCTCACCCTTTAATTTTAAGAATTCAACATGGAAGTCTGTATTCAATTTATATAAAGTGGTTAGCAAAATATATAATGTACAGTAAGTGTGTGAGAAAAATTATCAATTACATTTTTTATTATACATTTACTAGAGGCCTGGTGCACGAATTCATGCACAGGTGGGGTCCGGCCGGCCGGCCCACCCAGATGGGGACAGATCTGGCTGGGACAGTGAGGGGGAGGGACTGTGGGAGGTTGGCCAGCCGGCCCTGCCCCCGATCAGGGTGGGGAGAGTGATTGAGGGCGGGGCCAGCTGGGGAGAGGGGCCACCGGTGGTTGGGGGATGTCGATCGGCCAGTTGGCCACTGCAGTGTGCATCATAGCGACCGGTTGTTCTGGTTATTCTGTCATTCAGGTCACTTGGCTTTTATGCATATAGATTATTATACAATTACAACTACTGGTAGTTTACTATTACTGTTATCAGCTGTGTGAGCTTTCCAGCTCCTCACACAATATTCTGGATCCTCAAACTCTTCCCTGGATTGGAGTAGCCACTACAGAAAACAGTATGGTGTTACATCAAAATATTAGAAATGGAACTGCTTTATGATGCAGCAATTCCACTACTGGGAATATATATATATATATATATATATATATATATATATATATATATATATATATATATATTTATAAAAACACCAAAACACTAATTTGAAAGAATACATGCACTCCTATGTTCATTGCAGTGTTATTTACAACAGTTAAACTATGGAAACAACACAAGTGCCCATCAACAGATGAGTGGATAGAAATGTGGTGGTACATATATACATGGAATATTATTTGGCCATAAAAAATAACGAGATATTACCATTTGCAACAGCATGGATGGACCTAGAGGACATTATGCTAACTGAAATAAGTCAGTCAGAGAAAGACAAACACCACAAAATTTCACTTATAGGTGGGATCTAGAGAACAATATAAATGAACAGGCAAAATAGAAACAGAGAGGAGGTTGGTTGGGGGACTGAGTGAAAAAGGTGAAGGTATTAAGAAATACAGGCTGGTATTTACAAAATAGTCATAGGGAGGTACCCTATGAGAATATACCCTCTTCTTACCTGACTTCCAAGATCAAAGCCAGTGGAGACGCAGTGGAGAGGCTGAGGTGGAATTCCAAAGGCCCGTTATTGTAGCACTGGGATCTCCTAGCTGGGGCTGTAGAGACTAAAGAAAGCCATGGGCAAATGGCACAAACAGATCAGTTGGGTAAAGGCCACCTCCATGAGGCAAGAAGCGAAAGCCTTAGGTGCTCAGGACTGAAATCATCCATTTCTTATGGCTCACTCTTTTCAGTCATGTCCCAACATCAAGCTCAGTGCTTGGCACATAGTGGTACTTAGTAAGTCAACGTGGAATAAATGAAAGGAGGAGGAGAGATTTCTTATCAGAAACCAAAAGAATGTTTCCATGTTCAATCCAGCCCAACAGACAGTTAGCTGGATGGCAGGCAGTCCCATTCCTCATTTGACTCATATGCTTTTTGGTTTTCTTCCAGATCCAGTTTATTTTTAGGTATCAGCATGATATTGCAATTATAGGCCTTGCCCATTGGTCCCTGAGTTGCCAAATACCTGGCACAGATGGTGTCCTGAACATGGCCCATGGCAGACATGGCTAATGGATTGCAGAGTGTGGATGCATCCTGTGGTGGGCATGGAGCTGTGCCGCCCAGATTCCCTTCCAAGGAAGGACTTGCTGGCTAGCCTTCAGTGTCTTTGAGGGCAGCCTTGGCGGCATAGTGCCCCCTGCCTGGAAGTCATGCTCTTCCCAGGGCAGCCTTCACCTGGTGAGTGGCTGAGGAAGAGGGGCTCGGAGGGCCCTGCTGTTCCAGCACCCTGCTGGACAACTCTGCTGAGAACACTGGTTCCAGGGTCTTACCCATCCCGCCTTGTTGGAGAAGAGAAAGAGTTTGTGTACCCAGCACTAGCAGAGCCCAGCACTACACGCCTCGAACCACAGTGGAGAAACATTGGCTATTTTATCATGAATGGTCCACCCAGGAGAAAGGGAAGCTAATGGCAAAGCCTGAATTCCCTGGGGCCTGTAGAACACAGATCACATAGGGCAAAATCACAAGGCACCGTGGGTTAGAGGTTCGGGATGTGCTGGGAGCTGACTGCTCGGAGGTGAGGTGAGAGTGAGGTGAGGGTGATGAATCTTCAGGTCATGAGGACAGCTCTGAGGTCCGTTCCCTTGTTCCTCTATCTGGTTTCATGGGGAAGCAGCCAGCGGGTCGTTCCGCCTTAGGGCTGAAACCTAGCCCAGGTCAGGCTGTTATCGTTAGCTTAGTAGAAACCCATACCTGTGACCCTTAGTCAAGGCACCGCACTGTTTCTGCTGTCCCAGGGGGGTGATGACTAAGGGAAGCTGGATAGTGCTGGGGCTACACGTTACATCAAAGTCATCCATTGACTTAGGAGCCTCGCTTTCACCCTCACCCCACGTTAGCTGAGGCTTTGTCAGGCCTTTGTACTTTGCCTTCTCCCTCTACCCAATCCAGGTTCTTCCCCCTTCTCTTCACAGGTGCTGATCTCTGATAGACACCTAAGAGACACGCTTTGTCTTGGGTCTGCTTCCAGAGCACCGACCTGGCAGCCACCACGATACACTGGAGCTGGCACGTGGAATTCACCACCTTCCATGCCGGTCCTTCATAAGGCCAATGTTCACTGATAGGTGTATAATGAAGATGCTCAGGACATTCAGATCATTCCTAAAAGCAGATAAGTCCAAACCTTCCCCAGGCCTGCAGTCCAAAGAGAACACAGCCAGGCTCATTTCAACAAAATGCATGCCTTCCTTCTAAGCACGCACATCTTTTCCTTCATGGTCCAAGACTGTGTTTCTCAGCCTTGGCACTGTTGAAATGAGGGACTGGATAATTCTCTGTTCTGGGACTGTCCTGTGCATTGTAGGCTGTTTAACAACATCCCTGGCCTCACCCACTAGGTGCCAGTAGTGACAACTGAAAATGACCCCAGACATAGCCAAATGTCCCCTGGGGGCAAAGATTCCCTAGTGGAGAACCCTTGTCGACGACACACCCTGTCTATGGGCCTGGGCCCCCAATCTGAGCTCTCCTCTCAGGACAGGGACAGGGCAATGGCTCCTGGTGTGAATCATCACCGGGGCAGAAGAAAGGTGGTGACTCCTCTGTTTCCTAGAGAATGAGGCTGAATTCCTGACAAGGCTGGTTGGTGGCAGCTGTGCCAAACCTCAGGGCCAGACTCTGACTTCCACTCCTGGGTCCTTAGAAGGGCCTCTTACCCCAGGCAGCCTGCAAGAGGGTGCAGGTTTCTGTTCACACCCTGGGGAAGGCCGAATTCACCATGTTCACACCCTGGGGAGGCTGCATTCACCATGTTCACACCCAGGAGAGGCCACATTAGCCATGTTCACACCCAGGGGAGGTCAAATTAGCCATGTTCACACCCTGGGGAGGCTGAATTAGACATGTTCACACCCTGGGGGAAGCTGCATTCACCATGTTCACACCCAGGGGAGGCTGAATTCACCATGTTCAGACCCGGGGGAGGCTGCATTCGCCATGTTCACACCCAGGGGAGGCTGCATTCCCATGCCCTTGATAGAACTGAGGGTTGATTTTCTGAAAGGGGCAAAGTCATTTACTTAAAAGCTAAAAATACAACAAAACTCCTGGGAACTTTTAAAATAGATTAGCACTTCAGTATCGTTGGAATACTTGGGATCATATGTGAATCTACATATGGGCATAGAATTATTTACTTCAAACGTTCACTTGTTTCCTTTTTTACACAAATAATACATATTCACTGAAGAAAATTCAAAACTGTAGATCCATTAAAAGCAGAGTAAATAAAGGTTATTCACAATTTTACCACCTAATGAAAATTCTAATTAATATTTTGAAAAATAATCTTCTGGATCTCTTTCTTATAACATAGATGAAATAGAAATTTTACAATGAAAATAGGATTATACTGTGATACCATTGTGTAACTACTTTTCTTTGTTCTACTGATAAATATAGACTGAGCCTATATTTCTTGTATCTCCACTTTCTCTCTCTTTTGGGGGTGGTTACTGTCCCTTCATTTACAATGCGGCCTTCTGAGAGAGGAAGATGTATTTTTCTGAGGACTCCCCTAACTGATATGTGGGAGTAAATAAGGCTGGGCGTGTGAGAATTCTGATCAGGCTCCCTGCCATCCCACTCACGCCCACGGTCCCCACAGGCCGCCCACCCTGGGCTTGGGGAGGGCGTGCTAACTCACTAGTTCGCAGCTTCACGCAGAGCCATTGAAGGTGGATCTGAAGAAATCTCCGCTGATGATACAATAGCTGGGAAGAGAGATTCAAAACAACACAGGCAGCACCTAATGCCGCTTCCTTAATACCTGTCAATCCATAGGATTTACAAGGTAATAGAAAGGAAACTTTCCTCACTGAGCCAAACTTTCCCCGTGTTTGGAGGCAAAGTTTTGATGAAGATGCCTTGGGCTGAGCTTTGGGAGCACACAGGCACCTGGAGGGCAACTAGACTGACAGATGCCTGCGCTTGCAGCAGGCGCTGGGCTGGGGGCTCAGCTGGGGGCTAGCAGCGGCTCACCTTTCATTAGTCCTGTGACTTTGGACCCATCACTTCCTCTCTAGGCCTCCATTTCCTCTGTATAAATATTGACTCTTTAAAACATCCTCACCGGAGGATATGCTTATAGATTTTAGAGAGGGAAAGAGAGAAAGAGAGAGAGAGAACATCAATGTGAGAGAACATTGGTTGCCTTCTGTATGTGCCCCAACTGGGGATTGAGCCCACAACCTATGTATGTGCCTTTTGTAAAAAATCCCAAATAGTTATTTGGCTCTTACGTTGAGCCAAGCATAGTCTGGGGCTGTGGCTACAACAGTAAGGTCGTGTTCTGCCCCTCAGGGAGGTTACTGTTCAGAGCTGAGCTGTCCACTATGACGGCCACCAGCCACGTGTGGCAATTGACCACTGGACGCGTGGCTGGTCCGAGCGGAGTTGTGCTGTAGGGTAAAACACACACTGGAGTGTGAAGACTTAGTAGGAAGAAATGTAAAGTATACCTTTCATAATTTTTATGTGGCTAATCTGTTGAAATGGTAACATTTTGGATATTGGGTTAAGTGAAACACATTAGTAAAATTTTCATTTGCTTTTTTTCACTTTTTTAAGTGGCTGCGAGAACATTTAAGATGACGCCCATGACTCCCGAGGTGGTCCTCTGGGCAGTGCTGTCTGCGGAGGAGACGGGCACAGGCGCTGTGCCATCTGGGGTGCGGCTCCATGGAGCCCCGTGCTAAGGAAGAGGAACAGGCGCACTGAGGGCAGCCAGGGGGTGCACGTGGCCCAGTCTGAGGGGCTCCCTAAAGGATGGGAAACAGTGAACCGGGTGCACAGGGAGGTGGGTGCTGGGGGAGGGAGCTTCCAGGCCAAAAGAACAGCAGGAACTGGTATGAGTTGTTGAGAGTGAGGAGCAGAAGGCGGGCTGGCGTGGCTGGATTCGGAGAGGAAAGGGGAGATGGTGGAGAGGTGGTGGGAACTCATGTTGAGGATCTGGGCTTTGTCCTGAGGAATGGTTAGGATGGATGAGCAGAGGGGTGGCCTGACCCATGCATTTAAAAATCAAATTGTTCCATCTGAAGAACTGGGCAGAGTCCTTAGGCAGGTGGAGAGGGCCTGCTCTCTCCCTGAGGTGTTTTCAGGTGGGCTCTGCTGAAGTTCCTTCCGAGGAACTCATCTGAGTGGGCGAGACAGACCCAAATGAAGCTCCCCGAATATGCAAGGGAGTGGGATTCTGGCAAGGCGTCCAGAAGAATTTTAGAAAGGGGGAGGGGGATGGGAAACTAAGAATGAACACGGCTCCGTGAGCAGAGAAGGCAGGGAAGGACATTCTAGGTCATGGAAAATAGCTTCCATGAAACACTGTGCCATTACCATATTCCAGACTCTCTGCAGGTGCTCAATTAATCTAAGTGATACTTTGTTAGGCGTTATTATCTTCATGTTGCAGGTTAATTGAAGACTGGGGGTTAACATGCCTGATCTTCATATAAATGTTAATTGAATCTGTTAGTAAACAGTAGACCAAGAATTAGAAATTAGTTTGGTTTGATTTCAGAGACCCTGTCACCCACATACATATTGGGAAACAGTCCAGTAGTGTGTGTGTGTGTGTGTGTGTGTGTGTGTGTGTGTTGTATTTTTTAATTTATTACTTTATTTTAAAATATATTTTCACTGTTTTCAGAGAGGAAGGGAAGGGGAGAGAGAGACAGGAACATCAATGATGAGAGAGAATCACCAAGGCATTTTAAACCTGACATGTACCAGGTGTTTACACCTGCCAGTCTGTGTGCACAGTGCTTATGAGCCCGGAGTTGAACCCAGGCTCTGCCACTGACCTCCCTGTGTCCCCGTCCTCCCATCGCATAGAGATGACGGTAACAGCTTCCTATTCATGGTTGCGGTGAGGATTCGGAGACTTAATTCTTTTTTATTTCACATAGCTCATTTATTCCAAATGCAGGGTAGCATAAGGACAATGAGAATCCAGCATTGTTTGGGGTGGTTCTCTAAACAGAACATTTAAAAAAGGAAGGACATTTATGAAGACGTGTTTCCTGCTATAAAGGCAAGGTCTGGAACAGAGTTTTTGATATTAACTATGGCAGTGACGTGGGAAAAACCTAGGCTGTAGCACTGTCATCTCACACTAGCAGCAACAACAATGTATTTCTTGGCTGTTAAATAAAAACCATCTTATGTAACTCTCACCCTGACTCCATTTTGTCCATTTTCCAGCTGAGTTAAGCGTGTTGCCTAAGGTTAGATGGACACTAAGTGGCAGGGCCAGGATTCAATCCATGGTCTTTCTGCCTCCAGTGCCCTGTGTTGCTCCTTCAGTTTGGGTGGGAGCAATGGAAATCTATGTTCCAGGTCTGTTCTCCGTGAGCTGGTTTCCCTGCCTTCCATCAGCATGTTTACAAATCAGTTAAAAGTGCCCCGTCCCAACCTTCCTCTTCTTGCCAACGTTCATCCCTTCCCTTTCCAACAAATCTGGTGGGTGATGCTTTTGCAATCCCTGACACCCCCTCCAAAGCCACCCACACTTAAATTCCTTTTCCCTCCCTCTTTCTTATTCTCTTTTCCTGACATTGCCACCTGAGTATCACTGTTTTCTGGAGAAGACTCTTGTGAAGCAAACTAAGGACAGTTTGAGAGACCAGGAATCTGAGCAGTTTCTCCGCTTAGGTCAGTGCTGAGCTGCCACAGAGACCAGAACAAAGAAGATGAGACATTCGCAAAGGAAGGCCTCCTTCTGGAACAGTTCTATCTGACCCTCTTCCCAGAAGGGAGGCAGCCTGGTTCGGAGGGAGGCAGGAGTAGACGTTCATTCATTGGCAAAATTTAATTGTCTAGTTGTAGAGGTCTGCAAACTTTTCCTGTAAAGGGTCAGAGAATAAGTGTTTTAGATTCTGTGGGCCAATGGTCTTTGTCATAGTTACTCAACTCTAACTTTGTAGTTAAAAAATAGCCATAGAAGATACATAAACAAGTGGACAAGGCTCTATTAAAAAATGTAGTTATGGACACTGGAGTTTGAATTTCATAGAAGTTCACATGCCATAAAATAGCAGTGTTCTTTTATTTGTTTCAACCCCTTAAAATGCGGAAAGCACCCTTAGCTCCTGGGCTGGATTTGAGTACTGGCCAGTTTGCCAGCCCCTCCTCTACTCTGTCCCAGGCACAGTGTGAGCACATGGACATGGCCTTGACCTCACAGGGCTTGCGTGGAGCTGCCCAGTTTTCTCAGTGTGCTCCTTGGAACACACTTTAATTATTAATGGCTCACCAAAATGCTGTCCATGCTCAACAATGTTTAGGAAATACTGAGTTAAGCAAAGTTCCTTCGCTACAAGACTTCTCCGAGGCTTTAATATGGAACGGACATTGGGCCTTTCCAAGAGCTGAATATAGTAGGAGAAACCCGCGAGGTCGCACTCATCTGAGTACAGGATCTTTTTGCATTTGGAACACGTTGTACAGTTGGTGCTCCACAGAACACGCTGTGAGAAAGCCCTCTTCTCTTTTTAAGTAGGAAAATGAAGTCATTTGCGAAGGTCCCCCCACTGCTGAGCTGAAAGATTAGTCTGAGGTCTCCTTCTCTAGGGTCCTCGTCTCTCTCCCGAAGGCCAGGCAATGCTTCAGAATGACGTTCCCTCTTTAAAAAGATGGAAATAATTCAGAGAAAGGACTCCTTTGTTATTTCTAAGGCACATGGTGTTATTTCCCATTTGATTATGTAAACACTGGTGAAGAGCTCGGCTGTGTCGGTGGCTCTCGGTTCTACAGTCCCCACGACTCCTCTCGAACTCACCCCGCCATCAGCTGCTGGATTCATTTCCAATTTCACTCTTCTCAGCTGTATAATTGCTGCTTTAATAATTAAACTTCAAGCCCATCTGACCCTAAGCTCTTTGGGGCCAGGGCCCACAATGCTAACAGCAGCTGAACTGAGGTTGGGAAAATCTCCTGCACATTAAGGCAAAGTGTGAGTTGTTTAAAAGCAAACATGGATACTAGGGCTTAGTGGGACCAGTTGCGCTGTGAATCAGAGAGCCTTTCAAGAAACTCATATAATATGAATGATCTCGAGACCTCAGGTGCCAAAAGGGTTTACGAGTAGAGTCATGTCTTATGTGGGAGTTAGTGTTTGAAGTTAGCACATAAGGCAAAAATTGCGTAGAGTCAAAATTAGGCTTGAAAAGCCTTCGAATCGTCAATAAAGTGCCAAGTAACCGTGACTTTGTGTATACTCTGCCGTCTCTCAGTAAGATTAAAAAACGAGTTATTTTCCTCCTCCAGTGTTGTGTGAGTTCCCTGCGCCTTGGTTTAGCATCGGTGGCGTAGTTGGCTTGCATTTAGGGGTCTGGCTGTACCAAAATGATCTTGCCTTCATTGGTGGTTGATTTTCCCTGAGGGATTTGTACCTCTGATGTGGCCTGTTTGCCCTGAAATGTCTTATCATAAAGGACTTTAGATAAATCACATCGCAAAATGTGGTTTTACTTTATCATCTGTCATGCTTGGAGGGTCCCAAATTTCTTCTGAGTTTAAGTTCATTTATCACTATCATAACGTCCTTGGCATTGTTGTGACCCTGTGTATTCACAGACCTGGCTGGATGCTCTACCCACCACCTAACAAAGATCCTGAAAAGACAAAACGTAAGGCTAAGGAATATTGGTAAGGTCCACTTCAGCTGAAAGGGTAAACAGAAGGAAATAAACAAGGTGAGAGGAAGTAAAATAAATATCTTAATATTCTCATTGGCCTCAGTCCCCACCCTTTCCCCACACATATACATAGAGTAGTGGGGAGGAGAACGGTGTTCGGTTCTTACAAGGAGAGGCCATTTCATGTGGGATTCAAGCCCAGGTCTTCTGACTCCAGAGTCCATACTCTGATCCCCATTCTAGCACATGTGCACAGCCTGCCTCCTGGGCTCACCAAAGGGGGTGACTAGATGCTGCTACAAGCATCTCTGGAGCTCCACCCAAATGCTCCACCACTGACGTATGGCCATCATACGTCTGTTTCTCTTACTATATTCTTGTGTAGTAGTAATGGCATCATCTCCCGGATGAGGTAGCATTTGCACAGGTTTTTAGAAGAAGTAGAATTGAGCTGTGCTTACATTGTGCTGCAGGTGGGGCTTCAAAATGCTATTTCTGGAAGAGGGAACATTTTAAACAAAGGCATGGAGAAGTCCTCAAGGTAGGGATCTGCTCTAATCAGCTTTATTTCCCTGGGATCAAAGAACATAGATCTTTTGTTGTGTTTATTGGAATGAATGGCATTTCTAGAGGAGGACACACATTTTTGCTTGGCTGGAACACAAGGAATATAAAGATGAATCAAGGGAAAGAAGTTGAAAAACAGACGGGGTCAGATCCTGGAGGCTCTGTGGGAGGCAGAATAATGGCTCTCAGAGATAGCCACATCTTAATTCCTGGACCTTGTGACTACATTGGCTGACATGGCAAAGGAGAATTAGCGCTACAGATGGTTGCTAACTGACATTGACTTGGAGATATTATCCTGAATGATTTGGGTGGGCCAGTGTAATCACATGTTCTTATGAGTGGAAGAGAGAGGCAGACAAGGGATAACCAGAGAGACGGCAGAGTGAGGAGGACTCAGCCCAATGTTGCTGGTTTCGAAGATGGAGAAAGGAGCTGCTTGCTAGCCAAGGGGTGGGGTGGCCCCTGGAAGCTGCACAAAGCAACAGAATGCATTCTCCCCCGGAGCCTCCAGAAGAAACGCAGCTCTGCCGACACTGGTTCGAGCCCAGTGAGACTATTGTAGATGTCTGACCTCCAGAACTGTAAGATAACAAGTTGGGGGCCGTGTAAGCCACCAAGATTGTGATAATTTGTTACAACAGCAATAGGAAACTAATGCACCGTCTCAAGGAGACATTGTATGTCCTGAGGGGTAGAGCCTGGGTCATCCCAGTTCTTACTAGTCATAGAATCTTGGGTACATTATTTCACCAATTGGAGCAATTTCACTGATTGGAACTTCCTGCAATGATGAAAATATTGTAAGTATCCACTGTCCAATATGGTAGCCACAAGCCCCATGTGTCTGTTGGGCTTTTAAATTGTGGCTTGTGTGACTGAGGAACTGAATTTTTAATTTAATTTTAATGAACTTAGATTTAAATTCCAATAGCCTCTCTGGCTAGTGGCTGTCACACTAGGGAGCATAGCGTCAGAGCCTTGACTTGTTCACATAAGTAGGAGGTAAGAATAGACCTCCCTCTTAGGGTTACTATGTATTAATAATATCCTACATAATAAAAGCCTAATATGCTAAGTGTCCAGTCATCTGGTTGTCTGTTCAACCAATCAAAGTGTAATATGTTAATGATATGCTAAGGCCACTCAACCGCTCGTTATGACGTGCACTGACCACCAGGGGCAGATGCTCCGACTGGTAAGTTAGCTTGCTGCTGGGGTCCGGCTGATCAGGACTGAGCGAGATGGGCCGGACATGCTCTGGAGCCCTCCTGCGGTCCCTCTCTGGCTGGCCAACCTCCACATCCCTCCCCGGCCCTGATCATGCACCAGTTGGGTCCCTTAGCCTGGCCTGCAACCTCTTGCAATCCGGAACCCCTTGGGGGATGTCAGAGAGCCAGTTTCGGCCCAATCCCGCAGGCCAGGCCGAGGGACCCCGCTGGTGCATGAATTCATGCACTGGGCCTCTAGTGTGCTAGATAATATAAAAGACTGTTTAGGCTAGCTCAGTAGGATGAAAACATTTTCATCCATCCAGGTGGGCAAGGACATCTCATTTTTTTAAAGGATTGGAGTTAGGTTCTGCATCCTTGGAAAACAAGACAATTTGTCATGATCTTCCATGACTTTATCTTGAGTGGGCTGAATAAATTTGCTACTATCTTGACGTTTTCCACAAGCCTCCCTTTCTAACCTTTTAAATAACACTTGAAGTTTTCTTCTAACCATGAGCAACATTTCTGAGTTTCTCTATACCTGCATCAGGATCATCTGAGCGCATCTATGTTGGGTGCCTGTAACAGAAGGCAGCCGTCCACGGCTTGTGCACCAGCCCCATGGTGTGTGCAGTCTTCCCGGCTCCACCATCTCCCACACCCTATTATCCTTTCACTCCCCAATACCTGCTGCCCCTCTGGCCTCAGAGGTCCCCATTCTAGGCAGGAAGAAGACAGGCATTTTATTTTAAGACTTTGTCTTTTTATTTTTGGAGAAAAGCCCTTCTCAGGAGTTTTCATTTCATTTTGTGACAACTCATGTCTTCCAGAGACATGTCCTCTGGGTACCACCAGATGCTAAGGATTCTGGGAAAGTAGGCATCACACTTTCTAGCCTCTAGAGTAGAGGAAGAGAAGAAGGGTTGGGTATTGAGTGAGTCAACCTACATTATCTGGCCCAGTGTTTAAACAATTAATTCAAGCAACAACTCAAACTGTATCTGAATTTGCTGAGTCTAAGCTTTTTAAGCCTCAGTTTGTCCATCTCAAAAAATGGAAGGACAGCACTTACTTGTTAGAGATATGTGTGAAGATATTTTGCAAACTATACAGTGGTGGAAAATGAAGGGAAATGAAGGGAGATGTCCATCACTTGAGTCCTATACCTTAGAGTTCATTATCCTCTTGTGCTTTAATTAAATTCCCATTTATAATGGCCTCGTTAACCCTACTAATAGCTAGTTTGACTTGTCAGGGGCCAGTGTTCCTTAAAAGCAGAGACTAAGTGGGGATTCTTGTGCAAATCATTCATTGAGCGGGTACCTTGGCAGAGACCTGTAAGGGAGGGCGGGAGGGGGGGAGGATGAGGAAGGGGAATAGGTATGTAGAGATGCACTTATCAGGTGAAGTTCAGTCTGACCCCAGAAGTTCAGTCTGGAGGATGGGTCTCTGGGCTTTTATACTCCCTACCAGGCAGTCATTGGTCACAGACTGTCCTTGGGGGTGGGGCTTATAACTCCCAGGCATCTTTAGACTAAGCAGTCACCAGCGAAGGGCAAGTCTCTGGAGACAGGCACAGGTGTGAGCACCAGCAGCCAATGATGACAGGAGCGGGGAATGGTGCAGGCCAAGTCCAGGAAGCTCCGGGTAGGCTGTCAATCCCATCTATTGCAAACGATGTGGAAAAGGGAAAATTGCTTATTCTTGGGAGTTGGGAGAGCCAATCCTATCCTCATTTGTCAGAGAGCCAATTTTACCCATGTTCTTTGCTTTTTCTTCCTGTGATAAAATTTCCATTAATGGAAATTTTGGAACAAAGCTGGAGAGGGTGGTCTAATTGCATCAGTAAATATATAATGTGCCCCATGGCAATAATCTCTTTTCTTATTTTGGTTTTTCCCTGACCTGTGGGATCATGTGAGACTCAGGGGGAAATCTTTTTCTTATCAAGACAGTTTTAGAGAATTGTTAGCACTGGTGTTTAAAAGATCCGGAGAAAATGAGAGTGAAAAGCGAGGAAGTCTTTTCGATAAATACAGTGGATCTGTGAGGAGGGTGGGTGAGGCATTGTTCTCACTGAGGGCTACCTGGAGTTGAACATGAAGATAATCATCACAGTATTAATAATAGTTAACACATCTGGAACACCTGGCTGGTCCAGGCCTTGTGGGAAGAACTTTACACACCTGTTCTCATTTAATCATCACAACGACTCTACAAAGTTGGAAGCATTATTAGCCCCATTTTACAGGTGAAGAAATTGAGGCTTGGAGAGGTGAAGTTGTTTGCCTAAGCACTACCCTTTATCTCTTTGCACACAATATGCCACAATTGCCTAATCCTCACAGCTTCCAACTACACGGTAACATTTAGTCTAGTCCAGTGGTCGGCAAACTCAGTAGTCAACAGAGCGAGCGCAGTTTGCCGACCACTGGCCTAAGGTCACACGTGGATAAGAGGCATAGTTGGGACTTTAATCCGAGCTCTGAATGATTGTGTGGCAGAAGCACCTGAAAGTCTGAGCAAGCGAGAAGTGTGTCCTCTATGACTTCTCCGTTTACTTCTCACTCGCAGCCAGCTGTTACCACCATCAGAATTTCTCTGCCCCCCTCTATCCCGTAGGCAGCCAGCAAGTCCCTGCCACCATCGTCTTTCTCCTGTCACTACTTCCCAACCGATCTTCCTGCCTTCAGTTTCAATTCCTCCCCATCCCTCATCCAGCCCACTGTCCAAATGATCTCATTAAAATGTAAATCTTTTTGTGCTGCTTTCCTTCCTAAAACCCCCAAATAATCCCTATTTATTACATAGCACTTACCAGGGGCCAGGTTCTCCTTCGTGGGTTGATTCTTAAAACCTCACTGTGTTTTTAAAAATCACAGGGTTGGCCTCTGCCAGAATTTCAGCAGGACCTCTAGAGGGAAAGGTTTTTCTCTCGATAGAAAAGAGAATCGTAAACTTTTGAAGGCCTGCCTTAGTTAAGCTCTGTCTGGTGCATTTCAGAGGTATAAACATCAAGTCTAACCGAATTTTGTCTCCCCACTATTTGTGGCTCAGAGATTCTACAGTGCAGTTCTTCATTCTCGATAACACGTGGCCTGCTCATGTTTCTCACTCAGGTGTTCCATCTTTATTTCTCATCACATTCCTGAATTTTTAAGTTTTAATAGAAGGGTCTGGGAAGAGAGGTGCAAATTTGGGTTAGGACTGGACTGGTCCTTTGGCCTAATTAAAATACAAATTGAGAGAGTATTTTTTTAACGTAGTAATTTCTCTCCTGCTACACACACACACACACACACACACACACACACCAAAGCAACTTTCTTTCCTTCGCTTCTTTCTGTGTATCCGAATCCTGGTTGGGCTCAGAGTTGTAGCAGATGCCGCTGTAGCCCGCCCCTGACCTCCCAGCACTCATCTCCACACACAGAGAGACCTGCCAAGTGTCTGCAAGTCTCTGCTGGAGGGCATGTTCCTGGCAGTGGACATGCTTGGCCCAGAGCCAGCCGCCAGCACCACGGAGCCCCTGTGATGGGAAGTTCTCAGTCAGTGCTGGATAGGGAGCCGTGGGTGCACACTCCAGCTTCATCGCCCCTCCGTAGGGACAACGGAGGCACGTTTCACACTGTATCGGATGGTTCCCAGCAGGATGGAGCTCCAGCCACCCCTAGCGATATCCGCTTGATGACACACTCCCCATTGCCTGCTTCCCCTTCCCTGTCTCACTACCCCACGCCCCTGGGCACCCTCGTGGGACTACTCCCCACATCAACTATTGCGCTCAACTCTTCGTTGCAGGGTCTGCCTCTGGTGAGTGCAAGCCAAGGGGAAACCCTGAATTGCCTTTTGTACCTGAAGGGAGTGGTTCTTATATGCACTGAGGGTGAAGGAAAGGAAGCCCAGGTGAAGTAACTTGCCCGAGGTGACCCAAGGGCTGGGGCTTGGCTTCTGCCTTGGTCCTCAATCCTGGGTTGTCCTCCGGCCTGTGACCCTCGGCAGACCTGGCTGGAATCCCGGTTGTGACCTTGGCATGTTACCTCAGTTTCCTGGTCTTGAAGATAAAGCTCACGATATCAACTTCAGGGGGTTTCTTTTAGGCCAGTGATGGCGAACCTGTGACACGCGTGTCAGCACTGACACGCGTAGCCATTTCTGATGACACGTGGCCGCTGAGGCGGCCGCATGCCGAGGATGAAACATTTGCTGCTCCTGAGGATGAAACATTTGCGAAATAATGTTTTTTCCTCAAAGTGACACACTACCCGAGTTATGCTCAGTTTTTTGGCGAAGTTTGACACACCAAGCTCAAAAGGTTGCCCATCACTGTTTTAGGCCAATGTCTCTACAGAACTTACTATCACACTAGTCACGCAGCAGCATTGCTATAAACAAGCTATATATATATATATATATATATACATATATATATATATATATATATATACTTAAATATACTTTTTACTGATTTCAAAGAGGAAGAGAGAGCGAGAAACATCAATGATGAGAGAGAATCATTGATTGGCTGCCTCCTGCATGTCTTCCACTGGGGACTGAGCCCAAAACCCTGGGCATGTGCCCTTGACCAGAATCGAACCTGGGACCCTCTGGTCCGCAGGCCGACGCTCTATTCATTGAGCCAAACCGGCTAGGGCTACAAGCTATATTTTTATTGTTGCAAAAGAAACACAACAATAAAACTTCCCATGAATATTGGAAGGTCCTTGGCATTCAGACCTTGTGGTGTATGTTACCAGAAACTTAACAGGTTCTTTAGGCCAAAATGATAGATTTTCTATTGGAGGCTGTCCCCACTCAAGCATGCAATGACTGCAGCCTGCCCTCCAGATAAGCCATAAAAATGGAAACCTCTCTGCAGAATTCTGCCAAGTTTTGACTTCCCTATAAAATCTGTCTGTTTCGCTGTCTAGAGCTTTTAGGCAGTTGATTTTTGTATATTGTCCAAAGTTTTAGTTGGAATCTGTGGGCATTCAGTCTATTCGGAGCTTACTTTGCCGTAACAAACGTGGAATTCTGAGTAACTCTTCATGACCCCGAATTTCAGAGGTCGCTGTTCCAAGCAAGTAGTATATGACGTTTTGTTCTTCCCTATTTTTGATTAATCCATGGAAATAAGGGAGAAAGAATATAAAGTAAGCCACTTGGGTGTCGATGGGGAGAAAACAGTTGGTGGTAGAAAGGGGGGCAGCAATTTGCTTAAGCGAAATCTGTGTATTATTTCTGGGTTTTGCTTTACACATACAGGCCGTCACCCCTGTAGTTCTAAGAGACATCACCCACACTGCAGTCGATATAGAATGGTGCAGTGGGCCATCTGGGTGGCTGTCTGTGGCAGCCCTCACTGTCTTTTGTTAACCACAAACTAACCAGAAGCGAGCCGCAGGAAACACAGACGCACCTGATTTGTGAAGCACTAAAAGGTCTCTGCTGACCTCAAACATCTTCCTGCATGCAGGCTTGTCACTGATGCCGCACATCTACCATTCGAACAGAGGTGTTGAGCCAGGGGTCTGTGGGCCCCTGTAACTATAACAAGATGTTTTGTTTTTGTACGTGTCTTTCTGGGAAGGTGGTCTATAATGCTTGTCAGTTCCTCAATGGTATCTGGGATGTTCCCTCAAAAAGTAAATTAGGTGGTTATCATTATCTTTTGTTTGAATGAAAAATTTCTGGAAGATAGGATTATAACTTGAAACCTCATTAGCTCTTCAATACTACCAGGTAGTATTTTTTTTTAAAGAATTGTTTTTTTAAAATAATTTTAAAAAGTTTAATTACAGTCGACATAAAATATTATATTTGGGTGGTCTTTAGTAATTTCCACAATATTGTTCTCTATTCTTTTCCTGTGGGTCTTTATTCACGACGCATATTTTATCATTTGGATATTCTGTGTTATGTAGTTCTGCAAATAAGTCATGAAATATTTAATGATTTGAAAAAAATAATTAGATATGATTTTTAAATGGCTGATAATAATCCATTTTATGAACATATCCTCACTTAGTTAACCGTTGCTCTGCTCTTTGCCCTTTAGCCTCTCTTTGCTCATCTGTAAAATGGGTACTCTAATATCAATCCTTAGGATAGCTGTGAGAATCAAATCCAATCCAATCAAACCAAACCTGTGTAAATTCTAGCAGAATTTCAGACACATGCCATACATGTTAATTTCCCCATCAGTGAAACAGGATGCTTCTTGGGAAGGCCCCATTTCTCTTCACTCTCCCACCCATCCTTCCCATAATCTCGGTCCCCTTGCAGGCTCCCAGCCTTCCCTACTGGGGTCAAAACTATCCTATAGCCCGTGGAAGCAGTGCAGGAGTCCCAGATCAGGTTTCTTAGCTTCTCCCACAGCTAAAAGCTACCCAGACAGGGAACTTGGTAATGAGTAAACAAAGACCCAATAGGGTCTTTTCCTGTTGACATGGCAACCTGACTACCAGCTGTCAGGCAGTTGGGGACTTCACCACCAGAACCTGATTAACAATTCTCAGCTGGGGGAGGGGAGCGGCGGATGCATAGAAGCACTGTTCTAGGGCCTCCTTCCATCATCCCAGGCAGGCAGCCACACCAGACAAGTCCCTCTTTGCAGCTTGATTTAGGCCCGGTGTGCTCTGTATTATCCTCCCCAGGCCAGCAGCTTAGCCCAGGGCAGCAAATATCATCTGCTTGAAGACGGGCTTGCCTTCCAGTTTCCGCC
This sequence comes from Cnephaeus nilssonii, assembly GCF_951640355.1. NCBI lineage: Eukaryota > Metazoa > Chordata > Mammalia > Chiroptera > Vespertilionidae > Cnephaeus > Cnephaeus nilssonii. The sequence goes on along the minus strand of NC_137088.1, from coordinate 50,433,778 downwards.
TGGCTGGCTTTCAAAAGCTTCCCCAGCCGGTACTTCAGTCCATCCTTCGCAGCACCTTCTGTATGTAGATCTACAGGCAGACACAATAGGCAAGTGACAGCCAGTTGTTAAAAGCACAAGTGATTTGAAGACAGAAATCACTTCCTTAAGGAGCGCGTTATCGTCCTGGAATCAGAGACAAGTAGTTTGGAGCCCAGGAATCCTGAACACACAGCACAGTGGGCCTGGTGTCTGATGCAGGGAGAGTCAACCTCTTACTTAGCCCTTAAACAAAGGGTCTTATTTCTTTCCTGCAGGACCACACAGATGTCTCAGGGCGGCTTTGTAGGGTGGTGCAGGTTGCCCACTGCACCAAGTCACCTGACGGCTGACACCACAGTAGCTGTGACAGAGATGGCATGGCCTGCAAAGCCTAAAACATTTACAGTCGGGCCGTTTACAGAAAAAGTTTGCGGAGCCCAGAAGGAGCTGTCTGGCCTCAAAAGGAGATCAGAGTTGCAGGGGAAACAATGGTGGGACCCTCACTCTGCATAGTGGCGGCACCTCCCAGGGTAGCCAGACATGAAAGGAGGGGCTGGACGGAAGGGACAGGGCCTTCTGCTTGAGCAAGATGGTGTGCCCACAGAAGCTGAGAGCTGACAGCAAGGTAGGGGGCGGCTTGGACAGTGAGGAGGTTGGCGATCATAGGGGATGGGCATTTAGGGGCCCTTTCTCTGTCTTATGGGTGTGGATGAAAAAGGGGCCACCTGCTAACCTGACTAACTCAGGAAAGGCCTGCGTGGTGGCCTTGCAAACTCAAGACACCTAACGTAACCACAAGGGATAGTCTGAGATTAAAACGTTTAGTTAGAAAGCAGTTCATAGTAGGTAGTCATGTCCTAGGCCAGTATCTTCCCTGACCAAGATCAACTTTGGATCTTTACTGAGCCTACTGTCTTTTTGCATCTAAGATAACACAGATTCCCTCTGTGTTAATAACAATTGTTATTGTTAGCGTGTTAATTGTTGACTGTTAACTATCCTATACCCACCTGTGTCAAAGAAGTATGTGTCTATCCTTTTACATTTTATCCAATTCCAGAGGTTTCCCCACGTTGCTTTCTCCCACCTCCCTAATCTGTTACCCACCTCCCTCATCTGTTATGTCTCCCCCTTTGATTGTAATATATAAAACAAGATGAAAAGCTGCCATTCTCTGGAGCGCAATCTCAATATATTGAGATTCTGTTTCCCAGAAATTGTCGGCAGTTTGGCTCAAAGAAACTCACACAAATCCTTTCCAGGTTTGAATGTTGTTGTTTTTTACGTTAACATGGTACCACGACAGTCTGGATTCTAAAGTGACTCCCAGAGAGGTGACTAAGAGGGAATTTCTGCCCAGCCTGGACGAGGTGAGGCTTGGAGGCTGATTTAAACTGAGATGAATGAAAACAGCAGTTCCTTACACATCTGAGTGTGGGGGCTCAGACTGACACTGCCCAGCCTCTGGAGGATGGAGGATGGGTGTAGTGGGAGCCGCAATGTTGAGAACTGCAGGGTCGGAACGCCTGCGGGACCCAAGTGCACCTGAGCCAGGAGGCCCGAGGGTGAGCAGCAGGAGCAGGCGTGAGAGGAGTATGGTCAGTGGCCACCGGCTTGTCACCCCTTCACCTTCCGGGACAAGTGCAAACCTGGGTCATCGCTGGTGCTGAGTACATGCATTGTGACTAAGGAGGCAAATGTTTTCTTTCTCCCTGTAGCCCTTCAGATCCTGCTATAATCTGATACGGATCATTAATGTAAACTTAATGTAAATTTAACTAAATTATTATCCCTCCTAGATACTTGCATTTAAGCCTTCTCTATAGTAGTGTGTGTGGGGGGTGGGGTGGGGGGGGAGTGGGGTTGGGGAGGGCATTCTGCACTTAAAGGAATTCCAACATCAGCAAATTAGTTGAGGGAGCAGGTGACTCAGACAACCTTCCAGGGCACTTGACGTGAGAACCCCAGCTTTGGGGTGCCCATTTGGTGTCAGGTTCTAAGATAAGCACCTTAAATGGATTGTCTGGAGTCCTGGCAGAACAAAGTAGGTATTCTTACCGGGCAGAGGGCAAAGTGAAGTTCAGAGAGGTCAAGAACTGAACTCGGAGTCACACAGCCTCCGTTCATTTTTCTCGGGTTTCTAAATTCCAATGGGAGGGGTCTTGGAGGGAAATGTTGACCCACCGTTGCCCAGAACGGTAACGGGCTGCGAGGACGGCCTCCTGGCCTTTCTTCCACGTGGCGAACATTAGCAATGACTCAGCCGCAGAAAACATGGAGCTTTCTCCCAATTATTTCCCCAGTTTTTGCAGCTGATCTTTTCATCAGTCATCTAGAAGAAACAGCTATATCTCTGCTTCGTTAAGTTCCTCTGAAGCCTGAGGAAGGTTAGCAAGAGAACTGTGTTGTTTTGAATAATCAGCTTTCTAGCTCAGGATGTCTCTGCCTGCAAGAGCTTACCGGGGTTGGAGTCCTAGGGGCCCGCCTGGCTCCTCCTGCGCTTACATGAAAGTCTGTCTCACGCGGAGCCTGCCTGGCGGGCTTCCCAGCACTGAAACGTGGTGTGAATTAGGATTACTTCTCACCCTGTTACCAGACCTACGCCTGAACAGACTTCAAGATCCAATTACAATTTATAATGCAACGCAGCATACTCCCAATTCTCACCAGACCCCCGGGACTTAGAGAGATGACTTACCTGGACTATTTACATTTGTTGCTTCTTGTTTTCACAATGCCAAACGTCCCAGTTTGTTATTGAAAGATTCTGTATTTTGCCAAATCTTTGCTCTACTGCTTCCTGAGTTATCAGCTCCTGGGAACACAGAGCTTGTTTTCTGCGAGGGGTTCTCCCAGCAAAGGTGCATCTCAGAAGGGAGTTTACAAGGGGCTTACTTTTTGGTTTTGTATTATTTTGGGATTAGTGGAACACTTCAGACCCAGACTTTTAGAAAATTAGCCTTTTTTTTTCTTTCTGAGTATGAAAAGCGAAACAAAACAAGTAACTGTAGACAATTGAGAAAAATTAAAATTCATATTATTCCACCGTTCGTATTTGGCATATTTACTTACACATGCAGTGTTTCTTAAGTGCCGAGCAGTATGCTAAGTGTTTTGCATGGATCTACTTATAATCCTTTCAGCCACCTCAGGAGATAGGCAACGTTATTATCCGCATTGTACAGATGAGAGGCTGGGCACAGAGTGGGTAATTTGCAGCTGGATCTCAGATTCTTCGGCACCCTCCAGGTTATATTTCCATGTAACCATCCAAAAGATTTATCAGAAGCTATACATGTATCACATTAACGTTTCTTATACTGTGTATGTAGCTCAGTGTTCCTTCCTTTCTTCTGCTTAACATATGTCATAAACATTTCCCCTTGTCACTAAATTGTGAAAAACAACATTTTAAGTTGTGACAGGCCAACTGGTTACATTTGCAGAAAACAAAATATTGATTTCTCATTTCATATCATGTTTCAAAATAAATTCCGTGTGGATTAAAGATTTAAAAGTTCTAAAAAAATTAAGAACGTATAAGTGAATCAGGATCACCAGACCTTGAGTCACAGTTCAGTCATTTACCAGCTCTGAGAGCTGAGCAAGTTACTTAACTTCTCTGAGCCTCTGCTTCTTAACCTGTAAAAATGGAAATGAGCCCTGACCGGTTGCTCAGTGGTTAGAGCATCGGCCCATGCACCAAAGGTTAGCGGTCACAGGTTTGATTCCCAGTCAAGGGCACATACCTGTGTTGCAGGTCGACCCCTGGCCCTAGTGGGGCGAGTGTTGGAGGCATCAAATCAGTGTCACATCAATGTTTCTCTCTCTTCCCCTCCGGCCCTCCCTTCCACTCTCTCTAAAAATCAATGAAAAAAATATCCGCTAGTGAGGATGAACAACAACAACAAAAGGAATGATACAGTTTTTAAATCAGAAGGCAGGTAAAAGAATAAATAAAGGATTTAGCACTGTGCCTGGCAAGATGACACGCTTTCAGAAAATGTTAGCTATTGTGACCATATGTTGGGAGAGAAAAAATTTTGTCCAAAATTTCAGATTATCTGCCTCCACTTCCTATTCTGAAAACTGACTATTAAAATTTTTTTAAAAATATTTATTTTATTGATTTTTTGAGAGAGAGGAAGGGATGGGGAAGCATTCATTGGCTGCCTCCTGCACGCCCTGTACTGGGGATCACAATTGGGGCATGTGCCCTGATCTGAATCAGACTAACAACCTTTTGATGCATGGGACAATGCCCAACCAACTGAGCCACACCGGCCGGGCCCGAAGAATGGCTCTTAATAACCTGTTCCATCTAAATAACCAGATCCCCCAGCTTCCACCCCATCTTGATAAGAGAGATTTATTCTAATTTTTATCTAAGGAGAAATTACTTTTATTCTTATATGTGTCTCAGAGTGAGTTCAGTCAGCCTCGAATTAAGTTCAGAAATGAGGATGTTGTCTTCCTTCCTCTCAGCTTATGTTTTCTTATTATAGAATCACAAATGAGAGGTTTGGGGTATGAGTCTGCATATTCAGAGGAGGCACAAATCTGATTTCCATAGCCAGTCTCCTCCGGTCTCCAAGGAAGAAAGCTCGCCTAATTGTTAAGTGAGCACGGAGGGGGAATCCTATCCTGAAGCCCCTGGTGAGATTTTGTGCTACCCACTCACCCTAATGAAGCCGGAGCTGTTTGCAATTCAGTATGAGGTTGTGGACACACATTCTTCATTTGCTCCGCATCCTGGATGGTGACTGCGCATGTAAATCCAGCTAGATGCTCAGCGTGCCAAGGCCTGGAAGATAAAGTGGGACAGCAGCGTTTCATCAGAAAGCAGGAAACAAAATGTGGGAAATTAATAAAGCAGTTGGCACTTCCAAGAAATTCGAGACTGACTATTACAGCAGCTGTGAAGTGCAGTGTCCTCGGGTTAAAAACTACCTTGGAGAAATGCACAGCGTGAGCAAGGGACTCCTCACCCATCTGTTGCTAGCCTAACAGGGTAGCTGAGGAGGTAGGAAAGTCATTGTTGAGGACAGAGCAATGTGAGAACAATCTAAATGCGCTGAATATCTGTGTGACAAGATATATAAGAGACAAACCTAAAATTGGAATAACTTTGTTGAAGGTTATTAGTTGAAACATTTGGCTAAGAATATATATACACACACACATACATATTTATATATATATGGTGTACATATATATACACACAAATAATACATGTACACACATATATATAATAGATGAATATATAAATAAATATAATGTATAAAAGTCTGGCCCCCACTGCCATATTTTAGTTTTAAATTAGCATTCTTAGTTAACTATCTAATTTGGGGAGTTGTGCAGGCCCTTTAGGAATTTTGGGGTCTTGTTTGTCCTCAGATGTCTGTACAGTCTTCATACTCTTGCTGAGTGTCAAGGTTTTCTGCTTGAGGACACTTTAAGTCCCCTCTGTCACCTTGCCCTAAAGAGGTTTGTCTCTTAGTTATTATGTAATTGCAGACTTATACAATGGCACTTGTTGCTTCAACAGTTACAAAAATCAGGCGCAATGGAAGAATATTAGAAAAAGGCGAATAAAAAGATATCATTACGAAAATCCCCAAAGCAAGTATCTAGTTTGTGCCTCTGAGCAGACTGTGTGAGCTGTCTCCCCATGTCCATTCATCTCTGTGCTTTAGTAGGAGAATCCTCGGACTTTTAATTGGGTTCATAGCTTCCTGGGATGAAGATTGCATTCTTATGCCTGGGTTGTGGGCTTGATCCCCAGTAGGGGGCGTGCAGGAGGCAGCTGATCAATGATTCTCTCTCATCATTGATGTTTCTATCTCTCTCTCTCCCTCTCCCTTCCCCCCTTGAAATCAATAAAAACATATTTAAACAATAAAGAATGCATTCTCCACCCTCCTTTGCAATTCAGTGTGCCCATGTGTAAGTCTGTCCAGTGGGTGTGAGGAACGTCCTGGGAGTGCTTCTGGGGTGTGGTCCTTCTTCCTGCTGCTGGAATGAGGACGTGATGATGAGCTCAAGTGCCCATATCGGACCCTGAGAAAGAGTCTGCCTGGGGTGGAGACTGGCTCCCTGATGACTGGGAGCTGTCAAGCCGGCCATGGACTTCTCAACAGTGCGCCTCTCTAGGAAAAAGAGAGAAAAAACTATTTTGTTTAAACAATCTTTATTTTGGGCTTTCTCTCTTGCAGTTGAACTTATTCCTAACCGATATTCCCTTCTTCCTGCCCTTCTCCTTCCATCTTTCTCCTCTAACTGAACTGCTCCAAGTGTTTGGACTAGTTCAGGGTTTGTCAGTTTCTGCACTGTTGACATTTTGGGCTAGAAACGCCTTTGTTGTAGGGACTGTCCTGGGCATGGTAGGGTGTTCAGCAGCATCCTCGGCCTCTAGCTGCTCAATGCCAGAAGGGCCTGCTCCCCCGATTTGTGATAACAGGACTCTCTATGGACATTGCCAATGTCCCCTGGGGGAGGTCCAGTTTCATCTTGTACCTTTTCTGGCCCCACCCTGAAGCCCACCATTTCTCCTAGGAGTCCTGGACTCTTAATCTCCAGATTCTACTAACAGTTAACTTCTGGATGATGGATTTTGGGATACTTGTTAATGTATCTTTGTGCTTTCCTGTTTTGCTTGAATCTTTAAAATAATGAGCACATATTTTTCCCCCGACAAAAGTCATAAAGATATTAGGAAAAACCAACAACCACTCTGAGCCAGATTGCTGCCAAAGTGAAGCTTCCAATTGGTACCCCTCCGCCCCCCTGCACACACACACACACACACACACACACACACACACACACACACACATCTATGCCTCCTTTCCTCTGCCTGCACTTTGCAGGACAGGCAGAAATCACCCTTGGACTCTCATCAGACTTTCAATCTTGGGAACCTCAGACAGGAACTTTACAGGGAGGTTGGGAGTTAGCAAACATGAGGTCTAAAAGCGAAATGAACAGGGAGGTCTTCTCCCTCCTCAGGGCTGCTGTGGGCTGTGGGCGTCCTTGCTGTGGGCCGCACTCAGAGCTGCCTTTCCTGCAGCCCACGGGTGAGGAGGGCAGCTTCTCAGCCACTGTGAGCTCTGGGTTCCTCGCCCCCTGAAACTCATCAGCACAGCACAAAACCCAATTATATCCTTTTGGGTGAAATGGGAGGGCTTTCAGTATTATGTAGACTAGAAACAGTGAGAGTGGACATCCTCACCTTGTTCTTGATCATAGAGGAAAAGCTTTCAGTTTTTCACTATTAGGTCTGATGTTAGCTGTGGGCTTTTCATATACGGCCTTTATTATGTTGAGGTAATTTCCCTCTATTCTACTTTGTTCAGAGTTTTTATCATGAATGGGCATTGAATTGTACCAAACATTTTTCTGCACCTACTGAGATGATTATACTATTTTTTAAAATTTTCCTAATGCGGTGTATCACATTAATTGATTTTCATATGTTGAATCATTCTTGTGTCCTAGAGATAAATCCCACTTGGTCACAGTGTATGATCCTTTTAATGTGCTGTTGAATTTGGTTTGCTAGTATTTTGTTGAGGATTTATGTATATTTGTATACTATGTGTTTATATATTGGTCTATTGTTTTCTTTTGTTGTGGTATCTTTGTCTAGCTTTGCTATAAGTGTAATGCTGGCCTCATAAAAGGAGTTTGGAAGGTTCCCTTCCCTTTCAGTTTTTTTTTTTTTTTTTGGATGAGTTTGAGAAGGATTGGAGTTAATTTTTCTTTGAATTGTTGGTAGAATTCACCAGTGAAACCTTTTGGTCCCGGGCTCTTACCGTTGGGAGGCTGTCCTGCATTTTTATTTGCTAAATGTGGCAACTCTTAATGGAGGAATGAGGATCGGAAGACCTCCTGGAGAAGGAGGCACCTGTGTGAAGATGCAGACACGCCGACGTGTGTGTCTGGAATAGTAAGCAGTAGGGTGTGGAGTTCTGGGAAACTCCCCCTCTCCAGGGTCTGGAAGCTTTTCTCTCTCAGTCACGTGAAAAGATGAGATTTAGATAATAATAATTACAGCTGTTCCCACTGGAATATTTACCATGTGCCAGATATCATTAATTTACCATAATCATGTCAATTCTCTCTCAACTTTTCTCTGAGGCAGGTGTTCTCATTTTACAGATGAGGAAACCGAGTCTGAGAGAGTTGATGTGATTTGCCCAAGATTATTCAGGTTGTGAAAGAGCCAGAATTCAATTCAGGTGGATTTGGCTTCACATCCTGTTTGCTCACATGTGGTTTAGGTCGCTTATGGGCTCCACAGAAGAACTGGACATTTTGCGGAATCAGCTTAAATGTCTGCAGCATTGGTGTCCTGCATTTTCACTTTGCACCGAGCCCCACAAATTACGTAGCCAGTTCTGTCTAGCACAGTGTCTGGCACAAAGTGGTCATTCAATATGTGTTTATTGAATGAAGTAATGAATGCCCAGCATTCATTGGGTGGTTGGTAAAAGCAGGCTACCTAGGCAGATCTGGAGGAACTGTTCTAATGTCTTCAAGTGCAAAAATAAAGAAGCTGGAGCCCGATCTTGCCATCTGACTTCCTTGCATCCCCCAGTCTTCACACCGCTCCCTGATTATGTGTGGGTAAGATTTGTTTATTTTGAACTGCTATTCTATTTCTCTTTTCATGACATGGAAAATTCTTGGCATCGGGCAGCCTCAGGGCAATACTATTTTTATTTCCCCAATAGAATTATGGATTATATGGTCAATTGCTTTTCCCCAGCAGAGAGGCTGTGGGCAAAATTGGATGAAGAGGCTGCTGCAGAGGGCTGATTGGGATGGGTTCCAGAGAGACTAGGCACATTGATCTGAAACACATTTAGCATGATCCACATGGGGCGGAGGGAGCAAAAGCTTTGCTAAGATCAATCAGATGTGTCTGCTGTGTAGGGCAACCCCAAACATGTCTTCAAATCCTAGAGCAGGATGGAGATGCAGGAATGACCCTAGACTAAGGGTCAGCAAACTGCAGTTCACAGACCAAATCTGGCCCACGGCCTGATTCTTTAAATAAAATTTTATTGGAATTTGGCCATGGCCATTCATTTGCATATTGTCTATGGCTGCTTTCATGATGCAACAACAAAGTTGAACTGTTGTAAAGAGACCGTGTGGCCTGCAAAGCCAAAAATATTTATTATTTGGCCCTCTATAAGCCAAACATGTTGACCACTGACCTGGACAAGGAATCCCCCAAATATGCTATGTGAACCTTACTAGTCCTTCTGGATGTTCTATAAAAAAGATGAAATATATTTGAAAAAAGCACAGACTATCTCCCCTCTGGGGGCCTCACAAACCACGTTACCCTTTTGTAGCTGACCCTGCCCAAGCTCTGTCCATATATCCTGCACCCTCTGCTGACTGTTAGCACTTGTGGCCCTTGCCCTGGATTCTTGTTCTCTTTTCCTCCTCGCCCAGGGAGTACACTTGCAGGGCAAACTGGAAGCATCTGAGAGCCAATGCCCTTGAAAGCAGGCCTCAAGCAATGATGGACAGTAGTAGAGAGAAAATTCCACACCTCCCTTGCCTATTGGTTGGGACAACTCTGAGGCATGTTCTATACCAGTGATGGCGAACCTATGACACGCGTGTCAGCACTGACACGCGTAGCCATTTCTGATGACACGTGGCCGCATGCCGAGGATGAAACATTTGCTGCTCCTGAGGATGAAACATTTGCGACTAGAGTCTTGGAGTTAGTTTTTTCCTCAAAGTGACACACTACCCGAGTTATGCTCAGTTTTTTGGCGAAGTTTTACACACCAAGCTCAAAAGGTTGCCCATCACTGTTCTATACTGTCTCCCAGGGCTCAACAGTGGGACAAAGCCCCCGTGCCCATAGGGTCAACCTGATCATGAATGCATCCTTTACTGATTGTTCTCACTTCCTCTAATGGAGTTCTCTGAAGTCACTTCCCAAACAAAGTTCTGATTCTTATCTTAAAGTGTACTTCAGGGGAACCCAAACTAAGATACCTATCAATTAAAGGCTCCAAGAAGTCCTTAATGAGGCCCTCAGGGCTTTTTATGATCTGGCCTCTATCCAACTTCCCAAATGAATTTTCCTCAAATCTCCCCCACCCATATTAAACTTTTAAAAAATTTATTCTCTTTCCTCATTGCCTTGCCAATTCCTACTTATTTTTCAGGCCTTAGAAAAAATGTCATATCATCTGAAATATCATTCCCCCCAAAAACGCTCCCAACACCAGGGTCAGGTGTCTCTGCGGGTGTGTTGGTGCTTCCCCATCATGGCACTCACTGCACCATGTACTTCCCAGTTTGTGTCTACCTTCCCTCCAAACCATGTGGCTTCATAAGAACAGGACCATGTTTGTCTTACTTCCCCATTGTATCCCAGAACCCAGCAGAAGTACTTTATAAGTGGATGGATGGAGCCTTTGGGTGAGAGAGGACTAGCTCACAGGTCCTGGACTGGTTTCTGGATCAGACTTTCATCGGGCTCCTGGGAGCTTTCTTCTCAGCTAGGCCTTTCCCCAGGCCTGCTGAGCCCAGTTTCAGCAAGAATCTTGCTCAGCCAGCTTAGTGACACTCCTCTTACCATTGATATCTTAGTTTTACATCCATTCCTTCGTTCTGCTCATTGGCTGTACACCTCACTTGTCCCTGTTGTCTTCAGAGTTGAGTTCAATCTCTCTCCTCCATTGTAGTAGTCTTGAATAAAATCTTCTTTGCCTGTTTAACTTGGAGTTGAGTTCAATTCTACACTGAAATCTCTGTCTTCTACTGCTATAACTTGAATAAAATGAGTCAAGAGGATAGATACCTCTTTCCTGTCTCATTCCTCACCATTCATCTTCTACTTACCCAGTCCTAGACACACAGAGCTATGACCTTTCCTTGCATTTACCATACACGTTATTGCCTTTACATATATGCTGTTCTTCTTGGAAAAAAAGGTCTATTTTATCTTTTAACCTCCAATTGTGAACAATCTCCCAACAGATTCCAAGGAATATCCAGAATTATCACTGGACAGATTTCCCAAGACGTAAGTGTTTTTTAGTTGCTTATGATGGGCCAAACACTGTTCTGGGGACCAGGGGAGGAGTTTTCTCAGGTTGGATTCCTCCCCAAAGAAGACCCTGAAACAAGGACTTAGGTGAAGCAAGCTTATAGGAAGGCAATCCTAGGAAGCAAAAGTGAGGAAACTGGGAAAGTGAATTAAGAAAATAAGAGAAGGCAATAAAGGTATGTGGGTTGACTGCCACTGTAGGTAACTGAGACTCAATCTCACTGGGGACCTCTGAGAATCTGTATTGGGCTTGCCTCATAATCAGAGTGGGGAGGCTGGAGGACTTTGACTTTGGTCATTGACTTTCTCCCCTATTGGTTGAGAGTTGCTCCTGGAATTTTTATTTATTGATTCATTTTAGAGCAAGAGAGAGGAAGGAGAGGGAGAGAGAGGAAGAAAGATCAATTTGTTGTTCCACTTATTTATACATTCATTGGTTGCCGCTTGTATGTGTCCTGACTTGAGATTGAACCCGTAACATTGACACATCGGGATATGCTCTAACCAACTGAGCTACCTGACCAGGGCTGCTTCTGGGGGTTTTAGCTTTTCTCCATGCTGTGGCTTCCTCTGCCTGCTATATAGCAAACTCCCAGAGCTGCAGAGAAGAGTGAAAACGGTATGTGAGGCAGGAAGTTGTCAGTGTGCTGGTAGTAGTCTACTGAGGTTACAGGTGAACTCAGGTGTGCTGAGAAATACATGCTGAACATCAGCATCATCTGCTATAGGGTGACATTTCGATCTATTTGTATGACACGAGCACAGGCCAATTAGAATAGATGCAGGCTGTGAACATCTACTGCGGACCTGCCCATGAGTGCGCACATATCAACTCTTTCAAAGACACAGACGTGAATAAGAATCTCAGTTCTCAGGCTGAGATTCTCCAGGAACAACTGATACGATTTCCATGATGACTTGGTCCTTTAGAGCTTTGGCATCAGCCCCAAATCAACTCAGAACAGTTGAAATGAAGATCTGAGACATTATCATAATCAGGTTGGTTTTTTTTTTGTGCAGCCTCAGAGCACAAACAAAAGCTTCCCACTTCTATTAGCCCGATCACCCACCTCTAACTTAATTTCAAAGGGTTCTAAGAGTCAAGAAACCCCAGCTCCTTCCTACTGGTCACCCCAGAGGTTAGAAGTGATTTCCATTCTTCACCTCTCCTCCCTTCCAGATTTCAGAGGAGGACCCGGGTGGAGGGAAATCTCGCCTGGACAGCTCATAAGCTGCCACATTTCCCTGCAATTTAATGTCTTCATGATTCCACACATGCTTTTCAGGGGGAATCAAAACTCTTTCCTTGAAGACCAAAGCGTCAGAAAAAAGAAGATCCTTTAGGAACTTCTTTGTGGTTCTCTTTTTCTTCTTTTAATTTCACTATTGATTTTCATTAAGCCCGTTAGTGACCGCCAGTACCTACAGATTTCTCTCCTTCAGAAAGAGAGATTTTGAGAAAGCAGCCAGTTCCAAGCATTTATAGGCCCTTAGAGATGCGGTAGCTTTACCATCAAATAAGCCCTCATCCTGAGCCTAAGGCCTCGATCTCCCTCTGGGTGAAAGGTCCAAAGATCTCCCAGGATTCTCCTGTCCGGCTATCAGAATCTGTTTGAGGTCAAAGTATACCTTTAAGATAAAAAGGAAACGAATAAAAAGCAGATGTGGCCTGTGGAGTTTGAATATAAAGACAAATCATTGAATTTTGAAATGGCTTTATCTTATAAGTAAAAAATGTGCCTTGAAAAAAAAATGGCTGGGCTGGCTGGGGTCCCCAAGTCAATAGGACATGTGGCTGTGCCCCAGAGAGTCACAGCTGGCCGGGGTTCCAGGTCTTGGCTCCTCTGTTCTAAGGGCTTATCCACTCTGCAAGGCCTTCATCGGCCCCTACACATTGGGGACACTTCCTTCTCTGAGTCTTTGATCTTGAGAGTATTATCTGTATTGCTTACTTGCTGGTTCTGAGCTAACCTGGAGTGAAAGAAATCTTCGTTTAAAGTTTAAATCTTCCCTTTACCAGTTTCATTAACTAGCACCGTCTTTGTAATGAGACCCAGCTCACTCGTCTGTCCTCAGAGCCCGCTGTATTTTCTTTTCTCAGCATGACATTGTCCTGCTCCAAGCAAATGTCCTCATGCATCCTTTCCCACCTCTCCTGTTGGAAAAGGACCCATTCATTCTCTTGATTGGTCATTCAGTATTCACTGAGCACTTACTATGTTCTAGGTGTTGAAATACTGTACAAGACAGGCAGGCTCTTGCTTTTATAGATGTTGCTTACAGGCCAGCATGTGGCCACACGCATTGTGTGACTTATGCGGCACTTTCAAAGCAAATATAAAGCCTATCTTCACGTTTTTAGTCTAAAAGGTCTGGAGAAATTATCAGCTTTTCTTTTTTCTTTTTATCTTCTCTCTCTGCCCCCTCACTCTCTCCCCTCTCTCTTTTTCTCTAGGACACCTGCTTTTATGCCACAGATGGCCAAGGTCAAAAGGTAGCAAAACAGAGTAGAAGAGACAGGTTTAGAAGTGATTAAAATTTGTCCATATGCTCCCTGGCATCTTGTTGTAATTTTCTTTTAGAAAATCTTGGTTTACATAAAAGAATATGAGAAGCGGGGGGTGGGGGGGGGAGGATTGGGGGAACATCTGGTGGCTGTGCCCCCTTTTACTGAGTAAGGAAGAATCTGAGACCCCGAGAGGAGTGGAGCAGGATAGAGCTGGGGAAGACTCAGGTTCCGACCTCCATCAGCATTTCTACCCCTCCACCCGGCACATGCCAGCCGGCCCAGGGGCTCCGCTGCCCACCTACCCGCCTTCCCTGTCTCTTCCCTGCCATTTCACTTCAAGGAAAACGTGGCTATAGGACTCAGATGTAAACATTCTATACCCTTTCCCTAAAGAAAGAATTCCCTGGAAAATGTAAACTAAATGACATAGAAAGATAAGGAAAACACATTATCTTGTCACTGTTTCCCCCTAACTCTTGACTCCCTTTGGGTTCTGGACATAAGAACTGCTTCTTCCTTCTCCATTCTTTTCTCTTTCTCCTCATCTTCTTTTTTATTTTAGAGAATAATTTGTTGTAATAAGGTATAAACTTCAATAATGGAGAAGCTGTCCTTTGGGGAGTTTTATATCCATTCATGTCGTCATAGAAAGCAGACAGACTTTGGCACAGAACTCGTGTGGGGTGGAATCCTGGTTTTATCTGCCACTTATTGCTATGTGACCCTGTAATTGCTTTCTCTTTTGTGAAATAGAGCTTATGATACCAATCTTAGAGTTGCCTACAAAATTAAGTAAAAGACCATGTGGCAATATTGAGTGTACTTTATTAGCGGTGGCTATTAATAAAAAATAATGATGATAATTTGTCTAGAATTTAGACAAATTAGAGTGGATATGAGACATGTATATAGACCCACTTTGATTTTTAAAAAATAATTTGTTTTAATTTTTAATTATACTTGACATACAATATTATATTAGTTTCAGGTGTACAACATAGTGATTAGAGATTCATGTACCTTAAAAAGTGATCACCCTGATAACTCTAGTATCCACATGGCACCATTTTTAGTTATTACAATATAATTGACTATATTTCCTATGCTATTCTACTATATTCATGTCTTGTCACTAAATGAGTATGAAAAATCTTGTGTTCATTGTTGTTACATGAGAATGTGGATAAAGTAATGAAAGCTTATAGCAGGAATGCATGGTGTTCTTTAAGTGTGCCGAAGTGGAAAACATACTGAGTTCCTGATTTATATCGTCTGCCTCCAGAATTGGATAATTTAAAAACCATACACCGCAAAAGATCAAAGAGAAATGTGAATCCACATGTCCTCGATTGAAATTAGAGGAAAGGAGACTGGCACAATGCATCTTAAAAAAAATTTTTTTAAAATCATTATTGTTGCAATATTACATATGTCTCCTTTTTTCTCCCATTGACCCCTTCTAGCCTGCCCTGCCCCCCGCCCCAGGCCTCCACCACCCTATTGTCTGTGTCCATGGGTTATACATATTTGCACACAAGTTCGTTGGTTGATCTCTTCCCACACACCCACACACCCCTGCCTTCCCTCTGAGATTTGACAGTCTGTTCCATGCTTCTATGTCTCTGGATCTATTTTGATCAAGTTTATTTTATTCATTAGATTTCACACATGAGTGAGATCATGTGATACTCTGACTGGCTTATTTCACTTAGCATGATACTCTCCAGGTCCCTCCATGCTGTCTCAAAGGGTAAGAGATCTTTCTTTTTTGCTGCTGCATAGTATTCTACAGTGTAAATGTACCAAAGCTTTTTTATCCACTCATCTACTGTTTCCAGATCTCAGCTATTGCAAATTGTGCTGCTATGAACATAGGGGTACATTCTTTCTGATTGGTGTTTTGGGATTGTTAGGATATATTCCTAGAAGGGATCACTGGGGCAAATGGAAGTTCCATATTTAATTTTTTGAGGAAACTTCATACTGTTTTCCATAATGGCTGGACCAGTCTGCATTCCCACCAGCAGTGTACTAAGGTTCCCTTTTCTCCACATCCCTGCCAGCACTTGTCGTTGGGTTGGTTGATGTGTTGATGGTAGTCATTCTGACAGGTGTGAAATGATACCTTATTGTCATTTTAATTTGCATCTCTCTGATGAT
The DNA here is from genome assembly GCF_951640355.1 of Cnephaeus nilssonii. Classification (NCBI taxonomy): domain Eukaryota; kingdom Metazoa; phylum Chordata; class Mammalia; order Chiroptera; family Vespertilionidae; genus Cnephaeus; species Cnephaeus nilssonii. The sequence goes on along the minus strand of NC_137088.1, from coordinate 50,418,002 downwards.
CAGTGACTTTGAGCACTTTTTCATCTTTGGTCATCTGTATGTCCACTTTGGAGAAGTATCTATTTAGGTCCTTTGCTCATTTTTTAATTGGATTGTTTGCTTTCCTCTTATTAAGTTGTATGTGTTCCTTTTTTATTTTGTGGCAGTGCAGGCAGAAGCAATGGTTCAGGACTGTTAACACTACATATCCATTCACCAGCTGTCCTCCCCAGACTGGAGAGTTTAAGATTTGCGGTCTTCTCTTCGACTATCCAATGGTCTTGGCTGTTCAACTTTATTTTCTCCAGGAGGATCAGCTCTGTCTGTTGCTCAGATATTTGGATTAAACAACCATTTGGTAGCAACCAAAGTGCAAGCAAGTTTATTGAACACATGGATTTCCTTGAAGCAGGCTGACAAGAAAATCTGAGAGGGAAATTTATAAGAAAGAACATCATTGCATGATTTAAAAAAGAAAAATTATAAATTTATAGTTTAGCTGCAGAAAAATCAAGCAAGAGGAAAATATTTTAAGTTAATTAGATAAAAAAAATTATTAGTAAAAAAGTGTGTGTGAGAGAGAGAAGAAAGAAGACTAACAACCACCTGCAGACAGAAGCAGAGATAAGAAACCAATTTAAGAGGGACAAGAGCAAACCCTTGTTTGCTTTCTTCTACTGTTTGCAGCAGTAGAAGTTAATTGCATTTTTTTTGCCTATTCGTTTTGTAATATGCCCCTGTACATTGTTGATAAACACAAATGCCCTTTTGTTCTTTGTGTATATCTGTATGTGTGCATGATTGTTATTTGAGTGGGTTTTATTCCTTGCAAACAAGGGATCCCAAGACAGATTTGCCTCCATAATCTCACCTATGACAACCAGTAACATTTACAAGACAGCACCTTTGTTCTAAGAGTATAGTTTATGGTCCTGGGATTAGAACCAAGGCATGAGGCTTCTGTGATCTAGGGTGCTAGCATCATGCTAATTGATTTATCTGTCACTGATGCTCTAACATGTAGACATGTATTTGCTCAGTTTTCATTCTTTGCATGAGGTAAAAATAGATTCTATAATTGATATTTTCCTCAAAAGAGTGTGACTTTCCATCTGGGGTGGAATTTCAAAGATTTCTTACTGGGAGCCCAGAGAGTTGGAATGGCTCCAAGATTTCTGATCACACCATTGGCCAGGGGCTCTTTTTTCCTTCTCCAAAAGGTGTGAATTTGACCTTTTCGAAGGTCACCAAGGTTGCCATATTCAGCTCCATGCGACTCTGATGGAGACCAGCCCACAGAGTTCTATTTGAGGAATGCCAACTGGCTCTCCAGGACCCAGCTGGTCCCACTCTCTCTCGCACAGTGCCTGAAATGTGCACAGCTATTTTTGTTGGGTTATAATATTATTGCTCAAAACAAAGTCTAATATTAAAATTAGCAAGGCCTACAGAGAGGGCAGAGAATGCTCAAACCTGGCAGTTGTACAAAAATCAAAACTCAGTGCTTCAGTTTCCTCATCTATAAATGATAACACTACTTACCTAGAGTAATTAGGGCGGGTTCGATGAGTTAATATCTGCAGAGCCCCTAAGATAGTGCCTGGTGTGTAGTGTGAGTCCTGTTGAACACAGGTAGCTCCTATTGTAATGGTGAGAGAGGGCAGAGTGTGGCCCTTTCCCTCAATGGCATGCAAACGCTTGGACTTAGAATGTCTGAGGTTTGGAAAGCGAGGAGGGCCAGGGAGTCGGGTCCTGGTGGATTTGGGGCACTGTCAGGTGAGAAAGCACTTCAGACCAAGGGTGAAGGTCTTCCTCCTGAAAGACTTTTCTGAACATGTCTGTGAGGCTCACTGGGTGGGACAGGGAGGAAAAGGGGAGATGAGGGAGGAGACTTGGGAAGTGACAATAATTTTACAATAAATAAGAACCATCGTGAAAATCAGTCTCAAATGTTCAGGCATTGACTTCTGTGTGTGTATGTAAATTTATATATAGATATGATTTAAACTCAGAATAGGGGCTGTGGGTCCTTAGGACATGACCACTTTTAAATCATAATCCTAAGAGGTTGTTGTCAAACCATGGTCACAGATGACAAGGATATTGTCGTCGTTGTTGTTTTTAGTTTTAAATCATGTTTACTTAAGAATAATTCACATACTATGAAATTCACCACTTTTAGAGTACAGTTCTAAGAGTTTGACAAATTTTGCAGTCATGAAACCACACTGCAATCAAGATGCAGACCATTTCCAACCCCCCTAAAAGTTCGCTCATGCCCATTTGGGGACAACTCCACTTACCACCCACAGCCCTGGCCACTGATTTGTCCCCCCACTCCCCTATAATTTTTTCTTTTGCAAAATGTTAGTAATGCTTCTTTGACCTTTGAACAAGGTCAGGTGATAACAGCACTTCTAGCATCCTGTAGCCCTTATAATTATAATTATGCTCTATATGCAATTGATTAATACATTGTTCAGTGTCCCTTTCCTCTGCTAGACTGCTCCAGGCATGTGTGAGGGCAGGGATGCTCTGGCTGGTTCATTTCTGCATCCCCAGGGGTACCATGGAGTAGATGCTCAGCAAACATCACTTAATGAATGAAGAGTGACTTTCTGACTATAAGGAAAGTGCTCTGTCACCAATGACTCAGCAGGAGCCATGTGGTCTTCAGTGGCAAAGCATGTTGTAAAGCACCCAGGCATTCCTGAGAGCGTGCATGGAGTTTGGAGTTATATTGGGTCTGAATATTAGCAACCAGAGCCACCCAGCCTATCCCAGATGCGTGCCAGGATATCAACTAATTGAAAATAAATGGAAAACATTCTTTAATCAGTTAACACTATCTTTTGTCATTACTTTGTCTCACTACATAGTGAAAGCTGTTTATTTAGTCATTTTTACATTCCATATTGTTTGTAGCAAGTCTGACATTACAGTGATGCTTAACAGTAAGATCATAAAGTCCTCAAAATCAAGCTTATTTTCTGCATGCTCGTCAAGTTCGGAAAGAAGGTCTTTGTATTTTGGTTTGGTTTCTTGTCCCTGTAAGAATAAAAAAGAAGCGAAAAACTAATTTATTGTGCCACCTGGGTTTTACAGTGAAAAAGCAATAATAAACTTCTTATCCTATCTAATAAAGAGGGAATATGCTAATTGACCATCACTCTGTCACAAAGATGGCTGCACCACAGCTGAGGCCAAGTTCCCATAAGGAGCTTTAATGAGCAATCAGCAGAGACCTGAGGCTACGCCCTCCCCCACCCCTGTGGGACTTGACAGGGGACCTCAGGCCACGCCCCCTGCCCTAGCATCAGGCTGGGGGACCTCAGACCGATCCCCCTACCCCAGTGCCAGGCCAGGGGACCTGAGGCCATGCCCCCTGCCCAGTGGGGCTTGACGGGGAACCTCAAGGTGGGCTTCCCAACCTGGTGCTGGGCTAGGGGACCTCAGGCTGCTCCCCCTGCCCAGCGGGGCTTGACAGGGGACCTCAAGGTGTACCCCCAGTGCTGGGTTGGGGAACTCAGGCCACACCCCCGCCCACAGGGCTTGGCAGGGGACCTGAGGCCATGCCCCCCACCCAGAAGGGCTTGACAGGGGATCTCAGGTCGTGTCCCCCACCTGAAGGGGCTTGATGGAGGACTTCAAGGCATGCCCCCGCCCTGGTCTGGGCTGGGGGACTTCAGGCCACACCCCTGTCCTGGCACTGGGCCAGGGGACCTGAGGCTATGCCTGCCTGACAAGGGTGGGACTGGCCAGGTCTGGATCTCACCCAATGGGGGTGGGGCCAGCCGGGTCTGGGTCTCATGTGATTTTGAGGTGCGTGTGGGTGGGCAGAGACTTGACTCTGGGTCCCGTGGTGTGCTCCAGACTCTGACAGGAGGAAGGTTTTCATATACATTTTACTAATTTTCTTTCATCTCTGACACTTCTATTATAGAGAAAGGGCAAATAGCAATATTAAATCATTTCCTCTAATTAATCCCCTTTTAATGTGCATGAATTTTGTGCACCTGGTCACTAGTTAACTATAATATGCCAAGTTGTTGTCGAGCACTCTGGTAAATCTTTTCATGGCTGTCTCATTGATTTCTTACAGAGACTCTATTGAATATATACAATCATTAGCCCCACTTCACAGGTGCAGTATCAGAGATTTGGCGAGATTTAAGTAACTTGCCCCTGCCAGGAAGCTCCTGGTTTGGAGTCAGATTCATAGCTTGGCTACCTAGCCCTCTCATAACTGCTAAGCCATCTCGCCTGTGTCAACACAGATAGTGTTGTGTTTTCAGATTTCCAAAACATAAGCTCTTTGTTATGGGAGCGATACAACATGGGTTCCACGGAACAGCTAGATTTTCCAGAAATATGGAATAAAATATGCTAAAAGAAAATATGTGCTTTGGACGATTGTTCAGCATTTAGTTTGATCACAAATCAAGTCCAAGTTCACAGTCCTCATAAACGGATTGAAGGAAACATGTGAATAGTACATACATGGAGAGGCCTGTCAGTTTCCAACCACAGCTTGTGAACTAGCTTCCAAGTGGCATTAAAAACCTTAAGGTCATTTGATTCACGGGTGTACTGAGCTCTGTTTGCATTTAGCTCAACCCCAAATGCTCACACACGTGCCAGCTGTAAGGAGCCATCACAGCAGGGACTAAGGCAGGTAGGAATGACCATGTTCCCTACAGGCTTAGACCGTTACTGTTACTCTGGGCTCATTCTCAAGAGGTCACACCTGCCAGCGAGGCCGAGGGCGCTCTCCCAGCCCCTCCGAGAGAGCCGAGCACTTCACTAGGAGCACTTGCCTAAAGGGTAGAGAGGCAGCAGGTCTCCTGCACGGCGTGTTAGAAGGTGAAGCTGACCGAGGTCCAGCCCCTTGGACCTGACCCGCCCTGTTTGCTTTGTAAGTTCTTCGCAGAGCCTTTATATGTTCAGTTTTCTCAGACCTGACTGGCTATAGAATAAGGTCCCCCAGGAGGCTTATGGGAAAGCAGATGTGCCCCTGGGGACCCAGGCTCAGCCACAGGGTCCAGTCCAGTTCAGCAGAGAACCCCACGCGGGGACTTAGGAGCAGCAGCAGCAGGAGGGGGCCTTTTGCCTTGGCTCAGGTGTGGGCACCTGTCTTAGGGAGTCTCTCGGAGGGGCGGTTGGTCCAAGGCAGCATTCTGATGTTACCCAGGCGCTTGCTCCGTGAAGTTCAGCCGGCACCATTGGTACTGGGGCTGCCTCGGAGCCTGCTGTCCCCAGCACCCCTGAAATATGGCCCTTCTTTCCTGCGCTGCCACCCGAGCAGAGGGCAGGACTGTGGGAGGCCCGAGAGTTTGCTGTTGGGGATCCAGAAACTGGCAGCCTTCCTGGGGTCAGCCTACACCTAGGGGCCCGAGGCTAAGGTGACCTCCTGAAGGTGCTGGTTTTGGTTTGGCCTCTGATGCCCTCAGAAGACAACCCATCCCCAAGGTCCCCATTGTCATCCCGTCAGAAGCTCCCTGAGGACAGCCAGGCAGCCAGGTAGGGTCCCTTTTGCTCTAGGATTTGTCACTTCTCTTGGCCCCCGAGTCAGGCAAAGGTTATAGGATTTTCTCACTCACTTTCTCTTTGAAGACTCCCCAGAACTTTTTGTCTTTTGTCAAATTCTGCCTGATATTCTAGCTGAAAAAATAGCTTTTCTTAAAAAAATTATTTCAAATATAGTAACTGTTTAATATTGGACATTTAAAAAGATATTTTTCAAAAAGAGAATCTATACTAATAAAAGAGTAATATGCTAATTAGACCGGGAGACCTTCCGGACAAAGCCCGAGGCTTGGCTGGCCTGCAAACTGCCCCCAAATGGCCCTCAGCCCCTTGCTCAGGCTGGCCATGCCCCCAGCTGGGACCCTCACCCTAATGGGGGTGTGGCCAGCCTGCAAACTGCCCCAGCCCCTCGCCCAGGCCAGCACCGCCCCCAGTGGGGACCCCCACCTGTCAGGGGTGTAGCCGGCCTGCAAACCGCCTCAGGCCCCTCATCCGCCCCCCAAGCGGACCCCAACCCTGATCTGGGACCCCCTTCAGGGAAGACCAGCCAGCCCCCACCAGTGCACCAGGCCTCTATCTATACTAATAAAAGGGTAATATGCTAATTAGACTGGGAGTCCTTCCAGATGTCCTTCCAGACAAAGCCATGGTGGTGGGGCCGAGGCAGAGGTGGTTAGGGGCGATCAGGCCAGGAGGGGAGGGCAGTTGGGGATGATCAGGCCTGTGCGGGGGGCAGTTGGGAGTGAACAGGCCGGCGGTGGGGGGCAGTTGGGGGTAAGCAGGCTGGTGGGGGGGGGGCAGTTGGGGGCAAGCAGGCCGGCTGGGAGGCAGTTGGGGATAAGCAGGCTGGCAAGGGGGGGCAGTTGGGGGCGAGAAGGCCGGTGGGGGAGGCAGTTGGGAGTGAGCAGGCCAGCAGGCAGAGTGGTTAAAGGTGATCAGGCAGGCAGGCAGGTGAGTGGTTAGGAGCCAGCAGTCCCGGATTGTGAGAGGGATGTCTGACTACCGGTTTAGGACTGATCCCACAGGCATAGGGCCTAAACCAGCAGTCGGACATCCACCCAGGGGTCCCAGATTGGAGAGGGTGCAGGCTGGGCTGAGGGACCCCCCCATGCACGAATTTCATGCACCGGGCCACTAGTCTATAATGATAAAAGGGTAATATGCTAATTAGACTGGATGTCCTTCCGAACATCTGGAGGACCTTCCAGACGAAGTGGGGGCAGCGAGGGAAGCCCAAGTCCCGGGTGCCAGAGGGAAGCCGGTGCCAGCAGCTGGGGGAACGAAGGCCTACTCTTGTATGAATTTTGTGAATCAGGCCTCTAGTGTAAAAATAAATCTTTACCCCATCACCCCAAATAGCTAGCTATTAACATTTCCTTCCAGTCATTTTTCTGTGCATCACCTTAAAGCCTTTCTCTGTCTCCGTTTCTCACACATGCACATATACACACTCATATGCACTCTTTCATAACTTCACTGAAGAATAATTGACAAATATAATCATATATATTTGAAGTGTACAGTGTGATGATTTGACATCCACATAGCTCATAGGCATGATGACCCAGATTGAGATGATTAACATACTATCACCTCATGTAGTTTAAATCATTTGTGTGTGGGGAGATTGCTGAAGATCTGCTCTCAGCAGCTTTCAAGTGCACAGTCCTATGTTATCAGCTACAGTCATTATGCTGTACATTACATCCTCAGAACTTATTCTTCTTATAACTAAAGAGTTATACCCTTTGGCCTTATCACCCCACTCCTCCCCAACAAACCCTGGCAACTACTATTCTATCTTCTGTTTCTACCAAATTGGCCTTTTTAAAAAAAATCACGTAGGTGGAATCTATTTTTAAAAAGCCAATTTCACAAAGTACTGTTAAACTAATCATAGATTCACAGGAAGTTATACCTTTGACCCAGCTCCCCCAGCAAATGATACGTTATATAGCTCTAGTGTGTCCAACCCACATATGTTTATATTTTAAGGGGATTATAATTCTTATCCTTTAAATCTCTTACACTTATCTTTTAAACTACTTATAATTCTTACTAATTTTCCCCAGGCTAATATTTCTCAAAGTATGAATGCACACTGCTGGTAATGCAATTTTAGTTGATGCAAGAATAAATCCTAATAAAAAGAGTAATATGCAAATTGACCATCATTACAACACATAAGATGGCTGCCCCCATGTGGACACAAGATGGCCTCCACAAGATGGCCAGCAGGGGAGGGCAGTTGGGAGGGACCAGGCCAGCAGGGGAGGACAGTTGTGGGGGGACCCAGGCCAGCAGGGGAGGGCAGTTGGGGAGGACCAGGCCTGAAGGGGAGGGCAGTTGGGGGTGATTGGGCCTGCAGGGGAGGGAAGTTGGGGGGGTGACTCAGGCCAGCAGGGGAAGGGAGTTGGGGAGGACCAGGCCTGCAGGGGAGGGCAGTTGGGGGTGACCAGGCCTGCAGTGGAGGGCAGTTAGGGGTGACCAGGCCTGCAGGGGAGGGCAGTTAGGGGCAATCAGGCTGGCAGGGGAGTGGTTAGGGGGTGATCAGGCTGGCAGGCAGAAGCGGTTAGGGGCAATCAGGAAGGCAGGCAGGCAAGTAGTTGGGAGCCAGCAGTCCTGAATTGTGAGAGGGATGTCCGACTGCCCGTTTAGGCCTGATCCTACAGGGCAGTCGGACATCCCTCCAGGGGTCACAGATTGGAGATGGTGCTGGCTGGGCTGAGTGACACACACCCCTGTGCACGAATTTCGTGCACCGGGCCTCTAGTATTAAATAAGAATTAATAAACTACTTATTTTTTTTTTTACTACCTTTTACTTTACACACTGAATTTACACTTAGAATAGTGATAAAGTGTCTTTATAAAATGAACTTATTTAAGTTGAGAGCTTAACTTGAAAGAAGTTCTAAGTACATTATGATACAAGCTGTAGGCAATTGTGGGGAAAATACTGAAGATGGTATTCAACTGACTGACTTTGAGAAACATGCCTCTAGGTGACGTAGGTCACTCCCCTTCGGGTCAGTGACCCTTCATACACTGCCAGTTCTCACTTTCATATTTTGAACACAGATCTCTATTCTGACCTCCCAACTCATATATCCTGTTGCTGAGTGTTGCTTCTGTTTCTTGGACATCTTAAAACTGACACCTTCTAACGGAATTCATCACCTCCTCCCCACCCTCACCCCACCTCACATCTGCTAAGTCTTCCGTCTTTCTCTTCTCTGGGAATGGGACCACCACCCATTTTCCCCCCAAAAGGCAGAACTGGGGCGTCATAATTTGCTCCTCCTGTCCCTTAACCCTCACAGCCAATCAATGAGCAAATCCTGTTCATTCCACCTTCCAAATGTCTCACATATTCACCACCCTAGTCCAAACCATCACATTGTCTTCCCCGTGGAGTGCTCCCCACAGTCACTCCATTCTTTTTTGTCCCACCCCTACCCCTACCCTAATCTGATCTGCAGTTGGTGACATTTCTTCTTCCTAGATTTAGAAACCATGCCTGGCTTCCTTCTGCCCTCAGGCTATGCCTCTGGGAGATTTGGCTTCTCTCCACCTCCCCAGCCTCATTGCACACTGCTTCCTACTTCCCCCTTTCCACCAGCTACTTACTGGCCCTCACAGGGCTCTGACATGCTTCATGGCCATTGCATCTGCCATTCCCTCTGCTTGGAATGCTGCCATCCTCACCCCAGCCCTGGACTTGCTAACTCTTGCTCATTCTTTAGTTCCCAGTGATGCCTTACTTTTCCAGGAACCCCTGTTTTTTAAAAAAATATATTTTATTGATTTTTTACAGAGAGGAAGGAAGAGGGATAGAGAGTTAGAAACATCAATGAGAGAGAAACATCGATCAGCTGCCTCCTGCACACCCCCCCCCCCCCACTGGGGATGTGCCCGCAACCAAGGTACGTGCCCTTGACTGAAATCGAACCTGGGACCCTTCAGTCCGCAGGCTGACGCTCTATCCACTGAGCCAAACCGGTCAGGGCCAGGAACCCTTTTTTGACCACACCCCAAGATGGCCCCTCCCCTCTGTTTTACTCTTTCACTGCATGCTCTACTATTTCACCATTCTTTGAATAGTTCTAGTTACTTTTCAGCATATCTCTCTACTCTGTGGATTGTTAGCTTTTCACTGCGTTAATCCCAGTGTTCAGCTCCTGACATTTAGTACTAGTAGGTGTTCAGTACATGTTTGGTGAATGAAGCAACATGATGGGGTCCCTGAGCTGGAGCTGTGGGCTCTTTGGACCAGCAACATTGTGGTGTTGCTCCTGTTTTTCAAGCCCATGAATTCTCTTACCTCTGTGAAATTCCTAAATTGGGTTTGTAGCAGATTTTTGGCAGTAGCTTTTTCAAGTTTACAGTCAGTGTCAGAAGAATTTCTGAAAATCAGAGCAGCAGTGGCGATGGCTTTTTCCAGATCTGAGCCCTTCCCCAGAGCTGTGGGAGGAGAAATGCACAATGACATATCCCAGGTTAGAAATACTCTTTCCCCAGACATGGGATTATGTCCTCCAGGGGACTGTGGGGGATGGGTTAGAGAGTGTATGTCAACCTGATTCTGCTCTTGGGCTATTTGTCTTCTACTGGGAATCGGACCTGGACCTTTAAACATTGGAGAACAAAAGTTCTTTCAGGAGCAATGGAATTGGTAGAATTAGGATGAGATTTACACCTTCTGGCTATTTGACCTTGGAAAAAACCTTACCTCTCTAAGCTTGGGTTTTCTAAAGTGTAAAATATTTATGGAGCACCTACTATGTGCTAGGCTCAGTCCCTGGCATTGAGGATACCTCACTGAATAAGACACAATCGTGCCCTTGTGAAGTTAATATTATATCAGACAAAGCATCACCTCCTACCAGTGTGATAAAGGAGAATGATGTCAGAACTAGCTCTTTGATGTCATGAGAGATAGAGATAGATTTCTATGACTCACTGCTTCAAGCACAGTGACCGCCCAGCTGGTTTCTCTGGTTTACATTCCTTGCAAGGTCAGTGCTAACTCACTTCTTTCCAGCTGGTAACACACAGTGAACACCAAGCACAAGGAATGGTGAAGAACATTCTTAAGCTCCCTGCTCTCCTAGTCCCTAATACAGCCCCTATTCTAGAATTTACATTACAGGTATTGCATGTTTAACTGGCTTTCTCCCCAACTAGAATGCAAAGTCCCTGAGGCCAGAGATCATCCATTTCTTTATCATTTTATTCCCAGGACCAGCACAGAAGCCAGCTATGTAGTAGTTGTTAATTCATGCTGTTGAATAAATAACAATAATAATAAAAATTCCACAGCTTTCAGCCCATGTTATGTGCAAATAATCCTCAATTCAAAGAATGCTGATAATTCAGAATAATGTGGCTTTTGTACCGAGCAGTCCCTATGTTCCTGGTACTCTCCTAAGGAATTTAGTAGGCAGAAGTGACACAACCAGCTGTGGCCCCTGCCCTATATATCTTACAATCCAGTGGAGAAATACATCATAATCAAGAGAATATATGTGTATACATGCATATTTGTTTCATATATATTTGATAGTTATTTATTTCTTTTTACATATATACAATATGCATATTTGCAACTTGCAATATATGAGGCAAAGAAGAAAAAATAGAAATTACAGAGTGGGTCTGGGAGGAAAGTTACTTAGATAGGTGGTCTTGGAGGCCGCTATTAGTATATTAATATTTAAACTAAGACCCATAGGATGAGAAGGAGCCTGCCTTGCAAGAGTGTGGGGTCAGGCTGGCTTATGGCTGTGCAGGGTGTTCCAGGCTCAGGGAACAACATATGCGAAGGCTCAGGAGTCTTGCTCTTATATGACAGACCAGAAGCCTCAGATCTGCTGGAGCAGCTGAGATGAGACAGTGTGGCTGGAGGCTAGGAGCTGGCAGGTGTTTGAGTGGGAAAGGTAGGCAGGGCCAGCCCTGCTCGTGGGCCATGGGAAAAAAAAACAAGATTTCCTTTAAAGAGTAGAGAAAAGTCATTGAAAGGTTTTAAGCATCCATTTGTTTTTCAATTAAAGATGAAAGGGAAGAATGAGAGTTAAGAGGAATGGATAAGGAAGGAGTATGTGGGCCTTCTCAGTTTTTACTGTATCTCTGAACAGTACCTAAATGGTACTGTTACAATCTTTGTGTCCATGCACATCTGCTAAGCATTCTAATCAATGAGGTGATATCTCTCCCTGTCGTATGAGGAAATGTGTGTCCTCTCCACTCACCCAGGCTGTTTCCCCTACCATTTAGCCCAAAGCTGGAATCATTTGGGCTGCCTGGTCTTGCAAATGGATGGCCCTCTTTGCTTCTCACTCGGGAGTAACTCACTTATTTACTCCAAACTAAAGCAAGTCGAGGACGTGTGTGTGTGAGTGTGTGTGTGTGTGTGTATGCAGCAATCTGATTTGGACAGAAGGTTGGAGTTGCCGTTTATTGTGCACCTATTTATGTACTTTAATAACTTATAGATTTAATTATCATAACAACCATAGGAATTATTACACCATTTAATGTGATAGTTCATGATATGTATGTACCATAGTTTGTTAACCATTCAACTTTTAGGGACATTTGGGGGGTTTTGGCTATTAGAAATAAAGCTTGTATGAACATTTTGTACAAATTACTGTACGAAACATGATTTTTCTTTGCTTTGGAATAAATGCCTAAGAGTATAATTGCTGGGTTATATGATAAACCTATTTTTTTAAGAAACTATAATCTGTTTTCTACAGTGGATGTGCCATCTTACAGCCCCATCAGCCGTGTGTAAGAGAGCCAGTTTTCTCCAGGCGCACCAGCCTTTGTATTGTCACTACTTATTTTAGTCCCTCTGATAGGTGTGTGCTGACATCTCACAGTGGTTTTCATTTGTATTTCCTAGTGGCTAATGATGCTGAACAGCGTTCCATGTCCTTATTTGCATGAAAGTGTGCCTTCCTTGGTGAAATGTCTGTTCAGGTCTGTTCATGTTATCATGGGCTTTAAAATAATTTTTGAGGTTTGAGAATTCTGTATCAAGTAAAGATTCATGTCCTTGGTAGGGTATGTGATTTGCAAATATAGTCTCCCAGTCTTTAAACTGCCATTTAATCTTCTCAATGGGTTTTTCTGTGGAAGAAATGTTTTAAACTTTGGTAAAGTCGAACCCTCAGTTTAGCCTCTTATGAAAGACTTGTCCTGTGCATAATTCAAAGTTTTATAACTTCATGGTCTACATTTTAATCCATGATCCATTGGAGTTAATTGCTGTTTAAGGTGTGATGTTGGGTGAGGTTCATTGTGTTACCTGTGAGGACCAGTTGCTCCAGCGCTAGCTGTTGAAAACTCTATCCTTCCTTCATAATTGCTTTTGCCTCTTTGTCAAAAACCAGTTAAGCATATTTGTGTCAGTCAATTTCTGGGTCTCCTCTTCTGTCCCATTGATCTATGTGTCGAACCCTTTGTAACAGTGTTCCGATATCTGTAAGTCTTAATATTATAAAGAGTGATTCCTGACACTTTATTCTTTTTCAAAATCACTTTGGCTATTCTAGGGCCTTTCTCTTTCTACATAAAAGTTTAGGATAAGCTTGACTATTTTTGAAAAGCCTTAAGTTGCACTGAGCCTAGGAAGCAGTTTGGGGAGAATTGATGTCTTTACTGCAGTGACTCTTCCAGTCCATGAACACAGTGTGTCTCCCCAGCATTACACCTTTTAATCCAGGAAGAAAGATGATCCTTCTGAGGACACACTGCTAGGAAGTGACAGAGCTTGAATTTGGATCCATGTTGAAAACGTAAGACTCACAAAGACAGGGATTTTTTTTTGCCCGTGTCGTGTTCTATGGAATCATCAGCATTTAGAACAATGCCTAGCACATAGTAAGTGCTTCACAAATGAATGTCTGCAAAAGCTGTGTCCTTAACTTCCTACTCCTTGATTTCCTCCCTGGTTTCTGATCCTTTGTCTCACCATGGCCTATGGCTTGTGCCTTATATTTCCTGCTGCTGTCCGATTGTCCGGTGGCTTCCCTTCCACCTGGCCTAGAACCCAACTTTAGAAACCCCTTTGCTTTTGAATTCTGTTTTTAGCTCTTTCTTCTGCATCTCTTCAACTCTGCCACATCTGGAAACCTGCATTTAAAATTGGGATTCTTCTCAATTACCAAGATTTCCTGCTCATCAAAATACAGGGACACCCGGCCAGTGTGTCTCAGCTGTTGTGTGTCAACCCATGAACCTAGAGGTTGCTGGTTCTATTCCCGGTCAGGATCCCAATAGGGGGCGTGCAGAAGGCAGGTGATCCATGATGTTTCTCTCATCATTAATGCTTCTATCTCTCTCTGTCCCTCTCCCTTCCTCCCTCTGAAGCCAATAAAAACATATTTTAAAAAATACAGGGAGATGGGCATATGTCTTTTAGCCCGTGTCTGCCTTTCTTGGGGTGTGTGTATGTGAGTTGGTTGGGTGCTGTATGGTGGTAACTTTGAATTTAAGTGGCTAAAGTTAAGGTGTTTACTGTCTTTAAGAACCAAATTGCTTAGAGGAACCACCTTAATTCCTTAGGTGGTAAATATTTCTTCTGCAACTTTGACCAGTTGATTTCTTAATTAATGACCAAGAGTAATTAGGGAGGGCTTCATAGAAGCTGCTTTCCTAGTCTGAGACTTCTCGCTGGAGCCGCTAGCCTCTTGTCCCCCAGGCCGTGCCCTCTAGCGAGGGAGGGGTGCATTTCCAAGCTGCAAGGGAGCTTTCGAGTAGTGACAGACATGTCCTCGCTTCCAGTGTGCCAAGGGCCTTTCACACAGAACCTTATTTAATGCTGAGTAGACCCAGGGAGGGAGGTGCTACTTGTGTCTCAGTGTTACATCTGGAGACTGACACATGAGGAGTTCAGAATTTTAAGACCACATTGCTCAGCAGTGACAGAGAAATGATCTGAAAGTCTGTCTGACTTCAAAGCCCATAGAGAGATCTGCCACGTTGGACTATCCCGTGAGGCATCCCCACGGAGGCTGTGGAGTCGGCATTTCCAACCCTCTGTTGAAGCTCAGGTCTAGATGGGGACTCCATTGGAATAGCCAGCTTCCTCTCCCTTCTCCCCCATTCTTTTAAACAGAACATGCATTTCCCCCTGACTATAAAATAGCACATGCTCATGGTAAAAACTGAGCTGGAAAATATTCAAAAGAAAAGTTAAGGCGCAGCGCTAGTTATCCTTCCAACACTGTGCGCCTTTGTGAGGCGCTTGGTTTCCTGCTTTTACGGTTGGCTCTTCACTTACAAACCCAGCACGTCGCCTCCAATTCCCCGCCCTGCCTGCTTCAGGATTGCAAGCAGATATATGCGAAAGCACGTTACTAAAACTGCAAAGGATTGATGCTTCTCTTTGGGCAACGTTTACTGGCTCCCTTGCCTCTGGAATGGGGGTGTGGAGAGAGCGTTAAAGCAGGCCGCTTCATGTCACCTCTCCTGCTATTTCCTACCTCACTATTGATGCTTTAATAATACTGAACTGTGTGTAGTTCCTTAAATGCTCTATTCTGCCAACAAGAATTTATTGGGAAGTGCTCATTCCCAGGCCCCACCCTAGCTGTGGAGGCAGAGCAGTGAGCAATGTGGAGAGAAGAATCCTTGGTTTCCTGGAGTGTGGGTTCTGGTGGACGGCAGTAGTGAATGAATGTGGAGCTCATTCTCTCTGCCAGACACTCCTCCAGGGGGTGCACGAGTCAACACATTCAGTTCCTATATCAGCCTCGGAGGTAGGCTTCAGTATCATCTCCACAGTATAGAGGAGAACACTCATGCACAGAGAGGGTAAGTAGCTTGCTCACGGTCACACAGCCAGTCTGGTCCCTCACCATGACATATATTGCCTCTGGATGTTGTGTTTCAGGCAGTGTATTCTGTAGGACTCTTCCCCCAACTCTGAATGTCCCTACTCTGTGTTTCTTACTTCCCTAAACATAAACTTATCAAAATCTCACACTTAAACACTGTCTGAGCTGACTTGAACTTCAGAAAAATTCTCTACCTCTGTCTCCTGCCCTGGACCATGGAACTGAACATTAAACATTTGATCTAATAACTTCCTGACACTTCAGTGTAACTCTCAGTACAGCAAGCTGTCAGAATCACCTCATTTTAGAACTTTTCCTAATATTTGTTTTATTTTTGGAAATGAAGACCTACAGGAGAAGAGTACAGGTTAACATGGGTAGTATATATATAACAAAACTAAACACTAGATATCTCCCATTTTCTTGCTAGATTAATTGTTTCTTCAATATTATAGTACCCCTTAACCTTTTCCACTATAAAATGACTTTGGATGCTCCAGACAAATATGGCCTCATCCTCCACACCCACCCTCCAAGAGATCAAGGCATAAGCCCAAGTATCTAGAAAAAATGTGGGATCATACTGGCTTCTATTCCATGATCTACCCATTCTTATATCAATGAATAACATTTAAAGTTACTTACAGTGAATGAAACACATTCTGGGAAAAGAAGTCAGGGTGATCCTGTGTTTTCTTAAGGGAATAAAGGTGGCTCAAATGTAAAGTCTGGTGCTAGGAATGGTGAGTGTGTGCATGTGTGTGCACGTGTGTGTGTGTGTGTGTGTGTGTGAGAGAGAGAGAGAGAGAGAGAGAGAGAGAGAGAGAGAGGCAGAGAAGGTGACAGAGTTTTAATCCCCTCCTCAACTTCCCAAAGGGAGGAAGTATTAGGAATGTCATGGATATATGTCATAGACATGATGTTGTCATAGAAATTATAAAAAATACCTGAAATTATGTAAATTATAAGACAGAAATCATAGGTCTGGTGTTAGGATAGTGCAAAAATATTTTCATCAAGATTATTTATCTAAATTGAAAAAGTCTCCTTTGGCGACATTGGCTGGCCATTTTTGAGGAAAAACAACTGCAATGCAGTAAAATCCAGCTGTGCTTCTTTCTCTGTGAATGTTTTAAGTCACACATTTTGGAATAAGATAATGATCCACATATATGAGGTTTTTTTTTTATTATATTGTTATTTCCATGGCAATAGTGTTAGATCTAAATACATTTTACCTATAGAAATGGAATTCTGAGAGCAAATATTTACACTTTGGGAGTTGGCCACACTGTTTTCACTCAATCAGAGGCAGTTGTGGGTTGATCGCAGCCTGAGTTCCATCGAACATTCATAAATTAGATGTTGATGGTATTGCTCCCGATTTACTGAAGATGCCAACAGTGGAGAGACAACGAGACCCCGGGTGGGAATCACACTGACTAGGAGTCGGCTTGGCCTTCGGTGGGCTAAGTTTGGGTAAGCTAATTCCTACACCAGGATCTCAGTTCCCAAACCTTTAAAAAGAACGTCATGAATGTTTGATGGTTTACCCACAAGGTCCCTTACATCTTGGACATTCTCTAATGTCCTGTTATTTTTAACTCTTGATAAACTGTCATAGTAGAGAAGAAGGACAAATATCTCAGTCGCCCCACACCTTACCTTTTATTGAAGCCAGTTGTTTGGATATTGAAATGCTGCCAACAAAATGAAAGAAATATAATGATTCCGGGAGTTTGGGTATTAAAATAAACATCCACAGTAGAGCAATACAATGGCTTAAAGATGAACTATGTTTCATAAATATTCACTGAGCATTCTGGTGGAGCAGTCATCTGTCTTTTAAAATTCTTTCTTCCTTGATGCATTTAGGTAAAGAAGTGCTTGACAATGGCTGGCCCACATATCCTAGTCTTTTGTGTATTTTTGTGACCCTGTGACTAAATTACCCCCATTGGAAAAGGAGTAAAAGAGAAGTGGTCACCTTCCATGTAAGCTCTTCCACACTCTTTCCCATTCCCAAGTTTAAATGAAAATCTCTCCCACCCAAATTTAAATGAAAAATGCTAAGGAAATTGATCAGGAGGTAGAGGGAGGAGAAAAAAAAAAAGTAAAGAGAAGCCAGGAGGATTAACATAGAAATGATCAGGGATACTTTGGAATCCACATGTTAAAAACTCTTGCCACATCAGCCTGTGTCCCTGTATGGTTGTAGGGAGTGAAACAGCCATTGACCAGAAAGCCCCACTCTGGACTGTCACATAAAAACGAAAAAATAACTTCTTCTTCTGTAAAACGCTGAGGATTTAACCCTTTGCACTCGCTTGCTTTTTTCTCGATTCCTTTATTCTACTTGGGATTTAATTTTTTAAATACCCCAGATTTTACAAAGCGCGGCAGTAGAATAAAAAACTGGAGTTTCTTTTCATACAAACTTATTTATTTGGATTTTTTTATATATTTCAAATTATTGATACATTCAAAGAGTAATTTGCACTCGACATCCGAGTGCAAAAGGTTAAAGTTTATTTGTTCTGACAGCTTAGCCTACCTCCCTAACATCTAGGTATTGTGCTGGGGAGTGGGGATGCACCAGTGAATGGCCGAGACAGGTTCCTGCACTCTTGGGACTTAGAGTCTAGTGCAGAAGATAGATGTTAAAGGGGCAGCTCAATAAATAGTTACAACAGAGCATACACGGAGCACAGGGAAGGTCTAACCCAGTCTACAGGTCAGAGTAATGGCATTTTCTCTGAGTCCAGTGAATCAGTAGATGAGGAAGGAAGATGAGTGTTCCAAGCAGGGGAAACAGTGTGTGCTGAGTCCCTGATGTGGGAGAAGCATGGTATGATTAAAAAGCCAAAGGAAGCAGAGTGTCTGGAACCTGGAGAAGGAAGGAAATAGTGGTGGAAGGTGAGGCTACAGTCAAGGCCAGAGCCAGAGTATGCTGAGCCTTATCAAAGACTCGGGTTGTTATCCTAAGGGCACTGAGAAGGAAGGACATGCCATGACTGGATTCCCATTTTGGGAAGTTATTTCACCTGATACATGAAAAGGAGATTAGAGCAAGGCTAGAATGGGATGTGGGAAGATGGATCTTGCTCCCTTAAAAAGGCCATATCAATGTTTGCTGGATATTTCAGCCCCCCAACCAATGGATGGAGTGGTTTTGAGAGCGCCAATAAGAACAATAGAACTTGGTCATATCTTTAACATATATCCTTTTTCATATTGTATCTTTAAAGGGGATGTTTAGGTTCAAGATCTGGTTTTGGCATTAACTGGCCAATAGATCATCACCCTTGGGAACCTCATCTTTCTTACTTGCAAAACTCTATGATATCCTGGACCTTGGTTTATTTTCTGTTTCTATGATCTCCTCCATTAGTTTCTGAGGCTCTTGAAAGCAAAGCTAGTCAGGTTATCCTGTATCTCCCACTCTGGGCTAAGTATTCAAAAAAAAGTTTTTGAATTAAAGTAGCAAATACCTTTATTTATTAGTCATAATTTTACATATTTGAATGATATGAGACAATTTCCTCTGTCATGGAAATTGTTAAAAGAATATGTCATATAGTTAATAGCACTACCAATTTTGATTTACAAATGTTTCTCAAGAGCAATCAAAGATATTTGAGTTAATAGTATCACCTTTTCAGTTTGCAGATCTGTTCTCTTTATCTTTCCAATTCAGTTTAAAATCTTTCTCTTTATTTTTCCAATTCAGTATAAAGCTGGATTGGGGTGAGTAACAGGCACCAAACCTGCAATATCTTGGCTATGAAGTTGTTCACGGGAACTTTTTGGAAATACACCTGCAAGCTTAAGTGAAACACAGTAAAGGAGATCCAAGTGCCACTGACCTTTTGGGCATTTTCTTAGGAGCTAAAGCAGATGTTGGGGCTGCAGAAGAATCGGGCTTCCCTTCCAAGTGCAGAGCTTGGTCCCGGGTACTGTGCACACAGCCACACATACTCTGGCCTCCTGTTGTGTGTTGGCCCTTCCTAAGCAACAGTCACTTGCCCACTGTTACTATTGTCATTTCCTCCGTAACAACTATACAGACATTAAACTGTTCACGCATTCAACAAATATTTGAGTGTCTGCTGTGGGCCAGGCATCTTACAAGGTAGCAGGGGCACAAGAGTGAAGCAAAATCAGATACAGACCTTGATCTCAGAGAGCTTAGTGGGAAAAGACTGATATTAATCAAGTAATCACGCAAACAGGGACACCTGTGAAAAATACCAGGCAAGGGAGGGGTGCCCTGAGATTGCTGTCAGATCTGGAGGTCAGTGATACATCCCTGGTGAAAGCGCAAGGGATCCACACTGTGGGCAGACAGAATAGCCTGTGCTAAGCCCAGTGGCAGGAAGGAGTGTGATGAACAGGGGGCACTGGAAGGCCAATGTTGCTGGACCAGAGGGGTGAGGAGGACTGAGGCTCTGGCTGAGAATGAAGAGGAGGATGGAGGCTAGACAATGCAGGAACTTGTGGGTCACCATAGGGGATTTTCACTGTATGTCAAAAGAATAGGAAATCATTTGTGAGTATTAAGCAGGCAGACTAATAAAGTTAGATGGACATTTTGGAAAAATTACTTTAGCTTCAATGTGAGTGCTGGTTTAGAGAGGGAGCCAGAGTGAATGCAGCAAGACTGGTAGGGAGGCTACTTCACTTGTGTTAGCTTAGAGCTTTCTGTAAAAACTGGGGTGTGCCAACTGGGGGTGGGTCAGGGAAGGCATGACCAGTGATTATTTAGATCACGGGTGGGTTGATGGGTGAGAGGAGCTACATCTCAAGAGAAGCTAAGCATAGCTTGTTCAGCCTTTAAGTTGGCTCCAGGGACATGCTCTCTTATTACTGCATCCCAGGTCACTGTTGCACCATATGGCCATGCCACTCTCATTGCTTGCTTCTTTTTACTTTTTTTTTCCTCCTCCCTCTACCTCCTGACCAATTTCCTTAGCATTTTTCATTTAAATTTGGGAGGGAGAGTTTCATTTGCCTCACTAATTTACTATTGCCCATACTGATCAGAGTTTTAATGCCAGCCTACCCCTTAGGTTGTCAGTTCACCTATGCAATTATCTTCTTTGGATCAGGTGATGCTGTGAGCCAACCTTGTTGCTCAAATTAAAACATGGAGCAGTTTCCTCAGCAGAGGGATGCGGGTAGGTGTCCCAGATCTGGATTTGTAGCACACACTCCAGGATTCTGACATGGACAGGCGAACTGTGGACAGTGTAAAAAGAAGCTCTGAAGTAGATAGATCTCAGTGTGCATTTTGACTCTGCCACTCCCTAGCTGTGTTACCTGGGATGAGGTTGTTACAAATGCCAAGTCTACTTTCTCATAAAAATAATCCATTCTTTGTTGGGTTATTGTGAAGGTGGATGTTAATGTTGGTGAAGAACTCAGCACAATGTCTGATACATGGGGAGCAATTAGTACATAATAGTTATAGAGAAGAAGATGTTAGAGATGACTGTCATCAGGCTCCTGACAGGACACAGAATCAAATTAAATGGCACCAGAGATATCCATGAAAGGTCTACCTAGTGGGCAGGGTTAGGAAACTCAACATGGATATTGAAGCACCCAGAAGCTAACCACACTTTGTCCTGGAAGGGCAAAGAGAGGAAATTGTATATTGGATCGAGTGAGAGCTGAATTCTTGGAGCAGGGGCCACGTGACAGAAGCTGTGGTTGAAGGGAGGCAGCCATGGCTGGAAAGCACGCAAAGCAGGGAGGGAGTGGGGGAAAAGTAGTCCAGGTTCTGATCTCCAACCTGTGCCTCCCCATTGCCTCAGCCAATCAGGAAATAAGAGGAAGGGAGCCTGGGGGGTGGAATATGTAGGAATCAGCCTCCTGGGATATAGAGAAGGGCAGAGAATGGAATGAGGGGTGAACAAGTGCGCCAGAAACAGCAGGATGATGATGATGAAGAAGATGATGGTGATGATGGTCGTGATGAAGATGGTGATGATGGAAGCAAAATACTGGGAATCAGGTTTATTGATAACCTCTTCATCAAGATTGAATCAAAGCTGGGATTCTGAAAAAAGAGAGTAGCATTCACAGATAGTTTTGTGATAATACATAATATTTTCCATACCAGGATCTCACAATATCATGAAACATTTAGGCTATTATGCACGGTGTTAAGCCATCTGGAAGAAAAAGTACACATTAAAAACCAAAAAATCCTTAGTCAATCTGGTCCTTTGGAAATAAGAGGGTGGCACTTGAGTGTACGGAGGTGGGCGTCAGTTTGGGTGTAGATGGCAAGCAGGGATTTGACAAACAACTCCATGTGGACTTACAGACAAGCACATAAGACCACCTGCCCTGAGGAGCTCTTGTATGCAGGCTAACAGCCCGAGGCAGCCCAAGATTAACACAGTATTAATGGTGCTTGAGGTGTGGTCAACTGTTTGCGTGAGGAAAATGTAGTCTCAGAAGTGTTTTTACGCAGTTTGCTCTCACATTTTGGTCACCGTCCTGCTTCCTACGCAGCCAAAATGAAATAGCAGGTAACAGAGGGAGGTTCTAAGAGGCTTGCCTTGGATAGTGTGCCTTGTGCTTTGTTCTGCAGCAGCTCCATGAATTCTGTTTTTGGGAGTCCTAGAACTTCTTGAAATTATGCAAAAATTGTCATGTATGTGTGCCTTTTCCTGGTTGAAAAAGCTGCTGGATTCTCTAAGTGTCTTATGACCCCTGAAAGAGTCATTGCCATAGGCCACTGCCAGCAGGTTGGTCCTGGTATGGCCGTTTTGGAGAGAACCTCCAGCCTCACCCCAAGAGGAGCAGTGTGTGTGGACCTTCAGTTTCTCACAACTAATGCGATTGTTAAAATTTGTGCGTTGAATAATAGGTACTGTACTGGGTCTTTGATAAATATTTATTTTTATTCGCAACAACCATTAGAAATAGGAGTTGTCATTATTTACAAATGATAAAGATGAAGTTTTAAAGGGGTTAAATTACTTGACCAAAATCTCATGGCTAATAAATGAATGAGCCTAGATTCAAATGTAAGGCAGTAGGGTTTCAACCTTGAGGCTCTTTGATTACATCAAGTTGCTTCCTCCTGCGTTGTTTCATCACTAAAATTAGAGCCGCATTTCTTGTTTCCCAAGCTGAGGCCTGACTCCATAGAAAGCCTGTGAGAAATCTTACCAGCGTTTCCTACCCCAAACTAACCTCTTCTTTCTCTCCATATCTTCAAAGTGCGTTTCACCTCTACATTTACACCTCTGACCATTTGTTTTGTATTTATAGTTAGCTATGGTTTACCTTTTCTTCTCATTTAGCTTGTGAAAATTATAACAGTAACAATAACAATAACAAGTAGCATCTGTTAAAACCTCCTAAGTGCCAGGCATTGTGCTATGCACTTCACTTGCCTCTTCATTCCGTTCTTAAAACACTCTTTTGGTGGCATTATTATTATTTGCACTGTGCACATGCTAATAAGATTTGGTACTCAAAAACATTTTTTGTTTTCAAATGTAAATGAAAAATATGCAATACTCAATGCTATGAAAAATAAAGTTTAGTTAATTTCAAGTTTGTTAGTTTGTTGAAATTTCCAGATGTGGTTAAAAATAAACTGTTATTTTGCTTAAAAAAAGGCCTTAGGATTCAAGCAATAGTCTTTCTGACTCCAAGATTCAAGGTTTCAACCATTATTTCCTCTGCAGGGACTAGCATCTTCCTCTCAGGGTCTAGCATCATGCTAAGGAGATGTTTATGGAACTGGATGTTTGCTGAATGCTGTGCAACCCAGGATCTAGAGTGTAATATCCACGGGGGAAAGTTGAGCATCTATCTGGTCGTGGGAGATATGTAGTGTCCAATGCTCCGTCCCTGCTTCCCAAGGACATTGAGAATGAGTGGAATTCCCAGGAAGAGGGTGTTATGCCCACTAAAGGAGGAGATGGCAAAGAGGAAATGTTTGTTTTACACCCAGTAGGTCCTCGTTTGAATATATGATAGTTTATGTATTCATTGTCCTGTCGATGGATATTTGGGTTATTTCTAGTTTGGGACCATTATAAATAAAGTGGCCTCAGATATTTTTCTACAAGTATTTCTGTGTATCCACCTGTTTTTCTTGGGTATTTATGTGGGAGTGGAATTCCTGAGTCATAGGGCAGATTATGTTTAATTTTCTTAGAAGCTACCCCATACTTTTCCAAAGGAATTGTTTCCTTTTACACTCCCACCAATAATGTATGACAGTTCCAGTTCTTCCACATCCTCACCAACACTTGGCACAGCCCGGTCTTCTTAAACTTGATTTATTCTGGTGCCACAGTGCAGTTGTCTTTTGCAGTTCCTTGACGACCGATGCTACTGAGTGCTTTTTCATATGCTTCCTAGCTGTTTCCTTGTCCTCTTCGGAAGACGCCCCATCAATGAGAAGAGCAAACGACAAATACACAAAAAGCATGAATAAACTGCAAAACCAATATGTTGAATAAAAAAGGCAGACAGAAAAAAAAATAATGTCTGTAATGTCTGTGCTGTATGATTCCACTTATCTGAAGTTCAAGAACAGGAAAAAAGAATCCATGGCGACGGAAGTTGAAAGAGAGGTTACCCTCTGGAAGGGACAGTGACTGTGAAGCAGCATGAGGGAACTTTCGGGGATAATGAAAGTGTTTTATATCTTGATCTGGGAGGGGTCACATACATGAACAACTTTTACTTCAATAAAGTTCATTAAAACTTTTGCCAAATAAATTCACTTGAAGAATGAAGTTAAGGAAGCTTGGCTCGCCTGTTTGAGGCCACTATCAAGGAAGGCATTGATCGCACGCCCCCACCAACACCATTGTGGTCCCCAGCTAAGAGATAAAACACCATTCCACTCAGTGTTCTGATCTTATCTTTGAGTACTTTCTTCCACCAGGCAAAATAGCCCTTAATCTCAGGAGCTGGCTTCTCCAACTAAGTATGTCTTCAATTCTATTAGCAAAGATGCTCCTTTCCTCTACAGTGAAAACTTAAGAGGAATAATTTAGTTTACTGAGTTCTTCCTCAATTTTGTTGCCACAAATTCTGTTGAATAAACTACATAGTTGGGCTCCGGGCATTGGGATAACTTGTATTGATTTTTTTCTCAAGGCCTAATGTAATTGTTGTTCTATAGTCAGCTCTGTTCTTTTCCTACCGTAAAAGGATTCCAGAAACTCACTCTCTTTGCTGCTGAGACCAGGCACTGGCAATCTAGCTTCAGCTGGAAGTGTCATTGCAGCCACTGACACCCCCCTTCCCAGCCCCTCACCGTTTTCTTGGTTGATCTTGCCCAGCTGGTGCAAAAGAACAGTGAGACCTCTTTAGATAGCTAGATACTCTTTTCCCAGCCATAACTGTAGACAAGAAATACTAGGTTGTCTGACATAAATTTGTATTCCACCTCTGTAATTTACCATTTAATTAATCTCTGCTATGCTGTTGATATAGTTCAGGTTGTTTATTTAATTTAAAAATTATGGTCAAATCATGTGACATATTAATTATTTACCATATTGATTATTTCAAAGTGTACAGTTAAGTGGCATTAAGTACATTCACGTTGTTGTGCAACCATCACCACCATCCATCTCTGAATCCATTAAACAATAATTGTTTATTTCCCCTTCTCCCCATTGTATGTATATACCATCTTTTGTTTATTTAATCATTGATGGACACTTGAGTTACTTCTATCTTTTGGCAATTGTGAATAATGCTGCTATAGACATAAATGTACAATATCTGTTTGAATCCTTGCTTTCAGTTCTTTCGGATATACAGTATAGCCAGAAGTAAAATTTCTGGAGCATATGGTAATTCTATTTTTAATTTTTTGAGAATCCACCATAATGTTTTCCATAGCAGCTACACCATTTTACATTTTCACCTACAGTGTATAAAGATTTCTATTTCTCACATCCTTGCCAACACTTCTTTTCTTTCTTTCTTTTTTTTTAAATAGAGGCAATTGAACTGAGATGGTACCTCATTTCTGTTTTGGTTTGCACTTCCCTAATGATGAGTGATGTTGCACATCTCTTTATGTTCTTCATGTGTCATTAGTCATTTGTGTGTCTTCTTTGGAGAAATGTTTATTCCAATCCTTTGCTCATTTTTTAATCAGATTTTTTATTTTAGGTGTTTTTTATATATCCTAGGAAAGTTGTGTTTTGTAACATTATCTAATTTAATCTTCATATTCATATAGAATAGAAGCATCATTAACTCAACTTTACAGCTGAGGACCCTGCAATACACAGAGAAATTAACTTGAAACTAATTTGCTAAACAAATATTTATTGAGCACTCATATGAGTTTGACACTATTGAAAGCAATGAGGACACACAGTGAAAATAACTGACAAAGATCCCTACCCTCCTACAGCATACATTCTAGTAGAAAAACACACAATAAACAAGTACATCAAATACAGAATGCATTATGCGTAGAGAGCTGCCTTTAACCATTTTTAAAAGAGTAGATCTGCTGGCAACAAATTCTCTTAGCAGGGATGCCAAGGGTAACTCTACTACCAGGTGTGGGTAGAAGGCCAGGTTCCCCACATGGTCTCAGCTAACAAGATGGCAGGTAGCAGGATTCATTGCCACCCTTGGAGGATGAAAATTCTGACCTCCTTCTCAGCCTTCGCTGTCAACACCCTTATGTGGGGCCCTTCATTCCTGGCTGGAGAGGATGAGTCTAGGCTAATCACTTAATCCTGGCTGATGTGGGTGGAGGTGGGCACAGTGGTTTGTAATGGAGTTTAGCTGCAGTAGAGTATTATTTTCTAAATTCTCTGTTCTGCCAGGCTGTCCCTTTCCTGTTCCTTGTTTAATGTCCAGAATTTTCAGTTGTACTTTACAACAGAATTAGGAAAAACATGTCTACTCCATCGTTCTGGAAATGGAAGTCCCTGGAAAATTTTAGGAACATTAACTTACTTATATACTTTCAATATGGCTTCGGTTAGGATGGTGAGTAGGTAAATGCAATATCTGCCTCCCCTCATGATCACATCAAAATTACAACTAAACTACAGAGCAACCATCATTGAGAACTCCCTGAAGTCCAGTTGAACAGAAGCTCTATAATGAGGATATACAGAAGAAGCCACATTGAGCCAAAAAGTACAGGAAATAAATACATACAAATAAGAAAGTACTTGCAATAATTTCATGAATAGGCTCTGAGAGCTTGAGTAACTTGCTCAAGAGCCTGTTTCCTAACCTGACACCATCCAGCTCACATGACCTCACTGTGCTTCTTTGCCAATGAGAGTTCCTCCCTGCCTTTATGGAACTGCACTGCATTCCTGTCACTGTCCCAGTTGCCTTCACTTACTGCATAGTCAGGTGTTTATTTATTCTCGCTAACAAGTTTTATATCTACCCTTTGCTAGCCCTTTTCTAATGTCCGTGCTGCTGTGGTCTCACAATGGTCTGCATTAGAATGAACTTGTTTTAATAACGGGACTTTGCTATTAACCCCCTATGCTGACAGCCAGCACAGGGGTAAAGAATCAGGCTTCATGGCAATATGGTTCATTCATAGCAGAATTTGACTCTCTGATGTTACATATTTTATGCAACATCTTTGTTTGTTTGTCTGCTTTTAATCAGACAGTTCTTTTGGATTTGTTGCCCAGAAGCCAGCAGGCAGTTCTGTAATGAGCAAATCCAGCCCTTGTCCTCTCTTTGGCTGGGCACCAGCCACACCATTTGGAAAGACTATGGCTTTGTCATGGGCCCACCCAGGGAGGGTGTCAGCAGCTGGCCTAACGCATTTAACTGCCCGTGATGTAGTGAAAATTAAATTCTTGGGTAAGAGGGCTCCGAATTTTATTGGTTTGGGCTTTGATTATCTTACAATGTAATGGGGGAAGAGAGAACCTTTAATTTTCCAGCGGTGACTGTCATTATGGAGACCTTTCTTGATGCTTATTTGAGAGGGGGAAGCTGGTTTGGGTGCTGGCTGGAGCAGTCTGGTGCCTCACTCATGAATAAAACATGTCCTGTAATTGCAGTGATGCAGCCAACACGCACATATATGTAAAATTGATGCTTATTATCTTGTCAATTAACACAGAGAAAATTAAGCAAGATTGCAGGCTTTGTTATGGTTAGTAGTCCATCACTCACTTAAGAGGGTCTGGAATCGCTCTGGTTAATCCCCGGGTCTGAATTTAGAATTTTAATGTGCATAGGGAGAAGAAATCAGGCGACAATGCTGAGCTTCATAAAATATGCTTAAAGAGGCTTGGTGGAGAGACGGGAGAAATTGTTTACCCTGATAAGGAAATGCTCCGTGTATTTTCCCCAGAAATGGTAGCTTCAGTGAGGAAAACGCTGCTTTTAAAGTCCTCAGTTTAACTATTTATATTCAAACTTTTCATTTATTTTTGAATAAATAACATATTTTCATGGTTTAAACCACACATCTAATAGGCATATGGTAGAATTTTTTTTCCTAATCCTGGGCCCCATCTGCCCTGTTCCTTTCTTTCCCCAATTATAACCACCCTGGTCTGAATGAGTTATAAAGTCTGAATTCTTTTCTTAAGAAAATGGCAGGCATAGTTAGCACATAGCATCAAGATGGTCTTAAGTCGTAGAGCACCGGGCACAGAATAAATGAAGACAAGTCCCAACCATCACACCAGGCACCCAGGGGAGGCGTGAGGGACAATTTTCCTCCCCCACCTCTATTGCGGATCTTTCAGGAGCTGTGTGCCTGCTGTCTGATTTCTGTGTTTCCGAGAGGGGAGAAGTCCCAGCACTGCTAAGTTCCTTCATTGGGAGTGTTTGAGCATCGGCTATTGTCCTAGTGAAGTTCTTGGATGCCTCCTTCTCTCCTTGCTGCTGTTTCCTTTACTCTCATCTGCCTGGGCAGTGGTCGGCAAACTCATTAGTCAACAGAGCCAAATATCAACAGTACAACGATTGAAATTTCTTTTGAGAGCCAAATTTTTTAAACTTAAACTTCTTCTAACGCCACTTCTTCAAAATAGACTCGCCCAGGCCGTGGTATTTTGTGGAGGAGCCACACTCAAGGCGACAAAGAGCCGCATGTGGCTTGCGAGCCGCAGTTTGCCAACCACGGCGCCAGGGAAAGGAGCGTCCAGCCTTCACTCAGACCTTGGTGTTTCTTGTTTAGGCCTCCAGTACCTGACTTTCAAACCCTGTGCAGGTGTCAGAGTGGAGACTGATCTGCGCTGAAGAAGTGAGAACGCTGCGATCTAAGTCTCCACTGGTGTTCCCGTGGTGGAGGGAATGTGATTTAACCTGGAGAGGCTTGGAGTCCCAGAATACTAGCAAGATCTATTTTTATTTTTACCACTTTTGTTTTTCTCTATTTGGAGCACATTCTCACCATAGCGTGCATATGGGGTTTAAAAATATTGTGTTGGTAAAATTGGCTTTATAAAACGTAAGACAGCTGGCAATTTGTCTTCCTAGTGGCATGTTTGGAATTGGACAGAAACAAAGATAACCGAGTTGTAAACAGGAAGATCCAATCCGGAGCCCAGCAGAGATATTAACACCCAGAAGAATCTATTTGGAGGATTCTAGCTTCCCTAACAAAATGTTCTTCCGCCTGAGCTCCGACTTAGGGAAATGGGGCATCAAAGTTGCCTTGAACTCCTCAGCACCTGTCATGAAGATAAATTGTTACCTGGCACACCTGTTGGAGCAAATCCCACTACCAATTTATAATCAGTTAAACCCTTTGTAGGTTTCAGGGAGCACAAACTACCTCAAATAACATTTAAAGGAAAATTAGCTGAGACCTCAGTTGCTTCCACCTGACTTTCATTGACCGTATTCACTGATCAGCAAGAATTCTTGTCTCCTTCATATACTCTGAGATTTCTTCTTTCAAATATCCAATTTAGAACAAGTTTACTTTTGGAAGAAACACAGGGGAACACATTTTGGGACCATTTCTTCCTAGTTGCATGAGTTAGAACAGATTCTTGTTTTTATATATGTCCATCCACTCGTCTATCCATTCAGAGAGTCATTCATGATTGATGTTCAATAACCAACAGTGGCTGGGTGCCAGCTGTGTCCCAGGCACCGGTATCAAGGGCTGAGGGCTCTGGATAGAGTCCCCACCTCATGATGTTTACATTTTAGTAGGGGAAACAGACAATAAACAAACGCAGTGGCTGATGGTGATAAGGAAATCTGACACAACATTATGAAGGCTGACAAGTTTAGGTGGGGGGCATGTTGATGCTGAAGTTTCAGGGATGGTCTCTTTGGTGACATTTGAGCTGATTCCAAAATAAGTAAGAGTCCTTCACAATCATGCGAAGTGCTGGGAGAAGAGCCTTCCAGGCAGAGGGAAGAGCACGCAGTGGGAAAGGAAGCCCTTGGGGCTAGAGCACAGTGGCCAGAAGCTAAAGGGTGGCCTTAGCTGCCATGCTTGGTGGGTTGAGTGTATCCTGCGGGCAAAGGGGAGCTATGGAAAAGTTTCAGGAAGTGGAGGCTGGATTATGGCGGAAAATGGATCAGATTGGTGTGAGGACAGGCTAGGTTGGAGGCTGTTGAAAGAGTTGAGCTTGATTCTTTTATATAAGAACCACAAATAAAACATTTATACCAGGGATTATGGGAGGGCAGGGGAGAATAAGGGAATGGTTTTTATACCCTCCAGGGTGACCCTAGGGGATGTGGGGATGCCCCTTCCGAAGAAGTGACTAAAATGACCCTCGGGTGGTGGGCTTGGCTAACTATGGAATTGTTAGAGGGTCTCTGCCATTTCCAGAAGCAGAGAAAACAGGAGGAATAGCAGGCATGGTGAGAGATGGGGAAGTGATGGGCAGAAGGAGGGTGGGCAAGTGAGGGGAAAGGCCTCAGGGTCTTTCATGGAGACAGTAGACTAAAAACCTGTGACAGTTCCTCCTGATCCATGTAGGAGGCTTGGCCTGGAGACAGATTTCAGAACACATTCATTCCTGAATTCAGAATTTATTCACAGGACTCTCCTCTCCTTCCCACCATCACACTATGAAGTGACTATTATTCTTCTTCTCACTAATAAAAGAAAGGAAACCAAGACCTAGATGGGTTAAATTACTTTCCCAATTTCACACGTGTTGGAGCTGCGATTCAAACCCACGTAGTCTGACCCCAAGGTCAGTTTTCTTCGCCATAGTGCCCCCATGCCTCTGATCTTTGCCAAGTTTACTTAACCTCTCTGTGCCGCAGTTTCCTCCTCTATAAATTAGGATAATGCTAATTATCTCATATGCATTTGTTCAAGAATAAAGCTCTTGACACTACCTGTCAGCCACGGTAAAGAGCAGTAAAGGGTACTTCTGTACACGGCAGTTGGGGGTACAGTTAATAGAACTTCTGAGGAAGCAGTTGGCAATATCTATGCAAATTAAGAACACATATATCGTTTGACCCAAGAAGGCCAAGGATATGCTTGCTAACGTGCTCGGAGGTGTGTGTTTAGGAATATTCATTGCTGTGAGATGTGTTGAACAGAAGATTGATTCAGCAGTCCGTGTGTCCTGCAGTAGGCATTGACTAGAGGAGCCGTTAGGAAGTTTAGCCATAGGGGCCAGAGAGGAAACATTTTAGGGTTTGCAGATCACATGGTCTCTGACCCTGTACTGCGAAAGCAGCCATAGACAATACGGGCAATTGGTTTGCCCTGCATTACTGGTTCCGGCTCTCCTTCCCTTTTCCACACAAGGGACTTTCCAGACTCTTGGTTCCCCATGGAAAACTCCAAATTGTAAGAAAGAAATAGACTTTTAAGTGAGTTCTTTAGCCCCTTGTTAGGATGTATCTCGCCCTGCCTTTGTCTCTCCTGGGACCCAGAAATCCCCTCCCGGGATAACACAACTTCCTATTTATTCTTGGTTTCCCAACAAAGGAAGACCCTGCTAAATGCATATTAGGGAGTGGGGGTGGGGAGGGAAGGTGCCTATTGATGGCAAAGAGAACTGGTTAGAACCAGGGGGAGAACTTTCTGGAGTCTAAGCTTGGCTCATATTCACTAAACCACACCTTTGATCTGGTGTCAAACCCTGCATGCGTGTCGTGGAGAACTGGGCCCATAATGGCCCAGGTCAACCATGGGTGGCCGGCCCCTCAGTGCATGTGAATCAATGAGAGAGTGAAGGCCACCGTTGAAAACAAGTGAAGCTCAGTGGAACGGCACAGAATGGAACCTGGTGGAAGAGTGTGTCCCATGCGGTAAAGGTGAGATTGTGGAAGTCTGAGTTAGTGTCTGTGTGTGCTGAGGCACATTCTAATGCATTTATTGTCAAGAGTGCTCATAACCCCAGAACCTGAGGGTTGTAGGATACATGGCAAAGAGATGACCCCAGCGCTTCACCTGGGCCTTGTTAATTGCCTGTAGCTTCTGTACAAATGTTCTCCCCTCTAGGTATCCTCTATCCCAGTGGTCGGCAAACTACGGCTCGAGAGCCACATGCGGCTCTTTGGACCCTTGAATGTGGCTCTTCCAAAAAACACCACGGCCTAGGTGAGTCTATTTTGAAGAAGTGGCGTTAGAAGAAGTTTAAGTTTAAAAAATTTGGCTCTCAAAAGAAATTTCAATCATTGTACTCTTGATATTTGGCTCTGTTGACTAATGAGTTTGCCGACCACTGCTCTATCCCATCACTCCTTTTACAGCCTCCACAGATTGTCAATATCTGAAATCAGAGGGGGAAGGTGGATAATTGGATGCACTTGCCCATGATGCACAGGTGTGGGCTTTAGGTATGCCTGTACTATGACCTGCAGATGGTGCAGTCTGAAACAGGGTGACAAGAAAGAGTCCACGGGAAAGGAGTCAGGAGGGCCAAGAGGTGCGGGCCCCACAGGGCAGGAAGGCCTTTCTGTGTTGGCACCTGGGGCTATTTGGAAACATTCTGGAAACTCTCCAAAGCAGAGTTAAGATTCCTTTTCCTCTCTGGCGCATCAGTATGTTACATCACCTATATTACAATAGTTTGCATATTTTATGAACAATCTGCAATACAACACCTTGTATATTGTATCACATTGTATTTGTTCAACAAATATTTTTTGAGAACCTAGTATATTCCAGGTGCTGTTCCAGGTGCTGGGGATACAGGCAGGTGCAATCTGATCAAGTCCTGGCCCTTCATGGGATTTATGTTCAAGTGCGAGAGATATAAAGGACAAGCAAACAAATGAATACACAAGGTAACTTCAGGTCTATATGTGCTCTCACCCACGGGACGTAAGAACAGCGAGGCAATAGTGTCTATCCTGCTGCTTCTCCAGCCCTGTGCTGGCTGAATGAATGCTTGGTAATCGAGGGTCCCACCTGTAACAATGCATTTTCATTTGCTAGAGCACTTCAGCAGGGAATGCCATAAACTGCCCGACTGGGAGCATCGCCCACGTTGACATCTCAATACCAGGCCATTGAAAAGCCATCAATTACCACACTTGGTGCTATAGGCTGGATCATTTTCTCACAGAAGGGTTAACACTATAGACTGGAATCACTATTAATTCTAATTGTCTTCTTCAGTTACTGAGCACTCTGACCAGGCAAATTGGCGAAGAAACTTATATTATTTTAACCTTTCCTCCCGGGGTAGTGTGGCAGGCAGAATAATGCCCCTCCCCCACTCTCTGCCCTGAGATGCCCACATCCTAACCCCTAGCACCTATGGGTATGCTAGGTTACATGGCAAAGGGGAGCTAAGATTGCTGGTGGAATAAGGTTGCTAATCATTTAACCTGAAAGTCAGATTCTCCTGGATTATCCAGGCTGGTCCAATGCAAACGCAAAGGTTCTTAAAAGTGGAACAGGGAGGCAGGAGAGGAGGTCAGAGTGACGCAATGTGAGAAGAACTTGACCTGCTGCTACTGGCTTTGAAGATGGAGAAAGAGGCCGCAAGCCAAGGAATACAGGTGGAAATGACAAGGAAATGGATCTGCACTAGAGCCTCCAGATTAAGCATAGCCCTGCCAACTCACGGATTTTAGCCCAGCGAGGCCTATGTTGGACTTCCATCGACAGAACTGTACGATAATAAAACTGTGTTAGTTAAGTCACTAAGTGGTGTTTTGTTTTTTGCAGTTAGAGAAAACTAATAGAGGTAGGTATCATTATCTCCCAACATATGGCAGAAAATTCTGAGGCTCAGAGATGTTGAGGCACATTCTCAGAATCACACAGCCTGGTTTCAATGATGAGATCAAGACTTGAATTCAGGTCTATGTGACTACAACCTGATGTTTACACTCTTCTGCTAGGAATTTACATGATAAATTTACATTGATAAAGCTAATGACCACCTTTACCGATGCCTAACGATGCAACCTAGCTCCCAGCTCCCAGCTCCCAGCCTCTGGACCTCAGGCCTCCCCTGAAGCAATGGTCTGTTCTGTGCTGATAAATGCGATCCTCATGGGTGCACGTGGCACCGTGCTGCCAAGGTCTGCGGAAGCACATGCCATCACTAACTGAAATGTTAACAGAAGGTCTAAGAGCTTCCAGAGAGCCAGGTTAACAGAGGCCTTCTAAGAAGGGCACTAATACTCAGAGCAACGTGTCCGCTGTGGAATGCATCACATTCTAGAAGTAAGAAGACAGTGGAGGTCAGCCAGAACAGCCTTGAATGTCTGAAAAGACCAGAGCAGAAAATATCCAGGAAAAATGTCAGTTAACAGGAAAGGGGAAAATATTTGAAATAAGAAAAACTTTTGAGTTTGTATTTTGCTCTTCCTGTGTTCACCAAAGTGTCATGAAAGCAGGTAACATGTCACATGGGATTGTTTCTAGTAAGTAGGGGGTGACTTTAAGTTCACATGAGCCAGTAACTTGTTCTCAGCACAAGCCGGTTAGACCCTCTTAAGCCACAAGAGGTCAGGTAATCAAAACATAAATAAAAAAGCCCAGGCCCAAAGACAACCCCTTTCTTAGCCACTGGGAAACCCGTTAAACTCATTATGACCTCCTTCAAGTGTCTTGTCCAATGACCCAGGGTACAGATTGTGGGGACTGCCTGTTAAGTGAAAATACTCAGCTAGACTTGAAATATTTTCACAGAAACACGGGACTCCCAGTGTACATGGACGCAAGCTCCAGTGGGCCTGGAGGGGCTGGGGCCAGGCCTACAATTACTTGCTGTCAGCCTACAGGTTTTTTGTTTTTTAATTGCTTAAGGTATTACAAATAGTAGTACATATGTCTCCTTCCTCACCACTACCCCCCCCCCCCGCCACTGACCTTCCCCCAGCCTCCCTACCCCCTGGCATTTGCCCTCATCCCCCCCGCTCAGTGTCTTGCGCCTATTGGTTGTGCTTATATGCATGCATACAAGTCCTTCGGTTGATCTCTTACCTCCCCAACCCTCCTCTGCCTTCCCACTGTAGTTTGACAGTCTGTTCAATGCTTCTTTGCCTCTATCTATTTTTGTTCAACAGTTTATAATGTTCTTTATATTCCACAAATGAGTGAGGTCATGTGGTATTTGAAGAGCATTCAGCCGAGTCCTCAAACTCAGTGAAGCCTCAGGCTCTGAGTCAAACATGTTAAGAAATCATTCTTCGTTCAACTGGACCTTTAGCAGTCTTAATAACTTAACTTCTTCAGTGAATTGGATCTGATTTTGCTGGCAAATTATTCTGAAAAAAGAAATCTATCCTTCTAACGATTAGGGACTCAGTGTCCCTATGGAAAGTCAAATCAAATGAAGCACTTGATAGTCTGGGTCTCTGTTGACTATGCCAGTGGGACAGACAAAACACACCTGGGTTAAATGCCTCAGAGCAGTCAGGTAGCAGACAAAGCACACCTGGGTTAAATGGCGCAGAGCAGAAAGGTAGCACCGTTGAGGCTTTAGCAAGGTGGTTTAGAGCAAGGAGTTTTACACACAAAAAGAACTGGATTTGAATGTGGGGGTCAACCCACTTCCAGTTCTAACCTTGAGCTAATAGGTTACCTAATCTTTAGGGATCTTAGTTTTCCCATCTGCTCAATGGGCATGAAGACACTATTTTATCTTGAATTTCCTGTGAGTATTAAATAGGAAAAGAGATAGAACTGTGATGCAGAGTAGATGCTTGGTAGGTAGTAGCAACTTCAAACTATTTTTATCAGTGGAGGTGATCACAAAGATTTTTTCATACTCTAACTTCTCTGAACTTTGGTTTTCTAAACTCTTATTTAGGGCTAATGCTAATACCTATCTCATATTGCTGTTGTGATTAAATGCAAAGTACTCAGTGGCAAGTACATTGCAAGTGCTCAGAAATGTTAGTTATTACTTTACAGTTATAAAAATTGCTATTTTGGGCACCTAGATAAAATCACATGGCATATTGAGGTTAAAGTCATATTTATATACTATGTTGACTGGGAGTTAGTGGAAAAAATCTCTTAGGACTAAAAACCAGAAAGGACTTACGTTCTAGTCTTTTTATTGGGATTGAATTGGTGAAGCTATTTCCCATAGCCAAAACTCAGTGAGGCAGACACTGTTGGTGTCCCATACATATCTCCTGGATTGCCTTTTGCATCCTGACTCGGTGACTCCCAAATTCCAATACCTACCTGCTCCACGGCCTGAAGCTGTCTTGTCTGCTACAGCCACTGGTCCATGCACAGGGCCGTCTGATCATCCCATCCCCACAGCAGCCATTGACTGACCAGAGTTTGTGGATAAATACTGCAGGCCCTTTGCCCTGTTGGAGCTCACAGGGAGAGGTGTTCTGCTCTGTCTCCTCTTCTCCAGGGATTTGAGTCCCAGGTGTCCACAGCTGTAACCTTGCTCCCCTTCCTTCGTTCACATCCCAAACCCCTACTTCTACTTGAATTCTTGTCTGAGTCTACTTCGGGGGGAACCCAGTTTCAAAGAAGGACAATGACATCCACCTTTTACTGGGTTGTTGAGTGGATCGTATGAAATCATAGGTGTTATGTATGACCTTTGGACACCAAACTACAAGTGCTACACATAAGTGAAGACGTATTCTTGTGCCAGGATCAAAGGTGTCCCTGCACCAATATTTAAGCCTAAGCTGATGGAGCCCCCATCCTAACTCAGGCTGCCGTGTCCTCATTCCCGGGCTCCTGCATGTCAGGCTGCAGCCATCCTCCTCCAGTCCCACAGCCTTCCTTCATGTCTTCCTGCTTATTTTATATCTTAGCATTTGTCACTGTTTGGATTTATCTTGTATCTTTACTGTCTCTATATGCCCTCTTCACAAGCACAGGGCTCATGTCTACCTTCTTCAAATCTATATCCCCAGCAGCCTACAACAGAGCATGGCACAGAGTAGGTGCTCAATATACGGCTGTTGAATGAACTGATGGGTTCATTAATCCATTCTCAGCACCCCCACTTACAGGACATTGTAAATGTAGTACCGTATTTTCCGGCGTATAAGACAACTTTTTAACCCAGGAAAATCTTCTATATGCCCAGTCGTCTTATATGCCGGAAAATACGGTACATAGAGTCTCATGAACCCTTCACTCAGCTACCCGCTGCGTTGACATCTTATATAACTAAAGTATGTCTGAGCCAGGACATCAATAGAGAGATCTTTTCAAACTGAAAATTAATTAAATCATGTCATTGTCCTGTTTATTTGCCTAGTGTATTCCCACTTTACTTCAAATAAAATTTGTTCCTTATGTCCTACAAGGCCCTTCATGACCTGGTTCTTCCAAACTCTAAGAGTTCTACTGACTCTTCTTTACGTGGCATGTCCCAGCCCCCCTAGTTTTGCTCTTGTTAGTCCTTTAAAGGTACTTGGTGGTCTCCCAATGTGCTTGGATGTGCTCTTCTCTCTGCCTGAAATCTCCCATGACTGACTCCTCCTTCTGCAGGCCTCAGAGGGGCTTTCGTCGACCACCCTATTCCGCTCTGCCCCACCATTGTGCCTCATTTCTTTTCTTCACAGCAGTAATAGAAATGTATCCTTACATACTTGTTCTGCTTACTTGTCTATTATGTGAGCTTTTCAAACTCGAGGATAAGGTCCAAGATGTCGGAGCTATTGTTCATCTAGAAGTTTGTTTATAAAAATTTAGGCTTGTACCTCAACATTCCATAGCCAACTAGCACGTGTAGAGGGCTATAAAGTTCATCAACATTTCCACACGTGCCCAGGTCAGTCTTTGTCGGACCCTATGATGTGGGATTTTCTGCATCTTCATTGTACAGACGAAGTGGTCATAGTCATGCCTGTTGATCGCTGCCATGGGTGATTTTGATGCCCTCGTTCCTTCCCTTCAGCCAGAATCTGATTTCACAGCCAAGTATACTTCCTGCTCATGTCAACGGTGACCCCTTCATGCATGCACCTTCCAGGGCTCCCCGTTTCCTTCCTCAGGCCACTGTCCCTGGGAATGGGGGAGGGGAGGGCAGTGACAGCACTCATGCCCCTTACCCCAGCCCACTGCCTAATAGCGGTTAGGGCTCAAGGCTTGTTTCTCTGAAATCGCAGGAGCTGCTCAGTCTATGGGCAGGTGCAGCCTGCCTGTGGGCAAGTTACCACCCCTGTGGGCAAATCTCAGTCAGCATGGGCTGGGGGTGGGTAGATAAATGCTTCAGCTCCTGCCCCTGTTACTGGAGCCATTCTGAACGTACTCGGATCCTGATGAGACTGAGCCCCTACAGCAAGCATGTCAAACTTAAAGGCTAACATGGGCCAAATAACCGAGGCATGTGGCCCGCGGGCCACGAGTTTGACATGCTTGCCCTACAGCCTTCAACAGCAACACCCCTGGTGTGACCTTTTATCAGTTTTCCCTCCTTGCCTGTCTCGCTCTCCCCTCCCTCACTCCTGCCTCCTAGGATCATCTTCCCCTGCTTTCAGGGGAACCAAACTGCCTACTGTGTGCCAGAAGCTGTTCTCATGCCTTAACGTGGCCTACCTTTTCCATCCTGTTATCAATCCTACCATGCACCATTGTCTCCATTATAGACATGTGGCATGGACTGAGAAGTTAAGCATCTTGCCAAAGCCCACATCCCCCAGTGACTGAGGATGCTCCCTCCCAGGGTGTCAACTCCCCTACGTTTCCAGTCTGCGCTGGCTTCCAGGCTGTGGCTTCAGAAAAGTCCCAGGGCTTTGGTGAAGGCCTTAAGGAAGAAAAAGGAGAGTCCGGTAAATGGCAGCGCAGGGACTCCAGTCTCGCTGGCCCGATCTCAGAGCGCACCCTGCCTACTGTGCGCTTTACCTCCTCCCTAGGACGAGGCTCAGGAAGGTGGAGTCACACCTGAAGTACAGCGAGTAAGCAGGGAAGCTGCGATTCCAAATCAGGCCTGCTGGACACAGACCAGCTCCCCTGCTGCACGGATTACCCCCCTGCTTAAAAGGCCAGATCTGCTTGCTCTTTCCTTGAAACTACAAGGAATAAAGCCAGCTTAGTGAAATCCGCGTTGGATTACAGCAGCGTGTGAGCCTGCAGCGGGCTGTGGAAAAGCGTCCTATCTCCACCAAGGCAGGGGGTGCTGTCCATGTACGAGAGCCCCGATGTAGATGTGCTCAAGGCTGCTAAAAAGAACTGCTGGTTAGGGGGGTTTTCTGCTTTTGGAGAGAGCATTCATGACAGTAGAAGAAGCAGAGGCCACTGTGCTCCTGGGAGGTGCTGAAGGAAGCAGTCGAGCCCAGACACCGTCCCAGGAAATGAGAGGGGGATGGGGCAGAACTCGGACCAGTTCCCCCTCCCCGCCCACAGCCCAAGAGATGTTAGGAGTCAAAGCTTGTTTCCTTTTCCAGGATGTCCTTTATTCTGCCCTCCTCCACTCCACTCTCTCCCCTGCAGCCACCGAGATCTTTCCAGAATGCATCGCGTCCCTCCTCTGCTTAAAACCCTTCAATGTTCTCCCTTAGAGTTCTGGATCACAGCCCCCACACAGGGCTTCCCTCGCACACCCACCTTCTCACAAAGACCCTCATTCATTGCCCTCTGGCAGCTCTCCCTGTCCATCCTGCCATCCGAGAGCTTAGCAAGGCTGCTCTCTGCCTGGGCCACTCCCCCACCCGGTCCTTGTGAAACTCTGTGCATCTTCAGGCCTGAAGCTCCCTGACGTCTCCCTAACTAGCTCAGGTCCCTCTGAGAAACGTTCTCAGGGAATCCTGGCCTGTCTTTGTTGCACACAGCATAGTCGGGGAATGATGATTTTAATGTCTGTCTCTCTGAATAGAGTGTAAGTTTCTCAAGGTAGGGTATGTTTCTGCTTTTGCTTACTCTCCTAACCCCAGTGCCTTGCATAGCGGTGGGTATATGGAAGGTTCCAGAATAGTGGAATGAATGAATGAACACTCCTGTGCTCATGGAACAAAGACAGGGTAAGAGATTGGAAACACTGTGCATTTACCCTTTGTTCTTCCATTGTTAAAGCTAAACCAGGTTCTATTGTTGAGATTCTCCATTATCCAGCCAGCATTGTATGCAATAACTTTATTAAGGTCAAATAGATATCACA
Source organism: Cnephaeus nilssonii (assembly GCF_951640355.1). Classification (NCBI taxonomy): domain Eukaryota; kingdom Metazoa; phylum Chordata; class Mammalia; order Chiroptera; family Vespertilionidae; genus Cnephaeus; species Cnephaeus nilssonii. The sequence continues at coordinate 50,378,168 of NC_137088.1, read as the reverse complement.
ATACAGATTTATCCAACAGATCCAGAAATTGGTTACAGATATCATCTAACATTGTTTTGTGTTTAAATGTTTCCAACATCACAGATCACACAATGAGTTTATACATTGATACCAACTTTTGTTTAGAAATACAGCTTTCCCTCACTGTTGGGCCCTCGTGTTTCAATTGAGATAAAACAAAAAAGCAAAGATTGGCATTTTCTTGATAATGTATTCATTCTGGGGGATCTTTAATGAGAACCCTCTTTGGGATATGGAGTAGCTTTTGGAAGTAATTTCTAATTTATGGGTAACGTTCAAATTAGAATTAGTAAATTGAGTTGAGGCTTGAGAATTTTTAATAATTGAGTTGATGAACATATTAACTTTATAAATAAATAGGTTTTAAAAGTTTAGTTGGTAGTTTAGGTCCTGCAGAATATCTTCTTTAATATGTTAACACAATAGCTTCTTGACTATGGTGTCTAATATCTACATCTCTATTATTCTAAGAAAACAGCACTTTATAAACACAAAAAGTTCATGGGCCTTTTGTTCTTGGTCAATAGGATAAGATCCACAAAATACCATAGAAAGTTACAAGAATGTAAATATTTAGCTAAGTAAATAGAATAAATATTGGGCAATCACCATATAATAACACTGAATATCTACGAATAGGGATAAAAGAACCCAGAACCTTAGTTATAATGCATTCAGAATTGCAGAAGCCGGAGAGACGAATTTACAAGTATACAAAGTATGAATATTTTTTTAAACGCCCATTTAACAAATTCATGGTGCAAACTGGAAAATTTTCATAAATACCATTGAAATGTTCATTTTGTGAGAAAAATGCTTATTCATGCACTAAATCATGTGAGTATTGATTTATCAAGTAAAAAACAACAACAGAGTAACTGTCTGGAACAGATACTTGAGACTTAATCCTATAGGGCCTACACCTCAAAATAATAATACATGCACATTGTGATACACCAAATTGTCTTATAGAAATCATTAAAATGACTTTTGCAGCAAAATGCATAGGAAAACTCAGTGCTATTTAATTTACTTTATGCATATTGCATACTAGAGACTTTAAACTACAACATTTCTACTATCTCAACACACATACAAAATGACCATATATCTGTGTATATAACAAGGTACAATATCCAATTAGCCATCTTTGATGAATGACATATCTCCTCATGTCATCTTGTCTCTGAGTACCGTTTATCATGACACAGCCTTTCTGCCTTAACGAAGATTACAGATCTCTGATTTACATTCAACACTCTCTGCATTAATAAGTGATTGAAATGCTTAAAAAACTCTCCTGCCACTGGAAGATGGCGAGGCTATCTCCAGAGGAATGCAAATACTACCCTGTTAAATCGGATTGGTGAAGGAGGCGGGGCCACTGGACTGCTGGCCAAACTCATCAGAGGCTGGCCCCAAACTCTCCTGCTGGCTGTACCCCCCTCCGGACCCATAGCTGTCTTGGTGGTACCTGCCTTGGTTATAGCTGCTCGAGTGCTTCTCCATTGGGTCCGGAAGATACCGTCCTGAGGAATGCCAGCCGGTCTCCTTGAAAACAAACCAGATGTTTCCAGCCCAGAGGATGAAGTTCAAGAATCCAAAGACCTAAAGGAGAACAAAAGAAAATCTATAATAATAAAAGGGTAATATGCTAATTAGACCAGACTTCCTTCCAGACAACTGTCCGGACGAGGCCAGGGCTGCGAGGGAAGCCCAGGTCCTGGGTGCCGGAGGGAAGACAGTGCCGGCAGCCGGGCGAAGGCAGGCCTGCTCTTGCATGAATTTCGTGCATCGGGCCTCTAGTAAATTAATAAGATGCACAGTAACCCAAGAAAAACCTCAATTTCACAATACGAAAGATCACTTTCCCCTTCAATGTTGAGGCCACCTGACTTGTTGAGTGCTTACTACACGTTAGGCACTGTGTAAAGGAGTTTATGTGTATCAATCAGCTAGTCTAAGTGGGAGGTGCCATTATTATACCCATATTAACGATGTGAAAACTGAGGTTAAGCAAGGCTAAGAATCTTGTTCAAGGTCACATGGTAAGTGTGAGATCTCAGATTCAAAGCCCTGTTCTGTCTGACCCCATAGACGGAGTCTTTCCCTTATAGCTCCCCAACTGGGCATTCCTCACGGAGTGTAAGGGGCACAGGGTTATTTTCATTTTAATGATGGTCCGTTAATTTACCTTCACTTTGTGGCTAGAGGGACTCCTTTTCCGTTTGATGCAATGATGTAAAGAAAATGAGTCCATTTAAGAAGAAGAATGGGAGGGACAGCGGTACGGGGTACGCAGAGAGCATGCGTGTGATCGCGTGCGGAGAGGTGCCCCCGGCATTCAGAAGGGAGCGCTGAAACGGGAGTAGGAGCGAAAGGAGGTCCCAGAGGCAGGGATGTTGCCTCAAACACGGGGTGTAAGGCTTTGCTGTGCAAATCCCTCTTTTTCTCCAGGGGTGTCCTCGGGGCCGTGACCGGGTGTGAAGGGTTGGATGGGAGCAGAAGTGCTCACGGCTGCCAGGGCCCAGACAACACAGTGGTTCTGCAATCTTTCCCGAGGCAGATTGGCTGCCCTCGGCATTAACCACAGGCAGCCAGCTGAATGGCCCCATCGAGCCAGGTAACAATAGCAGCATACAAAACCGTGACATTAAAGTGCATTTAGTAACCACTCCAGCCAAAATGCACTTGAGCCGTAGCCCTGAAGTAGGGTGTTGCAAGTTGTGCTGGGTCAACATCGATCCCTTGGTTGCTGAATGGTGGGAGGTCCAGAATGCCCCGGGGCTGTGAGTGGGGAGCTACTACCGTCAAGATGAGTGGTCTTGGGGGGCTTGGAGCAGGACCTACTTACCAAAGTATTTCAATCTTTTAGCGGCAGGTGAATCAGGCAGACCAACTAATTACCAGCCTTGCAGGCGCCCGCAGGCTTTGGAATCAGAGGGGCCTGGGCGCAGCAATTTCTTGCTCTCTGACCTCAGACAAGGCAGTTCGCCTCCAAACCTCATCATATGAAATGCAAACAATTATTCCTTCCTTGGGGGAAGGTTATGCAAAGAGCAGCTAGACAGTGGCCGGCACATTAGTAAATGCTGACCGATAGCTAAGCTATGCTCGGAACCACTTCCTGAAATATTTCCATGATCGTTTTCAGTTGACTCTTCTGCGGCAGCATAAACGGAAACAGGGCTTTGACAGCGAGGCCGAATTCTTGAAGATGTCAAGAGCCCACACTGAGTTTCTAGGCCCCTAACTGACCTAATCGAAGACTGGTTTGTCCAGACCTCCCTCCCTCCCTCCCTCGGTCCCTCGCTCCTATCCCATCCTCTGCCTTTCCTTTAACATTGACTGACATTTATTTAATATTACTTTGTGCTGTGCTCTCGGCTCCTTGCTGAGGGAGATACAAAACATAAATAAGGCACTTATACTAGTGTAATAGCTGCATCATCAAAATGAATTGGGTAATCACTGACATGACTCTAATTTACATATAGGACTTTTTAACTATGTGTACACTAACTAGGACATTTTCCATCAAAAGGGAGATTTTGGTTAAATTGCACTTCTGTACGTATATGTCAACGTTATATATGAGTAGAAAAAATTACCAAGGAATCTTTTCAGATATGGAGGGATGACTCTGCGGTGGGGGGTGGGGGGGGGAGGGAAGGGGGCTGCACCTTTAACTGTTTTCTAGTTCTTGGTCTCTATCTTTCCCCTGATGCTACTTGGTTGCTAAAAAAGGAATGCTCAAGAAGAACCTGGAAATCAGGGAAATGCACCTGAAATTAAGAATGTAATCAATGTGCCCATATCTAAGGAACAGCGATGTCTTACTCTATTTATATCACAGACATAGCAGGCCTCGAGGATGGCACATTTTAGGGGCACACAGGCCCTTGAATACTTTCTTGCCATTTTGTTGCAACTGAAACTGGAGTGAGGATTTTGATTAAAGCTCAGATGTGAGGACAAGAGAGAGACACCAGGTACCATGAGAGAGAAGGGGAGATGAAATATGGATGAAATGAAATGTGTCAAGATCGCCTGCGGTGAGGCTGGCGACACAGAGTGGACATTATGGACAGAAAGGCAGTGGACCTTGGCAAGGAAAGCTGAGAGAGTAAAAAGCACTCTTTTCTTTCCCTTGCGAGGCTCTAACACTATGCGAGATTTAAGGAAATAAATGCACTTTTCGTAGCAGCTTTCCTTGGAAACTTACTGAACCACATGCTGGGCACGATGCTAAGTACTTAGATATTATTGCATCAAATCCTCTCAACAGTCTTGTGAGGTCTCTTTTATAATAACCCATTTTATGGATGTTGAAAACCTACAGATTTTGTAGACGATGTAACTAAGTTGAGGAAGCTTACTAAATGTGCCTAAGAACAGTCAGTTATTGAGCAGTGCAGCCAGAATTCAAATGCCTGCAGATTCACTGCAAAACCCAGCCCTTCACCACGTCAGTGGCGACAGCATTAGGAGAACTTGGCTCTAGGCTGGCATTGCTGTCACTGCTTGAGAAACCTTATGCAAAGCCCTTCGCCTCAGCTCCCTGCACCTGGAATAGCTGGATGGTTCGCCTACCGATCAGCGTTATGGAGAAATTATAGATGCCAAAGTGCTTTGAAGAAAAAGTAAATTGTTACCCAGCTACAAAATATAGTTATTTGGGCTCAAGATGAGCTAATGAGATTCTACCAGAAATCTGGGGTTAGACCTGAGTGGCTTTTCCTCAGTCCGAGACATTTCTGTAAAAAGAAATATAAACACAGAAATTGTTCAGTGGCCATCTTCTCTTGTGTGAGCAGAAAAAAGAGAAAAACTCCCATCTGATAACAGGGAATCTTGTAGCCGCCATGCAGACAGCATCAGAGATGGGGGAGGGAGGATGGGAACTGTCCCATTTCCCGCCAGCCTTCCAGGGTCCTGGCCCTGGCTTCTGCCTTTGGAAGAGACATTTTTAGTATTTTTTCAATTATTTTCATTTTTTTGGGGTAAAAGCTAGCTCACTATGATTCGGAGCTGAATGAGTTTGCAAGGAAAAAAATGGCTGTGCTTTCCAGACTAACACACTGTCCTTCTGCTTTTGGGAATAGAAATTTGATGGCCCTTGCGGAGATCTTTCCTGGAACTCTGCATTTTGAGCAGAGCTATGCACCTTGCCACCAACAGCAACTTGATGGGACCCTTCTTCGGTCCCCAACACCTGGAGCCTTGATCCTGCCCTGGACCCTGCTTTGTTGAGAGCCTGTTTCTTCAGGTCTCATCAGTTTTCTGCGCTACTAATTTTCCTGATGAAGTAAGTCAGAGTCAGCTTCTGTTCCTTGAACCCTAACACTCTAATGCATACAGATATTGGTGCTAGAAGTGAAGGTGCGAAGAACAGACTGTAGGGAGATGAGGATTGCTTTGCAGTAACCAGTGTGAATGGAGTTTTCTGTCACTAGGAACTGGAAGGCCTTAGCTGACATGGATCTCTACGCATAACAGGGTTGGATCCCCGGTCAGGGCACATACCCAGGTATCGAAGTGGATCCAGGGAAGAGGGCATGTGGGAGGCAGCCAATAAAAAATTATCAATGAAAAAATTTAAAAATGACTGTGAGACACTAATACATAGTCTGTTCCCATGTTCACTATTTTACCCAGGCAAGATTCACAGCCAGACCATCAGGAGCTGAGGAGCAACCCTCCTCCCTTCTTATAAACCTTCTCAGATTAAATTTCAGAAAGCTGCAGGAGCATAAATTAACCTTGAAGCAAAGAGAATTATTTTCAGGGGCTGCTAAAGAATGTTGTTCCTTCAGCAAGCACTGCTGAGTCATTTATTTTTCGATAACTACTATTTTTGTTGTTGCCATTATAGCTTCTGTCTTTCTCAGACATAGTTTCTTTCTTTACAATAACACAAGTTCTTACACTCATACAGGAAGAGTCCAATTTAGCAACCTGCTGCCTGTCAGGCTTTCTGTCTTCCTGAAAGATTTATCCACTTGATAATAATATTTGACTTTGTTTAACACACATAGTTCAGCTTTTCTGAAGTTATCAAGCAAATAAACTGGGAGCATAGAAAAGATAAAAAGTGACCATAACATTTGTAAGTGCTTTCTGTTGCCTACAAAGTCTGGGTATTTTTTTTTTAGACAATCAATCGGATGTATTCTAGCTCTGTGTGGCTTGAACAATGTTTTTCTTCCCAGGTAACCTTTATGCTATCAAATATTCATTTTTAACTACTGGCAGGCTTCAGCCTTAATGTTCAGATTTTATATCTGCTTCGGGCTTAGAATTTTGACTTGACTGTCATCCAAGCAACAGCTGCCAATTCCTGCTGAGCTCTTATTAAGAACTTTGTAATTGGCAGCATTGAAGTCTATGGGTTCTGACAATAGTAACTTCAGGACCAAAGGATCAGCTCGCACAGGGAGTGAAATATCACCTGTTAGATTGGCCTAGTTTTGGAGGCAGACATTTCCAAGATGACTTCTGAGATGTTTTATTCGCTTGACAGGCAAACAAAGAATTGGGAGGTAAAGCACAGGTGGAAACATACCACAGACGTGTTTAAGCTGGACATCACGGGGCTGTGGACAGCCATGCACTTGTTGGATGGCTGTTTGCAAGCTGACATCAGTAACAACACTTCTTTGGGATCCGTTGCGACCTTGACATCAGACAGTCCTTTCGCCCACGCTGATGAACCCACCAACCACAAGAACGAAAAGACTACAGTGACGATGAAGTCCTATAGAAACAAACAGAAAGATAAAACAGTGAAAGAAATGTGAATTTTAGAAACAAATCATTTAAGTTATACAACTGTTTGGTTTGTCTTTTGGAAAATTCCAAGATCCCATAGCAATGAAACCAAGGAAAAGTTGAAAAACAACAACAAAGTTTTGTGATATTACACTTATCCTATCTAATAAAAGAGTAATATGCAAATTGACCATACCTCTGCTACACACACAAGCCATGCCCACAAGCCACACCCACAAGCCAATCAGGAGCAAATATGCAAATAAACCCAAACAAGATGGCTGTGACCACGGAGAGCAGGAGGGAGGCTTGGGTTTCCCTGGCAATGGAGGAAGCCAAGCTTTTTGCCTGCCCTTGCTGGCCTAGGCCTCCACTCAATGCTACAAAGTTTCAATGATAGAAGATAAATAAATCCCAACAAAAATGGCGGAAGCCACAGAGCTGGAGAAAGCAGGAGGCTAGGGTTGCCCTCGGCGATGGAGGAAGCCAAGCTTCTGCAGTCCTGGCCGGCCTAGGCCTCCACTCCAGGCTACAAAGTTTCAATTATAGAAGGTAAATAATCCCAACAGAAATGGCTGCCGCCACTGAGCAAGCAGAAGGCTTGGCTCCGCTCCAGGCTACAAAGTTTCAATTGTAGAAGATAAATAAATCCCAGATACGAGGGCCTCCGCTTGGGTTGCCGGGGTGTGTGGCTGGCCTGCAAACCACCACAGGCCCCTCGCCCAGGCCGCCCCACGCCCCAAGGGAACCCCCACCCTGATCCAGGACACCCTTCAGGGCAAACCAACTGACCCCCACCCATGCACCAGGCCTCTATCCTATCTAATAAAAGAGTAATATGTAGATTGACCATCATTCCAACACACAAGATGGCTGCCCCCATGTGGTCAAAGATCCTGCCCCCATGTGGACACAAGATGGCCACCACAAGATGGCCAGCAGGGGAGGGCAGTTGGGAGGGACCAGGCCTGCAAGGGAGGGCAGTTGTGGGTGATCAGGCCAGCAGGGGAGGGCAGTTGGGAGGGACCAGGCCTGCAAGGGAGGGCATTTGGGGGTGATCAAGCCTACAGGGGAGGGCAGTTAGGGGTGACCAGGCTGGCAGAGGAGGGAAGTTGGGGGTGACCAGGCCTGCAGGGAAGGGCAGTTGGGGGGGACTCAGGCCTGCAGGGGAGGGCAGTTAGGGGTGACAAGGCCTGCAGGGGAGGGCAGTTAGGGGTGACCAGGCCTGAAGGGGAGGGCAGTTAGGGGCAAACAGGCTGGCAGGGGAGCAGTTAGGCATCAATCAGGCTGGCAGGGGAGTGGTTAGGGGTGATCAGGCTGGCAGGCAGAAGCGGTTAGGGGCAATCAGGAAGACAGGCAGGCAAGCAGTTGGGAGCCAGCAGTCCTAAATTGTGAGAGGGATCCCAGATTGGAGAGGGTGCAGGCTGAGCTGAGGGACACCCCCCTCCCCGTGCACGAATTTCATGCACCGGGACTCTAGTATTTCTATAAAATCCTATAAAACAAAAGGGTAATATGCAAATTGACTCTAACGGCAGAACAACCAGAACAACTGCTCGACCAGTCACTATGAGGCGCACTGACCACCTCTCAGTCCCTTTCCCCAGCTGGAAGGCTCCGATCGCACAATGGTGAATGGGGAACTGGGGGTGGGTGGCAGCATAGGGCGGGGCTGGCTGCAGGCAGCCTGGAAAGATGGCCCTGATCGCAGGCCAGGCCTAGGGACTGTACCCTCTCACGAATTTCATGTGCTGGGCCTCTAGTAAGTAATAATAGTAATATTTTTCTTAAATGCTTACTATATCCCTGGAATAATGTTAAGTACTTATAACCCTCATCTAATTGCTCCCACAAGACCCCTGTAAGAAGGTTGCAATCATGATCCCATTTGCACATGGCAAACTCCCACAGAAGGGCTGAACAGCTTATCTCAGATCCGCATGGACCATTAGTGATGGTGTGAGAATTCAAATCCAGGCAATGCGATTCCTGAGCCCATGTTCTTAACTGCCATGCTATGGTGATTTCAAATATTTAAAGAGATTTGCTGATTGGTAAAGACTCCTGAATGGTAATATTCATTCATTCATTCTTTTAACAAACCTCTGCATTATCTACAGCATGCTTGGGACTGTGCTAAGTGGGGGACAATAATAGCTATAATGTTTTGAGTGCTTTTGAGAGATTTTATATGAAATTATCCATAAAGGTGTCAAGCTAAACAGCATTTTAGTGCCATTTTTAAGAAGAGGAAACTGAGCCCCAGGTACACCAGGTAACACATGGCAAGTAGCAGAGCAGAATGCAAATACAGATCTGTCTGACTTAGAAAACCACCTGATAGGAGTTCAGAGGAAAGAAGCTTCTTTATTCGCTTCAAGCAAAATCGCTATGATATAAGAGGATGAATACTTTTAAAGAAATCTCCAAGTTTCCAATGATATTCTTCCTCATGATTTAGAGGTGGCAGGGGTGGGAGTCACTGTCCAGGACTTAAGCAGGGGTTAATTTCCAAAATATATAAAGAAGTTATACAACTCAACAAAAGGAAGACAAATAATCCAATTAAAAATGGGCAAAGGCCCGGTTGGCGTGGCTCAGTGGTTGAGCGTTGATTTATGAACCAGGAGGTCACTGTTCGATTCCTGGTCAGGGCACATGCCCAGGTTGCAGGCTCCATTCCAATATGGGTTGTGCAAGAGGCACTCGATCAGTAATTCTCTCTCATCATTGATGTTTCTATCTCTCTTTCCCTTCCTCCCTGAAATCAATAAAAAATATTTTTTAAAAATGTGCAAAGGACCTAAATAGACACTTCTCCAAAGAGGACATACAGATGGCCAAGAGACATATGAAAAAATGCTAAACATCACTAATCATCAGAAAAATGCAAATTTAAACCACAATTAGCTATCACCTCATACTTGCCAGAATGGCTACCACCAGTAAATCAACAAACAATATTTGCTGGAGAGGATGTGGAGAAAAGGGAATCCTAGTACACTGCTGGTGGGAATACAGACTGGTGCAGCCACTGTGGAAAACAGTATAGAGTTTCTTCAAAGAATAAAAAATGGACCTACCTCTTGCCCTAACAATCCCACTTCTGGGAATATATTTTAAGAATCCTGAAACACCAATTCAAAGCAATCTGGAAACTTGGAGATGCTGTTGAACATCTTATCCATCTCTTTTATTTTTATGTATCTCTTAGCTCTTCCCAACTATTTGGGGGGCTACCATTGAAGCAACTAGGTGAAAATGCTAAAACCTAGGCAATTACCCACCAGCTTTGTCTACCTGACATGAAACACCTGGGCCTTGTGAACATATCCGCAGATGAAAGGCTGCGTGCAGATGTAAGGACTGGAGGAAGTGTGGCACACAGGGGGCGTGGCAGGAGGCTCAGAGTCAAAAGCAGCCAGGTCTGAACTTCACTTTCCACAGGTACCCTGAGGTACAATGTTCTCTCATCATGTGAACAAAACTCCGCACCACAGTCTTTTATGTATATAAAACTTGGGAGTCAGATGTATATGAGATAACAACCCCCCCACCCCCACCCCCCCCACACACACTTTTTAAGAAAGTATCTTTTCCCTCCATACAATGGCAAAGAGTAAAGTCATGGATAATTAAAATATCAGATAATCTAAAGTCATTTCTTAATTTGTCTCAATATTTTTGAGTTGCTCCCACCGCTAACCTATACTTTAAAATAGATGTGTATTATAGGAAATCAAGGAGGTTACACAGAGACATTTTGACTCAGAAAATGCCGGCAGACCTTCCGGGTGCCACCTTTTGAACCCGGCTCTATGCTCTCATGCCATCACCTTCCCTGAAACTGGAAAAAATGCGCATCTCCTTCTCCAGAATTACATAACCTCAGAGTGGGAGGAACTGCCGAGATAAATCCGGGCTGTCAATGACTCCTTTGAAAACATAATCCTGTTAACTTACTGTTCTGCACCACCAATTACCTCCCAGACAGGGCAGGGAAGAGTTGATTTGCGTGGCTGGAAATAATGCAAGGAAGCAAAATGGTCAGGGGTTTTACAGTTCTCTGGGCTTCAGTGTTTATATCTGTAACATGAAATAGGACGGCCTAACTCAAAGGATTGTTGTGAAAATTAAATTTAAGTAAACATATTAAGCATGGATATGGGAACATTCTAAGTGTTAAGTTAATGGGCGGGATGATGATGGTGGTGAAGATGATGGTTTGGCTGGATTTTTCGTGGTGAATAACGTTGGACCATAAATTCAGCTGCAATGACTTGTTGCTGTTTTTTTTTGTGTGTGTGTTTTTCAATCTGTATTCTGATGTTCTTTTGAAAATAGATTAATCTGCTGAGGTTAAATTCATATGGCCAAATTTTTGCTAATACAGTCTAAATTTTGAGCCAGTGGTTCTTTGTAGGTAGAGCTTCAATAACACTTTGCAACAACCAGGCACGTGCACGTGTGTGTGTGTGTGTGTGTGTGTGTGTGTGTGTGTGTGAATATTTCATCTGGCTGCAGTGCATGATTGGAAAGGAGCTGGGTGGCTGGGTTAAGACATGTAAGGCCATGAAGACGTTCTGCCTGGGAGAATGAGCCACTGCTCTGATCAGTGCTCATGCAGGAGGCACATAGCCTGTGCTGTCTCAAGTCTGTTCCCAAGTTGGTCTCATTCACGAGACTGTAGTGTTTCCTTGGGGATGGGACAGTCTGCAGCACTTGTGTCCCTGTGCCTCGCCAAATAGCTGCCACATATACAAGTTCTCTATATACCCCTGAATGGGAGGAGAAAGGATAGAGACTTCACAGTTGGCTGAGTCACTTAGAGGGAAAAGCATTTGGATTTCAAAAATTGGCCTGTTTCTTAAATTATCTCAAAAATATAAGAAACTCTAACACTGGCTGCCTATAAAAAAAAATGAAGTGACTGAAAGATAGGGATGGAAAAAGGTTTTTTTTTGGGGGGGTGTTTTTATTATTTTTCTTTTTTTAAAATATATTTTTAATTGATTTCAGAGAGGAAGGGAGAGAGATAGAGAGGTAGAAACATCAATGATGGGAGAGAATCATTGATTGGCTGCCTCCTGCATGCCCCCTACTGGGGGGGGGGGGAGAGCCCGCAATCCGGGCATGTGCCCTTGGCTGGAATCTAACTTGGGACCCTTGAGTACGCAGGCCAATGCTCTATCCACTGAGCCAAACCGGCTAGTGCTATTATTTTTCTTTATGCATACCTTTCCCCTTCGCCCTGTGTACCCTTTTAAATGACTGGATTTGAAAACGTTAACATAATTTTAGAATAGGCATATTTTACTGGATTTTGACCTTTGGCAATAGTGAGAAATCTTCTGTTTAGGGGAACGATTATGATTATATTTCACACTTCCCTCCCACAAATATATTTTTTTTGCAAGTGAGCAAGAGGTGTTAGCTCAGTTAGGTTCATGAAAAGAGCTGCTATTTTTTAAGCATTCCTTATGCCTTTCTAGAATTGAAGACCCATTATCCTGTCATGGATCAACCCATCTGTCAGCCCGCAACAGATGGTTAGAATGAAGAACTTCTAAAATACCAAGGAGGAAACCGTTCTGCACTTTGCCATCCGCAGCTAAAATCCAGCCCGACTTCAGAAAAGTCCTTTGCACGCCCCGCTCAGCATAGGAAGTGCCAGAGAGGAGAATATTACATTTGAATTACAAATTAGATGCCATTCCTCAAAAAGGTGGCTCTTGGACCGGTTGGCTTTCCTCTATCAGTTGGAGGGAAAGAGACCTGGTTTGAGTCTCGGTTATGCTGCTCCTTGGCTGCATGGCCTGGGACAATTTCTTTGACCTTGTAGGCCTTTAACTCCTCGACCTGAAATAGTAGAGAAGTAGTGGCTTATCTTAGATGAAAAAAAGAGGATAATCTGTGGGACAATATCTTACACAACCAGGCCCCTGATAAATGACGGGGATCGTTTTCACTGTCAGTTCTTCCCTTCGGTTCGTATCCCACTTCTCATGATGTTTACTCCACGTCAAAGATGCCGAGTCTCTGGCGGCAAAGTTTGGGCTGGGTGCCTGGGACAGAGGAAGGCACACGTGTGAAAGTGCAAGGTGGGCCTGGAGCCGGGGGAGTGCCTGTCCCTCTGCAGTGTGTGTGGTGTAAAGTGTTCCCCGATGAAACGATGAGTTGTTTGATGTGTGCACAGGAGGATGGGTGGGCGGACCCACAAACTACAATGTCATTGCATTCTAGGCGGTGCATGTTCTTGTAAGCTGGTGGTGCGGGGCACTTCTGCTCAAACCCTCTTAGGGAGAGTGAGTGATCTTGTGTTTTCTTGGTTTTCATTTTCAGGCTGGATAAAATATGCATTTGTGATTCTTGCCCTGGTAGCCATAAATATTAGTTGCATTGTAACTTAGGTTTCATGCCTTACCTGGCTGATCGCGCTCAGTTTTGCCACTTCTATCCTACTTCCAACACATCACTGAGAGAATGTAACAGGCGCAGTTCTTTCCGGCGGGAGTTTTGGGAGCTCAGTGTCCCGCTCCCCTGAGTGACTTGTTACAAGTGCTCGTGTCTGTGCTGAGAAGGAGTGGCAGGCTTCTAGAAGCAGGGTGTGTCTGAGAGCAGGGCGTGCCCACTGTCTGCCCGGCCTCGTGATGAGATGCAGATTCCCATCCAGTGGTCTGGAGGGGGCCTGAGAGTCTGTGCTTCTGCAAAGCTCCCGAGTGACACCAGGGCTGCTGGGCCGGGGACAAACTTTGAGAAGCAAGGTCTTAGCCTAGGAGGAAACTCCCTCCACAAAACGCCCCCGGCCACCGGGCACCTCTGCTCTGCGCGGCCCAACTCCAGCAGGCTTTCCGCACTGCTGCAGACGCTGACCGTCGGCCTCATTATCATAGGTCGGCCTCATGTTCCCAATTCTGTTTTTAGATTAGTCTCTTGTTACTTTCTGTCTTCTAACATTTATGGAGGAACGTCTACCTAGCACACACTCTGCTAAGTGTTATCTTCATTTAATTCTCAGTGAGAAGGCGGATGCTGTTACTACCATCGATTAACAGGGGAGGCTATAGAGGCACAGAGAGGTTAAGTAAGCTACCCAAGGTCACCAGCCAGCAAGCAGCCTAACCAGGACACAAACGCAGTTTGGTTCTGGAGCCTGGGCTGTCACTCATCCAGGCTTTGCTAAGATTACGCCTCCCTGGAATGGTGTCCGATGTCTTCACGACTCCTGCAACGCCCTTCCCAGTGTTAGACCTTAACAGTGGTCGGCAAACTCATTAGTCAACAGAGCAGCAAACCGCGGCTCACGAGCTGCATGTGGCTCGCGAGTCACAGTTTGCCGACCACGGACCTAACATACCTGAGCCGATAGAGCTCGCATCCCTTGTACAAGCAAAGAAAACCCGGAGAAGCAGTTTCTATCTTACTTTTCCCTTTTTGAAAAATATATTTGTTGATTTCAGAGAGGAAGGGAGAGGGAGAGAGAGACAGAAACATCAATGATGAGAGAGAATCGGCTGCCTCCTGCATGACCCCCACTGGGGTTCGAACCCACAACCTGGGCCTGTGCCCTGACCGAGCATCGAAACATAACCTCCTGGTTCATAGGTCAATGCTCATCCACTGAGCCACACTAGCCGGGCTGTTTTTACCTCTCCCCCTTACCCCCGCAAACTGGCTGCTTAATAAAAGCTGTGGAGCTGAGTGTCGGGGTTAGGACTAACAGCATCAGACAGCAGTCCAATAACATGCGCTCCGCCAAACTGCACGTGAGAATCTGGCTGTGAGTGGTTCTGCTGCGTGGGCACCGTTTGACCTGAGCTATATTAAAATCTGCTATAATGAGATCTCATTATATGCCATATTGTATCCTGTTGATGAGAGGAGGAATTTAGCTATTACAAAAGTGAAGGTTCTACATACGATGTTCTTAATCACAATGAGGACCCTGATTCCACACAAATTTGCAGAAATTAGCTGACGCTGTTATAACCTTGTACCAGTTGGCAGAGATGTCCTTAAGTGCTGCTTATAATATCATATCATGTCTTTAAAAATATTCTTTTTACTATCTCCAAAATGAAACCAAATAGAAAGCGTTTTTTGTTGTTTTGTTTTTGGTATTTTTAAGAGCACAAAGCAGGCTGCACCTCATTCTGGAGGTACGCATGCACCCTCCTGGCTCCACATTGCAGGAACCACCCCCATGCTATTTATGTGCCAGGGCAAACAGCATGGACTTCACTGGAAAACACCTGGGAAATAAACATGTCGCAAGGACTTTGATGATTTTGAGAGAACGCAGAATTATGGTACCTGTTAAGGTAATGGTGTCTAGCTTAAGTTAAAAGGAGATGCACCCAGAGATGCACCCTTGCAATAATGATAATCTTTGAAAATGTGGTGAAAGTCTGAGGATTGAATCATAAAGTGAAGATGCGTTCTAAAACCCTTTTGTAATGAGGAAGTCATCAAGAGTCCAAATAACCTTTAAAAAAATATAAATTTCTATTCATTTCAGAGAGGAAGGGCGAGGGAAAGAAACATAAATGAATGAGAGGGAATCATGATCATAAATGGATGACAGAGGGAAAGAGAGAAAGAAATATAAATGGAGAGAGACTCATGCCTCCTGCATGCCCCACATTGGGGATCCAGCCATGTGCCCCGACCAGGAATCGAACTGTGACTTCCTGGTTCATAGGTCAACACTCAACCACTGAGCCACTCCAGCCTGGTTCCAAATAACCTTTGATAAACCCACAGTGAGTGGCGTCTTGCTTTTTTGCATACATCAGTGTGGGCTTGTGTTTGGGGCAGGGGTGAAGAGTGTGGATCTTTGCACGTGGAAATGCTTCAGTGCAGGGGGCTGCTCTCACCGCGAGGACCACGGATGAGCTGGGGACCCGGCAGCTGTGCCGACGCTTTCCAGTGGATGGCAGGCAGACCTTCGGGCTGGGGATGTTGGTTTCCCTTTTTCTCTATATCTGTCTTGTGTGTGTGGTGTTATTTTTTGCCCCCCCCCCTTTTTTTTTAAAATAAACATGTATCGCTGAATGAGAATATGTCAAATGCACACAGTGTGTGTTGGTTTGGACTGGCCTTGAGGTTTTTTTGTTTTGTTTTAGTGACAACCTCCCAGCCCACCTTCCTCAAAGGTTTCACAATAATGCGTCTCAATCTAGTGCTCTGTGGGGAGCGGCCACAGGGTTTGGACAGGTTCAAGCCTCGGACTAATGAGAGGGCACAGTCCTCTCATGGCCACGTGCAAGTCCCAGCTTGGAGGGCAGAGCCTTCCCAGCACAATTATAGCCAACAGCTCTAGTTGTAAGCTTGAACCTATGGTCCGAACACCTGGTCCCACGTGGCTGAGTGATGTGGGCTTGATAGAGTTCAGGTGCATGTAATTGAGTAGGATTGAAACCCACGAGAATATTGTAAACTTATTGACCACGCCCTTACTTAGCCTTGTGGAATCTGGCTATAAAATAAAGATACGGCTTGTAGTCCGTGGTGCTGTCGCTAGCTCCCCATCAGAGAGGCTCTCCATCAGAGAGGACAGTGTCCCACCCAGACCCCGCTTTCTTCTCTTGTCTGTCTTTTCTCAATCCTTCACCGCCCCCACTCAGGCTCACCCTTGGCTGTGCTGGCGCGGCACAGTGCTCCTTTGAAGCCATTTGGAACAGAGGCTGGGGGAGCCTTCCTGTGGTTTAGTCTACAGCTTTCTTGACTGTCCTCCGGACAGCGGGAGCAAAGCCCTTGGAGAGCCCTCCTCACCGCTTCCCCATCGCTCCGGTTTCCAGGCACCAGGAGGGCAGTAGAGCACAGGGGTAATCGCTACAGTTCTGGGTTCTTCATCACTGACTCACTGTATGACTTTAGCCAAGATCCCTCAACCCTGTCTACCTTAGTTCCCCCATCTGTAAACGGGGATAATAACTATCTCATAAAATTGTCCTGAGGATTAAGTGAGATGTAATATGTAAACACTCATTTCATGCCTGGCATATGACAGATACTCAATAAATATTAGCTGTTGGCATTATTCTTCTCAGGTACTGGAGATACAGGGCAGAACTGTTTCACAATGAGATTTCATTGTCTAGAGTGAGTTTCCAAAGCAGATCTAGAATGAGAACAACCCCCTGGCTTTCAGGACTGACTGAGAGTGGTAACTAAACCTAAGTAGCTGACAACATGTTAATAAAGGCTGACATTTGCGTTGGGTTAATGCTTCAGCTTCTTGGAAGCCAAGCAGCAGCTGCCCAGCTGAGTTCCTGCCTCGGAGGCATTCATGCTGCACTGTGTGCCTGGCTCCCGTGGGCACTTCCTTCCACTGTGCTCCGGATCTGCTCTGCCGTTCAACTCCCCACGGGCCGCGCCTGACTTAGGGCTGTATTGCTATGAGCAAGGAATAGTTATTAAAGTATTTTTCTGAGTCACATTTTTAGTTGCCCCAGGGCACTTAATTCCATGCATTTTGGCAAAGAAATGCACTTTCCCACAAATAATGTTGTATTTACTAAATCACCTACATTTTATCAAAACAAATATATTTTACTCTAGACAAGGGGAACTTTCTCAAAAGTGTGAGTTCTATTCTACAGAGGTTTTGATGGTTTTTACTTATTAAAAAAATAAAAGAGCTTTGTTTTTCTAATATTCACTGACTTCTTTGTTTCTAAACACAAAATGGATGTGAGGACTAATTTCACCTTAGCCGTTAGTGAGCTCCTCGCTCAGCTGGGTCATATAATAGCTATTTTTAAGCATGAATGGTGCTCACTTTGGCAGCACATATACTAAAATATTAAGCATGAATGGGAAGACCTTTCAAATGAAAATTCTTAATTCATTTTTAATAATTTAAAAATAGAACAGTCCTCCATCCCACCCTTGGCATTCAAAACTAAGGCAAAATACCAGTGTTCTTCCTTAAAATGATAGATAACAACTTTTTTATTTATTTGTTTTTATAGCTAGATATGAGGAACCAACCTCACAAAGAATCTGAAGTTACTTATGTACTTCAAGTGAGAAGTAGGAAAATTAGTTAGATAATCCAAAATGATAAGAAACACCAAAAGAAACAAACAAAAAATCAGTAAACAGCACTGGTCATACATCACTTTTAACCATGTGTCAAGTGATACTCTAGACACTGGGACACAGTAGACAAAAGCAGACAGAACCCCTGCCCCACAGCACAGACTTTCTTGTGGAATGAGCTGCCCCTGTTAAGTGCCGCTCATAATATCCTATATAATAAACAGGTAATATGCAACTTGACCCTCGTGCCCTCACAAGATGGCTACCTACGACCAGGCCTGTAGGGGGGTTAGTGAGGGATGACCAAATGACTGAACAGTAGGCTGTGTGGGGCGACCAGGCCGGCGGGGGATGGGGGGGCTGTGAGGGGCGACCAGGTTGTCAGGGGGGGCAGTTGGGGGTGACCAGGCTAGTGGGGGGGGCAGTTAGGAGTGACCAGGCTGGCGGGGGGGGGGGAGGCAGTAAAAGGCGACCAGGCTGGTGGGGGGGGCAGTTAGGGGCAACTAGGCCAGCAGGGGGGGGTGGGGTACAGTTGGGGGCAACCAGGCCAGCAGCGGGGGCAGTTGGGGGTGATTAGGCCAGCAGGAGGGGCAGTGAGGGGCAACTAGGCCAGTGGGGGGGGGGGGCAGTTGAGGGTGACCAGGCTGGCCAGGGGGTGCAGTTAGGGGTGACCAGGCCGGCAAGGGGGGGCAGTAAGAGGTGACCAGGCCGGCGGGGGGGGGGGCAGTTAGGAGCAACCAGGCTGGCAGGAAGGGGGCAGTTGGGGGCAACCTGGCTGGCATGCAGAGGCAGTGAGGGGTGATCAGGCTGGCGGTGGGGGGGCGGCAGTTAGGGGTGACCAGGCAGGCAGGCAAGTGAGTGATTAGGAGCCAGTGGTCCAGGATTGTGAGGGGGTTGGAGAGGGTGCAGGCTGGGCTGAGGGGACCCTTAAACCCGCCCCCCGCCCCCGCCGTGCACAAATTTCATGCACCGGGCCTCTAGTTATATCATAATAGACAACGAACAAGGTAAATAAGTAAAGTATTAGTGGTTTGGATAGTGGTAATTGTTACATGAGAAAAAAATAACACAGGGAAAGGACAGGAACTGCTATGATGGGAGAGTGAGTACTAAAATCCTAGGTGGGCTGGCCAGGGAAACCTTATTAAAAGGCAGGCTTGATGAAAGACCTGAAGACAATAAGGGAGCCAGTGTGTGGCTATCTGGGTGGAGCCGTCCAGGCAGAGGGAAGAGTCCTCAGAGAGCTCTGAGGTGGGAGAGAGCCTGGCGGGTTATCAATCTAGAGAAAGGAAGGCTTAATTAATTTGCTGCAGTTCTTTATGTTTTAGGGCCAGAGACCCTTTATAGGATGTGATGACGAAGGTATTTATCCAGCTCCAGGGAAGTTGGATTTGCAGGCAGGACGAGGAGAGAAGTAGGAGAGGGTGGTCACACTTGCACAAGGGGTGACTGTAGTCTGGATTATGGAAGCGCAGCTGGATTCAAGGAAGAGAGGATTGGGAGAGGGACTTAATGCAGGCGGGCGAGGAATTGATTTAGAGGTGGGGAGGTGTCGTGTGGGACACCCAGGTCCTGGCTGGAAGTTGGTGGATCCATTTAGTGGGGCCCCAGATTGGCAACCTGGAATTCCAGCGTCCCTGATGGCAGCAGTGCCCACCGGCTCAGCATCCGCTTGGTGGACCTGCCCAGAGAGCTCAGGCAGCTCAGGCACAGGCCAGCCAGGCCCTTGGATGGTTCTGTTATCAAGATACAGCTCTGGGCTCTGTGTCCCCATTTACAGTATACACATGAGAAGAAGTCCCACTGTACGGTGTATTTCTAAATCTCTTTGGCTAGGCATAGTTAAGGGAAACCTCGCCTTTGTTCATTTTTTAATCTTTTAGATGGAAGATCTGATGGTCAGCACTACTGCCCAAGTTAAGTCCTCTTTGAGAGTCTCTTCCTGCTTATCCCTCGCACTTGGGACTTTATGAAGTCATAACCCCTGTTTTCACCCTTCCCCTCTCTCACAGTCTCATCCCCCCATTACCTCACACACATCTCAGATCCACATCCCCGCTCTTTGCTGCTCTCTCCACATGGGTGTCCTCCACTCCTCGTGTGAAAAGAGCTCCTCATCTCCAGCCCTACTCCTGCCCTGGCAGGGACCAGCTTGGCTGACAGACACTCCCAGGTTCCACCGGGAGCCTGCGTAAGTCCCCCCTCCCTGCCCCGCCCTCCCACTTTGCCATGGGATAGTGTAAGGTGGTGGTTACCAGCAGAGGCCTCGGATCAGACAGATCTGGTTTCACATCTGGCTAAGCCACTACCTGTCACGTTACTGACCTCAGGACTCATCTGAAATGGGAATAAAAATACCTAGGATTTCTGTGAGCTGTACTGAAATAATGTATGCGGAGCACTTGGTTTCATGCCTGGCATATAGAAAGTGCTCATGAAAGAGTTTGTGTAATGATTACTGCTTTTTTTTTAGACTGTTTCAATCATCTCCAAATCAGCCCCCTACCGCTATTCCCAGCAAATTATTTAATTAACATTAAATTTTTATTTAAATTTTTTTTAAAAAATTAATCCTTACCCAAGAATATGTTTCTATTGATTTTGAGAGAGAGAGAGGAAGGGAGAGACAGTGGGAGAGAGAAATGTGAGAAAAACATTGACTAGCTGCCTCCCCCATGCACCCTGGCTGGGGACCAAACCAGCAACCCAGGCATATGGCCTGACTGGGAATTGAACCTGCAATCTTTTGGTGTATGGGACTGTGCTCCAACCAACGGAGCCACCCTGCCAGGGCAACATAAACTTTTAAAAACACAGGTTTACTAATACCCCTCTCCAACTGAAAACTTCCAATTGAATAAGTGTCTTAGTATTCATCCTGCCTTGGGATTTTTAAATTTTATTTTTACTTCTGAAGAGGAAGCAAGCATCAGAGGACTTTTTATAGGATGTAAACGTAGGCTCTTCCCACAGCCTCATCTTCC
This sequence comes from Cnephaeus nilssonii, assembly GCF_951640355.1. Taxonomy (NCBI): domain Eukaryota; kingdom Metazoa; phylum Chordata; class Mammalia; order Chiroptera; family Vespertilionidae; genus Cnephaeus; species Cnephaeus nilssonii. Next base: position 50,357,346 of record NC_137088.1, on the reverse strand, counting down.
AGGGCCTTCACCTCTAAATTACACTTGCCCTCACACATTCACACCCTCACTTACACACTCATACCCACCCTTACACATACAAGCAGATGCGCGCGCACACACACACACACGTACTCACACTCACATATGCACACACACTCACACAGGCACACACACACTCTCCCTCTGTCCTCTTCTGCACCTGGCCCCTTATTCGATGTCTTTTCTCTTGGAAGAAGCTTCCGAGTGTATTGACTATAGAAGCCCAACCTTCATTCTCACACTTGACCATCTGTTCCTCAACCCAGTTCTCAGGTTGGATCCATCCCTTGTTTCTCCTTTCCTCCTACACGACGATTTGCTTTTCCAGCATTCTGGCCCGTGGCACAGTGAATCACATAGCCCTAAAGCCAGGACTCTCAGATCTGAATGAATTAGTGAAGACGGTACCCTGTCTCTGGGCCTCAGAGGCTAGCCTCGCATTTCCACATGGTTTCTGCTCAATAGCAACTGCCTGTTGAATTCAGTAAGGAAGATCGAGACTAGATTCTAGTCTCTGAGATGGAACTGTAAACACTCAGGCAGCGTGGAGGCTTGCGTTTACCCAGCCACCTGCTGCTCCCTGGTTCACAGTTTACAGTTCACAGTTTACCTTGCAGGGAGGGTGAGAGTGCATCTGCACAGCCATCTGTCTCGCAAAGTGCCAGCAGGCCCAGGTCCCCCCAGTCTTTGTTTCACTAACTTACACTTCCTTCTCCTCACCCGTGAGCCTTTTTGGTAGTTGCCACCTGACAGTTTAAACCAGAGATTTAAAAACAGGTTCAACCAGTTTGACAAGTTAAAAAAGGAGGTGTTCAGGGGTAGAGTGAATGTGGAAATGGACCCTCAGTGGGTCAGTGGGCCACAGGTTTGGGAGGCCCACCTTTGTCCTCATAGATGATGCGTTCTCTGCATGCAGTGCTGTGGTCTGGCCCGACATACTGCTAAGCAGAATGATGGCACACTTTTAAGGAAATCAAACAGCTACTTCTTGAAACTTGGAAAGTCATTCCAACTGAGAATTCCCTTCCTAGCTTTGGGTAAGAGAAATGGCCAAGACTGTTCTAAAATTAGCACCAGTTCCCTTACCCTCAGACAAATCACCATCTGGTGTTTCTTTCATGGACTCGCAGAAAGCCGGCTGGAACAGAGTATCTCAAATACCAGCAGCATCTCATCTGAAAGGTTCACTTGGTATCAAACTCACAAAGCTGGGAAGTCTCTACATCTACACCCAGGTGATGGGTGCCGCTGAACTGGAGCCGAGGAGGATCTTCTTAACCTACAGTCTCGGAAGAAATGTATGCTACAGTCTCAGCTGGGGATGTCTCTGCCACAGTAGTGTGTCAGATGGGACTACAGAATGAAGAAAGTTATTTTACCTAAAATTAAACATAGCACCTTTATTCTCACTAATATTTGTTCTTAATAAAACCATGACACTTTGGATCATAAAGAAGTGGGCACTGATTTCCACAATAACTGCCCTAAAGATGATAAACAATTGTTTGCTGAAAGAGAGTTTAGTACAAAAGGAAAAGAACGTTAACTCGAAGCCTCAGTGTTTCTTTCGAAGTCTAGGCTTGGAGAAGTCAGAACCTCACCTAGTCTTTAATTCACTCTTCAGCAAGTTTCTGCATCAGAGCTTCCTGACCCCCTAGCAAGGTATGCTCACTGCTGAATGAAGAGAATTCCACCTGCCCAGAAAACAGGAGGCCCAGACCTTCTGTTGTGTGTCTATGGGCTCGATGGGTAAGTGTCTTTAGAGTAAACTGAGAGTCTGCTTACATATTATTTGCTCTGCGAAGCTTTGCCCACACCCCAGGTCGGATTAAGTCTGCCGTTCTGTCTGAAGCCACAGTGCAGCTGGGAGCTGTGGGAACCATGTCTGGGAGAGGCTATTTGTACCTACAATCTCTCACTGGTTCCTGAGCAGGGAGGACCCCTTGGTGGCTTAGCAAAGCTAATGGGTGTGGATATGCGAGCTGAGACAGCGTACATCTTTGTGATAAAAAAGGGAGCCGGGAGATCACGGAAGAAGGAAAATCCGGAGGCTGGAGAGTTGGTGGGTGGAGGTTCAAGAAGCAGTAGAGAAAGTTTCGATCTCGGAGCACTTAGCAAAGGCTGGGTGTGAAATCAAGGGCTGGAATGAAGAACAAATCCCTCACAGACTTTCATTTATTTATTCTTCTTAGCTTTTTTTTTTTTTTTTGCATTGCGATATGTCATGTCAACATCATCAGCCCCCAATGGAACCTTCTAGATATCTCATACATAGCTCTTGGTGTGATGCTGAATTCCATGACCCATTGGCACCTGGTTCTGGTGGGTGTGCCATCGTGTGTGGGCCGAGGCCAGGGTTACCAGACATGTGTCCTGGTTTGTGTGGGATGGCCTGCTGCAGGTGTCACCTGCTGTCCTGCCTTAATCATTTGAAAGAGCTCACTTTGAGTAGCAAAAGGGTATCTATCTGAGTGATAAATTATAAGGCCACACAAAAGAGCTTTCACGTTACTGTACTTTGAAGACCAGACATATTTTATCCCTGAATTGACCATTTATCTACCTCCACCCCTGGAATCATGGGCTCCCGGAGGGACAGGCTACCGTCTTCACTAATTCACTCAACACTAGGTACTGAGTTGTGTTATATGTGTCAGATGCCAGGATATAGCAAAAGAAAAAAAAAAAAAAAGAAATGGTCTCTGCACTCAAAGATCTTACAATATAGTGGGGCAGGCTGATGTGGAACCAGAAATAATAATAATAACAGAAATAAGGCTCACACTGGGTTTCTCCACCCCACATGACTGACATTTTGAAATGGAAAATTCTTTTTTGTGCTGGGGTATCCTGCACCTTAGAATGTTTGGCAGCATCCCAGGCCTCTACCACTAGGTGCCAGTAGTACCCCCTCCAGTGGTGACAACCAAATGTCCCCAGCCTGTGCCAGATTTCACATCCCCCCATGCCCTCACCTCCTGTCCCCTGGTCCCTGCCACCTCCTGTCCAGTTCTAGTTAAGGCTGGACCCCAGGCATCACGGCAGGAACACCAAACCCCGATCTGGGCAGTCGTATTAATTCTTCATCCCAAACCCCTAGTTGATCCTTAGTAAACGCTTGATGAGGGAATGGGATGCATAATATCATACTGTCCTTCAGGATTCCTGGGACAAAGCCTGGTAAGCTAGGGGGACCTTCAAGTCTGAGGCCATAGGCAGAATTTGGCCAATAAATTTCACTCAGAATCACTGGCCCCAACAAAGTTCCCAGGAACATCCTGTGTAGCCCCAAAGGGACTTGCCCCCCAAAATGTCACAGTTCAGATCTTAGCAATTATTTTCATGTTAATAAACACTGACTGTCAAGCACTTTGGCAAATATCAGGTGCATGAAATGTTGACTAGTTATTATAAAGCCACATAAATATTTTAGATTTAATCATCCACAGCAGGGAAAGAAAAGAGCCCAGATTCTAAGAGGGGAAAAGAAAAATAGCCCTGACATTCAACTAATGGCTTCACCAACTAATGCACCCACCTGGGAGCTCCAAACCCAGTGCATGTTGGAAGCAAATATTCTTTGCAAAATAGAGTTAAATCTATCCCAGCTTCGGTGGAGGCATCCTGTCCCAAAGTCAGCTATTGTCTTGACATAAATGAGGACAAGAAAATTCACAGCACAACCCATAATCCTTTTCACCCAACCTCTGCCCTGAACCAGACTGACGTGGAATAATGGGATTGCAGGGTGGCAGCATGAGCCCTTTCTGCATGGCCTTGGATGTGCTAGGCGATAATGGAGCTTTCTGGAACAAGCTGAGTGACTGTGGGCAAGTGACAACTTCTTTGAGCCTCTATTGGTAAGACGGAGGGTGAAGAAAGGAATGATTTCAAAGCTGCTCACAGCACTCATGATTTTATCCGCAGTTTTACATTCTTAAAAACTCATAGAATTGAGGGCGTCACAGCATTAATTTTTATTTTTTTGGGGGGGGGCGATTGGGGGAAATGGCATTAGAAACCAGCCTCTCAACAGCCCTGGCTTCCTTCTTTAAGAGGCTCCCTAAAGTGTGATTCAACCTGGCAGAGCGGAGTGCTGAGGTTGGCAGCCACGTGGGATGAGCAGGTGTGATCACCTGCCAGCCTGAGCTGATTCCGGCTCTCCCCTCACCTGGCTGGTTTTGTGTGGCCCATTACAGCAACTCGTCAACTGGACCCTGGTCCAGCTGGTAGCCCGGGCTCTGCGTTACCAAATCTACGGACAGTTCTCGGAAACACCCTCCTTTTCCCAAAGACAAGTATTCCCAGCAATTGCACAGAGACCCAGCGATGTTATTTAGAAGTTGCAATTAATAATAAGTTCGTTTCCCCCCCCGATGGATCAGTTGTTCCCCTAATTGTCAAACCATAAGGCCTTTGCTGACGCTCCAGAGGTTCACTTCATTTGTAGCTCTTAGAGCACACACACAACCAGCAGATTAGCTGCCTTAATGTTGTTGCTAAGCTAAAAACAAAACAAAACACAAAAAACTCTTCCCTCATTTAATTCCTTCAGGAAGCGCCTCATTCTCAGTGCTTATTAAAAATGGGAAGGCAGTCCTGGGAGGCTTCTAGGGGTCTAAGTTCATAAAGTGAATATGCATAAAGGCAGCAGGAGATCAAGTTTTTATAATTACACCTTGTCAGGCGTACAGTTCCTGCAGTAAAATCAGCTTTGATTTGGGCTGATTTAATAAGAGCCGTTCTCATTTAAATCTATCCCTTCACTTCTACTTAGCTATTGTTCAGGTTTAGATGGGGAAAATGGATCCCTATTTCCCACTTTCACAAACCAGTGAGGATTCCACATTTCCAAACAAGAATGATGAGATAACATTTAATTTCTGACCTTACCCCCTAATTCAAGAGCTTTGGGGAAAGGGAGTATTTCTGGTTTGGAGAGATAAAGATTAAATGAGAGAGCAAAAGAGGATGGAGAGACACAGGCTTAGGTGAGCATGCCTACCTAACGCCTTACCCTATGTCAGCAGGCATCGAGCTTTGTTGCAAGAACAATGTTTAAGACAGAAGAGGAGAGTTTGAATAATCTCACAGCAAAAGAGGCAGTTAAGGGGATATACCAAAAAAGCATAGACGGAATTGGAATATTGATGAAAATGAAAGCCTGTCAGAGCAATTTGGTTCAACAGGTAGAATCAATTGGAAAGATTTTAAGTTGAATTACAACCGAAAGTGGACATATGGCAGCATAAAGATGTCTCAGATATATGTATGATTAGCTTAAACTAAAAGTCTGAATTATAGTTAAGGAAGCATGTAGATGCAAATTGGAGCTTGGAGTTCATTCCTTTAATAAGCGTTTACTGAATTCCTGCTATTTCCTACTTACTGAAGGTTCTTCAGAAACAACAAAACTAGACCTATTTTCAAGATTTTCATTTTCCAGCACAGGAAACTGAAACATACAGAAAAGTAAAAATGTGGCATTGTCCTGCGATCACAGATGTGGGTGGGGTCACCTGGTCCAGCCAGAAAAATATTTTCTCCAGAAAATTTCATTTGTCTTAGAGAAATAAGTTGACTTATCTTCCACCCACCTCAGGAATCCATTCATATATAGTCTATCACCAAATTACTTTATATCAGCAAGAGTTAAACATCTTTGTGAATTGGCTTTATTTTATTAGACATAGTAGAAAAGAGGTTTCTGTTACTTTACAAGCATTTGGAAATTACCTGAATTTTGAAACAGAATATTACCAATTCTCTACTCCTCTCTGGGGGAAATCCATATTCATGTCTTTAAGAGAATGGCTCTTACACAAGAGTAATTCTTTAGTTTTCTGATTACATATTTACCAAATCACCTCCCACAACCAGGAAGCAGAGAAGCAGCAGTAACCAGAGGCTGAAATGATGCTTCGGAAGTTTAAAAAATTGAATTCACCTTGATGAAGCACAATTATGAATACTTCTTTTAACTGAAAGGTATGAATTAAAGCAAATTTCACTTGTCAAAGAGGAGCAAGGATTAATACGATGCCGTGTGTACTTTGAAATAGCAAGCTCAGTTTCTTCTGAGGTGAGGCATTGTCTTAAGTTGATGTTTATCGGGATTTTCGAAGTTCTGTTGCTTAAAGTGTAGCAGTCCCAGTGGATACCTCCAATATCTCTAGACCCAGATCTAGATAGTGCGTATTTGTATTTTGGGGAGTTCTTTCTTGTGCTGCGTCGGCACGGCCAAGGGTGATCCTGAGTGGGGGTGGTGAAAGGCTTAGAAAAGACAGACAAGAGAATGAAAGCTGGGTCTCGGTGGGACGCTGCTTCTCTGAGAGACAGCGTCGATGCCCACAAGCCGTGTCTTTATTTTATAGCAGATGCCACGAGGCAAAGTAAGGGCGTGGTCAAGATGTTTACAACATTCTCGTGGGTTTCAATCCCACTCAATTACATGCATCTGATCGAGCTTTGTTTACTTGAAGCCTATCTCACTCAGGCACGTGGGGCCACGTGTTCTGACCATAGGTTCAAACTTACAACTAGAGCTGTTGGCTATAATTGTGCTGGGAGGGCTGTGCCCTCCAAGCTGGGATTTGCACGTGGCAATGAGAGGACTATGCCCTCTCATTAGTCCGAGGCTTGAACCTGTCCAAACACTGTAGCTTCTCCCCACATTTTCTCTGTTTCTTTTGGAATATACATTTGCTACGTACAGCCAGTGCTAACTACAGCTCCTGGCACACAGTAGGAACTCGACGAATGCTTACACATATCCTATCCTTCATGACCAGTGTGGAAGGTCATTAATTTCACTTTTAGTACTGACTTTAGAGAACTACAATGTGTTAGAAATAGTGCATACCCTTCAGATGTTTAATGTCTAGTGGTGGAATCAGACAAAACCACATCTAACTAATGTACAAAGCAGGAATGGTTTACACACAAAGACTTCCACACAGAGCTGTGGAGGTCTGAGGAGGGAGAATTCATATATCTTCAGAAGGAAGGATGTGGACGGTGAAGAAATTCTTCATGGAACAGATAGCTTTTGAGATGGTTCTCTGAGGATGAGTCAGATTTTGATAGGCTGAGATGGGGGAGGGAAGGAAGACCTTCAGGTGGCAGGTACTCAATAACTATGCAGAAATAGAAATGTATGCAGCATGCTGAGGGAATGGTAAGCAGTTCAGTTTGGCTAAAACACGAGCTGTAAGGAATGGTTTAAGATGGCTCTGGAGAGTAGGTGAAGGGTCGTGGCTTAGGCCGGCCTCCAATGCTGGAGTGAGGAGTCTATTTCTATAAAGCAGAGGTGGCTAATGCCTAAACACAGCTGCATTTATGATGATGGCAGAATGGAAGTCAGAAGGTAGGAGACCACTCCATCAAAAGTCTCCATAAATTTGACCTAATCTGAATCAGTTCTCTCCACGGCCCCTCACCCGGTCTGTTCACTATCATTTTGCCAATCCTTAAGGCACCGGGATGTCAGAAAGCCCAGAACAGGGTCCCAAGCAGTCGGATCTTCTAATCAGGGACATTAATCCCATGTAGTTTGGTCTTGGGGTTTTTTCAATCCTGAATCAACAATTTACAGAACAAGTCTAAAAATAAATAAAGGAAAGAAAAAGAATGAAACTAAAACTGGAAAGGCTGCGGGATACAGCTTACCTGGGGTTTGAAAGGCATCGCCGCGTTTATGCAGAAGCTCTTGGGAGGCCCACTGCAGCGGGCGGGGCTGGGCCAAGACGCCTACCGCCATTGCTGTTCCCCGACCATCTGCTGGCTTGCTTGCCACATACACTGGGGACAGCCCAGGGTGAAACTGACAAAGCATCCCATTATTTAAAAACTCATCACATGGAATTTTCGCATGTGTGTTTTCTTCTGCTTGTGCCCAGAGGAGCAATTAATGGTCTTGAACTTCACTTACCGAGCCTCAGTGAGACAGGACACTGCCAAATGTAGGGGTATGCAGAGCACAGCACTGGACTAAGCTTTCGCTGCCATGCAGATTAATGCCTGTTGTGGGGACTTCTCACTGGTGATTAAAGACTGAGCTTCCGCATACTTAAACGTGACTTGATTGAATATTTTCTGCCCCTTAGTGTCTCAAGTTTCAAAGCAAATATTTCAGTGGCAACCTTCTTACAACAAGTTTAAAAAAAAATTATGTTTCCTCTCTGGGAAGAAAATTCTTTGTAGATCTTTTTTTTTATATATATTTTTAAAATTTCTCTTCTCCAATATTGCAGGGTTTAGGGTAGAGTCAAAAGTTGAAATCCAAATTTTTCATTCAGATTGGGGGTAATCTGTTGGGATATGTTTTATAGGTGTTTAAAACAGAAACTTGAGCTTTAAAAATCAGGAAGACAATAGATTTCAGGGTTTTATCCGAAAGAAATGATTTAAAATGTGTGTCAACAGACCATAGTGTGGTGATAGCCAGAGAGAAAGGGGGTGCGAGCAGTGGAGATGGGCAAAGAGGGGGTGTTGTGGGACAGAAGGAGACTTTGCTTGGGGTAGTGGGTGCACAACACAGTGGGCAGATGATATTCTGTTGAGTTGTGCACTTGGAACCTGTGTGGTTTTGCGAACCAATGTTACCCCAATAAATTCAATAAAAAAATGTGTCAAAATTGAAGTGCAAGGCTGATCATAATATTGTTTATGAGAGAGAAAAATTCAGAGCCATGAAAAATTCAAAGTCCAACAATGAAAAATTGACTGAATAATTCATGTTATCTCACTATAATGGGATATTGTGAAGCTATTACAAATGGAAAAAAAAAAACTAGAGTTAAGGGATTAAGAAAAAAAACAAAACATCACAAAAAACAAAACAAATCTTATAGATAGAAAACAGTATGGTGAATGACCAGAGGGAAATGGGGGGTGAGGGGAGGTAGAAGAGGGTAAAAGCAGATAAATGGTGATGGAAGGAGACTTGACTTGGGTGGCGAACACACAATACAATATGTAGATAATGTATTACAGAACTGTACACTTGAAACCTATATAATTTTATTAACCAACTAGAGGCACGGTGCACGAAAATTAATGCACTCTGCGGGGGGGGGGGGGGGGGGAGGGGGGTTCCTCAGCCTGGCCTGCGCCCTCTCACAGTCTGGGACCCCTCTGGGGGATGTCCACCTGCCGGCTTAGGCCTGCTCCCCAGGGCATTGGGCCTAAGCTGGCAGTCAGACATCCCTCTGGCAGCCCAGGAGCCCTCACGGAATGTCTGACTAACGGCTTAAGCCATTAGTCGGACATCCTTAGCACTGCTTCGGAGGCGGGAGAGGCTCCCGCCACCACTGCTGTGCTGGCCAGCCATGAGCCAGCTTCTGGCTGAGTGGCGCTCCCCCTGTGGAAGCGCATTGAGCATCTGCCCCCTGGTGGTCAGTGCGCATCATAGCGACCAGACATTCTGCCATTAGGGTCAATTTGCATATTACTCTTTTATTATATAGGATGTCACCCCAATAAATTCAATAAAAAGAAAAAGCTAGTGTTAAATAATAACGAATATAGAAGTACTACCAGACTACCAGTATTTTATCTTATTCTCTCTTGGTCTTATAAATAAATAAACTATTATTAAGCATTTACTATGTGCCTTAGCACCTAACAACAACCATACTAGAGAACTGTTATTGAATATCAATAACTATCTTTTGATATATGGGTTCTTATAACTTTTTTACAAAGAAGTAGAAATGATGTATTGATGACAATCATTTCATTTGGCAAGTATTAGAAACCCAATCAAACAAGCAAGCACAAAGAGAAATCCAGTAGCTCATGTAACTGGAAAGTCTAGAGTGTGTGTGGCTTCAGGTATGGCCAAATCCACGTGCTTATTTTTATCTTTATTTTTGTTGTTATTGGTGTGTTTTTCTCTCTCTCCACCTTTTTTCTCTCCATATCTAGGAGCTGTGTATCTCTGCTTAGCTTTATTATTTACAGAGTCCTTCCACACTGTGCACAATGTGGGCACCATTTAGACTCACATCTTCTACCTAGCAGTTTCAGAGGAGGAAGAACTTCACTCCAGAGATAAACCCCAGAGGAGACTTTGATGGCCGGGCTTGAGTCATTTGACCTCTTATGTTACTGATCGACAGTCCAGCAAGGCTATGTGAGAGGGAGAGGGCTGGTTATCCTAGAGAAGGAAGCCAGCAGGCCAAACTAGTGTCTGCTATTACATTATACACCCCTATTTTTAAGATGTTCAAAACACTCTCCTTTCCATCCAGCTAGTTGCTATTCTTTGTCAAGTCTCATGGACCCCATCAACTTTCTTTGACCTCACAAGTCAATCATACACGCTCTTTCCTGTGGGTTCCTACATGATGTCTCTATACTGGTAATAACAAACACACTTCTATTGTGCTTTTATATCCTGCTATGTCTTGTCTTGTCTTATTGATTTGACTTGTAGCTCCAGGGTGGACGTTCTTGGATTTTCATTTTCCTCCTCCCAGGTAAAGATGAGGTGGAGGCATAGCACAGTGGGGACGAGCATGTCTGGAGGCTCACTCACTGTGCATCACCGAACAAGTTACTCAGTCTCTGTAAATCTGATCCAACATCTGTAAAATGGGCACCTTAACGGTGTTTGGAAAAATGAAACAAGATTACTTTTGTTTTATTTACTTTCTGGCCCATGAAAAGCACTCAAAAATAAATGGCAGCTGAAACAATGACATTTAAGCTCTGTTTCCTCTAGCCTCGACTGAAATGTTGCTAAGTTCTTTTTCCACTATAATATATACTTTTTGTCTTTTAATTTCTAGGTTGTCAATATCTACATAGTTTTCTGTCCATAGGTGTGGCGAGTCAATTTGCCAGTGGACTCCTAGGCCTCAAATAAAACCCATGGAAATTCAGGCTTAGCTGGTTATTTCTTGAGATAATATAGGAATCAATTCGTTATTTCTTAGACAGTTGAGAACAACATGGAGGCGGATGCAAAGTTCCAGGTCTCAGAGGTAGGTGGTTGAGGGAGTGTGAGATCATATCTTGGCCAAGTTCTCAGGTATTTCCAGAAACCATTTTCCTTCATAAGGGATCCAAGCCAGTTTTACTAGAGTCACTTTCTCATCACTTCCTCCATGTTACCTGGGCAAATTTTTTTAAAAAAATTTTCCATAGAGAAACATCGATTGGTTGCTTCCTGCAAGCCCCCTACCCTGGGACCAGGAATTGAACTGGCAACCTTTCAGTGCACAGGACAACGCCCAACCAACTGAGCCACACCAGTGAGGGCACACCTGAGCAAATTTTGGAGTACTTCCTTGTGTGGCTTCATAGCTTTGATTTGGGTCCTGCTAATAAGCAATGGAAGTGAAGATGCCCAGCTGGGAGAAAGAATGCAAAATGATTCAAGCTCTGGACTTCATGCCCATTATTTGAAAGTTTAATGAACCAGGGGTCTTAGAGCAAGGCACCCTTAAACTGCTGAGGCGCCCCAGCGATCCAAAGCTGCCGTGTGAGAGTCTGCTTGTTCCGAAATCAAAGACATAAACTTAGCAAAGAGAAAGGGTATTTTTGCCATCCTGGGTGGGGGAAGTGGAGTGGGAAATATCTCACCACTTTCAAAACCTGATAGGAGGAGGGTGAACGTCTGACCCAGTTTCTCAGTTGGATGCCTCCAAACAATCACATTTTCCAGTTTCTTCCTGTTACACAATTGTGCTCTTCACACTCTCCTGCTATTTTCAGCTTTGCCAGTTGATAAGGGACTCAAGTTCCTGTTCTCTGGAGCCTGGTTACTTTAATGAAGCTGTGTTCATTCCCCTCCTTCCCTCAAGTATGAGGCCTGAGTACCAGCACGCCGAAGGGGGAGCTAAAGGGAGGACACTGAGTGGTTGGGGACAGGGTGAGATCGTGGGACTGATTGCATTTGTATGTCATGACAGCAGCTTATGCTGAATTTGGAGCTCAAAGAATCAATAATAATAAGAAAGAGTGTTTGATGTTAACCGTGCCACAAGAAACCCTCCAAAGCATTTCTCAAGATGAGAAAGTCAATGGAGTTTGTACTTCTCCACTTGTTTTTCAGCCAATCATTTCACGGAGATTAACAGACACCAGCTACATAAAAGCACAGTATGGACCAGGGTAATAATAATACCAGGCTGGTGGAAATAATGGCTCAAATTAATGAGCACCTGCTGTGTACCTGATGTTGTTCTAATGCTTTAGGTACAATAATCCTTTAATCTGACTAACACGTTCATGTTAGCAATCATTGTTATCTCTATTTCCCAGGCAACGCCCCCCCCCCCCCCCCCACCGCAAAAAAAAAAAAAAAAAAAAAAAAGGAAGCACAGAGAAGTTCTATAACCTGTCTAAGGTCACACAGATGATACAAGGTGGTACTCAGATTCGGGCCCAGGTGGTCTGGATACAGAACCTGAGCTCTTAAGCAGTGGCCCCTGACTCTCCATGGCAGATTTTGGTGATGGTGATGGGAATGAGGCAGGTCTGATGAGGCTGGGAGCCAGGTCTCATTCAGCTGTGTGTCCCCAGGCTGAGCACCAGGCGTGGGCCCAGGGGCCTAACCAGGTGTGGCTACTCTTGAGTCCAAGGCAGAGCTTCGTCTTCTGAGGAAAACGGAAGCACCACGTAAACTTGTTTGATTGAAAAGCAAAAACTAAAAGCCAGTAATGTCTAAGGGTACTAGAAAAAATATAAGACAAATTAAAAACATATAGATAGCTATTCATTAAGTAATGAAATGCCTTTGCCCCTATCCTTGTTGTTGAAATGACTGGCAGCCCCGAGTTTTCACTAGTTCCCTGAATTGCTTGGAAACCTTCACGTTGGCTCACATTTCCTAGTTGAAGATGGAGCCGGGAGCAGTGTAGAAGTTCTCCAAGTCTTCTGGGAAAACAGAAATGTTCTTTCAGGGGTAACACCTAAAATTGGTTGAAAAACTGGGGTAGCACCATTTCCCTTCAGCTAGAACAGAAGGCAGAGCTTTGAATAAAGGCTACAAAACTGAAGTTTCAATTTTGTGTGTGTGGTGGGGAGGGAGGGAAGGAGTAGGCATAGAGAGGGGAAAAAGGAGACAGGGAGCCTAAGGGTGGGTAGCCCAGACTCAGATGTGAGGTCCATAGACCAAGAGAAATGAACTCAGTGAGGGGTAGGGAGTTCCACAACAGTGGAAGAATTCAGGAAAAAAAAATGAAGCAATTTCTGAGGTGAGGTCAGATAGACCTGAATTGCCTCTGGGGCAAGTAACCTGAGGCAAGACCTTTAAATGCCTTCAGCCTCATTTGCTTCATCTCAGAAATGGGAATTAAAATACCAAATTCAAAAGGTTAGCTTAAGGATTTAAAAAGAAGACATGTACAAAGTGCTGTGCGGTGCCTGGCACGCAGTGGGTACTCAATGACTGCTGGCTGTTGCTGTAGACCACGCTTCTTCTCATCCTCAGCACTGTTGACATTTGGGGCCGGGTAATTCTTTGCTGTGGTGGGTGCTCCTGTGCTCTGTGGAGGCTTAGCCACATCTCTGGCCTCTACCAATAGATGCCAGCAACACCAGGAGTGACAGCAAACATGTCTCCAGACATTGCCTACCAAGTGCCATTGCCCCCAGCTGAGAACCCTGGCCTCTATCAGAAAGGGGACATGGTTTCTCCTGGGGGTGCTTGGCATGGAATAGGCGCATTTTGCATTGCTTTCTTTCTTTTTTTTTTTACATTTCACATTTTATGGTTCTTTAAATGAGAAAAGAAATACACAGGAAAGACACATGTGGGCTTTGCTAAGTTTCCACCAGGTCCTGAATTTTCTAACTGAATGATGAATTCCCTGGAATAAGAGGGAATCTGACAAAAACGAATGGGGCTTACACAGAAATTCTCCACTATCCTCTGACCCACTGGCTCCGATAAACTCAATAAAAATTAAAAAATAGAATCTGATAAACATAAAGAAGCTGAGGATGTAAAATCCGATAAAATGTGTTGATGGTGTGCTGGGAACACTTTAAACAGATTAATTTATTTGCCTCCATTTGTGGTGCCAATTCTGCAAAAAATGTATTTGTTGATGCAAAATGTATAGATTATATTTAGATTAAGAATCAGTTAAGGTTAGGTCCATACCCTTTTGTAATGTCAATAGTTCTTGTTTCAAAGAGTGAGGAGGTAGAAACACACACACACACACACACACACACACACACACACACATCACTAGAGTGTCAGATTCCAACAGGCGTGCCTGTGACTGACAAGATGTATACTTTGGGGGCTTCAAATGATGTTATTATTTTTGGCATCAGACACAGTGTACCTGGGCAGAACTTCAAGTCCAGTCTCTTCCACTCATCCTCTCGCCAACCATCAGATGCTCTGGAGCTGTCTTTAGTATCAGCATTCCCACTGGGACCTGGGGAGGGAGTGCCTGGCTTCTAGCAGGGTACGCTTCCTCCCTAGATTACCAAAGTCCAGCTACTTGCTTCCTGTCACTCATTTGCGGCAGAGCCATAATTACTAATCCACCAATACTAGTATATACGCGCTGCTTGGCCTGTGGAAACATACTTACTACCAATTAAAATAAAATACACTTAGACATGAAGTAAAACTGACATGATGATGATGAGAGAGAGAGAGGAGGGGGAGATTTGAGAGGGAAGGGGGAGATTCTTCAGCAATTTACAGAAAGCTCAGACTGCAAAGTCTGATTTCCATCTCTGATGACAGCCAGGTAAAGATGCAGTTGATAGAAATTAGCATTCGATTCTCTGAGCACCTCTCTCGGCGCCTGCCACCTGTTTTCCTCCCTTGGTGATGGTCTTAGCCTGGACTTGAGAATGAGGAGCCTTATTTTGTTTGGGGTGTAAAGATCCACCTTCCAGTGACCTGATGGAGTGGAGCTCCAGGAACAGAAAGGTTAATTGGATGCTCAACCTATCAACTGGGGTCTTAGAAGTCGTCCTGAATCAAGCTCTACCCTTGGGGGACATGGGGGAGGCATTGCCTGGGGTGGAGAGACCAGGCAAAAGCAGAACTGTGAGGCCTGCTGACAGTCACAGGAGGGTGGCTGCAATTTCCCTCCAAAAAAAGGGACCACGCAGTGACAGGCAGGAGAATAATTAACATTAACGACAACAATAGTGTTACAACAGATGCTGCTGACTTATCACTTCCGGTGCCTTTCCCTGTGCAGAGTGCTTTGCAGGCGCGAGCTCTTCCTTTGCTGTCGGCAGCCCTGTGAGTGTGCACCGCTACCAACTTCATTCTACAGATGAAGTAACAGGCTCCCACTGTTCCACAGTAGGTCATGCAGGGGGATTACAACCCAGGACTCGGAGCTGAGCCCCTGCCCTTAAGGTCGTTAGCCTCAGAGTCGGAGCCCTCGCTCTGCCATTCACTTGTCCTCTGACCACAGGCAAGCTTCTCATCTCCCAAGGCCTCGTTTTCCAACGCTGGGCTCAATGAAGGTGAGTTAAAGGAAACTGCAGAAGGGGGCTGATTCTGGCTGCTCTCCCGCTCTCTCAAGACTGTGCTGAGGCTGATGGGAAACATGGAAAACTGGGGATGCACTGGGCATGAGCGAATGTGGGCCGCTGTGCACTACGCACCTGCGTGGCAAATGCTGCTTGTCCATGAAATGCCTTCGCTCAGCCCGCTCTCCTTTCAGGGAAAAGCAGTTGGGAGTAACAGCTCCTTCCTTTGCTACTGTATCTTAAGGTAGGCATTGATTCTCCTTAACTCCTAGAGCAGTTGCTTTAAACCAAACTTGCCGTGACAAGGATCCACCAAAATGTGGGTTGGTGTTTACTAGATACTCCTTAGAGCATTCTGTCAGCTCTGTTAAGATATTTTTAAAAACCTACTTTACATTAATATGAAAAAGAGTAACGCCTCACAGTGTCACTATTTGACACGAGATCTGAGAATGGCTCAGCATCCTTCCACAGAGATCCAGGCAGGAGATTGGCTTTAAAACTGTACTCAGAGGAACGTGACACTATGGTGTCACCAGGTGTGACATCTCAGTTCCACAATCCTGCACCATCCAGGTGGCCTTTCTGCCTCTGGGAACTGGCATGCATTCATCTGCACAAGGAGGCACTTAGGCAGCTTTTGTTTGACCTGATTTTCTTGCTATTGTGTCATTCAGCATCATTAACATTAAGTTATTCCTAAGGACATTCAGATTTTCACTTAAAAGTGTACAATCTTGTCAAGAATATTCAGTAGAAAGAGATATTTTTAAAAATAGACATTGATAAGCTTGGCCCCAGTCTGTCTGTACTTGCTCACAACTGCTTGCAAATGGTTGGGGGTCACCACAACATGAGGCACTGTATTAAAGGGTCGCGGCATTAGAAAGGTTGAGAACCACTGTGTTAGGCAGTGTGCTATGGAGTTAGAGGATGGAGGTGGCTGAGACAGATTGGCTTAGATTCCTGGACAACTCCTATACTGTCTATCGCTGGCTAAGGAGAAACCAACCCCTATAACCCTAGACTTCTCTTCATATTCAGATCTCGTGTCGCGACCCACAGGTTGAGAACCACTGCTGTAGAGCCTAAGACTATTGGAAAACACAAATATTTACATTACGATTCATGAACAGTAGCAAAATTACAGTTATGAAGTAGCAACAAAAATAATTTTATGGTTTGGGGTCACCACAACATGAGGAACTGTATTAAAGGGTCGCGGCATTAGAAAGGTTGAGAGCCACTGGAACAGGATTTTGGACCTTCTTGCATGGTGGTTATGAATTTGGGTCCTGGATTTGGAGAGACCTGGGTTCTAGTTCTTTACCCTTTGGCTATTAGTGATGGATGTGACCTGGGAGAGTTGGGTAACTGAGCCTCACTTTTCTAATCCAAAAAATGTGAATAATAATATAAGTTATGGTTGTTATATTAAACTAGAGGCCTGGTGCACAAAATTCGTGCATGGGGTGTGTGTCCCTCAGCCCAGCCTGCACCCTCTCCAATCTGGGACCCCTCGAGGGATGTCCAACTGCCCGTTTAGGCCCGATCCCAGCAGGATCGGGCCTAAATGGGCAGTCGGACATTCCTCTCACAATCCAGGACTGCTGGCTCCCAACTGCTTGCCTGCCTGCTTTCCTGATTGCCCCTAACCGCTTCTGCCTGCCAGCCTGATCATCCCCTAACCACTCTCCTGCCAGCATGATTGATGCCTAACAGCTCGCTGCCAGCCTGATCACCCCTAACTGCCCTCCCCTGCAGGCCTGGTCACCCCTAACTGCCCTCCCCTGCCAGCCTCATCGCCCCTAACTTCTCTCCCCTGTTAATTGGGTCCCCTCGCCAACTGCCCTTCCCTGCAAGCCTGTTCACTCCTAACTGTACTCCCCTGCAGGCCTGGTCACCCCCAACTGCCCTCCCTTGCAGGCCTGGTCTCCCCCAACTGCTCTCCCCTGCAGGCCTGGGTCCCCCAAACAGCCCTTCGCTGTAGGCCCTGTTGCCCCCAACTTCCCTCTCCTGCAGGCCTGGTCCGCCCCAACTGCCTTCCCCTGCAGGCCCTGTTGCCCCCAACTTCCCTCTCCTGCAGGCCTGGTCCCCCCCAACTGCCCTCCCCTGCAGGCCTGGTCACCCCCAACTGCTCTCCCTTGCAGGCCTGGTCCCCCCCAACTGCTCTTCCCTGCAGGCCTGGGTCCCCCCCCAACTGCCCTTCCCTGTAGGCCCTGTTGCCCCCAACTTCCCTCTCCTGCAGGCCTGGTCTCCCCCAAATGCCCTCCCCTGCAGGCCTGGTCACCCCCAACTGCTCTCCCCTGCAGGCCTGGGTTCCCCGCAACTGCCCTTCCCTGCAGGCCCAGTCGCCCCCAATTTCCCTCCTCTACTGGCCTGGCCACCCCTAACTGCCCTCCCCTGCAGGCTTGATTGCCCCCAAATGCCCTCCCTTGCAGGCCTGGTCCCTCCCAACTGCCCTCCCCTGCTGGCCATCTTGTGGCGGCCATCTTGTGTCCACATGGGGGCAGCCATCTTTGGCCACATGGGGGCAGCCATTGTGTGTGTTGGAGTGACAGTCAATTTCCATATTACTCTTTTATTAGATAGGACTAGAGGCCCGATGCATGAAATTTGTGCAAGGGCCTTGGACCCGCCCACCGCTGCCATGGCGGGGGACCTCTGCCACCTCTGCCTCGGCCCCCACCTCCTGCGGCTTTGTCCGGAAGGAAGGCTGTCTTGTCTAATTAGCATATTATGCTTTTATTATTATAGATAAGCTCAACATATAGTAGAAACTCAATCAATACTAGTTGATATTATCGTTGTCCTATCAACACCATGACCATCCTCATCACTTTCCCACACATTAATCTTATCTGTGTCTGATCTGTAATTCCATGTCCTAGAGGATTACAGAGCCAGATGATAAATTAATTTTTAGCTTAGAACGATACCTGACTTCTTTAAACTGCTTGAGTTAGTTCATGTCAGCATCATATGGTAACTTTGTTGTTTCAGACTAAGGTTATTTGACTTGGAGAATCCTAAATCACAGAACAAAGAAAAATGAGTGTTTTGTTAAAAACAAAACAACAGCTCTGACTGGTTTGGCTCTGTGGAAAGAGCATTGGCCTGTGGACTGAGGGGTCCTGGGTTCGATTCCAGTCAAGGGCATGTACCTTGGTTGCAGGTGCATCCCCAGTGGCGGGTGTGCAGGAGACAGCTGATCTATGTTTCTCTCTCATTCATGTTTTTAACTCTCTATCCCTCTCCCTTCCTCTCTTTAATAAATCAGTAAAATATATTTAAAAAACAAGCAAACAACAAAACACAAAACAACAACAAAGAATAGATGATAACAAGAACAGAAATGCCCAAGTAATGATCAGTAGCCCTCTTTCTGAATAAATAGATTGGTTCAAATTGTTAACATACGAACCAATGTTTTTCTAGATTTAAAAAAAAAATGATTTTAGAGAAAGGTGACAGAGAGCAACATCAATCAATTGCCTCCCACATGTGCCCCGACTGGGAATCAAACCTGCCATCTTTTGGTGTTAAGGGACGATGTTCCAACCAGCTGAATCACACTGGCCAGGGCAGTTTTTCTAGTTTTTACGAGTTTTCTCAGGTATAAGCCACCTTTTGAAGATCTGCTCACACTGTGGATTTGCTTTAACCTGCTAACTCATAATGAATGGTGGGTCTAATAGCCCTCTCTTCCGCCCCCAATCACAGACCATCGTGGTGGGATTGGAATTGGCAAGGCTTGCCCTGTGTAGCTGCAATGGCATCATGTTGGTCCTCACCACCTCTGTGACCTTTAGGATGCAGGCTCATTTTTAAATTATCTGTTATCTGCTAAGTAAGTTTCATCGAGGAGCCCATCCTTTTTTATGACTATACCTAGAGGCCCAATGTACGAAATTCATGCAGGAGTAGACCTTCCTCCTCTCCCCCCTCCCCGCCCCCCCCCCCCCCCCCCCCCGCTGCTAGCACCGGCTTCTCTCTGGCACCAGGAACCCAGGCTTCCCTCTGGCACCTGGGACCTGGGCTTCCCCCAGCTTTGTCCAGAAGGTCGTCTGCTCTAATTAGCATATTATGCTTTTATTATTATAGACTAATCGCCCAGTGCACGAAATTTGTGCACGGGGGGGGGGGGGGGAGGGTGTCCCTCAGCCCGGCCTCCACCCTCTCCAATCTGGGACCCCTCGAAGGATGTCCTACTGCCAGTTTACAGGAATCAGGCCTAAACCAGCAGTCGGACATCCCTCTCGCAATCTGGGACTGCTGGCTTCTAACTGCTCACCTGCCTGCCTGCCTGCTTGCCCCCAACTGCCCCCCTGCCAGCCTTCTCACCCCCAACTTCCCCCCCACCAGCCTGATCACCTCCAATGGCCCCCCTCACCGGCCTGATCACCCACAACTGCCGTCCCATGCTGGCCTGATCACCCACAACTGCCCTCCCCTCTTGGCCCCTAACCGCCTCTACCTTGGCCCCGCCACCATGGCTTTGTCCAGAAGAACATCTGGAAGGTCTCCCAGTCTAATTAGCATATATAGATAGAGCCTGGTGCACAGGTGAGGATCAGCTGCTTTGCCCTGAAGGGTGTCCCGGATCAGGGTGGGAGTTCCCTTGGGGGGCGGGATGGCCTGGGTGAGGGGCCTGTGGTGGTTTGCAGGCCGGCCATGCCCCCATTGGGGTGGGGGTCCCCACTGGGGATGGTGCTGGCCTGGGCAAGGGGCTGGGGCAGTTTGCAGGCCAGCCACACCCCCATGGGTGAGGGTCCCCACTGGGGGGGCATGACCAGCCTGGGTGAGGGGCTGAGGGCTGTTTTTAGGCTGGCCACACCCCCTTCAGGGTGGGGGTCCTTGCTGGGGTGCCTGGCCATCCTGGGTAAGGGGTTGAGGGCCATTTGAAGGCTGGCCATACTCCCTTCAGGGTAGGGGTCCCCGCTGGGGTGCCTGGCCAGCCTGGGTGAGGGGCTGATGGCTGTTTGCAGGCTGGCCATGCCCCCCCGCAGTGGGGACCCTCACCCCAAGGGGGCGTGGCCAGCCTGGGTGAGGGGCTGAGGGCTTTTTGCAGGCCCCTCCCTCGGCGGCTGGCCCGGACAACCCAACCCTCCCGCTGGCTCCTGCCTGCTTTGTGGCCGCCGCCCCCAGGCCCCTCCTTCGGCAGCTGGCCCAGGTGGGTGGGAAGCTTGGCTTCCTCTGTCGCTGGGGGTGACCCAAGCTTCCCACCCGCTCCGGCTGGCTCCGTGGCCACCACCATCTTTGTCCCACTAATTTGCATATTTCCTCCTGATTGGCTGTGTGCATCGTGAGGTGATGGTCAATTACCATATTTCTCTTATTAGTATAGATATGGAAGGCATTTAATCAGTCACCCTATTATATTTCTTTGTAACAAAAATATATATCTAAATTTGCTTGACTTTTTATTTACCAGTGACCCTAATGCTTTAAGTATCAAAATTTTCTTTTGGGTTGGTGATCATTACAAATATTATGAATGTATTCTTGTCCAAAACAACATAAATGTATTATAAATTTTAATAAATAATTTTAAATTAAAAAAGTTAAATTGTTATTAGAAATGTATGTGTTGAATTAACTTCATTTATATTTGAGAGAGAAATATTATTTATGTCTGCAATGAGACATGATTCAACATAAATTCTATTACCATTTTTCATTTTCTATATGTCTTGAGAATGCTTGCTCACATAAATGAGTAGATGAGAATAACTGAAATTTTGTTATAGTAATATCATTAATTGCTTTGAATTCCATCTGAGTGACATGTCTCAGCCCACCAAAAATTATTTGTAATGATCTATCAGCTGAAAAGTAGATTGGGACTTTCATTTTTACTGAAAGAAAAAATATGGAAACCTTCTTATATCAAAACAGTACATTACCCAGGCATTATAATCATTCACTTTTGTCAATACCAACACTAATACCGATATTTCAAATGGTCCTTTCTTTAGTGCCTCAAAGGTTTTGCACCCTAGCAATCTGCTGTGTGGTAATATATGGGATAAAAAAAAGAAAGATGCTTTTCTTTCTTATAATGGGTGCAGGTAATTAAGAAAGAAAACAGCAAGATGTTTTTTAATGTAGGGAATTCTCAGTAAGATACATTTTAGGTAATCATACATGTGAAGGTTGATAAATTTAAGTTTTATTTTCTAAAATTACCCATGACCATGTACCTCTGAGAGTTGTGTTCTCCTAAGTCTATGTGTGTCCCTGTTGGCGTATGCTGGTTTCACCCATGTGAGTTCATGAACCATTGTATAAGAAAAAGCAAATAGGAAAGAGTTGGTGGTGGGGAAGGAGAGAGAGAGATGGAGAACTCCATTTTCAAACTAAACAGCTCTGTGCCCAGTATGCCACATACTAAGAGAATATGCAATTCAAATAAGCAGGAGTCACACCATCTAAATAACCAGTGAGAAAAATGGTTTACCACCTCCATAATGCTGGAATTATAAATACACCTGCAGCAAGCCTCGCTACCCTTTCCTTGATCTCACGAGATTTCAAATTATTTTTTTCAAATGAGTTGGTAGCAAGTCTTGTAATACTTTCAGGGGCACAAAAGAATGACAGACATCATGTTTTAGTTTAGATCCAGGAGATTTGGATAAAAAAGAAAGTGATTCCCTTTAAAATACCTACCCTGAGGGCTCAGGTAACCCTGAAGCCCCTCAAGCACTGGAAAGGGAAATTAGAGGGGACAGAAACACGTTATTGCAGAAAGCAAACCACTTACAATGAGTGGACCCCGATTGTTCTCCCGATACTTGTTCTGGAAGAAAATGTAAACGACGGTGGCGGCCAAGGAGTAGAGGAAGGCAAAGACGGCCACGGTGACGAAGAACTCTGCCGAAGACGAGGAGTCCCCAGTCAGCGCCAGCTTCTCCCGCTCCTTTCCCTCGCAGGTCGGCACCTCGAATGCCACCTGGTGCAACCTAGGGACAGATTTAAGCACACTCTCTTAAGATGCTGTGGCGAGAAAACCGGAGCCATGTCTGTTAGGCATACTCGGTGCCTTTCCCCTGCGCTCAGCACTTTCCATTGTGCCCATGGGCTCCTGCCCTCTCTGTGGCTTTCACATTTCAGGTGTCACAAGAGACAGCTAAGCGGCCAAGGAGAGCAGTTCTAGACCCGGCTTCCTGCAACTGCCTGCACCTGGTTCCACCTAACTATTTGCTCCAACCCGCATAAGAGACAAATAAACACTCCGCCCTTCCTACTCTTGCTGGCTGACACCAATATACTGGTCTCAGCCTGCTGGGAGAGAATCCTATATAATAAAAGGCTAATATGCAAATAGACCTAACAGCAGAATGACCGGTCTCTATAACGTGCACTGACCACCAGGGGGCAGACGCCCAACATGGGAGCTGCCCCCTGGTGGTCAGTGCGCTCCCACAGGGGGAGTGCCACTCAGCCAGAAGCCCGGCTCAGCACTGGTGAATGGAGTGGCGGTGGCGGGAGCCTCTCCTGCCTCTGAGCAGCGCTGAGGATGGGCTCCCGGCCTGCAAGAAGGTGCAGGCCAGGCTGAGGGACTTCTCCCCTCCCACCCCTCTTTTCCCCCCCCCGCCCCCCCGCCGCCCTGAGTGCACGAATTTTGTGTACCAGGCCTTCATATTTCTTAAACTCTCACAAAGTCTCTTGGCCTGGCTCCTGTGGGCGCAGACCTAACCATATCCACATGTTCTAAAGCAAAGTGGGGAGTGACTGGGGAGTTGTAGGGCCTGCCCATGAGACAAGTTCGCTAATGAAATGACAGAGATCATAGCTGCAAACGTGGAAGTCAATGCTGCAGTTAAACACCATGCCATCGGGTTTCACAATAGCTGTCCCTGGAGAGAGAGGGGAGGGGGGAAGGAGGGGCACCTGAAATGATGACAAATTAGACTATTGACATCTCCTCCTTAAATCCTGCTGGGCTTTCTCATCTGAACTTGGACTCAAAACCTGACTCCTGAACTCGATCCTACCTCATGGTCATGGTCTTGGCTTAGGGTCTTTTCTCTGACAGTTCCCTTTCCCTACATTACTCTGCGCCCTGTTATTGCCATTCAGGTGTGAGCTCAAATGCCTTCTCCTGGGATAGCCTTTTCCTGTCCATGAATCTGAAATAGCTCCCTTTCCTCAGACATTCCTGTCACATCACCCGGTTTAATGTCACTCAGAGCACTCCTCACCAGCCTCACTGTCTTGGTAACATATTTAATTACTCTTTTTTTTTCTGTCTCCACTGCCCCCTGCATTATCATGAGGATCTTAATATTCTTCTCTGTGTATCCAAAGTCCTGACACTTGTTAGCCCCTCACTAATTAGGACTTGGATAAGTCAATGAACACTTCTGATTCTGTAAGATAACTGATAGATGCTAATTGACTGAACTTCTGGTTTAGACAGTAAATTCTATCGGGATAAGATTGGGGGGTGGGGAACGTGCGCAATACTTCCCGCTCAATAGATGACACCTAAGGAAGAAGTGTGAACTAGACGGTGAACTGTAATTCAATACAGGACCCTACATTCTGCTTCTTCGGCAATGACCTAATTACCCCTTGATTGTGGAAGGCGCTCCGAAATAGGCATAAACGAAGTTTAACAATATCAGTAAAGTAAGTTCCACCTGGAAAATTATCTCTAAAAGTAACAATGATGATACTTTTGTATAACTGATGAACCTTTTAAATTCCTAACTTATGCCTAGGAAGTATTTTTCTTACCAAGCAAAACGTGAGCCCTTTGAAAAAGATTGGCTATGCACATTCTCTTATAGTTTAGAAATAATATACTGTAGTGATGAAATACAGCAAATAACATATTGGAGCATTTCACATGTGTCAGATACTGTGCTTTATAGGCATTCATTGATTTAATTTCCATGGCAACTGTATAATGTAGGTACTTTATTGCTCCCTCCCCCTTTGCAGATAAAGAATTAGGCTTAGAAAGATTAAGTAATTTGTCTAAGACACATGACTTTTGGGGCCAGGGATTAAATTGTGTCAGACTTAAGAGCTTGATTTTTTAACTCCGGCGTTAACTGTTTCTGTTAAATAATGAGAATATTAACTGGATGAATGTTGTTTTTTTCAAAGTGAAGCCCATGCACCATTAGCATTAGAACCATTAGGGTCTTGGAAAAAGCATATATCCCAGGGCCTTGTCCAGACCCACTGAGTGGAAATCTCCAGGGGTGTAGCCCTGTTAATGGCCAAGCAGAACAGCCCAGTCCTCCCTCCCCCGAGCTCCTCCGTCTCAGAAACCTGTTCTTTTCCATTCGCTGCTTGATTTGAGAGAGGACTGTTATGTTGCACAGTCCACTTGACTTTGCTTGTGTCCCTCAGCCTCCTCCTGTTTCTCATCAAACAGAAGTGTGCGCACCTTCAGTAAAGACCAGGGAAATAGAAGCATTCATCATCGTTTTATTGTAGAACCCCTTTCTACCTCTAGCAGAGATATTGAAATATTTGTTTCTCAATAGTTTGGTCTGTGGGAAGTCAGAAAAATGAAATTGATTTAAAAAGTAATCATGCCAACTGTTCTGATAGAGGTGATTCTCAGATAATGTATACTCTTTTTTTTCTCATTGTTTTGTAATATGTCATTCACTCAACAAATGTTTAACAAGCAGATATGTAGTTCACAGGATGGATGGATGCTGGGAAAGAGTGGAAAACAAAGATGAGACAGGATGGTCCCTGCCCATGTTGAACTTCAAGTTTAGAGGGTAAAGAAAGGTCTGAAAGGAGCATTGGCCAGTGGGGGTGGGATGGTCAAGACAAATTCCTTACAGAAGTGATTTTTCAGCTGCAGCTTGAAAAATGAGTAGAAATTATCCCAATGTTGGTGACTTCACATCTCCTAGAATGGCTATATTCAAAAAGATTATAAAATTGGAATAAAAGTGTTAGTGAGATTAGATTGGAGTAACAAGAATAATTAGAATAACACGAAAATGGGAATTTTCAAACAAATTCAGCAGGTGGAAATGAAAATGGGGCAGCCACTTCGGAAAACAGTCTGGCCGTTTTTTAGATAGTTTAACGTAGAGCCATCCTATGATCCAACAATTCCTCGCCTAGATCCACACGCAAGAGAAATAACACTTTTCTGCACAAAAAACTTGCACAAGAATGTGCACGGCAGCCCCAAAGTGGAAACAGCCAGATGTCTATCAGCTGGTGAATGGCTAAGCGACATGTGGCACAGCCACAGGATGGAATATTATTTCATGCATCAGCATTAATGAGCCTTGAAAACCTTATGCTAGTGAACGAACCAGACACAAAGGACCCTTTGTCTGATTACATGCATAGGAGATGTTCAGAATAGGCACATTTATGGAGATAAACAGAGGTTAGGGCTGGGGGCTGGGGAGGATGGGAGAATTGGGGAGGGTGGCTGAGTGTTAGAGGATTTCCTTCGGGGTAATGAAAATGCCCTAGAACTGATTGTGATGATGGATGCACAACTCCACAAATATACTTGAATTGTACATTTAAAATGAATGGATTGTATGGTATGTGAACTACATCTCATAAAGCTATTAACAAATAGGCAGGAAATAGTATGTACCAAGATCCTGCAGAGGCAAGTTGCAGAGCACATGAGAGGAGAGGACTATGGGGTGGGAACTGGAAAATTGCAGGAAAGGGGGCGGTGCAGGGTGAGATGGAGAAGTAGCCAGGAGTCCCCCTTGTGGGGTCCTGTGGGCCAGGTTATAGATCTGCGTCTTTATCTTAAGACAAACAGTGGGAAAACGTTCTTATAATAAACAATGTCTAAAACAAAAACAGCAAGCAGAGCAGTGCCACCTGCCACAACCATTCGGCTGCATACACACCTGCTTTCCAGGTGCTAGGACGCACTTCAGATCAGCCATGCCCCAGCGGCCAGCTCCCTCAGCTAGCTCCACAGACTAGGTCTGCAGTCGTGTGTGCTGGGGGCAGGGTGGAGGGGTAGAATAAAACAATTGTTTATTTTCCTATGCAATCCGCTGAATAGCAACATTCCCCCCGTTGCTAACTAATTATATTGATTTACAGTAAATGTTAATTGTGCTTATCGGCACAAGGAGAAAAAAAATCACTGACAAATCTGCTCTGCTTGTGAACACCAATGATCTACAGCTTGGTATTTGGCCCCCGAGCCACACTGGGCTGCAAGCAGGAGAAAGAGGAGAAATGAGAGTGAAGCTGTAAGCTCGTTCCTACTGTGTGGAAGGAAGGAGGGGTCATTTATAAAGAAAAAGCACGCCAGCTCAAAGTAGTCTGAGCATGATAATTCATATCACTGAATATTTGAATGCTGTATGAAGGTACATATTAATATATATATAACAGAAAGGTTCCTTTAAGTAACAGTTGCATACATATGGATAAATACATATGTCTTACTTTGGAGGGAGAGATTTTATAGCCAGCATGTGTCTAGCAGCTGTACTAACTTTGGAAGCAAATATCATTCATTTAGAACCTAAACAAGGAAAAAACTGTTCTGTACAGAGAGAGCATGTCAGTTGGTAGCATCCAGAAGCCAGCAGGGCCGCCTCGGATCTTGTGAGGAGCTAAGTCAGGGAGCAATTGCTGAGCCTGCAAAAGAGACCAAATCCAATTTGTTGATTTCAAATGCCTAACTCCCTTCTTGGCTGGCCCGGCTCAATCAAGGGGTAATTGAATGTCGCTGGGTTTTATTGCATAATGTCAATCAATGAAAAGACTCCATGTTATAGTTATTTTTCCAATTTTTACCAGTGCTGAAACACAGCCCTTTAAACAGTTCACTGCTGCTTCATTTAAACTGAAGGAACTGCTTGGTACCCCACAAATCTTAGTTCTGTTGGTAGGGCCTAGAAAAATATGAAGCAAGTTGATGTTGTTTTGTTAATAAAAATATTTTCAAGAACGACGGCCCTCATTTTTCAATCCCCAGGCATTGTGCTAGGTTCTTTACCAACTGCTTCTCACTTCATGTTCATAGCAACTTTCTTAGGTAGGTGCTGTGGCCACCATCATTATACAGATGAGGAAACTGAGGCTTGGGTGGGTGCTGAACTTGCCTGACGTCACGTGGCCAGGGGAGGGCAGAGATGCGTCTGGAATGCAAGCAGGTTGGGAGGAGCCTACACGAGTAACCACTTCTTCCTCTGTTTCAAAAGTTACAGCATCTCTAGGTTCCCAGCTGAATGTGTGCAGAAAAACGACCAAGCCAGCTTTCCCAGGCCATCTGATCTAAGGGGAGACTGACAGTTTATGCTGAATAGGATTCTAAACCAATACTCACCCCACTTCCACCTGGGAATTTGTGCATCGGGCATTGTACAAGGTGCCCAGCAATGACAAGGTTGAATCTCTGTGTAGACCAACCAACAGGAAGTCATTAAGAGCTTCTTATTTTCCAAATGTTGTCCTGGATTACTCTAAGATCTGCCTCAGAAGCGAGCAGAGGGCAAATGACCTGACTGCAGCAGGTACTGAAACTGTGGTCATCATAGTGTCCGTAGTTCTGTTTAGAAAGTGAGATTCTGGGGTAAAGGAAAGCACAGATTCACCCTCAGTAGCACCGTGCCATTATGGGCATCTGCCAATAACACTTTTGAAATTATTGACAATACTAGAGGCCCAGTGCATGAAAATTCATGCACTGGAGGGGGGTCCCTCAGCCCGGCCTGCTCCCTCTCACAGTCCAGGAGCCCTCAGGGGTGGGAGGTGATGCTCCCATCACACCTCTGCTGCTGCCACTGCTGGCAGTGCAAGCCTTGGCCATCCCTGGTTACCGAGCCTTGGGTGGCCCTGGGCAGCTGGGCAGCCACCACCTGAGGCTTGCCTGCGCGTGGGGCCAGCCCTGGGCGGCTGGGCAGCCACCATCCAAGGCTTGCCTGCGCCTCGGGTATCAGCTGGGCAGCCGCCATCCGAGGCTTGCCTGTGCCTCGGGCCAGCTCTGGGTGGCTAGGGGGTTGAGGGGACTGGGCGCCGCCATCTTGTGGCTGTGAGCGCTGCCACCTTTGAGGGCATGGCAGTCAATTAGCATATTTTATCCTTATTGGCTGTGGGCGCTGCCATCTTTGTGAGGGCATGATGGTCAATTGGCATATTTCCTCTTTATTAGATACGATCTTTTACCAGATGTGGAAGAAAACAGGACTAAAGCTGCCAACAGTACATCTGGGGGAGGCTCAGTGCAGGACAGTAAGGACATGTCCCAAGGGGGTGATCCTGACCAGGAGCAAGTGTGGAGAGCATTCAGGTTGCTGGGGAGCAGGCTGCTGCCACTGAATTCTGAGAGCCAGGGTTTGAGTGGCCAAGGGAAGATCAGACAGCAGAGTGTTGGGAGCACATTTCTCTCGACTATTTTCTACAGCCCCTGTTCAATCCTTCGTACCAGTTGACAGATGTTAATCTAACCGCTCCATCTTCTTCTCTCTCTTCCCAATATGATATATTGGCAATTAATCTTGTTTTAGATGGCTGTTTCTTTGGCTAGCCATATGTGTGTACATAATAAATGTGTTTATGTGTGCATTTACACACTCATATACACATCCTACTTGCTCAGCCTATGTGATTCACAACACACAAATCACTACAAAATCTTGGGAGTTTATAAACACTTTCTGTCACTGCTTTTTTTTTTTTTTTTTCCTCCCCAGCAAACTCCCCCATTTTACAGAGGAGGATGTTGGAGCTCAGTCGTCATGAAAGAATCATAAAGATCACCCAGTTAGCCCTGGCCGTAGTTTTCCAGTGGTTAGAGCATCAACCTTCACACTGAAGGGCCACAGGTTCGATTCCCCATCAAGGGCATGTACCTGGCCCCAGTTGAGGTGCGTGTGGGAGACAACTAATCGATGTGTCTCTCTCACATTGATGATTCTCTCTCTCCCTCCGGCCCTTCAACTCTCTCTAAAAATCAATGGGAAAAGATATCCTCAGGTGAGGATTAACAAAAAAATCACACAATTGGCAGAGAAGAGGCAAACTTAGAACCCAGGCTTTCTGATACCCAGCTGTTAAGATTTTTACTTATGACCCAAATTCCATTTCTAAGTTTTCCCGACCACCAAATTCTACATTATGATCAAGTCCTTCATTCATTCCAAAGGGATTTATTGGGCCCAAGTGCCAGTCATCAGAGACACTGACAGAGCTGTGAGAAACAGAAATAGAGATCATCGAGGAGGTTGAAAAGGACACCCCCCTCTGCCTGTCATTTCCCTGGTTTTCTGACTGTACCTGGAGCAGGGCATTTGCTGCTGCTCTTTAGGATAATGAGAGTGATCCCACTTCTACTCCTGGCTGCCAATCACCAACTGGCATTTACTGAGCACATTGTAGGCCAGGCACCCTGCCAACTGTTTTCACATATTATCTCACTTAGATTTTCACTCTTGTTCAGGTGGGCAGTATTACCCTTGTTTAGGGACAAGGAAAGTGAGGAGCAGAGCAGGTAAGTGACTTGTTGAAGTTAGAGCCTTGAGACAGTCTCCATGGCCCCAAAGCTCTTACTTATAACCTCTCATGTGAAAAATTTCCCCCACTTTAAATATTTTTTCTTTATCATAATAATTTTCACAATTTTTTCCTTTATATGCATACTTTTTTCACATATTAGAATTTTGTGACTAAAGAGTTTTAGGTTAAAATGTAGGGAAATAGCACAAAGATTGAGACTAATAGTGAACTTTGAAAATTGAGCTAAAATTCACATGAAAGGTAAATTTATAGAAGACTTTTTATTATTTATTTATGAATTTATTTTCTTAATCCTCACCTGAGGATATTTTTTTCCATTGGTTTCTTTTAGAGAGTGGAAAGGAGGGCACGAGGGGGAGTGAAAGAGAGAGAGAGAAACATTGATGTGAGAGAGACATTGATTGGTTGCCTCCCGAATGCAGCCTGGCCCCGACCTGGGCCAGGGATCAAACCTGCAACCCTGATATGTGCCCTTGACAGGGGACCGAACCCACAACCAACAGTTAGGTGCACGGGCTGACGTTCCAACCACTGAGCAACACTGGCCAGGGCCAGTCGTTTTTTACTTAACCTTGGTTGAATCAAAACCAGCTTCATTTCTCAGGCTTGCAGCAACATGTATTCACTGAAAACACTTTCTTAAAAAAGTAAAATAAAACTAAGTGAAAGACAAAATGCTGTACTTCTGCTCTTAAACACAATAGGGGGCATTTCTCCCTGATGCGATTATGCACTAAATACATTGAAGTTCATTGTCTCCCAAAGGAATTTTCCATTGCGTTTTTGTGCTCCCTACTTTACCATAAGAAACGATCATTTTTCAAAGGAGAGGAATAATAAATATCAAGCAGAGGGAACTGAGCTAGACTGGAAAATGCAGTCAAGGTTTCTGCCAACAATATCCTTCCACAGGATTCACTGTGAGTGCACACGTGAGGATAGGCTGGGACGGGGCTACCCCTCCCCCAGCCCGCCACTTTCATCCCCATGGGCCAGAAAGACATTTATCCAATTGTTGAAAACTGTATTATGCTAAGAGGGATCTTATCAAATTTCAGCTTCCCCCACACAAGTTTGTAATTATGTAGATAAACATCTCTTATATAAAAGGCCTGGGGCCGTGATGCCGTAACACCGTCACGACCAAATGAGCAGCGGCTCTCGCGGTGGGCGGGGCGGGGTGCCAGCTACTAGAGGTGGAGAGCTATGAGCAGGGGAGGGCTATGAGCTGCGATGGGTGGGGTGGCCAGCTGTGGCAAGCGGAAGCGAGCTACTTGTGCACACTGTGACTCTAGTCATACCTAATAAAATGGTAATATGCAAATTACCATCACTCCGCTACGCCCACAATTGGGCCAGCGGGAGACACAGGAGGCGGGACTCGGGGTGGCTGGGGTGGTGATTGGGCTGGCAGGACGCTGAGCTCGCATTGCCAGCGGCGACGCGAGCTCAGCGTCTGTGCCATGGCTGTGCTGCAGCACAGACGGGCCTCTGGGGCAGCGAGCCGGCGTTTTGGAGGTTTGGAGGTGGCGCGGGTGGGCGGGCGGCGCGGCTCCCGGGGGAGGAGTCTGGCGGCAGTTGGGCCACAGGAGCGCGCGGCAGTGTCCCGGTGTCCCGGTGTCCGCAGAGGAGGCGGCTGCGGCCCCAGCATTCCTGGGTGGGAGGCGAAGGCAAGACCCTGGCCTGGGCTCCGGCCGCAGGAGGACTATGCCCCCGCCCCGCCTCGCCCTAGGGGCCCAGGGACTTCGGAGCTGCCGGCCACACCGGGTCCCGACCAGCGGACAGACAGCCTACACGTGCATGATTGAATCATGCACTGGGCCTCTAGTTTTAAAATAAAAAAGTAGACTTCCATGCGATTCAAAAGGAGTGGTTGGTGGAGACCAGGGCTTGAAGGGAACCTGAGAGAAGAAGGGAAACTCTATAGAACCCATGCAATGGCTGCAAAGAAGCCTGACCGTTCTCACCATGCTGTCACTTGTGACTCTCAGGTTCTTCAAATAGAACTTGAGTCATCGAGAACTCAGCCTGCCCCCACATTGTCAAATTAAAATAGATAATGAGGTCATTATCTGTTGTTTTAGAGAATATCCTTTTCTCTCTCTTGTTCATCTTCCCTGAACTGTACTCTACTCAAGTGAATCATGAAAACAAAACCAATCCCAGAGCTTTTTCTTCTTAAACTTGAATGTCCAGATAACTGCCTGTCTGTCCATTTTATTTGATATGTATAGAAATGCTTCATAAATAAACAACATAAAATATTTGAACAGAAGTTATTTTTACCATTCAAAAAACATAGGTAGGTAGCAAGAGAGAGGGCAGCAAAAATCTGAACTGACCTTTGCTTAGAATTTAGATCAAATTGACTCATTAATTCAGTCAAAATATGCTAATTGTAAAAATTCAGTCAATAGAAAAATGTCTAGAGGAAGCAAATGTAAGTTTCCTTATAATTCCATCTCCAGTATTAATAATTTAAAAAATGGAAATCAAGCAGGGTCTTCACTCTGCTGTTTATTACCTAACTAGGGTAATAAACAGTAGAGCGAATTTCATGCACTGGGGAGGGGTTCCTCAGCCCAGCCTGCCCCCTCTCACATACTGGGAGCTCTCAGGGGATTTCCTACTGATGCATTTGCAGGAGGCGACTGGGCTGATCAGGGGAAGGTGCCAGCACCATCACCCCGCTGCTGCAGCCACTGCCAGTCACCGCAGCCACCAAGGTATTTTCCTCAACACAAACTCCAGTCTCTTCACCATGAAAAAAATGACAACTTTCTTTAAGCATTTTCAAGATGTCTTTCATAGGATATGACACTTCTTTCTTTATTTTTCTTTTTATCCTCACCTGAGGATATGTTTCCATTGATTTTATCCCCTTCCCTCTGATCCCAGGCTTGACCCTGGCCAAGCCTAAAGCCTCCGCCCCAGGCTTTAGGCTTGGGAAGGGGTCCCCCCCCCGCCGCCCCCGCACCTCTGATCGCAGGCTCGGCTCTTTCCCAAACCTAAAGCCTTCGTCCGATGGCCGACTGGGAGTGACCTGGGTGCCGAGGAGGTTCCCGGGACCCAAGTATGTATGCAAATTAACCGCCATCTTTGTTGTGTTAATTTGCATACTCACTCTGATTGGCTGTGGGCATAGCGGAGGTATGGTCAATTTACATGTTTCTCTATTATTAGGTAAGATTAGAGGCCTGGTGCACGAATTCGTGCATGGGTGGGGTTCCTTGGCCTGCCCTGTGGGATCCTGCTGAAACTGGCTCTCCGACATCCCCTGAGGGGTCCCAGATTGCGAGAGGGTGCAGGCCAGGCCGAGGGACCCCAACAGTGCATGATCAGAACCGGGGAGGGATGCGGGAGGTTGGCCAGCCAGAGAGGGACCATGGGAGGGTTCCAGGGCATGTCTGGCCCATCTTGCTCAGTCCCGATCAGCCAAACCCCAGCAGCAAGCTAACCTACCAGTCAGAGCATCTGCCCCCTGGTGGTCAGTGCACATCATAGCGACTGGTTGACCAGTCGACTGTCTGCCCCCTGGTGGTCAGTGCATGTCTTAGCGAGCGGTTGAACAGCCTTAGCATATCATTAGCATATTATGCTTTGATTGGTTGAACGGCCGACTAGTTGACCGCACACTTAGCATATTAGGCTTTTATTATATAGGATAATATGACTACTATAAATCTCATTATTTTAGGAAGATCTACCTTATTCCTTTTAACACTCCTATAATACACCCGCAGGATGTATGAATTATCATGTTGTGCAGAATGTTCTGTGGAGCCACACAGTCCACTGGTGGGCTTTTGCTTGTTTCCCATCTTTACCTATTAAAACAGTGGCTTGAACATATGTCTTTGGCTATTTGTGTGATAACTTTCTTCGGGTAAATTTCTAGAAGCAGAACTCCTGGGTAAAGGAATGTATTAGTCAGGGTTCTCCAGAAAAGCAGAGCTCATAGGATCTACATTTTAAGGAATTTCTTTTGAGGACTTGGCTCATGTGACTGTAGGGCTGGAAAGTCTGAATGGCATAGGGCAAACCAGCGGCTGGAGATTCAGGTAAGAGTTTATGTTACAGTCTTGAGTCCAAAGCCTGGAAAACCAGAATTTCTATGGTGCAGACTGAAGGCAGAATTCCCTCCTTTACACGAAACTTCATCAGACCTTCACCGGGTTGGTTCCACTTTGTGGAATAATGAAATACACTGCATTTACATATCGTAGTGCTTGCATGAAAGTGGCAATTACAGTTACTATTATTAGGTGAACTGCAAACAGCTTCCCACGTTCAAAATTCAAGTTGTAAGTCTAATAACTAAAGTAGATTTTAAAAAATCCAAATGCTTTCAAAAAGTAGGTTTCAAAGACCTGGAAACCTGGCATCATCTATTAGCACATTGCTCTGTCAAAAGTCCACCCTATTAGCAGTTATTTGGTCATTTTCTGTGGCTGCTTGCTGTCATTTCATTCTTCACATAATAACAGGTCTCGTGGAATGTTCAATATAAAGAACCTAACAGAACCCTTGTTGGCTAAGAAACGCAATTTATCTGAATTTCAATATACCAAATTATAATGAAATCAGCAATAATCACTTACAGGTGTAGAACAAAACGCAATCTCCTTTAACCCATTAAAAAGTTGTTGCCCTATAAAGTGGCTATGGAATTGTAAATTTCTAATTTTCAGTTATTAATATCATCATACATACAGAAATCCTTCTTGTAAAAAAGTCTAAGACACAAGGAAACATTGTTCATTTTAGTTAACTAGGAACAGCTTCTTTAACGTATTTATCAGCTCCTGATAGGAAAAGTGCCCTTTATTGTCAGCAGATATAATGTCACCCATGTTCCCAATGAGTTGTCAGCAACCAGGGGATTAATCATACGATCTTCAAATTGTATTCAGAACATGACATGTAAGAATTCATTTTCCACACAGCAACCAGAAATCACTTAAAAACCTAAATCAGAGCATGTCACTCCCCTGCATAAAATTCCCTTCCAATGTTCCCCCTGGCACTCAGGGCCAAGTCCAAACTCTGACCTGGCCCACAGGACCGACATCTCTGGATCTTGCCTAATTGCTTGTTATTATCATACTTGCTACTTGATGCTTTCTCTTTCTAGAACTCAACTTTCCCCTGCCCCCAGGGCCTTTAAACCTGCTTCCATGTTGCCCATGGTCCACTTCATCTTTTCATTCAGGTCTCAGTCCAAATGTGACCACCTCTGGGAGGCCTCCCTTGACCAACCAATCTAAAAGGCATGTCCCACCCCTAGTCACATGTTGCTTTGTTTTATTTATTGTTCCTATTGCCTGACTGAAGTTATTCTATTTGTGAACCTCTGCTTTGCCCACCGTAAGTAGCATGAAGGCAGGGATCCTGTTTATTTTGTCTACCTCTCTATTATTGAACATTAGGTCAAATCTGGATCACAGTAAATACCCAATACTTATCTGTTAAATAGAAAAATAAACAAGGGAGGGAAATAGGGAGAAAAAAACGAATAGAAAGAGAATGGATAGATCTCAGTGAGTTCTTAGAAGTTTTCTGGAAGCTGAGCCTGCTGTTACCTCATGGGATTGTGGAGATGCCTCACTGTCCGGTCAGAAGAAACCAGACTCAGAGGGGTGAAGGCCTTGACCAAAGTCACACAGTGTGAGGGTCACAACTCAAGCCTTCTGCTCCTAGACCAGGGGACCTTCCTCTGCTCTGCAATTCCTACGAGAAAGAAACTCCCTGGTAACCCAGAGAGGCCATACCTGGAAGCTGGAATGACCAAAGGGACAAGGAGTCAAAAATGGAAGTCGCCCTTCTGGGGCCTGCTAGAGAAGCTCAACAAAGAGCCCTCCCCCCAGGCCTTCTCAGTCGGGCATTGCTCATAGACCCATGTCTCTAAGCCACAGCTGTGCATCTGTGTGCAGGCTTTGCCCCAGTGTCAGGGCCAGGCCCATGCCTCACCCATTCATTCATCCCGTCATCTCCGGCAAGCCAAGCACTGTGCTCTGGATTATGGATGTCAGTAAATGACACGGAGATGGTCTCTGCTCTCAGAATCTTTGCTCTAATACAGTGGTCGGCAAACTGCGGCTCGCGAGCCACATGTGGCTCTTTGGTCCCTTGAGTGTGGCTCTTCCACAAAATACCATGTGCGGGCTCGCACGTACAGTGCAATTGAAACTTCGTGGCCCATGCGCAGAAGTTGGTTTTTGGCCTGGGCGAGTCTATTTTGAAGAAGTGGCGTTAGAACACTGAAGGGGCCAAAGAGCGGCATGTGGCTCGCAAGCCGCGGTTTGCCAACCACTGCTCTAATAAAAAGCAGACAACTGAACAATCTGTTTCAATAAATAGCAATGAGAGTTAAGACCAGGACATGGAGGGTTCTAAGCTGGTCTAGGGCCGTGGTCGGCAAACTGTGGCTCGTGAGCCACATGCGGCTCTTTGGCCCCTTGAGTGTGGCTCTTCCACAAAATACCACGGCCTGGGCGAGTCTATTTTGAAGAAGCGGCGTTAGAAGAAGTTTAAGTTTAAAAAATTTGGCTCTCAAAAGAAATTTCAATCGTTGTACTGTTGATATTTGGCTCTGTTGACTAATGAGTTTGCCGACCACTGGTCTAGGGGACCAGGGAAGGCTTCCTGGGGGAGGTGAGCTTAAGTGAAGTCTGGAGGGTGAAGAAAGACAGGAAGGGAGGGGAGGAGGGCTCCAGGCCTGAAGGTGAGAAAGTGTGTAATTTGAGGAAGTTTTCTTTTAGAAAGTGGGAAAAAATGGCATAACTTCTGTCAATAATAATGATAACAGCAGCAAGACAGCTGGTAGGTATGGACCCCTGACTTTGTATTTCCCATGCCGTGTTTCCTTTGGTGTTTTCCAGAGCCCTGAGAGGTATAATGAAACAATCCCTGTTCTACAGAGGGGGAGACGGAGGCTGGACATAGGCTCATAGCGGAATGAGATGGCTTCCTTCCCTCGCCCATTCTAGTCTGATACAACCGCTGCATTGGAGATGCCAGCTGTACAGCGCAGTCTTCTTCCGTTTGCCTCCCCCATGCATGCTTCATGCCGCCCCTGCAGACTGGATGTTCCCTCGGCCACTCTCAGGTGCTCATCGAAGCCAGCTGCCTACACACCGCAGAGGGGAGGAGCGGTGCACATTTTCAGAATGGTCGATACAGGAGAAACTAGCTTGTTAAAAATTAATTGGCTAAAAACCAATTTGCCAAAAAATCAATTAGCCTGCAACTGTCAAGGAGATTTTTATCACAACTGTTTTGCCACCATGTGTAAGGTTGAAGTTGCTCCTCAATTTGAAGGCCAATTTGAGAATATAGATGAGTGTGTTTGTGTGTGTGTGTGTGTGTGTGTGTGTTGGGTGTTGGAGGTGTTGTAGAGGGTTTGGCCCAGTGCAGCTAATACATTGGATATAATTTAGAATAGAAAAACATCATTCAACAAAATGATTATTTGAAAAATGGCCTTGAGGGAAACTGCTTTCCTGCATGTTTACTTTGGGTAGGAATTAACCTAGAGACCCTCAGGGACACCCACACTTCCCTGGAAAAGAATCCTTAGGGAATAACTTGGTGTCTTTGAAATCAGTGTCATCTTCCTCTTGCCAACAGAGGTGAAGCTAGCATTGAGAATGAGACTTTGTCCTTTAAGGAATGAGATGGTTCTGTCCCTCGCCCATTCGAACCTACATACTAGTACATGTTTCAGGTGATCTTCCAGCTCAACCACTTCTTCCTTGTCCATGCCAGCCTCCTGAACTCTGTTTCCAAATAAATCACCCCAATGTGGACCAATCCGAGTGAAAGGCAATTTTATGCAATGTCTACCAGGGATTTGATTGGAAAGACTTTGACTTTTTTAAGGAGGCCAGTGACACCAACCTATTCATAGGAGGATCAAGAAAGTCTTCTTCTGAGACTTGTGAGTGTATTTGAAACCCTCCCACAAGGTCCACAAGATCAAAACTATTTCCATAATAATACTAATACATTACTTATCATTTTCACTCTCATTCTCGCACAAGTTCATAGTCAGATTTTCCGGAGATAACATGTTGTGGGATGAAGCCATTTTTCTGAGGGCTAATGGGTATGTACTTGCCTAGTCTTATATTTTATACATTTTATGACTTTGCTTTCTAATATGGTAAATGTTCATAGACCTAGTCCACATAAATAAAAAGTTGGTCCTCAATCATTTTTAGGATTGTGGAGGGGCCACGGGACTTAACATCTGAGAACTACTGTTCTAGATGATGATTTCTTACTTCTCCCAAATTACTTTTTTCTTATGTCCATTTTTGGTAATTCAAGTAATATGGGCATACAAGGCATAATTCACCACTTTACACAGGTTTTCCTTTTATTCAACAGATATTTACTGAGTACCTATTACATGCAAGTCATCCCATTAAGCAATCGTTGTATTGTCATCAGTCAGAGTGTATCAGCTCCCTGTCCTTGGAAAATGCTGAATAAAGGGCTCTTGTATTTGAACTGTAAGTATTCTCTACCCAGCTGATCATCCATGCTTGCCCAGAAGGATAAGCCTTTATACCAGGTTGATGGATGCTCCCTGGTCTTTGACATTTCACTTCTCCAGGTATCTCAGGCTAGAGGTAGGAAAAGGGAGGTTAGACTTAGATGTTCCATTATTATGATTATCTAATGTACTCATTAACTCTCCAACCTTTATCTCATTCCTGCAAGAAAGTCACAGACTGAGGCCTAAAGATGAGGACATTTGCAAAATGAGAGCAAAGCTTCTTAATCTTAGCATCCCCATGTAATGGACATCCGTTGTTTTGCTTTCCTGGCATTTAATTTTCTTTTCTGAATGTTTCCTTGATTTCACGTTTGAACATCAGATCTAGACCTGATTATTTGCCATGTTTCATCCCCTAGGCTTAAAAATCAAAGATAGGCATATTGGGTCTTACTCCAGGATAATGAGGCCTATATAGAAGATAACACGAGAAGAAAGAGAGAGAGATTCTAGTCCCTTGTTGTGTCTCTAGCATGCAGCACAGTGCCTGGCACATAGCAGATGCTCCAAAATATTTATTGATTCATTTAACTTTAAGTTGGCATCTTTACAAATGATTGGAGCATCTCAGATAAAAATGGAGGCCCATTAATCCTTTACCTCCAATGGGCATCACCACAGAAATACCCATTAGCATCTCCAAGTTTAATAAAATCCATTTTCTCCTCCCTTTTATTTACCCTCTATTTTGTTGCTACCTTGTATCACTTCTTTAGCTTTTTATTTTTACCTCAAGTGCCCTCTTGAGAAGGTAGTTGTCTTATATCAGGACACTGAATATGTTGCATGATTCAAAATCATTCTTTTCTGAAAGTATTTTTAGCTTTGCATTTCTCTATTTTGGCTTCTCTGGCTCCTAAATCTTGTGAAAAAATTTCACATGTGGCTAATATATGCCAACATTCACAGTCTGGATATCAAGCCAAGGCATGTGAACAAAAGTGGATTAGGAGAGTGAATGAGGAGAGACAGGGTTTCAAAAAAGGAGGATTATAATTAGCAGGATTTTATACTCAGCTTTGGCTCCTTCAATCAAGAAAAAATTAACCAAAAGTTTAAATTCCTATCTGAAATCTATACCACTATTCCAGAACCCCACCAACATAAATATTCTGTGGTTTCTAATGACTCAGGTCAGTAGAAAAAACAAGTGCATTCTGGTGTCCTGAAGACCAACGAGGCCAATAGAATGTAATTCAGCATTTTGGTTGGTTAAGTTTTATAAAGAGCCATGTTAAAAAAAAATTACCTAACCAACCTTTCTTCCCTCCATCTTCACTAAAGGGGTTTCTTCTAAGAAATTTAAGATAAGATTTATCTCTTGTTTACTGTCAAGACTGAACCCAAGAGCTAAAAAAAAAAAAAAAAAAAGGTCAGGACACTGCATTTCCATTTCTCAAATCTGCTTGCCTCTTCTTGGCTTTATGCTTTCTCTATGTGGTAGGCAAAGTGGCAGCCTCACACCCACATCTCACCAGCTCAGTAGCCCTAATCATCCAAGGCCAACTTCCCTCCCAACTCCTGTGGAAAATTAGGTCACGTGTCCACCTCTGAAACAATCACTGCAGCCAAGGGACTCAGTTCTCTAAGGGCCAGGTTATGGCCAGGCGTTCAGTGTGTCAAAGTGTATGTGTATATGTGTGCATGTGTGTGCATGTGTATATACTAATATGTGTGGTATGTGTAGAGGGTTTGAGGGGGTGGAACTTCATATGAATTTCACTGAATGGGCTCTTCACTAAAAGAAAGACTTCCAGTACCAGAAAACAGAAACAACACATGTTTATTCTATGGGTCTTTTCCCTAGAAGATCATGTCTAGGTTTTTGTTTTTTTTAAAACTCTATACCTCCATGCTGAGTAAGAAGTAGATTCATATTTCTTGAATGAACATTGAGTTAACAGCAATATGACATGTGTTACTTGCCAGAAACAAATCAGTTTCACTAAAAGAGAGATGTTGACAGGAAGCCAGGAAGGCTGGTCAACAACCTTAATTGCTCTAACCACTCACCCTTTAGTTGAGACATTGTTAGCTGAAGCAGCCTCCACCTTTGTTTTTCCCATGTAAATTTCTGTTTATCCTGGCTAAGATGTTTTCCCCAAAGCCTCAATAAAAGGGATGGCAGGACCAGAGCAGTGAGTAGTTCTCCCACTAGAGTTGGACTACCACCTGGCCCCCCATTTCGCCAAATTGAATTTCTTCAAGTCTCCTTTCATTTGTGTGCGGCCCTTCTCCAGAACTCGAACCCTGAACCGGAACCCTGGACCACGCGGGACGTGGAAAGGGATTCCTACAGTTACTCTGTACAAGGACCGACTCTGTGCTGTCCAATGTGGATATTTTGCTGAATTCATGGCTGTTATGGTACAGCCTCCTCCCATCCGCTTCCTTCCCCATCCATACCATGCACAGGCTCATTTCTTTTTCTGTAGGTTTCCACGTAATTAATCTGAAAATACTATTCAAGTATAATTTCTCCATAAAGCTTTCCCTGAGCATGACCAGCTTCATTATCTTACCCATCTTTGAGTTACTGATGCCATTGTGTTAAGCACTTACCCCTCCATGAGTAAAGTGTTGTTTAGACCATGGCTCTAGAGTCAGACTACCCACATTCAAATCTCCATTTACTTTTTCCATTACCTCCAATTTCTTAATTTTATGTCTGTAGAGGATGACAATAACAGTATCTACCTCACAGGGTTGTTGTAAAGATTAAATAATATGGTATCTGTAAAAAGCATAGCATTGTGCCTGGCACAGAGTAAGTGCCCAGTAAATATTGACTATTGTTACTAAGTGTGTTCCTGTAGCAGACACAGATGCTGCCAGCACCATGTTTCCTTGGCCCACCTGAGTTCGTCAGGTGCTGTATATGTTGATCAACCCCCCACCTTACACTCGCCGCTCTGTCCGAGGAAGCTTGCTCTGCTGCAAGAATGCCCAGCTGGAAGGGTAGGGAGTTGATCCTCTTGAATGCAGCCTTCCAACCCTGTGAGTGACAGCCAGTGGGTAAAATGCCCAGCCTTCCTGCCCTCTGGTCCTAAGATTCTTGGGTGTGTTCCACAGTTTCTCAGAGGAGCCCCAGCAGTTGTCCGCCAGTTGACCCTAGTGATAATTGCTCATTAATAAATATGGAATTGGCTTTTCTCCCTTCTCTGTCCCAGTTCCCCCACTTCTTGGCTTGAGCTTCATGGAATCACCTCACACATAAGCTCCCTGTGCCAAAGTCTTTGTCTCAAGGTCCGCCTTGTGGGAACCCCAAATTAAGACAGGTTCAAATAGTTTTAATCGTTCGAGTCATTCCTCAGGATGCATTTTTTTAGGACAGGGCTCATGCCCAGTTTTGGTAGCTCTGTATTGCAGGCCAGTTTTGTGGACTGACACCAATAACCACTTGCTGAATAAATGATATATTCTGAGAAAATTTTCAGTATTCAGGTTCAAGAGAAGGAAGTCCTATGATATATTCACCACAGCTGATGAGATTAATTTTCCATTTGCATTCCTTAAAAGGTTCAGGTTGGGATACTCGAGCATGAAGGCCTGAACTCCTTTGAAAAATTTAGCCTAGGAACGATTACTTGTGAAAATTAGCACAAATTGAGTTTATTTATAAAAATAACTTCATACTTCACTTGGTGGATTTCACTTGATTGAGGAATCACATCTATTAAATGACTCACACTGACACACAAAGATGCCAAACTATCAACTACAAGCTACAGTGCTGTGTGTTTTTTTCAGTAATGCAAAAGCTCCAAACTATGGAACTGGAAGAACAGATGTCCCGGTGCAGAGGAGGAAACAGAAGCGGGAAAGAGAAAGAGCCTTTGCTTTCTGTCCACTAAACAAATGGCTAGAACCTATCGGAATCCGGTCAGATGAGACTTCTTCTTTCCACACGTAGATAGCTAGGCTCAGGTTTATTTTATTGATAGTTTACAAACAACCTGCTACTTCCAGAAATGATTTGGCAAGTGGAGACTGTATAAACAATAAAATATTATTTAAAAAGTGAAAAAAGAGAAAGGTAGACAAATATTGTGTGAGATTAGTATTGAAGACCACCAGTTAACTACTGTCATGATAAGGCAGCATAATAAACCCCCTCCTAACTCATGGCTTAAAACAGTCGCACCCATTCTTGCACTTGTGTCTGTAGGTTGGTCTGTTTCATGCATGTTCACTCTGGGCTCAGTATAGAGCAGGTAGATGTACAGGGATGAGGCCTTTTCTTGATGATAGCAGAGGTACAGGAAGGCAAACAGGACCAGCCATGCCCATCAAAGGCCTCCTTCGGGAAATGACATGCTAGCATGTCTGCCCACCATCCATTGACCAAAACAAGTCATCTGCCAAGCCCATCACTGGGGCTGGGAAATGTACTCTGCCTCTGTTTGACCATGACCAAGTTGGCTTTGCAAACTATGAGTTGAGGGAAGGAGATGAAGAATTGTGGCCAATAAGTGTGTCTACCACAGGAATTATTAAACTGCTGTCTAATGTTCGTTATGCTCCAGTCACCCTGGGCCCCTTCAATTCACCAAATATATTCTCTGCTTTACACTATTTTCTCTGCTTGAAATTATTTTCCTTTATATCTCTTCCTCTTCTGTAATATAAAGTATATAACTCACTGTAAATACTTAATCTTTCTCTCCATGTGACAATCTTGTTCAGATGTTTCAAACCACAGTGTGCTTAAGAGAGGAGGACAATCTCATTGGATTCTTATAAATATTAAACAAAAATGCATGTAAAGATCTTAGCAGAGCATTTGATACACAGGAGCACTGAAAAAGCTTAGACTATCAGTAGGATATATGCAATGAGCATCTACTGACAATATGTAATTTTCACGGCTAATTAAAGTAAGAAACTAGAAATGGACAATAGTGTAATTTTTAGAGTTCTATTTCACTAAATAAACTCAGTGTTCATTTTTCCTCCTAGCTATAAGTAGAGGTTCCACACCCACATGAGAAAGTATAAAAGGATTGACAGAAATTCAGTTAACTTAATGTTCTCATTAATTCTAATTTCTAATTTAAGTCACTATTATATGATATCTTCCAGGATTGGTTCTTTCATCTTTTTCTTAGAAAGATGGCTTTCTAAGCAACTTAACAGTATAAAAAAATCTCTTGATGTATGTGGGCAACATTAATGGTGGATAAACTATTTTCTAGCACTGGTCCAAATGTGTTATACTTGAATTTCAAGTCTAATATACTAGTACTTAATAAATAAAATTTCTAGTACCTCTACTTTCCCATTAGCTATAACAGTAGTTTTCTGATTTGGGTATTTTCTAAAATAAGACTATAATAGACATTTTCTGTGTCTTGGTTGCCAAGCACCCATTTTCCCTTCTCTTGATTTCTTTTGGGGAATTGCATCTCTCAGGAAATTGCATCCCTTCTATAGAAGGGACATTCTCAAGCCTAGAGGTAGGTGTGTGACCCAACCTAGACCAACTAGATTATTTTTCTGGTTTTTGGACCTTTGAGGGGTATGATGGAATGATGGAATGAGGGGTTGAGTGGAATGCATGTATTTAACTATGAGTTGAAGCCATTCTTTAGTTTCTACTGTCTATGTGCCTTGGGCTTCCCCATTTCTTGTACTATTTGGAGTTCAGTTCTTCATTGTTCCTTTTCATTATGTGAACATCCCTATATCCTTCCAATACGTGACTTCACTTTTGTTACTTGCAGCGTCAAGGACTCTTAGCGACACAAAGTCTGCCTCCATCCTTGCCCATTCCCAGACCCCCCAA
This sequence comes from Cnephaeus nilssonii, assembly GCF_951640355.1. Lineage (NCBI taxonomy): Eukaryota > Metazoa > Chordata > Mammalia > Chiroptera > Vespertilionidae > Cnephaeus > Cnephaeus nilssonii. Next base: position 50,313,016 of record NC_137088.1, on the reverse strand, counting down.
AAGAAGTAGGGCTGTGTTAAGTGAGTTTCCCCTATGCATTTGTTTGTTGACTCATTTAACCTCCTAAGAGGTTTAACCCTAAATTTCTTACTCATTTTAGGTCCCAGAATTTAAGTGTTTCAGAACTCTCTTTCAAAAAATTTGATTGAGACCATGTATGATAGGAGAAAGTGACATTTGATAATGACAGAGAAAACCACAACATTTTTCTTTCATCTCCCTCCTTCAGATCTTCAGTAAATATCTATTGAGGTCATACCATGCTCTGTCCTAGATTCTAGAAATACAAAAATGACTAGGACAGAGTCTTGTTGCTTAGAGAGCCTGGAGTCTAGCAGGGGAGATAAGACATGCAGAGATAACAGGAATGTCACTAAGACGGTGATAAGAACTATAATTGAGGTACAGATCAAGTGCTATAGGAGCACAAAGGAGGGGAGATTAATTCAGGCTGGAAGGATTGGGGAAGATTTCAGGGGAGGAGATGAAACTTCAAGAACACTAATCATCCTGTAAGTGCCCAGTGGCCAATTATCTCCAGGAAATGGAGTTTGCAAAATTAAGCCTGACCTGTAAAGAATAGTTTATCTTCTCTTAGCACGACATCTTACAGTTTCTAAGATTTCTGCCTTCTTGGGCAATGTACTAAATTGCTTAGGACAGGTCTGAGAAAATAGAGCTGTCAAACCTTGCTGGCCTGTGCCTAATATGTCTGGGGCTTGGTGTTTGCATCCTTTTCGTCAGTGGGACTAAGAGACAACTGACTGTGGCTTGGATTGAGGCCAGTGTGTTTCTTAGCAGTCTTTAAATATGGTTTAAAATGAACTACCAGATCCAACTAGCCTCTTGAGCTTATTTTATTCAACTGGAGACAGCAGCCTGGGCAGAGCCTGTGACTGGCTCTCAGACATCTTGAAAATAGACACTCATTTCATGTTCTTTTATTTCCACATCCTCCTTTTTTCTGCCCACACAGGGCAGCCAACTTACTTCTTCATTTTAGCAGAATGAAGAATGCTCCGAATTAATCTGGGATGGACAATCAGTCTGACAGAATGGGACTGAAAAGCTTATTATTGCTCATGGCCATCCTTGCAGGGTTTTGCGTAAAATGCCTCTTTCATGTCTGTGACCTCTAAGACATTAAGAAGCAGCGTTATTTGGCACATAAGACGTTGTGTACCTAGGTGACAATGAATTTATCTGTCTATCCAGAGAGCATATAATTGAAAGAGAGAACGCTGATTATTTTTTTAAAGTTCCATTTTTTCCCAAGAGGATAGTTTAATTTGATAAAATAGTAGCCCAATGTCCCCTCCACCACCTACAAAATTCACATTCTGGACAGTGTTTCCACTCATCGTCCACTGGGCAAGAACAAAGGGAAGAATGGAAGGCTGTGGCTTCTCATAGAGTCTGGGAAGGAAGACACTGTAAGTCATCATTTTACTGACCCCTGCTGTGTGAACACATTAGGGGGAGCTGTTGGGGCTCACATTCCCAGAGGCTCCTGGGCAATAACATAATGTCCCTATAGAAGTTGGTGGAAAGGAGAGAAGGCTTCAGTGGGAAGTCTAATGCTGCCCTGTTTTCCCCAGTATCAGCGTCCTCAATGTCCAACTTGGGTCGGTGACCTCCAGAATGTCCTACAGATCCTTTTATACTTGGAAAGGGGCGAATATAGAGAAAGCAGAGGGTCTTCAGACCAATGGCCCTTCATTCGCTCCCAGTGCTCACTGGGAAAAGGCTACTTCCCAAGTTCATTGGATAGGGCACGTGAGATTGCTTCAGCCAATGAGTGCAAACAGATTACTGTTATGGGCTGAACTGTATTCTACAAAAAAGATGTGCTGAAGTCCTAACACCTGCTTCCTCAGAATGTGACCTTATTTGGAAATAGGGTCACTGCAGATGTAACTAGTTAAGATGAGGTCATACTGGAGTAGGGTGGGCCCACAACCCAATATGACTGGTGCCCTCATAAGAAGATGGTCATGTAAAAACAGAGACGCACAGGGAGAATGCCTTGTGAAGACGAAGGTAGAGCTGGAGCTATACAGCTGCAAGCCCAGGAATACCAAGGACTGCTGGCAATCCACCAGAAACTGGAGAGAGGCAAGAAAGGTCTCCCCTGCAGTTTTCAGAGGGAACATGACCCTGCTAACACTCTGAACTCAGACTCTGGCCTCCAGAACTGAGAGACCATACAATTCTGATGCTTTAATCCACCCCGTTGGTGGTAGTTTGTCATGACAGTTTGTGGAAGCCCTAAGAAACTGATACTTTTGCTTAAAACTACTCTAGACTGCTTTGTTGATGCCTGTGACAGACATCCAGGTTCCTGGTCCACTATATACCTATCCCCTCGTCATCACCACATCTTAGCCTTTGGGCTCTCTAGGACTCTGAGCATTGCCTATGTTCCCCATCTCCTTTCTCACTTCGGTGAATGTGTTTCCTTCCTTGCATAGCCAGAACCCTGCATTACAGTCTGCTCCAAGTTTACTCCTCATTCAAAGTGAAAACTCCCCCATAAAACCGGGGTGAGAATGACTGTCTTCCAAAGTGGTTTGTTTGTACAGCACTCTGCTTGCCACTGGGCTAACTGCATGCGTAGTTGCTCTCCATATCGTAGCACTCTTTAAAAGTGGAGACTGTGTTTTGTTCATTTTGCATCTCTGAGAGTCTTGCTTCTCAAAGTACCATTCTCAAAGTAGAAGCATAAGATCACAGACTCTCAGTCTCCATCCCAGTTCTTCTGAATCAGAATCTGCATTGTAACCAGGAAGCTCCCGTGGGATCCTATACACAGTAAAATTTGAGAAGCACTAAGAGTATCTTAAAATACCAGCCACTATTACTTGAATGCACGCTTCACCTCTACTACTTCGCATTCTTACTTAGGTTATTTGAAATTAGTCATCTCGAAGAGTCTAAGCATTCCACAAGGTAGGAATTATTTCTCTCCATTATACAGATGAGAAAACTGGAGCAAAGCTAGCCTGGAAACTGCAGGGAATCCTCCTACTTCACCTCCCAGTCGAACACAACTCCCATGACTGGCCTGTGACTGGCCCATGACCCAGTATCTGTTCAGGCTGCCACGGGAACTACCCTGGGAGCCAGGATTTCAGGGGGACATTTGAGCTTCTATTGCAGAGCTAACCTCTTTTTATTTTTAAGATTTATTTGTGCTATTTTAACACTAGTTGATGAACTTATGTCTCTCCAGATACCACATCAAAACAGGGCTCTCCTTAGAAACACTAAATTTGGGAAATAACACAGCCCTCTTGAATATTAACAGTGCAGAGCCACCTATTATTAGCGGTCTCACTATAGGACCTCATGACCTAAGTAGGTAAGTATACCTACTTAATACTGTTTAACTCAGTTTTCCCTGAAGTTTATTTGACTCCAAATTGAGTTGCATACGAGCAATTAAAATTCTGTGAAACACACTTTGGTTTAAAATGAGATGTTAATGACAAAGAGCAATCAAGAGGGAGAGGGGGAGGGAGAGGGGGAGGGAGAGGGAGAGGGAGAGGGAGAGAGAGAAGCACTCTCTCCTGTAGTTATGTTTCAAGTAGAAATTTTCTCAAAATCAGATATTAGCGTGTGGGAAGGGACTAGGGACCAGCAGGAGCTTCTGAGCCACTGGGAAGAGTGGCACATTTCTCTATGCATTATTAAATGTCATTATATCCTCCCTAGAATCGTCTGTTCCATGCTGTAGCTCAAGACAAAGACCTATGATAAAATTAAGTAGGACGTTAACTGAAGCACGTTGGGAAGACAAAGTGCCCCATTAAATCATACTAATTTTAATAAATGAACACCGAGGTCATAAGCTTGACACGTGGGGGCACGGCATTGCAAAGTCGCAGGATAAAGCCATGCACAGGACATTAATTACCCATCAGGGGGCTGCTATGGAGAGGGAGCAGGGAGGCTCACATACTCAGCTGTCTGTCGGGGGAAATCTCTTTTCAAGATGAAGAACTTCTTTAAGAGATTTTTTGCTTGTGCTGGACTCTTGATAGTGCGGAGGGCAGATTTATTTGGTTGGATTCCTGGTGCTGATGGAAAGCAGCTCTCAGTCCACAGAACTAATCAGGGTGCTGGCAAGCAATGCCACCATTCCCCAGGTTGTTTTTTTAAAATCTAGGTTTGGCATCCCTTTCATGCAAAACTAGGGCATCAGTGGATTGCTGCCTGCTTGTTTACAATGGAAATGACAAGATGGGGCTTTCCAGATGTTTTCTTTACAGAAGAAGAAGGAGGGTTTGAGGTTGGTTTTTTGGAAGCAGAGACACCTTCTTGAAGCCCAGTGAGGACAGGGACACAGTAATCTGGAATCAGAATGCTGTTTATATGAAGAGGCCAGGGAGGGGATCTCTGAGGCGGTGATAGGAGCAGAGACTCTGAAGAGCAAATTGTGTGATCGTCTGGAGGCAGGGGTTTATGGTTTACAGGCTCTGGGAATGGCAGGGGGCAGGGCCTAGAGAAGAGACTTGCTCTTTTTTTCCCTTTTCTTTTAAAAAATTATCTTTATTGTTGAAAGTATTACAGATGTCTCCCTTTCCCCCCACCATTGACCCCTTATTGTCTGTATCCATGGGTTATGCATATGTGCATGTAAGTTCTAATTCCTCTCCAGGTCTTTGCCCTGCTTCATTTGCTTGATAGCATTTGTCATACATACACTTGTTCAGCCATTCATGTCTATGACTGCACTATTGTCTGTGTCCAGTGGTTATGCATATATGCATATGAGTTCTTTGGTTAATCTCAGGAATACTACGCAGCTGACACTTGCTCTTGGTGTTGTCTAAGACCTGTGAGGAGGCCAGTGAGGCTGCGTATACTGAGCGAAGGGAGGAGCTCGAGGAAACCAAGTCTGAGTAAGAAGCAAGAGCAAGATCATGCCAAGGCTCATGGATTAAGGCAATGCCTCTCATAATCTAAAAGGGGTGCAATTCTAGAATGTACTATCACACTTGGGGAAATAACTTCATTGGTTAAGTGAAGATCTGAGGAAAGTCTCCTTTGGGCTTCTAATTAGAACATCCTACTTGGTTCATGACCAAACCCTACAGTCAAGCAGTCTTATCTCTATGAGATGATCGTATTTCAGGGGTCCAAAGGGTACAATGCCAAACATTCTTTGTGTTTCCCTAAACTCAGAACGCTTTTGGAGAGTGGCTGGCACAGAGTAGACATGCCTTAATCCTTCATGGAATGAAGAAATGCATATTGCTTCTGCATTCCACACTGTATCTTGTGGTTTTGAGCTTGGCTAATCCTGTGCCCCCAATCCTGTTACTCAGCACCACTCTGAGAGCAAGCAAGGAGGGGATAATGCCCTTGCCTTCTTCTAAAGCATCCTTCTCAACCAGGGCTGCCCATGAGACAGATCTGAGGGGCTCTGTAAAGACCCGACACTGCCTTTGTAAAGACCCCACCCACAGATGTCACCCACCCGGGGTAAGGCCTGGGCATCCGTGGTTTCAAAAGCTCCACAGGTGATTCTAATGTGAGCCAGGCTGAAAACCATTGCTTGAAGGTAAGTAAGCATTTTCACAGAAAAAGAAATCAAGAGTTTTATTTTCCAGAATCACATGAAAACTAGTATTTTGATGTGATGTAGATAAATGGATGGACATGGCACAGAAATAAACCGAGGTGAGATTCTCTGTGGTAGGCATAGATATTGAACAAGGCAGTAGGCAATGTGCTATCACACAGACCAACAAGGATGCGATCACAGTGAGCAACTGCTGAGCAGATGTATATGTGGGGGTGGCTGCGGTGGCATGGATGGGGCAGTCGGGGCGAGAACCGCACTAGAGAGGTCAGACTATCTGTAAGAGGGGTTATTTGAACTGAAAGGTAAAAGACAATCAGAACCAGCTAAGGAAAGATTTTGGTTTGTAACACACCTGGGTCTAGAGACATCAGAATTCTTCTTCTATTTATTATTATTATTATTATTATTATTATTAATCTTTATTGTTGAAAGTATTTCATATGTCCCCTTTTTCCCCCCATTGACCCCTTCTAGCCCACCCCCACTCCCCACCTCACCGCACCCCACCGCCTCCACAACCTATTATCTGTGTCCATGGCTTATGCAAATATGCATACGAGTTCTTTGGTTGATCTCTTCCCCCCCTTCCACCCACTCTTGCCTTCCCTCTGAGATTCGACAGTCTGTTCCATGCTTCTAGAGATGTCAAAATTCTTCCTAATCATTTAGTCGATACCATGTGTAGAGGGATCACTCTGAGGCCCACAGGTTATATTCCCTTTAAGTCAGAATATTAATGTCCCTGAACAAGCAAGTCTTGCTTTTGTAAACAAAATCTGCAAGGCAGATTAAATGACATACTATATACATCATTCAAAGGCTTCCTGAATATATATTCCATTCTTAGGTAAAGAGAGAAGAGAATACTTTAATACATCAAGGATTCTAATGAAAACATGAACATGTAAAACAAGAGAAGTTGCTTTCTAACACTTGGAAAGGCAAATGCATGTCAAGAAATGTTAAAGGGACTGCTTTCAGAAGAAGAAATAGAGAGAGGGGGGAACATAGGTATTTAAAAATGGCTATAAACAAGTACCTATCAAGAATAACCTTAAATATAAATGGACAAAACACTCTAATCAAAGCACATAGGGTAGCTGAATGGACAAGAAGACATGATTCATATATGTGCTATCTACAAGAGACACCTCAGAACAAAAGATACATACACAACGCGAGTGAAGGGAGAGAAAAAAATATTCTATGGAAATGGAAACAAAAAAAAAAGCAGGGATAGCAATACTCATATCTGACAAAATAGACTTCAAAACAAAGGCTATAACAAAAGACAAAGAAGGTCACTACATAATACTAAAGGGATCGATCCTAGAAGAGGACATAACATATATGTAAACATATATGCATACAATATGGAAGCACCTAACTATATATTAAAATACTCAAATTAAAATTTAAAAAGAAAGAAAAAATTGACAGAAGATAAATAGAGCTAAGTTAGATGCAGATGCATATTGGCTTTGGAACTGGGCTCTGAGAAGTTAAACTGCAAAGCTAAGCTCTAGAGGAAATGGAAGGCCAGGGTCTTTGGCTTAAGTAGACATGAATTTGACTCTAGCTCAACTAAAATGAAGGTGAGGCTTCACATATCTTTCCAGATTGTCAAGAGAATACTAAAGCTTCTATAGGTGGTCAATAAGCTTTAGTATTCTTCCTTCCTTAGCATTTCTCTTCTAATTTGGCATAAAACCAGAGTCACTGTTTCCAGTGGACAGTTCTTTTAACATGAAGAACTTGCTCCAGATACAAACTGATGTCCCCAAAATACAGGACCTTGCTGACAAGTCACACGGAGCCCCATGGCATCCTTCAGAACCACTCTAAAAACCCAACTGGTCTTTCCAAAGCATGCCCAGGCAGAAAGAAGATGAATACAGTGTTGTCCAAGATGAGCAAAGACCGGGAAAGAGCCTTTTCTGATCCAAACCAAGATGGGAGGAATGAGTTAGTCCATGCTTCTGACTGACTGAATACCCAGTGCTCACTAACATCTAATATCTTTGAACAGCAAATCTAACTTCAGGAATTTTTGTTGAAGAAGTAATTTGTTTAAAAAAACGATCATAGCTAGATGGAAAGGATATTGATTGCAGTGTTGCTTATATTATTAGTCCAATTAATTGTTGGACCAGTTGTTAATTGTTTAACTGTATCAAACTGGTTAGATAATTTGTGGTCCATCTGTGTAAGAGGGGCTCTGTAGTCATGATAATGTGAGGAAAATTTAATTTAAATGTCCAGATTGTATTACGTTTAAGTTGTAAGTTAGAAAACATCATGTTTAAGTTCCGACTAGATTAATATGAATATATCTACATACACAAAATTTGAAGGTGAAAACACATGTGATGTATCTTTTCATCTTTGTACTTTTCTGAATTATCTAAATTCTTGACACCAATTTTGTATTGGTTTGGTAATAAAAACAGAAGTCATTCACAGTACACATTGTCATACCTTCACATCCTCTGTTCCTTTTCCCAGGCCTAAAGCACAGGGGTATGCCTCAGCTTCCATTAACAAGAAACTTTGGGAAAGAAATCAACTATATTTCTATTTTCCATTTAAGGAAAGACTGTTTCCATTATTCATACCCATCGAACTAGGAGAGAGAAAAGAATAAGAGAGAAGCTGATTATGGTGACATGAGGCTTTGAGATCACTATTATAGCAATCCTATTTAGCTGTAGTGAAGACACCTAGTGTCTTCAAAGCTGTCTCAGATATTATCTAATTAAGCAAAGTGAGGAGGACAAGGACAAGAGGGGAGATCTAATCTAAGAGGCGTTAGGAGGCCTTTAGAAACTGAGGAGATGAAAACAACAGCTGGACAGAAGTAAGAGTGGCCAAATGGTAAATTCAGTGTAAAGTCTGAGATAGCATAAGCTCATGGAGGTTTTGAGGGCTGAAAGCAAAAATCAGAAATTGAAAAGACAAAGAAGGGGGAAAAGAATAATGAAACTAGTGGAAATGGAGGAAAGGTTTGCTGCTGGAGAATTTAACAAAACTATATTTTTTTCTAGAACCCACATCCCTAATCCCTTCAATTCTACTTTGTAAATATTTGACTATAGAACCACTCTTGTGACCCTGGGACTCACTTAATTCCAAAGCCTTAAATGTTGGGCCTGCCCATCAGAATTACTGATGGTATTTATCTCTGTAACAGAGGAAAATATTAAACATACATCACAGAGGCAGGTTCTTCAGGGAAGGCTTAGAGGACAGCCTGATTCTGCCCGTGACCACATTTAAATGCACGAGAAAACAAGCACATGAGAGGCAATCAAAAGAGCTGGTTATAGCCGAAACTGGTTTGGCTCAGTGGATAGAGTGTCGGCCTGCGGACTCAAGGGTCCCGGGTTCGATTCCGATCAAGGGCATGTACCTTGGTTGTGGGCACATCCCCAGTAGGGGGTGTGCAGGAGGCAGCTGATCGATGTTTCTCTGTCATCGATGTTTCTAACTCTCTATCCCTCTCTCTTCCTCTCTGTAAAAAAATCAATAAAATATATTTAAAAAAAAAAGAGCTGGTTACAAACATCCTAAGAGTAGAAGGTTATTTATCAGGAGCTCAGAGGAAACACGATTTTTTTTTAAACAAATGCTAACTTGAGAACCTGAAGTTCTTGGTTGATCCAATTCTTGTTAACACTGGTTTACTTCCTCACTCAATTATTGGCCTCAAGTGTCCTTATCCTATAATACATATTAATTATTCCAATTTAGCCAGATCTGTGATCTGTGCCATTGAAGATCTTCCCAAGGTAGAAAAAGAGAAGGTGGCTTTGGCCATGTGCCTTGATGAAGGGCAGGGAATCCAGGAGAGGGAGTGGCAGGAGCCAAGGCCATCTGGGCCAAAAGCCGAAAGCTGGACACAGGCTTTGTACTCTGCGCCTGTGCTGGCAGGTGCAGCATGCAGACATTTCTTAGAGTTGCTCCACTTTCCAGGACTTTCCTCGACTTGCTTCATCTCCTTCAGCAGGTTTAAGGATGTACAGTGATACACTACCCATCCCGAAAACAAGAAATTCAACATCTGGTCTTTTTTTCAAAACATTCAAGCCTGCAGTGAAAATACAGCTGCCAATTACCAAGCATGCGCTTCCTGGCCCGATGGTGAGTCACATGTGCTAGAAGCCAGATGAGGAAAAGCCCAGAGCAGTCAGCACACCTGTGTACTTTGATTATACCTGCATGCCTCATGGGCTTGTTTTTTCTTTTTTTTCTTTTGGTCCTTACTGATCAAAAAGGATCAGATTCCTGGTCTCTGCTTGGCATATTGCTCACCACATTTCTGATCTGTGACTGGTGGTGTGGTTGGTGAGATGGGGGGATGGCCAGCTTGTGTCATTGTACTGCACACCAAGCACATTTATGAATATTCCCAGTCGTGTTTATGAATTAAATATAAAGGCTTCATTTTCTCAAGATTCCCTGCTGGGCACTCAGTTTCCTCACTTGCATAATCACAGTCTATTTCATCTGTCTTCCCTCCCTCTCTCCTTCATTTGGTTCTTTACTCTTTCCTCTAATGCACACCCACCAAAGATCTTGAAGCATGAATCACTAGAGAGGAATATTCCACTCAGCCTTTACTTTGCCTTGCTCCTCGGGTCACACTTGTTCTGCTTTTCTTCCATATGGCCCTTGGGAGCTGCTCTGAAGTATAAACTAATTGTGTCATTTGTTTGTGCAAAATGGCACTAGAAAATAAAAACCACAAAGTGCATTCACAAGTCAATCAGAAATGACTCCTGCATGCCACATGGCTTTAGAAGGCCTGACCACCATGTCTCTGGCTTCCCAGGTGAGTAGGCCACAAGCCAAACAGAGAAGTACAGGGAAACCAGTTGTTTTGCATAACCTGCTGCACTGGTTTCCTAGGGCTGCCATAGCACAGTAGCTTAAAACAAAGGAAGTTTACTATCACAATTCTGGAGGTCAGAAATCAGAAATCAAGGTGTCAGCAGGGTTGATTGCTTCTAGAGGCTCCGAGAATCCATTCCATGCTTCTCCCCTGGCTTCCGGTGGCCTTGTAGGGGCATCATTCCAACCTCTGCCTTCATCCTCACATGGTCTTCCCCTGTGCCTCCCTCTATGTCCCGTTTTCTGTATCTTACAAGGACACTCGTTGGATTTAGGACCCATCCTAAGTCCAGGATTATTTCAAGACCCTTAACTTAATTACATCTGAAAATACTCTATTTCCAATAAGGTCACATTCACAGCTACCAGGGGATTTAACATATTTGTTGAGGGGGGGAACAGGGGGGATTATTCAACTACACTTGTCATTTTCCCTCATATTACCAATGCTGAGAAAAAAATCAAAAGTAAGTACTATAACATGCAGAGATGCAATCTTCTTTTTTTTGTTTTTTGTTAATCCTCACATGAGGATATTTTTTCCATTGATTTTTAGAGATAGTAAAAGGGAGGTTGGTTGGGAGGGAAGGAGGGGGAGAGAGAGAGAGAGAGAGAGAGAGAGAGAGAGAGAGAGAGAGAGAGAGGTTGGTTGCCTTCTGAACATGCCCCGACCAGGGTGGATATCAAACCTGCAACCCAGGTATGTGCCCTTGACTGTGAATGGAACCCATGACCCTTTGGTGATTGGCTGGACACTCTAACCACTGAGCACACTGGCCAGGGCCAATCTTCTTGATAAGCAAAGACTAGAAAAATCCTAAATGTCTACCAACAGGACACTTGATTAAATTAATTTGGTTCATCTACATAATGGAATACCAAGCAGCTACTAAATAAACAAAGTAGGCTCTATATGAGTTGAAATGAAAATATCTCCAAAATAAGTTGTAAAGAGGATTTAGCAAATTTTAGAACAAAATATATGCCACAAAACCATTAAAATAAAAAGTATGAACAACAAACCAACACAATCTTCCTTTTGGGGAATTTCTCTTTTCTCATACCAGTTACGTGATTCTGGGGAGAGGGCTGCCAATCACCGTCTCCTGACCCCTTTCCCTGCCATAATGACTACTTAGGGTACAGTATCCTATTCTGACAACCATTGTACCGAAATGAGATTGAGTTAAAACCCAGCTAGGCTAGTCAGAAGCCTCCAGGGATTTTTAAAATTTGGATTGGGAGGAGAAAAGGTGTCTTGCCTTTTACGCTCTGATTAGTTTACTATGGCTGCCTGAACAAATGATCACAAATTTGGTGGCTGAAAGGAACACAAATTTATTATCTTATCATGTTGTATGTCAAAAATGTGACATATCTCAAAGTGCTGGAGCCTCCATGGGAGAATCCATTTCCTTTCCTTTTCAAAATTCGAGGGCCACGCACATTCCTTGGATTGTGGCCTCTTCCTCCATCTTCAAATCCAACAACAGCGGTGTAGGTCTTTCTCACATTATCTCTCTGACCTTGCTTGTATCACCACATCTCTTTCCTACTTTAACTCTTCTGCCCATTTTGTTCATCTTTAAGGGCACTTATGATTACCATGGGCCCACCCAGATAATCCAGGACAGTATCCCTATTTTAAGGTCAGTTGATTAACAATTTTAATTCCATCTGCAATCTTAATTCTCCATGCCAAGCAACTTATTTATAGGTTCTGGGGATTACAATGTAGACATTGGGGGGCATTATTCTGTCTTGAATCTGTAGTGAATCCAGGACTGTGGGTAGCCATCCTCTCTAACACATGGAGAAAGCCTACTGAGGAGGGACCATGGGGCACTGCCAAGGGATAGAGAGAGGAGAGAAAGAGAAGCTATGCTGTTAGAGCCCCTGGATCCAGCCCTTCCTGATGCTAGGCACCTCACTTCAGAATGATTATGAAACCCAACTGATTCTTCCCACTTGTTTTAAAAAAATTGAATTGGGTTTCTCTTGTTTACAATTTAAAGAGTCCTAATTACGTGTGTGTGTATGTGTATGTGTGTGTGTGTGTGTTTATCTGTCTAGAAAAATCTAGAGAAAAAAATAGCAGGGAATACAATTAGAATGGCTGATATGAAGTAGCTTTCATTTTGACTTAATTGTATTATGTGAATATTGTACAATGGCATGGGTTACTTTTGTAATTTGAAAATGAAGAAAAAATAAGAGACCATAACATAAAAAGTAAGTTCATCCAGGGCTCCAAGGTCTAGTTTAAGTGGCGGAACCTCATATGTTTCCTTTTATTTGGTATATTTAAATAGTACATGAGTCCATGTGAGAGTCCATAATTACAAGTTGCTTCGTAGGCCCTGGTAAGAGGCTTATGCTTTAAGAAAAGCTATTTAGATGGGACCACAGATGATAAAAGGCCTATGCTCAGAGGGACAAAGAAGTGGCTGGCTCCTGGTCCCTGCTCAGGTTCCCGAGGCAGGCGGTGGCAGCACAAGCTTGTCCCAGCTCCTTTTCCTGCCACCTTGTACTAAAAATACACACGTCATAGGAATCCAAGTCAAAAGGAAAGAAGCAAAACACACGCCGGCATTTCCCTTAGTGAAACAAAAGATAAAAGCAGCCTCGGCTCCCACTGCATTAGGAAATGGGAGCAGAACGCTGAGGAAATGTCAGGGGAAGAGCTCTGAAGCATCCTCTGCTGGGCGCGGCACAGGGGGATGCAGTGGCTGGATGGGAATTCCAAGTTTTCTCCCTGTTACAAGGCCTGATAGGCAGAGAACCCGCCACCAGGCAGGGGGCGCTCAGTGTCACTTCCTCAGGGAGAGCCTCTGAGCCCCCCCCCCCCCCCGCCCCCCGCCAGTGAGCAGAGGCAACAGTTTTCAAACCTGGGCCTTTCTGGGGTCAGGGTCCGCGGTTCTCGATACCCAAAGAGCATAAGATTCACTCAGGTACCTTATTAATCTCCCGGGTTCTCAGGCTCCACCTCCCGCCCTAAAGATCGGGACTCTGGAGATTTGGGGCTAAGCCCGAGAATCTGCATTCCAACAAGTACTTAGCATAATCAGATACAGGACACACACACACACACACACACACACACACACACACACACTTTGTACTTCCTCTATTTTAACTTGTTTAAGGTATCTAGACTCCGAAAAGCAGAGGTGCAAAATTACTCACACATATTTCTGGCTGCCACTCTTTTCTCACATCCCAGAGCATAAGGAACTGGGATTGGGAGGTATTTCAATATGAAGAGCTATTCTTGAGCTGAAGTTTAAAAAAACAAATAAGAAAACTCATACTCTATTACAATCCTCTAGAGAGTAATCAATTTTTAAAATATGTTAAATCCACCAGGCTGTAGATAAATTATTCAAATCTCAGGGAAATAAAACAATTAAGCCTTTCTGGGCCCTGTCAAGAAACTGCAGTGGCTGCATAAACCAAAACCCTGTGTGATAGCCTTGTCCTCACAGGTGCCTCGTCCCTGTTTTTGCTTTGCTCAGCGGGAGGAGGGCTGGCCGCTGAGTGCTGCCACCTCCTGCAAACCAGAGCTTGAAAAGGCAGTCAAGTCTCTGCCCGGGCCTGGGCTCCATTAAGTGCTAAATAAGTCAAAGCAGAGCATTGTCTTTGCTTTCCCATTGTTCTCTCCATCCAAAAGAGCCGGTTGAAACTAAAGTGTGGGAAGAACCGGAATGAAGGCATGGGTGATCTGGGCTTGGATTCGGGTCCTGCCTCTTTTAGCTTTCTTACCCCCAGCATTGCTGAGTCACCTCCCCAGCTCTGTGCCCCACCCATCCCATCGCACCCCACCCCACAGCACATACTATTTCCCACTTACTGTATTATCTACTTATTTACTATAGCTACTGCTTATGTCAATCACTCTCTATTCAGAGTGGGAGCTCAAGGAGTTGGGGATTTTTGTCAGTTTTGTGCAGAAAACACCTGGAACAGTGAAATGCTCACAAGTGAATAAAGGAAGGAAAGTGGAGTCTATAGTAAGAAAGAACAAAACCCTCTTAGAAAGAAGCAGAAAGAAAAGATGCAGAGAGAATGTGTCTTGGCCATGGGTGGGGGTGGGGTTGGGGTTGAGCAGCCAAATATGGTAGCCACCAGCCACTCATGGCAACTGAGAAGTGGGAAAGTGGCTAGTCCAAATTGAGACTAGATTTTGAAGACTTAGGACAAAAAAATATAAAAGATCCATGGACTCGATATCGAGTCCATGCTGAAATGGTAATATTTTGGATATTATTAAAATTAATTTTACCCATTTCATTTGGCTACTAGAAAATTTTAAATGATGTATGTGACTCATGTGCACGTATTTCTATCAGCCAGTGCTGTGCTGGAGTTTCTTAACCTCATTATTTCTTTTTCTTTGTTTTTCTGCCATCTTTATTTTTTTAACTTTTGATTTTGAACTAATTTTAGACTGACAGAAATTTTGCAAAAAACCTAGTATAGAGAGTTCATGTATATCCTTTGCCCAACTTCTCCTAATGTTAATATCTCATTATACTTTAAACTATAGATCATATTCAAATTTCAACAGTTTTCCTTTTAATGTCCTTTTTCTGTCCCAGAATCCACATTGCATTTAAGTTGTTATGCCTCTTTGGTCTCCTTCAATTTGTGACAGTTCCTAGTTTTCCTTGGCTGTGGCACTTCAGATAAGTACCTAGTTAGTTTCACAGAATATCTCATTTTGGATTTGTCTGATTTTTTCCTCATTATTAAAGTTATGCATTTGTAGCAAGAAGACCACAGAAGACTTTTGTGATCACAATGCATCATATCAAGGGTTCCATGATGTCAATATGCCTTAATCCTGGTGACATCAACTTTGATCACTTGGTTAAGGTGGTGTCTGCTGGGTTCTCCACTGTAAAGTTAGTTTTCCTTTTTAAATTATAAATATCTTCGGAGAGATACTTTGAAATTACACAAATATCCAGTTTCTCCTATAATTTCCCTGCACTGTCGTTGGCATCTGAGGCCAGTTCCTCATGGAGCTGAGCGGCAGTGGCTGTCAATCATTCCCTTTGCTCTGTGGCATTTTCCCACCCTGCCTGCTTCGTCAGCAATGTCAGTGGCATGGCCCTGCTGGTATTTGAGTTTGCAGGCTCCTTGGAATTGGCTCATTATCTATCAAGCCGGGGTTCTCGTAGCCCAGTGATCATGAACTGTCATATACAGGGTGGGACAAAAGTAGATTTACAGTTGTGAGTATGCAAAACACAGTTTATTCTTATATTACTATTTATTAATTAGTGTGCTATTTTCCATACAAACAACTATTATTCTACTTTTGCCCCACACGGTGTAACAGAGTGAAGCTTACTTTAAATCCCAGTCATTACACTTGATTCTCTTAAACATCAAATGGGTTCTACAACAGTAACTCTTAATACAGCTTCCAATTCTCTCTCACCCTTGGGAGACATTCATTTGACTGCCTCGGAAGAGCTCGAGCTCATCCATGTTGTTTTGTCCGCACCATCTTGGTCACTATCCAGATTCTGTACTTTTTCTCTTCAGTGAGCAGGAGAGGGGAGCAAGCAAAACAGGCAATGCCTAGTGGGTGAGGTGCTGGGGCATAAGACTGAGAAGTCCACTCATTAATAAATTTCGCCTAGCCACATATTCATGAATGATCTGTTTACAATTAAGAAAAAATGGAGCATAATTAAGACACACATTCAATTTATAATCTGCTAATTACTTAGTCACCCAAGATAAAATTATAGGAGTCATTCTTGACCCTTTCCTCCCATCCATTTTCATATGATCAACACTGCGATCTCATTAGACACTAACTCTTAGATCTTTATCTCAGCATTAGATTGTCTAAGTTAAGATATCAGCCCTCGCCGGTTTGGCTGAGTGGATAGAGTGTTGGCCTGTGGACTGGAGGGTCCTGAGTTTCGTTCCAGTCAAGGGCACGTGCCTGGGTTGCAGGCTCGGTCCCTAGTGGGGGGTCTGCAGGAGGCAGCTGATCAGTGGTTCTCTCTCATCATTGATGTTTTTATCTATCTCCCTTCCTCTCTGAAATAAAGAAAAACATCTTTTTAAAAAAGATATCATAGTGATCAATATATAGGAGCTCAACTGATGTTTCTTTTCAGATTTAACCCATTGGAATTAATAATTATTCAAAAGGTATGTATACATTTTTCTGGGACTACCTGTACACTATATGTATATATGCACACACACATACATACAGTGTTTATTAGAATGCATTTCATTTTCAAAATGGAGCTATCAGCTGTTAAAGTGTATATACATTTTTGAGGACACCCTGTATATATACTGACTGATGAATGGACATAATACATTTGAATGTATTAACTCATAAAACATCATTTCTACCCCTGTCAAAGACTGGTCCATGAATTAAAAAAAAAAATGTGTTGGAAGCAGCATGAAAGGTTTTAATTTTTATTTTTAAATGATCCTTTTAAGAGAGTTCTTCTTTTGCAGTTAGAATGAAAATATTCTAGTGTCAAATTCAACATTTCCAAAATGTGTTCTATGGAAGACTACTATGTGATGTTAGTAAATGTTAGATTTTAAGAAAGGTTTTATGATCAAATGACTATGGGAAATGGGAAATTAACAATTTATCTATCTATGCATGACTGCTCAGAGCATTTACTATTACAAAGTACATTGTAAAGGTGGCCAATAAATGGTATTTCTCAACAGCATTTAAATTCTTTTTTCAGTCTCTCATAATGTATTTATTTTTCAGATTTATAAAGATATAATTGACCTATAACTCTGTAAGTTTAAGATGTATAACATGATGATTTGATATATTGTAAAAATAATTACCACCATTAGGTAAGTTAATACCTCCCTCATCTCATGTATTTTTTTGGGAGAGGGTGTATGTTTGTGGTGATAATATTTAAGATGCACTTTCTTAGCAACTTCAAAGTATAAAATACAATATTGTTGACTATAATCACCATGATGTACATTATACCCCCATAACTTATTCATTTATAACTGGAAGTTTATACCTTTGATCAACATCTCTCCATTTGCCCAACCCTAGCCTCTGAAAAGCACTATTCTATTCTGCTTTTATGAATTCCACTTTTTTCGATTCCACATAAAAATGAAATCATACCTATTATATATTCTGTCTGATTTATTTAACTTTCCTTAATCCCTTCAAAATCCATTCATGTTGCTGCAAATGGTTGCATTTTCTTCTTTGGCTAAGTAATATTCCATCACACACACATTTTCTTTATCCATTCATCTGTTGATGTCTTAGCTATTGGGAATAATGCTGCAACAAACAGAGGAATGCAGATGTCTCTTTGAAATAGTATGAATACTCTCTTTAAAGCCAGAAGGAAGGGGGCCAGGTAGAAGAGGGTAAAGGTGGGTAAATGGTGATGGAAAAAGACTAGACTTTGGGTGGTGAACACACAATACAATATTCAGATGTATTATAGAATTGTACACTAGAAACCCATATAATTTTATTAACCAATGTAACCTCAAAAAAGTCAATAAAAAAGAAATGTTAATAAATAGAATATATGTAAAATAATAAAAAATAAGAAGTATTTCATAAGACTAATGTTGCTCAAAAACCATTTTGGGGCTCACTGACCTAACTCATCCACCTAATGGGGACAAAACAGTTTTTCTCAAAATATTTGAGAAAGGACATAGGGATATTTGTAGCATGCAATTGGTAAATTTTGTTTTTGTGGTACACTGCTGAGAAGTAGGAATTACAAACTTGAAAAGAAGCATACTTCCTCCACCAGCACCCCCAGGCCTATCCTACTGCCAATTTAGGGTACAAAGGCCTGTTCCATCGACAATTCCTCTCAGAATTGCTCTACAAGGCTGAATCCTGAAGGAAAAAAAGAAAGGAGGGAGGGAGGGAAGAATAAAGGGAAGAAGGAAGGGAAAAAAAATGGAAGGAAGGAAGGAAGGAAGGAAGGAAGGAAGGAAGGAAGGAAGGAAGGAAGGAAGAAAAGAAAGAAGGAAGAAGGGTCTAAGATTGAGGGCAACAATGTGCACAGGAATAATGTCTGTGTTGTCTTAATATCCAGCAAGAATGAAAAACAAGTCCAGGACAGCAGAGGGAGGTGCATTTATTGATGGGAAGAGGTTTCAGCTCAGCGATGAAATCTTCTGGGACACGAAAATATAAAAACTAATAAAAGGATCTACAGGGGCCCTCTACAGGGCATCAATGTCATCGATTGAACTCATATCGCTGTTAGAATGCTGTTGACAACATAGAACAGATTGGAATGGTGCAATAGACACAGCTATTCATAAGCGATAAAATCATGCTCTTACAGAGTGAGGGTGGTTAAATGTCTATGGTGTATCTAAATCACATTATAACATACACACATGTTATTGTAGACATGGCCTTCACTATATGAATAAACGTTTTTATATATATCAAGTATTTAATATAGGCAACTTTTGAGCTACAAATAGCAGACATGGAAAACAACCTGTGCATTCAAATGAGTGTCCTGCTCCATACTCTGACCTCTACATTGCTCTGAAAAGCTGGCCACCATTTCTTCCCTGTGGCCACTGCGTAATTACATGGGGTCCTGTCAATGCAAATGTCTGCCCTAACATGTGGATTTTTTTTCTTCCCTGCAGTATTGTGTGAATAAGTGTGGAAAGAATTCGTGTTGTGGAGCCAGGTACAGATGCATTTGAAACCTCATTTCAAAATGTGCTCTTTCTGTGTCCTTAAGCAAGATTTTACTTCGAACCACATGAAATCACTGATATTCACCTACTGTTGTTTAATAAAAATGGCAATTTCATATGGTTCAACCTCAACTTCTGAGCCTTGGTTTTCTCATTTATAAATGGGACTAATAGTGCCTTTAATTGTGACAATGACGTGTGTATGTAAAGAATGTGGCCTGGTCCTGGGACAGAATGGGGGCTCAGTAAATGGGAGCTGTTATCACGGATCACTTATTGCATGCCCCACACTCTCTCTTCCCCTCTGTTCCCAGTTCATTACTGGCTTTCACTCAGCCTAAATCTCTTCAACCATCTATCTCCTTTTCCCACCTTTCACCTCTTTCTCAGTCATCTCAGAAGTCTCTCTATGCTGTCTCACTCTGTCTGTTCCCCCACAAACTTCTGTCCACAGGAGCCCCCAAAGGACTCCTACCCCTTCCCCCCACCCTTGGCTGACTGTACAGGTGATGAGGACAGGCTCCTGTCAACGAAAAGACAAACATTCAGAAAGCCAATGAGATGCTCTACAGAACTTTTCCATTGACTTCTATGGTCCTACACATTCCCAAAGCAACTTTCAGGATGCACACAGAAGCCCTTGTCTCCGTTGCGAATGAAAAACTGCTTTTCTTCAAGCCTCGATAGTCAAGACACACTGTAAAGATTCCATTCAGTTCTGTAGCAGTCTCTGTTAATTACTAACCTCGCATCTGTGCTGTTCATTTCAAACAGATGCCATGTTAGCAGGACGCGGAGTTCACGGGCCAGTCTTTGCATCTAACACTGTTTACACTTCAAGAGGAAAATGAATTTTGGAGAAGCCCCTTTATCATCTTCTCAAAGGCCTAAATGCTCAGACTGACACACAGCCAAAATACATGCATGCATGTAAGATTTAAAACATTGCCAACACATTATTTTGTAAAATAGTTTTGAACAAAAATAACTTGTTGAAAGGTCACCTTGTTAGACATACTGTCTGTTCTACAGAGGTCTGGGATAGTACATGTGATATAAGAATATAGTTTAGGACGTGATCATCTACAATCTACATTATTGCCGGACATACAGGAGTTATTGGATGCAATATTCTACTCATATAAATTAATCAAAATACTATTGATAGCTAAACAACAATCCATTATTGTTTTCAGACTTGTCACCTGATTTGAGCCACCGACTTCCCTTTAAGATTATTTATAGAATTAAAACATTATTGGTTTGTGTCAGGCACCATGATAAGCAATCAACTGCCATTGCTTCACTAAATTTCACAAACAAACTTACTAAATAGGGGTTATTAGGTCCATTTCCCAAACTAGGAAGTAGATGCAGAGAGCTGACTTATCTTAGACGAAACTGCAGTCCATAAGGGGCACTAACCTTTGCTCATGCCACCCTGCCATCATGCACAGTCTGTTTCCTAATTCACACATTTGACGAAAAGGTGCCTTCCCTGGGGATGCCATTATACACTTGCTATAAATAATTGGAAATTATTCCGAGCACAGTCTAACTTGTGTGTTTTCTGATAATAAGGGAAGGCAAGCTTAGAGAAGATTAAAAGGCAGCTTAGAGAAGCATTCTGGGACACAGTTTAGAGGAGAAAATATTTCTTTTGGCTTTTAAATGCCAGCATTGCCCAACAGTCACCCATAGAGCTTTCTGCAACAGGTGGTTCATGCATTTGTTTAAAAAATAAACAACTAATACATCTATTAAGTATCTCAACTTTATATGTCCCATTGATCCTTGCCCCACAAACCTCCCACCACACTTATCCCAGTTCTTAATTTGCTTTACCTTCTCTCCATAATCCTTTCTGTCAGCCAATTCTATGAACCATACCTTTAAGTATATCCCAAATCTTTCCAGGTTTCTCCCTCTCAACCACTGAAACCCTTATTTAAGGCATTATCATCTTTTGCCTGGATTAACTCATAGTCATTTAACTGTTCTCCTTGTTCCACTAAAAAAAAAAATATTTTTTCACAGAGTAGCTAAAATAATTCTTAAAATATGTAAATCAGACCGTGTCACTTTCCTACTTTTAGGTAAAGAATTTCCATTGCATCTAGAATAAAACTCAAGGGTCTGAGATAGCTCCTGAGGCCCTCTCTGATACTGGCTCCTACCTGCCTGCTGCATCCCACTCTTCTCCTTATTCTGTGTTCTTGTTGTGCTATTCCTCCATCTATTCCTTTACCACAGCTGGTTCCCCTCCTTCTCCCCCCCCCCCACCCCCCGCCCGCCCATCTTTGCACCTGCTGTTCTGTCTGCACAAATCTCTTTCCAGATCTTTGCATGGTTCATCTTTCAGGTCTGAGATCAAATGACTCCTCCTGCAAGGGACTTCCATGCATACCCCTTCCCAGTTATTCTCCATCATGTCGCTGTTTAATTTTTGTTATTGCCTCTGTTTTCTGACATGATCTTGGTCTTTTGCTTGTTTACTTGTTTCTTTCCTCTCTTCCTTCTCCTCATTACCACCAATTTATCTTGTCCTCCACTGGATCTCCAGCACCAAGAACAGTCCCTTGCACAAGGCAAGCATTCTAAAAAAACTATGCTAAATGAATGAATGAGTCTTTTTCCCAGCAACCATTCATAGATTGTTGACCAATTAACTAATGTGGCCCAATTAACTAAGATGGGTGGGGCCGCAAGGTCCCAAGCATGGCTGAGTATGGACTAGAGTTGTAGCAAAGGGCAAGCACCCTATGCTCTTCTGGTCACATGCTCAGCACATTTACTGATCAAATGGGTAAATGGTTAAGTCAAAAGTTCAACAAGTCTGAGGACTCCTGGTGATGTTCAGTGGTAATTTGAAAAGACAGCTGCGTGTGCTTTGCTTTTTTTCATACTGTCCATATTTCTCTTCCTGAAAGCATTATAAAAAGTGCTAGATACACACTGTTTATTGGCTAGAGGCATTTAGTTGAAAATTGAGATGATTTTTAAAAATATAGAAACACAGTCATCTGGGCGCTAGTGATGAGCCTGAGCAAGAAAGTAATTCACTTTACGTTTTCATTTAGTCTTGCACGACATAAGGCATTTATGTTCATTTTCTTCTATGGCACTTGTTCTTCCAATATGGGATCTTTATGCTTCATTTTTTTTGTCTGAAAAAGGGAACATTAAACTTTATCATTCTTTAGACAATGCTCACTCTGTGGAGAGACTGAATTTCATCTTAGAATGGTAATCAGAGTAGTAATTTCAGGTTTGAAAATGGTAAAGGCCACGTCAGTCTAAGATGATGGCAAAAAATCCTATTTAATTGTGCATTCTCTATAGTATTTACTCTTAAAAATTGCTTGTGGTGACTTGCGAAAAGATGGGAGAAAGCAGTCCCTTCTCATTTTGGTGAGGAATAAACTAAGCATAGAGATAAATAAAAATAAATTATTGAAAATTAACCCAAAGACAAGCTCTTTCATGATATTTTGTATCTGTGAGAGAACAGGGGTTGGCAAGTGAGTTCTCTTTGCAACCACTATTGAGCAATGTCAACATTTAATGAGGGGAAAAAGATGGCGACCGGCAGGAAGGTAGGGAGAGAGAGAGTGTGAGTGAGGAACCCATAGAGGAGAGTGTAGATGTGTGTGGTGTGTGTGTGTGTATGAGATAGGGTCAGTTAGATTCTGCAGGTCCTCCAAGGGGCTCCCGAACAGGGCAGCCCTAGACGGCGGAGCCCCGCGCACAAAGCAGACACTTCTCGGCGGCTGGTGCGGACGCAGAGACCACGCCATCTTGAGAAACAGAGCTGCCTGAGACTCGGATCCTGGCTTCTGACACAAACCAGGACCCTGCAGCCACCGGGGACAGAGAACTGCTATCACAGCTTCAGACAAACAAACAACAAGAATCCAGACTTCCCGGCAGATTTCCGTGAGTCAAAGAGCCTATCCCCCTCCTCGCAGGCGCGCGTGGATAGCGCCATAGTAACTGATAGACCTGCCCCTCCCCCAAGCTGCTGAGCGCCCACAGGCGCGCGGAAAGCGCCATAGTAACTGATAGACGCGCCCTCCGCCCAAGCTGCTCACAGGCGCGCACTGAAAGCGCCATAGTAACTGATAGACCCGCCCCTGGCCCAAGCTGCAGAGCTTTGCGCAGGGACGCGCTCCCTCTTAGGGAACTTGGCGCGCGCTCGCGCACAGGACAGAAGCAGCTCCCCGTCGGGGAAATCTGTCAGTGCGCACAGAGGGCTCCCCTTCGGGGAATTTGGGGGAATTTGGCTCGCGGGTCACAGCTCCCCCTTCGGAGATTCTTAAGAGCGTGCACAGAGGGGCTTCCCTTTGGGGAATTTGGCGCGCAGGACGGACTCCGCCCCCCTTCTGGGACTTTGGGAGAGTGCACTGAGCCAGCTCACCTTCAGGTTTTTAAGAATGTGCGCTCTAGCCGGTTTGGCTCAGTAGAGAGAGCACACACAGGACGCAGCTCCACTTCAGGGAATTTGGCACGCCGGACACAGCTGCCGGGGATCCCTGACTCACAGCGCATTCACACTAAGAGCCAGCAAACCCAATTGTTGGTGCGTGCACACACAGGGACCCTGATTCTCAACGAGAAACAGCACAAGGCAACAGAGACTTTGACACTCGAGTCTTGGTGCAGACACAGGGAAACTCTGACTCCTGGCACATGCTAAGGATCTCATTCTCGGCACATACCAACAGTGTGGTGCAGACAGGGCCCCTGATTCTAAATGTGCACACGAGACCACACAGAACACTGGGGACACTGATCCTGGGCAAGTCTGGTTCCCACCAACCAAAGACAGCCACACGTCCTAGAGTCAGAGCACTTCAGTGAAACTAGGGTGGAGCGAAGTCCCCACAGCACACGGCCCAGGTCCATGCAAACAGAAGCTTGAGCTTTCTGGTAATAGCCAGAATGGGGAAACGAAATAACTCACAGAGGAAAGAAAATGTGGAGTCGCCAAGAAAGGAAATTAGTGAAAATGAAGCTTGCAACATGACCGAAAAGGAGTTCAGAGTAATGGTCATGGAATTTATACATCGGATGGATGAGAAAATCAACAACTTATGCAAGAATCAGGAAGAAATGAAAAGTGATATAGCTACAATCAAAAACACCATGGAAAGTTTCAACAGTAGACTACAAGAAGCAGAGGACCGAATTAGTGAGTTAGAAGATCAGGTACAGAAACAAGCTCAAGCTGAACAGCAATTGGAGAAAAAAATTAAAAAGCAGGAGGAAAGCCTAAGGGAGCTTCGGGACAACATGAAACGAAGTAACATGCGTATAATAGGGCTGCCAGAAGGACAAGAAGAGCAGCAGGGATTAGAAAATCTATTTGAAGAAATAATGACAGAAAACTTCCCGGATATGGGAAAGATAAAAGTTACGCAAGTAAAGAGAGTCCCAAGCAGGATCAACCCCAAAAGACCCACACCAAGACATGTCATAATTTCAATGGCAAATATAAATGATAAAGAGAGAATCCTAAAGGCGGCAAGAGAGAGACAGAGAGTTACCTACAAAGGAACACCCATCAGATTGTCAAATGATTACTCATCAGAAACACAACAAGCTAGAAGTGAATGGAAGGAGGTATACAAAGTGTTGCAAAGCAAAGGACTGAATCCAAGAATACTATATCCAGCAAGACTATCAATCAAAATTGAAGGGGAAATCAGGAGCTTTGCAGACAAAAAAAGCCTCAGGGAGTTTATCACCACCAAACCAGCAATGCAAGAATTGCTAAAGGGAATACTGTAAAAAGAAGAAATAAACAGGTAAGAAGGAATACAGACACAAAAATAGATATGACTGCAAACAAATACCTTTCAGTAATAACTTTAAATGTAAACGGACTAAATGCTCCAATCAAAAGACATCGAGTAGCTGAATGGATAAAAAAACACGACCCATATATATGCTGTCTACAAGAGACCCACCTCAGAACAAGAGACTCACACAGATTGAAAGTGAAGGGATGGAAAAATATCTTTCAGGCAAATGGAAATGAAAAAAAAGCTGGGGTAGCAATACTTATATCTGACAAAATAGACCTCAAAGTAAATGCCATAACAAGAGATAAGGAAGGCCACTTCATAATACTAAAGGGAGAAATCCAACAAGAAGAAATAATTCTGGTAAACATATACGCTACCAATATAGGAGCACCCAAATACATAAAAAAACTCCTGGAGGATATCAAGGGAGAGATTAATAGCAACACAATCATAGTAGGAGACTTTAATACCCCACTATCACCACTGGACAAATCCTCTAAACAAAAAATCAGCAAAGAAACAGCAATCCTAAATGACTCACTAGACCAGATGGAATTAATTGACATCTTCAGAACATTTCACCCCAAAGCCACAGAATATACATTCTTCTCAAGTGCACATGGGTCATTTTCAAAGATAGACCATATGCTGGGTCACAGGCAAAGTCTCTTCAAATTCAAGAAGATAGAAATTATATCAAGCATCTTCTCAGATCACAGTGGCATAAAACTGGAAATCAACTACAATAAATACAATCCAAAGAAATCAAACACATGGAGACTAAACAGCATGCTATTAAACAAGGACTGGGTCACCAGAGAGATCAAGGAAGAAATAAAAAACATCATGGCAACAAATGACAATGAAAACACAACAATCCAAAATCTATGGGACACAGCGAAAGCAGTCTTGAGAGGGAAGTTCATAGCTCTACAGGCCTATTGCAAAATACAAGAAACAATGGTAATAAATTACTTAACCCTACAACTCAAAGAGCTAGAAAAAGAGCAGCAAGAAAAGCCCAGCGTAACCAGAAGGAAGGAAATAACAAAGATCAGAGCGGAGATAAATGACATAGAGACCAAAGAAACAATACATAAGATCAACAAAACCAAGAGCTGGTTCTTTGAAAGGATAAACAAGATTGATGGACCTCTAGCCAGGCTCACCAAGAAGCAAAGAGAGAGGACCCAAATAAACAAAATCAGAAATGAAAGAGGTGAAATAACAACAGACCCCTCTGAGATACAAAGGATTGTTACAAAATACTACGAACAACTCTATTCCAACAAACTGGACAATCTGGAGGAAATGGACATATTCCTAGAAAAATATAACCTTCCAAAAATCAATCAAGATGAATCTAAACAGCTCAATAGGCCAATAACTATGGACGAAATTGAAGCAGTCATCAAAAAGCTTCCGGCAAACAAAAGCCCGGGGCCTGATGGCTTCACAGGAGAGTTTTACCAAACATTCAAGGAAGAACTAAAACCTATCCTCCTCAGACTATTCCAAAAAATTCAAGTGGAAGGAACACTTCCAAGCTCCTTCTATGAAGCCAGCATCACCCTAATACCAAAACCAGATAAAGACAACACAATGAAAGAGAATTACAGACCAATATCCCTCATGAACATAGATGCCAAAATTCTCAACAAAATTCTAGCAAATCGGCTCCAGCAGTACATCAGAAAGATCATACACCATGACCAAGTAGGATTTATCCCAGGAATGCAAGGATGGTACAATATCCGCAAATCAATAAACGTGATACATCACATAAACAAATTGAAAGATAAAAATCACATAGTCATATCAATTGATGCAGAAAAAGCATTTGACAAAATCCAACACCCTTTCTTGATAAAAACTCTCAACAAGGTGGGAATAGATGGCTCATACCTCAACATAATAAAAGCTATATATGATAAACCCACAGCAAACATCATACTCAATGGGCAAAAACTAAAAACATTTCCCCTAAGAACAGGAACAAGACAGGGATGCCCACTCTCACCACTCCTGTTTGACATAGTACTGGAAGTATTAGCCATTGCAATTAGACAAGAAGAAGAAATAAAAGGCATCCAAATTGGAAAAGAACAAGTAAAGCTGTCTTTATTTGCAGACGACATGATATTGTACATAAAAAATCCGAAAGACTCCGTCAAAAAACTAATAGACTTAATAAATGAATTCGGCAATGTAGCAGGATACAAAATTAACGCCAAGAAATCTATGGCCTTTCTATACACCAATAGTGAACTTACAGACAGAGAGACTAAAAAGGCAATCCCATTTACCATCGCACCAAAAAAATTAAGATACCTAGGAATAAACTTAACTAAGGAGGTAAAAGACCTATACACGGAAAACTACAGGACACTGAAAAAAGAGATAGAGGAAGACGTAAACAGATGGAAGAACATACCATGTTCATGGATTGGTAGAATCAACATCATTAAAATGTCCATACTACCCAAAGCAATCTATAGATTCAATGCACTCCCCATTAAAATACCAACGGCATATTTCACAGACCTTGAAAGAACTCTCCAAAAATTCATCTGGAATAAAAAAAGACCCCGAATAGCCACAGCAATCCTGAGAAAGAAGAATAAAGTAGGAGGGATCTCAATACCAGATTTCAAGCTGTACTACAAAGCCACTGTTCTCAAAACAGCCTGGTACTGGCACAAGAACAGACATATAGATCAATGGAACAGAATAGAGAATCCAGATATTGACCCAAACCACTATGCTCAATTAATATTTGACAAAGGAGGCATGAACATACAATGGAATAAAGACAGTCTCTTCAATAAATGGTGTTGGGAAAATTGGACAGATACATGCAAAAAAAATGAAGTTTGATCACCAACTTACGCCATACACAAAAATAAACTCAAAATGGATACAGGACTTAAACATAAGACGGGAAACCATAAAAATACTAGAGCAATCCACAGGCAGCAAAATGTCAGACATATGCCAAAAGAAATTCTTCACTGACACTGCCCCTAGGGCAATGGAAGCTAAAGAGAAAATTAACAAATGGGACTACATCAAAATAAAAAGCTTTTTCACAGCAAAAGAAACCATCAACAAAACAACAAGAAGGCCCACTGCATGGGAGAACATATTTGCAAATGGCATCACTGATAAAGGTTTAATCTCCAACATCTACAGGCAGCTTATACAACTTAATAAAAGGAAGATAAATGATCCAATAAAAAAATGGGCAACAGACCTAAATAGAATCTTTTCAAAAGAAGACAGAAGGAAGGCCAAGAGACACATGAAAACATGCTCAACATCACTAATTATCCGAGAGATGCAAATCAAAACAACAATGCGGTACCATCTCACACCTGTCAGAATGGCTATCATCAACAAATCAACAAACGACAAGTGTTGGCGAGGATGCGGAGAAAAAGGAACCCTCGTGCACTGCTGGTGGGATTGCAGACTGGTGCAGCCACTGTGGAGAACAGTATGGAGTTTCCTCAAAAAACTGAAAATGGAACTCCCATTTGACCCAGTAATCCCACTCCTGGGAATATATCCGAAGAAACTAGAAACACCAATTAGAAAGGATATATGCACCCCTATGTTCATAGCAGCACAATTCACCATAGCTAAGATTTGGAAACAGCCTAGGTGCCCGTCAGCAGATGACTGGATCAGAAAACTGTGGTACATCTACACAATGGAATACTATGCTGCCATAAAAAAGAAGGAATTCTCATCATTTGCAGCAACCTGGGAGGAATTGGAGAACATTATGTTAAGTGAAATAAGTCAGTCAATGAAAGAAAAATACCACATGATCTCACTCATTTATGGATAATAAAGAACATTATAATCTTGAACAAAAAGATAGATACAGAGACAGTAAAGCATCAAACAGACTGTCAAATTACAAGGGGAAGGTTAGGGAGAGGAGGGGGAGATAAGAGATCAATCAAAGGACTTGTATGCATGCATATAAGCATAACCAATGGATGCAAAACTCTGGGGGGTGGGGGCATATATGGGAGGGGGGTGTGGGGAGGGCAATGGTAAGATATGTACACATATAATACCTTAATAAAAAAAAAAGAAAAAAAAAACATTTAATGAGGGCTTATTGATCACCAAGATGTAAATTAATTTGGTATATGAATTCCTCAAATGTCCTATCATACTGTGTAAACATTCATTTGTTAATTTAGGCAATTTGTTATAGGCCTCCTTTTCAGTAGTAGAGATTATTAAGTCTTCATTCCAATTATCTGCATTGTGACTCTGTGATGGTCATATTGGATAAGGATTTCAGGGACATTAGTGCAAAATTCTGCATAACCAAGGAGTTGCTGTGGGTCCTGGATGAGCCATATTACCTCTCTGTGTCTCAGTTTCATCAGTGTTTAGTATTCTTTTATTTTGCTTTGATGGGTGACTCAAAAGAAGGAATTTTCTTCTGCTTTTTTGTGAGAATGTGATGATTAGAGCTGTTATCTTACTCTTTTTTAGTCCTCACTGGAAGATATTTTTTCCCCATTGATTTTTAGAAAGTGGAGGGGAGAGAGGGAGCGTGAAAGATAGGTAGGTAGGTAGGTAGGTAGATAGATAAAGAAACATTGATGTGAGAAAGACACATTCGTTGCCTCCCACACATTCCCAGACCAGTGCCAGGGATCGAACCTGCAACCCAGCTATATGCCCTTGACCAGGAATCAAACTTGAGACCCTTCAGTGTGGCAGGCTTATGCTCTAACCACTGTACACATTGGCCAGAGTGTGTATTAGTATTATTTTAAAAGACTAAGCTCCATGAAAAGATAACCTATTCTTTTTTCATTTTTAAATTTCAGTCATTGCCAAGCACAGTACCTGGCACCATACTGAATATTTGTTGCATTAATTAATAAATCTCAAAGGAGTGTATTGAATAATGTTGATTCAATAAAGGAACTGGGGTGGGAGAAAGTGATAAGGTTCATATACCAGAAATCAGATATAAAGAAAAGTGGATCCAGATGGCATTGCTCAGTGGTTGAATGTCAACCTATAAACCATGAAGTGACTGTTCAATTCCCAGGCTGGGCACTTGCCCGGGTTGCAGGCTCAATCTCCAGTAGGATGCATGCAGGAGGCAGCCTGTGGATAATTCTCTCTCATTATTGATGTTTCTATCTCTTTCTCCCTCTCCCTTCTTCTCTCTGAAATCAATAAAAACAAATATATTTTTAAAATGGGCATACTGTTTTTAAAAATTTTTTGCCAGGAATATAAATGTTTAATAATTATATTATAAAACATGTTCATTCTCACTGATAAATAAATGCACTTATAGTATTCCATTTTGGGAAGATTGTGGATAACTAGGCACCTTTATACCTTGATGGTGGGCATATAAATTGCTTTCTGGGGAGGAATTTGACAAATTCTATAAAAATTTAAGACTTATATACCTTTTGCCTCAGAAACTTATCTTTGAATGAAATTATGAAACGAAGTTAGTTGTAGCATTGTTTATAAGTGAAAAAACTGAGCCTAAATTTCCACCAGCAGGTGATTGGCTTAGTAAATTACGGTCTTTCTATGCAATAAGTTATAGTCTAGCTATGAGGCCAAAAAATGTGGTGGATCTATAAAGCTGGCATGGAAAGATATCTACAATTTTGTAAAATTAAGCATTTGAAAAATCGTGTTTACACCAGAAACAATTTGCATTAAAAAATGAGTACATGCAAAGAAAATGTCTAAAATAGTAGACCTCAAAACTTTAGATAGTGATTATCTCTGAGAAATTACATTAATGGGGATTCTGGTATTTTACTTCATTCATTTCTGCATAATGGGATTTTTAGAACAAAAATGTGTTCTTTTTTTCTAATAAAAATATATTCTAAGAAGTGTAACTGTTTTAGATGATGGAATGTAAGGTGGTAAAAGAAATTATGGAAAATGAAACCCTTGGTGGGTACGCTAAAATAAAACATAAATGTAGGTTGTTAAGCTTAATTCTCAGATAGCTTCTAACGAGTCCAAGAGCTGATTGAGTACAGGGAAGTCTCAACTCTGCAATTAGGAAAAGTGGTTCTCTGTACCGTCCATTGATTTCTGATATCTCAGAGTCAGATGAGCATTTTAACTAAAGCTCCTTCATAGTAATGAAGGATGTTCAAGACTCCTGATTAGTCTGAGTCCTCTTGACTCCAATTCCTG
This sequence comes from Cnephaeus nilssonii, assembly GCF_951640355.1. Lineage (NCBI taxonomy): Eukaryota > Metazoa > Chordata > Mammalia > Chiroptera > Vespertilionidae > Cnephaeus > Cnephaeus nilssonii. The sequence continues at coordinate 50,281,786 of NC_137088.1, read as the reverse complement.
CTTCCCTCTCCATTCACCCCCTTGCCAGGGAACTGAGAACCGACAGTAGCACTAAACCCTTTGGAAGAACTTTATTCTTTGAAAACCCTGTCATTTATGTGACTCCTTAACACTCAGTCTCCAAGTCACAGCTGCTGCTTTAGCACAGAATCTTTTAAAATAAAAAGTAAAGAGTTCTACAAACTGTATCAGCAACAGGTAATTTATTTCAAATTCTAAATAGCTGCAAGAAGGAAAATGGGTGATCGTAACAGATGCAGTCTGGAATTACTCTTCCTTCAGGGTTTATTGCTGGACTTGGGAAATCAACTAGAAAAGCAATTCTGAGTCCCAAGGAACACGATGTCCCTGAGAACCATTCCCTAAATCCCTCCCGCCTGCCCAGCTCGCCTGTCTGTGGGGTGTAGGCTCTACATCTAGGAGTGATGAAAGGAGTCTCTGCAATTGTGGGGGTTTGTCAACTCAAAGACCTCACTGCCGCTGGTGAAGAGCCTGGTGTTAGCCAAGCGCAGATATTCAAAGTCCAGCCTTGCCACTTGGCAGATGCATGACCTTGGGCAAGTCACTCGACCTCCATGAGCCTTAGTTTGTCACCTGTCAGGTGGAGTTCAGAGAAGCTATTTCATAGAGATGTTGTCTCACATGGATGATATCCTATATAATAAAAGTCCAGCAACCATAACGGCAGAATGACCAGAACGACCGCTTGACCAGTCATTATGAGATGCACTGACCACCTCTCAGTCACTCCTCCACCCCCGCCAGCCCTCCACCCCACCCCCACCCCCGCCACCAGCAGGCTCCGATCACCAGATGGTGAATGGGGAACTGGGGTGAGTGGCGGGGGATGAAGGTGGCACCAGGCCAAGGCCCCCGCCCCGAGAGTCACCCCACACACAGAGGCTGACCTGCGGTGGGGGTGAGGCTGGCAAGCGGGTGGAACGGCTGGCCTCTTGTCCCTCCCCCTGGCCCGCAGGCTCCGATCACCACATGGTGAATGGGGAACCGGGGTGGGTGGTGGGGGATGTGGGAGGCGCCAGGTCAAGGCCCCCACCCTGCTGGTCACTGGTCACCCCACACACAGAGGGCAACCTACGGCAGAGGTAGGGCCATAAGCAGGCAGGACCAGTCGACCTCTTGGTCCCTCCCCCATATCAGGCTCCCATCACCAGATAGCAAACTGGGAACCCAGGTGGTTGGCAGCCGGGGGCAAGGCCAGCTGCCGGCAGCTGGAGAAGATGGCTCTGATCACAGGCTAGGCCTAGGGATCGTACCCGCACACGATTTCGTGCACTGGGCCTCTAGTGATATAATAATGTGTGATATGCTTTGCACAATTCTTCTTAGATGGTAAAATTATCAATAAATAATGGCTTTTACTTGATGATGATGATAATGATTATTGTCATCACCTTCATCATCATCTTCTTCATGATTTTCACTATTGTTAGAAGAGAGTTTGGGATGGGAGTGAACAACTCCATCGACACACCCATGGAAGCCAGAAGATGTGGATAGTTCCAGGTTGAAATTTACTAGCTGTATGATCTTGAGTCAAGTTTAAGCCTCTGTGCTTCTCCATATAAAGGGAAATAAAATAGTCTGGCTCTGTTTGTTACAGCGTTGTTGTGTCAAGGGGATAATGACCATAACAATAACTGTCAATCATTACACACACACACACACACACACACACACACACACACACACACACGATGAAAGAACTGACATATTTATCCCACTTTCTGATTTCTACCTTCATTTCTACTTGGTCTGGGGGGAAAGACCACTACCATTTCCACCTTTTTGAGGGGGACATGCTCAAAAGCTGTGGGGGGAGGTAGTAAAATTGATGTAGGTTTCTCATTACTATTCAGCTTAAATTACCATTTGCTTTTTTTTTTTTTTTTTTGGCAGTTTTTTATTTTCCCTTCCAAGAGTAACATATGCCCCAACTAGTAATCTGGGAATAACAGAAAATAGAAACATCCATTTGCTAGTCACACACTTGTCTTTTATCAGACAATTGTAGCTTGAAGTTGTACCTATTTCTCCTTAAGTCACCAGTTCTCCAATTTCCGTGTGTCTAAGGATCATTTGGGGACTTCGGTAAATGCCAATCCTGGGCCCCAGGGCAGTAATGCTGACCGGGTAGATCTGGGGCAGGATACTGGCATCTCCATTTTTCACAAGCGTTCTCTCTACGTCATACAAATGCAGGTAGGGGCACATGGAGAGTCTCAAATCCTGACTCCCGTGCAGGCCCCTGAGTGCCCACAACTGGATCCTGGGCGGGGAATCAAGAATGTGAATCCCAGCCTTACAGACATCACTTCTTGAATCCCAGGCTCTGAGGCTTTTACTTTTCAGTTCTGACTGGTAAGCATCTGGCAAGCCACCAGCTTGAGCTCTTGCCTCCTTTTTGTTTGACATGTGGCCCCGAGAGACGCCATTCTCTCAGGGATGGTGGGATGGGGAAGGAGAGGGAACATAGGTCTCTGCCACTCAACTGACATCTGCTTGATAAGCTCCAGGGGCCACAAAGAATGTTCCAACATTTCTCTGGTTCCGGAAGAGAAGGAAACAGAAGGGGGTTCATGGGACCAGGGATCAGGCATCTAACAGTTTCAAGGGATTGGACATACATGTAGCTGTGAGTGGGATGCTTCCTTCTGGGCTGTTCAAATAGCCAAATCCCTTTGTCCTTTGCTAGGAAACTCACAGTCACTCTCTCTTTCTCTCTCTCCCACCCCCATTCTAGAAATGATAGCAGATGTAAGGAAGAATGGATTTTTATGCCTTTCAAAAAGGTATACAATTTTGCATTCTGGGGTGTGGAGCCTCTCCTGGGTGATGAGGTGCTGCCCACCACGCTCGGCCAGGCCCGCCCTGTAACACTGCGGAGTGTGGCTGAGAACTGCAGTGAGGCTCATTCAGCATCCACTGATTTCATCTCTGCCGCTTGCCACCTCCCCAGGAGAGCTCCACAAACAACCGCCTCGGTTACATAACCTACAATCATCCTCGAGACGTGCCCCAACCCTGGTCTTTAGAAGCCTGTCCAGATTTTATGCAAAAAGAACAAATATCAGAGCAAGCCCTATGAAGCTGAAAGAAAGAGACCTGTATAAAGTACTTCTGTTGAATTTTTACATTTCTTTCTGTTCTCTCTGAAGTAGCAGTGGCTGGGGCACTACCAGCTTCTCTGGCCGAGGGCAAGTACAACGGTGCTTCTAGTTTCATGTAGTTAGAGGTCTCAGTCTCTCTTAAGAAAGCTTCAACCCAGTTTTCTCATTTTGTAGATGAAGACACTGAGGTTCTGAGAGGAACTCTGTGCTAGCCATTGCTTGTCTGTTCTCAATTCCATGCTTTGCTCCTCTCCTGCTCTGCTCTGCACCTCTGGGGCCTGATTCCCGTAACAACTGCTTTCCAGTTAGGTTTGCCCAGTGGGAGCTCTGGTGGGAGATGGAGGGAAGGAGCAAGGGAGAAGCCAGAGTATTTCTCCGCCTCTTGCTCTTGCTCTTTGGGCAGCATCTCCAGCAGTGGCTGCACCTTTTCCGTGGTTCCTACTCCTCCTGGAAGCCTCTGTGGTCCCAGCTTCTACCACACAGGCCCGTCTGTGCTTCCAATGAGACCATCTTCTCCCTTTATGTGTCTTGCCCAGAAGTCAGTAAACTTATTTTTTAAAGGGCTTTATGAGCCAGCAGACAAAACCGAGGATATTGTGTTGGTAGTTATGTAGTATTTACAATGTAATCACTTGAAGATTCTTAGCTTGTGAACTATAAAACCAGGCAGTGGGCTGGCTGAATTTGGCTCATGGTCGGTACTTGCCAACCGCTGCGCTAGCCATCAGGGTGTGGGCGGCTCCCCACAGGTGCTAACCTCTGGATTGCCTCTTGGTCCCCTTTTCGATCATCAAAGCTCTGTCTACCTAGTTCCTTCCTTGTATTACTTTAAAAAACTGAGCCACCTAACATGAGCTCTCTTTTGAATGGACCCTGACTGATACAGATATGACTTGTTTACATCCCCAAACTCAGACATTGGGCCTCTGCACCTGCCCTCTCCTCTCTGGAATATTCCACCCCGATATCTCCCAGGCACCACTCTCTGGCTCTCCCGCTCTTACTTCTTGCAGGTCTGCGCTGCAATGTCACTTTTCCCAGCAGCTCATCTAAAACGGGCTTCGCCCGCTGGCCCCTTCCTGTCCTCTCGACTTGTCCTTGTCACTCCCTTTGCTCAGGACTTTCTTTCCACTTCTCTTTTGAATGGCTTAGATGCCATCTCCTCAGGAAGCCCTGCTGGAGAGTTTATATAGCCGGGTGTCCTTTAACCCTCAACACCCAGCAACACCCACTTTCCATCTCTGAACTATGTTCACCCTCTTCTTAGAAATGACCACTACCGTGTGTGTGTGTGTGTGTGTGTGTGTGTGTGTGTGTGTGTCTTCACTGTCTTTCTCTCATCCCCATATAATTATAAATCTCACCAGGAAAGGGTCCTGTACACTTTACCAACCAATATAAACCAAGCCTTACATAGTTCAGGGCCTTGTACACTGTAGGTGCTCAATAAATATTTATTGAGAGAATGAATAAATGATCCAACATGGGGTCACTCACTGATGTAGGAAAAATGATTAGAGAATCTCCCCGTTGTATTAGAGGCCATCGGTTGACCACCCGGATCTCTCTTGCACCCACCATTTTTGTATATGATGGTCTTAGGTGAGCATCCAAGATCTCTGCCCGAAGGCTTTCTTGGGCTGCAAGCACATGCTTGGTTGGCCATTGGTCAGAAGCAACTTTTGACCAATGGCCAACAGGAGTAGGTAGATAATCACCACAGCTTCATCGCCTGCCTAATAGAATTACTATAAAGCATGTTACCCCCAGTTTCGAGAAGTCGCGGTTTCCCCAGTTGCCCATGGTGGTACCTTGCCCATCAATCCACTCTTTATTGGCTTTCTTCCTTTCCCTGTCTCACTCCCCACACTTTACTGGTATTTCAAGAAAATTACAAATGTCTGTATCAGGGTGAGCTTCTGGGAGAACCCAAACCAAGACATCCTTCTATCTAATTCTCCACCACTCTTTTCGGGGGAAGTATTGCAACAAAAGAATTCCAAACTAGCAGTTACGTATGTTGGCAGCAAACAGTAGAGTGGAGTGAAAGTAGAATAATTTGCCATTTATTATTTTTTTCATTGGACCCATATCATGCCAGCAGCCATTTTGCCCCATTTTCTGTGATCTCTGCAGACATTCCCTACAAACGATAGCTCCTCTCTTCACTGTAGAAATGGCTGTCCTTGTCTTTGGCCACAGCTGTCGTCTGGTGCCAGCTTCCTTCACTAGATGCTATTAACGATGTCAACAACCAGGATAATACAACTGATGAACACTTGATGTGTGCCAGACTCTGGGTCACACAATTAACATAGATGACTTATTTGAACCATTACAACCATACTCTGAGGAAAGTGATACTATCTTCTTCTTATAATAAGGGAATCTAAAGCCAGGGAGGTTATCATTTGCTCATCTGCTGGATGGCAGAACTGGGATTTGAAGCCAGAGGTTTGGCTAGAGTTCCACCATTAGCCCTTTAGCTGCTCTACCTTCAAATCTCCCCACCTCTGGGCCCCATGGAATCACCGGGTCTCATCACACACAAAATTTACTTTAAAGCACATTGAAATGAGATACTGTGGTAATGAAGTTTCTAAAACTTTAGCCAAAAAGAATGAAATCCTTTGGTTATGAGAAACAATAAAGGAATGCTTAAATGTAATTGCAAATGAAGCATTTTCTGGACACAATATATAAAAAAATTGCAGCCCTTAACATATTTACTTTCCCCGAATTGGCCTTTATGGTAAAATAAAAAAATATTGTTCATTATCACCGCTGTAGGCGTGGATCTTAAGGAAAAAATGCTTCCCCCCAACAGAGCCAGCATTTCTAGATAATGGCCCGAACTCCACAGCTCGCCTGGTGTTAACCTCCACCTGTGCCCACGTTCCAAACAGGCGGAGGGGGATTCTGACTCAGGACAGGTAGCTGGGGTCATAAAAGAAGAACTTTGCACAGTGGTACCCAGATAAGCAGACCCAGCTCATCTTTCCCCTCAACATGGAGGCTCATCCTTCGGATTTTCTGTTTCAAGAATCACAAGACTCACAGTTTCATTCTTCCATCCCACTCATTCCAACAACCAACCAGGATCACGCTGACGGCACCCAGCACCCTCAGTCCTGTCACATTGGGAGGTTTCCATTCTCCCAATAGTTTAATGAGAAAAAAACAAAAACAAAACTAACAATGAGCCTGATAATAATACCTTCAAGGACCCAAATAAGCTTTAAATATAAGAACTAAGAGCAAGTTAATAAATGTAAGACAGTTAAATATGTACACATCTTTCAATGTCTGCATATTGGGACAGAGAGGGTTGGGAAGCTCCCATTCTGGGTGAAATATCACATAATAAAGGGATTATTTATGTTGTCTTCAGAGTAATTTTGCTATTTAAGTAGAATAATGATCTCTTTTAGTTTTCTAATTTTAATTACCCTTTCTTGATTATGAAAGTAATAATAATATACTAAAAGAGACCTTATTGAATGCTATACCTTGGGTTAAGCATTTTGCATATATATTGCTCGTTTACTACAGCACTACTATGAAATAGGTGACATTGTATCTGTTTTACAGATAAGGAACAGAAACGGTAAGCAATTTTCTTAATATCATACAGCTATGCCAGCAAATAGTAGCTCCATGGGGATTTGAACCCAGGCAGTTTGTCTCTATAGTTCAAGTTATACTATGTTGCCTCAGTACATTCACAGTGTGAAAAATCTCAAAAACTTATTGTAGAATATCTGCAAAAACTAGACAAATGTAAAAACAATATTTGATTCACTCATAATCTCACCACCTAGAAATCCAGAAGTCCTCCCCAATAACTTTTTGGTCAAAAAGTTTTTACCAGATTAGTACATTTTAGTAGATGAGAAAACATCTAATGTTACTTGTTCATTTAACCACAAATCAAAAGGAAGGTCAGGTGAGAAATATTTCATTCCCATAATAAAATGATATATTGCTGAATGTAAATTCCTTTTGATATGAGTACATGTAGTGGTGTGAAGGAGTCACATAGTTTGGCATATTTATCGGAAGCAGCACATATTTATAAAAATTACCTAGCATTCACTAAATTGGCATTATCCTACATGTGATCATCTGATAAAAAAGTTAAGTAGCTTCCTTTGATGTCATTTACAAGCTATCACCATCCCCCCAATCTGAAATTTTGCTTTCTACTTTTCAGTTCCCTGTGGCCAACCAAGGTCGGAAAATATTAAATGGGAAATTCCAGGAATAAATAATTCATAGGCTTTAAGCTGCGTGCTGCTCCAGGTAGCGTGGTGCAATCTCATGCCATCGGTCTCCGTCCTGCTCAGGATGTGAATCATCACTTTGTCCAGCGTCTCCACGCTGTAGATGCTCCCAGCTACCTAGCAGCCGACTCGGTTATTAGATTGACTGCAGCAATATGGCAGTGGCTGTACTCAGGCCAGCCTTACTTTACTCAATAAAGCCTCATTCACCTCAGTTCATCTCATCACATGGGCATTGTGTCATCTCACATCCTCACAAGAAGCGGGAGTACAGTGCAACTCATGCAACTTTTATCCCACCACATTGTGATAATCATTCCATTTTATTGTTGTTAATCTCTTACTGTGCCTCAATTAAATCTTCTCATAGGTATTTATGTATAGGAAAAACATAGTATTTATAGGGCCTGGTACTCTCTGAAGTTTCATGCATCTACCGGTGTCTTGGAATGTATCCCCCGAGGATAAGGGAGAACTACTGTAATTGTTTTTGTTCCAATGGCTTGGCATTAGAGTTTATTGTGTTCCTTATGTTTGCAATAAACTGAATAGTTTGAAGCAGCTGAATGCTCTTATTTTATTTCAAGATTATGATCAAATCATTGACAATGGCTTATGAAGTTTGAGGAGAAAATAAACTTTTTTATGATTTACTTCACTACCATCTTGCTAACCCAACTTCTTCTGAAACTAATGACTTCAAAATAATCTGCATAAATTCCAGATGCCGTTGCTTACTATTCAGATCTTCTCCAAGAAGATAATGGCACAACATTTTAAAATGTCCAAATGTATAATTGAAATTGCACCTCTAGTGAAACCTAGCCTCTTTGGACCGATATGTGTATTTCCTAGATGGGCATTAATTGGACAAAACTGCAAGGCACTCTGTGGGCTGAGTAGGTTCCTGAACAGTGGACAGTAAATGTTGTACAGTTGTGGTAAGCACAGTGGCAAAATTTTTCTTGCTTTTTAGAACAGTGGTTTAAATGACTTCTAGGAGACCTAGGGTTCTGAGGAGATTTCATAGGAATAGCACAGCAGGGTAGGGATGGGTGGAGGGTGAGGGAGTGTACTGGGGGAGGGTGCTCTATGTGTGGCAGGAAGAAGGCTGAGAAAGAATAGCTGGATGCTTCAAGCCCCTTTCTTCCCCTGCTCCCACTTTCTCAATAACTCATTTCTGCTCTCTATGTAAAGCAGGGTAATGTTTGGAAGAAAAGTTCTGATACTGGAAAAACCCCCACACAAAAACAATGGTTGATCATCTTTGTTTCAGAACCCAAGTAAAACTCTTTCAAATGAGTGGGCCACTATACTTACAAATAGTAATAAACATTTTCATACAATTTCTTCAGTTGCCTTTAATTGTAATTTGTCCTGGGAAGAAAATGAAGAAGCCCAGTGCTGGAAAGTGTTACCTTGAAGGGTCTTTTCAAATGGAGCACTTAGCCAGGGATGGCATGAAATTAAGTATCACCCTGCCCTCTCTCCACCCCAACCCAGGCACTGGCCTCCTGCCTTGACAGGCCTTTTGATTAGTCTCTTCCAGTTTGAGAGACAGATAGAGGCCTGTGCTCCATGTTTAGTGACCTGCTGCTCTTTATATCTTAAGGGTTTGACTTTCAAGTCATCTGTTCCTTTCACAACTCTTGGTGGGAAATCACTGTAGAAGGCAATGCAGACCTCACAACTTCATGAGGAATGTTACTAAGTATCCCACCCCAGCAGCCCAGCCACTGGCGATTCTTATCTCCTGTGTTAGATTCTGCATGCAGACCAGTGAGCTTGCATTGACTTGGCCATTCTCCACTTAAGTCAAGGAGTTCATGAAGGACTCCAGTGTCAAGCACTCCTATTCCCCCTTCTAGCAGTGCGGGAAGCTCTTCTTACCATATTACCAGGGGTTCTTTGCTTAATATTTGCTTAATTTATTTTAATTTGCTTAATTAATTAATCTGAACTTTGGATTCTCTTATTATGTTAGCAGAGCATCTACTTGAGTAGAGATGTTTTCAGTTTTTATCAGCTTTACTCTTAAAAACTATTAAGTACAAACTGTTTGGTATAAATGCCACTTTCCTGTGGTTTGCTGCCTATGAACTAAGGCACTTTGGTTTGGGATTAGGAGAAGTCCCCGGATTAGTATATGAAGGTGTGTTCATGAGATACAAATCTCCTGGATGCTCCGTTAGAAAGGTTTTCTGTGGTCAGACACATTTGGGAAGCACGGTGCTTCTCTCGGTGACTCAAAATGTGCATTAGAAGGGCGAAGTGCTAAGAAGTCTTCTTAAACTTATTTGACTAAATAATTTTTAAATTCTCCTTCCCTCCCACTTGGTCGCCCTCCTTCTTTTATTCCTTCCTTAGAAACATGAAGTGTCCAGGGCTCCGTGGAGAGACTTGGGAAAGTGCTGCACCTGCCCGAGTAAGAAAAGTGTTGAGGGTCACTCTTTACCCTTCTCTGCAATTGCAGGGCCAGTGCCGTGTCTGGCTCAGTGTGGTTACTCCATGCATGTTTGTTAAGTTGAAGTAAGCAAGAGAGTGCGTTAATAAGATGCAAACAATGTGTTGAGAGTTGTTTTAAAAACATCACGCTACTTATCTGGTGCCAAAAATTTGTGAGTAAATTATTTCAAAATTAAATTTAATTAATCCCCATTGGATCTGGATTGGAATCACAACATGTCTGATTCAAGACAAGCCCTGGCACATATTTTATGAGTAAGGCATTAACTTCAGACTAAATTTATAAAGATACTGAAGAAATTATCTCAAGCTAAGTACAGAAATAGATGCATGAGCTCTGGTCTCAACCCAGGTGGGCTCAAACCCTGACTCTGCCATTTACTGGCCGAGGGAATGTGAGCAAACATATCTGTGCCTCAGTTTCCTCATTTTATTTTATTTTTATTTTTTATTTTAAATATATTTTACTGATTTTTTACAGAGAGGAAGGGAAAGGGATAGAGGGCTAGAAATATCGATGGGAGAGAAACATCGATCAGCTGCCTCCTGCACACCCCCTACTGGGGATGTGCCCGAAACCAAGGTACATGCCCTTGACCGGAATCGAACCTGGGACCTTTCAGTCCGCAGGCCGATGCTACATCCACTGAGCCAAACCAGTTAGGGCATCCTCATTTTAAATGGTGATGGTAATTGTGCTCCTCTCAAAGGTCATTGTGATGACCAAATGAACTTAACAAGTAAACAGCAAGTGAAGTGACTGACACGTGGAAATAATATTAGATATTAATCTTATTAGATACATTATCAGCCAATATTGCATAGTCAATATGAAGTTAGAGATGACATTAATCCTATTTAGAACTTGGGAGGCCTTAAGATTGGGACTATGGATGGGAGAAAGGATTGTATAACTGAGGTCTCCATGTTGATAGTCCCCAATACTGGACTACTTGTAGCAGTTTTTTGGAGGAGAATCAGTTTTGGTTTCAAGGTACAACTCACACATCCTCTCAGGGTAGTAGGGAGGAGTAGTAGGTGGGCATTTTACTTGTTTGGGTACTTTATAGGCTCAGGCAATTCTGTTTACCCAGAATTCCCTGGGAGATTGCATTACTTTTTGAGAAACGATGAAAGGAAGATAGTGCCCTCTCTGCATGGCCAGCGGGCACGAGCCACCATGCCTTACCTGAATGGGTAGGCAAACGCTATGTCAATGCTGAGGTCACTGTCCGTCTTGTTGACACAGTCCACACTCAGCCGCAGGCCTCCAGAATAGCCACCGCATGTTGCAAATGCAAAGATTGCAAAAAGCTGTGAAAAACAAAATAAAAAGCATTAGAGTGATGCTGATCCAATGAGAAATACCAACAGGAGCTTCGTGGTGGATTGAGAGAGGTTATGGTTCTGCTAACGTTTGGTTCAGGCTGGAAGATGAAGACAATGATGGTGGAGAACAGGGAGGCGGCATCTGCAGAAACAGTCTGGCAAGCTGGAGCCACTTCACCTGGAGATAAACTGAACACAAGGACAAACGTGTGTTTGAGTGTGTAAAGGCTGCCAGACCTCAGAAGGTGGAGATATCATTTCACACCAAAGAGTGTGGAAAGCTTTGCACACCACGGGGTTAATGATGGACGCCTCCAGGTGGGAAGAATTTGGGGTGTCCCCTGGCTTTCTTCTTTTTGTTTATCTGTATTTTTCTACAATAAACATGTTTATCTTTTGAAAAAAATAATTATTAAAAAGACATGATCAAAATTTTTTTGTTATGATAGTTTTAATCAAGATAAAGCATGTGAAAACAATGCTTTGCATTATTTTGACAATAACGCATAATCCTATATAATAAAAGCTTAATATACAAATCAACTGAATGGTGGAACCACTGGCGGAACGACTGGTTGCTATGCTGTGCACTTACTACCAGGGGGCAGACGCTCAATGCACGAGCTGCCCCCAGTTCGCAGGCCCAAGGCCTGCCAAGGCAGGTGCCAGCGGGGGGGCCCCTTGATCGCACCACCATTGACCCACAGAGGGAGGTGACCAGCAGCGGCGGAGGGCAGTGTCGGTGAGCGGGCGGTGCCAGGCCAGCTCATGCTGGTGCCAATGGGGGCCCCCCTGATCGCCCCGCCATGCCTAGGGACCCTACCCATGTACAAATTTTGTGCACTGGGCCTCTAGTCCTATATAATAAAAGGCTAATATGTAAATTGACCAAACGGCAGAACGACTGGTCACTATGACATACACTGACCATCAGGGGGCAGATGCTCAATGCAGGAGCTGCCCCCGGTGGTCAGTGCGCTCCCATGGGAGAGCACCGCTCAGCCAGAAGCCCTGAGCCGGGCTCACAGCTGGCAAGCATAGCAGTGGTGGCAGGAGCCTCTCCTGCCTCCACAGCAGCGCTAAGGCTGTCCAGAGCGGGCCTAAGCCATCAGTTGGACATCCCCCGAGGACTCATGGACTGAGAGAGGGTACAGGCCTGGCTGAGGGACCCCCTGAGTGCACGAATCTCATGCACTGGGCCTCTAGTTTATAATAAGAATGGATCTTTTCCAGTTGTCCAGAAAACAAACTCAGTGTATGCATTTAAGAGCAATTACCATAATATACTTATAACTGCAGCTTACTTATGACTTACATCATCAGTTTGTTTTAATCCTTAAAAGCACCAACACCAGAAACAACTTGATCTGTATTTACTGTTGACATGTTTTTGTTTACTGATTTTAAATAGAAAAATATTTTTTAATCCCTCTTTCTCTTCACATCTTTAATATAAAGCCTTTTAGAGATGTGTTATTGGTTTGTTTGTTTTTCATTATACCCTTCCATTCAGACATTTCATATCACTGCTAGAAAGTATGAAGAAAAAGAAAGGCTAGTAAAAGTATTAAGTGAAAAATATTGAGTTTGTAGACTGTTCAGATGCTCAGGATGATGTTTATATATAGATTTAAATATAGATTTTGCAACAATACCACTAAAAGCTTTGAGAGCCAAGAAAGTAAGACTTGCAGCCTCCCTGGGTGTTTCCTCTAACAAATGCATTAGTTCTTCCATTACATCTGCCCACTCCATTTCAGTTTGCACTTCACTCCTGCATGTGCCTCAGGTGTAAGTGAGATGCCCGTCTACACGTGTGGTGAGGACACACTCACAGAGCTGGGGCTGGGGTGATGAGCACCGATAATGCACTTGGACCATGTGGGCTATTGCAGAACCCTTTGAGAAGTGCACAAATATTGTGGGGGCTTCCAAGTCATTATGATTTGTACTGAGACAAAAAAAAAATTTTTTTTGCCTCAACTTGATAGTTTGACAAAGCTTTCAGTTCCCAATATACACTGAGTGGCCAGATTATTATGATCTCTGAACGCATAATAATCTGGCCACTCAGTGTATATCCTATATAATAAAAGGCTAATATGCAAATTGTCCCCTCGACCAGGAGTTCGACCAGCAGGCAGGCCAGCCAACTGCCCATATCCCCTCTCCCTGGCCAGGCTGGCTGGACCCCACCCATGCACGAATTCATGCACCGGGCCTATATATATGTGTGTGTGTGTGTATATACACACACACACACACACACACACACACACACACACACATACATACACACACTAAGTGGCCAGATTATTATGCGTTCAGAGATGATAATAACCTGGCCACTCAGTGTATAAATCATAAGTCAATCCTTTAGTTGGGTTCAACATTAGCTGTAAAAAGAATAGGAATTTTGAATTAATAAATATTTGAATTTGTCTCATGATCAGAGAATTTTAGAGCTAAAAAGTTGGGGATGAGTAGGTGAGTATTTGAGAAGTGCCATTTCAGAGCACCAGGTCTCTGTGTGTGTGAGCCTCATCCCTAGCCAATCTATACAACCACCAGCCACAGTGAAGCAAGACCCAGGTGCTCCAAGAAAAACTGATCAGCCCTGACTGGTTTGGCTCAGTGGATGGAGCGTTGGCATGTACCTTGGTTGCGGGCACATCCCCAGTGGGGGTGTGTGCAGGAGGAAGCTGATAGATGTTTCTCTCTCGTTGATGTTTCTAGCTCTCTATCCCTCTCCCTTCCTCTCTGTAAAAAATTAATAAAATATATTTTAAAAAGTAAAAAAAGAAAGAAAAACTGATCATTTTTGCTTTTACTGCTTTTCTTCCTAGTTTGACTCACCGGTGGACTTGGGAGTTATTCAGAAGCTACTGCAACCCACTCCGCACTCTGGGGATGATGCCCGTGAATGTCAGGGCCACAGGGACCCTGATCTCTTGTCACTGTGGCATGCATGTGCTTACTTCTCATGACCAAGTGCTCCTCTGGCAGCTCTTTGTACTGGTAGGAATAAAGGGGAAGGGAGTTTAATTGTTCAGTGCTTAAGCCTAGACTTCACCAGATAATACTGGGTGTCTCATCCCTTGGTGCTGTGTCAGGATGGCACCTCTGCATGTCTTCCAGAGGTGGGAATGGAGTGGGGGAACCCAAGCCCTGCGGTGTGGCTGTGGAGAAAGTACTCCCTGTCCAAGCTTCTTCACCTCAAAACAGGGAAACCCTCTGTCTCCCTGAATCAAGGAGAGAATGAAATGAGGTGGAGTAGGTACTCATGGGCAGCCCCCTCTCAATTCATGCAGAGATTCATGTGGTATTTACACACGTGTAAGGGTTGTGTGTGTGATTAGTATTATATTCCTCTATTAAAGATGTGGCCCAATAAATAGTATAATGTCTTTCAACAGTTTCATGTTTTAAAAATTCCTTGAAATACTGAAGTGTAGTGAGTTAGAGTAGAGGGTAGAAAGACAAATCCTGGTAAATTCAGCACTTAATGGCTACCAAAAAATTGCCCTTACCATTCTGCCTTATTTTAAAGTGCTTTATATATAGTAAGATATTATTAATACCACCATCTAATGAACTTAAGATGGAATGATAATTATGTATTCAATTAGTTCAAAATGTTAAATGCATAGAAGGCAGGCATCAGACTGTTGAAACCACACACATCACTGTGGTTTTATTTTTAACTTCTATTGAGTTCTGAGAACAAGACGTCGTACGGGAGTTAAATATGATGCCCGTGGGATTTCTGGTTAACTTTCTCCTTTCCCCACAGTCCTCACTGATTAAAGAGAAACCATACTGTGTGACCAATACCAAATTCAATAATATCATGAGGTGAGGATTAAACAGATAATATCTGTACAACACGGCAGAGTCAGGTCCTGCTGAGTGAGGAACATATTACAAGGATGGTTGATTCCATACTTGGGAATGTGAAATCAACTCCTTCAGAGTATATCAGCCAAGCCTGGTCTGGTAACTAGAATACATTAAGACAGAGTGGGGAGAGGGAACTGCAAATTCTTTGAGGGTCAACATTCTCTTGGTGTTGAATGGAAACCTAGAGTGGAATGGACCTTTGGAAATCCTCCCACCAATTTCCCTGCCCAGCCACCCATCCCAGGTGGTGCCACGAGAAGTCCTGGCATCAGGCAGACCAGAGCTCGGGTCCAATTCCTGGCTGTCTACACTGAGTGAGTTCACTTCTCCACCCTCACCTCTCACATCTGCCAAGTCAGGTCCCAGGTCACACTCACTGCTTCATTCAGCACCTGGGTTTTGGTTTGTTTGCTTGTTTTATTTTTAGAGAGGAAGGAAGGGAGAGGAGAGAGAGGGAAACATCAATGTGAGAGAAACACTGATCCATTGCCTCCAGCATGCACCCTTCAGTAGGGCCATTC
The DNA here is from genome assembly GCF_951640355.1 of Cnephaeus nilssonii. Lineage (NCBI taxonomy): Eukaryota > Metazoa > Chordata > Mammalia > Chiroptera > Vespertilionidae > Cnephaeus > Cnephaeus nilssonii. Next base: position 50,266,159 of record NC_137088.1, on the reverse strand, counting down.
AGTAGATGTCTAATGGTGGACATACTAGGTGCCAGCTGATCGGGAACAGAAGCATACAAAGGTAGAGAAAAGACAAAGAAGGTCCCTGCCCACTATGGAGCCTAATGCTGGATGCAGGAGACAGAACCAAAAAGAGCATACAAATGAAGTAATTACAAACTGTTACACATTTTGAGGGGAAGCTCATCTAACAGGGAGTTACACCTGCAGATGTCGCATTTAAATTAGAACTTGAGGCTGAAGGAGAGGGAGCTTTGGGGAAAGGGGCTGGGGTGGAGGAAAGTGCTCTGGGCAGAGGGAACAGCGTGAGTGAAACCTGGGGAGGAAAGCCCTAGAGGTTGAGAATAATAGTATTCATGTCACGTGCCTGTATATCCGTCAGCTGGGAGAACACATGTAAAGCAGCAGGCTAGTGGTCTTCCATATATGTTAAAACTCCTACACTGTTGAAGAAGCTGAGAACTAGAGAGGAACGTTCATTTGTCCTGACTCAACTAGAGCACAGTTGGAACTAGAATGCTCTCCAGATTCCCTGTGTTAGCATTCTTCTAATCTGCTCTAAAACAACAGAAAGAATACTTGTTGGCCATGTGGGCAGAAGGCAGGTCAAATGGTGCAGCCTTCTCTGTCCAGAAGCACACCATGTGGCCTGAGGCTCTCCACACTTCTGCGTGTCTCCCAAGCACATCCCTGGGAGCTCACCAGCCACGCAGAGTGGCTGCTTTGCCTTCTTTCTCTTTTTCCTTTCCTTCCTTCCCTCCTTCCCTCCCTCCCTCCCTCCCTCCCTCCTTCTTTCCTTCCTTCTTTCCTTCCTTCCTTCCTTCCTTCCTTCCTTCCTTCCTTCCTTCCTTCCTTCCTTCCTTCCTTCCTTCCTTCCTTCCTTCTCTCCTCTTTTCACCCTTGACAGGTCGAGGATTTTAGAAGGAAAACCTTGGAAGTTGTTACAAAGGCAACCTTCCTTAGCTTGACAATTCTCCTGAGAGATTGTTACTATTGGCAAGGTTTGCGTGTCCTCCAGGTGTTTGGTTCTGCAAGAGGAATGCTTTTCCTGACAGACAGTATCCCTCTCTGGAAGATGGAGAGGTGGGAACACTGTTGTGCAGCCAGGATGCAGTGAGAAATGGGTGTGGGTCCTGGGAGGCCAGGCGGACAGGCACCTGAGGGGACCGAGTGTGTGAGTGGAGAGGATTCCGTTTGAGGCTGACTCTCTAAACACCCCAAAGAGACCTGTGAAGACATGGTGTTTGTGTGCGCAGGCGTCATTTTCTCTAAATTCCAGGCTCCCTGTGCTTGTCCTCAGCCAATCCTGCCTTCTTTCTGGCAACGCAGTGTCCTCGCCCAACTTGCTAGATTTTGAAGGCACAACCTAGGGGCAAAAGTGTGTTTGCCCTATCTGGTGAGATTGAAAATCTCTGCATTCCCATCTTTCCTAAAACTCCCAATTCCCCTCAGACAAAGCAGAGTCCTCACCTCTAGCACATTCCAAGGTATCAATACTGTAACCACTGGCCCAATCACTCACTTCCCTCAGTTCAGGAGACCAAAATAAATCGCCCGCAATAAACTCTCATTTTACTACTGTCTTGAATGATGTATGGCTCCGTTCCTAACAACAAACTATTACTCTCTAAATGGACAGAATTGACTCTCCTTGCTTGTAGCCTGATTAGAAATACACTCAGGTGGATAAGAACAGAAGAATTTCCTTGCATTTTCTGGCTTAATAAGTATCCACAAGTCAAAATTGCCCACAGCAGGAATATCTTTGCACAGTTAATGAAACTAAAGATTTTCCCCTGGAAAGAGAGCAAGCAGCTCCCTCCTTGGAACTGATTGACCCACATAAGGAAAATCAATGGGCTTTCTGCTATTACTACTTCTGGTTAATTTGCAAGGCATAGTTGAAAGCAACAGGTTGGAGGAGGACAGGCAATCAAGCTGATTAATGGCTCTCCTAGGAATCTGTGGTCTGCAGTGATGTCAAGGAGGGGACATCTTCCAAGGCCTGATACATCACCTCAGGCATGAGAGATGTCTTGGAAGAAGTAAGTGGGAGTAAGGAGACTGGTTATAAAAGGTGTTGGGAGATTGGGATAAGTACTGGTAGTAATATTATCACCAAGCAGTGTGTGCTAAGAATCAGATATCCAGAGAGCAAAGCTTTTATTTATAGCATTTACCAATTGCCATGGTGTAAATATACCCACCATGGCCAATTCCCAACATAATACTTCTGAACCTTGATTGGGAAGAGAGCTGCACAATCCACTGGGTTCCAACACACTACTGCCACCAGGGGACTTTCCCTGACTCTCCTCTGTGGACAAGAACCCTGGGCTGTTTCATTGAGTCACTCCTATTATGTCATACTAGAGGCCCAGTGTATGAAATTCATGCACGGGGGAGGGGGGGGTCCCCTCAGCCCAGCCTGCACCCTTTCCAATCTGGGACCCCTTGGGGGATGTCTGACTGCTGGTTTAGGCCCAATCCTAAACCAGCAGTTGGACATCCCTCTCACAATCCTGGACCGCTGGCTCCTAATTGCTCACCTGCCTGCCTGCCTAGTCGCCCCTAACTGCCTCCTACCCCCTGCTGCCCTGATCACCTCTCACTGCCTCTGTGTGCCAGCCTGATTGCCCCTAACTGCCTCCCCTGCTGGCCTAGTCACCCCTAACTGCCCCCTGCTGCTGGCCTGGTTGCCCACGCTTCCTGCTTGTTCGGTCGTTTGGTCGTCCCTCACAAACCCCCTGCCGGCCTGGTCATAGGCAGCCATCTTGTGAGGATGTGAGGGTCAATTTGCATATTACCTCTTTATTATATAGGATACTCACCTTGGGCTGATTTCATTGAGGTACAATTATTCATTCTTTGACCCCTTTGCCCACTCAATCCCTCATTCACTTCTTTATTGCAGCAGAGGTTGTTAATGTTTCACCTAAACCCCCTTGCCCACCCTAGAGGCCACCTGCAGCCTTAGGGGGACAGTCCTTGTACACACCAAAGAGTTTCCCTTCAAACACCCGAGTCTCTCTACTGAGGGCTTTCTCAGGGAGCAGGAATGTGCTCAGCCTGTGACTGAGGCATCAGGGAAGTTCCTGGGAGTTAAGTCCATGGCAGCTTCCAACTAATGTGTCATGAAAATTGGTGGATAAAACTCCAGCGCCGTTGCACCTCTATGGGGAAATTTTCAGGCGTGTTCAATAGTTTCTCATAGGATTCCCCTGAGGTTGAGCAACAGTTGCCTGCAGCAACATCTGCTCATTTACATGCCCTTGTTTGGCTTCCCTTCTTTCTCTGTCCCATTTCTCCACTCAGGGTCACGCTTCCTGTCATCGCCTCTCCAATATAGCTCTTGAGCCAAAGTTCTCATCTCAGGATCTGCTTTTGGAAAATCCATCTGAGATAGTTATTGAACATTGACTGACTACCTGTTACTTTGCAGTCATTGCAATGGGCTTTAAGGTATATTTATAAAGGGAGCAGTATCTATCTCCTTATCTCACCTCTCTCAGCATCTAACTTAACTAGTAGCACTCTCTCAGCTCTTTCTAAATAAGCTGCTCTCCTTGTAAATAGGAAGTCTTCTTTGACTATACTGTCTGGAGTGGACCCTCTGACTCCAGCCCACCCTTACTCTAGTCCCATTATTTCCTGTTGTTTTTTTTTTTACATGAGCAGACTTCCTAATATCTCTGTTTGTTTGGCATTATTTCTTCTCCTGTTTGTTTTGCTTGACCACTTCCCTGAAGAAAGGCAATACACTTGTCTTTATTTCTTGCTGACTCTGTTGGTATGAAGTAGGTGTTCCCTAAATACTTGTTGACTAAATAAGTAAATACATCCTCCCCACACCTCCAAGGAACTTGCTGTCTTATTTGGGGATACAGACAAGGGAATGAATAGACAGTAATTGGAGCATGTTAGAGGAAAACATGGTAGATATTTGCAGAGGATTAGAGGATACATGAAGAATAGCTGTCTGGAGAAATGGATAGCTAAGCAGAAACCAGGAAAGCATGTAGGTTCTATCCAGGTAAGAGGGAGAAGAAGAGTATTCTAGGCAGAGAGAGTAGCAAGTCAGGTATGATCTAAACTATGGCCCCTTTGCCATATCCAGCCACATCCAATCATCTATGGCTGCTTTCATGCTACACAAAGCCAAGCATATTTACTGTCTGCCCCTTACAGAAAGTTTGTCAATGTGAAGAAACCTGGGTCTCATGGAGGCACTGAATTTTCAGCAGGGGAGGGGCAAGACCAAATACTAGTATGCATTTCAGAAAGGCCACACTAGTTGCAGTGGAGAATGGACTGAGAGGAGGGGTGCGAGATACTAGAAGAGCAAGTGTCTGACTTCCCCAGATGGTCTGCAAACCTTTTGCCAACACAACCACATCTCAGGCATCTTTGTGTTCTCAAAACATCATAGGTGATTCATAAATTTTAATAAAGTAAATGAATATAGGGTGGGGCAAAATTAGTTTACAGTTGACCCCATAGAAAATAAAACAATAATTAAGAAATGATAATACAAGGATAAACTCTATGTTTAGCATACTCACAATTGTAAACCTATTTTTTGCCACACCTGCATATGCATGAAGATGAGATGAAGTGCTTGGAAAAGTATATTCTGGCACTGGAGAACAAAATAAAAAACATTGTGTGATAGTGATGACGATGATGATGATGAAGATGATGATAGTAATAATAAACAACCACATTTGGTTTTCTGTACCAGTCTCTTCAGTAAGTACATTATTTACATGAACTCAATCTTCTCAACACTCCCTTAAAACATAAACACATCCCCTTGTTTTACAGTTGAGGAAACTGAATTCAAACAGCATGCCAAGGTCACAGGGTTTATTGGTACATAAAGTAGTCATGGTTTGAACATGGATCTGCCTTTCTCTAAAGTTTATCTTCCTTATTCCCACCTCTCCCAGGGCTGTGAAGGGGTCCCTCTTGGCTGCAGCATGTTATGGAAAGACTAATACAGAAACACCAATCATGGGCTTGTTAAGGTTTCTCTGTCACATCAATGCTCCAAAAGCCAGGTGAGCACTAAATGAAGCATCTGTAAGACAAAGCCATGATCATAACTGGATGTCAGTGGCAGCTTTTGTATTTTGAATCAGCAACACTAGCCTTTATCCTGCAGCCTCACAGGCCTTCAGAGGGGGGAGTTAGGGTCTGACATGATAGGAACATTGAAAGAACCTGATGGTTATGCCAATTACACGTGACAAGTTCCTCCTGTCAGCCACTCACAGTGGGAGTGGGGTGGCTTTCTCATTTTCAGACATCTCAAACATTCAACAGTTTATAGGCTAATGAGACCCAGTTTCCGTCCTTTACCTCCTGTGATGAGCCCCCCTGTCCCTTCTCCTTGCTTGGGGCTGATGAACCATTTGTCCTCAGCACCCTTGAAGGCCATTTCTGGAAGCACAGTTGTTTATAGACGCTGATTACCTCAATTATCCTCGGAAAAGTGAGGAATACCTCCTGTCAGGATATTTTCTGGTGCAGAAAGAGTTTTTTATTAACTGTGGCTTCCCTCATACCCCACTTACTCCCTAGAAGGCCCCCAGCCGACTGACAAACACCCCTAAAACTTAATGTTCCATTTCTACTCATCTTTGTCCAATTCTTCTCTCCCTTAGTGTTTCTGCTCCTGCTGATAATTGTATTTTTCCAAGGAAATTGACCAAGCACCTTCTTGGCCATCAGTTTATGGTTATTGCAACACTGACCCAGAAGGCTTTGTGAACAATCCTATAAAACCTGGGGTGGGACCTTCATGTGAAGATTTAAAACTGCAAGTTGTCCCTGGAAGGCAATAGAATTGTATCTGATTGGGAACCACTGAAAACCATTGTCCAAAGCTCTCCCCATAGAGCCGTGTGTTTTTTCCTGTCATTGTATATACCTATCTGTGTTCTTAACTAGCGCCAGTGCCCTCCACACTGCATTCCATCTCCTGCTGCCTGTTAAAACTGGGATACTGTGCTCTTCTGTCTGCCTTATGATTTGTGTGAAATCTTCCCAGACAAAAAGCAGCCTTACAGAATTGGTACTTCACCCCATCACCTGAGGAATTCTAACCAAGCACAGCAGAAAAAGAATTCCAATTACTTACATAACAAAAGTTCCATTTTCATTTTCTTAAACCTGCAGCTTGGAGACAGAGCGTTTGACCCACAGTGGGTTGAATAAGGGGTTTGTGCTTCATACACACCGAGAAATCCAGAACCAAGAGGCTGCTGTATTGATGATGACTAGGCCACCATCTCTTTGGTCATTATGGTTTTTGCCTCATAGTCACCAAAGGGCTGGGGCTGCTGTGTCCATGGACATCCTTAGCTGCATGGGAGGCTGGGAAGTAAACATTCGGCTTTCCTGGGCTCTATAGGGGAGGTAGACAAGAGCACAAGGCCCAGGGATGATTGTTGAGTCACTCAGTCCCCAGAGTTTGCCACAGACACTTGTGGGAGAAAGGGGCAGATGTGAAATAAGCATCCATGACATGTTATAAAGTCAAGACAGGGTCATCAAGCCCATTCAATATATGGCCATTTCATTTTCCCTGGAGTGTAGTATCTAGAAACTCCTGTGCCTTAACACTTGTCCATAAATTGAAATGTAAATTTCTGCTCAAATTTTATTTTCCAGCATAAGCCTAACACAAATATTTAAAGTAAAATGCATGGTTGAAATAATAAAAATAGCCTGACTGGTGTGGCTCTGTGGTTGAGCATCAACCTATGAACCAGGAGGTCAAGGTTCGATTCCAGGTCAGGGCACATGATCCGGCTGTGGGCTTGATCCCCAGTACGGATGCAGGAGGCAGCCGATCAATGATTTTCTCTCATCATTGATGTTTCTATCTCTCTCTTCCTCTCCCTTCCTCTCTGGAATCAATAAAAAAATATAAAAAAAAGAAATAGTAAAAATAAATTTATAACAATCTTCATATCTATAGAAAATATAGAGTAATCAAATGAATTCTGAGGCAACCAATGGAATATTATGCAACAGTTAAAGAATAAATAGCAATCTAGAAAGTTGTAATCTTTTACAAAGCAAAAAAAAAAAAAAAAAAGCAAATTGCCAAGTATCACATACATGCATTGCATTTCTGTAAAAGGGATATTTATACATATACATAAACACATTTTTTATAGACTTGAAAAGGTCTACAGAGGTAGCATTGAAGAATTATCAGTTATTATGATCAAAGAAAAAAATTTCCAGGTAGAATTTCAGTTTATAATTATTTTCTATATTATTTCAATTCCTTCCAGTAAGCATGAATAACTCAAAAGAGGTTTTCTTAAAATTGCCAATTTAGACAACCTCTGAGTGACTTGAGCAAAATAAATTCAGGCCTGCCAATAGATGGTGTGCTGTTTTTAACTTTCTTTTGGATAAAATACGTAAAATCAAAGAAACCCCACTCACTTCCAGGATTATCTTCAATAGTATCTTTGAATTATTTATATTTGCAGAGAATGTAAACAGAGTAATATTTTTGCCCTGCTTATTTATTAAAGTATTTTGGCAAAGTCACTCTTTAGAATCAAGGTAAAAATATTTCACAATATGCCATGGCACATATGTCAATCATAAGTTGAGTAAAAAGTATGACTAATTTTTCATCAGATTCAATGACAGTAACTTTTTAAAGGAATCAGCTCCAACTCTCAATTCTTCCTAACTGTCATAATGCAATAATGAGAAAAACTAAAAATTCAATAGGGCTGACACCTGATTAGAGAGTCTTGTGAATTAATTTCTTGCTTATCATACTGTTTTTGAACTTGCCATTTTTCAAAGGTAAACTTATGATATGGACTTTCTGAATTTTCTTACCTACCATAACCATCTCTTAGAGCACTAAGAAAATCACTGGTGATAGATATCTTACTAACATACTTCTGTTTGAAAGAAAAATTAGAGCAAGACACGCTCATGTACCAAAGCCATGCTCTACACCTCAGTAATACACATTGAGTAAGCTGGCATGAATTATTTCTTTCCAGAAGCAATGTTTTCATGATAATATAGATGATTAGATTTTTTACCTGAAGCTAAGTTACAACTCTAAACCCCATTAAAAAATATATATGTGTATATATATATAGATATATAGATATATAGATATAGATATAGATATAGATATAGATATAGATATAGATATAGATATATAGTTTGCAGATGAAAGAGAATCATTGATTGGCTGCCTCCTGCAGGCCCCCTACTGGGGATTGAGTCTGCAACCCGGGCATGTGCCCTGACCATGACCTCTTGGTTCATGGTTTGACACTCAAGCACTGAGCCACACTGGCCAAGCTAAACCCCCCCTTTTAAAAAAAGAGTAGGCCTCAGAATACCACATCCAATGTTCTTTGAATAGATAAAAAAGTCAAATTGGGATTGTATTATGATGGAATTTCAATATATTTGGTATGTTTCTTTTAAGATTTAAATATTTCATGAACTAGAGTTGTAGTTATATCCATAAAGCAAATTAGAATAACATAAGATTCCTTTGGAAAAAATACTGATTAACAACAAATTGACCACATTAAATTAATGTCTTTTTACTAGATGGCCAGGGTCACTAAACAGAGAAGCTTATTTCATTCTCCATTCTTTTTTTCTAAGATTTGTTTTGCTTAAAATTTAGCATCGCCTTGATGAAAGACAGCTCTAGATCCTATGAAAAGAACAGTAGGAATTAGTCATAACTATTTATTGTCAGAAGAATTTTGAAATATGCAATAGCTATGTATAGGGAATTGAAGGCCTTTTGAACACTGCACTGGCAAGCTGAAGATCTGCACTGCTCATACTCCAAGACGTTCATGAAGTTGTTTTGATCATTCTGATTTTTGACCTGGAAATCAATGCCTGAATCTCTCAAACATGAAGATTGGTCATCTATTCACCTCTGTAATGACAGGGAACTTACTACCATCTATTATTTGATTATGTAGTAAAGAAAGAAGCAAACCTCAAACAGGCAGTTACAGGTAACATATCATTCATATTGAAAAATACTCAAAGTACTAGAGGAAGTTCTACAGGAACATTTTCAGTATATGCTAAAGTACAATTCTAATCATAATAATAACAAACAATTGCTGCTACTTAGTGAGATTTACTTGTGTCCCACAATGCAGTAGCTGTTTTACAGATATTATCCCTTTGAAATCTCATTGCTCTTTGAGGTTGGGACCATAACCATCACCATTTCAGAGCCATAGAAAACTATGGCTTAGAGGGGTTGAATGATTTGTCCAAGGCAACACAGACAAAGAATGATAGCTTAAATTCATGACTATACTAAACATACTATATAATAAAGAGGTAATATGCAAATTGATCCTCACACCCTCACACAAGATGGCCGCCCCATGTGGTCAAAGATGGCCTCCCCATGTGGTCAAAGATGGCTGCTACAAAATGGCCAGCAGGGGAGGGTAGTTGTGGGTGATCAGGCCAGCAGGGGAGGGCAGTTAGGGGTGACCAGGCCAGCAGGGGAGGGCAGTTGGGGGTGACCTGGCCGGCAGGGGAGGGAAGTTGGGGGCGACTGGGCCAGCAGGGGAGGGCAGTTGGGGGTGACCAGGTCAGCAGGGGAGGGCAGTTGGGGGCAACTGGGCCAGCAGGGGAGGCAGTTAGGGGCAACTGGGCTGGCAGGGAAGGACAGTTGGGGGTGACGGAGCCGACAGGGGAGGGCAGTTGGGGTCAACCGGGCCAGCAGGGGAGGGCAATTGGGGGTGATTGGGCCAGCAGGGGAGGGTAGTTGGGGGTGATTGTGCTGGCAGGGGAGCAATTAGGCATCCATCAGGCTGGCAGGGGAGTGGTCAGGGGGTGATCATGCAGGCAGGCAGGTGAGCGGTTGGGAGCCAGCAGTCCCGGATTGTGAGAGGGATCCTAGATTGGAGAGGGTGCAGGCTGGGCTGAGGGACATCCCCCCCACAAGTGCACGAATTTTGTGCACCGGGCCTCTAGAAAATCATAAAAGATCTATTGGTAACTGTTAGAGAATATGAGTGAACAAACCCATTATTTTAACAATTATAAAATAAAAAGGAAGAATCAGTCATTTGCCTTGCCTTTTCTTTACAAGTGCTACCAGTAAGTGACCACACAGTGGAGAGAAAGTGCTCCTTTGTTGAACTTCTCAATAATAAAAAAGAAATGATAGAATTGAAACCTGTTATGGACTGAATACCTGCTCCTCCAATTCATTTGTTAAGGCCCTAACCCCCAGTGGGGCTATATTTGGAGATGTTGCCTCTATAAGGAAGTAATTAAAGTTAAGCAAAGTCATAAAGGTAGGTCCCCAATCCCATAAGACTAGTGTCCTCATAAGAAGAAAGAGCAGAGTGCTCCTCCCTTCCCCCCTCCATGTGCACCCCCTAAGGAAAAGCCGTGTGAACACACAGCAAGGTGGTGGTCTCCTACAAGCCAAGAGGAGAGGCCTCAGAAAGGAACTGTTGACATCCTGAACTTGAACTTCTCAGCCTTCAGACTGTGAGAAATAAATTTCCGTTGTGTAAGCCACTCAGTCTATTGTACTTTGTTATGGAAGCCCAAACTGACTAAGACACAACCTTAATTTAAAGGCTGATGGCTGATCCACAAAAAGAGAGACAACCAGATATTATGTGCTTCTAAGGGGAGAAGACCTCACAAAATTTTAAGTATTCTTGGCCAATAGAAAAAAAATAATTTTTAAAAAATTGATCAAGCCTCTATGTCCAACTGCAGATTTACAAAATATACAAAAGAGAGAGGATGATGTGAAATGATGGCACAGGGAAGAAATCAGCAAAATTCAAACCATGAGAAACTCTCCAGAGAAAACCTTTTTTTATTCAAGAGCAACAACAAAAACATCACAAATATACAGGAGAGAGAAAGAGAGAGAGAAGAAAATAAGGGGATATTGAAAGATAAGCGCTTACAGATTAAAAGGTTTTTAAAGATGTATCGATTGAATGATAAACTTTTTAAAAAATCCAGATTCAAGAAAACTAAAAAATATCATGAGATTGAATGAAACATTTGAAAATTTGTAGATATTTGATGGCACTAAATTATTGCTAATTTCTGAATGTGTGATATAATATTGTAGTGTTTTTTCTTTCAATACCTTTCAGAGATACATACGAATTTATGGGAGAAATATATAGTATGATGCTAGGGGAGAGGTTAACATGGGATAACAGGAGCAGCATTGGTTAGGAGTCGATTATCGTTGGAGCCAGGCAATAAGGAAACAGAGGCTCATTATATTATTCAGTGTTTCTTTCTAAATGTTTGAAATTTTCTATTACTAAAGTTTTTTAAAATTGAGATCATATTATAAACCAATGTAGATATGAGTGTATATGTATAAACAAAATTAAATATTTTTTTTCATTTAATAAATATGTAAACAATTTCCATGTTTTTAAAATAGATATTAAAAAGATGTCTTAATCAAAATTCCTGAGAGGAACATTCTTTTTTCTTTTTAAATTCTCACTCAAGGATATGTTCTTACTGATATTTTTCTTTATCTTTCTTTCTTTCTTTTTTTTTCTTTAGAGAGAGGAAGGAAGAGAGAGAGAGAGAGATGAGAAAGAAACATTGATCAGTTGCCTCCCAAACTCATCTCTTCTGGGGATCAGACGTGCAACCTAGGTGTGTGCCCTGACAGGGAATCAAACCTGCAACCTTTTATGGTGTACAGGATGATGCTCACACCAACTGAGCCACCTGGCCAGGGCCTGAGAGGAACACCTTTTAAAGTGAGAAAGTCTCATTCTGTTCTATTAATATTGCAGGACTAAGAAGAAAATATATTCTCTCTTCTTTAACAAAAAATTTCTTTCTTAATAATCTATTGATTGTTCGAAGGATCCATTTAGTTCTGCTTCATTACGAGAGAGAAGCCTTTTCTCGTTATGTTGTAATGAGATGAAAAATCACTATAGCCTAAAGGACTATACATTCAATGTAGAAGGACATTATTTCCTAGACAATAAGACAAAAATCCCCACCATCATTCGATAATGTCTTCCTATTGATTCACTTCAAGGAGTGATCAAATGTGTCAAATTACTTAATATTTAATATATTGGTTTTCATTTCTGAGTATAATGCTGTCAAGTGCAGTGCAGATACACTATACTGATAAACACAGACATAAAAATGACGCCATCAACTCTATCACCACAGAAGAGACCAAAAATAGGGAGCCATCTAGTGATTTGAAACTAAAAGCAGAATGACCTTTTAGCTTCTGGCTCTCAAATTAAACCTACCCCTGTCTTTAAACATCTAGTTGATGTGTTAAAATACTATCAGAGTCACCTTATTTGTTCGCGGGAATCAGAGACAATCATTCAAGAAATAGTGACATCCCTTCCCTCTCTAGTCTCATCTTGTATGGTCTCCAGTGAATAACAAACTATTTACAACCCTCCCCTCCCCCAAACAATCTTGGCCATTCTTTGCCTATAAGCCCTCACACATGCGTCTGCCTTCTGCTGGAGTGCCTTCTCCGTCTCTGTGTTTTAAGACTCAGTGCTATTGCCACTTTCTCTATGAGATTATTCTTATATCATTCCTTTATAATTTTGTGGCAGGCAGAATAATGACCTGCCCAAAGATGCCCATGAACTAATCTCCTTCCATGTAAATACCTTGTAAAATAAACACTTGATTTTACAGAGCTTGATTTAACAGACAAAATTTCCAGTCTGTATGTTATATGTTAAAATTAACACCCTGTTAATTAAAAAATGCTTTTAACTAAGATTTGCTTATAACTAAATTAACAGGTTGTTTTTTGTTATGAATTCACTAGAATTTTTTGGTGTTTTTTTTTCCCAGTTAATCCTTATCTGAGGATATTTTCCCATTGATTTTTAGAGACAGTGGAAAAGAGGGGGAAAGATAGACAGTGAGACATCAATGTGAGAGAGACACATCGATTGGTTGCAGGCTTACTCCCTGGCCTTAGCTACGTGTCCTTGACCGGAATTGAACTCAGAACCCTTCAGTCCACAGGCTGACGCTCTATCCACTGAGGCAAACTGGCTAGGGTTCACTGTAATTTTTAACAAGTTTTAGTGAATAGGCCACATGTTGGAAAAACATTGTAGTAATTTCACGACATAAACAAATATTACATATCTACAAATATAATCTACATATTTAAATCCAAGAGTCACCACTGGTAAACAATGTTCAGTGAATGACTAGCATATATCACATCGATTCGCTCGCAGTACTTGGTTCTGTTGTTGTGTGGCATGACTTTCTGCAGCAGTTCTAAGGCCTTCTCACCCATGTTCCCACATGCACTAAGTCACGCCCAAACGTGTGCATTTGTTTATTTGCAGTGACTGGTGAATGCATGCATTTACTAGACCTAGTCAGTATGAATTTAAAATTACAGTAATACATATAGAAAACCTTTCTGTGAAATTAGACTTTCTATACATACTTAATTTTAATTATACAAACAAGTCCACATAAGTTAAAACAGGTGAACTAATTTGTCAAATTTTTAACATATGCATTCAGAAAACCTACTTTATTATATAACAGGCTTTCTGCTTTAATGGAAACCCCCTCACCTGAATTAGCCATTACAATCGAGGTTTTGCTGTCTGGTGAAAATGACCTGGCAGAATAATTACATTAAGGACCTGGAGCTGGGGAGATTAACTGGGTGGATCCAATGCGATCACAAGGGTCCTTAAAAGAGGGAGATAGATAGGTCAGAGTCAGAGCCATCGAAAGAGACTTGATGACAGAAGTTCCAGGAGAGAGCCCTGGCCCATGTGGCTTGGTTGGTTGGAGCATTGTCCCTTACACCAGAAGGTGGCAGTTCAGTTGCCTGTCAGGATGCAATGTGTATGGGAGGCAACCGATAAATGTTTCTCTCCCTCCCTTCCTCTCTCTAAAAATCCAATTTAAAAAAGTACAGGAGAGAAAGGATATCAAGAAATAGAAAAGCAGAGGGCAGTGCTAAATGAATCACATGAATTCAGAGAAGAATCAACCTAGTTAGCAGATTTTGCGAGACATTATTAATGCAGCAATTAAAGTACCTTATCATATATAGAAACAAATTTCAGTGCCCTAAATAGTCTGTTTTTCACAAAAGCTGCATGCATAGCTAAAATTAGGAGACGACAGGTAAGAAAAAGATGAATTGAGGTTCTTAAGAGGAGAAAATGGTTCATAAGAAGTAGGTTGAAAAGTCCACCATTCGGAGTGAACAAAGGCAAGAGGAGAAAGTCAGTAAGTACCAAGTGCATCATGTCTGGTGTTATCAGTAATGCTGGTACCCACAGCATCGTCCAGGAGTAAGGGAGGTGTGGAACCTTCCACGCGCCAGGCACGGACCCAGTGCAGGCAGTGGAGACTTCCGCCTTCCTGGACCGATGCTCGCCAAACATCCAGTGTGTCCCTGATGAGGTTTGAGCTCTGCGGGCCTGTGCATCTCTCCAGGGACCTCTTCCCTCTTTCTTAGGTTGCACTAATTAGAAATTGCTCCACTGAGACTTCTGACCTTTATTAAGTACAGGAGTTTAATGACTTTCTTATTCTGCAGCTTTTTCTCGCTTCTTCCTGTTTTCTAGCTCATAAAGCCCATTTGTTAGATGTGGAAGCACGGGAAGCGCTCTTCAATCTGATTTTGGCCTAATTTATTTTAGAAGATGTAAGCAACATCACGGAAGAGCTCATTAAAGTGTAAAGTGTTCCTTCTGTGCTTCTCATGCTCTGCCTGTTGGTGAGTTCTTAGATGTCCTTAAGTTCCAGGGGAAAGACAATGACCTGTTAGGACCTTAAGGAAGAAAAATGAAATAATAAAAAGAATCATTCTAAGTGGAAATATCAATTCAATGGAATAAGAACATAACTAATTGGAATTGAAAACTATCCTTGGAAAGTCAGAATTGACTCAAAGAGAAAGCACCAAATTTGCCAGCAAGCTAATTCTTACCTTGGGAAAGGGGGACAGGCAGTGAGCGGGCCTCCAAGTGCTACTCCTCAGCTAATTCCCGGAGTAGTACTTGGAGGCAAGCTAGAGAAGGTATTCTTAGCTTGGAAAGTGATGAGTGCTCCTAGGGAGAAACAAGCAAAGGCACAGGGCTTTAAGCCCTCCCCACTCCCCCAGCCATTAACACCCAGCTGAGCTGCCCTGGCAAGATAGTCCAGGGGGAGTGCATTGTTGAGGGGGTGACTCAGCAGACAGGGTAGTTTCCAGGGTCTACCAATTCTGGCCGAAGGTAAAAGGCAGTTTTTGTTGGTATCGAATGTTCATTTGAGGTGGATGGTTCCAATTTTTATAAAAGCTGAGAGGGGTCCTAGGATGGATTTGAGGAAAAGGACTTCAAGGCCAGGGGGGGAAATGAACAACAACAACAACAAAAAGAGAAATTGGCCAGATGGAGAGTGGGCTCCCCAAGAGGATGGGGAACAGCAGCAAGACTTTAGGGAGTGAGACATATTCATGAATGAGATCTCCTTCCCCAACAGCATGTACAGAAGTTAAGGGCAAAGGCTGTGGATTCAGGCCAACCTGCAGGTGATGCTCATACTTTCACTTCCTAGTTCTTTGCCCTGGAGCAAATTCCCAAACCTGTCAAGCCTTGCATTTTCTCCTCTGTAAACAGAGGGTGATGTCCCCCACCTTACAGGACTGCTGTGAGATCCAGTGATTAAATGTATCTAATACAGCCTGCCTCCTGCCTGGTCCTCAGTAAGGGCTTGAAAAAAGAGGAGTTATAATTCTAACCCCCATCTCCCATTCTTATATCCTTCCGGTAAATTTCATGAAACGATTTACTCTTCATCTGGCAGGTTGGCCTGAGGGGCCTAACGGGACTGATTTAACAGAATGCCTCTGCTAGAAAAGCAAATTCTACATGGCTGTTATTTATTCATTCAACAAACATTTACTGAGGGTCCATTCCATGCCAAGCACCGTGACTTAGACACTGGGAGTGACAGCAAAAGGAGGAGGGCTTGATATTTGAGTTCTTTTTCAGAGTCAACAATTTACTAGTAATGGGAATAGGATAAAATAATTGATATTAGGCATTGAGAACATTTGAATATACACACACACACACAACAAAGGCAAAATGTGAGGGGAATGGGAGCATGCTTTTGAGGTTTCATATAACTAGGACTGTATGAGCAAATATTCAACTGGTAAAATCAGCAGGGTTGGAATATCAACTTTCCATAGCCATTCAATATGCTCTGGGTATTGGCAATTTTTTTTTAAAACTGAGTGACTAAAGAACAGTGATTAATCCAACAAGTACAATGAGTAAGGTTTTATAAAGAGCTTCAATTATGTTTGCAAATAATAAAATAGTAATCCTATCTATAAAACAGTAATATGCAAATCATCACTCCGCTACACTCACAAGCCATGCCCACCGGCCACGCCCACCGGCCAATCAGAAAGGGAATATGCAAATACACCTAACCAAGATGGCTGCAGCCTCGGAGAGTGGCGGTTGTTGGAATTGGGATATTGGAGCCGAAGATCAGAGGGGAATATCAGAGCCAGCAGGGGTCCCCCACAGGTGATCAGAGCCAGCTGGGGTCCCCTGCAGGCGATCGGAGCCAGCTGGGGGTCCCTGTCCAGGGCCCGAGCCTCAGCCAGAGGCTTGCGGCATTGGCTGGGGGTGGAGCTGGGCCACTGGAACCAGCTGGGGTCCCCTGCGGTGATTGGAGCCAGCTGGGGGTCCCTGACCAGGGCCCAAGCCTCAAACAGAAGCTTGAGGCCTTGGCCTTGGATGGTGTGGGGGATAGAGCCATCTGGGGGTCCCTGCCTAGGGGCCGAGCCTCAAACAGAGGCTTGCGGCATTGGATGGGGGCGGAGCGGGGAGATCAGAGCCAGCTGGGGGTCCTGCCCAGAGCCCAAGCCTTGGCCAGAGGCTTGCAGCCTTGGCCGTTGGGGCGGAGCCTGGTGATCAGAGCCTGGCGATCAGAGCCAGCTGGGGTCCCCTGAGGGCGATCGGAGCCAGCTGGGGGTCCCTGCCCAGAGCCCAAGCCTCAGCCAGAGGCTTTAGGCCTTGGCTGGGGGTGGAGCCCTCCAGCGGAGCCAGCTGGGGTCCCTTGCAGGTGATCCGAGCCAGCTGGGGGTCCCTGCCCAGAGCCCAAGCCTAGAGGCTTGCAGCCTTGGCCGTGGGTGGAGCCGGGCGATAGAGCCAGCTGTGGGTGTCTGTGGGCAATTGGAACCAGCTGGGGGTCCCTGCCCAGGGCTCGAACCTCAAACAGAGGCTTGCGGCCTTGGCTGGGGGTAGAGCAGGGCGATCAGAGCCAGCTGGGGGTCCCTGCCCGGGGCTGGAGGCTTTAGTCCTTGGCAGGGGTGGAGCCGGAGATCACAGGAGATAGGTGTGAACTACAGAGGAAATACCTTTTCTGACCACTCATTGGCTAAGCTCCCTGTATGCCACTGGTAATATTCTTAGTAACTTGGGTATAAGAATCCAAAAAAGTGATTTAGGGCTTTTCCACCACACTCCTGGAGAAAAAAAATGAAGGTCCGCTGCTGGAGGGCTAAGAAATGTCATAACCTGCCCTACACGGTTTGGCTCAGTGGATAATGTCTAGGTTTGCCAACCGCAGAGTCCAGGTTAGATTCTGATCAAGGGCATGTACCTAAGTTGCAGGCTCCTCCCTGGCTGGGGCCCAGGTCAGGGCTCAGGAAGGAGGCAAGCAATCTAAGTATTCCTCTCACTTTGATGTTTCTCTCTGTCTTTCCCTTTCTCTTTCATATTCTCTAAAAGTCAATGGAAACATATACTCAGGTGAGGATAAAAAAAAAAGGAAGAAAGAAATGTCATCCTATCTAATAAAAGAGTACTATGCAGATTATCATCACTGCAACACACAATATAGCTGCCCCCATGTGGTCAAAGATCCTGCCCCCATGTGGACACAAGATGGCAACCACAAGATGGCCAGCAGGAGATGGCAGTTGGGAGGCACCCGGCCTGCAAGGGAGGGCAGTTGAGAAGGACCAGGCCTGCAAGGGAGGGCAGTTGGAGGTGATCAACCCTGCAGGAGAGGGCAGTTAGGGGTAACCAGGCCGGCAGAGGAGGGAAGTTGGGGGCAAACAGGCTGGCAGCAGAGTGGTTAGGGGGTGATCAGGCTGGCAGGGAGAAGCGGTTAGGGGCAATCAGGAAGGCAGGCAGGCAAGCAGTTGGGAGCCAGCAGTCCTGGATTGTGAGAGGGATCCCAGATTGGAGAGGGTACAGGCTGGGACAACCCCCCTCCGTGCACGAATTTTGTGCACCGGGCCTCTAGTATTTCTTAATGTCATCAGGTCCTTCTGGACTTTTTTAAAAGAAAGTTGTGGAGTCTGGCCAGCATGGCTCTGTGGTTGAGGTTCGACCTATGAACCAGGAGGACACTATTCAGTTCCCAGTCAGGGTACAGACTGGATGTGGGTTCCATCCCCACTCCTGTGGGGTGTGCAGGAGGCAGCCGATCAATGAATGATTCTCTCTCATCATTGATGTTTCTATCTCTCTTTCCCTCTCCCTTCCTCTCTGAAAAAACATTTAAAAAAAAAAAGTTGTGGAAAGAGCTTTCAATTTGAGATCTACCCACTTTAAAAAATATTTTTAAAAATTTAAATTGATTTGAGAGAAACATTGATTTACTGTTACATTTAATAATGCATTCATTGGTTGCTTCTTGTATGTGCCCTGACCAGAGATCGAACCCCAAACCTTAGCATATCTGAGCTAACCAGCCAGGACTACCCAATTAACAAAATTTTAAGTGTATACTATATTATTATTGATGGTAAGTACAATGTGGTACAGCAACTCTCTAGAGCTTATTCACTTCACGTGACTGAAACTTTTTGCTCAGGTCCCTCTACTCTTGATTCTGGCTCCAACCCATCTGCACCCCTGATAAACTACAGCTTTGAGAACCGGGAAGATGAGGCTACAGAAAGATGCTTTCAGAATGTTATTACTTTAAGTAATCACAAAGGGAAACTGCCCTTTGACTGTGCTGTTTTATTTATGAACTAATTTTTTTAACTGACAATCTTTTTTTCCAAAAGGAGCTATATTTTATTATCAAAAAGAAAAAAAACATTTTAAGTCATAGGCAGATGTTACACCTATGTGTACCAAACAGTTAAACTGTCAGAAACAAATCTTTAGGTGGAGTTTTTTAAAAAATTTATCTTTATTGTTGAAACTATTATGGATGTCCTCCCTTTTTTTCCCATTGACCCCCTCCACCCTACCCTCACCTCTCCCAGGCCTTCACCACACTATTGTCTGTGTCCATGAAGGTCAAAAGACATATGAAAAAATGCTCAATGTCAGTGATCATCAGAGAGATGCGAATTAAAACTACAATGAGGTCACACCTCACTCCTGTCAGAATAGCTACTATCAACAAATCTACAAATGACAAGTGCTGGTGAGGATGTGGAGAAAAGGGAACCCTCGTGCACTGTTGGTGGGAACACAGACTGGTGCAGCCACTATGGAGAACACTATGGAGTTTCCTCAAAAATTAAATATGAAACTGCCATTTGACCCAGTGATCCCACTTCTAGGAATATATCCTAAGAAATCCGAAACATCAATCAGAAAGAATACATGACAAGATCTAAATGCTAAATTAAATGAAAAATTACATCTAAAACATTCAGACAAAGTAGCTTTCTATTTATAACAACTGATCTATAATTTCATGATTATGTCATGATAGTGATAATTTGAGAGTAATGATTTTGTAAAATTCCATTCTGTTTAATAATCAATCATACTGTTATGATTGATTTAATATAATACTATATGTCATATATGTATGTACACTATTGAGAACCTTACAACAGACCCACCCTCCCCTCAATGGTGAGAATTCTTTCCTCTTTAGCAAATAAGAAAATTGAGGTTCAAAATGTAAATCACTTAATTAAAAGTCACACAGCTAGTGGGGAATGGAAGTCAGAATTGGAATCCAAGGTACACAATCCACAGTGATAGTTCATCCTTAAAATGGGATTAGTTAAATGTTAAAAATTAAATGTGACTTAATGTTTGTCTAAAAATGTTTTTATTGCATCCTTGTTCCGACAAATACCTTAGGAGAAATATTTCAATTTTAGTCTGACAGTCATTTTCTATTAATGTTTGAAAACATACTATAATATATTTTGGCTTTTAGTGGCATTTTCCAAGAAGTCTGCTTTTAATCTGAACATCACTTTTAATAAATTCCCCCAGGTGATTCTGATATAGGTGGTCCATGGACAACACTAGGAGAAACGGATTCTGGTGGTAAAAGAGACTGAGAGCTTCTACATAACCTCCCTCCCCAACAGCTCTAGGGTCTTTTCGGGGGGCGGGGGGAGGGAAAGGGACTCGATTGCACCAGGAGGAGGGTTGAGGTCATCACCACTGAAGAAGCTGAGCAGAGACAATCTGGAGAGACTAAACAACCTGTCAATTAGCATTACCACCAGAGCTGGGAGCCCAATCTTTTAACTTGTTCTGAGCTGAGCTTCTAAAACTTGACTGTGCCTGTGAGTCAGCTGGAGATCATCTAAATGTAGCGCAGATATTCAGTAGGTCTGGCTGGGACCGGAGATTCTGCATCTCTAACAAGCTCCTGAGTGATGCCCACCTGCTGGTCCTCAGCCCTCCCTTTGAGGAGGAAGCTGGAGAAGCCGGCTGTCTCCCTTGACATATGCTTGAAGGCTAAGAACTCGGCACTCCCGGTCCCACAAAGTTCCATTTTACTCAACAGGGACCATTGTAGTTCTTACTCAGATACACATTCAAATGATCCTCTTTTCCTCCACGCTACCAGTACTTTCCAGAAAATAAACCAAATAAGAAGCCTTCTACTCAACTTTTCACAGGTTAACAGCATGTAAGAGCCTGGGCTTGCATCATTCACGCCAATGCTACAGTGTCAGAATGTGTGACTTACAAAATGTGTGGCCCTGGACAGGTGGTTCCGGCTCTCCACCTCCCTTCCCCATCTTTAAAATAGTAATAGTGACGCCTCATGGTGCTGCTGGGAAGGAACCGACCCTGTGAGGTGCAGAACACAGTGCCCGGTAAACAGTGAGTGCCTCATAAATGTCAGCTACCTGACCTCTTAGCAACTTGTCCTGTTGGATGACCCTCATTCCAGTATTTCTAGTTATTAATAGACCTCCCCGTGACCTTCAGGATTGTATGGGCTCCCATCCTTTCTCTTCTAAATCCCTCCAAGGGTTGTTAGGATTAAGCGAATTAATATGCTTCAAACACTTGGAACAGTGCCTGTCACATAATTAGGACCCAAGATGGCTTGGCTTTTATCTTCAGCACTTACCACAATAATAATTAAATCACTTTTGAGGGATTTTTAAATTGACTGTTCCCTTGTTAGGCTGCAGGGACTATATCTGGTTCAGCCACCTCTAGATGCCCAACCTTTCCGCCGGGCCTGGGACACCTGCTGCTCAATAACCCGGTGGAAAGCGTGATGAACGAACGTATGAACAAATCAGCGACTGACCGAGTGAGAAAACATGCTTGCCTTCAGAAGAGAGCCTCGGAAGTGAGAGTCAGAGAGCAGAGTCAGAGGAGAGGGAGAAAAAGATGCTATGAGGGAGCTAACAGGCTGGGGAGGTTCAGAGGGGGCGTCCTCCAAATTCTCCAGCACCAGGAGTTTATAAATACCCGTGGGAGTGAGCGGGAGCCAAGTCTGGGAGAGAATTGCCAGTTGATAACAGTCTTGGAAAAAATATAAGCTAACCAAGTTTTCTGAACAGATGTGTCAGGAAATGCTTGGAGGTAAATAAAACATGAGAAATGAGAAACCTTTGAATTTCCTGCACCAGAGCTAATGAGGAATCCGGGGCTTTCCCGAGCTTCAGTCCCCAGCGAGGAGAACAGCAGGGTTTGCCAAGAGAGGAGAGGGTGAGGGTTGCACAGTTTTAGAATGTGATGGGCCCAGGTCAGAGGTCATGTCAATCCCACATCTCACCCTCCACCGCTACAAATAGGTTATGCCTGGACAGCTGAGGGAGGGAGGGTTCCAAGGAGCAGAACGCAAAGTTGAGATGCGCTCCTGAAGATGAGCTGATCATAGGGAATTGCTTTATCCATGCTGCATTTTTTTTTATTATAGTTGCTCTTCAGTGATGACACTCTGTCTCTGAAATTTATAATATTGACTTAATTCTCCCCTGGAGATGGAATTACCCATCAAAGCATTTCCAGGCTACTTTAGACCCATCTTATAACGACAGTCATTTTCCTGGTAGATGGGGAAACATTCCCCCTGACCTGGTGCACTCATCGAGGACGCAGAATGAAAACCGGTAGCAGAATGGACTTGAACTCCACAGGGAAGAAAATAATAATACTGTTGTCTAGGCTGGCATGGTCTCTAAAGGATTTTCCCATGTCTTCTAGGACAGCAATCCTCTCTGTAACTCTGGGGTGGAGATTCATCATTTCCATTTTGCTGATGAAGAGATTGAGATCCAGAGAGGGCAAATGACATGTTTAAGGCCATGCATACTTGTAAGTGGCAGAGTCAGGATTTGGACCTATTTCCTCTCATTCCAATTCAGTTCTTCAAGACAATGCAGACAGAAAATAATTTTCTTAATGAGCATTCTGCCAGAGCAATGTGCTTGGAAGGCCTTTTATCTTGGCCAATGCACCAAGGGTTTAAATAGTTACATGTAGCCCTGGCCAGGGTTGCTCAATTGGTTGAGGGTTGTCCCATGCACTAAAAGGTCGCCAGTTCGATTCCCAGTCAGGGCACATACTGAGGTTGCAGGTTCACTCCGTAGTTAGGGTGTGTACGGGAGGCAACCAATTGATGTTTCTCTCTCTCTCTCCCTCTCTTTCTAAAATCAATAGGAACATATTTTTAAAAAATTAAAATTTAATAAAAGTTACATATAACTTTTAATAGCTCACCAGATGATCAAGGGTAGGCATAGTGTGAGCATCTCTCATGGGAAAGCCCTGCATCTTTCCAAGCTCAGAGGCACATGAGATGAGTGACATTCAAACCACCACCTTTGACGTGTTCTCCACATCTACCACTCTTCTAGGACCCATCTAGGAGCCCATGTCTCTGTAGCGTCCAATGAGGCTGAAATTTGGCTAAACTAACATCAAAGATTCTTGCATGTATCCAATTAAAAACCAGGGGCCTATCTTAGGCCCCTACACATCTGGTAATAACCTGAAATATGTGCATTTCTGGCATGTGCCGGACCCATAGTTGGCCTTTCTCCATTTGAAGTAATTCCTCAGCTCATTGGGCTTAAAGAACATTGAGCCCTGCTTGTCTCCCTTCTGCACGGAATTCGTCATAAGGACTTGGGAAACTCAACTCACCTCGAGGGGCTTCAATTTTCTGACTTACAGAAATTAAGTTTCAATGTTTTATAGTCACCAGCAAGAGGTCAGATGGGTTGAGGGTGTCACTGGTTCCTGCTGATGCTGATTCATACAGTAAGTTCATCTGACTTCAAAACCTGTGCTCTCTCCACTCTACTCGACTCATCTCTAGGGCTTCCTGTGGCTTTTGCAATGTATCCCTCAACTACTGAGGAAACTCTAAGATTCTACGTGAACTGTCCAAACCCACCCGGCTAGGAAGTACTGAGTAAGAAGCCTAGTCAGTGGACCTCCTGTGCCCTGGCCTCCATCCACTGCTACGCTGCCTTCATTTCCAAAACAGCTCCTAGAGAAAAAGTATCCTTCAAACATACATTTTTTTCTTCATTCAACATAATTTTGTAGAAAAATACTGCATGTTTTAATCAGGGCATACGAGTGTGAATCAGTTTCTATCCATTATTACTTTCAAGAATTTAGGCATGTAACCATTCTAAATGTCTATTTATTCACGGGTTAAAAGGTTTAATAGTGTAATATTGTTTCATTTGTTGATTGCTGGAGTAAAATAAGACACTGGGAGCCAAGTGAATGTGGTCAAGTATTATACAGAAGTAAGGAATAATAATAGCATAAAAACAACAACACCCTTGTATTTGGAGAAAGAAGCTTAAAAATCCATGGATCAGAGTATCTGAGAGTAAGAAAAGTAGAAATACAATGGGGATATTTGGACAAAGCTGGTGTTATTACTAAATTTATCACAGTGGCTCTAAACCAGGGGTTATCTGGCATTGTCTAGAGAGAATTTTGGTTGTTACAACTTGGGGGGAGGTTGCTACTGACATCTAGTGGGTAGAGGCCAGGGATGCTGCTAAACACCCTACAGTACATAAAACAGTCCCCTACATAATGAACTATCTGGGCCAAAATTGTAATAGTGTTGAGGCTGAAAAATCAGGAGTTCAGAAATTAGTATCTTTGTGTATTCCAGTGCCTCGCATCTAGCATTGTACTTGGATTAAAATGGACACCCAATGTATATGTTTGTTGAATAGATGAACAAGTGAACGAACACCCACAGATAATCAGATAATGGGAGTCAGATCTAATTCAGATTGCCAGTGGAAAGCTTAGGCCCTCAGTTTACTCTTCTATCTTCTTTTCTGTCCTGTTGAAGCAAGCGTCTTCCCTTTCTTTCCTCACCCAACATCCAGCAAGAATGAGACTAGCCCAGCAAATCTGAGAATGCTTGGGAGCAATACATAATGCTTATAAGATGCAAGCACTGCAATGGCTCTTCCAGCTGCTCCTTCAAACCATTCCATGTCAGCTAGACAGTCATCACAGTAAATAAATGGGTTCGAGCTTATTCCTTCACTGAGCATAAATAGTTAGGACATAAAGCACATATTTCCCGTAAATCTTACTAGAACAGTTCATTATGTGTTTAAGAAGAGACATCCTGGGCCATGAAAAAGAAGCTAGGTTTAGGTGAGAAAATGGAAATTGAAGGCACTTAGTTCTGGAAGTGCAGCTATGATCTGTTCATCACTGTGTCTCCCATGCCTAACATGGTGCCTGGCACATGGTCAGCATCCTTAAATCTTTAATGGATAAAGAAACAGCCTGGTGACATCAATGCGCTAACCCTTTTCTCAAATGTAGCCCCAATAGAAATGTTTTGTCTCAACCATTCAATTTCATAGGAAGGCAATTTGAATGCATACAATTTCAAAAATTGTGTACATTTTCCTCCCTTATGGAGATCCAAAGCCAGATAAAGATATATGGGTTCATCATTGAGAAGTGGATGTAAACATAGTGAATTAAAATGTCCTCGTAGTAATAATTCAGATGCAAGCATCCTTAAAGCCACATTTTACCAGAAATAAAATAAGTCTAAAATATTTGTCATATCTTTTGCCAGTAGATCTACACTGAGATAATGTGTGGTAATTTGGGTGGAATTAAAAATTCTGTAAGAAGGACTAAAGAAGTCACATGGGGACTATCAATAGAAGTCTTTTATGCTCAACACGCCAGTCTCCAAAGGACCACAATGACATGACTATACCCATATATTGGCCATCCCGCAGTCCCATGGTGCATTGATGGCCCTGTGTTGGGAATAAGCTTTCCAGAAACTATAGTGGGATGTGTTTGAAGTTGACCCAGGATAATTTTCCATTACTACTTTTGGCTACAATCTGTGTTAAAAAATGATCACTGTAAAATATATTAATTATGCAGATGCATTAGTCTGCAGAATAGAGAGACTGAGGTGTTTCCATTTTCAACTCATCGCTATTTAAACATTTAAGGACACGCCAATGACCAAGAGCCTCTTCTAGAGGAGTTAATACTTCCTGTGCCCTTCCTGGCTCAAACCCTCACTGATTCCATTTTCTTAGACAAATACGGAACGGGACACCAGCTCTATTTGTACACCAGTTGAGAATGTTTGATAACAAACTCAAGACTAGTCCAACACTCATTATGTCTTAACACCAGCTGCTTTCTCCATACTTAATAGACCATTTTTAAGCTCTTAATAACCAGCACATCTACAGCCAAAGAAAGAGCAAAGAAAACATAGGTAAAACGAAGTACAATCTCTACTATTTACTAGTACTTTGGATTTGGCCCACCGCTCTGAAGAAAGCCATGTCGTGTGGATAGAGACTGAAGTATGATGTCATTTATAAAATTACCTCTAACTTTAGTTTTATGGAATAGCCTGTATTTGATGCACTGTGGCTGAGCACAACATATATCATTAAAGTAAAAGTGCTCATTTTAGGACTCAGTGCTTCTAGAACTCTCATAAATGCTTATGGGAAAAGAAGATTGATTTAACTTCCTTATCCTGACTGGCTCTAATATCACACTTTCTGATTAAACCACCCAATTATTTTTTTAAGAGCAAGAAAAAGGGGCAATAGAGAATCAATTGCCTCTGATAAATATGACTACCATTTTGGAAACATATTTTATTGTGTACTGCCTTTGAACTCTTTTTAATTAATTGGGTGTCTACACCGGGGGTAGCTCAAAAGCTATTGCTTCTTGGACAGAAAAGATCACGCCAAGAAATCAATATTGTGTCAACACTTCAAAACTTGCTTCTTAGTGCTCCCAGTTTGTGGAGGGCTGTTTTTGCTTTTTGGTCATTCGTCCTTCTGCTGTTTGGTACAACGCAAGGCTGTCCTGAGCTAAGTCTATCACCCAGCAGCATGTCCATCACTCAGAATCCCTTCCCTCACTGCAGGGAAGCAAAGGCAGTATTTCACACACTCGCCTCCCGACTGGTGTGCCCTGCCTCTCTTCTGAAACTGCTAGCCGAGGAAAAATTGCAAGCATATTGATTCTGTGTCAAGCGCATTTTCTCTCTATAAGACTCATCTGAATTTTATTCGTTTAAATGGATTTCAAATAGGGAGCTCGGTGCTCAGGTGCAAAAGAATGCATCAGGGGCTCTGGATTTCCACTTGGCCACGCTGCTCAGCACACTCACCCGCAGCAATGCTCATACTTTAACTACCCAGGTGCTGTCGGTGCTTTGCACTAGTCCACCTGAAGTGCACCTGAGCCCTTCCAGCTAGTCCAATAGTGAAAGGAAATCAGGCTGGGGCAGGAGGTTGTGGCGGCGGGGGGGGGGGGGGGGGGGGGGGGTGGCGGGGGGGTGGTGGCATAAGGAAGGTGAGAATTCTACAAAGCACTCCGCAAATATATCAATTCAGTTGCAACTGCTTTTTATATTTTGCATCAGTGACAAACCAGATCCCTTGAGATATTGATATTTCTAAGTTATGGTCACCTCTTTATTTTTACTCTATGTTCAACACATTGAAAGTTAAAGAGATGAATTTCTTTTCATCAATTGAAAAAGCTACCTTAATTTAGCCACTTCTGCATACATCTCTCCCCAGGCTGGCTCCCTTTGGTCATTGCCACATCTTTGTAGCTGCAAAGTTGAGTGGAGATAAAACACACATTCTCCAGTTTCAAACATATAATTAGCTTGGTGTCACAAAAGCAGCCTGAGAAGAAGTGGGGTATGTAGTGTCAGCAGGGAGAAAAACTAACGAAGATCTGCTGTGTTACTGTAAGGCCCTGATATCATCCCAACCTAGGCATTGGTTGTAGATTGTAGACCAGTGGTTCTCAACCTTTCTAATGCCGCGACCCTTTAATACAGTTCCTCGTGTTGTGGTGACCCCCAACCATAAAATTATTTTCGTTGCTACCTCATAATTGTAATTTTGCTATTGTTAATGAATCATAATGTAAATATCTGTGTTTTCTGATGGTCTTAGGCGACCCTGCTAGCGGTTCTCAACCTGTGGGTCGTGATGTACACGAACTGACACCCTGACAGAGGGCAGAGAGAAACACATGGCTGGGAAGGAGCCTGCCTGGTTGAGTGTCACTGTCATCACTACATTGTCTCAAGCATACATACTACATACTTGCCGTAGGCCTCCACTGTCTCACCTGTAAACTGGGAGGTAATGTTACTACCCTCGTGGAATGGTTGTGAAGATGGGAGGAAATAAGCCATGTAAATGCTGAGCACAGTGCCAGGCACATAGAAGGTACTTACTCAATGAACACGTGTCACTGTTGCCATCTTCATTTTGCTAAAAATAATCAATAATCTCATTATGAAATAAAAGTTCCTTTTATTATTCCCCCCACCTTGGCACAGAATTTTATTCCTTGAACCAGATTACTGCAGTGTTTTGGCTATGACGTTCTGGACTTTTCCCAAGTGATGCTTTTAAAGGCAGCTGTGCACACTCACCCTAAGTCAATCTAAAGGTCCAGACCTTTTTCAGATACAAATGCCCCATTGTCCTTCCTGTGTCACTGGGTCTGAACACACTGGGAGCACTAACACTTTTGTGAGCTGGCGACCTGTTCACCCACAGGATGTCATCCTCACATCTTCATTAATTTATGTTACTGAACAGCCTCTGGTGATCATAAACTCCCTCACGACTCAACATAACCTGTTACAATAGCCGTGAAAGGAGAGTGATGACAAAAACATTAAGGGATGTTGGGGAGAAAGAGGAATGCTTACTGCTGTTGAGTTTACTCTGCAGTCATTGCCAACAGCCAAACAGTAAAGTTTCATTTGTTTTTCCAACAAACTCTCTGCTAAGGAACTCTTTGTTCCGGGAGGGTTTATGGCATTGAAAGCTGTTATAGGAGCACTAGAAGCCTGGTGCACAAAATTTGTGCACAGGTGGGGTCACTAGGCCTGGCCAGTGATCAGGGCTGATCAGGGCCTTCCAGCTGCCAGACGGAGCCTTCCTTCCCTGGTTACTGGCTGCCAGCCACTGGCCAGTGCCTTCCTTCATTCCACGCTGCCCCCTGGTGTTCAGTGCACATCATAGCGAGCGTTCAAACTCCCGGTAGGTCGAACTCCCAAGGGGACACTTTGCATATTAGGCTTTTATATATATATATGCTTATTGTGACACAGAATGAGGCAACATAATAAGTTCCTGTGGGTTTGGAGGATTTGTCTATTTTTGAGGCTGAACTAGATTAATCAAAATTCAGAACTCTGTTTGTCAGAATGAAGAGTTTCATTCCAGCGTGCAAAGAATGTGTGAAGGGCGGGATGCCTGAAAGCAAGCAGACACAGGATCATGGGAGCATTGGGAAGCTCATTACTGTCTCTAGGAGCTGCCCTTAGCCCGCCTTGGGATCTGAAGAATTGTTATTCCGGGAAAGATTCCATGCCCGAGAGGTCTAGACATGCGTGATGTTCCCAACTTTCAAAATCTCTGAAAAATACAGTCATTTCTCCTCTTACTTCTCATCAACGATGCCTTTAACTCCCATTATAAATAAATATATGATATGTAGGGTGTCCCAAAAAATATATACACACTTTGAATAATTATTAATTCCAATGTTTCTTTCTTTTCAGATTTAACCCATTGGAATTAATAATTATTTAAAGTATGCATTCATTTTTTAGGACACCCTGTATATTCTTTAGTTCATTTCATGAAAAAGATTATGCAGATTTGTTGATTGTGTGACAAAAGAAAGAAGATATTAAAGCAAATATCAGTTTTTTTTCCATTAGAGCAATTACTTAATCATCATCTTTGTCTAGGATAATTATATTAATAGACTGTCTCCCAGACTTCTGAATTAACAACAAAGAATTCAGACCCTCTCAATACTGTCTAGAAAAGAAGCACTAGCAGTTAACCAGGTAATGCACTTAAAAATCATCACTAGCAGTGGTGGCTCGATAGTCATTTTGCACTGTTTTGAATTTAATCACAGCAACTTTTCTCCTCGTCAGCTTCCGATTCAGAAACACGAGAGCCAGGGCTGGGTATCTGACAGATGGTGACACAAATGAAACGAAAGGCAGAGGAGAAGTGGCAGCCACTGGAGACACTGGGGATCGCATCCCTTCACGGAATGCTAGCGATTGACTTGAATGATCTCAATACTGCTCATAAATTCCTATCTTTTAAAGGTGCATGCACCCAGTCTCAGAGAAGACCCATTCGTTCACCCTGCCGTGGGAGAGGGCCTCCTGAGATCAGCACACCCCTGTCGGCACAGCACACAGTATTTGGCACTACCTATGGAGTTTAAGAAATTCCTGCTCTGACACCGACGAAGAAACTTTAATGGAAACAGTAAGCAGGTTGTAGCACAATGAACATGCTCGGGATGTTAAACTCTCCAAAGGGAGTGGGGGAGAACGACATTACGTTTTTATACAGCCCAAATATAAGTTTGCTTAGTTTCCTTACTATGTTAAAAGAAAACCGTCACATCCTCCAACAACTAAGGTAGGCATCACACTATCGCAGCACAGCCTCTCCAGTTTACACAGAGGCATACAAGGAAGCAAAGTGAACAAAAAAGACGTTATCACCAAAGATTTGAAAATGCTATTGGAAAGAAAAGTGACTGTTCAGCCCAAATGTATCTGTCTCACACACACACACACACACACATACACACACACACACACACACACACACACATATGCACACACAGCTGTAAATCAAAAGAGATAAGAACTTACCGGAGCAAATATCACCATACACATTTACAAAAGAATTGATAATCCAACTTCCCTCTCCTGAAAGAAAATAGAGGCTGTCTCATACTAAAAATAAAGCTTCTCCGTCCACAGCACCAGCCACTTGTCCCTCTTTTTTTATGAAGCAGAGGAGGGGAACAGGAAAATCAATGAGGAGGGAAAGTGAGATGCTATACCAATCAGGTAGCAGCTTCTGTCTTATTTGCAGAGAGATGGCAAAACGGTCATATTATTAGACAGTGACAACCACAGGCGAAGTACAGCAACCTGATACCTCCCTCTGGGGAGGCTGCCTGCTTGTGGGGAGGAGGTTGCCCTCCGTCCGGGGGAGCGCCCACCCTGGGCTCTGCTCACCACGGCTGCTCGGCGCAGAGGCTGCATGTGAAGACAGCCCACCTCCCCGTTTCTCTGGGAGCCCCTTCCTCCCTCAAACAGGCGCTGAAAAACAAACTGGGAAAGAAGAGAGAGCTGGGGTTCTGTGTGCTGGATGTGCGAGTGGGAAGTGGTGGTTTTATAAAATCCTTAGGAATCGATTTGCATAGATTAGGTCAATGTTTATATGTTTGTTTTTTTAAAAACTGCCCTTGTTTTTATGGAGATGCCTGGGTGTTATGCCTGGCCCCCATTCGGGAAATGTGTACACCCCATGCATAACCTGGTTAGGGGGATGGTAAGGAAGAGGGGCTGTGGGGGCTGTGGCAACTGTGGGAGGAACAGGTCACAACTGGGTTGCTCGTTCCTTGCAGGAGCGTCACTGAGAGCCTTCTCCTGCACAGTCGGAAACGGAACCGGTTTCTAGGTGCGAGGTGCCCCGGCTCTGCTGCAAATGGGCCTCCTCAGGAAGGAGCTGAGCTCGACTCACTCAAGGGGTTGACATCTGGCACCCGAGCAACCTGGTTTGAGTGACTGACACTGAATTCATGCAGAGGCTGCGTAAGGCTCCGCGCCCTCCTCACACTGGCTTCCTGAGGGCAAGCCCTCACCCTGTGCCACAGCCAAGGAGGGAGAATGCTGTGCGCCTCTTCTCCCCGGGGTCCCCCCTCCAAGACCTCACCGCGTACAGGAACAGCACTGGGTGGGCTCAGGCGTGTCTGTTTTGTCTCCTAGGCAGTTGGTGATGGCCCAGCTGAAAGCTCACGTTGGCTGGCCATGGTTTTTTGTTTGTGGTTATTAATTCAGCATCGGCCCTGAGTCTGTTTTGGGGACCCTCTCTGTCTCTAACATACACACACATACACCACCACCACCACCACCCAATCATTATTATCACCATCTCCCTTTCTTCCTTTTCCCTTTTGTCCCTCTCTCTCCACACACATAGCAACCGCTCAGTGGAGGTGAAGGGGAGGGGATGAGTCAGACCACCTGGGGTCTAACCTGGCTCTTCACTTACTAGCCATGGGACTTGGAACGTCCCTGAAGGTCTCTGAGCCATAGTTTGTCCTCTGTGAAATGGGCGTACTAACACCTCATAGAGCTGCCGGTGGGGAGGCGTGGGGAACAAAAGAAAGATGACTAAGGCAGCGCTTTCAAAGCCACAGTAGGCACATGCACCCGGGCTCCCTCCTCAGCTGCCTTCCTCCTGCTCCTGTTTATCCTCCTCCTCTTCTTCCTCTTGCTCCTCCTGCTCCCTCTTTTCCTCCCCCTTCCTCCCCCACCCCCCCTGTGATCTGCTTGTTCCTTATACACAACCCTTCAGGGTACTTATGGGAGCTTTATACTCTTCATATACACACACACCTGCTGATTGAAAATTCACTGCATTTCAAGGAGAGCAGTTACTCAAGGAAGTAAATTAAGCAACTGAACAAGCACAGTTCAAGCAGGGGGAAAGGCTTAGAGCCACCAGGCGTTGCCAGCACTCAGGAAGCACTTGCTGAATAAATACGCGAAGGACTGGCTGAGGCCACGCTCGGGCGCAGGGCTGATGAGGAGCAGAGTCGAGGCAGAGTCAGAGGTGCTGTCCCAGCCACGCACCCCCAGGGGGCCGTATTAATAGTTTCTCCAGGGCGGAGAGTGACTCATGCTCGTCAGCCTTGGATACTCAGAGCTCCATTTCAAGTAAAAGAAAAAAAGTTATGTCTTCCACATAATAACAGGGAACATTCCTGAACCTGTGCTCCGTGCAGGTGCTGGGCTAGGTGTGTTTATGTGTCAGTAAGTGAATTACCTTAGGTGGGCCTCACAATATTAGGAAGAGTTGCTATTTTTACTCCAGTTTACCCAGGAGGAAACCAAGGCCCAAAGAGTGCAGCAACTTACCCAAAGGTACATGGTCGATAATTGGTAAAACCAAGACGTGAACTTAGATGGATGCCAGGCTCCAGGATGCGGCCCACTCCGCTCCAGATGTCACATGATGGTACTTACACTGGCATGTATCCAGCCTCCAGGGCACGAGTAATCCACCAAGGGATACACAGAGGCTGCCATAACCCGACAGCTTTCCCCACTGCTTGGATTCACACACAGAGACGGGAACCCCTGGATCGACCGAGGGTTTACCAGGCCCACAAGGCCCATGCCTGGGCTCTACTGCATTTCTATGGACTTGGACACATTATTGAACCCCCTGAAGGTAGGGGGTGTGAGGTTCAGTCTTGGGATGTCAAGCAGTCTGCTCAGGGACCCTGAGGACATCCCTTAATTTGTCCTTGACTCAGTTTCTCCCATGTTTAAATTGAAGGGTTTCCACCGAATGATCTCTAACGGACATTTTGGATCAACTTTGACTAAATAAGGTTCTAAGATTAGTTCAATTCTAATCTGCTGGTTGGATTAGCTTTCCCTGCCTCACATTTCATTCCAGATACAGTGTTAACATCTCTACGTCTCCTGCAATCACCCCACTCATGTCATCTCCCACCTACACCCTGAATTTACCCCAACAGGTCTCCCTGCATTTACCCTTATTCCTAGAAGTCATTTCCCATATATTATCCGAATTGAGCTGGTTAAAGTATAAATTAGACCATATCACTTATCTGAGAAATACATTTCAATAGCTGTCCAGTAGGTTTAAAGTAAAACTCAAACTCTTTACCATGCCTTCAAAGCCTGACCTCACCTGACTCCTATCTACCGCTTTGTTTTTATCTAATTCCAACTTTCTCCCTCCTACTCTTCAGCCACATGGGCCGTTTGTGCCTTTGCACTTGCTTTCCCTTCCGCCCAAAACTGTTTCCTCTGATCTTTGCCTGCTGTCTCTTCCTTTGTCATTGAATTCTCAGTGCTACTGTCTGCTCTTCCCAGACCACCTAACCAGATAAAAACCCTTTCTCTGTCCCGTTACTGTTACTCCCTTTCACATTGCCCTGTGTTTAGTTGTTATTGATGGTGGTGGTGCTGTGTGTGTGTGATGTGGGGTTTTTGTACTTCTCATTGCCTGATATGTTCTTGCTTATTCACTTGTTTATTTAATTATTGCTTATCTTCCTTCACTGGGAGATAACCTCTCGGAAAGTAGGAATTTTGTTTGTTTTGCACATCACCAAATCTTTAGTGTTTAAGACTACTTGGCACACAGTAGATGCTTAATCACATCTCACGAATGAATGAATAAATCAACAGAAAACAAATTAGGCTTCAAACAAAGGCAAAAAACCTAAGTGTATCACAGGAACTTAGCCTTGAAATGCAGGGCAGGTGAACAAGGGTGATTGATTCATTCATATTAATGGACAGAGACTATTTTCACTTCCTTATTTGGGGGATGTCCTTGAAATGCTGCATCATATTGATTTAAGTGGAGGACATGTCAAAGATAGTGGGGAGCTCCTGTTGTAGATCGTACTGACCAAATACTGTACAGGAGTTTGGGTTCCTAGGGTCCACTTCCCTGGGGCCCACAAAGAGCAGCTGATCCTTGGACACTTGACTGTACATTTGTCATTACAGAGCAAATGGTCTTGTCAGCTAGCCACTTAGACTGTCTGACCTTCCAATTTATCAGACAGCTCAGAAAGGTGGCTACCACTCTCTAACATGCTAGTGGAACTGACAAAAATAAAGCAATAATATGCCATTATTTGATGGTTCTTGTTTGAAGAAATGATATAACCTTGAACCTTAAAAATAGCATTTGTCCATTATTAGATTATTAAAAATAGAAGTACAGTGTTTTCTAAATTGAGTATTTATAGAGGTTCAGTAGATTAGAATAATCTATGAGTCTCTGCAAACCTCATTAGCAATGCTAATGTCCAGTATGGTCAGATCTTCAACTCTGACCTTTCAACTGAGCATGGCCTTCAGACAACTTCAAATGAGGTTTTTTTTTCCTCTGTAGTACAAAGCTCATCTCCCCTTGAACACACCTCCTCCTGTAAATGCCATAGTTCCTTTCCCTTACAGCTTCTGTTCCTAAACATGTGGCTTCTCACGAGGGGTCCTTTCAGGCCTGCCTGCTCAGGGGCTGAACAGTGGGAGGCCCAGCTTTCTAAGCATTTGGCAAAGACTGAGAGGAAAATTCCAGTGCCCTGAGATCTCTCCATTGCTGTGGGGGAAGGGAAGTTTTGAAGACAAGAAGATTACTCTGGCCACACTAATAAATGACCAATGGAGTTAGCTAAGGTTCTTCCATTTTGCTGCAAAAACAATTTCAACTCTTTCAAGCTCTAGCAATGAGAGCACTTATATCCAATCCACTCAGGCACAAGCTGCATCTGTAACGGTGCTTTCCTGCTCTGGCTGGGCTCAGCTCTTAGCAGGGCGAAAATGCAATTTAGTTTGATTTGGGTGGGTAGGAGATATTGAGTCAGGGCAGAACTTTCGAGACCTCTTGTTTTCTATTTCACTCATAGGGGAAATACGTCTTTTTCCAACTCTGTCTCTTTTTCTTTTCAAATACATTGCACTACCTCTTGGTGCTTTACTTAAATCCTGCCCCCTTTCATCTGTCCCTCTTTATACTCCCTCCATTATCCAGGTTGGAATGTGCCAGCTCTTTCCTACCTAACCGTCCAACAGGTGGACTTGAGTTCCACCTTGTCCTTTGCTACTTATGTAGTCTTGTCACACTCACGTGCCCTCACCTATAGAACTGGGTAGTTGGAAAGTAATGATTGCTAAATACACAGCAAACATTGACGAATAACAGTAACAGTGATCATTCTAATCTTGATAGCGATGCTCTTCACCAGCTCATGTTTGCTTTACAGAGATAAAAAGTGGCTCTTTCATTTCTCCTTTAGAGGGAAGAGTCTCTTGTGTCTTGGAAAAGAAAGAAAACCCCACATCCTATTCAGAAAGATTTAGTAGTTTTTCCCACTGGAATATGAGGGAGTATAGAAAAGACCAAACTGAGGCATCTGACTGAAAGCAAATATTTGTTGAAAGTGGTTTTGAGTGTTGGCATTTCTGAATATTCATAGTTCACTGGTCGATGGACTCAGAGCAGGTCTGTGAGAAGTTGCTTCTTGCTGACACCTGATGGAGGGCAGTTGACAGGCTCCTGGGGTCTACCCAGGACCCCCTGGGCCTCAGGCAACAGCTGATTAACCTTCTGCTTTCATATCTGCTCTAAATAAATACTGCAAACAACAGAGGACTGAGTGCCTTTAGAATCTCCCTCAGTATCCCAGAAAGACTTTGACTCTGGAAGGAAGGGCGCTTGGGTTTTCTATATCACAGCAAAAGCCTACTCAGGGCTCATGTTCTCAACAAGGAAGAGCAGTTCTCAAATCCATGAGAACTTTGTTACTATCCTACATGAAAAGCCAATTGTTCATGAGCCTTAATTTCAGTTTAGTAATTGTTTAGGGAGTGTGTGCTGTATGCCAGGCACATGCTAACTTCTGTGGATACCGCAGAGAAAGAGATAAACATGGTCCCTGTCCAAAAGGAACTTAGGATGCTTCTGATTTATTTGCACAAGTCAGAAACATGCTAGCACCTGCTGTATAAATAATGCTCATTATATATTTGTTGAATTATTGGATGAAGTAAACATGTGAACATGTTGTAGCCTCACAATTTTTAAAATGTAAAGTAGAACCATCCTATCTAATAAAGAGGGAATATGCTAATTGACCATCATGCTCTCACAAAGATAGTGGCACACACAGCCAATAGGAGAAAATATGCTAATTGACTGCCACGCCCTCAAAGATGGCGGTGCCCAGTCCCCTCAGCCCCGCCAGGGCGCCTGCCTCTGGAGTCCCCCAGTCCCAACCCCCCAGCCATCCAGGGCTGGCCAGAGGCACAGGCAAGCCTTGGATAGCGGCTGCCCAGCCAATGTCCAAGGTGCAAGCAAGCCTCAGATGGCGGCTGCCCAGCTGCCCAGGGCTGCCCGAGACTCAGGTAACCAAGGCCGACTGAGGTTTGCACTGCCGGCAGTGGTAGCAGCAGAGGTGTGATGGGGGCGTTGCCTTCCCCTGATCGCTGGGTCGCCTCCTGCCCCTGAGGGTTCCTGGACTGTGAAAGGGGCAGGCCAGACTGAGAGACCCCCCCTCCAGTGCATGAATTTTCATGCACTGGGCCTCTAATAAAACAAATATTTGGGTAAAATTCTTATACATATATGTACTAGAGTACACATGGCACATTCAAATGACCAAATCATCTCAGGTCCTAATCTAATTAAAAATGATCTTTACTATCCTAGCATTTAAGCTGAGCACCAGGAATTCCATGGAAATGCTCCTTGGCACAAAAAGGAGATGGTGCTTGGGCCGCATACCATCTCTGCTCCATCCTACTCCCCACCACTGTTTTTTGTCCTATATTCCATGCTTCTGTGCCAGGTTTCACTTGAACAGAAAGTTTTAAGTCTTAAATGAAAAGGAATGGCAAACCACTGATCTAACAGACGAATGTGGCAATTGCCATTTTCTGCAGAGGATCTTCCTGTTACCAATAACGGTGCTAATATTTTTTCCTGGGTATTATTACTAGCCTAAGCTCTGTTGATGCATTATCTCATTTGATTAATATTCAACCCAATCATCTAGAATCTATTGTTACATTCATTTTACAAGTGAGGAAGCTAAGCTATTGTGTGGTTCAGTAAGTTGCCCAAATTTGCACAGCTAAAAAGAAAGAGAGCTGGGTTTTGAACCAGGTTGTCAGATGCAAAAGTCCACTCTGTAAGGCTCCATATTGCCAGCCTTGCTACTGTGTGCAAGTCTCGCATTTACCAGGTAAGCAACTGGACGTGGCCTTGGACTGACCTTATAGTTACTGGAAAGCAAAAGACATGTGTATTTCAACCGCGTAATTTTTGGTGATTACATCTGCTGTTCTGGTGTAGGGAGTTAAAAGTGGTCCTACCGTAAGCTTCTGAGCAGTAGAATCATTCTTCCTGCTATTTTGCACAGTACCCAAAGTTGCTTTGCATGTAGTAAGTACTAAATAAGTCTTTGCTAAATAATTAAAGAAGAGAAAATAAATTACCTTTATTAAGCTCACTCACATTCATAATTCTAATAAGAAATAGCAAAGACACAGCTCTCTGTTTTCTACCTATCCTATCTAATAAAGAGGGACTATGCAAATTGACTATCATGCCGTGACAAAGATGGCAGCGCCCATAGCCACAAGATGGCAGCACCTAGTCCCCTCAGCCCTGCCAGAGTCCCACAGTCCTTTCAGCCCAGCCGGAGGGGCGGGGGGCGACAGGCACACAGTGTGGCTGGACCTGCCCTCAGCCCCCCAGCCACCCTGGGCCATCCCAAGGTGCAGGCAAGCCTCAGATGTTGGCTGCCCAGCCGCCCAGGGCCACCCGAGGCTCAGGTAACCACGGCCAGCTGACGCTTGTGCTGCCAGCAGTGGCAACAGCAGAGGTGTGATGGGGGCATCGCCCTCCCCTGATCGCTGGGTTGCCTCCTGCCCCTGAGGGCTCCTGGACTGTGAGAGGGGGCAAGCCAGGTTGAGGGACCCCCACCCCCTCCAGTGCATGGAGTCTCTTTATAATAGAGAGAGTTCTATCAGCAAGTAGATGGCTTATAAGTTGGCTGTTTCTGACACATGTCTTTCTTAAAGACTGGTGTGAAATTGGAGATGAATAGTTGTTATTATGATTAAGGATGAAGACTTTATGTCAGAAAGAATCCATAAGGTCTATTTTTACATGAATCTTGTTAGTGCTGTAATGAGAGGGAGAAAAGGAAAACATAGAGACCATTTTCAACAACCTAGTACACAGAAATGAACAGTAAATTAGACCAAGAGCTGTGTGACTTTTTCATTGATCATTTCCCCATGAAGGGCCCTGTCATATCGAACTATAGATACTGCGTGACTCTGTTAGCCTTTCTAAACTTCCGTTTTTTCACCAGTAAAATGGGAATGATAATGCTGAGCTTTACAAATAACACACAGTTGCCTAGTGCGTATTGCAACAACACAAGTGACATTGCGTTCTCTCTCCCTGCTGATGCTCAAGGCAAGATAGGTTTAAGAATCAAATGCTCGCAAAATGGCTTTCTGGTTTGCCTTTTCTTCCTGGCAAATAGTGTTAAAAATCCTTCTGTTACACAAACATGCCTCCAAAACCCAGACCAAATTATGGCTCTTAATAAAACAGGACGTAGGTGGAAAAAAGGATGAAAGTCTGTTTCCTCCCATGTAGCTTACAAACTGTAGAATTTTTATAACGTTCGAGTGCTTTCATGGTGCTCCAAGGACTCTAGCCCTGGTCTATGTGGTTATGATTCCATCTGAAGGCATTCTGCCCACTGGGCTCCCAGCCCAGTCTCAGGAATGTGTATGGTTATGATGCTGTGCCCCGAGAGAATGGAGTGGGTCAAAAGGACCTGGGGCATTATTTTCATTCGAGGGCTTATGAAATCTTTGTAAAACCTCTCTCTTTTGCCTGAGTATGTCTTATGCCAGAGGCATCTCTGGATCCCTCTGATAAGGGATTTGGCCATTTGGCTTAAAGCAAACAAATCTTTGTTGGCCAATGAAATCCATTTAGCTAATCTATTTGGCCAATAAGTTCTCTATAGTTTTACTAACCAAAAAAATCCCTCCTACCTGTGGGATGCTTCCTGCATCCTTAATTTGCATTTTCCCCAAACCCTTGGATTCAGGGCTACAAGGAGAGATGCTGCAGCCTTGGCCATCTCACAGGGCAGCTGTGATGCCAACCAGAGACAGCTCCTGCGAAGGTACTTTGAGAAGTGAAATTTGCAATCTAAACAGAGTTCCTGTTGGTTTCTGTGCTCAGCGTCTCCCCCCACAAACATAACATAGAACTATTCTTCCTCGGATAGTTGGTTATTTATCACCGCAGGCCTGCTTAGAAGTTCAAAATGCCATGTGCACTCACACGGAGAGAAACCAGTTTTCCTGTTCAGCTGTGCATCTATTTTTAAAATAGAATCCTTTACCAGTGTCTTCCTTAAAATGTTAGTTCCTTCTTAAACCATCCCCAAGTTGTTAAATGATACGAATTAAGAGAGTGAATCTGAAGAACAGGACATTCTGATATTTGCAGAATGTCACTTATCTCAATGCCAAGAGCAACCCTTTTCCTCTCATCTCCATGGAAGTGTGGAGACAGGCACTCCCTATAAAAGGCCAAAACAAGACGTGAGTTGCAGTCTGAGGAGAGTGAGCCTTGGATTCTGTTTCGAGGGAAAAAGTCCACCCTTTGTTATGGCACCACAATCAATGTTCTGTGGATCAAAGCCACTTCCCAGTGTCAGTAAATCTGGCTGCAAATCCTGGGGATCAAAGCCACTTAGCAACATGCTTCTCAAACTTGACTGCACACCTGAATCCTCTGGGCAGCTTATAAGAACCCCGAATTGCCTGTTTCAAACCCAGACCACCCGAATGATAAGCCAGGAGGGTCCTCAAACCCCTCTTCTCACTGTGAATTTGCCAAGGCCCGGGGCAAGGGAACCTCTGCACGGTGCACGAGGGCAGCGCTTGGATTAAGTTGTACTCAACAAGGCCACCGTGGCTGGTCACACAAAGGGAGGTCCGTAGTCAACAAAGTCTCTGAGTAAGAAGAGGAGTCTCATCCAAAGGGAGAAAGACTGCCTCCTGGAATCTGTGCCACGAGGTAGATGATAATGCGCCCCCATGCCCACCTCCCCTTCTCACACCTCTGCTGTGTCTTGGGTCTTCCTCTTCGAGTAAGCATGCTCTCACTCACAAAAAAACAGAGGGAAAGCAATGAAAATATGATATCAGCAATGACCTTAGATGATATTTACACGACAGGCTCTTGTCTAAACACTTTATAGGAACTAACTCATTTCATCCTCCTTAAAATACAACTCACTAAAAAATCAAAGCCCAAAGACCTACAGAAAGGCACCTCGAACCATTTCTAGAATCAGCTTGGATTCTGCTCTCTTGCCTCAAACCAGCGCCGACTCTTCCCAAGTCAGCTCATCACCTCTGCTGCTCTGACAGTGTGTTCTCGGTTGTCCTCTCCAACCAGTTCCCCTTGAGACAAGGATTTAAGTGCCAGTAGTTTATGTGAAATGTGATTCCAGGAAAGGAAGTGGGGGATTGCAGGAGGGAAGCAAAGGATGCTAGCATAAGATGTCTGGGTGCACAGGTTACCGAGGTGCAGGGAGCTGGTTCATTTATGCTCCAACTTCCTTCCCTTCTTGGCCCCTGGAAGCATTCAATCTGCACGTCCTGCCTATACTGCTTGACAGCCTAAGGTCTTCAGGCTGAGAGACCCGTCCCAACAGAAGGACGCTGAAGGCCTGTGCTGGAGCCCTGAGTGCTGGGGGATACGCACACCGTTGGCTTTAAAAGCTGCGATGCCTCGGGCGCCTTGGAAAGGCCTACGTCACAGCAGAGAAGGGAACAAGGGAAGGAAGCCATAAACTTTTTTTAACTATGACTTTAATGAGGGCGCCAAGGAAAGATGGTGTTGGTCTGGCTCTGCCTCTCCGGTGTGACGTTTACTCTGTGCTTGATTTGTTTGTAATGGGCTTGGTGATTCATGTAACAGATCAGGCTTCTCTCCCCAGCCATTGGCTTTACTGCCTTGGCCCCTTTGCTTCCGCTGTTCCCGCCAATAGACCCTACTGGCTCTTCAAAGACCAAGTAAATTGTCACCGCCATCCATTTTTGGCTTTTCTTGTATTCACCCTATCTCCTTCTCTTTGGGTCATAGTTAGCCATCTTTACGTTTGTCTCCCCCTTTAACCCAATATTTTGCAAGTGGCAGGTGCTCAATAAATGGATGGAGAGAGCACGTCTAAACACAGCAGTTCTCTCTTATCCATGATTTCACTTTCTGCAGTTTCAGTTACCCATGGTCAGCCACGGTTCAAAAATATGGTATGGAAAATTCCAGAAATAAACAATGCATCAATTTTAAGCTGTGTGCCATTCTGAGTAGTGTGAAGAAATCTCGAGAGAACTGCTCTGTCTCCCCCGCCCCCACACCTCCCCAGGACATGAATCATCTTCTTTTCCAGTGTATCCACACTTGTATACGCCACCTGCCCATTAGTCACTTAATAGCCCCTCGGTTATCAGATGGACTGTGGTGGTATCGAGAGTGCTTGTGTTCAAGAACGCTTATTGTACTTAGCAATGGCCACAAAACACAAGAAAAGTGATGGCAATTCAGACATGCCAAAGAGAAGCCACAAAGTGCTCCCTTTCATTAAAAAGGTGAGTGCAGTGCAATATTTTCAGAGAGAGGCCACATTCACATAATTTTTATTACAATACATTGTTATAACTGTTCTATGTTACTATTAGTTATTGTTGTTAATCCCTCAATGTGCCTAATGTATAAATTAAACCTTACCATAGGTATGTACTAGTATGTATGGAACAAAACATAGTACTATCTGTGGTTTCATGCATCCACTGGGGGTCTTGGAAGGTCCCCTGTGGGTAAGAGGGGACTAGTATAAAGGTATGTCAAGCTTCTTCCATATGATTTTCAAATGGCTGTGGATGTGAAAGAGAAACATTAATCAGCTGCCTCCGGCACATCCTCTACCGGGGATCGAGTTTGCAACCCCAGCATATGCCCTGACTAGGAATTGAACCTGTGACCTTTCGGTGCATGGGATGACGCTTAACCAACTGAGCCACACTGGTCAGGGCTCATTCAGTATTATTGACTTCTACTGTTTTCCTCTCCTTCATAAGTGCCATATCATAGTTTGATTTTAATAAGGGCTCAAATATATTTTATTAGTGAGGTGGTACCGGTAAGTTGACAAATCCACCAAAAATTAGCATTATTGAAGACAAAAAAAGAGAGAAGGTATATTGGGTCTGCTGGGCAGGGTCAACAGCTTCACAAATCATCTTTCATTTTTGGAAGCAAATCTCCATGTTTTCTTTGTCAAAGTCTCTTTCTCTGTTAGGGATTTATTATTTGGTTTTTGAACTTCTACTCATCTTCCAAAACCCATCGCATATATCGCCTCTGTAAAAAGATGGAGCACCTACTCTTTTGCAGGCACTATATGAGGCACTCTAATGATATTCTTTTATTTTCTTCCCCCAGCAATGCAGCAAGGCAGGAATTAACCCCAGGGAAAAAAAAAGTGGAGCTAAGTAAAATCCTAGCTAATATGTGATGGAATCAAGATTTGAATCCAAGTCTCTTAGATAATAGAGTGCGCATACTTTCTGTCAGTCCTTACATATAATTATTTATATAATAAACTTTTAAAAGATACATATCATTATTCAGGGTCCTAATAAATCCTTATAATAAACCTGTTAGTAGAATATTATCAACCACATTTTACATAAATAGAGAGGTGTAGGGGAGTCTTTTTCTGCCTCCATTTTCTGTTCTTCCATAATGGCTGACATAATCTCACTTATAGTATTTGTGTTAATATTTTACAATTATGTGCTTATATTTCTATCTTCCAAATATGAATATAATTTCCATGAGGACAGGTTTTCTATCACTATGTGTGTGTTTGTGTACCCGCATGTGCATCCTCAGTGTATGAGCAAATGAATGAAGGTGTGGAATGAATGAACAAACAAATTCACCCTGCACTCTAAAATATATTGTAAAAATAAGTCAGTACTTTGAAAAAGTCGATAATTTATTTGAACAATCTAACCTTTGACAAAATAAGGTTATGGAATGCTTAACCCCCTGAGCACAGTGAGCCCATCTGTAATGTATTTATTCTATTTATTAATTCGGGTCACTCATACCTTTACCTCCTTGACACCTGGTAATGAGCCAAGGCTTTGGATTCCCAACAAGCTGGCTCTGGCTCTGGATATTGGCAAGAATCAGGAAATAATCAGATAAAGGATGTGAAACCAAGCTTCATACACTAAAGGTTATGCACCTAACTCAGATTAGAGGTTTCCTGAACTGTATTCAGAGAATAATTACTCTTACTTTCCAAATAATCCTAATAGAGTTGGTTTTTCTAAGATGACAACATATGAGAAGAAGCCAAGTAAAACAGATCAGACTGTCAGAGGCAGACATAACTTCGAGCCCATGGGAGAAGCAAGAGCACAGAAACAATAAAAAGGACATAAATAAGAACTTGAAAGCATACCATTCTCAGAAAATGTAATGTAAGGGGGGGGGGGGGGAGGGAATAAAACCTGCTTTGCTCCCTGGGCTCTGAGGAGACCATTGTATTATGGCAAAGAACAATACGGTCAAAAGTGATTAAAATGTTTTCTATCAACTCTATTTTAAAACACAAGGAGATGAACAACTTTTACTTTTAAAGAATGACTTTTATTAAAAATAGTTATAATCCTTTTTTAAAAAAAACACACACTAAGATTTTGGTTCTTAAATGGGCAATTCAACTATTGAAAATCGTGGCTATTAAGTAGGAATTGTTCCCTAGAGGTTCCTGAGATTGCTGAAGTGTTACAGCCCTGAGACGGTGCCAGCCCTCATAATATGCAGAGTGTGCAGAAGTGCTAAGAATTAGTGGGTATCTCACGGTTAAAGTCCACTTGAGATCCAAGGACACTGGATCTATCTTAGAGAGCTATAGCTTTAGCAATTTGAGAATCCTTCCATTGTTATCCATCTGCATGCACTACAGATCAGAAGGCTATGTTGGTTTATGACATGCAAATTATTGATACAATTCTTTCAGTATAGTGAGTAATGGAGTTGTTGATCTTATTCTCACCATGGCTTAATTATTATTATTATTATTAATAATAATATTATTACTACTTTCGATCTGTTTATTGCACAATGTTACAGCTACCTACATGAAATAATAAAGGTAAAAAGGAAAAAGAAAAGAATACCCACAGCTCTAAGACCCCTTGTCTTGACAATACATGAACTCTTTGCATTTCTATATGCCTTCCAGTTCTTGTTCATCTACATGGTACATTAATTGCAAAAA
The DNA here is from genome assembly GCF_951640355.1 of Cnephaeus nilssonii. Classification (NCBI taxonomy): domain Eukaryota; kingdom Metazoa; phylum Chordata; class Mammalia; order Chiroptera; family Vespertilionidae; genus Cnephaeus; species Cnephaeus nilssonii. Next base: position 50,221,337 of record NC_137088.1, on the reverse strand, counting down.
GAAAAAAGAGAGAGAGAGAGAGAGAGAGACCTTCTTATTCCTTTTCCTGTATCCACCTTCACTCAGTGTGACTTTGCAGCTCTTCTTATGCAAGAAGTAGAGTCCACTTCTGTACTCTTGAACCTGGGCTCACCTTGTATCTTGCTTTGGCCATAAGAATGTGGCAGAAGTGAACATGTGCCTATTCTGAGTCTAGGTCCCAAGTTTCCTTGCAGTTTCTGCTCTTTCTTGCAACTTTTCCAAGCAAGTGTGAGAATAAGCTGAGCTAGCCTGCTGAATGAACTAAAAGACACATGGTGTACTCACCCCCATCACCCAACCAACAGCCAACAGACCACAAAGCATGCTGATGAGGTCATCTAGGTTAGTCAGTATCTGGCTGACTTGACAGCTGACTACAGACAAAAGAGCAAGCCCAGCTGATCAACAAGCCTGTTTACCCATAGAGCAATGAGAAATAATAAGTGCCTATTGTTGGAAGCTCTGAGTTTTATGTGGTTTGTTATGCAGCAATAGCTGACACAATGTGCATGCATACAGTTGACCTAGTGGAACGTCTGCTATAAATCATGCTGTTTAGTGGCTATCTAATACGTCATACAGTGGGTATTGCAATAACTTATTTAAATATTCCCTCTATTGTTGGATATTTAAATTGTCTATAGTTTTTAGGAGGAGCAATGATGCAATGTAACAAGCACAAGTTATCTCTCTTCTCATTTGCCATAATGGCTCACAGAACTTTTTTACTTACTATAACCGGATTATTATGAAGGGTTCAAATGAACAGTCACATGAAGAGATAACATAGGTAGAGGTTGGAAGTGTCCTGAGCACAGGAGTTTCTATCCCTGTGGAATTGGGGTGTGACACTCTTCCAACATGTGGATGGGTTCATAAATCCAGAAGCTCCTTGAACCCCACCATTTAGGAGTTTTATGGAGATTTCATCACTCAGGTATGATGGATTATTAACTCAATCTCCAGCCCCTTTCCACTACCAAGAGGTTGGGGGTGGGCTGAAAGTTCCAACCTTCTAATCAAGGTTTGTTCTTTCTGGTGACCAGGACCAGCCCCCATCCTGAATCTACCTCAGGGCCTGCCAAGAGTTACCTAATGAGAGCAAAAGACATGCTTATCGCCCAGGACATTCCGACAGATTTAATAGCTCTGTGTACGATGCCATCCCCTCCATCACTCAGGAATTTACAAGGTTTTAGGATCTCTGTATAAGGAACTGGGAATGAAGAAGAAATATCTATATCTTGTGAGATCACAGTGTCACAGGCTATATATAAATACACAGACAGACAACAATAGATCTGAATAAACCAATGCTTAAAGGCAATTATGGATTTACTCAGCTTCCATTTCTTGAGGTGAGAAGCACTGAATCAGTGCCCTAAACAGTAGAATTGACTTCGACCTTGGATATCAGAAATCATCAGTCTAGTGCATGTGTGTGTGGGGGGGCAGGGGGGGCGGTTTGAAGGGGACCTAATATATGGTGACAGAAGATTTGACTTGGGGTGGTGGGCACACAGTGCAATATACAGATCTTGTATCATAGAAATCTACATCTAAAACCTACATGATCCTATAAGTCACCCTAATAAATTTAATTTAAAAAGGAAAGAAAAAGAAAACATCAGTCTGGTTGTTACCACACACCAGTGCATGGCAAAAATTAAATGGCTGTACATGAATGAGCTAATGAGCATGATTAATATACAGATTCTCAAGCCACAAAGCCTGGAGTTCTGATTCAGTAGATTTGGAGTTGGGCCCAAGAATCTGTACGGTTTAAGACTTCCCGAAGGAGATTCTGATGTAGTCAGTGTGGGGAACCACTGCCTTATTATCTGCGCCCCCAACCCCCTCTCACTTTTCAGGTGGGAGAGCAAGACTAAGCTGGATTAAATAAGAAGCTCAAATCTCCTCAGGGAGTCCATTAAGGGTTGAGCTGAGACTAGAACCCAATTCTTGAGATTTCTGAGACATGACTCCATATGGCTTCCAACTGGGAGAGTTATGCTGAGTTCATCAAAGGAAAGAAATCTTCTAGGACTTTTGTTCTAAGTACTTACTTTTCTTCCCAAGGCCAGCCTTCACCTCATCCCAGTCAATACACACACTATACACTGGGACATGATTAATGTGAATGCATCTTTTATTCTTCACTGAGAACATGTCCTCTGAAGTGTAACCAAAGAAACTGACTTTCAGACAAGTTGAAATACACCAAGAAATGGCTTATCTTGTATGTCAATATAAAGCTCAGTGTTAGCTTTCAAAAAAAAAAAAAAAGCAGTAAGTAAAATCAGAGTAATAGATTCTTTTAAATTGCATTGTTTCCTTGAGGCTTTGGAATATGTATTTTAAGACAAAAAATTTACCACTCTATATAACTTATCCTTTCAAACAAATAGCATAAGACTCTTTTTTTTTTTTTTTTTTTTTTTGGCTTCCAAATTCAAGGTTTGGGAGGACACTTTTCTCTCGTATGATTTCTTCAAGAAATGTTGCCATCAAGGTAGATATATACCCAGAAGGTATATTTATTTTGGTAGACCTGGATGGCTTATTAGAGTTATTTAAAAGTTATCTTAAATAAATTGGGAAGTTGAATTCAAAGCAGCTGAATATTTTTTACAGAGACAAAAAAAAAAAAAAAAAAATTCCAGCTCAAGTTAATTGTCTGTAAAGTATTAAGCTGCATGTGGTTTAGTGATAAAAGTATTCCTGGTATAATGATTGAAAGCTTGACTCTTGAGTGAGACAGGGGTTTGAATGCTTTCCCACTTACAGACCTGTGACCTTAGACAATAACAGCCTTAACATATTCCTCCACATAATGGGGATAATTATAGCACAATTTTGTTGAACATTAAACATTTACTACACACCAAGATATTTTAAGGACTCTGTTTCCATTATTTCATTTAGTACTTATACTAACTCCACTTCACAGAGGCAGACACTGAGGCTCAGAGGGGTTAAATAACTTGCCCAGGTCACATAGATAGTCAGGGATAAAGCCTGAATGTCAACCAGGGCAGGCTGATCCCAGAGCCCAAGCTTGTAGCAACTAGGCTGGAGTACAAAGGTCTTTATGCAGCTGCTGGATTAAATAAAATATTAAATAAGGATTAAATAAAATATTCTCTGCCAAGTGCTTAGAAATATGCTTAGAAATCGTGAGAGCTCAAAAAACGGTGGCTCTAATGCCATGTTTTGGCAGAGGATCACCTTGAGGCACATACTTACGCGAGGCATCCTCTGCTGGGCTTTAAACTACTTTCATATCTTCATTGCCTTTCATGATTCCTAGTGCCTGTACCCATAGTAATAAGTTAACTTATACCTGCTTTATTTCCTTTTGTTCTCCCTTAAATAATGTCAATTATGGTCTGGAAAATATAGAAAAGTATAAAAAACAAAGTAAAGAATTCTCTTATTCAGAAGACCATTCTCTGGGTAATGTATATTTTTTTAGTCTTTTCTATATGAAAGGGAGTATTTGCTCATCCTCCCCCCTCCAATTTGAATTACACTATAAATAAGGTTTAATCCTGCCTTTCCTCCTGCTGATTGTACCATGAGCATTTTACCCATCCTATGTACTATTCTGTGAAAACAGGATTTCTTATGTCAGCACAGCATTCCAGGTTATAAACTTTCCCTTTCCTCCCCCTGAGAGGATGGATCTCATGTGACTGGATCAGGCACAGACACTAGTAAGATTACTAGGTTAAAAACTTCACACACAGGGGTCTTGCTTTCTCTTTGGCCGCCTCCCTTAATTTGGCTGAAGGAGAAGAAGATCATCATTATATACACTTTTTCCTTTGTGTTCTCTCTTTTAATTGGACAGAAAGGGGTGTGCTGAGATTTTGGTTGGGACTTATGAAGAGTGGGAAAGAAAATTCTCCTACATAATCATAATCTTCAGTATAACTTATTAATATGCCCCCCTTTTCCAAAGTGCCCCATGTCGTCCAAGAGACTGTTAACATCATGCACATTTTTTAATGTTTGTTAATAAAGTGATTATAAACCTGTGCGGGGGCACTGATAGATTAAAATCAGACAACTCAAACTTGCTTTTTAAAAACTAAATAAACACAGATGCTGGGTACCATGCTTTTCTTATCTGACACAAAGACATCCTAGGTAATAGTAATATAAAAGTTATAATGGGAGTGATAAGTAATTGTTATTCAGCCACTACGGTACACTAAATGCTTTACACAGTAGCCTCCTTCAATGTCTCAATGAATCTGTAAGTTAGGGATTATTCATATTTTGCAAAAGAGAAAATGAAAGCTGGAAGTAGTCATATGACTGATCAAAGGCAACAAGGCTAGTGGGTAGTAGAGCCAGGATTTCAATGCAAACTCATTGGCCTTCAGAGCAGCACTTCTCCAACAAACCCGCATCCCATGCTGTTTCCTTGGTGCTATAGGTGATACTTAAAAAAACGACAACATTTCATTTTAGAATAGTTTTAGACTTACAGAAATGCTGCAAGAATATTATAGAGAGTTCTGTACACCTTGAACTTGGCTTCCCGTATTGTTGATATCACTAGGCTACTTTTGTCAAAACTAATGAATCAATATTGATATATTATTACGAAGTAAAGTTCATTCTTTATTCCCATTTCCTTCGTTTTTAACCTAATGTCCTTTTATATAGATATTATCATAATGAACAATCATTCTGCAACTTGCTTTCTTTAAACAACATTAGATGTTTGGGGTCTACGTTGATATATATATGGACCTAATTCATTCATTTATAAAAACTCCTTCATGGTGTTTCATTTTATGAATAGGCTATGTTTATCCATTTTTCTGATTATGGACACTTGAGTTGTTTTCCATTTTTGTTACTAAAACAGTGCACAATGAACAGTGTATTCTTGGTGGAGATAGGTGAGTTGCTTTAGAGTACCTATCTAGCAGGGCAATTCCAGGGTCTTGAAATATGGTCATATTAATCTTCTATTCCTCTCTAGTTTACACTCCCCTGTCCCAGCACTGTATGTGTGTCTCAATTATGCCACATTAGTGCTTATACTTGTTACTTTTAGATTTTCAATAATTTAGCAATCTGATGAATGAAAATGTTTTTTTCTTAATTTACAAATTTATTGAGGCATAATGGACATATAATAATTTGCACATATTTAATGGTACAAGTTGATGAATTGTGAGAGGTGTATATACCCTTGATACCAGCACCACAATCAAGATATTGAATATTTCCATTACCACCAATACTTTCCTCACACTTCTTTGCAAATCATCTGACCCCTGTTGTGGTATACTACAGTGACTAAATTACATTATGTGGCAAAGATGAAGGGATTTCATAAATGTAATTAAGCTGACTTAAGGTCCCTAATCAAGTTATTTTGATTAAGTTAATCAAAGGGAGGTCAATAAGATGGGGCCTGATCTAAATTCATTAGTGCCCTTTAATAGAGGTTCTAAAGGTCAGAGAAAAAAGCCATAAAGATTTGAAAAAGCAGACCAACTCACCTGTTGGCCTTGAAGAACCAAACTGACATGTTGTGGGTAGGGCGTGCAGCAGAGAATAAGAGGTGCCTGAAAAGTTTAGAGCCTTCACCCTACAATTGCAAGGAACTGAATATTGCCAGCAACTCAAGAGCTTGAAAGAGGACCCAGAGCCTCAGAAGAGTTCGAAGCCCAGATTTCAACCTGAGCAGATACTCCAGCTAACCCTGCCTCATGGAAACTGTGAGATCATGGATGTGTATTGCTTTAGGTCTTTAAGTATGTTGTAATTTTCCATGTAGCAATAGGAAATTAATACACCAGAAATAATCTGCTATCTTTCACCATAGATTAGAATTTTAAAAGAAATGTCATATATTTGATTTGGGGGCCAAATTTTTTCATTCAGCGTAATGATAAGATTCATCCATGTTGTTGTGTATCAGTACTTAGTTTCTGTCTATTCAGTGCATGGATATACCACATATTGTCTATACATTGTCCAATGTTAATGGACTTTTAGGTGGTTTCCAGGTTTTTTGGCAATTACAAATAAAAACAGTGTTTGTATGGCATATCTTTTCATTTCTCTTAATTTAAATTTTCTGAGTACTAGTAAGATTGGTTATATTTTCATATTTTATTGCCTACTTGGATTATCCTCTTCCGTCTTAGTATTTATCTCCTGCCCATTTCTTTATTGAGTTATTTGTATTTTTCCCCTCACTGAATGTAGGGGTCTTTCTATATTCTGAATACAACTTATTTGCCTGTTATTGTTTTTTAACTTTTTCTAAGACATCTTTTGCCATATGAAAATTTACATTTCAATAAAGTCTAACTAATTAATCTTTTTTAAAAAATGTTTGCTTTTATTACTTGTTTTAAGAAACCACTTCAAGACCTGAGATTATAAAGATATTTTCCTATTTTTTATCATAGCTTAAGAATTTTGTTTTTTCCTGGAGAGAAGTAGCAATACAATTAGTTTTTCTATAAAGAAAGCAAATTTACTTAACTCTACATATCAAATAATTCATCCTTATTCCACTGATTTTCAATGTCAGGAATAGAAATTCCCATAGATACACGGATCTGTTTCTCAGCTTTCTATTATGATTCACTGGTGTATTTGATTATTACTGAACCAATATCATGCGGTTTTAATTATAATATATTTGCAATGAGTCTAATATGCGTGATGACATTTCTTCTTCTTCTGTCTTCTCTTTCAGAATTACCTTGGCCTTTCCTGGATTTTACTCCTTTATATAAAATTGAGAGTAAATTTACCTGCAAATTGGTGATGCTTTTTAAAATTAGAATTGCATTACATTTGTAGACTAATTTGGAAGAAAATTTACATCTGTCTTCTCATCCACAAGTGCATTATATATACGTATATCTAACCATTTTTCTTGTCTTCTTTTAGATATCATAACATTTTACCATTATTTTTTCTCATAAAGAGCTTGCACTTCCTTTGTTAGATTTATTCCTAGGTAGTTATGGTCTTGAAATTTATGCAAACCATCATAGCTATTTCGGAAAGTTATAATGTGAAGAAATTGGAATCTCACCAAGTGGACTCTTTCAATAGAGAAAATAAGCCTATTTCTACTATTGTTTATGAGCTGATGTCTACAGTGGTGTTTTATCTATTCTGTGATTAGAAAGCAGAGTTCACTATGGTCCCTCACAGGAGAGTGTCATGTGCCTTTCCTGGAAAATCGTCTGTATTCAAGGTACGGATATTCTACCAGCTTTATGTGGATGCGGCTACTCAGCTCCAGATCATTGCAATGAGGAAATGTGGGGTCCTAGACAAAAGCTGACGATCCAAATTTTATGACATTTTATGACTTTTAAATATTAAGAAATAATTTTTAAAAACTAACATTTTATGGGCCCAATTAAACAGGCCTGAGACCTGATGTGCCACAAGGGCTGCCAGTGCCCACTCTGTGGGGTAATCTGTCCCCACAAGGCTTTCCGTCCAGGTTCTCTGCCTCATGCCACGCTCCGTCAGCCCAGTGTGAGCAGGACAGTAACGCTGTGCCTGGGATGTACTTTCTAGCTCTAAATATCTGGTATCACAAAATATGAGCTATAAGGGAGGTTAGCGTTAGTCTAATTCTTACGCAGTTTTGACTTTTGGGGTGATTCAGGGAAGCAGCTACCCCAGAGACAAGGTCAGGCCTGGAATGCAGGTGGGCTGAGGCCATGTCCAGCAGCTTTGGCATCAGGCCACTGTGGGACTATTTACAGAGCCTTCAGGGACAGGTGGGATCCTTCCACAAGGCCTGAAATGAGTGAGAATCTGACAGGTAGATTCTATTGAAGGACTGCTCCTTTTCAGGGTGCATGTGGAGGAGCAGCAGTAGAGCAAGTAGAAAGAATGTATCCAGGCACATACATGTTGCCTTCCGAGAAGAAATTAATATACATACAAACTATTAATGCTCAATTAAAGTGACTACTATACATTTATGTGCTGCATAAACATGTTTTGGTCAACGGCAGACCACATATACTATGGTGGGAGAGCTGAAAAATCTTCAGCCTGGTGACATTGAAGCCATCGTAAAGTTCTGCGCACAGCATTACTCAGGTGTTTATGATGATGCTGGTGTAAACAAACGTACTGTGCTGGCAGACATACAAAAGTACAGCACAGCCCGGCCGGTGTGGCCCAGTGGTTGAATGTCGATCTATGAACTAGACACTGGCAGCCCTTGTGTCACAGGTTAATTCCTGGTCAGGATGCATGCCCAGACTATGGGCTCGATCCCCAGTAGGGGGCATGCAGGAGGCAGCCAATCAATGATTCTCTCTCATCACTGATGTTTCTATCTCTCTGTCCCTCTCCCTTACTCTCTGAAATCAATTAAAAATATATATATGTATCCTATATAATAAGAGAGGAATATGCTAATTATCTATTACATGGTAACGTGAAGACCAATCTACAAGTGGTGGAGAGCTACAGGAGGGCGGGGCAGTGAGCTACAAGTGGAGAGAGCTACAGGAGGGTGGAGCAGCGGCGAGCTAGGAGCAGCAGCGAGCTAGGAGCAGCAGCGAGCTACGAGCAGCGGCAAGTGGTGAGTGGGTGGCCAGCTGAGGCAAGCGGCAGCAAGTTACTCACGCATGTATTCATGCACAGGGCTACTTGTGTGTGTGTGTATATATATATATATATATATATATATATATATATATATAATGATAATAATAAGCGACTATGCTACTGGCTTATGTATTTACTATACTTCTAATTATTATTTTAGAGTGTACTCTTACTACTTATAAAAAAAGGTTTGCTGTAAAATAGTACACAGTGTTACACCACAGTTGCCTCATCTTGTGTTTGCTGAGTCTCTGGATTGCATCATTTTCTCTTGTGCTTGATTTAATCTTGTGTTGTTCCGTACAGGCTTGCAGCTTAGGGGTCCAGGCTATATATACCATTTAGTCCAGGAGCTTAGTAGGCTATCCCACCTAAGTCTGTGTAAGTTCACACAACAAAATCACCTAACTATGCAGTTCTCTAACATATTCCCATTATTAAGCAGTACATGACTGTATTCTATTAATTCTTAGTGGCTCATGGACCTAAAATCTGGGCAACTGTGACTGATTATTGGAAGAGATTGGACACAGCAATAACAGTTGTGCTTTAGGCATGTTTAATACAGATCCTGTGTATGGGTATATGTATGTGGCTACACATCAGCACACTCATATACAGTAGAATGAAATACCACCATCTATAAGGCCAACATTCCTACTGCAGATAGCCTTGTAAAATGAAAAGTAATGTCCAATAGTTCAACAGGAAAGAGGCTCAGTAAAGTTAAGTGCACACCCCAAACATTTGCCTTCAGCTCACTTACAAGATTAGTGGTTTGAATGAGTATATCTGTGTCTTACTTGTAAACTTCCAGTGCTTGAGAGTTCCCTGTGTGGCTTAGTGAATCAGGCAAATTTAAAGGGCTTTAAACCATAAAGCTTCATTTCACAACTGTCATTTCATAATTGACCAATGAGCCGTCAGAGATGGAATTTTCCTTTAATGGAAATGTGGAATAAATCAAACTAACTGTGTTGCAAGTTGCTGCAGCAAAAGATCGCTGATACTTTAATTCCTTAAGGGCATTACCTAGATTCAAATATTATTATCACAGTTATTATTTGTTGATTAGAAGGACACTTGCAGAACATGAATTTAATTATTCCTGTTTAGAACTTACACCAGTGGTTGGAAAGCTATGGCCTATGAGTCAAATCAGGCCACACACTGTTTTTGTGAATACATTTTTATTGGATTACAGCCATGTCCATTTGTTTACATACTGCCTGTGGCTGCTTCTGTGCTAGAATGGCAGAATTGAGTAGTTCTGACAGAGGCTCGCTGGCCCTCAAAACCTAATATACTTACTACCAGTCCTTTACAGAAAAAGCTTGCCACTTATAGTCTGTCACATATTTTTCCTTTTTAAAAAAACAAACAAACAAACAAACAAAAAACAACTCTTGAGAACCAAGATGGCAGCATTGGTAAATGCCAGTACTCACCACCTCCCACAAACACATCAAAATTACAACTAAAATACAAAACAGCCATCATTCAGAGCCGTCTGAAATCTGGCTGAGTGGAAATCCTACAACTAGGAAAGTAAAGATGAAAGCACCCTGAAACTGGTAGGAGGAGTGGAGAGCAGGGGCATGGAACAGATTGATCTGCCATCCACATGTGCCTTTTTTTTTTTAAATCAGCAGAAGTCCCTGATGAGGAGCAAAGGTTCACAGCCCCACACCAGATCCCCCAGCACAGGGCTCCAGAGCTTGGAAGAGAAGTCCCTATATCTTCGGGTTGTAAAAGCCAGTGGGGATTATGGCTGAGTGACCTGCAGGCTGCTGGAGATCCAGGCAGTTCCTCTTAAAGGGACTGTGCATGATCCATCTGAGCTCCAGCGCTGGGGCACTGGCTTTGGGGAATCCAGGGACATACAGGGAGAAACTGGATTGTCTGACATTGGAGCAAGAACTTGGGGGTTGCTTTCTCCCAGACAGGGGTACTTGCAGGGGTAATTGTTCCTATGCTGAGACCTATCACAGAGCTAACTGGCAGCCATACATGAGCTTCCATCAGTCTGGATCACACTGTTTGCTCTGCCCTGGTGATTCCCTAAGACCTTGCTCCACTTAATCCGTTTGCAGCAGTTTTTCCATAGAAATGGCCTGTCCTGGCTCAGGCTTCACACTTTGCTAAAATCTCTCTAACAAGCAGCAGCTTGCATCAGTGTATGCCAAACCTATCAATAAAAAGCACAAGAACAGGCACTAGCACCAGCCTGCCTTGCTTCACAGCTGGACCTTGCATGGGCACTTCCAAGCCCAATACAAGTAGCAGCCATCTGCAGACCTCTCTGTAGCTCCTGCTGGGTGGCCCCAGGCAGTGGCTGACTTTGCAAAGCCCAGAAGGCCCCAGAGCCAGTGCACCTAGTGGACAGCTTCAGATCATGCCAAATTATAACTCTACACATCCGCAAGTGACACACTCAAGGGGCAGAATAAGTAATCTAATGAACAAAATAAACTGGTGAATAAAATAGAATCAGAGGCATGGGGATATGGAACAGATTGACAAATCTCAAAAGGAAGGGGGAAGAAATTAACCAAAGATCTTATACGCATACATGTATTACTTATGGACACAGGCAATAGAGAGTGAAGGCCTGGGAACCAGGTGGAGGGGGCAAATGGGAGGCGGGGGGTGGGGTGGGAAGGCAGACATCTGTAATACTCTCCACATTAAAGATTTAAAAAACAACAACAAAAACTTTTAAAATGTATAAAACATTCTTAATTCTTTGGGATACAATTTGTCTTTTAGGATGTAGTTTGCCAATCTCCAGTCTAGACAATCAAGAAAACAATAAATCAAACTCTCATGTCTAGCATTTGCCTATTTCCATGGTGTAAATATTGACCAATTTCAAGCTACCAACATGCATCTTCAAACACTGTGCTGGGAAGAGATGTGTATTGGCATGCCATTTCAGAGTATTTTCTCCATACAGATACAATATACCCTAATAACCTCAGGGGCACAGATACCAGTAAAATGTAGTAAACTAATTAGAAGATGATGTATTTTAAGTGTTTATCATTATTTTTAAATATAACTTATTCAACTATAAGTTTGTATGTTTTAATTTTCAATAATGACCACGTTTAACAACCAGCACACAAAATATTTGAAAATTTAAAAACTGGTTCTAGTGAGCCAGTACAAACCTCCTACAGCACATCACTGAATTTAAGGAAACTTTTCCCCACTTAGAGATAAAGAGAAAGTACTTTACTACCATACCGTAAGTTCAAAAGTGGTAAACTTCAAAGTATGCACATATACTTGAGGGGAAGACTTAAGTAAGGTATATCTACACAATGGAATACTATGCTGTAAAAAAAAAAAAAAGAAGAAGGAACTCTTACCATTTGCAACAGCATGAATGGAACTGGAGAGCATTATGCTAAGCGAAATAAGCCAGTCAGAGAAAGATAAATATCGCATGATCTCACTCATATGTGGAATATAATGAACAATATAAACTGATGAACAAAAGTAGATCCATAGACATAGAAACATGGAACAGACTGTCCAACCTCAGAATGGGTGGGGGCGGGGTTGGGGGGGTAAGAGATCAACCAAAGGACTTGTATGCATGCATATAAGCATAACCCTTGGACACAGACAGTGGAGGGATGAGGGCATGTGCTGAGGGGTGGGAACAGCTGGGGAGAGGTCAACGGGGGAAAAAGGAGACATGTAATACTTTAAGCAATAAATAATTTAAATTTTAAAAAAGAACATATTAGCTAATTAATGTCATTGTATGTGCAAACATTATACATACATTGTATGTATTTAGATATTGGTTGTAATTAGGATATATCTAAGCAGAAAAGTTGCAGGTCATGTAGTCCGTTGACAATCAGACTCACATACTCTCCACCCTCAAATAAATTTTCTTTTAACTTCCAGAAAATAAACTCAGTAGCAGGTGGATTAGATCTTGATTGTGTCAAAATATTTAGTGGATAAGATTTCCAGTCTTTTCATTAGTGCAGGTTGTTTTTTAAAGTTTTTGTGATCAATGTGAATATGCACAATATATCTGGATTGCAGTAATGAAGAGGCAGGGGCAGTGTTTTTGGTTTTGTTCTTTTTGCAGCATCTCACTATCACTGTTCCCATGGAGAAGGCTCTTGGCTGATTTGCTATGCAAAGTCTCTTTTCCCATTTCTTCCAGTTCAATAGACTTGGAACCGGGGCTAAGGTGAAACACTCACAGCCTCATAAAACTCCAAAGAACAAGGAATTCATCAAGTGGGTCTCTACTGTGTATGGGTATTTTTAAAAAGATGTTTTATGTTTTTAAGAAAAAAGAAACACAAAACTAATTACTGTCAACTAGATTTTAAGTTTTCAGCTATCCAGCCAGCAGAAAGCCATTATTAAACCACTGTAAGCCTGCTTTGCTGTTGTTCCCACTTAAGAACCATTATTCTATCCACATATTGGCTTCATAACAGAGATTGTCAATCAAGACACACAAGTTACTGCCTGAAAAAGAAATGGCCAAGATTCTTTGTTTTTGTTTCAAGTATATATATATTCCTCTTAGGGTTTCTTAGTCTCACCTCCATTGTTACTAAGAAAATAAATGGAGAAAGGCTCCTGACTTAATGACATGGTGGCTCCTAGCTTTCAGGTCATTTCTTTTGTTAATGTTCAACTCCCCCATTATAGTATTCTTCCAGAGCACTAGAAACTTTACCATCTGGGAAGCATTGAAAACACAGTTGGTGGGGGATTTTTCTTCCCAATCCCTCTTCCCCAAGCAGCCATTACCATTAGCAGTGACTGCCAGCAACTTACACATAACAGACAATAGCTCACAGTGATTTTGAATGGGGTAAGCCAAAAGCATCCCATAGCATTGCTATGTAAAGTTCTAGCTTTCCCTACTGAAGTGGTACTTAGCACTCTGTTTGTTCTAAGGGCCTCGTCTTGATTTCTTATCCTCATCATCTTTGTTAATGAAGGAAAATAAAATGGCTTTAGTCTAATTAGCAAAACTTACTTTTCTATCTTGCTTTATTTGTGGACCAAATAAGCCATTTTTATAAGCCTTCAGGGACACCTTCTTAGAATTCAATTATTTACTCATTATTTAAATTAACACCAAGTAAACCCAAACTTTTACCTCAATATTCTCATTGACAGCTTCCTTCTGAGCCTTTGGAAATAGTGGCAGAAAGATAAAAGACCATTTTAGCTCAAGTCACCTATAGTTAAGGCATGGTGAGCCATGGAATGTGATTGAAGGTAATGCATATCAATTAAAGAGAGATTACAGACACACTGTACCTGGTTCAAATTTGCTTTGTGATAGGAAAATGATCCTTAATGAGGAAGGTTATTTGACAGCTTCTAACAAGTGAGCAAACCAACGCCACTTGAGCTCATTATCTAATCTAACCATGAAAAGGATCAAGTATAACAGCACAGTGATTTGTAGCATTTCCCAGGGCAGTACTTCAAATGAGATAAGATAATGACATGAACACCTGGAACCCTCAGGGCACTAACAAATGTAAAGTCCACCTACTAAAACTCTGCAGATAGCAAGCCTGGATACTGGATATTGATCCTCATTAAAGCCATCCACCAGGACTCCAGCAGAGTTATCTAATCTGCATGAAACACAAATCTGACTCCATTCTCCCACTGCGTAAAATGCTTCAGTGATTCCAGGCAATCTTTTTTTTTTAATTTTAAAACTTTTCAACTACAGTTGACATTCAACATTATATAAAATTCAGGAGCCCTAACCGGTTTGGCTCAGTGGATAGAGCGTCAGCCTGTGGACTGAGGGGTCCCGGGTTCGATTCCGGTCAAGGGCATGTACCTTGTTTGCGGGCACATCCCCAGTAGGGGGTGTGTAGAAGGCGGCTGATCAATGTTTCTCATTGATGTTTCTAACTCTCTATCCCTCTCCCTTCCTCTCTGTAAAAATATCAATAAAATTACATATATATATATATATATATATATATATATATATATATATATATTTAAAATTCAGGAGTACAGCATAGTGGGTTAGATATTTATACAACTTACAAAGTGATTCCCTGAGAAGTCTAGTACCCACCTGTCACCATACATAGTTATTACAATATTATTGACTAGATTCCCTATGTTGTACTTTACATTATAGAGGTACCAGAAAGAGAAGAGAGAGCACAAGGAATTGCAAACATGTTTGACAAAATAACGACTGAAAAATTCCCCAACCTGGTGAAGGAAATAGACATACAAGTCCAGAAAGCACAGGGAGTTCCAAACAAGATGAATGCAAAGAGGCCCACAGCAAGACACATCATAATTAAAATGCCAAAGGTTAAAGACAAAGAGAGAATCTTAAAAGCAGCAAGAGAAAAGCAGTTAGTTAGCTACAAGGGAAGTTGTAAGACTGTCAGCTGATTTCTCATAGTAACTTTGCAGGCCAGAAGGGATTGGTACAAAATATTCCCGATTAAAGTTCCAAGTGCTTATAAGATTGCTAATACCAGCCTTCTGCTTAAATCTGTAGCCCCATCAACTACTGCCCAGTCCCCAATTTCCTGCTCCAGCCATATCTGCTATTGGTGATTCCTTCTGAACGATGTAGTGTTCCATATTATCCCTAAGCCTTGTCAGTACTATCCCACCTTCCTAGAACACAGCTCATATCTATACCTCCATTCTAAAAAACACTCCAAAATATGCCTTTTAAAGGAAGCCTATACATGGTTCCATTACTAACGATGTATTGTTTGTGTGTTCCTCTGCACCATCAGCTCCTCCTGGTCAGTGTCCCCTTCTTGACTCTGTACCCCCAGGGCTTGTTGCAACATAATTGATAGAACTGAATTGAATAAATGGATGAATGTACCAAACTTAGGTTTCTTCAGTCTGGATTTAGTCAGATCCCAGCTTCACAAGATTCATTTTTAATATCAATAGAGAGGCATCTCTAGCACAAAACTCCCCATGGAGCTTTAGACCCGCATATCCAACTGTCTACTTATTGTCTTCTCTTAAATGCTATAGAGACACCCTAATCTCAGTATGTACAAGACTGAAGATGCCATCCCAACTCTTTCGCTGCCCCATTTGATGTTATCCCAATGGCCCTGGCATACGTTGCCCAAGTCAGAAAAGTGGAAGTCACCACACATTCCATATTTCACTTGTGAAGTTCACTGACTTTCCTCGTCTCCGTTTCTCCTATCGTCCTACCCCCCTTTATCTCTTCTGCCAATGCTCTAGCCCCATGGTCAGCAAACTGCGGCTTGCGAGCCACATGCGGCTCTTTGGCCCCTTGAGTGTGGCTCTTCCACAAAATACCACGGCCTGGGTAAGTCTATTTTGAAGAAGTGTCGTTAGAAGAAGTTTAAGTTTAAAAAATTTGGCTCTCAAAAGAAATTTCAATCGTTGTACTGTTGATATTTGGCTCTGTTGACTAATGAGTTTGCCGACCACTGCTCTAGCCTGATCTAGTAACCCAACTGTGCCTGGACTATTGCAATAGCCCCCTAATCCACTTTTTTGTATTCATTCCACTCTCCTACCCCATCCTTTGACCCCACTGTAGTCAGCATGGCATTTCGGAATGCAAATCTAACAGTGAAATTGCCAGGCTTAAAATTCCTCAATGATCTATTGATTTTAGGGGGAAAAAATCAGAATCCTTAATAGAGCTCCCAGGCTCTGCATGAGCTTCCCTGACTCCCCACTACCATTGCAGCCTTATGTCACTCCATTTTCACCTTTCCCTTCACTTCAATCTCATCAGCTCTACTGTTCTTCAAATGTGCCGCGTTCAGTCTCCAGTCTTTGCACATGCTGTTCACGTCTCTGGAATGCTCTTCTGCTCGCTCCTGTCCCCTGCTTCTCTTACCCTTCAGTCATCAGCTCCAAACCACTTCCTAGAAAGGCTTCCTGATCTTCCACACTTGGTCATGTTATTCTATCATATGCACTTAGAATACAACTTCTTTTACTGTCAATTTATAATTATGTATTTGTTCATTGTGGTGATCATTTGATTATGATAAGCCTTTCCATTACATAAAACTACTGGAAGTATTGTCTAGCTTATTCATCATTACATGCCCCATTGGCTAGGCATGTCATAGGTGCTCTGTAAACAATCTGTTATGACTGAGCGACCACATCTAATAGGACAAGGGCCTGAAGATGGATGCTGCCACACCAATATGTCCAAGATGGATCTGAAGCTCAACTCATTTTTAACCCTTACTATCTTTGATTTTGGATTCCTCAGACTTTAATTCTCCACCCACCCACTCAACTTCAGGTTAGACATTTGCTGCTCTCTTTTCCCAAGATCTGGGCTCAAAACTTTTCTGACTCAGACTCCACATTCCATCAGTTGGGGTTCTTACTTGCAAGAAGCAGAACTGACTGTGGGTGGTTAAGCAGAAAACACATTCATTAAAGGAGAGCAGGTAGCTCACAGATTTATTGGGAGGTTTAGAGAACTGGGCTAATGCCAGATTTCAGAAATAATCCCCAAACCATGTTCCCGAACTAGCCTGATAAGAAGACCGCTGCTCCCTCCCAGCACTGGTACTATTGAATGAGCTCCTTGTAACACTGCAGCCTCATTACAGACGCCCCTGCGTGCCAGGCACTCAGCTCTGCTATCACTGTTGTTACAGCCAGGGGCCCCTGCTTCCCCAGCACACGGCACTCGACAGCAAGCCTTTTCCCTCAGATTGCTCACTTCTGAACTGGAGTCTAGAGGGTGAATTTGATCAGTGAAGACTGGACACTTGCCTGTTTAGCTGCAAAGAAGGGTGGAAGTGAGTTTTTCAGGTTCCGGCATTGAGGAAGGGGAACCCATCAAATGGAAAAATCCAGCGAACAACGGTGTTTAATAATGCTGGTCATCAGAAAACATGACAGATGCCCACCCCATAAATCACTGTCAATATTTTGGCATCTTGTTCAACCTCTCTTTGGTGGTGAGGCTTGGCCAGTTTACATTGCCCATCACAACTGAACTGACAACTCATAAGGAATTTAGCCTGCTATGCTGTCTGAGATAGATCAGACCCAGAACCTGGAAGACTGTTAAAACCAATTTCAACTATTCTAGAAATCTCTATTTGAGATCAAAGAATGCAGCACTTCAGAGCACAAACTCTGAAATATGAAGGTCTGAGTTAGAAACCTGACTCCATCATTTATGTAAGTGCATGACTTTGGCAGACAAATTACAGAGGCTTTAAAAGCAGGTATAATGACTTGCCCTAAGATATGATAGCACCTAGCCCACATCTGGCACACAGTAATTATTAGTTGACTAAATAAATGGATAAATAATTGCATGAATGAGTGACTTCTGTATTAATTGGGGTGAGCAAGGTTAAGCTGTGCTTACAAACAACTATCCCAACCTGGTGGCTTAAAGCAACAAAGTTGTCCTTCTTACATGTTGTTACCTGTCCACTAAGGGGGGGCAGGGCTCTTTCCATGTCACCCTATCCCAGGTTGCAAGCAAATGGAGTTTTCAGTACCTGGGACATCACTGAGACTCGGGGACAGAGAGCATGCTGAACTGTGCAGTGGCTCCTAGAGCTTCCACCCGGAAGGGACATGTACCACTTCTACCACTTCTCCCCATTTTTCAGTTAGCAAAACAAATGGGCACACTTAACCCCAAAGGGGCATCAGTGCCCAAAGAGGGAGCTGGCATTACATGACAAACAGCAAAAATGATGGTCTCCACTTTTCTGAATCTCAGTTCCCTCATCTGTAAAATAAAGACAATAATAGCATCTACCTCCTAGGGTCATTGTGAAGACTAAATGAGACACACATAGTAAGCACCCAATACATATCTTAGGAACGGTATTTAAACATTGGAAAACTCTTACAATGAACGGTACGAAGAAGGAGTGTGAATTTCACGAGAACCTCACCATCAGTCGTCACTTTACATCTTCTTAGGGGCATGCCAGAAAGCCCAGGGATCAGTGTCAGCAATGTGTCCAAGACGGAGCCAACTTGCTGACCCTTGAAAATAGGATTCACGCGTGGATGTGATACAGCAAGATAGGATCCTGAGGCATCACCTCTGCCTTTCTGTCCCCTCCTTGACCCGCAGCCTCCTCCTGTCAATCAGAAGCATCACATTGCTTCAAGAAGAACTGGAGTGGTTAGAGCAGAAATGTAAGGAGAACCAAAAAAAATGAATTCCCAAACACATTGTTGAAGCCCACATCAGAAACAATGGCTTTCATAGCGATGGCCTTTGATGTAAAAGGAGTTTTATCCAGAGAAGAAGGGGCTTTTGAGAATCAAAATGGAGGCCCTGAGGAATAAATAAGAGATTTAGGGTTTATGCTGTGATTCTATGAGCTCAAGAAGAAAGAGGGCTGCAGGCCAATCAATCTGTAGGCAGAAAAGACCTGCTCTGTGGGGTAGATAAGAGAGGAAGAGAGTAGGGAGCTCAGAATCTTGGGGGAGGTGGGTTGGGTCAGAGTGAGAGCCCACATGAAGAGGAGTGGAGGTAGAGCCAGCGTGGTGATGAGGGCTCTCTGTGAGCAGCCCCAGGGAAGCCAGGCCAGAACCTGAGGCCTCCCACTGCCACTTGAGTGAGCACTACATGTCCACATACTGAGGAGCCATGTTGGTCAGTTTTCTAAAGACACCTGTGAGCTAATCAATACAGCGATGCCTTCAGTATGTCTAGGATTTTTGCTGAGCCCCACCCAAGTGGGCATTCTCACCCTTCAAACGTACCTGGGCACTCTAACCTTCTGAAAGGCAGGCCATCAGTGTCAATAGGTGGTGTGGGGGGGGAAACCCTAGCAACTGTACTTGGATGGGGAAGTGGAGACACTGCTCTGGGTTACAGCCCAACTTCTAGTACCCTTTCTACTCACTCCACTATTTGTCTTGCTCCCAAGCAAGACTGGATTGCACCTCTGGATCCACCTCTCAAATGAATGATTTCTGGGTGTGTATTTCTTTTTCTCTTGAGCAAAGGTATCTTTGGGAAATGATATAAGATTACAAAGTAAGGCACTTTGCTTGTAAGTTATTAATGCTGATAGATAAGTACAGCTAACACTTATCGAGTACTTCCTATACATCAGTCCCTATTAAGCACTTTAAGTGGAATGAATACCTTACAACAGTATTTTCTCCATTTGATATATGGGAAAATTGAAGGTGAGAGAGCTAAATGTCAAAGATGTAGCCAGAGTGCTTTTAACCCAGGCAGACTGTGCTCAACATTCATAGGCTTGGCCACTATTCTATGTCGCCCCTTTATTATACATAAATTAGAGGCCCAGTGCAAGAAATGCATGCACTGGTAGGGTCCCTAGCAGCTGCTGGCTGCCAAACAGAGCCTCCCTCCCTTCCCCTGGCTGGCCCCACCCCCTGGTCGAACTCCTGGACAACTCCCGGTCGAGGGGACAATTTGTATACTACACTTTTATTATATAGGATAAGTTGCTCATAACTCTTGCTATCCTACATTCCTTTAGGCATTTTTTTTTTGAGAGTTTACTATAAATTAGGTACTACTGTGTTAATCACAGAGATAAAGAAGTCAGTTGGACCCAGCAGTACTCTGGAACCACTCCTGGTCTATCCTGCAATGGTTCATTACTGCCACAGTCCTGGACTCTTAGTGTGATTTCTTTATGAGCAACCAAGATGCAATGGAAATAACTCTGTAAGCTTCGCCACCAGGTAGATGTGGAACTCTCAGCAAGTAAATAAACCATTTAAACTACCTGTGCTTTGTTACCTGTGAGATATTGTCAGTCCTCCAATTACATGGTCCTGGGATAGGACAGATAGACTGTGAGTCCAAGTTATCATCTATTCCAAGAAAATTCAGATGCTAACTAACATTCCTAGGAGTCTCAGTTACTCAGCCTGGCCTGATCTGTGACACTCCAAAGGGCACCAAGTCACTTCTACCAGCAGTAAAAGTATCTAGACTGGAACTTACGTTCTGGTCCTGCCTTCTAATTGTTGTGGAGTCAAAGTGGGGCACTCAAGTTAAGAACCCATTCCCGCTATCAAGGAACTTGGCAAAATGAAGAGAGGAGACTCCTGTTATTCTAATAAGAACTGCGGGTAAGATTGCCCAGATCCAAATTCTACACTCGATAATCTTTCTTTCTTCTTTCCCGCTTTTGTAATCCTTGTTTCTTTGTGCCTAAATGTCTACCTGCCTCAGGCATCTCTGTCTTCCTCCTCTCTGTGAGAAGCAGCAGTACTCTCTGGAAAGAGAGCAGGAGCCAGGTGGGGCTCTGCCCTGTCTTCACGGATGACCTTGGGCATAAAGCTAAACCTCTCTCCATCTCAGGTTCTGAATTCATCAAACGGAACCAGACCACCTGCCTCCGAGATGCTTGGAAGATTAAAAATAACACATCCTCTGCACACAGCACAGTGAGGAATAAAAATAGGAGAGTGCCTGGTATAGAGAAGGTACAGGATACCTAGCCCATGATTTTCTATTAATTATTTAATTTCTTCCTTCTTTTTTCTCTTTCTTACCCTAAACCTATGTTTTCTCTATAGCAAAAGGAACAAATCTCACTGAAAATACAAGCATTTTGGTCCAAGTACACATTATATTGGTGGTAAAAAGCTGCACTCTTATCCTACACACCCCAAGACTAAGATTTACACGAATCCCATTATTGTTCTCCAACATTCATTCACAGCAGGAACATGGGCCCTGGGGTCAACTGCCAATTCCTGGCTCTGCCAACTACCAGCAGGGTGATCCTGGGTAAGAAATTCAACTTCTCTGATTCCCAGTTTTCTCTCTATGGGGCAGGAAGAACAACATACGGTACATATGTCTAATTCGTGGTGGTGCTAGGAAGATGAAATAGAAGGGTAATCAAGTGCCTACCATAGAGCAAATGCCCAATAAGTGCTATTATTTGATTGCTGTTATTATTTCATTGTTATTAAAACCTGCATATTAAAATATTCTCCACTAACACAGAATTCAAGCTACAAAAACAACAAGTTTTACAGATTCTATTACTTCATCTTCAGTTCAATTGCATTTATTTGTTTCTATCTCCTAGCACAAGCCACCCCTATCTCTTTCCTTGACTCTTACAGCAGGTAGACTCCCAACTGCTCTCCCTGTGGCCAACTTTGGTCTCACCAACCACTCTCCACATGACAGCCTAAGGGATCCTTCTCAAAGGTAATCTAATCATTTCACTCTCTTGCTCCACACCCTTTATCTGCTTCTGATTGCTCTGAAGTCCTGTCTTTAACATGGTCCACAGGCCCAGAAGTGATCTAGATTCAACATTAATCCAGCTTCAACACTACACACAGCCTTCTCCATCCTTTATGACCTGCCATCCACAACTATTTTCCCTTCCTTGAATGTGTGCAGCACTCCTTTGCCTTCAGGACTCTGTGTTTGCTCTTCACTTGCACCTTACCTCTGCATTTGCTACACCTTCCTAGCAGATTATATAATATTTCTTACAAAAGTTTTCTAAGTTGTGCTGTATGCTTCCCTAAGGAACATGATCTCACAGCTTCATGTATTTATCATGTTAAATGATCTATCACATTGCTTATTGTTTGCCCAGTGAACACTGAAGACCTCCCATAGGAAGCTATGAACAGGGACTGAGCCTGTCATGTTCATCATTGTATGTCAGTCACATTTCTCAGCTGGGACGGGGTGGGACAGAGACCACTTGGGTTGCAGTAATTGAGGTAGGAGCCCCTAATACTGATGGAAATATGTTCTTTCCCTTAGGAAGGTCACCAGATACTGGTGTGGATTACTGCCCACTCATCTCATGGTGACACGTGGTAAGTACTCAACAAATATTTGTTGAATGAATGATTAAATAAATGCTAGTATGCTCATGTCCACTGCAGGCTTGTAATTTGTGATTACAAAGAGTTAGAGTAGTGCCTCTCCCTTCTGTAGATTTCTCAATTCTGGCTTGAGAGGACAGGTTAATCTTGCCTTAGCCCTGAGATTTCTATTAAATATGTTAAATGCATATTTAAAAGAATCATATGACATTTTTTATAAAAAGAAAGGCTCAGGGGGGTTGGTGGAAAGATAATGGGGGGATGAGGACACATATGTAATACCTTAATCAATAAAGAAATTAAAAAATAAGAAAGGCTCCTTCAGTATAAAAATAGGATGTCTGCCTTCAATATCAATACTCCAAAGTGTGATTCTTATTGAAAATAAATTAATTCAATAAAAATGTCTCATGAAGTAGATGATCATACAAGTTATTACAGTACCAGAGTCTCTGTAATAGATGAAAAGCATGTAATTAAAATATCATTAAAATGATGTTTATAAAAACTGTTATCTGACCCAATTCTAAGAAAGCTCAGAAAGATATTTACATCCTAAAACATGGCAGTGAAACCTTGAGGCAAAGATTTAAAACAATTGGTTTTCTTTTAAATATGGGATCCTGTTCCAAAAACATTTTTCCATGATTTCCCTCAATATGTAGTATACATACAGGTGTGGCTATTATTGTTCTTGTTCTTTGTTAAGAAATCTATTTTACTATACTTTTATTCACTGTAATTTTCTTAGTAACAGGCTGCTCTGATTTTTTTCTTTTAAAAACTATTAAAATGTCATTCACATCACATTCTAGATGGGAATCCAGCCATTCCCAATAGCTATTCAAAAAAACATAATCACCATAATTACTGTTGACATCTAATTAACATTCAGCTTCCTTTCTACAGCATCTACAGCTGGACAAACCATCTATTCCAGGATAAAAACTAATGCTCTGTTGCCTTTTCTTCAAAATAAAATAAACCAGGATGCTAAACACCTGGGCTCAGTGTTTTTGTTCTCCCTGTAAGTGGTGATTGGAGATAGAACAGCTACTAGGAACACTTTTCTAAATATTACGAACTGATGAATTGGACCAGGTCACAAGAAATTAAATCTATCCTATAGTTTACAGGATCACCAATGTAAGAACTGCGGTCAATTATGGATCCATCCCAGAGCTTGCTCATGCTTGGTTTTTTGATGAGCTCTTCCCAGATCTGGCTCCTTTCTATCTGACTTACTTCATCACCCGCCCCACCCTCTTCTTTGTTTTCTCTGTATAATACATCCTGGACTCCTTCTAGCTTCCTGGCCTCTCTCTCCTCTGGGACATTAACCATGCTACTTCTCTGCCTTTCTTCATTAGTGTAACGGTTAGGGGTGAGGGCTCTCAAACTAGAACACCCAATTCCATACCTGGGCTCTCCAAACTGCGCACAGTGTGACCTTGAGCAAGTTAGCTTAGCCTCTGGGTACTGTTTTCCCATTTGTTAAATAGTGAGAGTGATGGTGGTAAATGGTGATCCAACAAATGTACCCACTTCATGGGGTTATTGTAAGGACTAAATATGTTAATATACACATTGATAAAGTATATATACAGGGTGTCCCCCCAAAAGTATATACACACTTTAACAGTTGATAGCTCAATTGATGTTTCTTTTCAGATTTAACCCATCGGAATTAATAAAATTAATAATTGTTCAAAGTGTGTATATATTTATTTTTGGGGAAAATATATATATATATATATATATATATATATATATATATATATATATATATGTTTTGGTCTTTTCTCCCAGCCAGAGAATTATGGTCTCATATTTGAGGCCACTTTTCTAGAAAAGCTTCCTTCCTTCATGTAATGGGACATGTAGATCTCCATGCTGTGTGCTCCCACAAGCCCCCTGTACTTCCACATTTGTGTTACCATCACAATTGTTAATTGTAATGAATATGTCAAGTACACCATGCTTTTGTGCAACAAATATCCCTTGAGCTGCCACTCAGTACCAGGCATGGGGATACAGCAATAAGTGAAAAAGATTAGATCCTTGCTCCAGTTGAGCTCATACTCTGGTGAGTGTCTAGAGCCGTGGTCGGCAAACTGTGGCTCTTTGGCCCCTTGAGTGTGGCTCTTCCACAAAATACCACGGCCTGGGCGAGTCTATTTTGAAGAAGTGGCGTTAGAAGAAGTTTAAGTTTAAAAAATTTGGCTCTCAAAAGAAATTTCAATCGTTGTACTGTTGATATTTGGCTCTGTTGACTAATGAGTTTGCCGACCACTGGTCTAGAGATATAAAATACGCATATCCTAAAACTAAGAAAACAAATTCGAGATTAATTATTATAAGGAAAATGCAACAGTATAATGGGATAAGCATGACTGAAGGGGCGCACTATCTTCAGTTGGGTGGTCTATGAAATGGTGACATTTGAACTGAGCGCTGTTTGATAAAAAAACAAACAAACAACTAAAAACCTAGCCGTACCCAAATCTGAGGGAAGACAGCTCCAGGCAGAGGCATGGCTGGAGCAAAGACTTGTAGGTGTGACTGACCTCAGCCTGCGGCCCCCTTCTTACCCCCTCCTTCAGTGAGTGCACAACCCACACCCCACCTGCGTCCGCTATCTCGCAGTTACTATGGGAAGGTGTCTCCCCAGATAGGCCCACAAAGAGACTGGCTCTTTTTCCTGTTGCCATAAAAAGGGGTGGTGTTATATATAAAATGGTAAAAGGACAGAATTTCTATAATTCCTCTGGGTTCTTATCATCATGGCCACTGAGTTATAAAATATCATTTTGTTTTATTGATTGATTTTAGAGAGAAAGAGTAAAGGGGGGAATCCAGAGAGACATTGATTTTGTTGTTCCACTTATTTATGCTTTCATTGGTTGCTTCTTTTTTTTTTTAATATATTTTATTGATTTCTTACAGAGAGGAAGGGAGAGGGATAGAGAGTTAGAAACATCGATGAGAGAGAAACATCGATCAGCTGCCTCCTGCACACTCCCTACTGGGGATGTGCCGCAACCAAGGTACGTGCCCTTGACCGGAATTGAACCTGGGACCCTTGAGTCCGAAGGCCGACGCTCTATCCTCTGAGCCAAACCGGTTTCGGCAATTGGTTGCTTCTTGTAGGTGCGCTGAATGGGGATCGAACCCACAACCTTGACATATCAGGACAACTCTCTAACCAACTGAGCTATCTGGCTAGGACAATACTAGCTTATGTTTTTAGAGAGAAACTGGAATTCATGTTGGATTTCTACTCTGTTGTTTTTATCATCTAGAGCAGTGGTTCTCAAGGGGGGTGGATTCGAAACCATATTCCCACCACCCCTACCCTGGGAAAGTTGACAGTGTCTGGGGACATTTTATTGTCACAGATATCTGGCATTTAGAGAGTAAGATGCTGCTAAATATCCCACAGTGCCAGGGATAGCCCTTACAACAACATTATCCAGCCCTAAATGCAAAGATTACCTCATCTAGAAAGTGGCCTTCTTCAAACCCTCCCCCCGCTTCTGACTCCATCTTCAGTGGGGACAGTAGGGTCCCTTCTTCTGCAATGGTGCTCTTCCTTTGTGGCAGATAGGCCTGAACACATGAAATTAACGATGAAAAGCAGGAACCTCTTTGTTTTCGGGGAGCAATCTGTGCCTCTGAAGATCAGCGGACTGGAAAATACTTGGTTCTCTAGGTGTCCCCTTGCCAAGGACACTGCTGGCCAACAATTCCTCAACTCTCGGAGGTTGGCCCTAGGAAGTGCAAACTGGGCTCAACTGCACTGCAGCTCTGACCCACTGGTAGCAGATGTTTGGAGCACTGTTTTCATTCCCGTAAGGATTCCCAAGGCTACGCTCAGACTTTGCAAGAGAGCAGTCAACTCGTAATGCCCACATGGACTCAGGCTCAGCACCAGGTATGTGCTGTCCTTCGTAATAGAATGAATACGGTAGCTTTCGTTCTGTCACTAACCTGATCCACAGTTTGTCTTCTCCTCTGGGCTAGATGCATGACTCTCTAAAAGTCTGCAGTTAATGACATTCAAACTTTGCACAGACAAGATGGCTAAGTCCGTGCTCAGATAACAAGGCTTTATTGCGTTTCCTCCTGCCCTCTTGCTGTTTGTCCTTTGGCTAGTTCACCTGCAGCATGGTGGGAGATGGAGGGCTGACCATCCACGGCTGGTGACTGGGGTAGAGCTTCCTGGCCTCACCTCACCATGATACAGTTCTCCTTGGCAGTAACCATGATGAGCATCACCACCCTTTTCTCCTACTTCTCACTGACGACGACGATCGCATGCTCTTAACTGAATGGCTCTCATCAAGCATCTATTTGATCCGTGGCCAGTCTGTTGAGTGCACACCTGCAGGCCACTCATCAGCAAATCCAATTATCTTCTTCGGTACTTGCTTTGTTTTCTCACTTGTAACTCCCTTAACAGATTTCCTCATAATACCTTTATGAGTACATGAATTCCATCTCTCTCTTCTTTTATCCATCTGCACTATAGGTTTCAAGCACTGTGGGTTTTATAAACCTCTGCCTCTCAAAATGGGTTCTTTTTAGGCAGCATCATGTTTAACCCTTTTGTGTGTATTACATCTGGTTCCTGCACCTCCACCTTGTCTCTGCCATTGGCCACTCTACCACCAATTCTGCTTTCCTTCTGGAAAGCCTCAGGCTCTTCCATCACACACATCAAGCCATTCTGTCTTACGCTGGCTCTTACACCCCTGGCCCTGGCCTTTCCTGTGGCCACACCAAATGAGTCTAAGCCTACTTCAAGTGGAGAGTTCCTCCTTTTCTATTTATTTTATTTTAATTTTTTACGACTCTGTTTCTACTTCCCACAGCATTTTATTTTGGGAAATTCTTCAAATATGTTATTGTGGGGGAGGGGGGGGAAGGATTCCTTATTTTATTTTGGGAAACTACCTCTCTTCCATTTTGTTCAGTTCCATGATCACTTGAGCTGGTACCTGCCTGTGGTGGTTTTAAAATAAGTCACAAATTCTTTGACACGCCTACTTTTGAATGGCAAGCTCCGATTCTCCTCCCTGTGAGTGTGAGCTGACCTTAGTGACTCTCTTCAAATAGAAGGTTCCAACAACGATGGTGTATGGCCTCCCAGACGATCTCATAAAAAGCACTGTAGCTTCTTCCTTAATCTCTCCCTTAGGAACTCTCTCTGTGTGGGGGATGCCAGCCGCCTTGTCCTGAGAACACACAAGCAGCCTATGGAGAAGTCCACGTGCAAGGGAATGAAGCATTCAGCCCACGGTTCCCACTCGCCATCCAGGTGAGTAAGCCATCTGGAAGTGAATCCTCCAGCCCTTCAGGTAAGAGCAGCCCTGCCTGCTGCCTGGACTGTGGCCTCATGTGAAACCCCGAGGCAGACCCTCTCAGCTAAGCTCTGCCGATTCCCCACCCACATAATGAGTACAGGGTGGGACAAAAGTAGGTTACAGCGGTTCATGTGGAAAATAATACTATAACTGATAAATAATGACACAACAGTAAACCGTGTTTTGTGTACTCACAACTGTAAACCTACTTTGCCTCAAGCCTGTATTTATTATTCTTTTAAGCCTTTAAGTTTTGGAGCAATTTGTAATGCAGCAATAGATAATGCAGTACACTGTATCTCACTGAGAAAACAAGCTATTGCTGTGTAAGACTCCAAAAATCTTATTCGCATCTAAGTGTTAGCATTCTTTTCCTCATGCATCCATCTACTACTCAGCTGGGGTGGCTCTGAAGACCCTGGCTGAGCTCACTCATTATTCCTCAGAAGTGAGTTGGGGGTTGGCACAGCTACATGGTTCTGCTTCGTGTGATTTATTTCCATTGAACAACAGAGTGGGTTAGGCATTGTCTTTTCATGAAAACGGCAGAATCACAAAAGAATGAGCAAAAATATGGGAAACTTCTTAAAGCCTAGAGACTAAGAACTGACACACTTCTACCTCAATTGGCCAAAGCAAGTTACATAGTTGAATACAAAGTCAAGATGCAACAGAAAAAACTTTAGTGTGAGGAATTACAAAGTCACATGGCAAAGACGTGGATGTTTAATTCTGCTCCTGGGAAGTTGGGCATGATGGTCTGGTCCACCACAGCTAGATCCTCTTTACTCTCGGGGCAGCAGCCATGGTACACTAAGCTGACCAGTCCATGGTCTCCTCCAGGGCTCAGATTTCGAGCTGAATGGTGCCGGGCTGGAGAAACGTTCTCCAACATTGTGTATCTGATTCTGGCTGTAGGTCCTCATGAGACTTTTCCCACCCTGAGAGCAGCCATGTGTTTGTTTCCTAGCCCAGAAGTGTCTTACTCTCTTCCTTGTCTCTTCTGTTGTTTCTCCAGTCCCTTCAATCATTCCTCATAGAATGTGGTTTTAATTCCCTCATCACTTCGTGGCTATCAGCTGGTAGTTTCCTCTGAGAGCATACTCTAAAGTGGTCAGATTCAAATGCAACTACCTCATGGGTGCTTGAAGTCGCAGAGAGGAAAGAGCCCATCTTTGCCATGGAGAATGGGCTTTTGTTAATGGAGCCTAAGATTCCAGTTGGTTTACCACTAATCCAAAATCTTTTCTTAGGGCACTTCTAAGACACTTCCCCCAGACGTCAATGATGCAGTCACTCTGTCCTCTTTTGAACTGTGGAGTCCTTACAGAAGGGAGTTGAATTCATTTATAGAAGGTGACGAAGAGTAATCAAATGTGGGGTGAGTCATATTCCCAAAAGCAAATTGGTCACTTGATTCTTTTTTTTTCCCTCTCAGGTTTTCTAAGAAAACGTTCACCTCTCCTCTTAATCACATCTTCTCAGAACAGTGAGCAGCTCCTCCCTCCTCTGCCACCCCTGTGAGTAATAGGAGATGCTGTTTTCCATTATGTTCTGAGTATGTTACATACCCCAAAATAATCTCTTTGCTGAAGCTATCTGAATGCCTGTCTCCATGTCACTTTTTATTTTCTTCAAAGGCAATTCTTGGGATACAGAGAGAATTAATATCTCTTGAACATCGCTCATGGCAATTACCATATTCACAGGAAGCTATCATCTTCCTGAGATGAGAAAAGGATTTTTGTAAAGGTAGCTGACGTGTCCCAAGTCCTACAGCTAGCCAGGGCAGAGCTTGGATTGGAAACCATCTGCCTAATTCCCCAGTCGGCAGGCTTTTCTCTACGACATGCTACATGGCCTAGTATTTAGTGCTGACCTGGCTCCTGACACCCTGGACCTTCAGAGCTAGTAAGGAATTGCTGAAAGCAGTGACTTTGGAACTGTGATCCTCGAGGCCCAAGAGCTATTCAAAGATGCCTTGGAAGCTGCTAGAAAGAAGAGTATAGGAAGGGGCTGGAAGGGAGGAAAGGAAGAGAAGAAATAAGTGAAATAGAAGCCAAATAGGTAGTGCTTTGGGCCCCTCAGATATATTTTAACCAAAGTAGCTAGAATTCTGTCTTATACATCAGAGTTCCAACTAAGATTTTCTTAAAAGGCTCTACTGCACTAAGAGTTTAAAAAACTAGCAATGGCAATTAACTCTCTCATTTTCTAGACCTATGATCTGGAGTTAGGTTAGGTGGTTGGCTCCGGGTCTCAGGAAGGAGCAATGCCGAGACTATTCCTCCAGCTGCCTGGCCACCCGGGAGGCCTTTCTCTTCTCTCCCTCCCGTAAAGCCGCCCAAAGCTGACCATGCATCGTATCGAAGTCCTTAAGGCTTCAGACTGTTCCCTTCAGAATATTCCCTAGAGAAGCCTGAAATTACAACAGAAAGTTCCCACTGGAAGTAAAGCAAAATAAGACACAGGTATGAAATATGTACATTTTACTGTTTGCCTTTTTGTCAAGTTTTGAGTTTTGAGGGAGAACTCGGCCAGCCATGACACATCTTTTCAGACTTACGCAGGAGTGTTCTCGACATGTTAAGGGAAAAGGATGTTGTCAACCTTGGGATGAAGATGGTGGCTGAACAGAGGCCATACCTGAACTTGTAGTTTCCAAATGAGAAACTGAAGCGATGCTGATTTTGGATGTCTGGGGAAGGAGGGACTGGAAACTTCTCCCTCCCTCTAGACAGGAGATACCGACTTTCCCAGAGTTGGCTTTGTAATTTTCTTCCTCAGGTTTGACTGTACTTCTATAAAGCTTGTTTTGTCAGAAAGGGGGCCCTCAACGTTTCATTTTTAGGCTAATAGCTTTCCTTAGAAAAAGGTCTTGGGGAGCCATGTGATGAGCTTAATCACTGAATTGAAGGGCAATTGGGGTCCTTGGGGTCATGCCAGCTCCCAAAGGAATTAGCTATGGAGCTGACGTCACACAAGGGACTGCCCAGCATGCAGATGGAGTCACCCCAGGGAGGCAAGGATGCAACCAGCAGTAGCTGGTCCCTCTGAGCAGGAGTTCAAGTGTAAATGGTGGGTATGCTTGTGTGGTTATTCCTCATCAGGTGACAGCCCTCCTCGCTGGCTGCTTAGTGTGGCCGGGAACTGCTCAAATGCTCGACATGCTTTTCCGCTCGTTTAATCCTCACAAGAAGATGAGAAAATCGAGGTAAAGAGATTAAGTAACACAGGGAGCTGGGCTTTAGATAGACGCAATGCATCTCTAGGGTTTTAATTCAAGCTGTAAAACAGAAAAGATGCTCATCTTTACAATTAACTAAAGGAAAAAATTGTTAAATCCCAATGGACAATTTTGTACCCACTAAATAAGAAAAAAAAAGAGAGAAAATTTGAAATACGACACCCAATGCAGCTAAAGTTATAGTGATAATTCTACATACACTGAAAGAGATAATGTACACATCTATACTAATAAAAGGGTATATGCTAATTAGGGCGAACGTCTTCTGGATGACCTCCCAGACAAAGCCGCAGCGGCTTCGAAGGGCTGAGGCATGGCTGCAAAGGGCCCAGGCTCAGGCTGGCAGTGGAAGCAGCAGCGGGGTAATGAGCCGGCGCCTTCTCCTGATCTGCCAGGTCGCCTCCAGCAGAGGGAGGCCAGACTGTAGCTTAGGCCAGGGGCCGAGGCAGAGGCGGTTAGGGGCAATCAGGCCGGCAGGGGAGCAAGTTAGGGGCAATCAGGCTGCAGGGGAGCAAGTTAGGGTCGATCAGGCTGGCAGGGGGGCAAGTTAGGGATGATCAGGCCGGCAGGGAGGCAAGTTAGGGTGGATCAGGCTGGCAGGGGGGCAAGGTAGGAACAATCAGGCCAGCAGGGAAGCATATTAGGATTGATCAGGCCAGCAGGGGGGCAAGGTAGGGGCAATCAGGCCGGCAGGGGGGCAAGTTAGTATCAATCAGGCTGGCAGGGGGGCAAGGTAGAAGCGATCAGGCTGGCAGGGGGGCAAGTTAGGGGCAATCAGGCTGGCAGGCAGAGGCAGTTAGGGGTGATCAGGCAGAGGGGTTAGGGGCGATCAGGCAGGCAGGCAGGTGAGCAGTTAAGAGCCAGCAGTCCCGGATTGTGAGAGGGATGTCTCAAATTGGAGAGAGTGCAGACCAGGCTGAGGGACCCCCCTATGCATGAATTTCATGCACCGGGCCTCTAGTCTATAATAATAAAAGTATAATATGCTAATTAGACCAGACGTCTTTCCAGACAAGCCGGGGCTGCAGCCACAGGATCGAGGTAGCTGCCGTGGCTGCTAGAAAGGGATCCAGGCAGCCACCGTGGCTGTGAGGGCCTACTCTTGCATGAATTTCGTGCATCGGGCCTCTAGTAATATATAATATACTGTGTGTACATACAATACCCATTATACATTAAACATCCGATGCTTGTTATCTGCTTTTGCTAGTTATTGATATTTTACTTCACATGTAATGGAAAGGCAACATTCATGAGCTGTGTAACCCTAGGCAACTTGCTTAGCCTCTCTGATTCTCACCATCTCCATCTGGAAATAGGCATCATCATTGTACCTACTGCACAGGGTTGTTGTGAGGTTCACATGAGATACTGTGTGTAAAGTGTTTAGCACAGTGCCTGGCACACAACAACCACCCCCCACACAGAAGCCAGCCATTTAGTTATGTTGTTGTTACTACACATATTCCGCCAGCAGCACTGAAAATGTGTGTGCCCTTCTGGAGAAATACTAGAATCAATTCACATATTATGAATCACAAAGAGGTTTATTTACATTTATGGAAAGTTTATTATAAAGAAACTAGAGGCCTAGTGCATGGATTCATGCACTGGTGGGTTCCCTCAGTCTGGCCTGCGCCCTCTCACAATCTGGGACCCCTTGGGGAATGTCGGAGAGCCAGTTTCAGCCTGATCCCTGCAGGCCAGGCCAAGCGACTCCACCAGTGCATGAACTCATGCACTGGGCCTCTTGTATGCATATAAGATCTTTGGTTAATCTCTTCCCGCCCACCCCCCTCCTCCCTTCCCTCTGAGATTCATCAGTCTATTCCATGTTTCCATGCCTGTGGTTTCCGTTCCTGCATTGATCATCTAGCCCCTGGTGGTCAGTGCGCATCATAGCTACTGGACAGTCAGCTGGTTGGCCGGCTGCTTAGGCTTTTATATATATAGGTAGTTCAACAGAGTCAAGAAGAGATGTGTACACTGCCTTTGGCAGCATTTTCTCCAATTATCGTGTGGTTTAGGCAAAGAAATATGGCAATCTATCAACTCTCTGAATAACATGAAAACTGGAACCAGAAACCAGCACCGGTGTGAGTTTCCCCTCAAACATCAAAACTGTTTGATAATCAGTGGTCACGCCCTGAAGCGAATCGATTTAGAGCTTTTAAACCTGTTATTCCCCAGCACAACAGGGGGTTAAATAATGCACTGCTTCTCATAGGGTGGGACAGAATAATAGATCTATATTTTGATGGATGTGCCTATTTGTACTGATGATTTTTATTACATAAAATTTCCCCCATAAATATGAGATAATTGCAAACTTTATCTGATGCTAATGTTCAGAATAGCTTTAGTGGTTAATATTGGATTTTGGTTAAAAAATTGTTTAAAGCATGATTACTTAAGGCATTTTTGTTTCTTTAAACATATTCCTATTTCCTAGTGCTAAAATTCTGGAGAAGTGATTCTGAACAGGATGAGACTTGGTGTTTTAGCTCATTTGGTTATGTCTTGGCAGCGCAGCCGTAACAACTTAACATACTTACTGCCCAGGGAAATCTGGGAGCATTTTTTTCTATGAAAGAAAGCTCAATGGCTTCTTTGATCTAGAAAGGTTGAGAATGATTTGTTTTAAAGGTAAGAGATGTTGCCATGATAAAGTATAATTGTAAATGCAACTGCCCAATTTTTAGGAGAGCAAGAATAAGAAGTTAAGTACACTTAGAATCTCATATAGTGTTGTCTTCAGGGACTAAACCAGGAGATCCTCAATGTGATGATCGTTTTTCTAGTAATAATCCAGATTTAATAATAACAGAGTCAAAACAAGATTTTATTTACACCAAATTCTGGGTTAGAATAAATAGAGTAAAAGCTAGATTTCAATATCAAATTTTTTAAAAAGGAAGAATAAGCAGATAACGGATTTATAAATGTGTTATAGTTAAGAAAATTTAGGCTAAGGGGTTTAAGAGATTTGTTCAAAGTCACACAGATAGGAAAGGGGAAGAGCTAAGGTTTGAATTCAGGTCTATTCAATTCCAAAAAAGGTTGGCTAAGATTAAACACAATCCAGACCTTGGGTAGATTACATTCTAACTTGGGGAATAGATATAAAAATAATTATTAGGCAGGTAACTACATAGCATTATGCCAGATGCAATGAAGGGAAAGAATACTGTGACATGAAGTGGTAAAACAAGGAACCTCATCTGATCTGGGAAGTCAAAGATCTCCCTGAGGAAAAGATATTTACATTGGGGCATGAAGGAAGAAAAGAAGTTATCCACACTATATTATAATCTGCCAAATTCTTTTTATATAGACATTTATATGGGTGTTAATTTTTTTTTCATGTTTTTCCCTCCTATACTGATTATTATTATTTTTTTGGGGGGGGGTGTTAAAAATTTAACTGCTTAGCTCAGCCGGGGTGGCTCAGTGGGTGAGCATCCACACATGAAGCAGGAGGTCACAATTCCATTCCCAGTCAGGGGACATGCCTGGGTTTAGGGCTCGATCCCCAGTGGGGGATGTACAGGAGGCAGTTGATCAATGATTCTCTCTCATCATTGATGTTTCTCTATCTCTATCCTTCTCATGTCCTCTCTCTGAAATCAATTTAAAAAAGAACTAAAAAATTGTTTCTTAAAAATAAATTATACTGCTTAGAAAATGTTACAATGACAAATAGTTATTAGCCATAATATGTAAAGAGCTTCTACAAATCAATATGAAAAAGTTCAGTAGACAGATAAATATAAGTTATTAACAGAAAAGTCTCTCTACCAACAAGGAGACAACAGAATATTATTTATTATTTATTAAATTAGCAACATGAAGAAGTTTGGCAATAGTTCCATGCTAATGTGGGGAAATAGTCACTCTCTAAGACTAAAGAAAGGAGTAAATATAAAATGTGCAGCCATTGGGAGATTCATATACTGTGTGACCCAATGATTATATTTTTTAGTATTTATCTCAAGAAAAATGCTCAGAGCCCTGGCCAGGGTGGCTCAGTTAGTTAGAGCACTGCAGGTTCAATTCCTGGTTATGGCATATACTGAGGTTGCAAATTCAATGTTTTTCTCTCTCTTTCTCCCTCTCTCTTTCTCTCTCTCTAAAATCAATAAAAACATATCTTTGGGTGAGGATTAAAAAAGACTCACTCAGAAACATGCACAGGAAGACATGTATGAGACTGTTTGTTTCAGCCAGATCATCTTTATTAGGGAGATGGGTAAGATATATTTTGGTGTATTTGATCCAGTTCAGTATCACACATTTGTCCAATGATTGGTGTAGGTCTATATATGACTAATAAGTAAATATCCAACACATATTTTCAGTAATTTATGGTGGAGTCCAAGTTGCAGAATGATAAACACAGAATGATATCATTTATGCTAAAGACTCCGAACCACACCATTTAGCTTTCTAGGGCCATATGCATTTATAGGAAAGCATTAAAAATGTATAGAAAGCCCTAGCCAGTGTGGCTTAGTTGGCTGGACATCGTCTCATGCACCTAAAGGATGACAGTTTGATTCTAGTCAAGGCACATGCCCAGGTTTTGGGTTTGATCCCCAGTAGGGAGCATGCAGGAGGCAGCAAATCCATTTTCCTGTCTCACACGATATTTTTTTCCTCTCTCTCTAAAATCAATTTTTAAAACTCTTTAAAAATAATAATAAAAATGAAACTTTATCTTTCAAAATATGTATAGAAGATTCACAATATATTCACTACAGTACTTGCCTCTGAGGAAGGAGGGCAGATGAAAATTGGGGTGTTATTCAAGAAAAACTGGAAATTTACCTGTGATATTTAGTACAGTATTCTTCTCACAGAAATGAAAAAATTAAAAATTTTGCATATAATGAAAAGTGGAATTTCTGGCATATAAATTCATTCATAAATTACTTGTATAAACATAAGCTAATAAAAAAAATGCTGCTTACTGAATGGCAGCATTCTCAATAAGAAAGTGGAGACCTGGTTCTGAAAAAGAAGTTTCTACTTGGGTTGGATATTATGGCTGAACCGTCAGACACCTGAGGTGTAACTGAATTCCAGGGACGATAATGATAATACCACTCTCCATTTGTTCAGCACTTTGCCATTTTCAAAGCACTTTTCCCACACATTATTTCCCTGGATTCTCACAACGGCCTTATGAGAATGCAGCTCTAGTCCCCTGATAATGCTCAAGAGCACACGAAATATAACAGGTTTCCAAGAGTCCATAAACGGGCATACACATACACAAAATGTCATTTCCTCGAGCATCCTGAATAACCTTATTTTAGGGGTCCTTTGTGTATGCAGCCATCTCTGGTTGAGCAAATGAAGACTGGAAAATGGTAATTTGGAGAGTTTGTGTGCAATAATGTAACCTGAGAATCTGTTCGATTTTTGCCTCTGAAACCAGACAGCAGTATCATTTCTGAAAGCTTGACCCTGACTGCCTGGAATTAAGCAATCTATTATTCCACTTTGAGTATATTAATGGAAGACTTTGAAGAAGGAGGCACATGTGGTACCATTTCTGGGGCTCATCCTCGTGTCTTCTTCTCCATGGTACATCTATGATCACACAGATATTAATTATTGGTAGTGAGTTTTAGTTGGGCAATAGAATTGCTGGTCCTAATGGAGTTGGAGATTACTTATAACATGAGTCACACTCAGAAGGCTCTGCTCACCGCTCAGGACTGACAAAAGACAGCATACTGGGAGCTTAGAAAAGGGTGACATGTGGTCATCAAGGACCAAGTGCTAGAGTTGGCCACACCTGAATTATCACTTTGTCTCTGCTGCTGACTAGCCACAAGATTATGGATATGTTAAATTACCTCTGTAATCTCAGTTTCCTCATCTGCAAAATGGGGTGAGCATAGGAGTTAAAAAAGCAGACTCTGAACCCACTCATCTTGGTTCCTGTCTCAGCTTTACCACTGTCTGCCTATATGACCATGGACAAGATACTTAATCTTTCTTTGTCTCACTTTTCTCATCTGTATGAGTGGTAATAATTGTGCCACCTTACAGGTTTGTTGAGAGAATTAAATGAGGTAATATGTATGTTTTATTTGTATACACACACACACACACACACACACACACACACATATAGTATCTTTGTATGTTGTCTCACCCATACATTCGCCTAAGTGTCAGCAACTATTATTATTGCCTTAACATAGTATGCAGCATATAGTAAATATAGTAGGTCCTTAATAAGTGATAGTAGATGCTAATGGTGCTATTGATAATACCCAGGGAGGAATTGAGAAAGATGCCTAGAGCCCCATTAGACCACGTTCAAGTCCAGCTAGAGCTCTGAATAGAGATGGAGCGAATTCTAGAACAAAGCATCCTCAATGTTCTTCCCCGTAAGTAAGCCAAAAGCTTGTTTTTGGAAGCAGGGGGGTTGTGATGAAATCCAGTATATCTCATTTTAATGATATAATCCATTCAAAAGATATTGAGGACTAACTATGGCCCAGCACTGTCCCTGGCGCTGGGCATACGATGGGGAGCATAGCAGATATGGCCCCAGTGTTACGGGGCTGAAGGTCTAAGGGGAGACACAGAAGAGAGGGCTCTGGAGGAGAACAATGAGCTGCCAGGGCATGAGGAAACCCAGGCGATCAGAGAGAACTTCCAAGAAAGAGAAGGTGCTGGCTGAGAAGCCAGGAGAAGTCAGGGATGAAAGTTCTAGGCAGAGGGAACATTTTGGAAGAAAGCTCTGGGGAGGAGTACATTTTTAAGAGTTAAAAAGTATAATTAGGCTGGAGTCAGAGCTCCACAAGGAAGGCGTGGTGCAGGGAGGAGGATCTGAGGCCTAGGGCATTAAAACGTGTTGCCTAAGTTCCCCAAACAGGAAGCATGCCCTGTCTGTCTGGCCACAGGCTGCTCCATCTCCTGGCACGTGGTGCTGCGGACACTGCCTTCCCACAGTGGCACATGTCCCCAGGAGCAATCAGTGGTGACACTGATCCTCTTTTAGGGATCAGCCCAGGTCCCTCTCTTTTAGCTAGACAGACTCCTTTATCTCTAACCTCTCAGTTACTCACTTCAAAACCCCATCACACTTGAAATTCATAGCCATTCATCTCTCCTGGGCTTCCCGCTTTGATGTATTTAACAGCCACCAGGGTGCCATTTGGAGGATGTATTCTTGCTTCTCGCATTTGCTAAATGTACCCTCAAGAGAAAGGCCAGACTGGAGCTCTATCTACTCCTGTTCAATCTTTGAATTAAAATTCAAAATTAGGCTGCAAAACACATTTATTTATCACGATCTTTAGAGAGAACAATATCCCCCATTGCCAATTAGTGTGCGGCGTGAAAAATGCTGAGATACCATAAGTTTTTCTCTTCATGGCTCAGCCAATATTCAATAGCCTGTGAAAAGGTGGAAGTCATTAGTGCTTGGTCCAATTTAAAGGCTCTCACAGGTTCTTAACTGAAAGTGAGATAACATTTGCAAAAATGCTAGTATAGAGTCCAGAGTGTGCTTGCTACTAACTAGAATGATAGTTAACTAGGGAGCACCTCCTATATACCGATCCCACCAATTCAGAATTATCAGCTGCATTTTATATATGGGCAGTGAGCAACAGAGAACGAAAGTAACTCGTGAAATGAAAGTGGCAGAGGCAGAAATTTCACTTTGGTCTGAAAGGTTCGTAGATGTCGTGTTTTTGTCGGGCACTCATATAGCTGTTTTTGTTTTTGTTGTTAACTGCATGTTGATTTCCCTTCAGGGAATCGCCCCTACCACATTCTCAATCCACACGGCTCCCAAGCTCCCAAGGAGCTCATAGGATGTTCTTGGCTTCCCACATAACACCCAATGAGGAAACCCTACCCCCCAACCACAGCGATTGGTTCAGAAATGGGCACATGGCCTAAGTGAGCCAATCAGAACCTAAGAGCATCAGTCCCACTGAG
Source organism: Cnephaeus nilssonii (assembly GCF_951640355.1). NCBI lineage: Eukaryota > Metazoa > Chordata > Mammalia > Chiroptera > Vespertilionidae > Cnephaeus > Cnephaeus nilssonii. Next base: position 50,182,256 of record NC_137088.1, on the reverse strand, counting down.
TTGGCTGGAACCATTGGTGGGAAAGACACTTTCTGCTCAGTAGTTGAACTGGGATGATGTAAGCCCTGGACCACCAGCAGCCATCATGGAAGAGCCTGTGCCAGAACAAAGCCAACCTGGTATCATCTGGACCTTGTCCCAGTCATGCTGAGTCTAACAATCTCCCCCTTCCCTCTTTGGGATGCTCAAGGTGTATTTTGGTAATTTGGAACCAAAAGTACATCTCTGAAAATGGAGCCCAAACACACTCAATACACTTAATACACTGTTCCCCAATGCACTATGTACAGGGGGCTCAACAAAACATATTTTCCCCCTAATTTCTCTGACAGCAACTGCAAAAGAGACCACCACTCTTACTCTTGCTGATCATAATTTGATAAGAATAAAAGCCCAGATGTAGCTGAAATTCCTAATCTCTTCATGCAAAGGCCAAAAAGATCTAATTTTGGAGGTTAGGACAACTGTTTTATTAACTTACTAGGGGCCCAGAGCACGAATTTGTGCACCTTGAAAGGAACTATGGGCTGCGAGGCTGCGGTAGGCACAGGGGTGGGTCCCGGCCCATCCTCTGCTCCCCCGCCCGGCCCCTCCCGCCACGGCCCCCAGTCCCCTGTCTGCCGGCAACCCGCTCCCACTGCCGCTACTCCCATGCGCTGCCGGCGCCAGTCCCGCTCGCACCCACTGATGGCGCGGAGCGATTGGGGCTGGCACCAGCGGCTGGGGTGAGTGGGGCCAGCGCTGTCAGTGGGTGTGAGTGGCAGCTGCTGCCCCAATCGCCCCTCAGGAGCAGGGGGAGGTGGAGAAACCCTCAGGGGTGTTCAGGGCCAGCAGCCGCCACTCGCACCCGCTGATGGCGCTGAGTGATTGGGACCAGTGCCAGGCATCAGCAGCGGGTGCGAGCAGTGGCTCTGGCATTGGCAGCGGATGCGAGTGGAGCCAGCACTGGCAGCAGGTGTGAGTGCTGGGGGGACCACAGCACATGGGGAGCAAAGAATTTTCAATAACCACCAGAGGCTCACCCCAATGACAGTGACCGGCACCCCGCCTTGGTCTGGTGCCCTGCTCACCTGCTCCACCATCCCGCCACGGCCAACACCCTCCAGGTTCCGCACACGCCCCCTGGTGGTTAGCGCATGTCATAGCGACTGGTTGTTCCAGTCGTTCCCGCCATTCAGCCTATTTGCATATTAGCCTTTTATTATATAGGACTAGAGGCCCAGTGAACGAATTCATGCACAGGTGGGGTCAGGGCGGCCGGCTGAGGGGAGGGGACGCGGGAGGTTGTCCAGCCAGCCTGTCCCCATCAGGCTGGTTGGCTGGCCGCAGTGCGCATCATAGTGATCGGTCATTCTGGTCGCTTGGCTTTTATATATATAGATAATAAAAACTACTTCTCCCTATGCCCCCTTTTTTTTTCTATTCATGGGAATTTGTGTTTTGTGAGCAGGTATTTGTTAATAGCTTTGGCAATCTCATGTCAAGTTTCTGGGTATAAATCTAATAACTCCTGGGATCTCGCGGGTCTCAGTCTCTATAGTCACAAAATGTATCATTCCAAAAAAAATACATTTTATATATATATATATATATATATATATATATATATATATATATATATTTTAGAGGCCCGATGCATGAAATTTGTGTGAGGGGCTCGGCCCTCGCATCCCTGGCTTCATCCGGAAGGTCGTCTGGAAGGACATCTGGAAGGTCATTCGACTGTCCAGTCTAATTATCATATTACGCTTTTATTAGTATAGATATATGTGTATATATATATATGTGTATATACAGTATATTGCTTAAAAAGTAAGTCCAGGCTTTAGTTGGGCTCATTAAAATTTTAAATGGAATCCGGTTCATCATGCACAGTGTTGTGGATGCTGTGAGATGCCACCTGATACCCCTTCAGGTATAAGGAACATGCCACCTTAGCTATGATGCGGGTCATGCTGCTGGCAGACCTTACCCAAACTCTTACCCTCTTCCTGGGACAACCCACATTAAGTGACTATGGGCACAATGGCCCGGGCCCCTCAACCCAGTTGGGGACAGTTCTGAAGGGTCATCCTGACTTCAGAACTCCCTACAGAGTCAGTGGAAGTCTTTCTTATGACTACACTGTAGCTCATCTTCTTCCTCTGCCCGATCCTGCTTCCTCTCCCCAGGTGTTATCCAGGTCCTCACTGAGAAATGTCCTGAGCACTAGTCTCTGACTCAGGGTCAGCTTCCTGGGAAACCCAACCTATAACGCCCAGCAGTATAGCCCCAAAGCTTTTTCCCTTCCTTGACCACTCACACCTACATCTGCTTCAGAATCTCCCGCTTCACACCCCCAAATCCCTCAGTAGCCCCCACCCTACAAGCCTTTCTTCCTGTTTCCCCCACCCATCCTCTGGCCCAGCTCTTTGACAAACCTGGCCTCTTTGACTATGACTGGGTTCCCACCTTCTTTCCCTACCCCCTTCTTTCTCTACCCCCGTCCATGCTCTGAATCTGGTAAAGTTCAGTCTTTGGCTGGCTGGAGGGATGAGAAAAACTTAGGAGGTACATTCAGACTTTTTCCAATCACATAGTTCTTAGCGATGCTAAAGTTCTCTCCACATAGCACTAACCTCCAGAATGGAAGGGGATGGAGGCTGCGGGGACTGGTGGCGTTTGCAGATCAGCAAGTTGAAAATGCCAATGGGGAAACTCTAAAGGTTAAGAGATGTGAAGCCCATTTACAGAAAAATCACAGATTCATACCCTCCCTTCTAAATATTCTGGAGTGATGTACATTTATTTAAAAGACAGAGTGATTTAAAGAAAAATATAAAGGTAGTAGATGGATGTGGTGAAAATTATAAAGGTGGTTTTCAGACAACTAATGTATTGGAACATATGGGTTTTCGTGGGGATCAAGTCAGATCACTATGCAAGCATAAACTGTGTGTGTGTGTGTGTGTGTGTGTGTGTGTGTGTGTGTGTGAAGACATTTGTTTTCCTCCATGAAACACTGCGTGATCATTAAAGGACAGTTCTGATTTAAAGAGATGGCAGTTCTCCTAGGAGGACTACCAAGCCAAGTAAAAGCTGACACCAGAGAAATGGGATTCGTAATGGACAAGGCCATTTGTTCGGAAAAGTCCTAATTATTTGGAAAGAACAGCAAAGACCACTTGGCAGGATCCCCACCGTCCTGTCGAGGTTCTCCTGTGACCTGAGACGCACCATCAGTGCCAAGGCTGGTGGGGTCCTTGTGGCGCGGCCGATGTGCTGAGGGCAGAACCACACCAAGTCTGCATGGCCAGCTTCCGGCTCCCACCAGGTGGACCTGGCTGGCTGCGCAGCCACATCCTTTAAGGCTGGTCCCAGGTCAGTCACCCAGAAAGGAGGCTCAGCGGGACACAGTGACTCACAGTCAGATTTGCATGTTTAGGAAAAGAGTCAGGAAAGGAGGTAAATATAATCCAACTCGGCTCTTACTCTCATAGAAGATAATTACAACCAAACAAGAAAATTAAATGTCAAAGTGCCAGACTGTATTATAATTAAACAAACACAAAGCAGGTTTCAGGAACATTCAGAATGCCACCTAAATGATTCAGACAAAGCCTGGGAACGAGGCAAGCGGACACCTTGTCATTACTCCAGAACTCGGCACTGCCCCGCGCCTGCGAAGTCGGCAGGCGCGATGGAATGGTGGACTCCCACAGTGTAGAGGGCATTTATTTCTTTATTTTTGGAATGAGATAATCAAGCTTAGTAGCTCAGGCAGAAGCTGTGAGGTCAATTAAAACTGAGTTCAACTCGCACTCAGCCACTTTGCATATGCATGCTCTGAGACCCATTTCCTATCTATAAAATAAGGGTTAATAACACAGTTATGAGAAATGTGCAAAGCTGCCCACCGTGAGCCTCGTTTGTAGTAAGCACTCTGCATACAGTAGCTGTGTGCATCAAAATAATCAGCACTGACCATAGGCCCGATGCATGTTTAAGGGCCCAGCTGATATTGGATGAGATGAAATAAAGGTAAATGAACTTCTAGCTACTTACAGTCCCCCAGATATTCTTCAGCATTCGTGCAGCAAGGTCTTGGCAGGGATAACCTTTGGTCTAGAGTCGCTCAGCTTTGATAGAATATGCCAAGACTTTGAGCTCTGTGAGGTGAAGAACCGCATTTGATCTTTCTCTGTGGAGGGACTTACACGAGCCATATGCTTCAAAACAACTGCTGACTGCCTGGATCATTAAAAGAGTAAAGGGCACATCAAATATGTTCCTCCAAATTTGCAACCGGAGGTTTTCTTCGACTTGGTCTCATATAAAGTCTCATCACATACCTACAGTCCTCAGTCACTTATTCATTTGAAAGCATTTTCTAAATGATTTTTGAAAAAAAAACAACAAAACATTAGTGGTAGCAGGGAGAAGAGCTAGAGGTGCCACTAATGTTACAGCCAAATTACGAGTTGATGTTTCTTCAGTCTGAAGGGAAGAGCAGAACTTTCCAGTGTATGAATGATTCCATAGGCATTCCTCTATTCGATTTCACAATAATTCTCAAAGAGTTTAAGCCAGTGATTCTCAAATTGTGGGGTATATTCTTAGAATAAGAGGTGATACTAGGCAATATACAATATTAAATGACACTGAATCACACCATCTAAAAAGTATTCCCTTTTCAATTATCTTTTAACTAGAGGCCCAGTACATGACATTCATGCACTGGAGGCAGGGGGATCTCTCAGCCCAGCCTGCGCCCTCTCGCTGTCCGGCTGTCCGGGACCCCTTGGGGACGTGAAAGGCTCCCACCACCACTGCTGCGCTCGCCAGCCATGAGCCCAGCTTCTGGCTGAGCTGCACTCCCCCTGTGGGAGCGCACTGACCACCAGGGGCAGCTCCTGACTTGAGCGTCTGCCCCCTGGTGGTCAGTGTGCATCATAGCAACTGGTCATTCCGCCGTTCAGTCAATTTGCATATTAGGGTTTTATTACCTAGGATATTTCTTATTACATCCAGGAAAAGTCTCCATTGGAGACTAGCACTTTCTTAACACCTCAATAATAGTTGCTACAAATCTCTGAGAGGAAAGAAGTGAGGAAAGAAGGGAGAGAGGAGGAAGAAAAGTCAATGGAGTGGTCGGGTAGCATGTAATTGTCTCCTTCTAAGCATTTTGCAGTATTGAGGAAAAATTTAACAACATTGTTTTCTTCATTGTATAGTTATCTACTCCAAGAAGAGTATCAAGTACATATTAAGTAAATGATCATATAAGAGGTATCAATATAATACAAAAACTGAGGAAGTAGTTTTAAATGACCGAAATGTATATTCATATTTTGCATCAGGACATAAAGCTATAAATCTGAAAGCTGGAGCCAAGGGGTCCTCAAACTCTATATCTTCTGCTCTTTCTACCTCAGAACATCTCCTACATTATTAAATTATTTCAAGGATAAATTTGAGTAGAGGTTAAGAGCTCTCATCTCTAGCTAGGAAAATCTGAAATTGAGTCCACCTTCAACACCACTAGCTATGCCTTATTGGATGAGTTACTTAACATCTCTAACCCTGCCCTATCTTTTAGAAAAGGAAATAATAGCACCTAATTCATAGGGTAGTGATAGAACAAAACAGAAGCTCTAAACAAACCCCCTTTCCCAGTACTGGGAGCAAAAGTCTTAAACTGTTCCACAAACCCCCTTTTTCCAGTACTGGGAACAAAAGCCTTAAACTGTCCCAGGAAACAGCTCTGAGCAACAGGTGCTAACAATTAAGAAAAATAGGAGGTAGGGTTATCAGATAAGAACAACTGATTAAGTCAGGAGGTCTATTGTAAAATTTACTGTAAACAAGCCCAGGTCCACTTTAGAAATTCCCCGAATTACATTGTACCCCGCCCCAGGTTATAGTTTTCCCTTTATAAGCGTGTAAGATTCTACATTCGGGGCCCAACTCCTCTGCTCCTGCGTGAGTCACGAGTTGAGCCCCAGCGCGCTGGAATAAAAGCCTCTTGCGGTTTGCATCAAGTGACGCCTCCTGTGGCTGATTGGGGTTGCCGTCGATTCGTGGGACAGAGTAAGGGTCTCCTTTTGGGGGTCTTACAGTAGTTATGGTATATCAATGAAAAAAATTGCTATCCTGCATTAGCATGGTCGTACAAACATAGGAGCTCCATAAATGTCTTCTCAAAATATTGATTACAAAGCTGGAGGCATCACTTATTTCAAACTATATTACAAAACTATAGTAATCAAAACAGTATAGTAAGGCATAAAAATGGACACATAGACAAATAAAACAGAACCAAGTGCCAAGAAACAAACCCATGCATACTGTGGTCAATGAATATTTGACAAAGGAGGCAAGAGCATACAATGGAGTAAAGACAGTTTCTTTAATAAATGGTTGTGAAAATTACACAGGTATATGGAAAAAATGAAACTACACCACCAACTTACACAATACACAAGAATAAAGTCAAAATGGATAAAAGACATAAATGTAAGTTGCGGAACCATAAACATCTTAGCAGAAAACATAGGCTGTAAAATCTCAGACATCTCATGTAGCAGTATTTTCACTGATACATCTTCTAGGGCAAGGGAAACAAAGGAAAAAATAAACAAATGATGTTGGAAGCTGCCCATTGCCTTCACTAGCAGAAAGGGGTGGACAAGGAGTCCGGAAGGCTGGTCAACCTTGAGGCTCTGGCAAGGGTCAGAGCTATGCACCCACTGTTTAGTTGAGACAATGGTAGCTGAAGCAACTTCCACCTTTTAGTCTTATGTAAATCCTTTACTAATAAGATATTCTGCCTGTTACTGGAATTGCCTGCCTAAGGGCTATGGGTGGATCCCAAACCTGAATAAAAGGGATGGCAAGGCCAGAGCAAAGAGGAGTCCTCTCTTGGGCTTCCGCCTGGCCCCCAATTCCCAAATTAGCATTTCTTGTCTTGTCTCTTTCATTTTTGTGCAGCCTCCTCCAGAACCCGAACTCTGAACCTGAACCCTGAACCACGTGGGACATGGGGGGTAACATTCGCAAAATGAGACTACATCAAACTAAAAAGCTTCTTCACAGCAAAATAAACCATCAAAAAAATGGAAAGGAAAGCTACTGGATGGGAGAACATATTTCACCAATGATACATTTGATAAGGGGTTAATTTCCAAAATATGTAAAGAACTTATACAACTCAACACTAGGAAGACAAGCAATCCAGTTTAAAAAAGCAGGCAATGACCTGAATAGTGATTTCTCCAAAGAGGACATGAAGATGGTCAATAGACATGTGAGAAAATGTTCAATGTCACTAATCATCAGAGAGATGCAAATTAAAACTACAATGAGACATCACTTCACACCTGCCAAAATGGTGACAATCAATGAACAACAAGTGCTGTGGAGGATGTGGAGAAAAGGGAACCCTGGCCTTAGCTGCTTTGGCTCAATGGATAGAGCTTCGGCCTGCAGACTGACGGGTCAAGGGCCTGTACCTCAGTTGCAGGCTAGATCCCCGGCCCTGGTCAGGGCATGAGTGGGAGGCAACAAATCAATGTGTCTCACTCACATCAATGTTCCTCTCTTTCTTTCTCTCCCCTTCCCTTCCACTCTCTAAAAGTTAAGGAAAAAATATCATCGGGTGAGGATTAACAACAAACAAAAAAAGGAACCCTAGTACACTGCTGATAGGAATGCAGACTGGTGCATCCACTGTGGAAAGCAGTATGGACTTTCCTCAAAAAATTAAAAATGGAACTGACATTTGACCCAATGATCCCACTTCTGAGAATATATTCTAAGAATCCCAAAACACCAATCAGAAAGAATATATGTACCCCTGTGTTCATAGCAGCAAAATTTACAATAGCTAAGATCTGGAAATAGCCCAAGAGCCTGTCAGTAGATGAGTGGATAACAAAGCTGTGACACATTGACACAATGGAATACTATGCAGCAGATAAAAAAAAGAAAGGATCGTTTACCCTTTGTGACAGGGTGGACCTGAAGATCATTATGCTAAGTGAAACAAGCTAGTCAGAGAAAGACAAATAGCACATGATCTCACTTACATGTGGAATCTAATGAATAAAGTCAACTGATGAATAAAATAGAACCAAAGGCATGGAAACATGGAACACACTGACAGAACTCAGAGGGGAGGGTGGTGGAGGGGAAGAGATTAGCCGAAGAACTTGTATGCGTATATGCACAGCCCATGGACACAGATAATAGTGTGGTGAAGGCCTGGGGCGTGATAAGGGCTGGGTGGAGGGAGGCAAATGGGGGGTATATGGGGACATGTGTCATACTGTCAACAATAAAAAATAAATATAAAAAAGAGAAAATAAAAAATATGTAAAAGCAAAAAAAGAAAATTCATCTTGGCAGTAAGGGAAACTAATTGCGAAATGAAACATTCTGTATAATAACTCTCCAAAGTATAAAACCATGTAATTAATGTTTTTGTTTAATAACGTAAATTCCAATTTTCTGGAGCACTGTGTTTTCTTGAAAAGGTGTTGTGTGTTTTTTAAAGCATCTAAAATTACCTCAGTTGGTTTGCTTCATCCTTGCTGTTGAGTCCTTCATTTTTCCCCCCTTTTATTTTGGAGTACACTAAGACAAAGACTTTAACTCAAGGCCAGTGAGTTCATTAAAGATGATAGGTTGGCATTTCCTTACTCAAATTTGCTATTGTCCTGAAGCTATTTTGTTGTACCTTTCCAGGCTGTCAGTTTCACTTAAACCTTGTTAATTTACTTATAAAATGAGACTTCTTTTCTTGCCTGAAAGTGACTTCTAACATTGGAGCAAGTTGCTTTTTAAACCTAAAATTGCAAAATTTGTCTGTTTATGCCTCAGGAGACTAGAGAACCCACTGGCTGAAAAGCTGGTAATAAAGTGCCACATCCTTTTGAGATATTTCAAATAGAAAACATTTTTTTTTCTGGTGCCTTAAGTAAACGTAATTATTTTATCATGTGTTCTTTACTAAACAAATATTTACCTCATTTAACAGCATACGTGTTTCATAAATGCTACCTTAATAAAAATTCAGCAATAGAATCTATCAAATTGATCACATTATTTTTGTCATTTTTCTCTTAATGTTATGTTGTCAGTTTAAAAATGAAACAGTCACCTCAACATATATAGAGTTAAGTCAGCTTTACTTGGTAAAATGAATTTTTAAGAAAAAAATGTTAAGGAAGGAGATTAGTCTGAGGTATGACTTTGTGAAAAATGCGATAATGAGAATACGATACTGACATGACTCTGCACCAGGAGCTGTTTTATGCATTAGGAATATACTTGCAAATCAATCAGGTATGTTCCTTGCTTTTGTAAAGCTCACACTGTAATGGAGAAGTCAATAAACAAGTGAATAAAGCAATAATTTCAGACAGTAACTAGAACCATAAATCAAACAAAAAAGAAGTGAGAGAAGGATAAAGTGATGTATGTGGCTACTTGGGATGCGATGATCAAGAAAGGTCACTCTTTTAAGTTGGCACTTGAGCTAAAGCCTGAATGAGGAGCAAGTCCCAATCTTGTCAAGTTCTGGGAGGAGAAGGGGATGGTGGCAGGACATCTGTGAGACTGAGAGATCAGGAAGTGCAAAGGCACTGGGGTGAGTGCCCCTTTACAGAAACAGCAAAAAGCTCAGGGTGGTGGGAGAATAGTAACTAACACAGAGGAGGTCTACTAGTATAATGAGGAAGGGAGATGGGCAAGTGATTATATAATGTAGGCCTTTGTAGGCCATAAAAAGTTTGTATTTTATTCAAAGTGTAAAGAGAGTCATATGTGAACTGATTAAAACTGCAACAAGATGGTTCTTGCAGCTGTGTGGAGAACAGATTTTAGAAGGGCAAACTAGAAGAAGGTTCAAGTTAGAAGACTATGCAGGAATCCTCTTGAAAGATGGTGATGGTTTGGATTAGGGTAGGAGTAGTGAAGATGCAGAGAAGTGGATGGATTTGAGATATGACCAAAAGGTGCTACTGATAGATCTTGCTGACAAATTTGAAAGGGAAGGGAGGGGAGGGGAAGAGAAGGGAGGGGAGAGAGGGGAGGGGAAATGAGGAGAGGAAAGGGAGGGGAGGGGAGGGGAGGAACCACGGTTGACTCCTAGGTTTGGGGCTTGTTCACTGGGTGGTTAGTGGTGCTATTCACTGACAGAAGAATTCTGGAGGAGCAGGTTTCATGGTAGAAACCAAGGGTTTCCTTTGGATGTGTTAATTACTAGATGCCTTTAGACTTCCAAGTGGATATGTCTGGTGATTAATTCCATACTCAAGTTTGTAGTTTAAAAAGCAGATCAAGGCTGGAGGTAGGGATTTGGAACATGTTGGTATCCAGGATAATATATTTTTAGAGTAGTACTAAGTGAAATAACTACACTGACACTAAATATCATTTCAGGGAGTCTGTGTAGAATAGAATTTAACTATAATCCCAAGCCTCAGTGAAAACTGATGTTACACTCCTCCATTTTCATAAACTATAATCAAAATATCATATAACTTGTCAATTATACTTCAATAAAAAATAAATAAAATTTGTATGTATATGTATACGTATAACTGAAAACCCTGAAGGACTTGAAGACTCCTGGTCTAAACATGATTTAATCATACAATCAAAATGGGATTTTTAAAATTCTAATTCAACAATGGGAATTGGAGAATATTTTCTGAGCTTCTGAACACACTTTATTTATATGAGTCTCTAACTCAACACTCAAAAATTTTATAAGGCCTGGCCGGCATGGCTCAATGGTTGAGCACCAATAAATGGGTTCAATTCAGGTCAGGGCACATGCTGTTTGGGGGGCTCGATCCCCAGTGTGGGGCATGCAGAAGGCAGCCTTTCAATGATTCTTTCTCATCATTGATCTTTCTTTCTTCATTTCTCTCTCCCTCCCTCTCTCTCTCTCTCTCTCTCTCTCTCTCTCATCTCTGAAATCAATAAAAATATTTTTAAAAATTTTATAAGGTCTCACTCATGAATTCAAAGCTCAATCTGAGAATATGAAATATTCAATTCCTCCTTGTTTTCCTAATGGCTCTGAATAAAATCCAAGCAATCTCTAAATTGCTAGAGAGTAGAAGATGTATTTATTTTGAAACTCAAAAAATGGTATGTGACCTCAGGCCTAGAAACTCCAGCTATGCCCACAAACCATATACAAAGACCATGTGGTATTGGTCTATTTTAAATATCACAGAGGGAACTGGTCACAGTTGAATTCCAGGACAATTTTTTGAATGAGCACTAATTCCATTTTCACACCTCTGCAAAAGAGAGATTATCAAGTTCTATTAAAAGGAAGTATCCAATAGATTCTTTATTGGCACACTAGGCATCTTGTCAATATATATATTTTTAATTCACCTCGAAGATGATCAAAGAATTCAAGAAATCTCAGACCATGGCAGTCTGTCCTCTCGGAACTCCCTCAAGGGCCTGGTTTTCTACATGAAATTATGTCAAGTATTTTTAAATATCGTTTTTCTCATCTTGGGGTAGATTTGGAGGAAGCTTCTTCCAGAGGGCAGGGAACTCAGAGAATAAAGGAGGATTAACTCATCCTCTTCCTGTGGACATCTCCATCTACCTAGCCACTGGCCGATCATTTGGACTTTCAAAAATTCAGAAAAAATGTGCCTAATCCACAAAGATAGAGCCACACAAAGTGTGTTTTGTTCTCTGCTTTAGATAGTAATATTCAAATGAGTTAACTTGAAGGGGTTCATTCATGGCCTTTATCACAAACTGGTCAAGGGATAAGGAAGGGACTTGAAGAAGCTCTGAGTTTCTGAATCTTTAGATTTCACAACTGGGGAATGGAATTCTTCTTAGTGTTCACTAGCCCAACTCAATCTCAGAATTCCATACAGGGGTAAAGAAACAAGAAGGGAATCCAGAATTGTGGGTTTTTAAAAATATATTTTTATTGATTTCAGAGAGGAAGGGAGAGGGGGAGAGATAGAAACATCAATGATGAAAGAGAATCATTGATCAGCTGCCTCCTGCATGCCCCCCACCGAGGAATCAAGCCTGCTACCTGGGCATGTGCCTTTGATCAGAATCAAACCCAGGACCCTTCAGTCCATAGGCTGATGCTCTATCCACTGAGCCAAACCAACTAGGGCCAGAACTGTTTTAAAGCAATAAGTAGCCCAGCTGGTGTGGCTAAGTGGTTGAGCATTGACCTATGAACCAGGAGGTCATAATTCAATTCCTGGTCAAGGCACATGCCCAGGTTGCAGGCACGATCCCCAAAAGGGGGTGTGCAGGAGGCAGCCAATCAGTGATTCTCTCCCATCATTGATGTTCCTATCTCTCTCTGTCCCTCTCCCTTCCTCTCTGAAATCAATATATATATGTGTGTGTGTGTGTGTGTGTGTGTATGTGTGTGTGTGTACACACACACACACATACACACACACACACACACACACACATATATATATACTAAAAAGCAATAACTAAGACACAGTATTAGATAACTGATGACCAATATCCCAATTATGAGCAAATAAAAAATAATGACATGGAAGGCCTTGAGAGCAATGTCCTCTCTGTCCGTCACCTTCCCAGCAGTAGGTGGTGACTTATTAAATGAACAATGGCCATAACAGGCAGCAGAATGAAAAAACAGGTTACACCTTAGGGAGCTTGAACACCAGGTTTCAAATTTCAAAGGATTGAACTGGTATATTCAGTGGGAAAAGGCAAATATTGAAATCTTTTAAAAGTAAATGAGTAAGAAATATCATGTAGGTTAGATTATTTGGTAATAAGCACTTAATCATTTTAATTGCTTGACTGGCTATGTTGTTTTTGCATGCTCATGTATTCTCCGTGGTCCGTTTTCCCTACACTGTTGGTCCCTCTTTCCACACTTAGCCTCACCCTCCAGCTCACAAACTGCCTTAGTGGTGGTGGCTGCCATAACAGAACACAACAGACTTGGGAGTTTAAACAACAGAAATTTATTTTCTCACAGTTCTGGGAACTGGAAGTCCAAGGTCAAGGGGTTGGTGGGTTTGGTTTCTCCTGAGGCCTCACACTGTGGCCTGCAGATGACCATCCTCTTGCTGCCTCTTCACATGGTCATCTTCTGTGTACACACACCCCTGGTGTCTCTTTCTCTTCTTACAAGGGCACCAATCATATCAGATTTAGTCCCCATACCAATGGCTCATTTTAATTTAATCACCTCTTTAAAGAACTTATTTCCAAATATGATTACACTCTGAGTTACTGGGGTTGGGACATCATGTAAATTCTGTGACACATAATTCAGCCCATAACATAGACCATAAGGATGGATAATTTGTCTTTCCTAATCTTGAAAATAACATCACCTTCACATAATACTTACTTCTCCACTCTAAGAACCCCTGGCTCAGGTCTGACTTGAACATCTATTAACGAGTGCTCTTCATTTTCTCACCACAATCACTGCATCAACTCTTTGCAATCTGACTTGGAGCAACACCAGATAGCCAACAAGCTCTTTCCGAAGCTGTAGGTAAATTCCTTTGGCCACTTCAAGGAGCATCTCTCCATTCTACTCCCCCTGGTCCGGCACACAGCACTGGACACCCTTACGCTGCCTCCTTTCGGAAATGCACTGCTTCCTGGTGGACCATGACTTTACACCCTAAGGGGCTCCTTCCTGTTACCCTTCCTGGTCCCTCCTTCCGACTTGGCTCCTGTTTCCAGAGCTTTAAGAAAACTCTTCCTTCGGACTATTCAACCATCACCTCCTTCCCAGGGAGCCGAACTGCCTGCCCTGAACTGCCTGAGAACTGGGTCTCTCACATTCAGTTCCAGGTTCTTTGGAATTTTTCAGCTCAAACTCATCACATGCAAAATCACATTCCTCTTTTTCTCAAATTAGAGCCCTTTCCTGTGCTCTCTTTGCTTCAGTGCAGGGCACAAGCTCTACGCCTGGCATTATCTCTGGTCATTGATTAATGTATTCTACAGTGTTTGTAGAGCCCTCCTGGGAGGCACATGCTGAGCTAAGCAATACAGGTACCAGGTGAATGAGAAAGATACAGTCTCAGCATTGCATTGCTGTTGGTCCAGGTGAACTCTCCCTTTCATACCCCATAGCCTGTCACTAAATCCCATGCATCCTTCTCTCTCTCTCTCTCTCTCTCTCTCTCTCTCTTTCAGCCAAAATCTTCTTTCTCATTACATTGATTTTATCCCACTTGGATTGATGTGATAACTTCCAAACTGAAACTGATTCTATGCCTCCAATCTCTCCCTTCCTGGATCCTCCCACCCCATCTCTCCTGAATATCACTGCAGCCCCAGCCTTTAACTGCCCACGCTATCATTGTCACTCCCTGCAGACATTTTTCAGCGAGTATACTGGCCCTCTGAAAAGTAAAATCTAAACTCCAGAGCTGGGAATGCTGGGAGAAAATTACAGATTTGAATTCCTGCTTTGTCACGTCAATGCTTGGTGGCCCCAAGCAAGTCATTCACACTTTTTGAACCCGTTTCTCAATGGAAATGTCAGAATTAAAAATGGTAACTTGCTCATGGGCTTGTGACGAAGGACACTGACACACTGTTATTTCTGCCACCGCCTGATCTACGAGCTAATGCTCATGAAGCACTTCGGATGCCTGGCACTATCATTATTGCTTATTATTCAGTAGCTCCTTTAATCCCCACTCTATGTACTAGCTGTGCGGCCTTTCGTAAAGTTTCTTAACCACTCTATGGCTCTTTTTTTTTTTCCCCCAATTTCCAAAATAGGTGTTGTGAGGAGGGAAGGTGATAATACATGCCAATTGCAGCCCCAGCACGGAGGACGTTCTCAGCAGCAGTCCTGGGACCCTCACTCTGCAGCACGCACGGCAGCTCCTGGATGGAGACTGTAAAACTAAGTCTATTACACCAGATCCAGCTCCTGCTTCTTAACCTAAATTGATAACCTTCCAGAGAGAAGGAGCTCTGTCTTGTGTTTCCTCTGTTTTCCTAACAGTTTATAAAAACCAGAGCAAACAGTTGCTCTGTGAACGTAATGAATGAATAACCAGGTAACACTCTTATCTCTAAAGGTACACACCCTGTACTTGAAGTTGTGATCCAGATGGTTTCTGAGACTGGTCTTCCTTCTGTGGTTTATACCATCCTTAGCCTTCCCCCCTCCTTCCCATTTTTCCTCTCACAGCTTTGTGAAGTTACTGTCTTCCAGCTCTGTAATTATAGCAATAGAGACTGTCTAAATGTATCTAATGCCATAAGTATTCCTCTTCTCACCCCCACAAAAAATTAGCATTTTAGAGGAAAAACAAATCTATAAGGGGTGGGGGGGACTGAATTTTATACCAAGAAAATCTTGAAAAGATTTAAATTCTACTTGAATTTAATACATGACCAGAGATTATATGTAGGTTAATGAGTCCAAAAGCAAAGCTAATTAAGATTCTGTTTCTTTTGCAGAAAATAAAATTGATTCAGCATAATTATTTTATTAATATAATAACTAAATGTGAATATTTGTACATTGTACAGACAACGTCCAGTGTAATTTAAAATAGCAAAAAGTAATTGTTGTAACAAAGGAAATAAAAAAATACAACATCAAAAACTTCCGACTGATCATTTGCTCACTGCCTTTATGTGAGAAATGATTAGAATATTATAATATGAGGTGTGTTCCTATTAATAGACTCCTCATACTAAAGTGGTACCAAGGTCAAAATGTATTCATTGCTTTTGAGCTGCATAGAAAATGCAATAAAAGAATAATTTTCAACGTGGTGATTTTTGGAGGGGAAGGGGGGTGGGAAGGTGGGGGAGGGTATGGGGGGATAAATGGTGATGGAAGGAGATTTGACTTGGGTTGGTTGGTGAACACACAATACAGTATACAGATGATATATTATAGAACTTTAAAAAAGGAGAATGTTTTCATACACATATATTTCTCTTCTTAAAAATCTTTATTGTTTAAAGTATTACATAGGTCTTCCTTTCCCCTCATTAATCTCTTCCAGCCTGCTCCTGTACCCCCACCCCGACCCCAGGCCCTCACCACCCCATTGTCTGTGTCCACAGGTGATGCATGTATGCATACACGTTCATGATCTCTTCCCACCCATCCTCCCCTCAGGTTCAACAGTCTGTTTATGCTTCTATGTCTCTGGATATAATCTCCTTTGAATAAACACAGGCCCTTCTTGCTCTTGGTGACAGTTTTCCCTCACATTAATGGAAAGAGCGCTGCTGTTCCTCTTTCGGCGTCTTTTGAGGAAATATACCCTGATGATACTTTGACAGCACATTGTAAGCCTGACATACCTTACACAATTCTTCAGCTTTGTATGGTATGTTAAATTTTAGTCAGCTATACTTAAATTAAATTCTGCATATGTACCTCTATGTGGATACCTAGGATGTAAAACAGACAACAGCAGAGCTACTGAGCTTCCTTGTGGGTGAGTGCTGAGCTCCACCCACTGCCTCCCCCACCCAATCTCTTCCCATGCCCAGGCAGGAAGGCTTGCTCTGGAACCCTGGGCACCCATGGAACCCTGTCTGCATGCCTCTGGACTAGATGGACCAGTCTGTAGATCATTCTAAGCTGTAACTTCTATTTTTCTAGCCATTCTGGTTGTTGAACACAACCTTCAAAGACAGTGGAATCTGCGGGGTGAATTATATGTTATGCAGTTCCCCTCAGCCCTTTGCCGACATCCTGGGCTTCAGCTCACATGAGCTCTGCTGCGGGCCACCCTCTGCTGGTGCATGTTTACTTAGCAGTCAGCTAACTTCTCCTAAAAGTTTTCTGTAATTACTGATCGGAAGCTATCGCTCCCCCTTCATGTGCTTGTTTACTCTCCAAAGTAAACCTTTACATTAATCTTTGCTTTAAAAAATGCCATTTCATTAAGCTTGGTCCTTGTTTCAGTATATTCAGGTCACTTGATACCATCATTCAGTCACCTAATGTATTAATTTACCCTCCGACTATTGTCATTTACAAATGGATGGAGGTAACCTGTGTAAAGCAGAGCATCCCAGGTCCCATCTGGTGCCTAGTAAAGCACAGTCTCCAGCAGCAGACCCAAGCCACTCCGTTTTCCCAGGTGATTTGGCTGGTTGGGAGCCACTCCAACAGGTCTTAATACAAGTTGTCCCTACCAGTGAGTCAGGACCAAGGACAGAGACCAACTGAGCTCTGGTTGGTTTTAATCCAAACTCTATGCTTGACAGTTCAACCAAATAGTAATTCACTGACTCTATCCTCGTCTAAATTACTTTTATCTGAGCTGGAAACAAAATTTTCTTGAGTGAGTCTGAAAAACCTTACTCACATCTATATCTATCTATCCAAAATGTTTTTCTGGTCCAACCCCTTTAAAAAAAAAAAAAAGAGACAGTGATGTTAATACTTGTAGTGTGCCTTCTTCTTTTCCTATGGTCACATAGCCATCCACCTATTTGACACTGCATTGACATGAAGCTCTTGAATCTATACTACTGACCTCTCCCCATTTTTTAAAGTATCACCAATGTCCAAGCAAATTGAGCTCTTTTAATACTTTGCACAAAAATGTAATTCATCCGGAACAGGACAAGTGGATCTTTAGATGCCCTCAATATCCTTATCAGTGGTGTGTTTACATTTCTAGACCGATGGACAGATAAAATGGGGGGAAACGAATAGGAGCTGAGTGTGGGAAAGCTTTTGCAATGGTAATTCTAATATTAATTAGAGTTAGTTAATCAGTATTATTTGTTAGCATTTTCTCATCATTCCAAATCAAGGTACCTGCATCTTTAGGAATAATAGTGGTAATAGTAGTAGTAAGCAGTGGGATCAATTTCCTTTTAATACTTAATGCTCCTCCTCATTATCATGCACATTATCATACTTATTGCTGCCAGTGAGTCTATGCAGGAGATTCTTCCAAGAGTCTGGGCAAAAGGAAGTGCTATCATGTGAGCTTTATAGCACCTTCACTGTTAAATGCTAGTGTGGACGCTCAATAAAGGCCGACTTTCAGGTCTGTATTCTGAGTATCTAGACCAGTGGTCGGCAAACTCATTAGTCAACAGAGCCAAATATCAACAGTACAACAATTGAAATTTCTTTTGAGAGCCAAAATTTTTAAACTTAAACTTCTCCTAATGCCACTTCTTCAAAATAGACTCGCCCAGGCCGTGGTATTTTGTGGAAGAGCCACACTCAAGGAGCCAAAGAGCAGCATGTGGCTCACGAGCCGCGGTTTGCTGACCACTGATCTAGACAGTACCTGGAACTGAGTGGGGTTCAATTAATATCTAAATGAATAAGTAGGTAAATAAGTACATGAATACAGAGCAGCTCATCTTGTTTAATGCCTACAATAGCCCCATGAATTATATGTCATTCTCTACCTTAGAGAGAAGGAAAATGAAGCTCAGACAGTTAAGTGATTACAGTCAGTATAAGAAGAGCAACCCAAGCCCATGCATTTCAACTGCCAGGTCACGAACACACCTCACCTGCCTCAGCCATGCCATCAAGAGAACTGAGTTTGCCTTTATGTTCAGTCACCCACCAGCTATAGCCACTAGGAAAATCTCACAAACCTTCAGAGTCAGTATTCTCATTCAATATAAATATTGCTGGCCGTGCTCACCTTGAAAGGCGGTTTTAATACTCAAAAGAAACACTATAGTTTAACAGGAGAACTTATCATCATCATCATCATCATCATCATCATCATCATCATCATTTCTCAAATCTTTCCTAGAACAAAATGATTAAATACCTAAATGTGGAAAGGCTGATATTTCTACTGTAACATTGATGTTGTGCAAAGGAAAATTTTTAAATTGCATTATCAGATAGCAATAAGACAAGAAATAAATAATAACACTGGCTTCCAATAATTAAATGCACAAGAACATTATACCCTGGATGGCATAAAACACTGAAAGCTGTATTTGCTAACATGCAGATTATGAATATTATAGAAATCCTTGTGCTATACTTACTACTGTCCAGTCACCATACTCAGGGAACTGTTTAGATAATTCTAGTGGTGTTGACAACCACTTTCCTCAGGACGCTTTGTCTCTCTACAAAATGTCTTATTATGTGTCTAGCAAGAAGCTGAAGGTAGAGAGCAATTTTAGAGTGAAAGGGGTAGAGGCCGAGAAATCTCTGCTCATTATCTGAGTCTCAGCATGAATGTCACCTCCTCATGGAAGCCTTCCTTGGCAGTCCCACCCCTTTAACAACGCTAGATCACTCCCCACCTCAAATCTAGTTCTCCCCATATCATTCATCACAACTGTGATAACAGTTATTTTTGTGTGATTATTCAGTGTGAGTCCCACCAAACTATAAGGTCCTTAAAGATAAACACAAGTCTCTTTGTTTACTTCTACTTTCCCAGGGCTCACCTTCGGGCCTGGGAACATAGTGGGCTCCTAATATATATTTAATAAACCCATCCATGAAGCTACCTGGGAGAGAAAACTATCCTGTTAATCTCGGGAAACCTGCTTGCTCACATGGTGCCTCTCGTGTAGAGGTTGCTCAGCTAACAAGAGCAAAGGGAAAGCCAAGCTCGCGTTTGGGTCGGGGTACACTTGATTATACTGCAGTAACAGACAACCGCCAATCGGAACAGTTTTCTAACACAAAGGTTTACTCCTTACAGGTGTTCTATGTCCACCGTATGTTGGGGGTTTCTGCTTCACACACTCAGAGACAATCTGACTGTGGCTCGCCGTCTGGCTGTGCAGCAGGGGTGATGACAGGGAGAGCTTGCAGCAGCCCCTACAGGCTTCGGTCACAGGGCACGCAGCACCCCCCCCCCCTCACATTTTATTGGCCATACTGGCTGATAAGCTATGCCTAAGTTCAAAGGGATAAGGAAAAGAATGCCTCCTGTATGCAATATTAACGAATTACGTATGGGGAACATTAATAATATCTCATCTACCCCCAAAACAATTGTGGAACACATCCCAATAATATCCGCTGCTTTTCTTGAGTTGCCCCACAGGGGCACCGATTTCTTATTTTATGAAACAATGTAAAGTTTGTTATATATGTAAAGATACAGCTCAAGTTTCAAGTTAGTGGTGCCCCATTATAACCACAACTACAACCAAAGCTACCACCCCCGTGTAACCCTCAAATAATCCTGTGAGAAGGAAATGTGGACTGACCACCAGCTCCCCTGGCCTGGTGTCCCCTCTGCCTCCTTTTGGTAAGGCCATGCCAATGTACCTTCGGGGAACCACAGGTCCTGCATCGTACACGGCCTTGCCGGTGTGACTGTAACAGAAACTTGCCTTCCTGAGACCAAGGATAGCCATACAACCCAGATTAGGCCTCTGAGGCTCTTGGAGATTCGAAAACCTCCAAGGGGTAGAATGGAAAAATGGTTGGAGTTATATACCCCGGTAGTGGCACTCTCATGCATTCATTCGTTTACTCTAATACTTAATGAATGACCATTAGATGCCAGGAAGCCTCCTGGTACTTTCTGCCTTCATGGGATTTGCAGAAAATACAATGCAAGTAGGGGAGCTGTTTTCCATAGGATAGTCAGTAGTGCTTCAGAAGAGGGTGACTCTGCACATGCATGAAGTAGGCAGTCAGCCATGTGACTATCAGAGTATGGCGTTGCAGGCCAAGCAAAGGTAACAAATACCGAGACCCCAAGATAGAGAAGACGTAGTCTGTGCAAGGAACAGCAAGGAGGCTGACGTGCTAAGCAAGGGGAGGATGCTACACAGTGAGTTTAAAGATGTAGCCAGTATCCAGATAATGTTGAGTCTTGTAGGTCAAAATCTAAATAAAAGCAACTGGATTTTACTTTTAATGCAATGGAAAGCCATTGGAGAGTACATATCTTGATTTTGTTTTTAAAATAGTTAATCTGGCCGCTGTGTAGAATACAAGTGGGGCGGGCACAACGTGAAGCCGGAAGAAGAGAAAAGGTCACTGAAATAGTCCAGTGAAGATAGGAGGGCTTCTTGGTCTGTGGGCGACGTATGGGAAGTGAGAGGTGGTCAGAATTAGGGTACAGGTCGAAGGCATAAGTGAAAGAACTTGCTGATGGACCCAATGTGGGGTGTGAGTAAAAGATGGCAACGATGGCTACAAGAATGTTGGCTAGAGTAATGGGATGGGAGGGGGTACATTTATAAAAATAAATTGTCAAAATTGGGAGGAATAATCAAGTTTTATTTTGTAAATATTACTCTTGAGATGCCTATTATACCTCCAGGTGGAGATGTCACAGGCAGTTGGATATATGAGTCTGGATTTCAGAAGGGAGGTAGGGGCTGGGATGTGTATTTGAGAGTCTGAGGAGAGTGGCTACTCATTCCTAATTCATAAATCCCCCAGCGCTGCTTGATTCAGCTTCTTTCTGAGTCCACTTCTTTATATTTCCACTGAATCTACAAGTTACCTCAAAATTTTCTAATAAATTCTACATCTTGTGTCCCCAAATAAGTTTCTATTGCTTGCAACTGAAGACTCTGGTTACATATTATTATTATCTCCACTCTACAAGTATGGCTCCTGGAGTTCAGAAAGGTTAATCAGAAACTGGACTAAAATCACAATGATCATAGGGCAGAGCTGGACTTAGAGCCAGGTGTGTTTATAAGGTACCACCCCTCTAAAGTCAGACCATCACGCGGGTGCTGCTGGCATGGTCTCATTAGCAAGAAAAAGCCTGGGGCTCCGGTGCTGTTCACGTGACCTCACCGTGGTGAGGCGAGGCAGAGCTTCAAACAGAAAAGGGCAGCTCTCTGGGAGACCTGGCAATTGCCAGCCTGAATTTCAGGAGGCATCTCAAAGCAACAGGGAATTGTTTTTGTAGTGCACTGTGATTTTATACCAGTCTCCATTACAATGTGCAAAAACTCAACTCATGGTTGAGTTCTCCCAACAGAAGAGCAGTTGGGTTGACAAGGAGAGGGAAAGTTATCTTATGGCCAGATATGGAAATTAGATTCATACTGAAATTCTCAGATGCTGGTGTACCATCTTGTTTGGAGACTAGATAAGCTTTCTCTCTGAAGCAGGAAATAAGGTCCTGTGGATTCCTTAGGTTGTTAGCTTATTACCTGGAAGAAGGAGAGAGGTGCTTCTCTTGCTCATTCAAATGCTTCCCAGAGTCCAGCACAGTGTCTGGTACTCAGTAGAACTCTGAGTTTATTTTAAACAAAAATATGAAAAATACTGGAACTTTTTAATAAAAATCGAAGGCTTTAAACATTCTTAGTATCATAAAAAGTCGGTGAAATCTCATTAAATGGTACCACAGGCGTTTTATTGTAGACTCTTGGGGAAGGAGAGAGAGGTGGCAAAGTGCTTCTGCTCAATGTGCTCGATGGTCCTCGTCAGACTGCCTGGGTCCCCATCCTGGCTCAGGCACCAGCCAGCATGCCAGCCTCCAGGGTATAGACGTAGATCCCAGAGAGGTTGGTAAGAGGCCACAGCAAGTGGGAGGGACCTTTGGGTCTCGGGTAGGAAAGCACCTCCCCATTGGGCCAGGGCACAGAGATGGTGCTACAGTCCCAGGACTGCAGGAAAGCTGGGGGCTGCTCCCCCAACAGACATAGCCAGAGACAGAGCTAGGACTCTGCCAAGCCAGGAAAGCAGCTCCAATTCAAATATGTGAGGGACTAACACTTAGCATTTGGGCCAAGTCACAAGGTTTGTAATTATGATAATGACTGTTCGTAGAGCTTGTTTATTGTGTGAAAAGCATGGTTCTACGCATTTTTACACGTTAAATCATTTCAGTGTTACAACAACTCTACAGGAGTATAGAGAGTATTATTACTCCCATTTTGCAGATGGGGAATTCGAGGCACAGAGTGGATAAATATCTTGGCAACATTCACGTAGCTAGGAGAAAGAGGCAAGATTGAAACAGACCTTTTGGTTGTAGAGCTAGCGGCTTAACCCCTACATGAAAGCCCCTGACTTTTCTGCTTTGACATGGACTGGTCTTGTTGCTTAGTTTTATTTGCCTGAATCTATTAGGAAAATCCTTCTTTTTCCAGTTCTGAAACTGCTTATGGGTTTATATCAAGACAAATATATTTCATAGTCAATGAACAGTACTTATCGAATATGTGCTAGGAACACAGACCTGACTGGGAATTGAACCATGACCTCCTGGTTCATAGGTCTACGCTCAACCACTAAGTCACACCGGCCGGACACATCACAGTCTTGATGCCCTGTGATGCCAGTGTCATTTGCTTAGACAAGTTCTGTCCCAGCTTCCTCACCAGGCCCTGTGTTAGGTGCTGGAAGACAATGACCATGGCAGTCACTGCTGGTTTCATGGAGCTTGCAGACTTCCACGGAAGACAGATATGGCACAAAAACATTACAAGTATGTAAAGTGCTACAGAGGATGAGGATGAGCCGTCACAGGACCAGCGGTGACCTGTGCTGAGACCAAGGATGGGGAGGAGGGAATCGGGTCCAGCGGCTGGTGGTTGAAGAACTCACAGCAGAGGGGCCCATCATACCTGTGCTAAAGCCCCTGAAGCAGGGATATGGGATTTCAAAGTAACTCAGAACCATGCAATTACCAACACAGGGTCACAGCTTTGACCAGTGCCATTAAGGAGGGTGGACAGCACTGAGAAAGTGTGCCCAGAGGAACCGACCTTCAGGGAGGTCAGGGCAGCCTTTCCAGAAAAAGTGGTTCCAAATTAAACACGGGGGACGAGTCAAAGTTAACCAGGTGGAGAGCCGGGGAAGAGAGAGAGAGAGTGAGAGAGAGAGAGGAGAGAGAGACCCAGACCCAGGCAGGGGGAGGAACATTTGCAAAGATCCCTTGCTAGGAAAGGCACTGAGGGCTGGGCAGGCCAGGGCACCGAGAGGGGAGGGAAGAGGGGCGGGGGTGCAGATGAAGAGGACAGCAGCGCCTGGCACATCAGGATCTTGCAGGACATGTTAAGAACCTAGTGTAGAATGGACTGGAAAGTGGGCCCGTGAAGACGTGTGACAATTGGTGGGGAAGCCATTGCCAGGGCAGCCATCCCGGAAATCTGAGTGGTGGGGGAGGTGGGCCAGGGTTTGCAGCAGATGCTGTTCTCCTGCAGCAGGCTTTTAAGTCAGACAAACCTTAAGTGAAACCCAAGGTCTATTGTCCTGTGATTTGGGCTAAGTCACTCTGCATTTGTGAGCTTCTACTGCTTTACCTGCAAAACGTAAAGTCTACCCACTGCCCAGCTTCACTGTGAAGGTTTAATTAGATAACAGATATACTCACACTAAACAAACACCGATGGTGATTATTAGACACATGCATGTCAACAGCTTATAAAGCCTCAAAATGCTAGCGGCGACATTTGGAAAAGAATATGATAAAACCAAGTACTGATGAGGTATTTACTATGCGCCCGGAGTCTAAGCACTTAACATACATAAATGTATTTAACTCTCACAGTAATGCTGTGTGCTGTGTTCATTATTTGCCTCTATGATTCACTCCTCCAGTGGCCACACCTGTGTGATGGGGCTCTTTAGTTTCACTAATGGGGCAGAGCACATTTCTCTGCCTCTGGACTTTGGGTTTGACCATGTGACTCGCTTTGGTCAATAGGACAAGAAATTACGGTGTGCCAATTCCAAGCCCATGTCTTAATAGGCCACATGCTGCCACATGCCTTCGTCATGAGCATGAGAAGAGCATCCCCTGCTGGTCTGCCGGCCGATCCAAGGAGAATGAGAGCCACGTGGAGCACAGCCTCACCTGCAGGTGGAGCAGGCCCAGCCCAGCCATGCTCAGCGAGACCCACTGACCTCCAACCGTGCCTGTGCCAGCAGGAGCAAAGGACCGCTGGTGTAAACCTCTGCGTTTCAGGGTAGCTTATTATGCAGCATGTTTGTGGCAATGGCTAACTGGTGCAGTCTATAAGATGATTATCACTATGAGTGCTCATGTTACAGATGGAGACTCTGAAGCTTAGTTCCAGAAGCTCAGCAACTCGCCTAAGTTCTTGCTGAGGTTAGAATCCAGGGCGTTTGACTTCAGAATCTGGCTCTTGCCTTTTACACATACACACCTCAGAAAAAAGCCAAACGCTTCACATTTAGAGTGTTAGTTGGTCTTTCTAAATGTCACACAGAGCAAAGAAGTGAAAAACGAGGATCTGACAGCACTATCCTTTTGTGCATTAAAATTCCCACAAAATTAGACACCTTCATACTAAGAAAAACTCCTGTTCATAGAGTCCCATCCCATCACCACTGCCAGCGTTAGGCAGCCTGCCTCAGTCACCTGGCTGCCCGTGGTAGCCGCTCAGAGAGGCCTAGCACTTTCGTTTCACAAGTGGAGGGGATGGCAGAGGAGGATCGGAGTCACCAGTGAGTCAGGCAGGAGCGTCACTGCAAAGCCTGAATCATCCCGCTGATCCGCGCACATTGTGACCCCGCCGCTGGCTAATTCCCAAATCTCCACTCCAGGGCCGCGTGGGATGTCAGATAAGCCCACTGCATGTCAATTATTTCTCAATAAAACTGGGAAAAATAAGCCTGGAACGTGCTACTTAAAGCACAGTAGGTTCCAGGTCAAAGCGAGAGGCTCCAGTTTCGCAGGTAGCCAGGGCCTTCCTAATCCCAGGCCACCTCACGGAAGCTCCCTCTGGCGAGGAGGATGAATGGGGGTGATCCATCCTATTCCTGGGGAGACATCTCGGTTCCCATAGGCTGACAGCGACCTCCTTCTCCTCTGAATGCCAGTAACAGTCCATTTCTACCTCTCTCACCAGATTATACGTTTCCTGAAGATGAAGTCTATTGTGTGGATTTCTGCTTCACCTACTGCACTTTGCATAAGTTTGCTCACTAAATAAATAAATAAATGTGGAGAAAGGGAGATACGGTTTTAAAAGGGCGCAAGATCCGGCCTTTCTTGTTCATCACTGCTCCACCAGGTCTAGCCCGCTGCCTGGCAGCCAGTGGACACCGGGCAGCTGTGCGGGAATGAGTGAGTGAATAGTCTGCACTGGGAGGCAGAGGGCCTGGGCTGGAGTTGATCTCTGGATGACAGTGCCCTGAAAAATTCCCCACTGCTTTTGCAAATCTGGATGCCTGGCGCATCCAGAGCATCTTGGGTCTTGTTGATGATCAAATGTTCCTTTGTTCCATTAACTCCCCAGCTGCCTTTCAGTAAACTCTCTGTTTGCTTCAGTTGGCTGGAGTTGAATTCTGTTGCTTGCGACCATCGACCCCTAACTGATAAACCAGTATTTTCTCAGAATGTGGTCCATGGATGCTCACACCTCTGAACCTGGAGCTTGAAGATGCGGATCCCCAGGCTCACCTTAGACGTGGTGCCGCAGGCCTCACGCTGACCTCAGCATCTGAATCTCTGTAAGAGCCTCTCCATCGAACAAGCTCCCCAGTAGGTTCTCTTCATGCTTTGAGAGCGACTGAATGGGATGATTTCCAAGGTCCCTTCCAACATGAAAATTCTACAATTTTATGAGACAAAGCGGCAGCTCCTTGCCAAGGCCCCACAAGTCTTGACTGGCTCCTGAAAAGGTGACCAACCTTTCCCAGGACATTTCATTCCCTCTCCTCTCAGCCTCACTGACATTCCCGCTCCAGCTTCACTGACATTCCTTCTGTCATTCCCACCCTAGGACCCTCAGACTGGGACACCATCCCCTAAGGCTTCCCATGGCTGGCTCCCCATTCCCCTGAGGTCTGTTCCAACGCCACCTCCTCAGAGAGCACAGCTCGTAGCGCGGTCTCACACTCTCCTCCCCACACTGCCTGCCACCCGTCCTAGCAGATCGCTGTCTGGACCAATCATCCCTTTGTTTGGTGGCTTGTTTCACCCGCCCCCCCCGCCTCCCCCCCCCCCCCCCCCACACACACACCTTAGAATGTAAGTTCCATGGCAGGGACGAGCTCACTTGTCTCTGCAGTACCCCAGGGCCGAGAACTGCAGCACACAGCAAATTCTTAATGTATATTGCTGAATCAATGGTACCCACAAATATCAGCTAATGTTTGAACTCTATTCTACAGATGCTATTACTCTAAAAACAGCCTGGGATTAATAAAACCAAATGTCACATTTACCTTTAGATATTTGTCATCTCAGATAATATTCCTCAGCGAACTCCCACTGTCCCCCAATTTAATCTTTATCACCTGAAAGCACACAGACACACGCCATTCTCCTACTTTAAATTGCCTCAGCTAAGAAAAACCTGGCCTAAATTCCCGTAAAGCAACAAATAACCAGGAATTCTTGTTTCCGCAAGTACTAGTACTAGAGGAAAGCCAACTGAGATATTTCCCATCTACAACCCAGGCACGCTTGATTTGAAAAGCACAAGCGCCCTCTACTGGAAGTATGCAATATCGCAGCTTGAACTCAAACTGTCAAAAGCATTAGGCACGGAGTGTCCGGTAGCCCTGAAACCAGATGAAGTAAGCAGATGAAAAGAGCAACATCCACAACAAATAAATGAACGTGCTCTCTGTGCTTACCTGTTCTGAGAGAACAAGTGGGCCAATCACTAAGAATTCTGGCCTTTCCGACACTGAGTACATTTCTTCCTACCGTAAGGCGAAGAACATCAGGATGACTGGTCACTTTAGGGCAATCTAAGAAACCAATAGGATAAATAGAGGAACATGTATGCAAGAAGGAAGCAGAGCATCTCAGAAGGGCCACGGAGTCAAGAGAGCTGAGGCTGTGACCTAATGTAACCCCAGTGGAGGTCAAATTCTTCATTGGTGACATAAGGAGGGACAAAGAAGTGACCATGGAGCAGGTGCAACTTGAGGAAAGGTCAAGAAATCACTGATGGGCTCCGGAGCAGGTGCAAGCTACAGACGTGGTTTGGTCCCCAACAGTGTAATGCTGGCTACACTGTTAATCAGGAGAGGAAAGGGCTCTTCCATTTGCCTGTCTATCTCTTATGTGCGCACACACACATACACCCACACACATGCACACACACTTCTGGTCTTCTTCTTCTTCTTTTTTTTTAAAATATATTTTATTGATTTTTTTACAGAGAGGAAGGGAGAGAGATAGAGAGTTAGAAACATCGATGAGAGAGAAACATCGATCAGCTGCCTCCTGCACACCCCCTACTGGGGATGTGTCTGCAACTAAGGTACATGCCCTTGACCAGAATCGAACTTGGGACCTTTCAGTCCGCAGGCCAACGCTCTATCCACTGAGCCAAACCGGTTTCGGCCACTTCTGGTCTTCTGAGTGTGCTGTCAGTACTGAGCACAAATGTCATTCCATTTGCACACTGATGATTCTAACAGCCAGTCTGCTTCAAGCATTCATGTGACTCACCTGCCCTGCAGGCATCTGATGTTACCCTATTGCCTAACCCATTTGAGATGTTCTGCATGATGTGGCAACATGTCTGTCCTCTTTACCCCAACACACACACACACACACACACACACACACAGCTTTAGCATTATGGATTTTCTTTATCCCTCCTTCATGATACACTCTGAAGTCCTCATTTGCCAAAAAACAAAAACAAAAACAAAAAAAAACATGAACAAAGCAGGGTTCCCTTATTCCTGTCTCCCAGCCCCGCACAGAAGCCCGCACAGAGCTTGCAGTGAGTCCAGCTTGAAAAGCTGGGTGATACAGTGCTTGTGGTAAGGAAAAAGCCCCCTCTGCACTCAGAAGTTCTCTCTGTGTATGTGTGTGTGTGTGTGTGTGTGTGTGTGTGTGTGTGTGTGTGTGTGTGTGTGTGTGTAGGGGGTGATATGCCTACATGTTTTTCCTTCCCCTTAATATTTGGAAATACTCAGTATAAGTGTAAGTGTGCTCCTGAAAATTATCTTCTGATAATTAAGATTCCTTCCCTGAAATGCTGTAGGAAAGATGCCTAAGTTTAGTCATGATAGGTGAGCTTTTCTTACCAGTTTCAGTGTGAAGTGACGACAAAGGCCTACATTTTAGAAATGTCAGGCCAGGCATTAACAACAGCTTAATATACTGACATATTTAAAAGCTTAAATTAATTGGACAAACGCAATGGATTATTCTAATTTTTTTTTACATTTTACTTTTATGAGAAATACAAGAAAAGGAAGCAAAGTTAAAATTAAAAGACAAATATCAAAGTGAAGCCCAAACAGCACTGTTTGGTACCCAAGACAGGTACAGATGAAGAGTCTATGCTTTTGCTACTTACTGGACAATTGCTCAAAACAAGGCAGAAGGTCCTTCAGTTCTCAAACCAACAGAAAAAGATCCCAATAGATTCAGCAATAGCGCACTTTAACTA
Source organism: Cnephaeus nilssonii (assembly GCF_951640355.1). Classification (NCBI taxonomy): domain Eukaryota; kingdom Metazoa; phylum Chordata; class Mammalia; order Chiroptera; family Vespertilionidae; genus Cnephaeus; species Cnephaeus nilssonii. Next base: position 50,152,943 of record NC_137088.1, on the reverse strand, counting down.
AAAAAAATGGTTGGGGTGGAATTCAAGCAGAGGATAGACAGGTCTTCATAAACTATGTCCATGATCCAGAAAGTAGTCTGCCTCCTGCAGAAATTCAAACTGGAAATGCTGGAGTTTATCCACAGCAACCGGATGAAACATTCTTCAAGCAGACACTCGCATTTCATTATTGCCAAGATGCCATTAATCTATTACCTTCTAGTCGAAATGAAAAAAGAGTAAGCCTCGGTTAGAAAGATAGTTCTTTAAAGAAATAGATTAATTAGGGCCATTTTAGAAAACATAAATAATTAACATAAACTAAATGAAGTTGAGCACTTATATCCCAAATTTTGTGTTCATTGCATTACATATTTTTTCTCAATAATTCTGAGGTAAGTACTAGTATTATTTTGATTCTACAGATGAGGAAACTGAAGTCAAGATAGTTTTAGGAGAATGAATGCCTGAAGAAAAGAATGTTTTCCTCCACAACAATCATTCCTGAAGTACAGATGCGTAGCCTTCTATTCATATCATTACAGAGTCTCAAATGACAGGGTACTCCCCCATCAAGTGCCTCGGAGAAGATAAGCATTTCTGAAGTGACCTCAATCAATGCTACCTTTGGATGCTTATTAAGGTAAGCTGATACAATTGGTCAAAAAAGACACAAAGAAATCTAGTACATATTTCATCACACTTACTATTAATACAACTTCTCAATTGCAAGCAACAACTACCATTATAAATAATCTTTTTAAATCATTTTAAGAAGTTACACTGTAAAGAATAGAAATACCTATCTGCAAAAAGAGTTAAAAAAAGTCATAAAAATATATATGTGTATTTATGACTTGTGTAAAATTTCTAGTAATGGGATCATAGAAATATTTAAAACTTCTATATTGAAAAAGTGAAGATGTCTTAAAACTGTATTAAGTGACTCAGCTCTAGTGATGAAAATAAAATGGATGTAGGAAAAGAGTTCAGTAGACAAAGGCAACATTACAACATTAATATGTTGTATTAGGATATACATCTTTAAAATCAGGAACTTGTCCCTCGAAGGTCTGGCCCATTTACTTGGTCTGGCCTGCCAAGGCATTAGGGGTGAGTTAATTAAATGTTTGACCAAATATGGCAGGCTAATTTTTAAGTTGATAATTTTGTATGGCCCTTGAATGATGCTATAAATATCCAATGGCCCTTGGCAGAAAAAGGTTCCCCACTTTCCCCCTTTCTGTCCCCTCCTGACCCCCAGGAGGTGCCCTGGATAGACCGCACCCGTGGGCTCCCTTGGGCTCTGGTTTGGGTTGGATTCAGCCAATGGAAACCCAGCAGATGAGATTATGAGGGGATGGGGGAAAGTGAGGTCAGGGTATCGATTCTTCGTCTTCTCCCTGCAAAGTCACCTCCGCTGGCCATGCCCCTCACTGAAGGCCGCCACTCCCTCATGACAGCCCCTCCTTCCAGGTGCCTCAGGCTTCTCCTGCCTCCCTAGGGCCCAGGGCTGGCAGACTCTGCTGGTGTTTACCCCCAGGTAACTGCACCCCTGTGGCTTCCCCACGCCCAGCCCAGTGGTATTAATGTGCCCCTTTTAAATAAAACTTGTTTGACTACGCCTGTTTCCCACTGGGATCCAAACACATTAACTCAGGGATCAACTGAATAGTAATATTATAATATTTAATATTAAATTTACATATTGATTATCTCTCTATATTATAGTGGACGAAAAAGGAGCCACACACTAAACCTGACAAGCTCAGGGGAGGCCCGCATGGCGGCCTCACAAACTCAGAGACCCAGAGAAACCACACGGGGTGGCCTGACCATAAAACTTCTGAACTGAAAGCCAGTCATGGCAGGTCGTCCTGTCCTATGCTGGTAGCTTCCTTGACAAAGGTCACTCTTGACCTTAACTGAGCCTATTTTCTTTTTGCTTCTAAGGTACCTTTGGAATGTCAGAGTGACCTCTTTTTCCCAGACCCCTCAGGGCACACCCATGTATGAGAGCGGAGACCACAGAGCCCTCGTGGTTACCTTCTTCCTCAAACACCATCTCTGTGTGTGTCAAGGTGAAGTGTTACCTATCCTGTACCCACCAACGTAAAAGACGCATGTGTCTCTCTGTTTTATTCTTTATCCAGTCCCAGAGACTTCCCCACTTTGCTTTCTCGCGCCTCCCTAATCTCCCACAGTGGGTTTCATGTAGCCCCTTATGGATCCTCCTTTGATTCTAATGTGCAAAATAAACTGCAAAACTGCCATTTGCAGGAGCATTTTCTCAGTCCCTTGAGATTTTGCTTCCCAGCAGTTGTCATCAGTTTGGCTGAAATAAAGCCCCGTGGACTTTTTCTTAGGCGGGACGTCCTTTCCTGGAGATCACTAAAGGTTTATACGCTGAGGTAGACCAGAACTTTTCTGTTTTTTACTTTTCCGTGAGGAAAAATGCAAAGCTTCTAAAACCTGTGCCCAGCAGGGCCTCCTGGGCTCCTCCTGACTAGTCAGGACCTGGAAGGAAAGAGGGGCTGCCCACAGCTGGCCGGTGGGTCAGAGGGAAACTGGTGTGTTGCATTTCTGAAGGACTGTTGATGCTTTGGATTTTTTGAATTATTAATGCCATGCTTGTTACATGCACATTCTGTCGAACACAAAAGGTTTGGTGATTACCTTTTATCAAAATGTCAGGAGGGCAGGTTTTAAAGTGAGCTAGATGACAAGAGAGAACATTCCTCCGGTCCACAGAGCCTTAGAAATTGATTGCGAATGAATCTCTGAAGGCACAGGCGAAGGGGGAGCTCTCTGAGGACGTGCATCTGTGAGCCATGCCAGGGCTCGGCTGCATTTACATCACTATAAACTGCAATTACAGCTCTGAGCTTCCGGCAGACACAGAGAACGCGGATCCCAACAGCAGGTTTCCTGCCCCGAGTTCTGCCAGGAGCCTGAGTCCCAGGCCAGACATCTGTAGCGCATTAAACTGGACTCTAGTTCTCTCTCAACATGCTGAACACTGGCCCGAACCTCGGACAGATCAAGCGGCTGATGCCTTTTCAAGAAACCTAAAGTTAGGCGGTGATTCGTGAGCCTGCAGGGTAATTTCTAGAGTAAAGGAAAAGCCAAAATATAGCTGAGATGATTTTTGTAGTCTGAACTTTATTTGAACTTCATGGATTTACATGATCTGTGCTATAGACTAAATGAGTCCCCCCCCACCCCCCCGCCAAAATGTATATGTTAAATCCTACCTCCAGTGTGATGGCTTTTGGAAATGGGGTCCTGGGGAGGTGATTAGGTCGAGAGTGGGATGAATAATCTTAGAAAGAGGCACCAGAGAGCTTCCCCACCCCTTCCGCCAGGTGAGGACAGGAGGATCTATAAACCAGGAGGTGGGCTCTCACCACACGGAATCTGCTGGTGCCCTGACCTGACTTCCCCGTCTCCAGAACGGGGAGGAACACAGGGCTAATGTTTATAAGCCACCAGTCTGTGGTGTATTTGTTGTAACAGCCTGAATAGACTCAACAGAAGAAAAGTCAAATGTAACTGATGTCAAGGTACAGAAAGTCTAAATCTGTAGAGAATTGTTCTGAGTTTATTGGAGCCAAACTGTTGGGAAGCAAACTCTCAAAGGATTGAGAAAATGTACCAAAGAATGGTAGGTTTGCACCCTATTTTATGTGTTACGGTCAAAGGAGGGGGGGTTACATGAAATCCTTTGGTGATAGATCAGGGAGGCGGGAGAAAGCAAAGCTGGGAAATCTCTGGGATTGGATAAAAGTAAAAGGAATAGACACACACTTCTTTACATTGGTGGGTACAGCGTAGCTGACAGTTAACAAGTAACATGTTAACAATCACAGTGATGGGTTCTGTGGTCTGCTCTGGTGCGAGACTGTGCCCTGAGGGTCTGGAAAAAGGAGATTTCTCAGACATTCCAGGGGTATGTTATCTTAGATTCAAAAAGACAACAGACAGTGAGCAATGACCTTTGTCAGAGAAGTTACCACTCAGGACAGGGCTAACTGCTGTGACTTGCTTTTAGTTAGAAAGTATTGACAGGGGCATCACTTAGTATAACTCCAGCTTTACAATGCATTGTTATTTCTGGGAGCCCACATTGCTGCTCTGTTTTATCATTTATAAAACTTCACACTTGACTACCTAATTCCACAACTACCTGCGATTGCTAAGGTCCACACTTACTCAAACCTATACTCCTGTGGACGAAAAAAAGGCCACATGCTGACCTGACTAACCTGCAAGGCGGTTTTGCAAACTCTGGGGCCTAGGGTAACCACAAAGGATGGTCTGAAATTAAAACTTTAACCAAAAGCAGTTTATGGTGGGTAGTCATATCCTAGATCTAGACCAATATTTTCCCTGGTAAAGGTCAATCTTGACCTTAACTGAGCCTATTGTCTTTTTGCATCTAAGATAACATCCTTGTGAAATGTCAGGGTAACTTGTAACTTCCCATTTTCCAGACCCCTCAGGGCACAACCATATGTATATGTACCTGGGTGCCAGGACAGAGACCATAAATTCTTTCATTGTTATTGTTATCATGTTGTGAGAGTGAACCACCAATCTTTTCTGTCAAAGAAAGGAGCTCGCAGCCATCTTAGGTCCCGCCATTTTGGTATGACCTTCAGATTCTTTCAGGGGGCCACCATCCTATGTTCTGTGATCTTGGTATGACCTTCAGGCTCTCAGGGGGGTTGCCATCTTAGGTTCTGCCTTACCTTCCCATTCCTCTGAATTAGCCATTCGCGCAATAATGGGAATCTGAGCTCTGAACCCTGGCCAGTCAGGTCAGAGTTCAGAGTGAGGGGCAGGGTAGACCCCGTGTCAGGAAATAAAACCAAAACAGACTTCACGTTCAGTGTGCTTTTGTCCATGATTTTCAGCTGGCAGGAGCACCCTTCTGCGCAGAAGTAAATTTGCCTTGCCGATCCAGTTTTGAGTGTTTGTCTCATTCCTGCGACATTGTTGAGAGCATTTCTAACAATGTTAATTGTTGACTGTTAATTATCCTGCACCCACCTAAGTAAAAGAAGTATGTGTCTATCATTTTACTTTTTATCCAATCCCAGAGGTCTCCCCCAACCCCCCCCCCCCCCCCCCCCCCCCGCTTTGCTTTCTCCCGCCTCCCTAATCTATCACCAGTGGATTCCATGTAACCCACTTAGGTCTCCTTCTTTGATTGTAATGTGTAAAACAAAGTGAAGAACTGCCATTCTCTGGAGCATTATCCCAATCCGTTGAGATTCTGCTTCCAGGCAACTGTCAACAGTTTAGCTCAAATAAACTCACAAAAATTCTTTACAAGTTTCAATGTTTTTTTATGTTAACACTCCTTTGAACAAGATTCCTAGAGTGTGTGTGTATGACTTGTTTACAAAAGGCAACTTGTCTACACAGACTAATAAAGGAAGTACACACAAAAAAAGAGGAAGTTTTAATTTCAGACCATTCATGGTCTCTTGAGTTTGTGAGGCCACCATGCAGGCCTCCCCTGAGCTTGTCTGGTTTAGGGTGTGGCCCCTTTTCATCCACACTGAAGTGATATTTGATAGTCTGAACTTTATGTAAACTTCATGGATTAAATGGTCTGAGTGGGAGTGTGCTGTACGCTCAAAAAAAGGATGGTTGTTCTTAGTCCTTAAAAGGTATTGAGGCCAGTAGGGCCAAGAGAGAGGGACAGAGTCAGTAACTTCACATCCACACTGTGAGTCCACTCTGCCTCCTACTCTCCATCTTCCCACCTGTGGACTCCAAGCCACCATCATCTTTCAGAGAACACCGCAAACTCTTCATCACTTGTCTTCTGACTCTTGGCTCTTACAATTCATTCGTCACACAGTGACCATGGTGATCTTTCATAAATATAAATGAAGGCATAATTTTCCTGCTTTAAGCCATCCAATGATGTCTTGTAACTGTAACCCAAGTTCGCTTGCTTGCCATTGCAAAAACCAAATTCATGAGACAGATGCTGGTGAAAAAGGAAAAAGGTTCATTCAAGTGCTGGTCACCTCAGAAGATGAGGGATTCTTGTCAGAAAGCCCATCTCCCCTCTCAGTGCAAGCAGGGGTTTTATAAGGAGAGAGAGGGAAAGCCAAACAAAGAAAACAAGGGGAGGGGGTTGAATTGTTCTCTATGTGCAGACCAGCAGAGTCCATTCTGATAAGGACCTTGAAACTGGTCAAGTGATGGTCTGGTATGTGTCATCCTGGTCTTCGTCATCCTGGTTCTACGGTTAAAAGTCAGCAAATCTCCCAGAATGGGGATGACTGAAGGTCTCAGGCTGCATCTTCTGAAGTTAGTTCCTAGGATTCTTATACAAACAGGCTCTTTATCTACAAGCTATATATTAGTCAGAGTCAGCATTTACAGAAACAATGTCAAAAGAATGGGGGTGGGTTACAATCCCCACTGTGACAGTCTCACTTCCCCAACAATGACATCCAAGCTCCTTCCCATGGACAAAGGCACCACAGTCTCTGGCCCCTGCCGTCCTCTCCAGGTTCAACTCCAACCATTCTCCTTCTAGCTTCTTCTGCTCCAGCTGTTTTTTTCTTCTTCAAACATGCCAAGCTCATCTCCTCCTCTGGGCCTTTACGGTAACTTCTCCCTCCGCCTAGGATGCTCTTTCTCCACTTTTTCATGGTTGGCTCCTTCAGATCTCAGCTCATATATCACCTCTTTAGAGGCCTTTCCTTATCAGTTTTGCTTTATTTTATCCATAACACTTACTACTATTTAAAAGCACATGCAGAAAAATAATCAGGGAATGCTACAAATAACTTTACAGTCATAAATTCTGCAGCTTAGACAAAATGGACCAACTCCTCTAAAACAACAAACTACTAAAACTCAATTAACATGAAATAAACAATCTGGATTGCACTATAACCATTAAAGAAATTGCATTTGTAATTAAAGAGCTCCCGATAAAGAAATCTCTAGTCCCAGATGGCTTTACTACAAATTCTACCAAACATTTAAAAAATAATTAACACCAACTTTACACAGTCTCTTCCAACTCATTTCATAAAATGAGTTGAAAAATGTTCCCGCCTCTTCTGAAGTCAGCATTACCCTGATACAAAGGCATCACAAGAATGAAAACTGCTTACCAACATCTCTCATAAACTGAGGCATAAAATCGTCAACAAAACATTAGCAAACTAAGTACAAAAATGTAGAAAAATAATTATATACCATGACTAAGTGTATGCCTGGTCATTACTTAAACCTCTCCATCTGTGCATCTTCCTGGCTAGGTACCGTATTTTCCGGCGTATAAGACGACTTTTTAACCCAGGAAAATCTTCTATACGCCCAGTCGTCTTATATGCCGGAAAACACGGTATCTGAATAGTCTTTAATTGGGTTGTTTTTTCATTGTTCAGTTTTAAAAGTACTTAATATGTATCTTTGATACAAGTCCTTTATCAGATATAAGTTTTACAAATATTTCCTCCCAGTCTCTGTCTTGTCTTTTCATTATCTTAACCGTGTCCTTTGCAGAGCAGAGATTTAAATTTTAACAAAGTCCACCTATCAATTTTTTTTTCTTTCATAGGTATAGTTTTTTATCTTGGAGCTAAAATGCAAGGTCACCTAGATTTCCTCCTGTGTTATCCTCTAGAAGTTATATAATTTTCATTTTACATTTAGATCTCTAATGAATTTCTAGTTAAATTTTATGAAAGGTATATGTCATTGTCTAGATTCATAGATTCATAATTTTTTTGCAAGTCAATGTCCAGTTGTTCCAGCACTATTTGTCAAATAGACTATCCTTTCTCTAATGGATTGCCTTGGGGCTAGAATTTACAAATCAAATAGTTATGGTTATAAAATAATATACGTTTATGACCACGCAGAGATGATCACTGTTAACATTTCTTGCGTGTGTGTGTGTGCATGTGTGTGTGTGTGTTTGGTTAATCCTCACCCAAGGATATTTTTTTTCCATTCATTTTTAGAAAGAGAAGAGAGCGGGGAGAGGGGGGGAGAGAGAGAGAGAGAGAGAGAGAGAAACATCAATGTGAGAAAGACACATCAATTGCTTGCCTCCTGCAGGCGCCCCAACCAGGGCCAGAGATCAAACGTACAACCCAGGTATATGCCCTTGACCGGGAACTGAACCCAAGACCCTTCTGTGTACAGGCTGACTAACCACTGAGCCAGGCTACCAGGCCGTTTCCTCCAAACAATTTTCTATGTCATCATTTTTTGTCAGTGCATATTAGTCATGATATATTTAACCTTCTATCTATCTATCTATCTATCTATCTATCTATATATATATATAATAGAGAAATATGCTAATTAACCAGGACGCTGTAACGGGTCGACCGGACAGGAGGAGGTTGCATGCACAGCGTGGGGGGGTGGGGTGGCAGAGGCCTCCACGCACCTGTGCTGGGGGAGGGCCTGATCAGCAGCGGCCACGCCTGATTCAAGGGCCAGAGAGGGAGGCAGGGCTGGACTGGCAGCAGCCACGGCTGCTTCAGGGCCCGGGGAGCGAGGCAGGGCTGGACTGGCGACTCGAGGGTGGGCGGCGCCACGTGATTTTGAATTGTGCACTGGGCTCCTAATATATATATATATATATATATATATATATATATATATATATATGCATATTATATACACACTAATATGCACTGACAAAAAATGATGACATAGAAAATTGTTTGGAGGAAACGACCTGGTAGCATGGCTCAGTGGTTAGTCAGCCTGCACACAGAAGGGTATATATATATATATATATATATATATGCCTAAGTGACCGTTACGACGGAACGATCGGAATGACCAGTCGACCGGTCACTATGATGCACACTGACCATCAGGGGGCAGATGCTTAATGCAGGAGCTGGCCCTGGTGGTCAGTGTGCTCCCACAGCGGGAGTGCCGCTAAGCCAGAAGCCAGGCTCGCGGCTGGCAAGCGCAGCTGCATTGGCGAGAGCCTCTCCCGCCTCCATAGCAGCACTACCGGGCGGCGGTGGCAGCGGCAGGCACAGCGGGGACAGGATGAGTGGCAGTGGAGCTGCACCCGGCCCTGGCTGGGGCTCCTCCCTGGCCGCCTGCCGCTTTGGCACTGCTACATCCCCCAAGGGGTCCTAGATTGCAAGAGGGTGCAGGCCAGGCTGAGGGAACCCACCCTCAGCCTCTAGTATTCTAATGATCAGTCATCTAGGTTGCTTACAATATTTCTGGTTGTTGCTAAAATAGAAGCTATCAAGGATATGAGTGGGGTCAGGAAAGTGGCCTTTGGAAAAGGAAGACTAAGAGAGACGCAAGCAAAGGGTGTGGAAAGAACAATAGCCCAGACAGAAGATAAAAGGCCCGGAGAGTGAGGGAGTGTTAAAGCTACTGCAACCAGAAGTAGCCCTCAGATGAACAGTTTGCAAAGGTCTGACTACTTCTAAACACTGGTTAAACCAACCTCGAGGAAATGGGAAGAAACCTCATGGAATTCCAGGTGTGGTGGCTTCTACGGTCCCTGACTCCTCACACCCACTTGCACTTTGTGCTCTGTCTCCATAACACCAAATCCAACACTTACATAATTACTATCTTCTCCTGGGCTCTGAACCCCCGAGGACAGGGTTGTGTCTAGATTGCCTTTACCTTCCAGTGCAAGGTGCATGTTAGGGGCTCAGTCCCCCTTCCTGATTTCAACCATCTTTCAGTAGCAGGTTTTCTAAGCACCTCTTAATTTCAGGAGCTACAAGAATCAAAGGAAACACTCCTCAGCTGCAGGCGCGGTCAGGCGTGACTGCAGCGGAGTGTCAATCATCTGTGGGCCCTGGATTCAAAATCTGCACAGTGATTTGTAAAAGCAACAGGAGCATGTCCCTCTGAGGACGTCAGCTTGCATTCTGAGTGCCTGAGACTGTGAAGTGGCCTCTACTCACCATCATCTTGCAAGTACACACACACACACACACACACACACACACACAAACACACACAAACACACGCACGCACGCTTGGTTGAGACAACTGCCTGAAAATTTCAGCTGACCTCAGCAGAGGAGCTACTGAAAGGTAGCTATGACAATGGCTGTTATGTGCACCTGGTCTCTCGGGACTAAATTATTTGTCACACATGGCAAGCAGCATTCATCTCCCACCTGGCAGACTCTTCTTGCTAGCACCCATGTCCAAGCTGCACCCTCTCCAGGTGGGTCACATTCTACAGGCACCCAAGGTTGCCTTCCTGATTCTAAGAGCCAAAGCCAATTCCTGATGGACATCTTATAGGCACACGGATTTGCCTTGGCTCCTAGTTCCTGCCGGCTGGGGCTTGGGGGCGGGGGGGGGGGGGGGCGGTTTGTGCATTAGCTGCTCTGAATTCCACAGCTAAACCTCTTACAATTATACACACCTTCCCCCTCATTAAAACAGCTGTGAGCCAAAAATGCTTTATAGTACTTGACTGAAATAGCAGAGATTATTCTAAATAATAATAATAATAATATCAATAACATAACCCTGTTGAAACTCCAAGAAGTTTTATGTGGCCCACCACCAGGTGTCACCAATTTCTCTAATACTATAGACCACGTCTTCATTCTTAAGAGTGTGTTTAGAAAATTTCTTAGCAAAACATTTCACGAGCGTCTAACCAACTCTTGTCATCCTGCTTTATCTAAAAGTCTTTCATTACATTCCTCAAAGGAATACTGAAACATTGGCCTCAGATGCATCTTTAGAGATCTTTCAATCCTAGGCTGGCAACAGGTTTCATTTTCACCTATAAACTCTGTCCACTTAGTAAGGTTTTCCAGATCAGTGTGTCAGGAAGACTCCTGAGGCTTCATCCAGATTAGTGTGGTGATCAATTAGCAATGTCTGCTGGGGGAACAACATGGGCATAATGGTGGTGGTAGTATGCGTGTTGTGTATTTCTGACCTTAACCTAGACCCACGGTCGGCAAACTGCGGCTCGCGAGCCACATGCAGCTCTTTGGCCCCTTGAGTGTGGCTCTTCCACAAAATACCACGGCCTGGGTAAGTCTATTTTGAAGAAGTGGCGTTAGAAGAAGTTTAAGTTTAAAAAACTTGGCTCTCAAAAGAAATTTCAATCATTGTACTGTTGATATTTGGCTCTGTTGACTAATGAGTTTGCCGACCACTGATCTAGACCAATACCTTTCTTATGATGATGGAGGATCAGAATTTAATGACCTGTGATCTAGGTCTAGAGGACAACATAGGTTGGGGCAAAAGGAGGTTTGCAGTTGAGAGTATGAGAAACAGAGTTTATTTTGTATTATTATTTATTAACTAGAGGCCCAGTGCACGAATTTGTACACGGGGATGGGAAGGACCAAGGGAGGTTGGCTGGCAGGCCCCAATCTAGTTGTGTAGATGTGCTGAGGTAGCGGTAAGCCAAGACCACAGACAGAGCACCCCAAAATGGCCTGAACACCAGCTCGCTCTGAGGTGGAAATACAGCTCTACTTTGCTGCCCATGCTCAGGCAGCCTCACTCTCCCCGGGGCAGAGTTGCTGACAGACAGATAGGTTGTCTCTCCTATCTCAGCCGCACATTTTCTCGGGGCTCCACCCCCAAGCATGATAGGTAGCTAACTTTGGCCAATGGAGCGCTAGCCAATCAGTGGTTGGGAGCCCAGAAAGGCGCAGGACGAGCTAGAAGTGGCTGATGGGGGCAGAAGGGCGAGCGGCTCGCGTGGTACGGTGGCAGAGGTAAGATGGCGGTGGTGCTTACTTTATGTCTTTGCAGATAGGTTGCTGTCTTGCCTCTTCTGCCCCCCCCCCCCCCCCAAGCTGCTACTCTGTCTCAGTCAGCATCAGGGTCACTCTCCTCCTACAGGTTTCCCGGACCCAGATTCTCCAGTGCCCGGAGCCTTAGCCAGGGGGAGGCGCTGGCTGGAAGGAGGGACTGCAGGAAGTTGGCTGGCCGCCGGCCATGGGAGGTTGGCTATGGGAGCGCACTGACCACCAGTGGGCAGGTCCTGCATTGAGTTTCTGCCCCCTGGTGGTCAGTGCGTGTCATAGTGACTGGTCATAGTGGTTGTTTAGGCTTTTATATATATACACTAGAGGCCTGGTGCACAAAATTCGTGCACGGGGGTGGGAGTGGGGTGGTGGTGTCCCTCAGCCCAGCCTGCACCCTCTCCAATCTGGGACCCCTCCAGGGATGTCTGACTACCCTCTCACAATCCAGGACTGCTGGCTTCCAACTGCTCACCTGCCTGCCTTCCTGATTTCCCCTAACCACTTCCGCCTGCCAGCCTGATCACCCCCTAACCACTGCCCTGCCAGCCTGATGGATGTCTAACTGCTCCCCTGACAGCCTGTTTGCCCCAACTTCCCTCCTCTGCCGCCTGGTCACCCTAACTGCCCTCCCCTGCAGGCTTGATTGCCCCCAACTTCCCTCCCTTGCAGGCTTGGTCCCTCCCAACTGCCCTCCCCTGCTGGCCATCTTGTGGTGGCCATCTTGTGTCCACATGGGGGCAGGATCTTTGACCAGTTGGGAGCAGCCATATTGTGTGTTGGAGTGATGGTCAATCTGCATATTACTCTTTTATTAGATAGGATAGATGATTGTCTTATTTTCCATCTGAACAACTACAAACCTACTTTTGCCCACCCTGTATTAGTGGAATTCTATTATTGTCAATTTTTTCTCTGAGCAACAAGTTCCATTTCAGAAGACTGCTTCTTCCCCATCTGGTGGAGTTACCTTACTTCCCTTGTGGTCCAGCCGAGTGTCCAGAGCATGTTCCATTTGTTACAAAGTAAGGTTTATTTAAAGCTGTCTAGGGTTTAAATTTATTCCTTGTTGCCACTATAAATGATACAGAGCTGCTCTTTTGTGTGTGTATGAAAGGATTTGGTTATTTCTTAGTTTTTGTAAAGAAAAGTTTGTTTACGTGATGTTGCCAAATCCACCTTTCCAATGACTATGCGTTTACTTCTTTGCCTCTGAATCAAAACCACTGGAACGTGGCCTCTCCCAGGACTGCTGCCTACTATTCTCAGTCCTGGCAATTTTGCTGCTCGACTCATTCTCTTGTCCATTTTAAAGGCACATGAGTGTGAGTCAAAGCCAGCGAGGACAGGCATGTTAGGGGACTGGAGCCTGGAGCTCCAACCCCGTGATTAAGCTCCTGGGTCATGATGGTACATATTAATTCCTTCTTTTAAATATAGACCAGTTTTCATTTAATACGAACTGGGTGACTCAGGCTGCTCAAGCTGAACAGGCCACCTAATTATGGTGGGACGTGCAGCCTGAATAAAAGATTCTGGGCAAATCCAGAGAGGGGGAGGGCTCTGAGCTCTGGAAGCCGGTGATAAAGGGAAATATCAAACTCTTATTCTGCTTATGGCACAGTTTTTCTGAAGGTGTCTTGTATATTTTTATTTTTTATGGCTTAGTATTGAACATCTTGAATGAGGTAACTGGTCTTGTGAAAGAGTTGAGATTTGTGGAATTTCTTATAAGTAATGTTAAAACCTAGTGATGGGACCAGTAAAATCTTTTTTAGATGCAGCATATGTGATATTCCATATTTGAATGACATTGTGCAATTTATAGCTTAATTAATTTGTTAACAATATTCATTTTAAAAAATAATATATATTTTTTTATTGATTTCAGAGAGGAAGAGAGAGGCAGAAACACCAATGATGAGAGAGAATCATTGATCAGCTGCCTCCTGCATGCCCCCCACTGGGGACCAAGCCCGCAACCTGGGCATGTACCCTGACCTGGAATCGAAGCATGACCTCCTGGTTCAGAGGTCGATGCTCAACCACTGCCCAGGCTGGGCTGTTAACAATATTTAGTTTGTCCTGCCTTTTCCATCTGGGCCCCTCCTGGTCCTTTTCACACACTGCCTTTTCTAAAGCCAATTTCTTGACATATTACATACCTACAGAAAAGTGCAAAGCAGTTCAATAACTTCTTATGAGCAAACGCACTCATCTACTCAGCTCCTAGATCAAGAAACAAAATATTATCAGAACCCAGGAAGTCCATTCCTACCCTCTTCCCACCCAAGTTAGCTACTTTTCTGACGTCTAAAATCATACATTATTTTTAACTGTTTTAAAGAAATGAATTGTTTACTATATTTTATTTTGTATCTTCTTTCTTTTCTTCAATACTTTATTTGCATGTGAAATTCATCTGTGTGTGAATTCACAGTTTGTTCATTCTTCTTGCCATAATTAATCAATTGTATAAATACACCACAATGTACTTGTGTCCATCATACTGCTAATGAGCATTTGTGGTTTTCTAAATAGTCTGTTATGAACATACTTATTTGTGTCTTTTGGGAAATATGTACCAAAGAATAGAATTGCATATATATATATATGCAATATACATATTATATATATAATTATATATATGATATTATTAATAATATATAATGTATACACATAGACACATCTATATAACTAGAAGCCCGGTGCATGAAAATTCATGCACTGGAGGGGGGATCCCTCAGCCCGGCCTGCCCCCTCTCACAGTCCGGGAGCCCTCAGGGGCGGGAGGCGACCCAGCGATCAGGGGAAGGCAACACCCCCATCACACCTCTGCTGCTGCCACTGCTGGCAGCACAAGCCTAGGCCGGCCTTGGTTACCTGACCCTCGGGTGGCCCTGGGCAGCCGACAGCCAAGGCTTGCCTGTGCCTTGGGCCAGCCCTGGGCAGCTGGGAGGCTGAGGGGACTGGGGGACTCCAGAGGCAGGCTTGCGGCAAGGCTGTGCGCCTGCCACCCCAGTAGGGCTGAGGGGACTGGGCGTCGCCATCTTGTGGCTGTGGGAGCCGCCATCTTTGAGGGCGTGACAGTCAATTAGCATATTCCCTCTTTATTGGCTGTGGGCACTGCCATCTTTAAGGGCGGGACAGTCAATTAGCATATTACCTTTTTATTGGCTGTGGGTGCTACCATCTTTGCGACAGCATGAGGGTCAGTTAGCATATTCCCTCTTTATTAGATAGGATTACATGTGTGTTTATCACATATATATGGTACTTGTACATATATTCCATAGGAACCAACATATACACTCATTTTAGTAAATATTACTCAACAGTTGTCCAAAGTTACATCCATTTACACTCCCACCAGCAGTGTGAGAACGTTCTAGCTCTTCTATATCCTTGCCATAACTTGGTATTGTCTTTTTCATTTTAGTCACTTTGGTGGGGGCACATTTCCTTTTATAATATGTATATTTGATTCGTCTCCATTTTCCATTCTTCATTTGTCATAGCCAGTGACTACTTTTTCCGCTCTTAATTTGCACTAATGATTGTACTTTAGCATAGCTAGTAATTAATATAAATCTAGACACTGGAAAAAAATAAAAAGCTAAAAATAAAAGTATTAGTGGTTCATTTTATTTCTACATATAAGGAATTTAGTCTTCTAATGGATTGAAAAAATGTTGCTGTTAATTTTGGTAAAAATTTAGGAGCAGAGAAATTAACCTGATGGCCATTTAAATCCAAGATATTTTCATACTATGCCTCCTACAATGAGCCCAATGTAAATTTAATAAGAAACAGTATAAGCACAACCCTCAAATTATGTCCACAAGTTATTAAGTCTTGCCATAAACTTCTGCTTTCTTCTCAGACCTCAAAGTGAATAACAACCAAACCTCCCTTTCCAAGTGCTGTTGAGCAGAGTGAAACTGACAGATGAGACGATAAAGATTCTGTTTCCCAGGCATCCCTGTGGGAAGGTGACCAAGAACCAATATCTAGGCCTCCAGCCTTCCCGGCTCATCATGACAGGATAACAGATTTAGGACAGGGCTGTCCTTAGTGGTGTGAAAGAAACATGCGGTCTCAACCAGTGGCCTCTGGAGTTCCATTTAATCCCTGAGAAATGGTGATATCCATTGGAATCTCAGCATAATCCCACTTGTAATGAAGGAGATCTTCACAATGCAGACATGGCTAAACTATTGCCCCTAATATCAGTAATGGAAGAATAAAGCAGACCCATCGCAAGGTATTTTGATTCACACACTGTCCCAAAAAATACCCTGAGAGCTAAGTTCTGAGATCCTGTAAGCCAGCCTCGGCCTCTGCTACTGGAGTGATGGGTAAGACCTCCCCGCTTCAGGTAGACAGAGAGTCCAAACTCCTGCACTGCCCTTGGCTTCAGTGGAACCTCTAACACAGGGGTCCTCAAACTACGGCCCGCGGGCCACATGCGGCCCGCCGAGGACATTTATCCGGCCCGCTGGGTGTTTTTGCCACCACTGCCTGTCCTGCTTAGCAGCCGACTTACCAGTGTGCATAGAAATTTGTTCATAGTTGTTTTTTTTAAACTATAGTCCGGCCCTCCAACGGTCTGAGGGACAGTGAACTGGCCCCCTGTTTAAAAAGTTTGAGGACCCCTGCTCTAACATGTCCCTTACTTTCCCAAGCCGCATTTTTCTCATGGTTCAAGTTATCATTCCTATTACCATGAGGGGCTGTGAAGATTAGAGATCGTGTGTGGCAGAACCATAATTTGAGGTATCAACCAATTTCTCTTTTTATTCTCCCCATCTCATCCCCATTCAGGTGAGGGGACATGAGTTACCATTTGTCCTAGGGCTGGATTCCTCAAAAATGGACCAATGAATAAAAATGATAATTTCTTAGCTTCTGGTTCCATCTCAAGACACACAGGGGTGTGGAGACAAAATGAATCTACTTCTACCTCTTGTCCTGGAGTGCTCCCATGGGTGAGTGGGAGCGGAAGTTGGCTGAGGAGACAGGCGTGCATCCATACCGGGTGCTGTGGTGGGCACAGGAGCCAAGTGTCAGATGTCAGCTGTGTGAGCAGTTTCATCTGGGAATAAGGAAAGGGGTAACTTCACCTCAACGAGTTGTGTGAGCCAGGAGTCTACTGGGGACCAGTCAGAACTGGTAGACTGTCCAGTCTTCATCACAGGTGCACCAGGTCTGACTACATAAATTTACACTGAGTGTAGGAGGCCAGCAAAGGGCCACCAGGTCCAGAGAGAGAAGTGGGCACCCACTCCCTACTGTCACCAAGTTGGCACCTCAGTGAGGCCTCCCTGGATGGAAAGGGATAATAAATTGGAGGAGGGATGCTCCTGAATATGACTGAATTCGAAACCGGGTCAGACCTTTCTTTGGAAGTGTATAGATGATGTTCTGACCACTATGTAGACTGTGAGATCAAATTGTTTTATTAAAGAAACTATTAAAATTATGTTTCTTGTACATGGGGGGAAATTCCCGGTACAAGTAAATGGTCATTACTGTTACCTGGAAGTTCTAATTAGCATGCTGTCTCTTGTCACCCAAGGATTAAGTTGTAATTGCAGCGGCTGTCTACCGTTACAGTTTCCACTAATACTGTACAGAGAGTTTTTCAGTTTCTAACTGCTGGGAGGGCTTCCTGGACATCAGAAAATAAATGTGGACAACTCACCAGATGGCCATACAAATATGATTTGTGATTCTTCACCATTACCAGCCTGCCTTGATGTAACTGAGACATAAGAAGAAAATACCTTGAGAGGATCAGCAATTCACAAAGCAGGTTTTCTGTGTTCACAGAAAGCCATGTGATGTTCACTTGTAATATGTGCTGTGCTCTCTGAGGTCCGTGGAGAACAGCCAGTCACCCACCACCATCTGGCCGGGCTAATTCTGGGCGGCTGCAGCTGCAACCCAGCGTCTGGTAATCACAGCTTCAGGTCCTGTCCATACTAAATAGCTGGCTCAAGTGGCTGCCTGGCTGGCAGCTTTCATGACAGCACCTCCCTCTCTAGCAACACATCCAGATTTCAAAGCGCCAACGAGCACCCTAGCCATTCACAAACCCAATACCTTTCTCTCTTCCTTTGGGGTCTATATTGAGCTTTCAGAATCACTCACCTGAACCACACATCTCATCTGGATAGGACCTCTGACAGGGGCTGTGACAGCAGTCCCATAATTGCCCCCTCTGTTCTGATTTTCCATTCTATAATCTAGCTATAATCGATCCAGGTGAATCATCTGAAAGCCCACCTCAAGCTCCAGCACCTCCCAGCTCACATGGGTCAGTCTATAATACTGCGTCTGGCCCTTTCTCATTTCCTCTGAAGCCAGTTTTGAGCATTTTGCCCTCAAGAGAAAACATTGTTGATGATTCAAAGGCTCTGTTGTTGCTTGAAAAGAAACAAATGTCAAAAGCCCTGCCCTGACAATCGCCATAGCCAGTCCCTCTCAGCTAGAGCCCTAGCTGTTGAGGTGCTTAAGTAGCCCTTTGGTTTGAGTATTTCCTGGATCTTGCAAAGAGGCCTCGTGGGTTTAAGGTCTTACCTCGCACTCCTATCTTTGCATGGCCTACCTGCGACACCTCTCAGTGACAATCCCCCATGACAAGCCCTTTCCTGTCCCTTCAGGGGAGGCTTATGCAGGGGAAATGCTCTATGGCACAGATGATCTTTACATGACTTTGTAACTTCTTCTATAAAATATCACTTTTAATGAGCAAGTCAGTCTTAGGCGGGGACTTGTCAGTCTCTGTCGGTGTATATTCCGTCAGTGCTGAGCTTCTCAAGGGCCGGGGAGACGTTGGGATTGAATGAAAGAGCCTGGCTTTGGGCCCAGTCAGGTCAAAGCGCTAACACTGAAAGGCTGAGTGATCTTGGGCAAGTGACTCGGTCCCTCGGAGCTTTAATTTTTCATTTGTAAAATGGGAAAAGGGCCACCTAGCTCACAGAATCATCATGAGGATTCAAGACCTAGAGATCACTATATAAAAGCCTCTGTTATAGTCTTCAATACATTTATATGTGTGGAGGCCGTGCAGGCCAGTGGTCAAGCACACAGGCTTTGGGACCAGGCAGCTGTGGACTCAATACCCCCTTCCCCACGTCCACTGTGTGACCTCAGGAGAGTGCCTCACCTCCCCATCTTTGTTTCCTCCTCTGCAAAGTGGCAATAACACCATGACCTGGGAACCTATGGGAAATCAATGAGTTACAGAAAGAGAAGCGCCCAGCACGGTATGTGACACTCAAAAGTGTGTCAATGCCCAGCCTTGGCTCGATGGATGAGCACTGACCTGGGAACCAGGAGGTCACGGTTCTAGTCCCTGTCAGGGCACATGCCCAAGTTGCAGCCTCAGTCCCCATTAGGGAGCATGCAAGAGGCAGTCGATTAATGATTCTCTCTCATCATTGATGTTTCTATCTCTCTCTCCTCCCTTCCTCGCTCTGAAATCAATAAAAACATTTTTTTTAAAGTGTGTCCACCTGCTCTGTTTACATGTGCTCATATCTCCAACATCTACATTGCACTTGACAAGCAGTATGCCCAGGACCGAGGTCTGTGATATTATGAAAGCCCTAGGCGTCACATGCAGAGATCGCTGTGAACTTCGGCCGGTGTCGGTCTCACTGGGGAGCCTTCCCTAACATTTGGCCAAGCAGCGACACTGCAAGGCAACATGGCTCCTTGCTGCCTGTTTAACAGCCCTGATTGAGTTAGTAACAACAGTGACTCCCACGGTGACAGGAGAGCTGTAAACACCGTAGAGAAACAGCCACCACGTCAGCCTGCTCAGAGCTGAGGACTGTAATTCCCTGCCCACAGGCCTGACATGCTGCGTTGTAGCTCCCCCTTCACAGAAACTTCAGGGGCTCACTGGAGCTTCCTAAGGTGGGTGCGGAGAAGCCTCGGCTGGCTATAGCCAAGGGCACGTGCTTTGTGTTCCCTTTGGCTCCCCACGTGGGTAGGTGTGTGAAAACACGTGAAACTTCCGTGCCCATACACAGGGCTAGAAATTTAGATGCTTCTCCCTAGAAGAGAAGCAGAGAGAGGTTTCCCCTTCCCTAGAGGAGTCTGAATAAGCACTACTAGGGGCTAAGCAACAAAGTGGTTATTGGGGCCTCAGAGGAAATAAAGTGGTCCTCATTTTATGGAACCAGCACACTCGCAGGGATTTGCACATACACAACTCACCCTTCAAGGCCTCAAAGTTAATTTCTCCTTTATCTGTGCCCCCATATAGCTTGACTTTCATAACCTTTACAGCAGTAATCACATTAGTCTATTCCAAAAATAGACACGGAAATACTTGATCCCCACAACTCTCAACAAAGGAAGATTAGGGAGAGACTAAAACACCTTCCCTCTTTTAACTTTTCTCCAGGACCCACATTTTCTACAATGAATATGCTTTACTTTTATACTAAGACAATAAAGAAAGCATCTTAATGTATTTAAAGGTCAGAATGGCCTTAGCCTCTTGAAATCATTTTTTGTCAAAATGAAAATACTGTGATAAAATATTGATATTTTCTCAAAATAAGTTCCAAGATATGTGGTTTTTAAAAATATATATTTTTATTGATGTTAGAGAGGAAAAGAGAGGGAAAGAGAGAGATAGAAACATCAATGATAAGAGAGAATAACTGATAGGCTCCCTACTGGGGATCAAGCCCACAACCCAGGCATGTGCCCTGACTGGGAATTGAATCGTGACCTCCTGGTTCATAGGTCAATGCTCAACCACTGAGCCATACCAGCTGAACTGTAAGGTTTTTTTTTTTTACACATTTGAAAGAAATATATGGGTGGGGTGTCATATAAACTTCAAAAGTGCAGTCTAAGTAACTAGGCTATCCTGAGCTAAGAATCCAATCCACTTCTAGTATGCCTATCCAAGCAATGCTCTTGTTCTCCCGGCTTTTCTGTAATACGTGTTTTCTAGCACTGTTAACGCTCTTGGCTTTCAAAATTAATAGACTGATTTAATGACAGGAGGAGAAAAAGAGAACAAATTTTGGATTACAATTTTTTTTTTTTGGAAATGCAGAAATTTCAGGAAAACTGTACTGCAGCCTCATTTACAGAGGAGACTGAGAACAAGGGTCACAGAGTGAAACACAAAACTGAGATTAAAATTGTATCTGCCTCTCAAGGTGATGCATTTTCCATGCAGAAATGCAGTAAACAAAGTAGGATTCATAGTTCTTGAAAGGCCTGTATGAGCTGGTAGGGTCTAAAAGTTCTGTGACACCATTCAGTTAATAATGGTTCATTCTCTCACTCGGTCACTCACTAGCTCTCTCCTAACTCACTGCTATGTGCCAGGCAGTTTTCTAAAGTCTGTGGACACAGAGTGGGGAGCTATACCTGGTCCCTGCCTTCCCGGTCCAGCAGTGCAGAACTAGAGCCTAAGTCCTTAGATCTCAACGTTCTCTATATCGAGTTGTTTTCCTTTTATCAAGGTGTACCCTTAGTACAGTGCTCCACCAGAAACTTGAATATAGCTTTCTTCAGCTTAGTCTGCAAATAGCTACTAAAAGGAATAAGACTATTTTCAAAAGATATGGTGGCCATACAATGAGATTCTTCTTCATCTATTTTACCTTGACATCCTTGTAAAAGAGCTAAGCCTAGTTGTGCTGACTTCCCATTGACTCATTAAAACAGTGCATAGAGATGTTATCTAAAGATGTTCACTACTGCATTACAGCAAAAGTGAAAATATGACCTAATATCCCTGTAACTGGAAACTGATTCAAACTATGATACAATGATATGTTGTAGTTCTATGCCATTAGTAGAAGTAACCTTTTAGGAAAGTTTCTAATAAAAAAGAAAATAATTTACAATATAATGAAAAAAATGGTTATAAAACAATATTTATAGCTATATAATTCTAATTATATAGAGCGTATATACACAGTATGTTCTAAAAATAGGCATTACCTATAGGTACTGTAGTTATGAGTGATGTTTATTCCCTGCTTTTTGTTTTCCTGTATTTTCCAAATTTTAACAAAGACTGTCATTTTGGTAATCAGAAAAATAAAAGCTGTCATTTAAATAATGCCAACTTGCTTTCTATAATAAAAATTATTTCAATAGAAGCTAAAAGTATTTAGCACGAGATGCAGATGACTTAATCATTTCACTTTTTTGTAATTCTTCAGCTAAATGTCAGACAGCAGCTCATCAGTCATTGCCAGGTGTGAGAACTGCATTGCTGTGTACTAGCGGGACCGCTGTAAAAATGCTAACTACAAGGAAACGTATTCCTTCCTTAGTCAGTAACTGAATTATGTGCCAGTGTTTACTTGGGACATTTTCTGAGTAATGTGCTTTTCAAATACATGTTTCATTGTTGATCTCAATAGATTGGGAAATAAAAATTGTAGCATGTGTAACAGAAATAATGTGGCCTTACACAATTAAGTAATTTTTCCCAAACCACAAATTCACATGCTGTGAAAATGTGCTATTCCTGGCCTCTTGTAACAGACTGCAGCAAGCCTGACTGCAGATTCCCAGTCAACAGAATTTTCAATGTTCTATCATATCCATGACATAAGGGCAATTTCATAAGAAAATTTTTCCACATTAATTTTTTAACACATAAGTAAGGAAAAGGACTAAATTCATATAATATATTAAAATGTCTATTCATATCTTACTTTTCATGTGAACCTATATGTGATAATTCACTGGCCATGAAAGACAGTTCAAAAAGACCCAGAGTAGAATTAGAAGACTTTGAAGCAAAATTTAACCTCTAAATGTTCGCAAGGCTGGCCCGGATAAAATATCGGGTCAGGTCTTCTTCAACTGAAATGTTTCCCAAGTTAGGAAGGTATTTGTTCACTCATTCATTCATTCATTCATTCAATAAATGGTAACAGTAGTTGGTACTCTGCTAGGCTCTGAGGATACCTTAGTGTTAAAACTGGGTTTCTGCCCTAATGCAGGTTCTGAATTTGTGAGAGACAAACAATGAATAAACCAATAATCCAATACTGTCTATTGTTATCAGTGCTACCAAAGAAAGAAGTGTGGTGCTGATGTAGAATCTATCGAGGTAAAGAGACATCCAAGCCTATAGAGCAGTGGTTCTCAACCTTTCTAATGCCGCGACCCTTTAATACAGTTCCGCATGTTGTGGTGACCCCCAACCATAAAATTATTTTCGTTGCTACTTCATAATTGTAATTTTGCTACTGTTATGAATCGTAATGTAAATATCTGTGTTTTCCGATGGTCTTAGGCGACCCTGCTAGCGGTTCTCAACCAGTGGATTGTGACCCACTGGTTGAGAACCGCTGCTGTAGAGCCTAAGACCATCGGAAAACACAGATATTTACATTAGGATTCATTAACAGTAGCAAAATTACAATTATGAAGTAGCAACGAAAATAATTTTATGGTTGGGGGTCACCACAACATGAGGAACTGTATTAAAGGGTCGCGGCATTAGAAAGGTTGAGAAGCACTGCTATAGAGAATCTGCACTTGTAAAGGAAGGTTATCTAGATGGATATCTGAAAGATGGGAGTGGCCAGCTGTGGGAAGAGTAGAAAAAAGAACATTCCAGGAACAGGGACAAGAGCAAGAGTCCAAGACAGGAAAGAGGTTGGTCTGTTCAAAGAACTGAGATGAGGTAAGTGGCCTTGGAGTGTTGAGCTTTTGGGAGCTCAGTACAACAGCCTTGGATGGGGCTGTGCCACTTTGGGAGAGGCAGGGGTCCAGGGCACAGGTGGAAAGGTCAGTCATGAGCAAGACAGGAACATCTTTCATCTGGACAGGAAGGGAAAAGGAAGGATGTATATGAACACAGGTAAGTTATAATAGTAGGTTTGGCCACAGAAAGTTGAAGGAAATGGCTTCTCTCTTCTCTGGAAGTGTCCATCTGCTGATAGGGAAGGGAGAGATGGGGGTAGCTATGGCCCAGTTTGAAAGAGCCCTTCTGAAGACGAGAAGAGAGAGAGAGAGAGAGAGAGAGAGAGAGAGAGAGAGAGAGAGAGATCTAAAGAAACAGAGATTGTGGGGCAGCACCTAGATCCCAGATGGTAGGACACTACAAATTTATAGTTTTAATAAAAGTAAATTAAATCTTTGGTCAGCAAGTTACAGAATACCAAGTATAGTCTATCTTGTTTACATAATATACATATATCTTTGGGCAAATAGGCAAAGAAAATTCTAGAAGAAATTTCATCAACATGTCAAACATTACCTACATATGGGGTGAGTAATTTTTATATTGTCTTTGTTTGAATTATTTAGTATGATGCATTTCATTGTTAGATTCATTTCATATTTGCACAGAATTGGAGTTTATTGAATTGCCAATGGGGGCATTTAGAGAATTACAAAATTCTAAATCTAAACAGGGCCATCTTGTCCCACCTTCTCCTTTTAAAAAGGAGGAAAGTGAGGTCCAGAAAGAGGAAGTTTTTCTTTAGAGTCTTGTAAGGATTTAACTATAGAAATGGGTATGTCCCAGCCCAGCCAGCATGGCTCAGTGGTTGAGTGTGGGCCTATGAACCAGGAGGTCAGGGTTCATTCCTGGTCAGAGCACATGCCTGGGTTGTGGGCTCGATCCCCAGTGTGGGGTGTGCAAGAGGCAACGGTCAATGATTCTCTCTCATCATCGATGTTTCTATCTCTCTCTCCCTCACCCTTCCTCTCTGAAATAAATAAAAAAATATATTTTTTAAAGAAATGGGTATATCCAGGCCTCCTAACTCCTATACAAGGGTCTCCTCTATGCTAAGTTCAGATAAAGCATTAAATTAAAAATAATGCATGGAAGACTGTCTTTAACATGGACTTTGAAGCTACTTTTTAGATAAGGATATATCCTGTTTGATGACAATACTTCAAAGTATACACATATGTATGTGTCTATATTTGTACAGATATATGTACACACATACACACAGCTTGCATTGCCCACATTACCACTTTTATCTTAGAGACTACATCTCTCTATGGATACGCACTGGACACACCCATGGAGAAGCCAATCAGGTGAATTCTTCACTACTATCATTTCCACTGTTAGTTAGTGATTGTAAACCAACAACTGAGATTCATAAAATATAATCACATCTCATTTCTTTTTATAGTGAGACTAGAGGCCCAGTGCATGACATTCGTGCACTGATAGGGTCCCTAGCAGCTGCTTGCTGCCGGCCGGGGCCTCCCTTCCTTCCTCTGGCTGGCCCCGCCCCCTGGTCGAACTCCTGGACAACTTTCAGTCGAGGGAACAATTTGCATGCTACACTTTTGTTATAGAGGATATTAAGGGGGAAAGCAGAAGTTAATTTAAAACCCTAAGAAAACAAAGATATTTTTAAATAAACACAGTCACAAAAATACTACCACAGTGTCTTGGCTTCTGTTCAGGTGCACATTCAACTTTACGTCTGATTTAAGAAAGAATGTGGGAAGGACACCTGCATAAATGGCTATTACATGTTTTCTGGATGGCCTTGAGCTAGCTAAGCAAGAGAGTACAAGGAACAGTTCATCAGTATTCCCTCTAACACGCTGGTTTGAACATTTAACTAAAGGCATCCAAAGCAAGATACTCTCATGTTCCAAGCATGTTCCGTGGGTCTTTTCCTGCTTTCTCTGGTAGAAACCAGCCCTCCTGACACTCATGCCATGTGGTTCAGGAAGGGCACCAGTGCTTGTTCTAAACGCTGGAACACAGCCTAAGCCAGCCAGTGCCCCACAGTGGCCTCAGGATTGGCTCAGCGTTGGGCACGTGACTCCATCAGAACAATGGCAGCATGAACAGTTCGCTGAGACCTTAGAGCAAGAGCAGAACTGTTTCCAGTGGACTTGTATCTGAGAAGACAGAGGCTGGGGCTGCGAAGCCATCGCGACAACATGAGCTGAGCATGGCATTTGAGAAGGGAGCCCACAGAGGTGAAAGCAAAGCTGAGAGACAGAGAGGAGAAAGTATGAAGTTTCCTTTTTTGAAAGTCAAACATGTCAAATAGTTTTAAGTTCATATGGTTCAGCCTCATCGATTTTAATAGTTGAACATCTGATCTGAAGCCCGTTATCACCCTGGGTTCAGTCACATAAGCCAATAAATTCCTTTTTTTATGAGCAAGGTTATGACTTACTTTTTTTCAACTGCAAAAAACAGTGAATTCATCTTCCTCTTCAAAGCTGAGATTTTCTGCGATGAAGCCGAATAAAAGAGACTGACAGAGAGATGACACTGCCTCCAAGTCAAGGACACCCAGGGGAAAAGACTATGGGGAAGTGAGCACAGGAAGGAGAGGATGGAGAGGGGTTATGGGGAGGAGAGCCTCCCTAAAGCCAGCTGGGCACTGGCTCTTTACTTCAGAAAACATTTTCCCAGCAGAGCAGGCCTGAGGGCTGGGAGTGGTACCTGTAACAGGGCTTTAAGAGAATCTTTTGTCATGCAAATGCCATCTCAGATTGAAAACCAGGAGAACCAGCCAACAGGCAGACCACACACTGAGTGTGAGAGTCTAGGGGACCCACTGGAGCCCCATCCTGTGCAGGATAGAGCTCTGTGTGGAACAGAGCATCACAGAGAGAGGTCAGGAGGGAAATCTGCAGGGGGTTCCCCATGAGGGTTCAGGAGTCAGGTCAGTGCAGGCAGGTGAGGAAGCTGTCCTTGGCCAGGAGAGGACCACAGGAAGGTTAGAGGCAAGAGTACCTATGTTCACACAGGGATGGGAATGGCCAGGCCCGGGCCCACCAGCTGAAATGGAAAAGCTCAATTCATAGGCATTGTGAAGACTCAGAGGGGTCTTGCTTCCGAATGGGAAGTATTAGCTATAAACTAAACACCTCTCTGGTCCAACCTAACAAGCCCTACAATCAAGACCTAAACGGATCAAAGTGTTTCCAAGCAACTTAATTGATTCCTAGAATAAGGCTGTATAATATTTATAGAAATAAAAATAAAAATCCATCATCAAGCAAGGTAAAATTCACAAGTATCTGGTATTTACTCAAAGATTACCAAGCATGCAAACAGAAAAATACAATCCACAATGAGGAAAAAAAAATCAATTGACATTGACTAAAAGTAACACAGAATTACCAGGTAAGGACATTAAAGCAGCTGTAAGTGCATTACAGACTTTCAAGAAATTAAGTATAGACACAGAAGTTTTTTTTAAAGACCCAAACTGAACTTTTAGGATGAAAATTGCAATGTCTGAAATTATATCTATCTATCTATATATCTACCTATCTATCTATCTATCTATCTATCTATCTATCTATCTAGATATATACTAGAGGCCCGGTGCACGAAATTCATGCACGGGGGGGCGGGGGTGTCCCTCAGCCCAGCCTGCACCCTTCGCCAATCTGGGACCCCTTGAGGGATGTCCGACTGCCCGTTTAGGCCCGATCCCGGTGGGATTAGGCCTAAACGGGCAGTTGGACATCCCTCTCACAATCCAGGACTGCTGGCTCCCAACTGCTCGCCTGCCTGCCTTTCTGATTGCCCCTAACCGCTTCTGCCTGCCAGCCTGATCACCCCCTAACCACTCCCCTGCCAGCCTGATTGATGCCTAACTGCTCCCCTGCCACCTGTTTGCTCCTAACTGCCCTCCCCTGCAGGCCTGGTCCCCCCAACTGCTCTCCCCTGCAGGCCTGGTCCCTCTGAACTGCCCTCCCCTGCTGGCCTGATCACCCACAACTGCCCTCCCTTGCAGACCTGGTCCCTCCCAACTGCCCTCCCCTGCTGGCCATCTTGTGTCCACATGGGGGCAGCCATCTTTGACCACATGCGGGCAGCCATCTTGTGTATTGGAGTGATGGTCAATCCGCATATTACTCTTTTATTAGATAAGATAGAGGCCTGGTGCATGGGTGGGGGCCAGCTGGTTTGGCCTGAAGGGTGTCCCGGATCAGGGTGGGGGTTCCCTTGGGGTGTGGGGCGGCCTGAGCGAGGGGCCTGTGGTGGTTTGCAGGCCGGCCACGCCCCCTGGTGACCCAAGAGGAGGCCCTGGTATCTGGGGTTTATTTATCTTCTACAATTGAAACTTTGTAGCCTGGAGTGGAGCCAAGCCTTCTGCTTGCTCTGTGGCAGCAGCCATTTCTGTTGGGATTTATGTATCTTCTATAATTGAAACTTTGTAGCCTTAAGCGGAGGCCTGGGCCAGCAAGGGTGTGCAGAAAGCTTGGCTTCCTCCATCGCCGGGGGCAACCCTAGCCTCCTGCTCTTTCCAGCTCCGTGGCTGCCACCATTTCTGTTTGGATTTATGTATCTTCTATCACTGAAACTTTGTAGCCTTGAGTGGAGGCCTAGGCCAGCCAGGGTGTGCGGAAAGCTTGGCTTCCTCTGTTGCTGGGGAAACCCAAGCCTCCCTCCTGCTCTCTGTGGCCGTAGCCATCTTGGTTGGGTTTATTTGCATATTCGCTCCTGATTGGCTGGTGGTCATGGCTGTGGGTGTGGCTTGTTGGTATAGCGGAGTGATGGTTAATTTGCATATTACTCTTTTATTAGATAGGATATATATGTATATATATATATATATATATATATATATATATATATATACTTAATAATAATAATGGCAGGTTAAATTTGTAGAGAAAAAGTTGATGACCTTGAAGGCATAGCAATAGAAACTATCCAAATGAAACATGGATGGAATAACAAATTTTAAAAGTGGACAGAGCATCAGTGACCTGTGGGACTACTTCAAAAGGCCTAAATAAGAACTAGAGTCCCCAGAGGAGAGCAGAAAAGAGCAGGAAACAAAAAGAAAAAGAAGAACAATGATTGAAATGTTTCCAAATTTGGTGAAAACTATGGATTTAAGAGGCTAAATGAATCCCCAAGCACAATACACATCGAATAATATACACCAAAGTACATCACAATTAAGCTGCTTTAAACACATGATAAAGAGAAAATATTAAGTGCAGCCAGGAAGAAAAGATATTATATAAGAGAAATGAAGATAAAAAGTACAGAAAACCTCTTGTTAGAAGCAAAGCAAGTGAGGGCATAGTGGAGTAGCATCGTTAAAATATTAAAAGCAGAAATCCAAGCAACGAATAGAATTTTATATCTAGCAAGTATGTCTTTCATAAACAAAGGTGACATAAATACTTTTTCGGACATAATAAAGCTGAAAACATTTATCACCAGCTGACATGTACCATTAAAAAATATTAAAGAAAGTCTTTCAAATAGAAGGAAAATGATACCAGATGGAAATGTGAATGTATGTACAGGAATAAGGAGTGTTGGAAATGGTAACTACATAATATATTACATGCCCATTATACTTAACTAAAGTATTAAAAAATAAAATATGTGTAGGTAAATAAAATTTGCTTAAGGAAATAGTCATTGAATGCTTGCTACATGTTTGATATTTTGCTATACTAAGAATATCAACATTGATTAGATATATTCTGTCCTAGAATGTCTTGCTAACTACGATGAGATGAGATCACAATGAAAGATCTGTCTCTCGCCCAGTGAGGTGAGCTGGGCCTCTTTGGAGAAGAAACCTGTGTTCCACAAGATATGTGATCAGTGCTGGGACCCTGCCAGCAGGCGAGGGGATCCCAAGGAGACAGAACTAAACCTCACATAACCTTGCTTGGCCCCGGAGGATGGCTGGTTAGCCAGAGACGGGTAAGATTCCTCAGGGAAGGAACAACCTAAGACAGGCACAGTCGCATAGGGACCATCAGGAGAGAACTTGGGGGTCAACAGAGGTGGGGCACAGACCTTCACCCCCTCAAGTTTGCAGGGGCCTGAACCTCTCACCCCTGCTGAGGGAGATCTCCTGCCCCCATGGCTGCTCAGCTTCACATGCCCAGCTCAAATCGGGACCCAGGTAACAGAGACTTGGCCGACAGCAGATGCCCTCTCACTGCAACAAGACTTGATGGAGATGTCTTGCACCCATGATCCGGGGAACTGGGGTCTATGATATCTAAATCCAGCCTAGCACCAGGAATGCTCAGGGCCTACTCAAGAAGGCAAATAATCCTCTCCACTAATATTTACAGGGTAAAACAAGATGGTTGTTAGAGTATTAAATTTGACAGTAAAATAGTAGTCAAGTTTTCAGACTAATTTAAATTGGCCAATCAAAATAAGCAAATACTCTAGAAAATTCAATTGTACTGGACAAAAAAGCTGTTCCTAAAGTGTTAACTAAAGTTTTTATTGGTAGTTCATCTCATGGTAAAATTGTGTAACATATAATGAACCTAAAGCAGTCACATTTTAGTGCAAAAAAGTAAAATTTAAAAGCTATAAAGATTACAGCATAAAATTTCCAAAAGCCTCCCAATATTTAAACCAAGAAAGGGGGGATAGTAGAAGAACATGTAAGGAAAAATATCCTGTAAATAAATTACATCTAAAAAATTTTTACTTTAGAAAATTAACTTTCATTTGTAATGCTAACAACAAGACACCCAAGTAAAACATACATGGGGTCAAAACAAGTCAAAGGAAAATCGTTTGGGCAAAAAAATGAAAAAGGATCGCAAGTCAAATTTATATAAAATATTCCTTTATTAACTTTTGGTCGAGAATACATTTGTATATTTTCAGAAAACAACTCCGAGACCATGTGGATTCCTGCAACAGAGAGGAATTGACAGGAGTGCTCCAGCCATGAAGACAGAAGAGAAACAGTCCAGAGATGGAAGACGCTGACCATGCCTTGCCATACTAGCAGTCAGCAGATGTGCGTCACTGCAGATTGCCCAGGACCAAATCAGAGAGGGTCGGACCTGCAATACCACCATTTGTCCACCATCCAGAACTGAAATATCATTGCTGTTATGAACACATAAACAACTGTTGGACATAGAAACCGGGACTCAAAAGAACTGTTGGCCCAGAAAGAAACTCACTATAGACTGATTCATTTGCCTCTCAGCATAACCATTATTGCTTGTCTCATTTTCGGTTCCTATAAGTGTATTCCTAGTATCACATGAACTCACTCATCTAGGGGAAATGATAAACAACATAGACTGAAGAACAAGAACAGCATTGATCAGACTGTCAGACCTCAGAGGGAAGGTAGGGGAGGGTGGGGACAAGGGAGATAGATCAACCAAAGGACTTGTGTGCTTGCATATGAGCCTAACAAGTGATCACGGACAACAGGGGGATGGGGGCATGCATGTGGGGGGGGGGGGGTTTGGGATGGGAATGGGGGGGGTTGATGACAAATATGTGATACCTTAATAAAGTAATAAAAAAAGGAAATTTCTAATAATTTAAAAACAAAACAAAACAAAATGGGTTCCTCTTTATCTTTTAACTGAAATGCCAATGCAAAATAAGAATTTGGTTCTACTAGGTCTTATATTTAATAGATACTAAGACCTTCCTCCTTCCTTTTCCTTAATATTTCTTAATATTATCGAAGATAATATTTTCTTCTTTGTCCTTCGAAGTCCTTTACTTTGATAAAAATCCTTATTCATTACTTTTCCCTAATTTGAGCAAGATTAAAAGCCATGAACTATGTGCTTCTCAAGTCTGATATCAGATTTCTATTAGTCCCTTAATACCAACTGCAATTAGACCAGAGTCAATGTCCTTTGTCTTGAAAGTGAAGTTTCTGAATAGGAAATCTTATCAACACAAGGTTTCTTACTTCAGCTCAACGCATGACCTCTTTGAAGACAACTTAATAAATGAACATCAAAATGTACAGAACATGTAAATTGAAGGCTGATTAGCTGCATATAGAAAAGATTTTTCAAGAAGAATTCCTTCAGCTTAAAAAAACCAAAAAGATTATTTGACAGAAAGGCTGAGATGAGGAGATGGCAGGGAAAGGAAAGACGTAAAAATGCCAGCTAAAGGCTGAGGAGGCTGCTAATTAAAGGGCAGAGAGACCAGAGGAGGAAACATTTCAGAAATGACAATGGCCATCAAAGAGAAAATATGAATATTAGTTAGCACACAACTTCCGGAGAACAAACATATAGTAAGGAATGAAGGACTTCAAGTAAACGTGGCACTTGGATAACAAATTAGTAATCATTTTTAAAGTGATTTTTCAAGAATAAAATTGGTTTCAATAGAAATCTCTTCTGTAAGAAGGTGGTGGGGGTGGGGAGTAATATTGTTGTATAAGACCGGGGGAAAAAAACAACAAGAAACGCTTAGAGAAATGGAGTTACATAGCTTTATTACGCTGGCGGACTCAGAGGAGGTTGCCTCTCAAATTCCGAGCAAACCAATATGGTGGAAGCTCCTCTTTTATCCCCTTTTGGTGTCTTTATCCCTAAAATTGGATTATACTTCCGGACCTTTCGCAGACTTTGCAAAAAGCCCCAGGTGTTGGGGGTCTTGAGACCATACCTAAGGGCCTGGCCTGGCGCCAGCGCTGATAACCCCCTCCGGGGGCCGTGTCATGGTTTATGGCCTCTGTAAGATGTGAGCATTTAGGTAACAGTTCTTGTAAGACCAGTTTGTGGAGGAAAGGGGCAGTGAGTGACTTAATTATAGGTTATCAAGAATGTACACTGGGCTTGCTGGCACAGATTCAGATTGCTAGCGCCCCCAAATAGCAGGGTTACATTGGAATTAGCCTTTTAGCCTTCTCATTATAGTAGGTAAAAACTTGAGATTGGAGGTCAGACTGCCCGGGTGTGAAGCCTGGCCCCTTCATGCAACTTGTGTGTGACCCAGGGAGTCACTTAGCCTCGGAGCCTCTATCTCTTCATCTGTAAAATGGAAACAATAATAACATCTCATTCTTTGTATTATTGGGAAAACCGAGTTGGGTAATGCCATATCCAACACCGGATAAAGCACAAGATGACGTTAAATTCACACATGCGGACAAGGAGCCTACTGAGGAACCGCACTGAGAGAGGCACACAGCCCAGCACACATGGAGTAGTCAGTGTGTGACAACGCCAACTGCTACTGTCCAGACACTTCCTCCAGTTATTGAGAGTGTAAATTTTATAATTTAGGGTCACAAGCACAGTAAAAATAATAACAACTGAAAAGGAAAACGCTCCTAGAGCAACTGAATGAATTTACCTTCCTCAAGTCTAAATCAAATTGACGTCAAAACCATGATTAAAATCACCTGTTTTCCAAGAGCACTCTCCATTTGCATAAAATCCACCTGAAAGTGGACAAAGAAACATAATCCTTCTCAAAGATGAAGGAGAGAGAGCTTTTCTTTGCATTTTGAAGTCATAATTAAGCATATTGAGTTTCCTGTAACTTGATCTTTATCGTTATAAGAAACTCTTGGGCAAATTTTAATGGGCCATCTACAAACTGATTTGATATTGTTTTCCATCACTGGCAAAGGTGATAGAAGAGGGCGGGTTGGATAAGTGAGTCCCCAGGAAGCTGTCGGTCTGCTCTGCCAGCGAGGAACTGCCCGTTGTCAGGAGAGAAGTCACCTGCCTTCATGCAGTGTGCTACTCAGAATGGAAACCTAGTTAATGTTGCAGGAGTAAGGAATCCAAGATTGCTCTACATTCAAACATCGTGAAAGGGAACATATTGAAAAACCGTAGTAAAGACAGGTGCTTTCTTCCTTCCCCCAAAGGCTTGCTCCTCGAGGCTGCACCTGAACTTGAATAGCCATCTCAAATCAAGGAGCCTGACATTCATTTAGGAGATGAATAAGACAGCAGTCCTTGCCTCCACGGATTCACAGAGGATAAAGAGGTACAAATGTTACTCTTATGGGGTACTGTAAAAGAAAGCGTGCTTTGAGACCCCCAAAGGCCCTCAGGATAATGGAGAGAAATGTGAAAGGTTGTCTGGGATGGAGACGTGGCATCTGAAGTGTGCCTTCAGTGTTGGGTTCAACATTGCAGCAGCGGCTGTCCTCCCCGTGTGCCCAGGACTTCGGGATTTCCCGGGACACAGGACGTGGGTGTTAGAACTGGGAAAGTCCAGGCCAACTAGATGAGTTGTCATTTTAGGAAATGCAAGGCGGGCTGGAGCTGGTTCTGAGAGTAACAGCTCGTTTATCAAGGGCAGGGTGCCTGAAAGGTGGTGTATGGGTGGGTGGCCTGCAGCTCAAACACCCAGTTTGCTTGTTAAAAAAATGTCTAGCCCCTACCACTGATTTACAAAAGCAGACTTTCTGATGGTGAGGCTTAGGTGTGTGTGTTTTCAACAAATTATTCAGGTGGTTATAAATACTAATATAGTTTGAAAACTGGCAGAAAACATAGGGTTTGTGTAAGGAAAAAAAAAATCTTCAAACCCAATTCTCATATACTCACTACTTACATATTCAATACGCTTTCAATTTTTTAGAGTATCAGGAATAAAGTATTTTTCCTGGTGTATATCGAGTTAGCTCAACAATTAGCCACTTAAAGCAGCAAACATTTACTATCGCACACACCTTCGGAAGGTCAGGAACCCCGGAGAGCTTAGTTGGGTGGATCTTGCTCAGGGTGTCTCATGAGATTGCAGTCGAATTGTCATTCAGGTCTACGGTCATATCCAGGGCTGGCGAACACATTGTCAAGGCCACTCGTTCACTGGTTTGCAGGCTCATTTCCTCCCTGGCTGTTGGTGGGAGGCTTCAAGTTCCTGCCACATGGGCCTCTCTGCTGGGCAGACCAACTCAGTGTAATGTGGGAGGGGACTGCATACAAATGTGACCACTGGCAGGGGCGGGTCAATGGGGACCACCTTGTAGGTTAACCATTACATAAACTCATTCCCAAACTGGATCCATTGTAGAGACCTGGAAACTGAGGCTCAGAAAGAATATAACTTTCCCCATTGTTCTCTAGGTACCGTGGCGGGATCAGGACTGAAATCAAGATCTCTCTGACCCTGAACTTTGGCAAAATCTTTTAACCACTACACTGGTCTTCACAAAAACCAAATAAAATTATCATATGAAGTCATATTTACTGGGACACTGATTTGTCTTACCACCAAATAATATAATTATACATGTAATACTAAATTTAATATCAATATTACATAAAATTAATGAGTAAAATTAAGTAGCATAAATTGAACTTCCAGAAAGGCCAAATTTTCATTACAAATCCTTTGCTTTTGTTCTAGTAAGACACACATGATGTTTTTGAGAAAAGATATAAAAAGACTGTGATACTTATAGTCCCAAGAGGAAGAACATGTTGAGTATTTTTCATGAGTCATTTATATGATTCTCACCTGTGATATTTTTAAATCATAGAATTCCACCTGGGAGGCTCTGAGAGAAAGATAAAATCTTTTACCAAGAAATGAAAGATTGTAGCATCCCTGTAACTTAGAAGGTCAATTCCCTTGGAAGTTATGCCACTTCTCTGGCCTGCTCTTAGCAATTCTGATATTATTTAAAGAGAAAATCTGCATGTAGAGGACCAGTAATTTAACATTTCTTACACACACACACACACACACACACACACACACACACACACACAACCTTTTCTACTCACCTGATTCTCAAGGTGATTAAAGATCTTATGCTTTTGGAATTGGACCAGCATCAATGATGCCATTCCCTCTCCCCTTCATCCCAAAATGCTTTCCCCATATGGGAACCCACTTGCAGAAGAGGATCTGATGGCAGCCATTTACCACACAAATGAAATTAACCCAGTGCTTACTTTTTCAAAAAAAAAAAAAAATTGCCATTTACATGTTGTTACTAACTGCAGATGAACAGCTTTTTTGAACAATCCTCGAAGAAGATAAGGAATGAAGAAAAGCCGAAAGCACTAGTTGGAGAATTCATGTGCTGTTTCAAAGTAAAGTTGGAGCAGGTTTATATGCTGCAGCAATTGTACGGCCCTTGGCAACAACCTATATTTGCTCCTCAACTGCCCAGAATTACCCACTGGGAGGGTTTCATGAGCTCTATGGGACCTCATCAGGTCATGAACCCCATTGCCCTTAACCTCACAGTAGATCTTGATGGGCAGTGTCTCCAGAAAACTCAGCTTTCTCCGGGTAAAACTCAAAATGACCATTCTGCTTTATGGGCCAAGGCATGGTAACACCGAACAATGGTGTAGCTCCTTTAAAAATCTCATCAAACACTGCTGACAGAGTCTACAAAAGATCACGTCTGTGAAGTGATAATACATTTTTTAAAACTTGGGAATAGAAGAAACTGAAGTCCACATTCAGTGCTTTTTATAATTCTTCATAGTACTTATTGAGAGCCAGCCTTCTCCTAATTATTTTACATACATCTTAAAATTTCATGATTACAAAACATGTATGAGGTGAGTATACCTATCCCAACTTTACAGGTAAAATAATTAAAAACTGTTCCATGGCCCTAACCGGTTTGGCTCAGTGGATAAAGCGTCGGCCTGCAGACTGAAGGGCCCCAGGTTCGATTCTGATCAAAGGCATGTACCTTGGTTTCGGGCACATCCCCAGTAGGGGGTGTGCAGGAGGCAGCTGATCAATGTTTCTCTCTCACTGATGTTTCTAACTCTCTATCCCTCTCTCTTCCTCTCTGTAAAAAAAAATCAATAAAATATATATTTTAAAAAACTGTTCCATGGTGGCTGTTAAATATTACCAATGCTTTATTTCAATAATGGGAATAAATACTTTAAATTTTTGGATAAAAAATTATATTTTACTGATGAGTGTACTATATCATATGCCTAGATAGTTTGCAGACCATTGAAATAAAGCAGCGTAGAGGAAAGCACAATACACTTCGAGTCAGGCTTGCTCAGATTTAAATCCTCTTCCTACAAGTTATTAGTCATGTGGCTTTGGACATATGGTATTTCCAAAACTCAGTTTATTAATCTCTGACATATCAGCAACCTTACAGGTAGTGATGAAGAGACATAAAGTCTGTCACATGCCTAGCATGAAGGAAATAAAAAAAGTTTTGTTTCCTTCCCATGTACCTGTTTGAATGGTAACAGGAATGCCTAGTTTATGTTGGCCACCACCAGCCCAATTCACTAGGACAGAGAAGGAAAATACGAGTGTCCCAAAACAAAGGGAGAAATTTCCTTTATGAAAGTTCAAATAAGTGAAGGAACAATGTGGGAGTCTGAGATGGTTCTAGAAGGATGGGTAACATTTCAACAGGGGATAAAATGATTAAACCAGAGATGTTGAAGGGGAATGGCATTCCAGGTGGGAAAAGGACAGATTCATTTATTCGTAAATCTATTCACTTAGGAAATACTTGGGTGCCTACCATGAAATAGGCCCCACCTTATCTAATGCAATTGTGGAGGTGAAGTTGACAGACAAGCTCACCCTCATGGAGCACACATGTCAGTAAAGCTGTGGCAACATTTAGTACTAAAGTGAAATTAATTCATTAGACAGCAGGTGAGCACTTGAATCTGCGGGCTGCAGAAGATGGACACATTACAAAATCCACAAGTGTCAAGAAGTGACACAGATTAATGTCATAAGCATCCACCTGCTAGTTACTGCTAAGATTCTACAGGGAATGTTCTAAAATAGTTAAGTTCTCCTCATTAAACCATGTGTATTTAAGCACAAGCCTGCTACAATATACTTGGGAGAACTGTATAAATTACAATCTGTCATTTTCAGGAGATTCACATCACAGCCTCAGGACAGAAAATCATTCACTTTGGTGAAGGAATACTGTAGGAAATTTAGGTTGTTCATACACTTTAGTTACACAAATAAATTTCTCAAAATAGTGAATATTGGTATAGGCATCAAATTCAAAATGAGGTGGTAAACAATGCCCTCCACCTGTTTCTTCCATACCAATCCAACCTAAAAATAAACTAAGTCCTTGGAGTTTTTCTACATGTTGTTCTATGGCTTTTAAGCTGGCCAATAGTTACAACTGTATGTCTTTTAAGTATAAAAATATTTAAATAACTGCTCAAAATTCACAGCCCTTTCCAAGGGCCCACTAAGCACTTCCATCCAAAACATTATCTAAATATCCAGATTTATTTCTCCAACTTATCACAGTAACACAACTGAAAAGAAAGGCTGTGTCTGCAAAACACCAGCTTAATAGGAAACATTATTTAAAATGCTACCATGAAGGAAAGATTAGTATTCCCATTTTTCCAATGAGGGAGCTGGGGCTCAGGAAGTGACTTGTTTAAGGTCACATGGGGGAACAAAGACTCAAGCCGGGATTTTTAAATCCAGCTCTCTTTTCAATAAGCCATATTTCATTGCATTTAATAGAACTATTTCACAGAAAAGCATCCTCCACAGCTTCCCTTGCCAATGTGCTTTGTGAAAAATAAGTTCTAACTGCAGTAACATTCCTATCTTTGATCAGGGTTCCTAGAGGCCGAGCCTGCAACGTAGGTTCAGGTGGTCTCGATGTATTGGGTAGTGCTCTCCAGGAATCAATGGGGAGAGAAGGAGAGAGAGTGTCAGCTGGAGGCTAGCTTCAGCCTGATGCCACCGGGTGCTCTAAAGTGTGAATTGTACCAGAGGTGGTTCCACCTAGAGGCAAGGGAACAGCCTTGTGTATCCCAGGAAGTTTCCCCCTGGGAAGAGTGTAAGGCCCTGGGTGAGGTGCCCTGCATTCAACCAAAGGCAATTCTCTCAAGAAGAGGAAGCTCTGACCTGGTGGCAATCAACATTCACAACAGCTGAGAGACGGGGAGAGGGCTGTGCACTGGCTGGTAAAGGGGATATGGACAGGGGAGCAGCAGAGTTCATCATAATTGCTTTATCTTTAAAGCAAACCTGAAGGTTTGCACCAGGCTGGTGAATACCAACACCATGCTACACTTGGTTAACTAAAGCATTTGAGTCACAAGTTCCATGAGTACACTATGGAGATCGATAGGTAGGTAGATGATTGATAGATAGATGATAGATAGATAGATAGATAGACAGACAGACAGACAGACAGACAGACAGACAGATAGATAGATAGATAGATAGATGCAATGTACTTTCTAGAATTCACACTCATAGATCAGAACACAAGCAGATTTTAAAAGGGGCTCTGGGTAACAAATTGCCAAAGTAGAGTTTGCAAGGCATCATTTGGAGATGAGTACTATTTCCTCCTCCCTCTCCCCGTCTTTGTACCCCCACCAGCTCTTCTGTGAAGTGTTCTTCTGACACTGGCAGGGAAACTTGGAACAGTTGTCAAAAACATATCCAAGTCACTCTTGAGCAGCACACGTGAAAAAAATATCCCAATTCTGCAATCAAGGACACTCATCATTTGCTGCTCATTTTAATACCAAGCACCTCTAATGATTAATGAATTCAATGCTGCTACGTTCAACGCATGGATATGCCTCATCCTGCCTCACAGGAGACAGAATGCAGATTAGCATCCTCAACATCTAAGCGACTGTCACCACCCACAGAGATACCTCGTTTGTGCTAGCTTCTCAATTACTGTGCAAGTGCTACCACCCCTCTCCTGGGAGGTTCAGCATTGATTACCAACTGCCTGGGACTCTGATTTCTTATAAACTTCATATTTCCTCACACTTGAAAAAAGTTACTACCAGTGAAGTAGAGATAACAATCATCTCTCCCACTCATTGCCTTTTCTAGAAGAACCTCCCTCCCCTCACCATTACCTGGCCTCTGTATACTATGGGGTCCTACTCTTCTCCCCAAATCTGGCAACAGGACCCGCCACAGGGGAGGCCGAGTCAGCCACTTTCCCTCTCTGGAGAATGTGTACATGAGGAACCCTATTAGACACTTGAACTGTGTGGAAGATATTGTCTGGTTTGAATACAAAAATATTTACAGTAAAAGCCAGTTTGAATGGGTTACTGTTCCTTGCAACCAAATTATTTCCACTTAATGATCTCTGATCCATTGAATGAGCAGATGAATTCTTAAAAAAAAAAAAAAAAAAAAAAGCTTAGTCAAAGCTTAGTGGAGAATGCACTAACTTTTTGAAGAAAACCTATTGTGTGTCTGTGCCAAAGACTAGTAACTCCCCGCAAGATTCACTCTCTCCTCAACCTCAGTAATAGTTGTGTTGGAGGTATCCACATGGCCAACTACAAACTACATTTCCCAGCTTCTCTGGCAGGTGACACAGTTATAGCCAATGGGTGTTCAGGTTCCCAGTGTCTCCCAGTAGGATTAAGTGGCCGTTGCCAATCATGGTGGCATTTTAAATAAGGTACTCCATTTGCCTTACTTCCATCCATCCCATTCTCCACCACTCACCTGTGTTTCCTGGGCCTTCCTCCCAAATCAGCTACTAATACAACCCTTACCTGCTTTGGGGGAACTCAAACTCAAACAGGAGTCAACTTCCATGAGGTCACTCTTCACTAATGGAGGTGGGAGCCAAAAGGTTACTGTTTCACCCTTTTGTCCCCAAGGCAGACAGTTCTGAGATTTGTCACAGGATGGATGCCCTATGAGTCTGAGTAACAGTCTCCAGCAGGGATGACCAACTCCATAACATGCCCTCATATTGTTTTTGCCTCCTTGTCCATCTGCATTTCACTTCCCTGGCTGCCTAGGATCACTTCCCAGGAAGTTAGCCTCCCCGAGGCTGCCTTTGACTTAGGTGCTGCTCTCAAGAGAATCCAAACTAGACACTGCCTCACTAGGACAATTGGGCCATCTCCAAATTCCGTATTATTTATGGGCGATCTAACCAGGTGGGCGTGAGAAACATTCCCAGTTGTTTCTAAGGCTGACATGCCGACACCACAATCATCCACATCTCTACCACCGTTCCTTTCTTACTCTGATTACCATGCTCTTGTTCCTCTCTAATGGACATTTACAAGCTAATGATACACCACATAGGGTCACTGTCACAACAGTGCCAGACTACCTCGCTAATCATAAAATAAATAAATATCTCAAGATGATTTCCTGATAGCTAAACCTTGAAGAAACTGTAATGTCTCCTTATCACATAATAATGAGCAATCTTTGTTGCTTTCAGTCTACTTCCCAAATAAATGCATATCCTCATTAAAAACTAATAGTTATTATTATGAGATATTCTTCTGCTAACAAATTAGTGCAAACTTTAACAACTGTCATCTTGCTTCATATGGGGGCAAACATAAAAGGTTATTAATGTGTTTTATATTTTATTTCAATGTATAAAATTCACACACAGATGGAAATACATAAGACAAAAAGCATAAACTAAAGAACAGATAACGACTGAAAATTCTGTGTCTATTAAATTTCTGGACATTGGTTAAAAAACTTCCTGCCACCAACTATGTGATGTGTTGAAAAATAAATGTAAAAATGAATATTTTAAACAACAGACCACTTCAGTCCCTACCTAAGTCATTTGCTGAAGCTTAACACAGGGTCCTTGCAAACTAGATAAATAACTCTCTGCGCTTGTGTTGTCCAATATGGTAGCCACTAGCTATTTAAATTAAAGATGATTAAACATAAGTAAAATGAAAAATTTGGTTCCTCAATCTTAAGTGTTCAACAGCCACACGTGGCTAATGACTACAGCCTTGGACAGTGAAAACAGACATTTCCATTATTGCAGAATGTTCTGGTGTACTATCCTATTGTAGATAAATATTCAGAATTCTCCCCCATTAGACTTAATTTATTCATTGATTCTTTAACTAAAAATAATTAAATTGCACTTTTTATGAACAGTTCTTTGATGTTTCACTGGTTGATTAAGAAATTACGAACTTACCTACATTGCTAATATGAGCCACTACCTCCATCCCTGTTAAATTTTGTCCCAAGAAGACATAGTCCCTATAATTTTATGCTTCCTAGATATCTAGTGAAAAATTTTTATTTTATCTGAAAGGCAAAAGAGACCTTTGGACTCGCTAATTCCATCATTTCAAAAACCAAGCTGGGGTTAATTTCTAACACGAAGGTTCCCATCATCCATCCATCAGACAAATGGCTCCTCAGCGCATCCTGAGCCAGAAGAACTGGGTCAGGCCCTTGAGGTACAGAGACAAAGCCCCTGAGGCCTGGCGCGTGAGCGCTGGGAACAGCTGGAGGCTGTGGGCCACACTCAGAAGTCAGCCGTGCTTTGCTTATTCTACAAAGGATGGGCCTCACAATGTTCAAAAAATAAGCCATTTCTTCCAACATTAAAAACTCCCAAGATTAGCACCAAAATTATTATTTCTGTTTCTCAAGGGGGAAAAAAAAAAGGATATATCTGGACATACAGGGTTGGAGCAGAAGTAGTGAATCTTATAGGCAGAAATCCCTGTTCCCACATGCCAACACCTCTGTAGCCAGTACTGCTTCCTGCGTCCTCACAGTATCTGCCTTGCCCGCTGGAAGGCATTCTGATCCCAGCATCCACCCAGGTTCTTCAAAGGCAGACTGACCAAGACGGGAGAGGACACAGAGTGCCTCCCAAACAAATCAACAAAACTGGAGATGGACAAGCTCCAGGGTCGGCATTTCAGAAGCAGATGTGGACGGGTTGAAGGGCAACAGCCCAAGAAGGCTGGGAGCACCAGGACCACGCCTCTGAGTATTTCCCAGCATTTGCCTAGGTAACCGTGGTCCTGACTCATACAGATGAAATATCAATTCAAATGAAATCAAAACCATCCTTTCATCTACTGTTTCACCAAGTGGACTCAAAAGAAAAAAATACTTTAAAAAGTACTTGGCTTTGAACTATAAAGAGAACGGAAGAATCTGCTCGGCCTGCCCCTGACAGAATTCACTGCCTGAGATAAATCAGTAGCTTCGCTCAAACCCCCACCTCAGTGGATTTTGCCCTGATCGGTACCACTTGCCTGGCTAAACGTTGGGCTTGTCCCTCCATGATGGCAGGCCTTTTGGCTAGGTTCTTCCCTAGGAATCTGATCTCTGGGAGAGAATCAGAACTTTGCTTCCTTTCCAACTGTTAGATTAAGTACATGAAGTCTTTTTGAAGAACAGAAGACCTAAATTCTAATCTCAGCTCTGTGATTATAGACTGTGCACACTTAAACATTACTTATTTTTCTAAGCCTCAAATTCCTTGCCTATAGAGAGGGGAAATAATGATGCGTACATGCTAAGAGAGATGCTAGAATTAAACGGCATAATGTAGAAAGCACTCAGCACAACGCCTGCAGCTCCGTAAGTACACAATAAATGTCAATTCACAGACAGGCCAAAGTGCTCCAAACAGCCATATGTGCGCAAAGGCAGGGTGCATCCATAATGTAGTCTCTGTTGTGGCAAGGGTGGTCAGGCGTGTGATCCAAGAAAGACAGGAAATGCCCTTGGCATGGGGCAGCTGCTGAATTTATTCTACTGGTAGGGTGTTCCACAGTCATGAGCCACATAAGCCCCAGGAGTCCTCAGATGGTGCAATAGTGCCCCACCCATTCTGCTTTTCCATCAAAAAATTATTCAAGTTCCAAGTGTCTCACAATGCGGTACCATCTCACACCTGTCAGAATGGCAATCGTCAACAAATCAACAAACGACAAGTGTTGGCGAGGATGCGGAGAAAAAGGAACCTTCGTGCACTGCTGGTGGGAATGCAGACTGGTGCAGCCACTGTGGAGAACAGTATGGAGTTTCCTCAAAAAACTGAAAATGGAACTCCCATTTGACCCAGTAATCCCACTCCTGGGAATATATCCTAAGAAACTGGGAACACCAATAAGAAAGGATATATGCATCCCTATGTTCATAGCAGCACAATTTACAATAGCTAAGATCTGGAAACAGCCTAGGTGCCAATCAGCAGATGACTGGATCAGAAAACTATGGTATATCTACACAATGGAATATTATGCTGCCATAAAAAGAAGGAATTCTTACCATTTGCAGCAACCTGGATGGAATTGGAGAACATTATGCTGAGTGAAATAAGCCAGTCAATGAAAGAAAAATACCACATGATCTCACTCATTTATGGATAATAAAGAACATTATAAGCTGTTGAACAAAAAGATAGATACAGAGGCAGTAAAGCATCAAATAGTCTGTCAAATTACAGCAGGAAGGTTAGGGAGAGGTGGGGAAGATAAGAGATCAACCGAAGGACTTGTATGCATGCATATAAGCATAACCAATGGACGCAAAACTCTGGGGGGTGAGGGCGTATATGGGAGTGGGGTGGGGGGGGGGGCAATGGTAAGATAGCTACACATATAATACCTTAATAAAAAAAGTGATTTGTAAAAAAATAAATAATTAAATAAATAAAAATAAAATAAAAATTTAAAAATAAAAAATTTTTAAAAAGAAAATAATAAGTAACTTATAATAAATAAGTTTAATATTTAATATAATTAAATATAAATAAAATGGTAAACAGAAAAAGTATTTATATTGTAAAGATTTATAACAATAATTATTATCTCTGGCATTCTAAAAATTAC
The DNA here is from genome assembly GCF_951640355.1 of Cnephaeus nilssonii. Taxonomy (NCBI): domain Eukaryota; kingdom Metazoa; phylum Chordata; class Mammalia; order Chiroptera; family Vespertilionidae; genus Cnephaeus; species Cnephaeus nilssonii. The sequence continues at coordinate 50,108,871 of NC_137088.1, read as the reverse complement.
ATAAACGTATTCTTATACTAGAGGCCCGGTATACAAAATTTGTACTTGGGGGGCAGGGGGTCCCCTCAGCCCAGCCTGCACCCTCTCCAATCCTGGACATCCCTCTCAGAATCCAGGACTACTGGCTCCTAACTGCTCACCTGCCTGCCTGATCACCCCTAACCGCCTCTGCCTGCCAACCTGGTCACCCCCAACTGCCCCCCCTGCTGGCCTGGTCACCCCTACTGCCCCCCTTTGCTGGCCTGATCGCCCCTCACTGCCCCCCCTCCCGGCCTGGTCACCCCATGCAGCCTGCTGTTCCATCATTTGGTCGCCCCTCACTGCCCCCCTCCACTGGCCTGGTCGCTCCACACAGTCTGCTGTTCAGTTGTTTGGTCATCCCTCACTAACCCCCCTGCCAGCCTTGTCACCACACTCAGCCTGTTCGGTTGTCCGTTCGGTTGTTTCAGATGTGATGGCCCTTGGCTCTTTACATATATAGATAATTATTCAGAGAAAGGAAGGCTCATATTTGTCTTCCCAAGTCAAAGTACATCAATCTAAATAATTCCCCAAACAGTGGAGCAGTACATTGGCCTAGAAAGATTAAGGCAGTAGCTTATCTAAAAGTCCATGTGAACAGCATCATGAGTCGGCAGCCTTGGCTGTTGCCTTACAAATCCATTCTATTCATTAAAACATCTCCAAAAGAAAATAAGAATATAAACAATTTTATGAGAAAAAGTGCAATCTTATTACAAAGTTAAAAAGTGTACAAATTCAATCAAGGTTTCATTTTCATCTGTGAAATTGGAAAAAATATTTAACTGCTAATGCCCAGAGTGGTACCTTCTCATTGGAGGGCAATTTGGCAATTGTTTCAAACCCCCTAAAAATGTATAACCTTTTGAACCAGCAATTCTACATCTCAAAACTAAGTAAACAGTAATAGAGGTGCAGTAACCATTTATCATAAAGGAGGGATTTTTTTTTTGCAGGTTTTAAAAATACATAATATACATCTGGAAACTACTTAAATTAAATAATTTCCAAGACAGGCATACAGTGTAATAATACATAGCCAGCAAAATTGTGGAGAAAGTTATTTAATCTAGTGGCATGGAAATACAATCATAATGTATTAAGGAGAACAGACCAGATGACAAAGCAGTGCGTATTCTAAGAACCCATTTTCTATGGGTTGAATTGTGCCCCCCCCCACCCAAGATTCATTTGTTGAAGTCCTTACTCCTAGAATGTGACTTTATTTGGGAATAGGGTGACTGTCGATGTAATTAGTTGATGAAGTTACATTGCAGCAGGTGGGCCCAAAGCTAACATGCCTGGATCCACATTAAAAGGGGAAATTTGGACCCAAACACACCCACAGGGAGAACACCACATGGAGACAGAGACAGAATTGGACGCTGCATCATCTACAAGCTGAAGAACTGCAATGGCTCAGCTTGGAGACCCCTTCACACCCCACAGAAGAGGCCAAACCTGCCCACACCTTCTCTCAGACTTCCAGCCTCCAGACTGGTGGACAATACATTTCTATTGTTTGGTGGTACTTCGTTATAGCAGCCCCAGCATCCAACACATCTTTTTTTTTTTTTTCCAGTAGAAAATGCTGCTTGAGCATAACAAACAAAAAACCCACCTTCATGTTTTAGGAATGCGTCACTGTATTTGTAGACATCACACCATCATCTTGAACAAACTCTTCCTTAGTTATACTTACCAGACACTCTGCTGGGGTTTCATAGGCACCATTTTACTCAACCCTCACAGCAACCCAAAGACATGACTCCCACGACCTTCCTTTGCCGCCTGCAGACCTGAGCACCAGAGCACCTGCTTCCTGTCCCCCAGCTGGAAAGAAGGACCAGGGTTCCAGCCACACGCTCATTCCAAAGCCCACACTCCTTCAAGCCCCGCACTCTCTCTCAGTGATTGCTGCTAGTCAACCAATTCCTCACCTCCTCTGCCTCGAACACACAGCACCATTCACCCCAGGCAAGCTAATGACTTTTTCATGAGTAAATATTCAGGACAAAAGCATTTAATTTGGATATGAATATTAAATTTTAAACAAACAAAAACCCACCTTCATGTTTTACTGTTTTCTACCACATTAATAAACACAAGAACACAATTGATGTACTCTTCCCATGCGGTCTGCTAACATGAACAGCCAGAGATGAATTAACCTAACAATGTATGAACAAAGAGGAAGAGTATGTGGTTTGGGGAAATGCTTGTGGCCTGGGCTATCTCATCGCCAGGCAAAGCCCCATCATTTCTTTCAGGAAGAGGCTTTCCAAGTGATGGACCAGATGGCACAGGCTGGTGGAGCCCATGTGCCGAAGGACCCAGGGGACACCCCTCATGTGACCATCCGTGTGACTCCACCAATGATCCCCTCAGCAGAGAGGTTCCAGGAATGCTGCCCCCCAATCTCAAAGATGCCACATCTTCTCCTTGACAAAAGTGCCAGTGCTGCCGTAATGGAGGAAATGCTGGTGAAAAGAATAACTTGTTCTTCCACCAGCCACATAAAGCTCTGCTCAGCCCAACGTGCACATGCCTTCAAAAACTGCCCCTCCCACTGCTCCAGATGAAAGAACAGCCTAGGGAGCATGATCTGAATCCCATGATGCTTTTTATTCCGGCCACAAGACAGGACCACTGGGCATCTGACGCGTGGGCAGCCCACCCACAGCCTGATACAGCCTGGGGCTGAGAGTTGTGTACAAACTGAAAAAAGCAATAGCTGAACATATCATATGCCTTTCTTAGGACATTAGCTTAGAATCACAGGAAGAATAAACTAAATGAGAAGCAGAAAGGGGACACACAAAGAGGGCACACGGGATGGTGGCCGAGCCACAGTCCTGCAGCGCTTCTCCTAAAACAGCTCTCCTCACTGCCGGGACTCAGGGTGGGCATGATATGACTGCCCTCTCTCCTTGACTGAGTCAGCCTGGGTGAGTTACTCTCCTCCACAACCAAGAGTGACTGCTAAACAACTGTTTCTAGGGGAGGGCTCCTCTTCACAAGCAAAACATGAAAGGGAATTTGCACCCGATCCCAAATCCGTGTGTTCTCAGATTCATTTATTCATTGTTTGTTCTCTTTCCTTCCTCCCTTCTTCCCCCACTTCCTGCAGTCAATCACTTCCTTCCTAAGCACCTATCGTCGGGGTGATTCGTGATTATCTCTGGAGTTGTTTCTGCTACGTAGCAGCTAGATAGTTAGAATGTACTGATGAGCAAGACAAACAAGATCCCTGCCCTCACGCAGCATGTAGTCTGGTTGAGAAGCTGAAATGTAAGCAAATCATTAAAGGGTGTGCTATGGCCCTTGCTGGTTTTGTTCAGTGGTAAGACTGTAGGTCCACGGACCGAAGAGTTGCAGGTTCGATTCCTGGTCAAGAGCATGTACCTCAGTTGCAGTTTCCATCCTGGACCCCAGTAGGGGGATATACAGGAGGCAACCAGTCAACGCGTCTCTCCCACATGGATGTTTTTCTTTCTCTCTCTCCCCCACTCCCTACCTCCTTTCCATTCTCTCTAAAAAATCAATGGAAAAAATATCCTCAGGAGAGGACTAAAAAAATAAAATAAAATAAAATAAAATAGTGTGTTCTGGGAGCCATCAGGAGGCTGACTTCATCTAGTGACAACACCCTCCTCAAAGAGGTCCTCCCAAAAGAAATGATATCTAAGCTGACACCTGAAGACACAAGATGAATTTGCCAGCCAAAAGGGTTTTGGTGAAAAGAGAGAGGGAGAGTATTCTAGGCAGAGGAAGTAGCTTGTGCAAAAATCCATCAGATCAGCCGGAAACCATCACCAGGGCCCCCAAACATCTAAGAAATGTGAAATGTGTACAGAGCAAGAAATTGGCTTTCTGTATGAGAGATAAAAGGGGTAAAGGTGGACTTCCCCAAATTTTGATGGTGCATCTGTTTCAACCGGCAAATCAGTCTTTCTTGTGGGTTCCAAAGAGACCACACAGATTGGGACATAGGCAAGAGGATAAATAGTGATTAGGAAGGACTTAGCCCCTCAGTGAGCAGAGATCAGGACTTACACTTCATGCCTCACCCTACTCCCCGGGCAAAAATCTTACGGTATTCAGAGTCACACAGACTGGAAAAAAAGTATTCATCATCACTATCATCATAATCACAATGATCTTTTACTTTTGGAAGACATTTAATAGTTTACAAAGTGTTTTACATGCTTTATCTCTCTCAAAATTTCCAATACTATGGTAGCCAAAGAGTATTATCCCCAATATTCAGATGAGAAACTGAGGTTCTCAAAGGAAGGCTAAGATAATAGAATGAACAAAAATAATTACAAATACAGCCCAGATTAAATACATGCCTACTGAAGATGAAGACTCAAAAGCAGGTAGTGGTTCTGTACGAACATTCCTTAAGAGACTTTCTAGTATTCTTTTCTACTAACACAGGATTATTTTTCTTAACTGGATCAGGGAGAGATGTGAATCCTCTGGGGAACAGAGAAACTAAGAATGATGCCTCTACTTGAATATGAGTCCAGAGTGATTAGAATATTCCTATTAGGAGACTCCCAGGTGCACCTGGGCATTAGGGTGTGGTTCTAAGTGCCCATGATTGACTCTATAAGAACCTTCATCTGGAGAATTCGGCTGGACATACCGTAACTCTTTCAAGGGTAAAGAATGTTTGTGGATTATGATTTGAGAAAGATCAGGAAAATTCTCACCCCACAACTCAAGAAAAAATTCCCAAGAACCAAGTGCCTGTAATTCTTCCATTAGAACTTTTCCCGTAGGCTCAACTCTGGGTTCTCTAGAATGTCCTTCAAAATGAGAATATTTGAAGGAGCAAGTCTCTGGTGTCACTCATGCTATGGTAAAAATAACCATGGAAGCAGGATTTAGAGGTAGAGGGGCTCAAAAGAGGGACTAGCAAGAGTGAAGACAGATTTTCTGCTTCAGAATTTTGCCAAGACACCACAATTTGCAACAGATTAGCCATAATGTTCTAAATTACCCACTGGTGGATTTCTATTTTCTTCTTTTCCATCATCACCAGAATCATCCAAATCATCATCATCATCATCACCTTCATAGTCATTTGTTATAGCTCAGGCACTGCACAAGGTTGTTTACTTGGGTTAAGTCATTTAACCATTTACAGCAATCTTTTGAAGTAGGAACTATTAACAGTCCCATTTTATAGATGATAAAAATGAAACCTAGTGAAATTAAATAATTTGCCCAAGGTTCCCAAGCTAGTAAAGAATAAAATTGGTATGCAAATTCCTAAGAAATATTTTTTCTTTTTTTCTGTACTTGTTAGGCCAAACACCAACTGTCTTAAGAAACCCAGAAAAGCATTAAGTGATGAATCTGTTAGCACACTGGGGAGTTGCTCTTTTATGAAAAGTGTATTTATTGATTCATATTCCAATTGTACATAATTTTTGTCATTAATTGTGAGACTAGAAAGTTATAATTAAATCCACATTAGTATAGCTTTGAAACTGCATCCGACCTCCAGTAGCAGATTGCTGTTCATAATTTAAATAAACTGTATGTTGGAATTTCCTGTCTTGTTTATACTTAGAGAGAAAAAAAGTTGTTTGACTCATGCACATAGATTTTTTTAAGAAAATAGAAAAAAAGACCAGAAAATAAGATGAAATCGTTTGCTATATAATCAAAGTCTCTTTATACATATTTAATATGAAAAGACACTCTATTTTAATGAGAACCTACTCTACCTTGGTTAATAGCTAACAGAAAATAAAACAATATAAATGACAATTGCTGTCTGTTGAGTTTGTGTCTAAATACAAACACTGCCTGGCACTTCCAGAGGAGGGTTCAAATATACACATCTTATTGGGTGAGATAAACACTACAAAATAGGATAGTATCTGCCCTTTAAAGTTTCTTTGAGGAGCAGAGATAAAGATGGCAGCTGCCTGTCACCTTGAAGGAAGCAGAAGACTGCAGCACTTAAGAGAACACGGTTTGGAAGGAGAATGCCCAAGTCATGGCTTTGCCATTTTCTCCAATTTTGTCCTTGATGAATTAGTTAACACCCCTGAGCTTCAAGGTGAAATGGGGATGTTGGAGCCATACAGATTCAATAGGAGGATATACGGAAAGCACTGAAATATAGTGCCTCATCTGAGGCCAGCAAAACAAAGGCAACCATCGTTACTTCCCTCATTAGGGGTTCAAAATGTTGGCTAATATTAGATTAGAGGAGACTCGATTAGATTAGGTTTAATGCTTTTCTTTGTTATTAGCAATAGCATAATTATACATGCTATTAATATAAAGTAAGCAGTATACTGTTTGCTTGGAAAATAGCTCAGAATTTAGATTAAGAAATGAAGATCATGTAAAGCAGGTGCCACCATTTAAATCAAGTAGAGTGATACCTCATATATCAGACTCACTACGTCTCTGGAGTAGATGGCCTTCCTTGGAAAGGCGGAAAAGAAAGGCATCATGGAAATGTGAAGTCCAGGGGTTTTAGCAGAAATGGTTCAGCAAAATTAGGGGTGGGTGTCAAGAATAAGAATGAGAGGGGAATTGGGCAACTTGACTCAGCAGTTAATTCTGTAGCAACAGAGTCTGGACCTACAGCTTTGTGTGGGAGGACCAAGCAAATATCATGTTGAAGAGTTGAAGTCCTTTTGATGCCTTAAAGTCTGCACAGTTCTGCTCCTGGACAATGTGATGTGTTGGGTCCCCCACATCCCATTACACATAAAATCACAAGTGCAGATCCAGAGCCTTGTAAATAGAGAAAATAAAGAGAGTGCTAACAAAATCTTTTAAGGGAGGGGGGAGCCCCCACAGATCAAAGTCTTACTGGCAATGTACTCAAGTAGCAAAATAAGAATGACCGGTGGAATAAAAGGGGATATCAGTAATTCAACAATAAAGATAAATGAAAAAAATAATAACCAGTGGAATGCAGGATTATACCAACTTCTTTTTTCAGAGTAAGTCTGAGAAATGGGGTAAACTCAATATATATAGTATATAATGATTTCCAAATGATGGTTTAAGAGATTTGCTGGTCCTATTTTATCATCAGGGAATAAATGAAACAGATCACAAGAGTCAGTGCTGTGCCCTGAATTTTGGTTTTGACCTAAAATATAGTGAAAAATCCCCAGACCTGGAAGCATGGAACAGGGTGTGGAATCTTGGAGGGAAGTGGGGTGGGGGGCGGGGGAGTAATCAACCAAGAACTTTGTATGCATATATACATGGCCCATGGGCACAGACAATGGGGCGGGGAGAGTGTGTGTGTGGGGGGGGGGTGTCTGGAGGGAGTAAATGGAGGGGAAAAGGGGGACACTTAATACTTTCAACAATAAAGAATTATTTAAAAAATAATCCTATCTAATAAAAGGGTGATATGCAAATTAACCATCACTCTGTCACAAAGATGGTGGCGCCCATAGCCACAAGATGGCGGCACCCAGTCCTCTCAGCCCCGCTGGAGTCCCCCCAGTCCCGGGAGGGTGGCCGCTGAGGGCGGGCAGCGTGAGTGGCCTGGCGGAATGCTTGCTTCGTCGTGGTGGCAATGAGGCAAGCATTCCATCCCGGCCGCGGATGGGCCTCTGGGCCGCAGAGAGCCTCTGGGCAGCGGGCGCGGAGCAGCCAGGCCCCACAGAGAGCTACTGGCGCATGGATTCGTGCGCAGCGCTACTAGTAATAATAATAAGTCCCCTGACCTTATTTAAGTGGAGATTAAGGAGTTGGGAGTTTTACCTCAAAATTTTTGAAAGTGGCTAAAGCCTCTCCCTGAAGGCTTGGCTTTATGTTATGTAGACTTTAAATATACAGTAGCCTTCAGCCCTTCCTAAGCAAAACATACATAAATAAAGTACATTTTCCCCTAAGTTTACAAATCCCAAACTGGAGGATGCCTTTAGAAGCAACACCACTTCATATGGCCAATCCATAGGAAATCATTAAAAATATGAATTATTTTAAAGAATTACTCATGTGCACAACTGTGGACAAGTGATATGCCTATGATTCTTCCAGAATATCACTGCTTTCCTCCACCCTCTCCTCTTCTCTCCCCTCTACACTTCAAATTACTTCAGAAAAAAATCAATTCTAACAATTCAGTGTATACAGCTATACTTTATACTTATACAAATCACACACATGCACACACACACACACAAATTATTTTCTTTTTACAAAAATAGTACTGCAATCTATACATTATTTTAAATAAAATAATTAAATAATAAATTTCCCACATGTTGATTAAAAGAATGAAAATCCCTTTTTTCATTCCTTTAAAATTTTATCAAATACTAAGAATAAAACTCACTTTTTCTCACTTAACTTTCTCAAACATAATTACATATATTGACCTCCAAGTCAATGCTTATTAATTTAACTCATTCTTTTCATTTCACATGTTTGAATCATATTTTTATGATTGTCTTATTAATGGACTTACTAATTGTTTCGTCTACAAATGATGTTGCAGTAAATACCCCTGAACATATATCTTTACATAAACTTTGATTTCTACAGCATAAGTACTGAAAGTAGTTTAAAGATTTTAAAGACGACTGGCTTTAAAGCAGAGCAGGAGAAACTGGGATACTTTCAGTGCTGTCATTATACATTTGCATTTGTTGTTGATCACTTACTGTTCACCAAGCACCATAAAAGGCTCCAGTGGGAAACACAGAAAAATGGAACAATTTCCTGCCATTCAAGAGCTCACACTCATTGCAACATCTCCTACCCAATGGGATCTCAGAGTGGCTCCTCAGGCCACTGCATGTGCATGGAACATGTTTTCTTCCCCCTCCCAGACCCCCTAACCCCCCCCCCACGCACCCCTCCACCCCCTCTCACCCCCATCACTGCAGGAGACTTTCTCAGCAAATAACCTTCTATCTCTCTGCTCTTAGGTCTATACTTTAGCTCTTTTAAAATGTAGATCACCTAACTTACTCATTTTTAAGTGTGTTTTTTTGTCCATTATTCGATTTCTCTTCTTCAAATGAGAGGCTAATAACATTTAAAAGCCAAAGTCCTTGCTGCTTGGAGCCTTAGAGGCCAAAAGAGAGAGAGGAAGGACTGTAAATATTTTAAATGTAATAACCTTTCTCCTCTCTCTCTCTCATCAAGGGGCAAACACAACTATAATTCAGTATGATAAATTCTCATGAATGAATGAATGAATGCATGCATGCATGTATGCATGCAATGGAAACCCAAAGAATGGGGTGATTCACTCAGTTTGGGGTGAGGAAAGCGGAAGGAGTAAATATGAAAGAACTCTTCACTGATGGGGTAACATTTTAGCTGAGGTTAAAGGACAAACATTTTTTCTAGGCATAGGGTGTGAGGGAATTATACACAGTAGCAACAGAAATAGCAAGAGCTTTAAGGTAAAAGTGCTTTTGAGTTTTGGAGGGAGCTTAGAGCGGCCATCCTTCAAGTTTAATGGCCATGAGCTATACCCAGGGAACTTATTTAAAACGCAGATTCATGAGCAGGCACCCACCTTTTCAATATTTTTATTGATGTCCAGAAATCTGCATTTTAAACAAATTCATCCAGGTTTACCAGTGTTTGGAATATATCAGTATGGGCTGTGTGGTGAGGTGTGGCATGAAATAATGTCGCAACAGGATTGAAGAGAATAAAAAGGAATGTTTCAGGTAAGTGACAATGTGAGACAATAAGGGAGTGTATCAGAAAAATCATGTCAGCTCTTTGAATTTTGTTTTGAGAGACAATGGCTTGGCAATGGAGCTATTATTTGGGTCAAAAACACCGCTGTTTCACAGGGGACTTTATTGAGTGGCTGAATGAATGAATGAATGAATGAATGGATTCTGAGAAAGCCAACTGAAAGTTTCCTGCACTGTGAGCACTGCGGGTTGGTTTAACTTGCTTGTACGGAACACAATTGTGGAAGAGCCACCCCAGAACCTTCCGTTCAAGCTCTCCAAACGCTGTCTTGACGTATGTCAAGTTGATAAAGGCATGCATTGCTATGCACGTCTGCAAACCAAGCAGATGTGATTATCCTGCAGATCATCCATGTGAACAGGCTCCACAGTCGTGCAGCCAGAGCCGGGTCCCAGGCCCGGGAGCTAAGATCTGGGAGGACAACGCCTCTTACATAATTTCCCAGCTCGTCCGAGGTTGGGCCTGTGATTAATGCTACATGACGGGCTTTGAACTTTCTGTTCCGCTAGGTCCCCTTGCCTTCCAGACCTCCAAGCAGAGGGAACGTGTGACCTGCAGATTTCACTCTGAATAACCGTCATCCAGGCCAACAACACTCTCATTGCTCTGTGGCCCCGGAGTTTCTCGGCCTCACTCCTCTGTCATCAGGCAAGTTGCCATTGGACTGTGGGAGTGCTTTTTAAAGGGGGACAAGTAATGGAACTTCCCACAGCCCAGTCGGCGAAGAAAGCTGCACCGGGAGGCTGAGGGATCTCCCGGGGAAAGTCAGAAGAGCCCTCGAGGATGAGCAGGGCAGAGAAACTGACGGAAGGAAGGAGCCCCGCTCTGTGCGCCGCATCTTTCCTAGCCTCGCAGCCTCTCTGCCCCCGGAGCTGGCGGAGCAGGTGCCACGGCGCTTCCAGCACCCACGCCAGGCGAAGACCTGTCCCCGGGCTGACCAACCTCCCCCGCGCGGCCAAGTCCTCCCAGCTGCCCCGCTCAGCCCCTCGTCCCTCCCCGCAGGCCCGCACCCCCGCGGAGCCCAGGTGAGCAGCCAGCCCAGCGGCAGCGCCTCCATCTGCCCGCTCCGTCCCCGTCTCCGGAGGAGGCGTCTTGGCTGAGCCCCGCGCGTTTGCAACCTCGTCTAAGCGCCTGCGAAAATTCGGGCACACTCACTCCCGCCTCCGAGCGGCCCCTGGGTCCCGTCCGCCATCCGAATGGCACCGGGGCATGGGGAGGACTGGCGTGGGAGGGTGGAAGCCGGGCTTTGAGCAGAACCCAGCAGGGAGCACCCCACGGACCACTCCTCACCCGAGGGCGGGCCGCCTGCGTCCCCTCCCGCAACACCCCGCTACTCACCACCTCCAGGGCTCGCAGGAAGGCGAGGGGCTCCTTCAGCGCCCGGAAGGTGCCCGCCGAGGCCAGCTTTGGACGAACGAGAAGAGAGAGAAAGGGAGAGCGTGAGGCCGGGGCTGGGGCGCGTCTCCGGAGCCGCGGGTCCCCAGCACCAGCCGCCCTGCCGGGTCCCGTCCTACCTGGCTCACGGGGTCCATGGCTCTGCTCGGTCTCCTCCCGCACGGTTCCCTGTCCAGGGAAGTTCGGGGGCCGCCGCGGGCTGGTCCTCGGGGCCCAGAGCCCCCTCTCGGGAGGGGAAGAGGAGCGAGGCCGGAGCGGCCGGGTGCGGACAGGGCCCTGGGGGAGCGGGGTGCCCCGCACTGGCTCTGCGCTGTGCGCTCCTCGAAGCCCGCGCGCCGGAGCCAGCGGAGCAGCCGGAGCCGGGCGGAGGGCGGGGAGGGGAGGGCTGCGGGGGGGCGGCGGGGAGGGCGGGAGGCCGCCGCCCGGGGAGGGCTGCCATTGGCCGGCTGCGAGCTCGGGGGCGGGCGAGGAGGTGGTCGAGGCAGAACCGCCAACCGGTGCCGGCTCCGCCCCGCGCGCCCTCGGGCTCCGGGGAAACTTTGGGGTTTGGGGTAGAGGGAGGCAGGCTGGCACCTTCAGCGAGAAGGCTCCCTGCCTGAAGAAGGGGGTTCCAGGTACAGAGACAGATGCGGAGTTGTGTGAGTTCTGGTGGCTTCTGAACCCCAAAAAGACTGTTGACTTCGCGGGACATTCGCGCTGCGGCCAGGCAGAGCCAGGTGCTGGGATATAGCAAGGAACAGAATGAGCGGGGCCTTTCCCGAGGGAAGCGGAGGGTCAGGACCCAGAGCGCGGGGCTGCAGGGCTGCAGGGCAGAGGGACACAGGTTAATCTTGAATATGGCACAGTGTGCCAGGCGGGTAGTCCTCGTGGCCACTGGGTGAGGTCAGGAGCACATGATGCCCATTTTAAAAGCAGAGTGTAGACTTAGGGAGGCTGGATTAGCCAAGGTACACAGCTGGTGCGAGGCTCAACAGGGACTGGAATTCCAGTTCCTTTAAAACTCCTGTTTCTACTGAGATCCTTGGCCTTAGATATAAACCCAAATAAAGCTCCTGCATTCATCATAAAGCGGACCGAGTCCTCCCTCCAACCACAGGCTCCTTTTCTTCCCTTAGTCTGCAAACCTTGCCGAAAATAATAAACAACAAAACACTTGAGGTCTTTCTGTGAGTGAGAAATTGTGGTGAGGGCTTGTAAACGTGACTTCATTAACTACTCACAACCCCGCAAGGTTAGCACAAGTACTGCTCCCATTTGAGAGGTGAGGAAATCGAGGATGGTGGCGGGGGAGAAGGCTATTCACGGTTGTACAGCTAGCGCGCAATGAAGCCAGAGTTGAACTCAAAAAAAGCCAGGGAGGAAGAATCAGAACTCTTAGGCGCCACACCATGTAGCTGATGACACCATCCCCTGCCTTCGCTCTTTGGATTCCACCTATGAAGTGGTCTCCCGGCAACACGGATAGCCATCTGTTTACTACAAAGGTTTGCCAAAAAGGTTTGGAGTGTGTGTGTGTGTGTGTGTGTGTGTGTGTGTGTGTGTGTGCGCCAGGGGCAGGGGGCGGGAGGGAGATGTATCTAATATTTAGGAGCAGAGGAGAAAGATGGAAATGAATCATTTGGAGTCTGGGAAGCTGAGGCAGCAGGCCGAAATGGGGTAAGATCGAGAGCATCCAGTGTAGATGCCTCCTGCCCATGGATTTTGTTAGAGAAACACTGGAAATGTAGTAAGAACCCCAGAGGGCTCCCTGCACCAACTGCAGTCAGCCCTACCACCTTCCTACATGGACAGAGTCTGAGACAATTAGAAGCAGTTGTCTCAAAAATAAGGCGTTATGCAACTACAGGGGAGGGGGAGAGAACTGGCATTATCAAGTACTTAGTGTGTGCCCTGCAATTTATGTATAGAATCTTCTGCTTGAAATTAGTCTATTTAAGGCCTCAGTGGTTTGTTGTTGTTGTTGTTGTTGTTGTTTGTTTGTTTGTTTTAATTGAATTTATTGGGCTGACACTGGTTAATAAAATTATATAGGTTTCTGGTGTACATTTCCATAATACATCATCTGTATATTGTATTGTGTGTTCACTACCCAAATCAAGTCTTCTTCTATCACCATTTATCCCCCCCCTACCCTCTTCGATCTCCCCCCACACCCCTTTCCCTCTGATAATCACCATAGTGTTGTCTGTGTCTGAGTTTTTTGGTTTTTCTTAATCCCATCACTTTGTTTTTGTTTTATCTGTAAATTGGAGGCTTAGCTCCACATCTCTCTTAGCTGGTTGTTATGAGGACTAGTGAGACTTTACAGCTATGTGTCTGGGGCAGAGTCCCCACGTGTATTCATTCGTTACAGTTCTCACTGCTCACACTTCTACAGAAGCACGGAGGGAGGCCGTTAGGGGCCTGGTCAGTTGTAGCACTGTCCGGCCACTTTCTGCACTGCCCCTCTCATATATTCTTGACTTTTTGAACTCAGGAGTTGCCATGTTACTGGCTTTGGCCAATGAAATGTGGGTAAAGGTGTTGTGGACATTTCTGGGCAGAAGTTTTAAGAATCTCTCTGTGCTCTGGCCTCTGGTTTGTTTCCTTCTAGCAAGTTGAATGCATGTCTTACAGAGCAGCTGCTCTGACAGCCTGGGTCCCTGCTTAAGGTTGACGTAGAGCAGAGCTGCAACTAGGCCATGACGGACGTGAAGCTGGGCAAGAAATGGATGTGGGGTTGTAAGCAACTGAGGTTTTTGTCTTTTGTTACTGCAGCACAACATAGGGCTGGCTGGCTGAACCAAGAATACTTGACTAAGAGCTAGTAAGTAGCTGAACCAACATTGCACCCTGAGTCCGTATCACCTCATTGATCTTACATCCTTGCTTTTCCCATCATAGTCAACTAACTTACGAGATATAACATCTCCTGCATGTTTATTACTGATGACAATTATCGTAATAGCTAATAATTCAGTTCCTGCTACATGCCAGGAATTATGCTAAATGCTTTACATACATCATTTAGGTATCAACACAATCCCCCCACCCCCCTTTATGGATACTTTATAAAGACTTAGAAAGGCTAAATAACTTGCCCAAGGTCATCTAAACATTTGTATCTCTTTAGACAGAGGGAGTGATTTATCTAAAATATTTCCCACTTGCATTTCATTTGAGTTGTGAACTTGGCAAAGATGAAGTGTGATTACTGAGCCTATTCCCTCAGGTCTCTCTTCACACCTAAAGTTCCTCCTTGCTAATATGGTAGCAATTTTTTTCCAGTCTTCCAGACACCGTGTGAAGAAAGCCAGAACGGTGGCAAATGGCAATGTGATGGCTTAGACAACAATTGCAAATTGTCAAAAGATGCTCTTCACGTTCCAGAGATGCATGAGCTTCCAACAGCTGTCTCACCAAAATAACACAGAGTTCCATAACACATTTGCAATGTTAAATCTTTTGTAGACTTTGGGATTCTAACCTCTATGTTCAGACCTGGAAATAACACTGAGTTCCCTAAAGATCTAGGTTGGGAGAAGGAGAAGGGATGATGCGAATACTGCCACAACATTACTCTCAGTGACTGAGGGGTGACCCCTTCACTTCTATCCCAACATGACAGGAGATAATTTACCACTTACTATAGCAACAGCTCAACAATCGCATGAACTTTTGTGGGGTATAAATGATCCATTTCGGTGGCCTATGCTGATTTTGTAAATCAAATAATTTTCAACTTCTTTTCTTCTTTTGTGGCCAGAGACTTATAGTTATGAAGACTTCCTTTGATACTGCAATTGTTTTTATACAGGGTGACCAGTGCAGGGCCCTCCCCAGGAGTCATTTGGCAATGTTTGGAGACATTTCTGTCAAAGCCTGGCTTGGTGCTACTGGCACCTACTGGCATCTAGAAAAGAGAGGCCAAGGATGCTGCTCAACATCCTACAATGCGGAGGACAGCTGCCCACAACACAGAATCATCTGGAAAATGTCCAGAGTGCCAAGTTTGAGAAACCCTGATTTACTCATTCAATAAGGACTGCATGACTATATAGGGCTACTGTCCCTGGTACTGTAAAGAGCTTAACAAAATTCCTGCCTTCACAGACCTTGCATTGTAGTGGGATATACTATACAAACCCAATTTATTGGAGCTCAGTATTTGCCAAAACAAGCAAATACTAGTAAACAAAATTCAAGTTATAAAAACAACCATTTTAAATCCCAAAGAATTTCTCTCTCCTCTCTCTCTCTCTCTCTCTCTCTCTCTCTCTCTCTCTCTCTCTCTCTCCTTCCCTCCCTCCTTCCCTTTCTTTCTCTTTAAAAAAATTAAAAATCAATGAACATATCCTGGGGATGGATTGAAAAAGAAAGAGAGAAAAAGAAAAACCAAAGTACATGGATTTGCATTATTCAGCCAAATTAAATCTTGTGTGCTTTTTTTGGGGTGGGGGGAAACATACCTGGATTTTATCTTTCTATGTCTCTTATGGCAAAGAGAAAAAGTAAGTTAGAATTTTATCTGTAGCAACTTAATTCAGGAGGAAATACTACTCATATGTTTAATTATTTAAGATATTGGAAATAGGCACTGTCCTTCCCGGGGGCCCAAAGTGCCTTTCCCTTTCCCCTTCTCATCCTGAGTTTGAGTCCAGACTCTGAATTCTTTCCTAGCTAGAAGCCAAGTACCGAGGTCACTGAACCCAGGTTTGGTCTGACCCTACCAGTCAGACACAGGATGCCCTTCTGGCCACCTACAACATATTGTAGGCACTGTGTCTCAAATTGTTTCATCACTGATTACAAGCCCTACTCCCACTCAGGGAATACCACATCTAGACACCATTGCCACCTCCTTCCATGCCCAGGCCTCATCATCCCTCTGACAGAGAGCAATGATCTTTTGGCTCTGAAGAAAAATGTCGCCCCCTTTCAGCAGGAAGCAGCTACAGAAGAGACCCTGCACCCCTTTTCTCTGAAAGATTTCAGAACCAAGATCCTTGAGGGGGGAAATGTTGCAGGCAGTTAGACAGACATGAGCAGAGCAAGGACGATGGGGCAGGTACAGAAGGTCATCATTGTGGAAAGCCCCAGGTAACTAGCGATTGACAATCAATTGTAGAGTGGGACCTCGCCACCAGGGTGACTTTCCCTCCACTAGCATATTGCTGGTCATGCAGTTTGGACCTTCTGACCTTTCCTCCCTAGAGATAACATCCATGCTTCAGATGAACTTCAGCTCCAGTCCCAGATAAGCAACACAACTAGCCAAGGCTGACATCAGGACTAGCTGCATTGAATAATGATCCCTTGCCTTGGTGCCAGCCAATCAATCAATCAGTGGAGACCACTACCCTGAATGGACACACCTGGAAAGCTACTGAATATTCTATTAGGATCCTCCCCTGGGACCTCCCCTAAAATCTCCGCCCTTAAAACCCTTAGGATGGAGGGGCCAGTGCCCGTTCCCTCTCAGGAGCATGCCTGAGTCTTTCCCTTTCCCCTCCCCCTCCTGAGGCGCCTTAGCTTCCTCACTGCCAAGCCCCGAGGGCCCTTCCTTTGCCTCCACAACTTGTTTCCTAAACCCATTTCTTCTAGGAATTACCTTTTCTACCTCTGTAACTGATCCAATAAATGTTCTCTTACAAATAATAATAAATAAAATAAAATATTGGAAATAAGTGTTGAGCAGAAGTCATTCAAAATATTACATATTTAACTCTCTGCTCATGCTGTGAACCTGAACTTCCCAAATCTTTCCTTACCTGGTGAGCACGAAGCAGAGGCCCATAGCACGTCTGTGTAATCATCTGTTTGCTTATTTGGTCTGCATGGGACTATTGATACACAGGACAGGACAGGGTGTGGAAATGCTTTCAATAATTCTAATTGTGTCATAAATATAGCATTCTTTCTCAAGCCAAAGATCAAGTAAAGCCATCTTTACTTGTTTGTGTTTCATTTTAAATGGCCATCATAAAATGTGCAAGCAAGTGTGTGTGTTTGGCATAAAACATCATCCCAAAATAAGATTCCACAAGCTTCCTAGTGAATTCCTAGCATTGAAATAGGATTGTTCTTAATTAACAATCATAACTTAATAAAATTCAAATGTGAATAGCCAATGTGAACTCACATCATGTTTGTTTTAAACAAAAGATATCCCTGTAGATTTGGCCAGACTTGAACACTTGCAAATTAGAGGACCAAAACTCATGTCAAAAGATTTGCCATTGACCCTAGGGAATACTAGTCATAACAGTAATCATAAGAGTGATTGTTGCAGTGCGTTAAGTAGTGAGAGATGCTGGGCAGAATGCTAAGTGCCCCTGCAGGCATAACTCATTTCATACCCTCATCAACCTTATAAGTATGCACCACTGCTTTTCTCCTTATGCAGATGAGAAGACAAGGCTAAAAGAAATTTAAAATCTCAGCTAAGTTTTTATGGATAATAAACAGCACAGTCATGATTTTCCTCCTACCCTGATAACTTTGCAAAAAAAAAAGAGATGATACTTTATACAGTTTCCTTTGCAAGTTTTAAAATGTCACAAGCTCTAGACAAAAAAAATATTTTTTTTTTCTTGTCGAAACATGAAAAAAACTTCTCTGGAGAAATAAAGAAGGACTCCATTGTTTACTACTACGACTACTATTACCATTATTCCATGAACTCACTAGAACACAATTACAAAGCGCCTCCTCTTGTCAAAGGCTCATTCCAATGATCTTTTTTTCATCACCAGTTGTGTTTTCTAAAAACTCATTATTTTTTTTTACATTCTCCTTGGTTCACTCCAATGTTTTCCAGACTCATGGAGCACAACAGCTTGGAGTTCATCTCACACCACCCACTGCAATGTTTGAATGAGGTAAAAGAAGCCCAAGGAATGGGGCATCTTCCCCAGGAAAAGGTGCAGCATCCGAGGTGATAACATAAGTTCTGGGCTCAGATTGATTGGGTGCATCATATCCTGGCTCTATCACTTCCTGGTTGTGTGACCTTGAGCAACTCAAAACTCTTGTCACTGTTTCCTTATCTGTAAAATGGGGACAATAACTGTACCATCTGCATCACTTCGTAAGAAGGAGTTACTGAGTTCACACAAGTAAAGCACGCAGTAGAGTATCTGGCACTAGCGAATCTAATATAGGAAGCTACTAAAAGGCCAAGAAATGTGGCCTACCACAATGGTAAGGAAATGGTCTATGATCTCAGCATTCAGGTGGTTATCATCACACAAGCACTACTTGCAATAAATAGTTTTTAAAAATCATTTATTTTCTTCAATTTCTCTGCTTTCTTTTCAAAATGCTCATTTCTTCCCCCCTCCCAAATTCTTTTACCTTATTCCTCTCTCCTTCAGCTCCAAGCCTGTCAGTTGATCTTGGGAATTTTCCTTGGAAAATTTGAAACATTCTTTGGGGAGAGGAAGAGGACATCCAGATGCACATACAGTTCCTAAGAAAATAAAACTCAATATAAAGGTGTTTTTTTCATTTCTTTGATGTTTATAAGTAGTGCTTTGGCAGAGATTTTTATGATTTCCTTAAATATGGTATACCATTAGGTGGCAATATTTGCAATCTTTAATCATTTTATTCTTACTTTAGGGAAATATGAATATATAAAAATTTTACAGATGATAAACATAGGACAGATCAGATGCTTCTCCCATATCTATATGTATAAAACCCTAAGCGACTGGTCAAGCAGATGACATGCACTGACCACCAGGGGGCAGATGCCAATGCAGGAGCTGCCCCCTGGTGGTCCGTACACTCCCACAGTGGGAGCCCTGCTCAGCTGACCAGCGGGCGCCAGTCGCCGGGCTCATGGCTGGCGAGCGCAGCTGCAGTGGCACGAGCCTCTCCCGCCTCCAGGGCAGCACTACCAAGCAGCAGCAGCAGAGGCAGGCACCGTGGGGCCGGGATGAGTGGGAGCTGCGCCCAGCCTGAGTTCAGGCTCCTCCCTGGCCGCCTGTCGCTTCCCGCAATGCAACATCCCTCTGGGGGATGTCAGACCAGCCCAATCCCCGCGGGGATGTGAGAGGGTGTAGGCCAGGCTGAGGGACCCCAACGGTGCACGAATCCGTGCACTGGGCCTCTAGTCTTTAATAAAAGTGCTGCTCGCTTTCACTGTATTCGATTCTCCAGATGGTCTTCAGACCTGCTGCTGCAATATGGCACAAGGGCTTTTGCAGCTGCTCTGAATGAGGCAAAAGAAAATCTTACCCTGTTCAACAATTGTGAGAACACATTTACATATTCCTTCCTAATCTAAATTTTTCAGTAGGAAACAAACTCAAATTAACTCAAATATGAGACATTAGGGATTTCACTCCTTTGGCACTTCCTTGTCCTGTTCTCTGCCAGCGTAGGTTCTGTCACACAGCTTGACAACTGTGTGAGGACAGCGCTGCATCTACTCACACAGAGAGCAGCACAAACCCAGTACCTAAAATTAGGTTTTACTAAATTATATCGCATTGCACTTTTACACCTGCTTGGCAAATAATACCCAGAAGAAAGGTACAATTACATAGGTTCCTTGCCAGAAATAGCAGACAGGTTAACATTTTTTAAACACTAAAAAAAGAGAGGTGGGGAGAGAGAGAAGAAAATGAAAGAATCCTTTCCCCAAACCATGGTCAGCACATATTATCAACATCATTGAAAGTTACTTTTACTTCTAATTTTTTAAGCCTCACTCGAAGTGTCTTTATTGATTTGTAGAGAGACAGAGAGAGGAAAGGGGAGAGAGAGAGAGATCATTCGGTTGCCTCCCATACAGGGATCAAACCTACAACCTAGGTATGTTCCCTGACCGGGGATTGAACCCGCAACCTTTTGGTGTACAGGACAATGTTTCAACCAACCAAGGAAGGACTACTTTTACATTTTCACTGAGAATTGACTGTGTCAGGCACTGTGATAAACTCCTTATAACAATATGAATTAGTTTTTATTATCCTCATTTCCCAAATAGTGGGACTAAAGCAGGTATAAGTTAAATACTTGCTTACTGTGTTCACACAGTCAAGTGGGCATAAAGCCAAGTTTGAAGCCAATATTTCTTGAGAGCTTGAACTAATTTTATACCTTCAACTATCCAAGGTATAAAATATACATCTCTGAGATCACAACTAGAAACTGGAGACAATGGTGAGAATTTTATTTAGGCACCAACCCCAACTACCTAACCTAATTAAATATTAAGTATTAGGAACTGATCCTCCACATTAAAAATCTTTTTTAGGAGGGGAATGTGGGAAGAACACATGTGGATATCCAGTTTTCCCAACACCATTTCCTGAAGAACCTATCCTTTTATCATTGTGCATTTTTGGCAATCTTGTCAAAGATCAGTTGATCATATATTCCTGAGTTTACTTCTGAGCTCTGTATTGTGTTCCATTTGCCTAAGTCTATTTTGATTTGAAATCAGGAAGTGTAATGCCTCCCTCCGGGTTTGCTCTTCTTTCTCAAGCTTGTTTTGGCTATTTCAGGTCTTTGTGGTTCCATATGGATATTAGGATTATTTTTTCTATCACTGTAAAAATACCTGATGCCAAACTATACTACAACACCATAGTAATCAAAACAGCATGGCACTGGCATAAAAACAGATATATCAATCAATGGAACAGAAGAGAGAACTCAGAAATAAATCCACGCCTTTATAGTCAATTAATATTTTACAAAGGAAGCAAAAATATACAATGGACTAAAAATAGTCTCTTTAATAAATGGTATTGGAGGGTTAGGGTTAGGGTAAAAAAATAATAATAAATGGTATTGGGAAAATTGGACAGATATGTGCAAAGAATGAAACTACACATAAGAATAAACTCAAAATGTATTAAAGACTTAAATGTGAGACTCAAAACCATAAAAATCCTAGAAGAAAACAGGCAGTAAAATCTCAGACATTTCTCATAGCAATATTTTTTCTGATATGTCTCCCAGACAAGGGAAACAAAAGAAAAAATGAACAAATGGGATTACATCAAACTAAAAAGTTCTTGCACAGCAAAGGAAACTATCAACAAAATGAAAAGACCACACACTAAATGGGAGATCATATTCACCAATGATATATTTGATAAGGGGCTAATATCTAAAATGCATAAAGAGCTTAATAAAACTCAACACCAAAAAAACAAACAATCCAATTTAAAAATGGGCAAAGGTCATGACTTCTCTAAAGAGGACATACAGATGGCCAATAGACATGAAAATATGCTCAATGTTACTAGTCATCAGAGAAATTCAAATTAAAACCACAACGAGATATCAGCTCACACCTGTCAGAATGATTACCATCAATAAATCAGCAAACAACAGGTGTTGGTGAGGATGTGGAGAAAAGGGAACCCTGTGCACTACTGGCGGAAATGCAGATTGGTGCAGCCACTGTGGGAAGCAATATTGGAGTCACCTCAAAAAATTAAAAATGAAACTGCCTTATGACCCAAAGATTTCTTTGGAATTTATCCAGAGAAACCCCAAACCCTATGTTCACTGCAGTGTTATTTATAATAACCAAGATTTGGAAGGAGTCCAAATGTCCATCAGTGGATGAGTGGATAAAACAGCTGTGGTACATTTACACAATGGAATACTACTCTGTCATTAAAAGGAAGAAAAATTTTACCCTTTGGGATAGTATGGTTGGACCTGGAGAACATTATGCTAAGTGAAATAAGCCAGACAGAGAAAGATGAGTACCATATGAGTTCACTCATGTGTGGAATTTAATAAACAAACTGAACTAACAAGCAAAATAGAGGCAGACTCTAGATAGAGCAGTCAGCTCTGGTGAGTGAGGGTTGGGGTGGGCGTGGAGGAATTGAGCAAAAAAAAAAAAAAGAAAAAGAGAGAGAGATAACTCATGGACATGGACAACAATGTGGTGATTGTGGAGGGGGTTAGAGGTGGAAGAGGACATAGAGGGGATAAATAGTGATGGGGAAAAATAAGATAAAATAAATGCTAATGGAATTTTGATAGGGATTGCATTGATTGTATATTGATTTGGGTGCTATGACATTTAAACATTATTAAGCATTCCAACCCATGATGTCTTTCCATTTATTTGTGTCTCCTTTAATTTCTTTTATCAGCGTTTTATAGTTTTCAATATAAGACATTTACCTCTTTGGTTAAGTTTATTCCCAAGTATTCCACTTTATCATCTTTATATGCCTTTTTAGTTTCAGTTTTACTAATGATTTTTGCAACACCATTTGTTCTTAAAAAACAAACAAACACTGTTTTCATTTATTTTCAAGATATTTAAAGGATTTTTTGTTTTATCTTTGTGTTGTGGGATATTAAACATTAATGAGGTGATGGGGAAATGCTTGCTTAAGCTATGAAGCCAAGAAAAGGCATGGAGGACCTTAAATGCATATTTAAACATTCCAAACCAATCTTAAAAGGCTTTATAGTGTGTCATTCCAACCAAATGACATTCTGGAAAAGGCAAAACAATGGTGATGATCAAAACAACAGTAGTTGCCAGGAGACAAGGTAGAAGGAGGGATGAATAAGTGGTAAACAGGGTTTTGGGAGAAATGAAAATACTCCGTGTAACACCATAATGATGGATACATGTCATCGTATATTACATTTATCTAAACCCATATAATATACAACAAGAGTGACTGTAATGCAAACTATGAACTTTGGGTGATTAATCAGTGGTGAAAACTGTGCTGCTCAGGTGGTGGGTGTTGACAATGGGGGAGATTATGCATGCATAGGGGCAGGGAGTTTATTGGAAATCTTCGTACCTTTGGCTCAATTTTGCTGTGAATCTAAAACTATAAAGTCTTATATTTAAAAAAGTTAATCACTACTTAGTTCTATTATTTCCCTAGTCAGGGACCTGTTATGCTTAATGGCAGAGTAAGAAAGGGAACTTGTTCATGAAATTTTTCTAGTGAAATGAACGTTGGATTACTTTTTTCTTTAGCATAAATTAACCCAGAGAAAAAAATGTAATTTTCTCTGCATGGCTGTTATCTGTAAATAAAGATTAATTA
This sequence comes from Cnephaeus nilssonii, assembly GCF_951640355.1. Lineage (NCBI taxonomy): Eukaryota > Metazoa > Chordata > Mammalia > Chiroptera > Vespertilionidae > Cnephaeus > Cnephaeus nilssonii. Next base: position 50,085,694 of record NC_137088.1, on the reverse strand, counting down.
AAGGTAATGTTTTTTTGGTTTAATGTGTATGTTGTGTGTATTTGTGTTTGTGGGGAGGTTAATTCGAGAAAATATAAGCATTAACAATTCTGGAATTTTTCTTCTCTGTTTATTTTACAAATATTTATAAGAGTAACACATATAACATTTTAACATTTCAAATAATATAGAACTGTATAAGGTAGTTCTTGTTCTTCACCTCCCATTTTCTTTGCCCAGGGAAATATATAATTTCACATATATCCCAAAAATATAACATACATTATTGTATATATTTCAAATAGCATATATATGCCCTTTTTATAGAAATAAAGATGATACCATATAGATTTTTATACATCCTGCTTTTTTCCACTTACATTTTACCAGTTACTTTTTCATCTACATCCTTTCTCTTTTCTGCTGACTGGGATTCATATGTGAGGACAGGAGCAGGAGCAGCCACCTTGCATCCAAAGATGAAAGTCATGTTAGGAGAAGGGTAGTCATCTGCCCTTTGACCTGATACATGGTGGTACTTTGTTTGTGCCATTGTAACTTAGGGTTTGTTTTGGGCTTTGTTAGAGTGGCTTAGACTGTACTCTAATACAATGTCCCTCGTGCTCAATTCCAGTGGCATCTATTCTGGAAGGCCTCCAGATTTCCACCTCCTTCACCCATATGCCCATCAGAACCGGTCACTCCTATCCTAGTGCTCTTTGTATTTTGAAAGTGTGGGTGGTTTTTTTTTCAGCACTTATAATCCTCTGGTTTTATTAGAGAGATTTTAATTTATTCTCTGTTGTCCAACGTAGAAGCCTTACCTAGTGCCCCAGACTAAGTTACTGCCCCTGTCAAGTGGTCCCCTAATACCCTGTACTTCTCTGTAACAATTTTGCCTAATTTTTTTTTCAATATTTGTCTTCACACTATGCTGTCTGTGTAAGCTCTATGTGGACAGAACCTTGGGTGCCTTTTTGGTAACTGTATCTCCAACTCCCATAGGAAATCTAGAATAAATGATTTCCTTAAAGGTAGAAAATATGAATTACTCATATTTGTAGCCTGCTCATTCCTAAGCTCAATGTCAGCCACCTACTAGGTGGCAAATTAGTGCAGAATGCAACCAAGTGGGTTTGAATGGGAGGGTATTGGATAAGATGGGATGTGCTTAGAATATCAGTTCTGTGAAGGGCACTTGGTTGGTATTTTTGGCCAAACAAGTTCTTACAAAAGGCTCATCTAGTAGTGTTTCCTTTAGAAAATATTTTTGTTATTTTAATTGAGATATAATTGACATATAACTATATTAGTTTCAGGAATATAACATCTTACCTAATAATAGATAAACATGTAAATTGACCATACCGCCGCTATGCCACCAGCCAATCAGGAGTGATATGCAAATTAACCCAACAAATATGGCCGTTAATTTGCATACACAGGCGCCCAGTGATGGGGGTGGGATGCTTGCGTTGGCAACAACGTAGGCATTCTGCCCCACCCCCAGTCTCTCAGGGCCTCTGGGCAGTGTGGGAAGGCAGGGCTGGAGCAGAAAGAGGCGGCTCCAGGGCCTGAGCTGAAAAGGGCTGGGCCAGAGTGGAAAGGTGGTGCTGGCAGCCAGGGAAAGGATAGCCCATTCTAGCACAAATCTTCATGCTTCGGGTTTCTAGTTATATATATAAAAGCCTAAGTGACTGAATGACCAAACAACCAAATGACCGGCCAACTGGTCACTATGACACGCACTGACCACTAGGGTGGTCACAGCCAAACTCCCACGGCCCCAAACTGGGCCAGCCCTGCCCCTGATTGCCCCCCCGCCCCGATTGGGGGCAGGGCCAGCTAGCCAACTGTCTGTGGTCCCTTTCCCCCCTGCCAGCCCGGCCCCAATGGCCTCCATCAGGGTGGGCCAGCCAGACCCCACCTGTGCACGAATTCATGCACTGGACCTCTAGTAATTAGATAATTATGCATCGTGACATGATCATCATCATAAGTCTAGTTAATATCTGTCAGAATACATAGTTACAACTTTTTCTTTTAAGATTCGTTCTTGTCACAACTTTCCAATATGCAATATGGTATTATTAACTATATATATAGTCACCATGCTGTACATTAATTCCCATGATTTATTTATTTTATAACTAGAAGTTTATATTTTTCATTAACAAATGTTTTTAAACTTCTTTATAGCTGAAAAATTATTATCAGCAATAGTAATTTTTTTAAATGAGCTAGAAAGGAATGCCTATTACATAAATTTTAAGATGGGCCTCCATATCTTAAAAGCAGTTGCATGAATATTTATTTCAACTTGAACCCTCACACCCACCTTTCATGATCAAGCTTTTGGGAAAAAGTCCATCAGGCTAATTTCCTTATTTATAAGCAAATCATATCCTCATATTATTAGGAAAAAAGAATTTATGCTTATATGATAATTAGGAAAAAATATATACAAAATACTTAAATATATAAATGGCTTCTCAGTCATTTATTATTATTAAAGTTACTTCAAAAGTGCTTTTACAAATCTTTCATATAAACAAAATTATCTAGAAATGGAAAGAAATATCTAGGATTGACACAGTGCAGAAATTTAACAAAATAACATATTTGGGCCACTCACTTTGAATGCTAAACAATTCCATTCAACTCCCTCACATTAAAATGGGTCAATATTAAGTTGTCTAAATTCTGAGAGAGCAGGTTCCCATTATTGGCTTTACCTTCTCCACTGTGTAGTAGCCTCGTATATCTCTCAGAAGGGAGCTAGACATCAACTCGCTTTTTCCAGCTGCTGGGACACATTTTGAGCTCGGTGTCCCCATCTATGGGTTTCCGTGAAGTCAGAGCACTTCTATAGCTTTGGTACATCAAGTCTCAAAGCACCCAGGAGCCACAGCACATCCTGGCTGGCGTGGCCTTAGGCAGTTTTGCCTTAATGGGCCCTTTCTCTAAAAAATAATATTAAAAATTGTATTTTATGACTGTGTTGGTATAAAAATGAACATAATCCAAACTGGATTGTGTTTGTTGTTTTCTTCTAATTGAAAAAGAAATTGAAACATCTTCATGGTTCCTCGGCCCTGCGCCTCCTGGGCTGTGTGGGAAGCCAACCCTGAGTGACCCTCCATTGATAGAACCAGCACATTGAACAAGTGAAACTCATGGGGATGCTGTAACAACACAACATTATTTTTGTTTTCCTATTAGCAATTTATTGAACACTTACCAAGTATTAAGCACTATAGTAATAAACATAACAGAAACCTGATGTTTTCAACATTTGAATATATTAAGTCAAATAGGTGGAGTAAAGATGGTGAAAATAATAACAGCACAATAGTACAGAGGGAGGGAGGGAGGGGAGAGAGAGAGAGAGAGAGACAGAGAGAGAGAGAGAGAGAGAGAGAGAGAGAGAGAGAGAGAAATCACAAATGCTTGAACTCATTTATGTGGTAAGTTATTCTCTTTTCTGAGCCAAACCCCACTTGGGGGAACATGGGCCCTGTGTGGTTTGGTAAAGGGTGGCCAAGTTTCCCTTTCCTGTTAGTAATGAGTATGGCCAAGTTCTGGGTCCCTTGGATGGGGGAGCTACCTGGTTTGGATCTCTGCAGCATCTGTGGACTTCGGCCAGTTTGTTAGATTCTGTGTTTCTAGTCTCAATTTCTTCAGTAGTAAAAAGGTTTAGAAGAGATGTCCCTACTGCTCTTAGGAAAGCCAGGTAAGATGTATTTTAAAATATTGATCAGTCTGATTAAACCCATCAAGAGGACACATACTATGACTAAATATTATTTCTTGAAACAAATGCACAGCCCATTTTGTCAACAACTGTTGGTTGAATGTCTACTCAACACAAGCGCTGTACTATGTGTTGGGGTTACAAGAGGGAATACAACAGACTTTTGTCCTGCCACATGGAATGTGGGAGCCTTGCGATCAAGCCTTTTCTACAAGCTAATGTATTGAACACTGTGGAAGCAAAGATTTTTATTACTAAGAAATGAAAATAGCCCTTATATTGTCTGTTAGGATTAAAGAGGAAAGAAAGGTGTGTGTTTTTAACATAAGGCACACATTTCAATTAAAAAATATCATTACCCCAATACAGCATTAGCATGTAAATTTTGTTTCAGGCTTTGCTTTGTGGAGAGCTCAGTTTAGGCACTATCCTTGTAAAATGTTCATGGATTTTTTAAAAAAATATTATTATTGATTTCAGAAAGGAAGGAAGAGGGAGATAGAAACATCAATGATAAAAGAGAATTATTGATTGGCTGCCTCCTGCACACCTGACACTGGGGAATGAGCCCACAACCTGGGCATGTGGCCTGACCAATAATAATAGAACCGTGAGCTCCTAGTTCATTGCCCAACCACTGAGCAACACCATCCCAGCTCAATTTTTTTTTTTAACCTCAAGAAACAAGCTCTCAAAAACCAAAGTTGTATTGGTAAATCCCTGAATTGGGATCTGAGGTCCTGAGTTCTTAGTCTGAGCTCCACCACTAACAATGAATAACAGCAAATGATCATTCCATGAAGTTGATCTGCCGTTTGCCCATCTCAAAAGTGGAAGGGACATTGTAAGTTAGCATTATGACATTTTCCACATGACAGCATGCACAAAAATTGTATTCGTGCAGTACTTTGGAACACTGGTTCATGGCCAGAGGTGACAGGCATATGGCTTCTGTCTCTCCAGGCTCTCTGGGCTGAAAAATCAGTATCTTGGCACATCTGTAACCCAACAGTTACACATCAGAGTGTTATAGCGGGGCTCACAAGTGGGATTTTCAAACTGTTTGACAGCAATACCCCAAAAATAAATTCACCTTTACATCGTTATTAGTACAACCACACACATCTAAAGCAGTGGTTCTCAACCAGGTGATTTTTCCCTCTAGAGAACTTTTGGCCATGTCCGGAGTGATTCTTGTTTGTCACAGCTGGGGAGTGGTGCAACTGTCAGCTAGTAGGTAAAAACCAAGTAGGGTGGCCATAACCAAGTATCGTATACTGAACGGTTTGAACGATTGAAATTTATTTTTTACAGTCTGGAGGCTAGAAGTCCAAGATCAGGGTGTCAGCAAAGTTTCTTCCTCTTTTTGACTTGTAGATGTCCATCTTCTTCCTGTATCTTCTCAAGATCGTCCCTCTGTGTGTGTGTGTCCTGATCTCCTCTTCGTATAAAGACACCAGTCTTATTGGATTAAAGCCCATCCTAATGACTTCATTGAAACTTAATTATATCTTTAAAGATTCTATCTCCAAAGATAGACACATTCTGAGGTACTAGGGGTTAGGACTTTGCCATATGAAATTGGGGGTGGGGGTGGGGAAACACAATTCAGATTATTACACCAAGATTGCTTCTAAACATCCTACAATGGACAGGACAGCCCCCTACTCCCCAAACATACACATAGTAAAGGATTATATGGCCCAAAATTTCAACAATGGCAAGACCCTGGTCTAAAACCATGGCCTAGAATACAGTAGGTGCTCAATAAGTTTTTACTCAGTAATGAATGTGTGGCTAAAAATATATGACAAAGTTTGATTAAATAATTATCACCCCTATTATATATGATGCACTCTGATATTTTCTCTTCTGCATTTTAATATTAATTGAAACCACTAAATTGGTTTTTAAAATCTTATAGTCTCATATTTAAACACATTATGATATATAAAATAGTAGTCTAAGTCACTGGACTGTTTTTTAACAGAAAGGCTAAAATTTATTCATCACAATTTTAAAAGCACCTGTCAGGAGGCAATGCAGTTCTTCAAATGGTGCTGCAGTTTTGAAAATAGGCAAGAGCTTCTTTGGAGGAATAGACGCTGTTTCCTTTGGAGTCTGTAAAACAATCATGTTACTTTATAGTTACACCACATTTTTTACCGAAAATTTATTACCTAAATTGGGCGATTGTCTCATTCACCATCCTTGACTCTACAGGGCCTTTAGCTGCTATTAAAATTTAAAGTCACCCTCAAATGTGGATTATTGCCATCTGTTAGGTGTCTTAGTATAACTAAAAGATGACGTGGAAAGGAGCCATTCTTACCTGCATATGTAAGGCGACATGTTCAGTGACGATCACCTGAATGCATGACCAAATGCTGGGGCATGTGACAATGTGTGACTTTGTCCAGTTCTTCAAGTCATACATCCCTATTCTGGTTATGAACACATTTTTAGGACCGTTTTTTGTAGCGTGGGGTTGAGAAAATTTACATGTCCACTTTTACAGAAATGACCAGGAGAGGGGAGTTTTCCTTAAAGGCTTGACAGGCAACACCCTTTGTCACTGAAAAAGGAAATCGAATTAATTCTCTTTGGCAGCTTTATGCTAAACTTAAAAGATATCAAGACACATTTTCATTCTTTATACTAAAATTATGAAATAAATGCTACATAAATGTAATTTTGATTCAATGCAATGGATCACTAAATGGCATAAAGATGAAAATGGTATTTATTATGTATTATAAAATTAATATATGCTCTTGGTTTAAAAGATATCTTGCTAAAATGGTATAAAATAAAAAGTCTTTGTCCCTGAAGGAAATCACAGTTAAATGTTTCTTCTATATCTTCTGAACATTTAGAACATACAATGTTTTTATGCAAATGGAATGCACACTATTCAAATTGTTCTTTCCCTTGCCATTTTAATTTAAAATTTATCTTGTAGATCTCTCACATGGGAGCACAATTTACTTGTCTCATTATTTTCCATAGATACATATTGCTCCATAGTGTGTGAACTGAGAGACTATCTCATTCCACTAACTCACGTAAGAAAGACATTCAGATATTTTATTTTCTTCAATTCAATTAATTTTGTCTCAGGATTCTATTCCCCTGGGTGGTCAAAACCAAATCTTTTCTAATTCACAGTTTTCCTGCATGGAATTTATCTGAATTCCATGAGGCTATGTAGGACAGAGGTGTGGCATGGATGGGGCATGGGTGTGGCGTCTTGTGCTTGGGTGTCTTTCCATGCTGACAGGTGACTGAGATGTGTAATGTCCCACCTGGTCCTCAGTCACTGCTCCATGGAGATCTCCGATGACCATCCTGGCTCTCACTCCAGCCCCTGAAGGTCTTTGGGCTTTCCCTGTTGTGTCTATGTCACTCTCAGACACAGGGATTACCCTGCCATGCTGGGGTTTGAGAAAGACTTTACAAACTCTCTCAGCTCCATTTTTTTGTTCCACCTCACAGCTATTCCTCCTTTACTCTTTTAGCACTATGTCAGATACCTTCACATTTAAGGGAAGCAGTGTTTCTGGTCATTTGCAGACATTTACCTAAGAAGCAAGTTGTTGGCTCAATGGATAGAGCGTCGGCCTGCGAACTGAAGGGTCCTGGGTTAGATTCTGGTCAAGGGTACATATCTCGGTTGCAGGTTTGATCCTGACTCTGGTTGGGATGCGTGCGGGAAGCAATCAATTGATGTGATGTTTCTCTTTCTGTCTCTCCCTCTCCCTCCCACTCTCTCTAAAAATGTCCTCGGGTGAGGCTTAACAAACAAAAAAACAAACAATAAAATACCCACCCACTGCATATCCACACTTCCTTTTTTGAAAAAAAATTCTTTATTGTTTTTTTTTTAAAATATATTTTATTGATTTTTTTACAGAGAGGAAGGGAGAGGGATAGAGTTAGAAACATCGATGAGAGAGAAACATCGATCAGCTGCCTCCTGCACACCTCCTACTGGGGATGTGCCCGCAACCAAGGTACATGCCCTTGACCGGAATCGAACCCGGGACCCTTCAGTCCGCAGGCCGATGCTCTATCCACTGAGCCACACCGGCCAGGGCGAAAAAATTCTTTATTGTTGAAAGTATTACATATGTTTCCTTTTTCCCCCATTGACCTCTCCCTGCCCGCTCCCCTCCCCCAGCACATGCCCTCACCCCGCTACTGTCTGTGTCCATTGGTTATGCTCATATGCATGCATACAAATACTTTGGTTGATCTCTTATCCCCTATCTCATCCTCCCTTGCCTTCCCTCTCTTATTTGATGGTCTGTTCAATGCTTTTATGTCTCTGTATTTTTGTTCATCAGTTTACGTTGTTCATTATATTCCACAAATGAGTGAGATCATGTGATATTTCTCTTTTTCCAACTGGCTTATTTCACTTAGCATAATGCTCTCCAGGTCCATATATGCTGTTGCAAATGGTTAGAGTTCTTTCTTTTTTATAGCAGCATAGTATTCCATTGTGTAGATGTGCCACAGTTTTTTAATCCATTTATCAGATGATGGGCACTTAGGCTATTTCTAAATCTTAGCTATTGTAAATTGTGCTGCTATGAACATAGGGGTGCATATATTCTCTCTGATTGATGTTTCTGATTTATTGGGATATATTCTTAGAAGTAGAATTACTGGGTCTACTGGGAATTCCATTTTTAATTTTTTAAGGGAAATCCATACTGTTCTCCACAGTGGTTGCACTAGTCTGTGTTCCCACCAGCAGTGCATGAGAGTTCCTTTTTTCTCCACATCCTCGCCAGCACTTGTCATTTGTTGATTTGTTGATGATAGCCATTCTGACAGATGTGAGATGGTATGAGATGACTTGCATCTCTCAGATGATTAGTGACTTTGAGCATTTTTTCATATGTTTCTTGGTCTTCTGTATGTCCACTTTCAAAAAGTGTCTATTTAGGTCCTTTGCCTAAAACTGAATGGAAAAATGTCCTCGGGTAAGGCTTAACAAACAAACAAACAAACAAATAATAAAATAGCCACCCACTGCACATCCACTTCATAGCCCCTTCATCCTGTCTTATTTTTCTATATAGAATTTATCATCTGACATATTATGTATGTACTTATGCATTGTATCTAGAAATGCAATCTCTATGAGCTCAGGAATTTGAATCTGTTTCCTATATCTCCAACACCTAAAAGAGTGCCTGGCACACAGTAGATGCTCACTAAAATATTTGTGGAATGAATGAGTGAACAAATTAACGAATAGAACAAGTAGCAATCATATCGCCATCATTGGCCTTATATATCTGTCACATGAGCCTCTGGGAAACTCAAGGGAGTCTGATTTTAAAGATATTTGAGTTTCTTTTTTAAAAAAATCCAATTGAATAAATGTTTAATTGTGTGAGTGGCTGATACTGAAGCATCGAGGGCATAAATTTTACTTCAAGCACTGACAGCTGGGAGGAGAATGTCGAAGCCGGCTCTCCTGGGCTGCCCTTGTATTCCCTTCCTTCTTGCATAGCTCTGTATACAGAAGAGCCATTGGGGACACTCATTCTGAGAAATGTGGAAGCAGCATTTTTTCCTTTTCACAAGCCAAACACTTATTCTCAGTGGGTAACATTTAGTAAGGAAGTAGTTTTTGACTCTAGCACTTCTCAGTGTTTCTGAAATGTACAGTATAATTAAATTATGCAGAGGTTGTGCTGTAATCAGGAGCAAATTTAATAAATATTCAAGCTGTTCATTGTTAGGAAATGAGAAAAGATTGTCAGAATATTTTTATTACAGCCTCAAAAGTCATCCAGAAGAGGGTGCTGATGTTCTTTATAAAATATACCACACACACACACACACACACACACACACACACACACACACTCAGCCAAGCTTTCTTATATACCAAGAGAAACTAACTGTATGACTTTAAAATTGGGGCAGTTTACAAAATCTGCTTCAGTTCTGGATAGGTTAGTTAACAATTAACCACATCACCACCAAGAATACTGTATTTGCCATGACCAAAAATACCCAAGAGAGTTAATACTGTGATACTTCATTAAATCATTAACCTCTTGCAAAGTTAAGAGAAGATGAATAAAAGATAAATATTTTGGCCAAAATTTAATATTATAGACAATGATATATTTTACATGAAAATGAACATTTCTTTCATTTGATTAATTGCATAGTCTTCATTAAAAGTCTTTTCTTTCAAGGGTAAAGATGATGACCAGCTATTGCATAACTGGGATTCAAGAAAAAACATATGTAGATTCTGGTTATCTACCCCAAATGAAAACAGACACTTGACATTGACAACTTTTCTGGTTCACTTGGTCAAAAATAAAATTTCAAAAAGGATGAAGTTTCTATGAAGTAAATAATTCTCAAAATTCCTCTCTACTTGTGCTTTGGAGATGTAAGTTGAAGATAGCCATAGCAGAAACATCTTTCTTTTAAAATCTACCCTAATTTATCATCCTTATCCTAGGTTTTCTGATCCCCTGTCTTTATAGTTCAAACAATTTGTATTTTGTTTATTTCTTTGAAGCAGAGCAATCATGTGAAATGCAGATATCCTCTGGGGAAAATAAATGCAAATAGAGGAACTTTTTCTGTCTGCCTAAATGAGCTACTTAGAATACAAATAAGAAAAGCCATGCCCACAGCAAAAACTATTTTTACATCCCACCATTAGCTTCTAGGCATCTCAGCTTTGAGAGGGTGTAGCTGTTGCCAAAAGCTCAGTAGATGGATGGTCTTAAACGAAGCTCCCATTTGCAGAGCTTGTAGAACAGGGCGCTCCTTGGAAAGAAGCAACCTCTGCATGAAGGAGTCTGTTTGTCACCCACACTTTTTCAAGCCCACACTGCCCAGCAAGCCAAAGTGATGGAAGAGTTAGAGAACACAGCAGACGCGGACCAGGCCTCCGATGCCCAAACGTCTGCCTTAGGCTAAGAGCCATTGCAGCGACTCTCCTGAGAGTGAGTTGTGTCAATCTGTTCTCATACCCATTCTCTGTCCTTGTCTGGCCAGCTGTGTATTGTGGGAAACTACATCTCCCAGGCTGTCTTGCAAAAGAAGGATAAAGCCAGAGTATTCCTTCCCCTTCCCACTCTATTTCAGGTGGCATGTCTGATAGTAGCTGGAACACCTGTGTGACTCCAATTCCTGGAGGATGTCCCCTCCCTCCAAGGTGTCAATTTACATGGTTTGAAATACTTACAGGGCTCTTCTACTGAAAGGGAAGGCCATCTTTTGTGCTGTAGGAATATTTGGAAAGGACTCACTCCCTAGTGTAGCCTGCATGTTTTATTCCACAGCTTCTTTGACTCAACCTGGCTGGGCACTGAAAAACAAAGATTTGGTTAAAAACATATATTTTCCACCAGTCTCTACCCTGCTCGCTGCACATACAAAACGACCATACAGATAACTCTGAGGATCTTACGACAATGTGACACCATTACTGTTGGGATTAGCTAGGTATTATGAATAGGAAAGGAGCGAAAGGGAGGCCAGGTGTTATAAGGAAGGTCAACTGGGCAGCTTCACCAGGAAGCTGCAACTGTACTCTCCCCAGAGAACCACCGGCCCATTCCCCACAGATCACTTGGGGAAAGGGTTTAACAAAGGGGAGATGGATGCCTGCAGAGTAAAGTCAGAGTGACATAGGAAAGGTGCCTGACCGTCTAACCTGGAAACAGATCATTGGCTATTGGGGCAACCAATGCAAGCCCATGAAAATGTGGAAATACATAATCCCAGGCTCTCCTGTTCCTCTGGCTTTGCTCCTGCCTGTGTTTCCTCCAAAACCACGTGGTCCTACACGCAATGGACCGATGCACTGCAGCTGGGAACACAAACTAAGAGTCCGATGCTGGATTGGACTGTGCAGACATGGAGTGGAAGCTTTGGGCAATGGCTTTAATCCTAGCTCTGCTGAAAGCAAAATGGGACTTTTTCTTTGGCCGGATGGAGGGAAATGGGACCTTGGAAACTCAGAGGTCTAATCCCACGCAAATAAATATGACTCATTCTCCCATGCAAGTCTCAGAAAATTCCTTTTCTAATGACATTTCAAGAAGCCCTGGTCCCCTGGCATCAGGTGGGGATACAAAGAGCTCCCCACCAATAACACTTCTGGTTTGGTTATATTTAACATATCTTCTATTTTATTATTCAACTCTTTAAATGTTTATGAATTTTTAAATGTATCAGTCAGGCAAGAGATAAACAACCTCCATACTACTTTCTTAAAGTTTTGGTCAGAGATAGACTTAAGGGTAGAATTGTTAATGCCCCACACATACATGATTGAATATATTATTCCATTGGCTTTTGTCCATTGTTCTATGTCCATCTGTGAACTGGGGATAACAACGGAATCTTTCTCATAGGTGGTATGAACTTTAAATGAGAGATCCTTAAAATGATACCGGACCCACAGCAACCACTCAATAAATAGCAGCTATCATTGCTGACTAGAAAATTTACCCATCTATCATTCCTTTGTAGGGATTTATCTTTTAATCTCTGGTAGCTTTTAAGAAGTTTGCTTGTCTTTGATATTTGCTCCTTAAATCTTAGGATATTGGATTTTTTTTTTCAGTTCTGAACAATTCCCAACCATTTTCTCTTATAATATTAGGTCTCCCATATTTACTTTATTTTAGCCTAGAATTCCTATTAGACATGTACTAGACCCTGTCTCCCTACTTTCCACATCTCAGCTTCTCTTGTTTTATTAGCTCTGTCCCACACACTAGGTCATTTCCTTAGAGCTGTATTTCAATATATACATTATTTTTTCATGTGAATTTATATTTATTCAACTAATTAATTGCTTTTTTAAAATATCAGTGGGGGGTTATTTTGTTTTGATTGGGGGGGGGGGTAATTCTCACCCAAGGATATTTTTTTCATTGCTTTTCAGAGAGAGGAGGGAAGGAGGGAGATAGAGAAGAGAAGAGAGAGAGAGAGAGAGAGAGAGAGAGAGAGAGAAGAAACATTGATGTGAGAGAGATGATGTAAGCGAGACATGTCGATTGGTTGCCCCCCGCATGTGCCCCGACTGGGATGAGGGATTGAACCTGCAACCCAGGTATGCGCCCTTGACTGGGAATCAAATCCACGACCCTTCAGTGTGTGGGCCGATGCTATAACTGCTAAGTCACTCCAGCCAGGGCATCAGTGAGTTTTAATTTTCAATTTAAATTTTCATTTTCCAAATCTGTTATTTTTTCTACTGTTTAGTGCTTGATTTACCTTCTTTTCCTCTTTACCTATTTAAATACTTTAAAATATTTATTTTAAAATCTTTTTCAGATGATTTGATTATTTTTTGTTCTTGATGTGTAAATTCTTCCCTTCCCTCCGCTCCCCCTGCCCCACCATTACCTCACTCTCCATCCCAGAAATTTACTTCCTTCCAAGATTTGAGTCTTCAACTAGAAGCTGAGTTGAGACTGATTTCCACAACATCCTGGGTTCTCTGAGCTATGGAAAAGTCCCTATTGGGCCATTTGGCTTTGCCTCTTCTGAGAGTCCATGGGTTAGCAATTCATTAGTTGAAAAACAGTATAAACATAATTATGTTGCTGTCTTAATTAGAAGCTTCTGCTCCATACTGTTGGTGTGAATTTGGATCTGCTCATTCATATGATGGTGGGTTTGAAAGTCCTTGGGTTCCTTTTATATAACCTCAGTTTTGTATATGCAGCAGGTTTTTTGCTGCTATTCCCAGCTGGGGGGTGGGCAGAGTGTCTTGAGCCTGTGACCCTGACTTGTAGCTGGTATCTCAGCTCTAGTGCCCAGTGTGACTAGGGTCTGTGTCCTTGACTGCCTTCTCTGCTCAGGCATCCAAACCCTCAAATCCAGCTCCTAGGGCCACTACCTGCGGACCACAATACTCTAATACATTCAACCTAAGCTCCTTCCCACCCTTCTGATTTTGAGTTTGCTTTGCTTTGCTGGAAAAGAGTTTTGAATTTTGGTTTTGAATTTTCCTGTGTATCAATCCATCTTTTATTTCTTATAGAATATTTTGTGAATTCAGATATATGTAGGGGATTCCTTTCTTCAGTTTTAGCCTGCATATTGATCATATTAAAATAAAATAAAAAATCCTCGATAATTACAGAAAGATTCTCTTTTTATTTATTGGTTGATTTTTTAAAACTTTTACTTACTGATTTAAGAGAGAGAGAGAGAGAGAGAGAGAGAGAGAGAGAGAGAGAGAGGAGAGAGAGAGAGATTTGTTGTTCTACACATTTATGCATTTACTAGTTGATTCTTGTACGTGCCCTGACCAGGGATTGAATTCGCAACCTTGACATATCAGGAATATGCTCTAATCAATTGAGCTACCCAGCCACGGCCTACAGACAGATTCTTCTATGAAGTATATGCAATCTCAGAAACACCTGGAAAGGGGTGTAGGTATAGTCAATTACCAGAAAGAAAGTAATATTAGTCTTATCTGATTATGAATCCACCGAAAATTCATGAAATAATGCAAAATGTTTATTTTCCCATCAGGTTATTGAATCAGTTGATATGCTTTTGGCTGGAGGTAACAGAAAATTCAATTAAAATTGGTTTAAACAATAAGGAAGATTTACTTTCATGATGGCTGGGTGGTTCAGTTGGAGTGTCATCCCATACACCAAAGGTAATTCTGGTCTGGCCCATATGGCAGGCAACTGCAACCCATCCAAGTTTCTCACATCAATGTATCTCTCTCTCTCTCTCTCTCTCTCTCTCTCTCTCTCTCTCTCTCTCTCTCTCTGTCTCACAGATCAATAAAACATATGCTCAGTGAAGATTAGATAAAGAAATAAATAAGATTATCACGGATTTCAGTCCATCTCATAACTTATTTCTATCTCACTTGCTTTTAAGTATTAAATAGATTCTCAATCATAGTAGAATAGGATCATGACACCTGTCACTCTTTCCCAGTCAAGGGGGAGGGAATGTGGACTTTATTTTTATTTATTTATTTTTATATTTTATTGATTTTAGAGAGGAAGGGAGACGGAGAGAAAGACAGAAACATCAAAGCTGAGATAGAATCATTGATTGGTTGCCTCCTGAACACCTCACACTGGGGATCAAGCCTGCAACATGGGCATGTGCTCTTGACTGGGAATGGAACCACGACCTGCTGGTTCACAGGTCAACACTCAACCACTGAGTCACGCCAGCTGGGTGGGAATGTGGATTTTAAAGGAACATCTATAAAAAGAGCTGGGAAACAGCACCCCTCATACTGGGTGGTCGAGAGCCTGTCCCTATAGCTAAGTGATGGTCAGCCCACAGGAAGCTGAGTTTGTATCACTGCACTTTCCAAAACAGACTGCTCAGTCTTGGTTTGGATCAAACCCACACACCTCCATAACTCTCTGAAGTTTTTGAAGGTTCACAATAAGTGAAATACGATGGTTAAGAATACAGCAACGCGATGATAATTTTGAAATCTATTCTTTAAAGATAATGCATTTTTCTCCAAGATATAAATATACTGAATGATGCCTTCACCACACTTCAAAACTCACTGCGATGAAATTACATCCTCACTTACTAGCTTTCCGAAATGATGCCTTTAGGGCTGTATTTTGTTTCACTTTGATCCATATTAAATACAAATAACCTCTAAAAATGTTGAAACCTATAAACTCCATCAGACATTAAAAGTAAGTGCATGAATGTCAGATTGCTTCTTATTTTAAACCACAGAATTAATTTAATAGCATCACGAAACTGCTGGTACTTAAACCGCCCTGTTTTACAGCTCCCGTGTGTTTACCCGAACACAAAGGCTGCCCTGTTTTGTGTTTCTGCATTCCTTGCCACTGTTTTTTTTTTGTTTGTTTGTTTTTTCATATGTTTGAAAACCACTTCAAAATTATACCTCAGCGGATGAGAGAGGGAAGGGGCTGATGAGAGGAGCAGAGGAAAGAAAGTGGAAAAAAATTAAAAAAGGAAGTGATGAGCAGAAGAGAGGGACCAAGCCAGTACAGCAAATGCCCTGCCTCTAGGGCAGGGAGACACTGACTCAGAACAAAACAATTTTTTTTTCTAACGATTTATTGACACGAAGTTTCTTTCTTTCTTAAAATGAAATAGACGGCCTCTGGTCAGGACAAGATGGTGTAGAGGGGCTCCCTCCTGCCCTCCCACTGCCACGCAGTCCACCCGGACATGGTGCAGGAGGAAGCAAAGGAGGATGCTGAGAGCTGGCAAGAGGAAGGTGGGATGGTTTTCTCAGAAATTAAGGAACCAAAAAGTGACAGGGTGTCCCCCAACAGGGGAAGGTAACCCAGGATCATTGTTTCTCAACTCCTGACCTAACAAGAGAAGGAGGCCCAGGTAGGCTCATTCTGCCCCCAGATAGAACAGGAGTCCCCCGGCAACCTCAGCAGGCCCACCGCCACTGGCCAGGAGGACCACTGGGAACCCGCCCAAGACCAGCAGTGAGGGAAGTGCTCTTCTTCCATGTGGGTCTGAGACTCGCCAACCTTCCCAGAGACATGCGAGGCCAGGCCTGGGACACCCCGCCTGGCCCACCAGCAGGAACCAGCGGGAGCCTAAGGAGTACCATACAAACCATGCAGACCAAAATCACACCACAGAGGCTAGAACGATGAAACTGCCATTGAAGCCACAGTGCACACAAGTAGTCCAAGACCTATAAGTTACCTTAAACAGGGGACTGCCTTATAAAATGAAAGGTTAAATAGGATCTAGAGCCTCCTAACATAATAGATAAAATGTTCATAATGCAACTTAAAATCATTCATCAGACCAAGAACCAAAAAACCCACACTTGAATGACAGAAGATAGTCAACAGATGCTGACATCCACCGACATAAATCAGATGTTGGAATTGTCTGACAAGGATTTTAAAGCAGCCATTATAAAAATGCTTCAACAATCAATGATAAATTCTCTTGAAACAAATGACAAAATGGACAATTTTAGTAAAGAAAGAAAATTGATTATTGGTGGGAAAAAGCCAAATGAAAATTATAGATCTCAAAAATACAACAATACTAATAAAATGCTCACTGGATGGGCTTATGAGTATAGTGGAGATGACAGAGGATAGAATTGGTGAACTTAAGGACATAGCAATAGAATTCACCCAATCAGAACAAGAGAGAAAATGGACTAAAATAACATGAACAGAACATCAGGGACCTGTGTGACAACAACAACAAAAACAATACATATGATATTATTGATGTCAACAATACATATTGATATCAACAAGTTAATGAAATCATGATCACATCAATTGGCGCAGAAAAAACATTTGACAAAATTCAATATCCATCCATGATAAACACTCTCAGCAGATGAGTAGTAGAAGGGAATTACTTTGATAATGAGTACCTGTGAAAAGCTACAGCTAGCATCATAGTTAGTGCTGAAATGCTTTCCCCCTAATATTGAGAACAAGGCAAGGATGTCCACTCTCACCACTCTTATTCAATGTAGTACTGAAAATTCTAGCCAGGGAAGTAAGTCAAGTCAAAGAAATAAAATGCATATAGATTGGAAAGGAAGAAATAAAACTGTCCCTATTAGCAGCCAACAGATTTGTCTACATTGAAAACTCCAAAATAACTTACAGCAATACTCCAGAAACTTATAACTGAGTTTTGCAAACTTTCAGGGTATAAGATGAATACATCAATCAGATTTCTATATACTAACAATTAAATGAAGGAAATCAAAATATAAAACACAATAGCATCACAATCACTCCAAATAAAATTAAACACTTAGGTATACACTTAACATGCATAGGATCTGTATCCTGAAAATTACAAAATGCTAATAAAAAAAAATCAAAGAAGATAATTAAATGGAGAGTCATACCATATTCAGGGATTGAACACAACATAGTTAAGATGTCAGTTCTCCCCAAACTGATCTACAGGCTTAATGCAATTCCTGTTCAAATTCCAACAATCCAGGGTATTCTTAGATAGAGACAAGATTATTCTAAAATTTATATAGACAAGCTAAGACACACTTGACTTGAGAAAATGAAATAGGAGGCATTACTCTTCCCAATATTAAGGATTCCTGTATAGCTACAGTAATGAGAACAGTGTGGTATTAATCGGCAGATAATGCACACATCAACAGAACACAGTGGAGAACCCAGATAAAAACTCAAGCAAAACACCCAACTAATTTTTCATAAAGATGAAAAGGTAATTCAATGGACAAAAGATATCCATAAGCAATAAAAAAAAAAGTACCTCAGCTTAATATGCTTACACAAAAATTAACTCAATATAGATCATGGGCTTAAATATAAATATAAATATAAAACTATAACACTTTTAGAAAAAATCTGAGAAAATCTTCAGAATCTAAGAGTAGGCAAAGAGTTTGCAAATTTCAACACTAAAAGCATGATCAAAAAAAAAAAGAGGAAAAAATCAATAAATTAGACCTCATCAAATTAATAACTTCAGTTTGGTGTAAAAGCCCATATGAAGAGGATGAGAAGACAAGCTACAGACTAGGAAGAAATATTTGCAAACCATATGTCCAATAAAGGGCTATTATTTAGAATATAATGAACCCTCAAAACAAAATTTTAGAAGTGGAGATCAATTAGTGGTTGACCAGGGTTAGTGATGGAGGAGGCATCTGGGGGGAAGAGGTAGGTTATAAGTGAGAAACCCGAAGGGCCGTGTGATGTTGAGTGTGGGGTGGACACGGGTGAACATTTACTTTGACAAAGAGCATCTGCACGGGTGATCAAACTGTAAAGAACTTAGTCCACACACATACACAAATGAGCACAAGTAAACACAGAGAAGTCTGAATAAGATCACTGGATTGTATCAATCTCAACATCCTGGCTGTGATATTATTCTATAGTTTTGCAAACTTCCTCCGCGGGGGGAAACTGGGCAAAGTGTCTCTAAGGATCACTGTACTATTTCTTACAATTGCATGTGAATCTACGATGATCTCAATAAAAACTTCATTAAAAAAGGAAATAGCCTCTCACCATCACATTAATAATTTACATTTTTGACTACTGCATTTAACTATCTCCTGTACCAGGTACAAAACAGCATGTTTTACTAGAATCAGGCAGATCTGCACAAGCCAATTGGCCCAGAGCAGAACATACTGCCTTCTATTAACAAGGACTCTGGCTACAAGCAAGCCATCACTTGAACAGATGTTTTAAAAAGCATTTTGGAGCTTGGAAAATGTACGCCTCTCATCAAACAATTCCACAGAGGGCAACTCTAAAATATCTGTACAGCTGGGGTCTCTTAGAGGCAACTCTTATTCATTTGCGGAATTGGGGACAGCAGTCTACTAAAGGGCTACCACTCCAGAGTGTGTCTCCTTTCCTTCCATCTTCATACAAACAGTGCAGGCAGCAGCTCTTGTATAGTGCCTTCCCTCCAATGGTACCCAAAGGTCTAGCACAGTCTCCAACCAAATTTTTATAACAAACTAGAGGCCTGGTGCACGAAATTCGTGCACGGAGGGGGGTTGTCCCTCAGCCCAGCCTGTACCCTCTCCAATCTGGGACCCCTCAAGGGATGTCCAACTGCCTGTTTAGGCCCGATCCCTGGGATCGGGCCTAAACGGGCAGTCAGACATCCCTCTCACAATCCAGGACTGCTGGCTCCCAACTGCTTGCCTGCCTGCCTTCCTGATTGCCCCAACCACTTCTGCCTGCCAGCCTGATCACCCCCTAACCACTCTGCTGCCAGCCTGTTTGCCCCCAACTTCCCTCCTCTGCCGGCCTGGTTACCCCTAACTGCCCTCTCCTGCAGGGTTGATCACCTCCAACTGCCCTCCCTTGCAGGCCTGGTCCTTCTCAACTGCCCTCCCTTGCAGGTCAGGTGCCTCCCAACTGCCCTCTCCTGCTGGCCATCTTGTGGTGGCCATCTTGTGTCCACATGGGGGCAGGATCTTTGACCACATGGGTGCAGCTATATTGTGTGTTGCAGTGATGATCAATCTGCATAGTACTCTTTTATTAGATAGGATAGAGGCCTGGTACAGGGGTGGGGGCCAGCTGTTTTGCCCTGAAGGGTGTCCCTGATCAAGTGGGGTTCCCTTGGGGCGTAGGGCGGCCTGAGCGAGGGGCCTGTGGTGGTTTGCAGGCGGGCCACGCCCCCTGGCAACGCAAGCGGAGGCCCTGGTATCTGGAATTTATTTTCCTTCTACAATTGAAACTTTGTAGCCTGGAGCAGAGCCAAGACTGGGGCTCCCTCTGAGGCCGGCAGCCATTTGTGTTGGGGTTATAATTGAAACTTTGTTGCCTTAAGCGGGTGGGCCCGGCCAGGGTGTGCGGAAAGCTTTGCTTCCCCTGTTGCCGGCGGCAACCCTGGCCTGCTCTCTCAAGCTCCATTCTGCTGCCATTTGTTTGAATTTGTTTACCTTCTATAATTGAAACTTTGTAGCTTGAGTGGAGGCTTAGGCCTTGCTAGGGCAGGCAGAAAGATTGGCTTCCTCTGTTACCTAGGAAACCTTGCTCTCTGTGGCTGTAGCCATCTTGGTTTGGGTTAATTTGCATACTCGCTGATTGGATGGTGGGCGTGGCTTGTGGGCATGGCTTGTGGGTGTGTCAGAGGTATGGTCAATTTGCATATTTGTCTATTATTAGATAGGATAATGTTGACATTTTGATCTTTGTTTATATCTGCCCTGCATCTATTTCTCAAGTATTTCTAAACTTAGATAAAGAAGAAAGGGCTTTAGATTAGTCATTTCATTGGAAGGGGGAATGGCCATTGGCAGTATTTCTATAGGCTGTCTCTGAACAGCGAACGTACATGGGAAAAGTGGAGTGTGGAGATGAGGTGTTGCCTGCAGGACAAGTCTTAATATTCCTCTATCGATCTAAATTTCCTGCTACATTATCCCTTTCAGTTCTACTTATAATAACTAAAAATGGTATGATATTTCCAATCAGACTGAGGTGGGGGGAAGACATATTCCAGATAGAACGAATAGCATGTTCAGAAATGCAGACTCAATTGCACAGGTTTTTAGGGATTCGAGAGTCCCATGTGGAATTCCATGGTGGCAGTGATGTCCACATGGGGCAGAGGCACACAGAGTGACAGGAGGAACTGGGCCTGGTGGCTGGAGTCACCGGATCTGGACCATGAAGGGCCCATGGCTTATTCTGAAGTTAATGGGAACTGGGGGAGTATTGTCAACTTGTTTTAAACCTGGAGATGAAGAAAAGGGAATTTGAATTTCTATCCCTCTGCAATGGTTAGAGATTTGCTTCTAACTGCACACTAGATGTAAATAATGGCCACATTCAGACCATGCCTCCCAGGGAGCGAGAACATTGGTTTTCAAATTCCAGTGGGCTTAAGAATCAGCAGCATTCTCTGTTAACCATGCAGACTCCTGGGCCCCACTCACCGAGCCTGGTGCAGTTGGTCTTGAGTGAGCTGTAGGAAGCTGTGTGAACCACGTGATTCTGATGGCCCGGGTCTGTGGATTACACTTGGAGAAGGGCTGTAAAGGATTACAAGTAAAGAACCACCCCCGCTTACTCCTATTCTAGGAACAATAGATCTGAATGCACGTTCAGATAGAATTAGCAAAGTGGGTCCTATCTCCACCAGAGGGTAGCAGATCAAAATTTTAAATTTTAAACAAAACTTGTTTAAATTGTATAATTATTTTAAGAATCAGAGGGTGTAAAACAATTTTAATGCAGTTTTTTTTTTCCCCATATGAAGATGTTAAAAGAAAAAACATTGTTTGGAAACCTGGTATTTCACCCCCCCCCCCCCTTTTTTTTGTAGTTTAATGACTATCTCAGATTAAAATATTTTCTCAATTGCTAACACATTGTTGTTCTAGGTGATGCAATTATAGGACATTAGCAATAACACCTTCTCTGTTTTACAGATGAGGGATGTGAGCCCCAGAAGGAAACCAGCTCTACATCTTCACCGTTCGGAGCAGCTTGGGACTTACAGGAGCCAGCCCATCAGTCTAATAACATTGCCAATAAACCATCCTATAAAAAGGTTCGATGGTTTTGGCAATGTTGGGGATGGAGAAAATAATACTGCAATATCAAATTTTAGGGTTGTTTTTTTTTTTTTGCTATAGTTTAATAAAAGCCAGAATCTGAAAATTTTCATTTGAAACAGTCTTGAGAGCCATGTGAAGTAACCGTTTTTTATGACTTTATAAATCTGACATATCCTCTGTAGATGAAGTTCCCTATTTCTCTTCCCCCTCCACTGGATTACTCTAGTCCTGAGTTATAACTCCTTGATTTCTGCCTTTTCCTCTTGTGCTCATGTTTTTGTTGTTGTTGTTTTTAAATGGTAGATATATAGCTGCCCAAACAAAATAAATTAAGATTAAGAAGAACAAGAGCAGAGTAATCCTAATTTGTTCACCTTGTTAAAATAAGGAAATCAGGAGTAAACAAGCCAGTTTATATATATATAGTTAATCCTCACTGGAGGATACTTTTCCACTTTTTTTGTGTTTTTATTTTTTGTTTTTTTTGTGTTTTTTTTTTAGAGAGAGTGGAAGGGAGGGAGGAGTAGAGAGAGAGAGAAACATCAATGTGAGAGAGATTCATCAATTGGTTGCCTCCTGCACTTATGGGGGATGAACCTGCAACCCAGGTACATGCTCTTGACCAGGAATAGAACCCGTGACCCTTCGGTGCACAGGCTGATGCTCTGACCACTGAGCACAGTGGCCACGGCACCAGTTTATATTTTAAGTGGCCTTGGCTTTGATTTAAAAATTCTGTGCCAGGGGTCCTCAAACTTTTTAAACAGGGGGCCAGTTCACTGTCCCTCAGACCGTTGGAGGGCCGGACTATAGTTTAAAAAAAACTATGAACAAATTCCTATGCACACTGCACATATCTTATTTTGAAGTAAAAAAACAAAACGGCAAAAACACCCGCATGTGGCCCGCGGGCCGCAGTTTGAGGACGCCTGTTCTGTGCAAAAGGGTTGAACTTTCTCTTTTTCCACCTGACATGCAGCATTTGCCTCACCGAATGGCTTAGCATCTGGTGAAGCCAGGTGCTTTCATGGCATGGCTCTCTCCCCAAGAGCTGCTAAAATAAAATAAAATGGCCTTTTCCTAGAAGGATGCTGACTACTTTTGATCTAGGGCCTAGCGTTGGGCAGGCCCAATGGTAGTTTATCCCCATGAAGAAGTAGCAGTAGTATCATCGCCCTCTTGTGATGGAAGTAATATGAGCTGGAAGGCTTACGAATTTAATTGGGATATTAGAAAAAGCCCTGGGCGGGAGTCTAACATTTTCCCCTTTTTAATGGGAGACCACCAGTCATTCCATGCCCTTTAACATGGTATCCATCACCTGAGCATCCCACTTACGTGTAATGAGGGCCTTGAGACTCCAAATTCCCAAGGTGCAAACCAGCCTTACTGTTACAATAAAAACTAAATTTGCCACGCTCCTGATAAGTCTAATGCACTGCGCTGAGAGGTTTATCCATGGATCTGATGTATCCCTCATAACAATGCCCACTTGCTATTGGTACACTTGTGTACGAAAGCATTTCCTACTTGCTATTTTTATTCCCATTTTACAAATGAAGAAACTGAGACTCAGGTCGGGTAAGGAGCTAATATAAAAAAAAATAGAGGTGGACGAGTTTTTACTTAATGAAGGCAGTCAAAGTACAGGTGCCTGATTCTAACCTCTGTGCTACCCTGAGCCTAATTACATACAGCCCCTCACAAGGCAACAGACTGAAAGGGATCCCGCGAATACTTACATGGCCAACCCCTTTGAGACTTAAAACATGATGTGTATCTACATTCTCTTTAAGGCTAAGGTGTTCTTAGAAGGAAAAATAAAGGTTAATTACTAGCTACGCGTTAGCTAGTGAGGATAAGCCTGCCAAAGCTGAGATAGGGTTAATGTCTAGGAAAAACTCCACGCCAGGCCTGATTTTCATGCTCTATTTCCTGTAGCAGACCAGAATCCTGCCTTCAGAATCTCTGGAAACAGAAAGAATAAATAGAAAAAAACATTAAAAGGACCAGGACCTAGACCTGCTATGCATATTCACGTTAGCGAAGGTGCTATTTCAGATGGATGTTAAGTTATGTTTCTGAGATGTCGAAGTCTGTGCCTTTATTTATGAAGAGTTTAAAGCTCCATCTTTAATAATGATTACGCTGAGCGCTCACGGAAACGTACGTGAGAAAAAAGGAAACCACTGGAAGGAAAGAAACACTGACATTTCTACTCCGGAGGCATTGGGCTGGGTGGTCCCTGTACCATGGGTGGTTTCAAAGATGTTTCTAGGTGGTGCTTGAATAGATTTCATAATACTTGAATATTAATGTAATGGACATTGGGTGGGGGACACCTAGCATCTAAAACCAGTGATTTTCCCGGGTCCGGGTGAGGCCGTGGGCCCCTGGATCCGGGTGAGCCTGGCCCCGGGTCCGGGTGAGGCCGTGGGCCCCTGGATCCGGGTGAGCCTGGCCCCGGGTCCGGGTGAGGCCGTGGGCCCCTGGATCCGGGTGAGCCTGGCCCCGGGTCCGGGTGAGGCCGTGGGCCCCTGGATCCGGGTGAGCCTGGCCCCGGTTCCGGGTGAGGCCGTGGGCCCCTGGATACGGGTGAGCCTGGCCCCGGGTCCGGGTGAAGCCGTGGGCCCCTGGATACGGGTGAGCCTGGGTCCCGGGTCCGGGTGAGGCCGTGGGCCCCTGGATCCGGGTGAGCCTGGCCCCGGGTCCGGGTGAGGCCGTGGGCCCCTGGATCCGGGTGAGCCTGGCCCCGGGTCCGGGTGAGGCCGTGGGCCCCTGGATCCGGGTGAGCCTGGGTCCCGGGTCCGGGTGAGGCCGTGGGTCCCTGGATCCGGGTGAGCCTGGGTCCCGGGTCCGGGTGAGGCCGTGGGCCCCTGGATCCGGGTGAGCCTGGGTCCCGGGTCCGGGTGAGGCCGTGGGCCCCTGGATCCGGGTGAGCCTGGGTCCCGGGTCCGGGTGAGGCCGTGGGCCCCTGGATCCGGGTGAGGCCACGCGACCCTGGGTCTCGGAGAGGCCACGCGCCCCTGGGTCTGGGTGAGGCCATGCGCCCCTGGGTCCGGATGAAGCTGAATCCTGGGTCTGGGCGAGGCCGTGTGCCCCTAGATTCGGGTGAGGCTGGATCCCGGGTCCGGGTGAGGCCGTGGGCCCCTGGATCCGGGTGAAGCCGTGCCCCTGGATCCGGCCGAGACCAAACCAGAGGGAGTCGGACCTGCATTACCACCATTTGTCCACCATCCAGAGCTGAGGGGTCAGTGCCGACATGTACTCATAAGGAACTGGTGGACATTGATATTGGGTCTCAAAAGAACTGTTGGACCAGAAAGAAACTCACTACAGACTGATTCATTTGCCTGTCAGCATAACTATTATTGCTCGTCGCACATTCAATTCTTATAAGTATATCTCTAGTGACATATGATTTCGCTCATCTAGGGGAAATGATGAACAACATAGACTGATGAATAAGAACAGAACCAGAAACAAGGAGGCATCGATCAGACTATCGGGCCTCAGAGGGAGGATAGGGGAGGGTGGGGGGAGGGGGGAGAGATCAACCAAAGGTCTTGTGTGCATGCATATGAGCCTAACCAATGCTTAAGTTCAACAGAGGGTTGGGGCATCCATGGGGAGGGGTGTGGGATGGGAATGGGGGGATGAGGACAAATATGTGACACCTTAATCAATAAAGAAATTTAAAAAATAAAAAAAATAAAAATAAAACCAGTGATTTTGTAGATGTATTTCTTGGGACAAGGCTGTTTTAAGAAATGAGCAAATGGAAACTTGATTTGAGCAAAAGTATTAAGTAGATAATAGTAATAGTGGTAAACAGATATGTACAAAACTTTGAGGGTGTTATGCAGAGGGATTGGAGTTTGGGAAACTTTAGTATGGCAGACTCAGCATATGATAAAAGCTCCAGATACTTGGGTTTGATTTCTGGTTCTGAAATGGACCAGCCATGTGACCTCGAGTAAGCCTTTCATACCTCTAGTCCAGAGCAGCTTTGACTGTAAAATGAGAAGCGTGGAACAGACCAGGGGGCCCCTTCCAGGGACATGGACCCCTGGAGGGCCTGGGAGTATCACGAAGGATCTGAGAAGCCTTGCACTCCATACGCCCTGATTGAGGATGGAATCAATACATCTAACCAGCAAACATACGACTAAGCACAGAGATGCTGTCATGATGGATTATGGACTTAATTAATTTGAACTAATGCAAGTGAAAGCTCTACTGAGTGCATAGATACTTGAACTAAAAGTACCTTTTCAAGAAGACAGATAGGAAGGTAAAATTATGATGGATGTTTTTTATATCGCCAACCATCCATGCAGATTTTCCCTGTGAGTTTAAGGTTCCACTCTGTGGAAAAGTTGCAATTGTGCACATCACAGAGGGTGGCCCAAGGCGCCACATATAGAGAAGCTAAGTGGTTCTCCTGTGACGATAGTGCTGAGGGGAACCCCCCCCCCCCCCCCCCCGCGTTCTATCTTTCTGACCTAGAATATCAGCCACACGCGTCCTCATGACCTTACAGAGCCAGGCCAATTTCAAAAAAAGAGGTGTGTCAACAGTAACTGTTTCTGATGGAAATTGTTAATGATAACAATGGTAATTCTGATGTGAATCACTCCCCTTTACGTACAGCATAACGTGTGTGTGCATCAGATGCTGTGCTTGGCACGCCGTGTATCTCTAATCTTTCCATGTCTCTGAAAACTAAGTATGCATGCCCCTGATTTGTAGTTCATGAAGCTGAGGTTAGGGAGGAGGAGGTTTCACCCGAGGCCACAAGTCTCTAGGTGGCAATACTAGAATTCAAATCCCAAATTCTTTGGTTCCAAAATGCCAACCATTTCTACTGTGCTTCCCTGCTTTTTGATATAATAAAAGTGGAGAATTTGAAACAGGCATAGGCATAGAAGACCAAGTTGTAAATATAGGTTGAGAAGAATTTTATTTAATTAGGATAAAGGCTCTGAGGTTGAAAGAAATGATGATGCAATAACCTAAGATCCATTGGTGGCCACGGTGAGGATTTGGCCAGGACTGAGAGAGAGTATTACATTTTCACAGCTATGGTCCCATCACTGTACCACCTGCCAGTAACTGAAAAAGGTTTTCTCAAAAGTTAAGCCACTGGGATAATCACAGGGCTCCAGTGGCTG
The DNA here is from genome assembly GCF_951640355.1 of Cnephaeus nilssonii. NCBI lineage: Eukaryota > Metazoa > Chordata > Mammalia > Chiroptera > Vespertilionidae > Cnephaeus > Cnephaeus nilssonii. The sequence goes on along the minus strand of NC_137088.1, from coordinate 50,058,717 downwards.
CCCCACATTTACAGAATCCTTCAGACGTATTTTCTGCAGCATCAATTGGCACCATCCAACAACTTGGCATTGTAACAGACTCAGCTGGTACCGAGATTGCTTGAATCAGACACAATCATTGTCTTTCCGTAATTGTTATCCTATGGCAAGGAGATACCTCTGAGACAAGCCCAGTGGGAAAGGAGTTAAGTAATACTCTGGATACATGATCATCTGTATGATTCTCAGATGTAGAGTGACACCATTTAGGTAGAATGGGTTGGGGCATGGTTTATTTCACTCCAGCCACTATAAATGGAAAAGAAAAGTAACGTATTCATCCATTCATTCGAAATACATTTGATGAGTTCCAATCCTATTGAAGAGACTAATAGCTGGAGAATGCCAATAAATGATAGGGGAATCAGGGTTAGCAAAGTCCTAAATAGTAATTGCACTTTATCCATCACCCATCATAAAGACTGATGATGCATGATTTCTTCCCACCACTGTTGCCTGTATATGACAGTGATTTATGATACCACGGTTGTCAGAACACCGGACAAAGAGCCAGGAAGAAGTGATCAAATCCCAATTCCCATGCTTATCAGATATAGGACCTTGTGTAAGTTTTGGAAACTCTGGGTTTCAGTATATATGGGGATAAGAATACATCCAATCAGCCTGGCCAGTGTGGCTCAGTGCTCAAGTGTTGACACAGGAACCAAGAGGTCACTGTTTGATTCCTGGTCAGGATACATGCCTGGGTTGTGGGATCAATCTGCAGTGTGGGGCATGCAGGAGGCAGCCAATCAATGATTCTCTCTCATCATTGATATTTCTATCTTTCTATCCCTTTCCCTTCTTCTCTCAAAACCAATAAAAAATAAAATAAAATTTTAAAAAAGAACACATCAAATCAAAGAAAGATCTAAAGCAATGATCCTTTCCCTCGTCATATAAAGAAAGCCTCCTCTCTTATATACATGAGAGGATCCAGGGTTCAGAGAAGCTCATGAAATAACATCACTTAAAGATGACAGCAATCAAGTTATTATCTGGTTCTCTATCAGGGACTCAGGTGGACAGGAAGCAAAAATAAGTTTTACTTTTTACCCTGGCCAGGTGGCTCCGTTAGTTGGAGTGTTGACCCTTAAATCAAAAGGTTTAGGATTCGATTCCCGGTCAGAATACATAACTAGGTTGCAGGTTCAATCCCAGGGAGGCAACTGATAGATGTTTCTCTCTCACCTCTCCCCTCTCCCTCCCTCCCCCCCCTCCCTCTCTCCCTCTCTCTTTATTTCTCTCTAGAAATCAATAAAAACATGTCTTGGGTGAGGATTAAAAAAATAGTTTTTAGTTTTACTTTTGTCTTTGCAATTTTTGAAGTAGCCACTTGGTGGTGCCAGAGGGTCTAGTTTTGTTTACATGCAGGAAAATTTCCAAAAATATATTTTTTTCTATGTAAGGCTACCAGAGAGGGAGTTCTCTCCTCTTTGCTATTTATACATATTTGTAGTCTGGATTTAAGCTGTAAAAAGGTTTAGTAGGAAGGGTCTGGAAATCTTGAGAGTGTGGTAACTGAAGAAAATACAGGGAGGAGCCAAATTAGGTTTACAGTTGTTCCTAAGGAAAATAATATAATAATTAATAAATAATGATACAAGAATAAACTGTGTTTCATGTACTCACAACTGTAAACCTACTTTTGCCCCATCCTGCAAATAAAGTAGAAAGCTAGAGACTATCTGGATAGAGAAAGTAAATAAATGTGATACCAGCAAAGTTTCACAAAGGTCAGATTCGCAAACAAACATGCCTGAATTAATTGCTTTATTTATTTTTATAATGGTAGCTTTTTAATTTTTTTTATTATTGACAGTACTACAGATAACCCCCATTTCCCCCCCATTTGCCCTCCTCCACTCAGCCCCCACCCCACCCCAGGCCTTCACACACTATTGTATGTGTCCATGGGCTATGCATATATGCATATTTGTCCTTTGGTTAAATTATTCCAATCCTCCCTCCCCGCTCCTCCGACCCCCCAACCCCCTCTGAGACCTGTCTGTCTGTTCGTTGCATCCATGTCTCTGGACATATTTTGTTCAGCAGTTTATTTTGTTCATTAGATTCCATATACAAATGAGTACATGTGATATTTATCTTTCGCTGACTGCCTTATTTCATTTAGCATAATAGTCTCCAGGTTCATCCAGACTGTCTCAAAGGGTAAGAGATCCTTCTTTTTTACAGCTGCATAAATTGCTAAATGTATCACAGCTTTTTTATCCACTCATTTACTGATGGGCAGTTGAGCTGTTTCCAGATCTTAGCTATTGCAAATAACCATTGCTATGAACATTGGGGTGCATATATTCTTTCTGATTGGTATTTTGGGATTCTTAGGATATATTCCTAGAAGTGGGATCATTGGGTGAAATGGCAGTTCCATTTTTAATTTTTTGAGGAAACTCAAACTGTTTTTGATGGTGGCTGCACCAGTCTGCATTCCCACCAGAGGGATACTGGGGTTCCCTTTTTTCCACATCTTTGCCAACACTTGTTTGTTGGTATGTTGATGGTAACTATTCTGGAAGGTGTGAGGTGATATCTCATTGCAGTTTTAATCTGCAACTTTCTGATGATTACTGACACTGAGCATTTTTTCATAGGTCTCTTGGCCATCTGTATGTCCAGTTTGGAAAAGTGTCTATTCTGGTCCTTTGTCCATTTTTAAAACTGGATTGTCTTCCTGGTGTTGAGTTGTATAAGTTATTTATATATTTAGGAAATTAACCTCTTATCAGATGTATCACTGATTAATCTGTTCTCCCAAACAGTAGATTCCCTTTTCATTTTGTTGATGGCTTCTTTTGCTGTGCAGAAGATTTTTAGTTTGATGTAGTCTTGTTTGTTTATTATTTCCTTTCCTCTTGCCCTAGGAGATGTATCAGTGAAAATACTTCTACGTGAGATGTCTGAGATCTTACTGCCTAGATGTTTTCTGCTAGGATATTTGTGGTTGTGCAACTTGTAGAAATGATAATAATTTTAAAAAGCAATAATAATAGATAAAATATAGAATAGGAAAAGCAAAGTAGGAAAAAAACACAGATTTTTAAAAGAGAAAAAATAGAATTAAAGGAAAGAGAGAAATAAGAGACATGAAAGAAAAAAAGAAGAAAAACAGTACAAAAATAAAATCCAAGAGAAAAAATAAAGAAAAGATTTAAAAATAAATAAATAAAAATAAGTGGCATTCCCATCCTCAGATTTTTGTGCCTTCGGTGACTACCCTTTGGATCTGCTATTTGTGGAACTAGCTAGAATTTGCATCAATGCTGGTCACATATGGCCACTTGGTGTGCCAATCCCAGTTCTTCTGGGAGGTTCTCTGGTGCAAGCCAATGTCAGTCCTGGTCCCTGCCTGGCCCTTGGCAACCTGACTGAAGCAAGTAGTCCAGCGGACAGGGCCTCCACAGGCAGCAGAAGGGCCTAGAACATGCCCACCTGTCTCCCAGACAGAAGCCCACCCCAGAGACATGGTCCCAATGCCTTGGTTCTGCCTGGCTCCCTGGCATCCCCTTGCTGCCACACCAAGTAGGAGGAGATTTTAAAAAATCAACCCCGCTTAGCACTCTGGTCTTTCAGCACAGCCCACTCCCACTTGGACAGGAGCCCCGACCAGGCCAAATGCCTGAATCCTTCTTGGCCCTCAGACCTAGCCGGATGGACACAGGTTTCCTCCTAAGCTGTTCCCCTTTGCCTTGGGTCCCAGCAGGTGGGACAGACCCAGCCCTTCTGCAGGTGGGGGGTGGTGCGACCTGTGTGCTTCAGGAAGGCAAGCGTTATTCTCTTTCCCAAGCCACACAGTCCAGCCCCCATCCAGCTCTCTGCCCAAAGTTCTTCCGGAGAATTAATGGCCCCTCAGAGTCACTGCTTTGCTGGGTGGCCCCTCCCACAGGCACAGATTGGAGTGAACATCCCAGGCTGGTGGTGTAACAAAGAAATCGCTCTTTGCCTGGAATGGTGCAGTCTGAGTCACCCTTGTGGACCCAATCTTCACTGATTCCCACCACCCAATGCTACATGGGCTCCCCTTCACTTCTCTGTTGCTCTGGATTGGGGATCCCTATGTGGGGCTCTCACCCCATAATCTCAGGAGGAGGGGGCTCCACTGCCACACTTTCCTTCCTGCTTCCCAACCATGCAGGTGTGTGAGTTCCCACAACCTCTTGACATCTCCTCCTGTCTTTTCTCTGCTTTTCCCACTCACAATATTCCAGATCAGCTACACTTCAACTGGTTTTTCAAGCTGAATGCTCTGCAGTTGACCGAAATCCCAGCTGGTGTTGGGAGTATGAGGACAGAGCTTCCAGCTACTCTGCAGCCATCTTGGAATCCTCTAATTGCTTTTAGTTAAAAGTCCATGAGATGGTAAGTCATTTGGAGTTTCAACTGTATCATTTATAAAAGGAAGATAATGCACGACTCCCCCCCTCACCTGCTTGAAGGCAAAGACAACATGATCCTGTAGGCTAATTTCTCAAACCAACACCACAGATTCTGTTAAAGGGACTGATCAAATTGATGCTACATTTACATGTCAGACTCCTCCCTTCCCACATGGTAGAAGGATTCTAAGGAGAATGTTTATCAGCCAATGGCAGTTACGTGTAATAGTTTAGAGAGTCTTCATAAACCCAATGTGCTCTCCTACTCTTCTCATCTGAGCCCCACATCTCTCTTTGACCTTCCTTCTTCCTCTCTACAACCCATCCAACTGCCTGCATAAATTAAATCACATCATTCACTTTCTTAAAACTCTTTAATGTCCATCCATTGCATTTATTTTTATTTATTTAAAAATTTTTCAGTGGGGAGGGTGGGGGAGGCAATGGGGGGACAAGGACACGCATATAATACCTTAATCAATGAAGAAAAAATTTTTCAGTCCTTCAACATTGTTCTTATTATTTTTATATTATTTATTTTATTCATTGAAAGAGAAACAATTCTTTATCTAAAGGGGAAAACCAATTCAATCTGGGGATACAACTAATTTTTTCTTTTTTTATTGAATTTATTGGGGTGACATCCTATCTAATAAAAGAGTAATATGCAAACTAACCATCACTCTGCTGCACCCACAAGCCACGCCCACCAGCCAATCAGGACTGAGTATGCAAATCAACCCAACCAAGATGGCTGCGTCCACGGAGCGAACAGGAGGCTTGGGTATCCCCCGGCGATGGAGGAAACCAAGATTTCCGCACACCCTGGCTAGCCCAGGCCTCCACTCAAGGCTACAAAGTTTCAATTATAGAAGATAAGTAAATCCCAACAAAAATGGCTGCGGCCATGGAGCAAGCAGGAGTCTTGGCTCTGTTCAAGGCTATAAAGTTTCAATTATAGAAGATAAATAAATCTCAGATACCAGGGACTCCGCTTGGGTCGCCAGGGGGCATGGCCGGCCTGCAAACCACCACAGGCCCCTCGCCCAGGCCACCCCATGCCCCAAGGAAACCCCACCCTGATCTGGGACATCCTTCAGGGCAAACCAGCTGGCTCCCACCCATGCACGAGGCCTCTATCATATCTAATAAAAGAGTAATATGCAAATTGTCCATCACTCCAACACACAAGATGGCTGCCCCCATGTGGTCAAAGATGGCAGCCCTCATGTGGACACAAGATGGCTGCCACAAGATGGCCAGCAGGGGAGTGCAATTGGGAGGGACCAGGCCTACAAGGGAGGGCAGTTGTGGGTGATCAGGCCAGCAGGGGAGGGCAGTTGGGAGGGACCAGGCCTGCAAGGGAGGGTAGTTGGGGGCGATCAAGCCTGCAGGGGAAGGCAGTTAGGGGTGACCAGGCTGGCAGAGGAGGAATGTTGGGGGTGACCGGGCCTGCAGGGAAGGGCAGTTGGGGGGAACCCAGGTTTGCAGGGGAGGGCAGTTAGGGGTGACCAGGCCTGCAGGGGAGGGCAGTTAGGGGCAAACAGGCTGGCAGGGGAGCAGTAGGGAACTTCCTCGAGGGGTCCCAGATTGGAGAGGGTGCAGGCTGGGCTGAGGGACACAACCCGCCCCCCCCCCCCCCCCCCCCCGTACACGAATTTCATGCACCAGGTCTCTAGTTGGTTAATAAAACAATATAGTTTTTGATGTGCCATTCTATAAAACATCATCTGTGTATTGTATTGTGTCTTCACCACCCCAGGTCATGTCTCCTTCCATCATCATTTATCCCCTGTTTACCCTCTTCTACCCCCTCCCTCTTTTCCCTCTGGTATTCACCATATTGTTGTCTGTTTCAATGAGCTATTTTTTTCTTAATCCTTTCACTTTTTCACCCAGCACTCCAATGTCCCTCCCCTCTAACAGTTGTCAGTATTTTTGCTATGAGTCTGTTTCTACTTTGTTTGTTAGTTTATTTTGTTCATTAGATTTCACATATGAGCGAAATCATATGGTATTTGTTTTTCTCTGACTGACTTATTTCACTCAGCATAATGTTCTCCAGGCCCATCCATGCTGTCACAAAGGGTAACATTTTCTTCTTTTTTACGGCTGAGTAATATTCCATTGTGTAAATGCACTACAGCTTTTTTATCCACTCATCTAATGACAGACACTTGAGCTGCTTCCAAATCTTGGCTATTGTAAATAATGCTGCAATGAACATAAGGGTGCATATATTCTTTCAAATTAGTATTTCAGTGTTGTTGTTTTTTGTTTGCTTTTTCAGATAAATTCCCAGATGTGGAAATGCTGGGCCATAAGGCAGTTCCATTTTTAATTTTTTGAGGATAAGTCCATACTGCTTTCCATTGGCTGCACCAATCTGCATTCCCACCAATAGTGCATGAGTGTTTCTTTTTTTCACATCCTCAAAAACACGTGTTGTTTGTTGATTTATTGATGCCACAGCTGGTACCACACCCACCCCCTACTGAGGCTCATCAGGTGGGAAATGCCAAACATGGGAAAGAGTTCAAGAGGCCAAGTAATCAAAATATCACCACTATCAGGCACAACACAGCATAGCTTTACAGGAAATGTGAGCTAAATTAATGAATCAGTGGGATTTACAAACTGGTATCTGAAATCAACTCAGGGTCCTGGTGGACATTACCAGGGCTTGCTCACGTCGTTGAGCTCTTTGGCTTAGTGAGCTACAGAAGGACACATTTTCTAAATACACAGCAGTTAGGCAGGGTGATGTGACCAATACTGGCCAATGAAGTGGAGCAGAGGGGACCTGTGTCCCTTCTGGACTCACAAAGTAGACACTCCCTGTGCAATTCTCGAGTCTCTCTTCATTTCTGTGAGTGTGGAACTCAGTGCAGAAATGGTGGGGAAGCACGGTCACTGAGTCACTGCATGGAGTGCAGGAGCCCGGGGAGTACCTGGGCTACAGCAGATTTTGAGTGAGCCAGAAATACATGTTTATGTGTTAAACTACTGAGATTTGTAAGTGTTACCAATGCCCGAAGCTGGCCCAACTGGACTATTACAAAGTTCTGACTACACAAACACAACAAAAACTTTCTGGCACTTATTTTGAAATGCCTTTTGCCCATCAAGATAAAAATAATGTGGCTGGTCTCTTTTAAGTCACCTATGGACACCCCATTACACCCGAGTTAAAATTCACAGAACAGAAGTCAGGAGGCATTTTGAAAGAAATTAGAATCATTTTAAAATTTGAAATAGACCCTTTTACTAAAACGCAAGACATAATTCTTGTGTCCTCTGGATCAGTCTTTCTAAATCTCATGATAGTATCTATTCTTAGGTTTCATCATTTATCACCTTCCTTTCAGGTTTGGCTGAGCCATGAATCATCTGGAAACACTGCAGTACACTGTTGACCTCTCCCATCTGGAACATCAACGCCATGCTCACAGCTGTTCACTGCTATTCTCTTTATCAGAAGAATATTTTGCTTCAAGAGTCTTCTCTAAAATGGCAGAAGCTTGGCACATAACTTACCGTTAAACAAGTTCACATTAAGGAGCCAGTCTCCGTGCAGCCTTTTGCAGGAAACAACGGGTTATGGTGTCACGCAGAGGCACGCAAGATGCTCTTCCACTGCTTTGAGTACTGCCTCCACGACCGCCATCACCACCTATTCATCATCAACACTATGCGTGGCCCTGTGCTAAGCCTTTAGAGATAGGATTTAATTTTTAGTTGTCCCTGCAGCATTTGGTGGTACAAATTCTTATCCCTATTTTACAAACCAGGAAACTAAGGCTCAGAAAAAGTGAACTTTTCTAAAGTTATGTAGTTAGTGTGACTGGCAGGATTCAAACCTGGTTTTGCTGACTACAGAGCCGATGCACTTAACCACAGAACTCTGCTGACTCCCCATGGGGGAAGCGGGAGGGTCACAGATGAAGCACAGAGCTGCTCCTCCCCTCTGCCCATCTGTGCACCTCCTGGCTGCTGAGTCCTTGGCTTAGGGTCACAGAAGGTACAGCACAGGAGATCTTTTTTTTTCGTTTGGAAGGATTGATTTTAAATAAAAAATATTAACTCAATAGGCATTTTAAAGCTAACACATTAGAGTCACATTGCCCCTTGATTTCAGTATTAAATGGCTCTTGCAAGGATTTCCTGAAAGTTGTTTTCCCACCAGCCAGGTTTTGGCTGACAGATTATATATCTGCCTGAGAGGATGCCAGGCTAACCCCCTTCACATTGGTGCTCCCTTGTGCCATTGGCGTGCTGTCAGGGATGAGGGTACAGCCAGCCAGCATGTCCAGAGAAGCTTAGAATATACACATGATCTGTTAGGTTGCTTCACGGTCTTCTCAAGGTCAATCTTTAACACTGGGGCATTACCCAATAGGCCTGAAGAGGAACTTCACCTGCCTATAAGACACAGTCTGTCAGGACTCGTGTTCACCTGTAGCTTTATTAAACTGTTGGCAACACAGCAGAGAAGGCTTGAGGGCTGTCGAATGGGACCTAGGTAGACAAATGCTGGGTAACGTCTGCTACCTTACACAGCCAGCCAATGTCTGCACACATTTCATGAGCAGTTCTTTTTTAAAAAATTTTTTTAATTTTATATTTGTTTTCAATTTTTCATTATAGTTGACCATCAATGTGTTACTAGTATATTAGTTTCGGGTGTGCAACATAGTGATTCGACATTTATATACCTTATGCAGTGATCACTACAAGTCTAGTAATGATGTGTCACTGTTATTATGCTATTACTGACTGTATTTCCTGTGCTGTGCAAGAGGAATGAACTTACACATACGATTCTTATTCTTTGTCCTGCTCTTCATTCCTGCGAGGCTGCCCTTCAGCATCTGGGTCTGAGAATGCCCATCAGTCCAACATAGACCGCAAGGAGAAGCATGTTCTTCGTGGTCCAGAGGAGTCCCCAGGGCCTGGCTGCTCACCAGACTGCCATCCGGCAGAGTTTCTTGCCTGAACAAGGTAGGGCAGGAATGGATTGGCATTTCCTAAGATGTATTAGATTCTTTCTCATAACAATTGTTGATTCATAACTAATAGGAGCACAGCTACTTGATCCTAGGGCCCCTTTTTCTTCTCTCTCTAGGAAATCTCTTTTAACCTCTTTATATTCTTTCTCTAGGTGAAATCATCAAGCCCTGTGGCTTTACATACATTAAAAATTCTTGAATTCCCAAATTACTTTTCAAGTTTAACCTTCTCCTATTGAATTTATTTACCCAAGTGCCTGCTTGACAGGCATCTCAAACTTAAGATATTCACATCTAAATTCTTCATTTCTTCCCTCTGCACTCGACCCTTGTATCCTCCTTAAACACCTGTCAATCAAATCAGAGTCTAGAGCACTGCCGAGGGTCCAATCGGGAGAGAGAAACCACACCAGCTATTTAAACAGAGAATTGTTCAAATGTGAAGGCTTGTTACTAGATATAAAGTTGTTCACTAGTGAGGACTTATAAGACCTTTAATATCATAACTTGTGGCCCAGCAATTGGATTTTTGCAGTTTGAGCTCTGAAGCTGCTTGAAAGGCATAGCTTTGCCCTTTTGGGCTCTGAAACCACCTGCAAAGCAAGCAGCCCCCTGTGCTGATTGTACTGTTTGATAAGTCACTGATAACTAATACTCCTTGTACTGTAATTGCATGATCAAAAACCAGCCTTTTGATCTACAGGTGTGTGCTAGAACTAGGATGTTGATAAATGCGGAATAATATATTACCCATTGATCTTATCTCACAACCCCACTTGTGTGACCACTGAGTCAGCTGACCATTGAAAGTCCAGTTGGCCCACAATCAGAAAATGAATAATGTATGTTTATAATCTCATTTCCCTAGCAACCAAACCATGCTCTTTGATAATCAGCTCCTTGCAACTTAAGCCTATTAAAACTCAGTTCTCAGGAATATAACCAATCCTATATAATAAAGAGGTGATATGCAAATTGACCGTCACTCCAACACACAAGATGGCCACCCTTATGTGGTCAAAGATGGCTGCCCCCATGTGGACACAAGATGGCCACCACAAGATGGCCGGCAGGGGAGGGCAGTTGTGGGCGATCAGGCCAGCAGGGGAGGGCAGTTGGGGGTGACCGAGCTGACAGTTGGCGTCAACCAGGCCTGCAGGGGAGGGCAGTTGTGGGCAATCAGGCCAGCAGGGGAGGGCAGTTAGGGGTGACCAGGCTGAGAGGGGAGGACAGTTAGGGGTGACCAGGCCAGCAGGGGAGAGCAGTTAGGGGTGACCAGGCCAGGAGGGGAGGGCAGTTAGGGGCAATCGGGCCGGCAGGGGAGCAGTTAGGCGTCGATCAGGCTGGCAGGGGAGTGGTTAGGGGGTGATCAGGCTGGCAGGCAGAAGCAGTTAGGGGCCATCAGGCAGGTAGGCAGGCAAGTGGTTGGGAGCCAGCAGTCCTGGATTCTGAGAGGGATGTCCAACTGCCGGTTTAGGCCCGATCCCACTGGGGTTCCAGATTGGAGAGGGTGCAGGCAGGCTGGGCTGAGGGGACCCCCCCCCACCACCACCATGCATGAATTTCACGCACCGGGCCCCTAGTAATCTACACGAATAAAAGAGTAAGATGCAAATTGACCGTGCCTTTGTGATACCCACCACCCAATAAGGAGTGAGTATGCAAATCAACCCAACAAAGATGGCGGGTTAATTTGCATACACAGGTGCCCAGCAGCTGGGGGTGGGGCAGGCCCCTTGCGTCATCACCATGAAAACGATGCAGGCATTCTGCATCGCCCCCAGCTGCTCCAGGCTTCTGGGCAGCATGGGAAGGCATAAAGGCGGCTCTGGCCAGAGCGAAGGTGGTGCTGGCAGCCAGGGGAAGGAAGGCCCATTCTTGCATGAATCTTCATGCATTGGGCCTCTAGTATAATAATAACTATGTATGGTGTCAGATGGGTATTAGACTTACCGGGTGATCGCTCTGTAAGTTATATACATGTCTAATCACTCTGTTGTACATCTGAAACTAATGTAATGTATGTCAATTGTAGTTGAATAATTAAAAAATTATTTAAAAACAAACAAACACCTGTTCTTCCCCCACCCACCTCAGAATGTGTCTTAGGCTCATGCCACAGCCTACATTCTCTGACTTACAAATCATATATGAGTAAAACTCTTTTTAAATATCTTCTGGAATTTTTGGTTAACACTAGGTAACTGAAAAGACCAAAGAACACTCAGTTATCACTCGAAGTAGCAATTGAAGGAACAGCCACCAGCTCTAGGCCTGGAGAACAAAGCAGAGGTCAGAGTTCATGAGAACTGAAAGCTGAGGGTGGAGCTGTAGAGCTGAAACTCAGATACCTGAGGAGGGAGCACCGGTTGGTGCTGGTATCTTTGAGAGGAAGCAAGGAGGCTGGCTTTGTGGGTGTTGGAAAACTGCCAGGAATTTAGTCTCTGTTGTGAGAAGGAAGAGCTTCTGTTGGGGTGAAGAGAGATGCTGGGGCAACTTTCTTAGGAGCAAAAAGCCCACAGGAAGTGACCAGGAGGATCCAAATGCCTTCTTCTTCCTACTGTTTAGTCCATTGCGCCCCCTATTGGCAGAGCTGCACAGGGAGCAGCTGGGAAAGCAGATAACTTGCTAACTGGATTATCCTTACTTCTTCCTTCCTGTTCAACTCTAGCATCAAATCCATCAAAAAGTCCTATTTTTGCTCTCTCCAAAATAGTTCTTAACTTTGTTGACTTTTCCCCTTTCCCAACATAAACTTGATCCAAGGCTCCGTCACCTCCAACCTGAATTATGACAATATCTGTCTTACTGGGCTTTTTAATTTCATTCTTTACTCACCTCCAAATTGTACATTCATTCAACCCATCTCCCTAAAAATAAATAAATAAATAAATAAACAAACAAACAAACAAATAAATAGATAAGATAAATCAATGGAAAAAATTTCCTCAGGTGAGTATTAAAAAAAATGAATTGTGGAAAAACAACCCACCCAAAGGAAATAACTAGAGAGAAATATGCTAATAGGCAGCCAGAGTTGTTAAGAAAGGAGGCAAAAAGGTGGAAGTATCTGAGGTTTCTCTCACAACGGGCAGCCTCTAATAACTGAGAGTTTAACAGATGCTTTTGGAAGGGGTTGCGGAAATCCACACAAATAAAATGAAATTCTGATTTAACAATCCCAAGACCGTGGCACATTTTAAGGAGCCTGTCCTCATAAATCCCTGAATCAAGAAAGGTCTAAGCACCTGACTTCTCAGCAGTGCTTCATTACAGACCCCGGGAGGCTGAAATGGCAGGCTAATTTTTCTTCTTCCCCCAAATTGAAAACAGCTTGAGATCTCGAAAGTCCTTGTCATCAACCAAGGCAGATGGAAACTAAAGAAGAAAACAAGCTTATAACAAAATAACAGCAAGATTAACCTATGGAGAGAGAGTGAGAACTCAAAGGGGTTCAAAAGAATAACTGTTCCTGCAAAAGACTATGACCTTGGGTCTCCTTGGTGTAGTACCCGGCATCATGCTAAAGGGTGAAGGAAAAGGTGAAGTAAAGGAAGACATGGCACTATCTTTCCCAATAGCCCGATTTATGAAAATAGCTCTGATTAGATTAGCAGTCCGAGGAAGAGGCTGGTCAGTAGCAGTGAGAGTCGACTTGTTGCACACTGAGTTTGAGGTATCAGCGAAGCACAAATAAAGATGTCAAGTATGAAGTTATTGCAGAAAGTGATATTCATCTATAATTAATATAATATTAAGTCAGTGTTTTTAAAAATAGGTTTTGCTGAGCTTTATAATTTATCCAGGGGACCAGGGGGAAGAATAGCAGCCTGTAGTGTGTCCTGCCCCCCTCAGTCAGCCCAAGCAGCTCCAAGCTGTCATTTTAATATTTTGACTTTGTGTCTGAAAAATGGCTTTCACTGCTTTAAAAAAACTGAAAGCCGTAGTACGGGGTGATTTCTGAGGATTCTCTGGATTCTAAGTACGAATCTATGGAATTGGGAGAGTTTCCAATGCAAAACAAACCATTCCTAAGGTTCCCCTAAATATGGCTGCTTTCTGGACCTAGGGCTTTCCTTCTGCGTTTTTTAACTTCCCTCTGACTTTCTGACTTGATTGTAGCTTTCCATTAGGAAAGGCAGAAATTTGAAATTAAAAAGACATTAACAAAGAGAGAAGTTCTCACATGTAATTTGGCAGGTGACATAAAGAAAATCCTAATTTAATGAATTTTCTAATGATTCCTCTTTAGTTTTTGGTAGGAACATATCTGGGGCGTACGGGCTCTCCAGAATTTGCAAAACAATATTAATAATAACCTTGGTGAGAAAGGCAGCAGCTAAAACACACCTCAGATATCTACTAAGAAGATTAAGAAGAAGGACAAGGGAAGATAGAAAGAAAGGAAAAAAGACAAAGAGAAAAAGAAAGTAAGAAGGAAGAAAAAAGAAAAAAAAGCAGAGGAAAGGAAAGATAAAACCAGTTTACGGAAAATCAATATGGGTGGCATAATTTCTTTTGCTTACACTAAGTGGTTTTATCTTCTTTCCATCATTCCTTTTGTCAGACATTCTCCTGTTACTGAATTCTCTGGACAGGAACATTAAAATGCAGGAGTGGTGATTTCAAGAATAACTAAAAAGCGAAGGGAAAGAGAATGGAATTAATAAGTTAGGTTTGTAGGAAACCAGGCCAACCAAATCTATTCTGCTTGCAGCAAACATGATTTAGAGAGCCCTTGCAAACTCTGATGACCCGGAGATAAAGAGAAAAAGGGGAATTAAAAGGAGAGGTCTTGTATAATACCACTTTTGTTCACAATCTATTTCACTTAGATTGAATGAAATTTCTTTTAGGCTCTGATCAATCCTAATTTCCATCAGGAATCTGTCAGCCTGTGGCCAGGTTACCCACTCCCTGCAGTAAGGGGGGACCACTAAAATTATTAGCCTTTTCATTATTCTCAGCACCAAGTACATAGTAGGCCTTGAAGCTGAATTGAATAAAAGTATTTATCAACCAATGCTGGCCAGGGATATGTAAGTACAGAAAAGAATCATTTTCATTAGTGAATAAGAGGTACAGTGAACTGAATCTCTATTTTGATTAAATATTCAAATGGTCTTCACATTACATAGAGACTGTTCTTCTCTTAGTAAGGACAAGATTCTGTTACAGAAAAAAAAAAATTGTTAGCTAGTATGATCTCCACGAATATCTTTAAACCCCATTTAGTTACAAAATAAAGTCTACATTCATCCAAGAAATACTTACTGAGCACCCAGAAAGCACATAATTTGGGGCAGCACTGAGCGAAACTAATGCCATTCATGCCTCATGAAGCTTCCAGTCTTCAGAGGGGATTGATATTAAGCAATGAATTACTTAATTAATTATTTGATTACAATTGTGATCAATTCTACAATGAGGACGTTTAGGATGCTAAGAGGTTAGAGACTCAGGAATTCTTTCCTGAGTAATAAATTATGCTTGAACCCATATATGAAGGTTAAGGAAAAGTTACGGTAACTAGGTGAACAGGGAAAGGAAGTCTAGTTTTCAGGCAGCTTGACTGAAAGGCTCGGAGATGAAGGAGCTATCCACAGCTGTGTTTGTTTTTGAACGCTGGACCACCAGATGACTCAGAAAGGTTTATACAGTAAGCCTTGGATTGCACGTGAAAATTGTTATAATCTTAAACTTGTGCCCTAGCTGATTCTGAAGTATAAGGACTTACCCATTCTAAATTCTTTCTACCATTGTTTACATTTTCCTGACCTTTAAAATATAAAATAATGTGTAGATTTCCAGACCAGACATATATTTTTAAATAATTCTTTTATTGAAGGGATAAGATAAAATGTAGTAGAGAATGGAGTGACAATGGTCTAAGCTACCTTTTTTTTAAAATCATCACCAGAGGATGTGTGTGTTTTTTTATTGATTTTTTGAGAGAGAGAGAGAGAGAGAGAGAGAGAAATAGAGAGAGAAATGTTGATATGAGAGAGCAACATTAATGGTTGCCTCCCATATGCGCCCTGACTGGGAATCGAACCTGCAAGCCAGGCATGTGCTCTGACCAGGAATCGAACCCAAAACCTTTTTGGTGTACAGGGCCATGTTCCAACCAGCCAGGGTGATCTAGGCTACCATTTGCCAAATCGTGTTCTGTGGATTTAATGAGGTGTTGCCTTAAAAATCTTTTGAGTTCTGTGGTCAAACCTTTGGAGGGTAATAGTAGGTTAATTAAAGATAAATAGGTTTCCTTATTGAGGTATTTCTCAGAGCCTTTACTATTCTATCTCACCGTTTTCTTACTAGCCTACCATGTGCCAATCTTATACAGTACCCAGGGATCTAGAATGACTGTGCGAGACACAGTACCTGACTGCATGGACCTTGCAGCCTATGCAACATGGACTGTGACCCTCCAAGAGGGAGATCGAGTTTGCAGGACTTTCCAACCATATTTGAACACACAATACTTTTCAGCAGAGCATCTCACAGGACAATATTTGAAAAATGCTTGTTAGTCCTATCTGGAAGAATCAGTATGAGGCATTCCAAAAACACTTAGATGGACTTACATGAAAATATACTTTTTAAATCCAGACGAAACTTTGTTTCCTGGAGGACAAACCAGACGACATGTGGTGGAAGGCCCTTTTAAAATGACACAGCAGCATCAGTACAAGACCATATGTGCCCCAGAGTGAGAAATGCTAACTCCCCGTGTGCTGGGTTTGACAGCCGGTTAGGGAGTTCTCATGGTAGGTCCCAGGAACCCACATCTTTCCTCAGACTGACTCGGCAGACAGGCCAGTTCATCTTTCCTAAGCAGTTGTCAGTTAGGCAATAACTGAGTTTCCTTGTGGTATCTTATTTTGATGCAATTTTAATTCAAAGAAGGGTATCACTCTAGGTATGCGGCTAAGACAACCATCTCTTCACTTGACAAACAAAGGTATATTCTGGAAGTCGGTGACTGCATGACTGTGTGTGTGTGTGCGCACACATGCATGTAACACTAATGAGAAATTTCCTTTATCTTCTGACCATCTCTAACCCAAGTTCTTCTCAAAAGTGGTCTTCCAGAAACACCAATGGCGTTGCCCAAACAACTAAAAGACAATGGATAGTTTGCTGTAGTAGATCAGTGGAAAAGGCCTCTTAGGTTTCATATTATTTTAGGTTCCTTAAAATTCATCATGCTTGACATTAGGATTTGAATAGAAATTTTTCTTTTTTTCTTTCTAAAATGCTGCACATAGTAATTAGACAAGAGATTTGCTTATATGAGGATCAGGAGAGACCAAATGGCTTGTCTTTCAATTCTAGCATCTCAGAGTTTTCCTTTCTGATGAACTATTTTTTTTTCAAGAGTTCTATTTCTTATAGATCCTCATGATTCATGCTATATTGAGTTATGGGCATTGTGTTGTGATGTCATTTAAAAGGATACAAAAGATTACTTATTTTAGATAAATCCATATAATGAAGCTGTCTTGGTACATAAAAGTACTCAAGATTACTTACAAAATTGTTTAATATTGTTAGTGATGAATGTTTCCTATGAGTCATTTTCCTTTGGTGACAATGCCATCAACTAGTCAAGTCAAAGATTAAATCCACCTGCTTTGGTTCCTGATTTTAAATCCACTTTTAAGAGAATTAGCATTTTCAGATGATGTGAGTGTAGAAATCAGAGCAGAACACATTATAGAGCAAAATTAATATTAAGTCAGAACATTAAAATACATGCTGTGTGTCCTGGTGCATGTCACTGAGTGAAAACACAATGAACTGTGTTGATCCTCCATTCACCCAGTAAACTCTGAGCTTTTATTAACAACTAGTGGCCTGGTGCATGAATTCGTGCACATTGAAAGGAAATTAATTAGAAGAAATATTTTAATACCGCTATTCGCCCTTTCTCTGTAATAGAAGTGTCAACCAAATTCATGATCAACAATGACAGATCAAAACACATGCGTGCGATTGGCGCCAGCGAGAGCTTTACATGTACAGCACATGAGCAAGTCAACTTAGCCTTTTAAATATATAGAATAAACTTGCTTAATTAGACCTGCTTTCTGATTTAGCTCAACTTTTTCTAGCCCAGTGAAGCACCACAACTTCTCTTTCAGGTAATTGTCAGCAACACAGCAGTAAATATCAACACGAAGTAGATTATTATTGTAGATCACGCAGGGAGAACAAAGGGTAAAATATTTAACTGCTGCACTGTTTGACTATATTGTGTGCAGTGAGAAAAGCTGAAGTCATTTTCAAGGTCCACCATTTCTTGCTTCTTTTCAGTCGAGTCAAGTTTCTAAGCTTTCTAAATCTCTGTTTTCTGGCTAATGAAAAGAAAACAGAATTCCATTGAATCTCCTACCTACCTACTCCAGGACTTCTGTGAGGATCAAATGAGATGAGGCATGAGAAAGCACTTCATAGACATTTGGTTAAAGTGTAAAATGTTTCCACCTGGCTATAAAGCAAGTCATGTTCTTAGGCTGAAGAAACTCCAAGGAGGCTAGTCACTAGGGAGAGGAAGCCAGTGTTGCTATGTGACATCATTACCCGGCACCCACAGCGACCATTTTTGGGCTGGGCTGGGCTGTGGGATGCATTTTGCATCATGGGGTCTCAGCAGCGTTGGCTACGATTTGGTGGGGTGTCACTTCGGGGTGGTGGTGGGGCCTGTGTCCCACTTGGGGGAAGCCAAGTGTTGCTTTGTGGGTGCCAGGTCCACGGTGCCGTTTTTCTGTAAATGGCCAGTGCACTTCACGGCAGCTCCCACATTGAGCATCTGCCTTTTATATAACAAGGATGACGAGAATACAAAAACAAATGTAATTCTTTTACCAGAAAAGGCTGTATATTGTCATGAGGACCTGGAACTGGAATATCTGGAACTAAACTCCCCCCTACTTCTCCCTCAGAGCCCAGTGTTTGTCTTTACCTTTGCATGTCAACTGCATCTTGTTCTCCTTCTGAAGGATAGTTTTCTCTTCTTTTCCATGCAATTAGAGCAAGATGACAGCCATAACTTCAACTCCAGCCCCAGCCCAGCCCCAGATCTGCATAGTCTCCTAATTCTTGTTTTCAACCCTCATTTCCATGGTCCAGAAGAGAGCCTCTGAGTGGCCCATACGCTGTGGCCAGGATCAATGGGTTGTGTGTTCTGCTCTTCCCACAAGAAGAGGCATGGCATGCAAACTGATTGACCCATCCATTCTACTTTTCAGGCCTTTTCAAACTTAAATTTAAATTAATCTCTACATCACATTCAAAAAGCATTGGCTCCACAAACAATTTTGTCATGCAAAATTTAAATGATTAACATAACTCAGATAAAAACCTGTGTGATTTTCTACTGGGATGTGTTTATAAATGTGCATTGAGAAATTTTTCCATAACGTTTATCCTAAACTGGTCATTATAAGCAAGTGGTTCTTAAATTTTAGGCCACAAAACAATCTCATATAGATTTTGTTAAACATGAGAATTCCTGTGTCCTACCTCAGAAAGTCCAAGTACATCTGGGGAGAAATAAAGATGTATACATACTTTCTCTGGGCGTTTCAGTTGTAAATGGACTACATAGGTGTAAACTATCTAAGATTAAATAAAAGAAAAATGGAAACAGGGGCTAAGAATTTGAGAGAAAGGTCTTCTATAGAGGAAAGAATGGTAGAAAACTGGTTTCTCATTTGTTTCTGGGGGATCCTTTCCTGGCTGTAGACTTTCTCAACCACCCAGAGAACTGCCAACCCCTTATTCCTGAACCAAACTTTCTCAGTGGGTTTCATTGTAGTACCGTATTCTCTGGCGTATAAGATGACTGGGCGTATAAGATTTTCTTGGGTTAAAAAGTCATCTTATACGCAGGAAAATACGGTATATATATATATATATATATATATATATATATATATATATATATACACACACACATATATTTTACTCAGGAAAATCTGGGCAGTCGTCTTATACGCCAGAAAATACGGTATTTATCATGCTCCTGGGATTTGTGGCCAGAAATACCCAGCTATTCCCAAAAAAGGATGTGCAACATCTCACTTCAGATGAGAACATTTTCTAACCAAGGTAAGTAACGCATTATCTATGCTTGTCAGGCTGGTAACTGATAGAGAAAGCTATTGCTCATGCAGGTTCTGATTATGAAGCCAGCTTCCCAGGCAGACAGAGCTCATATCTCTGAGATCAGCTGAATGAAAACGAGACAGAGTCGTTGCAAGCATCTGTCAAGGGAAGAATACAGACACTCCACAGAGGGGCCACAGAAATGAGCTTGCACTCAGAGACAAAGCAGCGTGACAATCACTTCATTCTGTCTTGAAAGATTCAACTTCAAATAATAAAAATAATACCTATAAAGTTTTATGTTTTAGTTATTCATGTACTACATAAATTATTTCCTTTAAGTTTCCAAAAAGATAATCCCTTTAGACATTTTTATATATTTGTTATATGTTCTCAATTTTTGGTGAAGATATATATATATATTTTTCTTAAACAATAAAATGTTAAGAAAACAACTCTGAAAAGTATTTTCTTTGGCTCTTTTTTTTTTTTTTTTAATTCTCTCTCCTTCCCTTCTGCAGTCTCTGGTTGTAGCTAGAAAGATGTCTCCCAGTCAGTCCCACCCATTTAAGAAAGGAGAGTCATGGTTTGCTCTCTCTGCTCTTTATCCATCCAGGAGGCTAAGAAGCCTTAATGCATTTATGGAAGGAAATTGCAGCTTGCTCTGTCATTGCTGCCCCACACATGTTTTGCAGACATGATTCTGCAACCAAGCCAACAGCCTTTCAGACAAGGTGATGGGCACAGCCTCTGGGAAGATGCCAGCGGTGCAGACAGCCCTGCTCCAGAGTGAGCTGGGCTGGGAGTCACACACACAGTGTTTCTCCTGGTGTGCACGTCTTACAGCCACTTCCAGAGCAGTAGAGTTCATGCAACATGGTCTCTCACACAAGCCAGCTTCTTCACCTTGTACTCAGCGGAAGAAACAGCGATCTGTTCTAATACTGAAGCATAACCAGGCTAAGCGGACCCTGGAGACAACTATTCAGTCCTCATTGCTCCTTCCTCGGGAATTTTTGAGGATCGATTTGGCTCGATGTAGTTTACTAGTTAGTTTTAAAACCTACTTTACACATGAAACATACACTTGTGGATGCAATTTCATCAAGATTAAACAGGAATGGTGCCACCCGGACACATCTAGGCTTACTATTCCCACCTGATCCGTTTTGCTGCTTCTATTGAGACAACACATGGATATCATCATTCTTGGGCCAAACTAAAAGCACATCCAGTTCCTACATTTTCTCATCTCAGAAATCAGATAAACCTTGCAGAATACCTTTCAAATGGCCACTCCCCTGACAGTAAATACCACAAGTTACAGTCATCCCCCTTTCTCTAATTCAGGCAGCAGCTCCCAGTAGGGAAAGACGGAAAAGTTTTAAAAAAAAAAGAGACAAGTGTCTAAATCATAGTCCCACTATTAAATTGTTGAGAGACCTTGGACAAATTCCTTCATCTTCCTGAGCTTCAGTTTCCTCACCCGTAAAATAAGAATGATAATATTTACTCAAAATGTTGAGAAAGTAACTGAGGTTTACAAAGTACCATTATAGTTGCAGGCACATCAAAGATCTCAGCCTGCAGCCTTTTTCTGCCTTTCACTGGCCCCTTTGAACTTCAGCATTCAACCCCAGGTAGCTTCAGAAATCAAACGCCAGCTGTGTATCTAAAAGAAGGTTCTTTGTCAAAGTTTAACATAAAAGAATCTCTCATCCAGGGTATGTCTAGCATCTAGAGTTGGATAAAATGCCATGCAAACAATGCAATGTGAAAAATTATAGAATAGACTAC
Organism: Cnephaeus nilssonii; assembly: GCF_951640355.1. NCBI lineage: Eukaryota > Metazoa > Chordata > Mammalia > Chiroptera > Vespertilionidae > Cnephaeus > Cnephaeus nilssonii. The sequence continues at coordinate 50,037,362 of NC_137088.1, read as the reverse complement.
AAGTGGCCTCTACAGAATGGCATTGTGGGGCTATGTCCATGAACAAGAGCTTAAGAAAGTAAAAATATTTAGCCCTGTGTATAAGTCATATCAATTCCACTTCAAATAATAAAAAAGTCATAGGGATATAGGACAGACCAGAGGCTATTAAATGAAGTGGCTAACAGCACAAGTATAGCGTCAGATTCAACTGTATTCCAGTCCCAGCCCGGCCACATCCTAACTGTGCTATCTTAAGCAAACTGTTTATCATCTGTGAGCTTCAGCTTTTTCATATATAAGAGGGGGTAATATCATAGTATTTAATTTATGGTGTTTTGTGTGAATAATAAATATTGTAATGAATATATAGAGTGGTACAATATCAGCCAAGTAGCAAATGTACCATAAATGGTATCAATTATTATTGCTCATTTTCTTATTTTTTTCTAGACAATTCAGGTCAGGTCTGGTCCACTTATAAGCAAAGAGTTCAGCATTCCAATGCTCCAAAATGCATGACAGGAACCTGAGGTTTGAGTAATGAAACAAAAAAAGAAGAAAAAGCTTCTTTCTGATGTAAACGGCTAGGAAATACTGTGGTGGGGATCAGTAGAGAAAGATGACGCTGAAGAACTATTCCTAGGCGTCGAGAAATATCCAGTCACTTGGAGGCCTCACTCTACAACCATCAAATGACACGTGAATTTTATGAACATGCTCATTTTAGCTCGACTGCTAGCTTTTTTTCTAGAGCGAAACTAAGATACTCAGCCTTGTGACCAACGGGGAAGCTTTTGTCTTCAAGACAACTGGCTGGCGTGACGGCTGAAATAATAGCACTTTTCAATGCCATCATTTTAGATACCTACAAAAGGTAGAAAATCTAGTTCTCTGTGTTAAATGGCAGGTATTCACTGTGAAATCCAGCAGGTGTACCAATAATCTTCGAGGTAAAAGCAATGTTCTCAGGAGGATTCTAGTTTTTCTTTACTTCATGGGACCATCGACAGAAAGTTTAAATCATTACGCTGCAGAAGACTGAACATGTCAGCCCCAGTCTAGAGCAGGGCTGGGGCTACCAAATAAGATCAGTGTGATATGGAACAAAACCAAAGGGAAATAATTATGGAATTACTGCTTTGAATACCAATGGAAAAAGAACATTGGTGGTGGTGGTGGTAGTGGTTGTGGGGAGAGGGTATCCAATGAATGAGTTCAAAATCTCAAATTCAAAAGCTCTTGCTGATCCTGGACTGAATGTTTCAGGAGTCAACAGCTGAAAACATTTTAATAATTTTACATTATTTAATAATAGAGGGTAAATATGGATATTCATGTTATTTAAATATAATATGCTTGTGTATGTATACATATTACTTGACATATTGGGGAGACCAACAGAGCATGCAGCTGAGCACTGTGAGATTATGAGATTTATAAAATTCAAATTAGAATGCCTCTGGGTTTTGTGCACAAATGTTCATGGAAGTTTTATTTCTAATTGACAAAAGATGGAAACAACCCACATATCTTTCGACTGGTGAATGGATAACCAAAATTTAGCATATTCATAGAGTGGACTATTACACAGTAATAAAAAGAAACAAATTGATAATACACACAGCAGCATTGAGAATCTCAAAAACATTATGCTGAATGAAAGAAAGAAGACTCAAAGGCTACATACTCTATAAATCTATTTCTGTAACTTTCTGGAAGCAGCTAAACTTCAGGAGCAGAAAACTGATCAGTGATTGCCAGAGGCAGGAGTGGGGGTAGCAATTATCCACAAACTGGTGTGAGAATTTGGGAAGGAGATATTATACAGCTTGATTGTGGTAGTGGTGGCTATAAAAACTCATAAAACCATACACTAAAGTGAGTGAATTTTACACTAAAATGACTGAATCTCAACACAAATAAAAGAAAAAACATACAGCTGTGTTAACAAAATTCTATGGAGGACTCGCACTTCTCAGACATTGCTATAAATAGCTGAGCCCTTTCTGAGGCAACCTCACTGAAGAAGCAAGGCCTTGTTGAGTTGAAGTTAACTAGTGGTGGACCAGGCCTTGCTTGGGTCATCCCACTGCATTGCACAGCCCTGAGCCCCAGTGAGAGGCAGCAACAACTGCCCACCTGACGCTGACTTTCTCCCGCCTTCCATCAGGCGTCCCAGTCCCCATGCCTCAGCTAGTCTGCACGACATGGCTTCTTCCCAGCTTCATCAGGTTAGTGACTCAGTTCAGGTTCTTGGGCACTTGTTCCCCGAGACTTCTCTTTGTCTCCACATATCAAAAGCATGGGCAGGAGAAACCAATGTCCCAAACTGCCCAAACTTCCAGGCCCTGGCCAGGCCTTAGCCCTGCAAATGCCCCTTGGTTGGCAGAAAAACTATTGCAAAACATCAGCCTCTTTGCTGGAACTCTTCCAGAATAAATCAAAGGAAGAAAACAAGATCGGAACTAGGGATCAGGTGTGTGAGAAAGGTGAATTCCCCAAGACCTCCCACTGACAATGTCTGAATTAGGACTCAGTGTTATCACCTGGAGGTAGAGTGGTGATATTATATCTCAACTTTTATTCTCTGCTTTCTCTACATATCCTTCCTCTTCTTGAATGTCAAGGCCACTGTGTTTCCTCTCCTCATCCATACGGAAGAAAAACAAGACTGAAAGATGCCACTGCCATAAGCATGAGGCAGAACTATTTAAATGCATGTTTTCCCTTTAACAGTGGCTAGTGAAAACTGAGACGTGCTAGCACTGGAAAATACAGATCACATATTTTGAAGACTCAGTACAAAAAATATAAAATATTCATTAATTTATATTGATTTTCATATTGAAATGGTAATCTTGGATATATTATATTAAATATATCTTAAAAGTAACTTGACTTGTTTTTTTATACTTTTTAATGTGGCTCTAAAAAATTTTAATTATCTATGTGACTTGCATTGTAGTTCTATTTGATAGCACAGTTCCATAAACCTTGGCAAATGACTTAATTTCAGTTTCCTCATTGTAAATTGTTGTAAGGATCAAAATTAATAAAAATTAAGAATTTAGCAATGAGTCTGGATCATGGGGAGCTTTCAAAAATGTAACAACAAAACTATAGATTTAAGTAATTATTTGCATACTATACAGTATATTCAAGAAATGTCAGATTATTAAATGACCATAATATCCTATCTAATAAAGAGGTGATATGCATATTGACTGTCACTCCAACACACAAGATGGCTGTCCCCATATGGTCAAAGATGGCCACCCCCATGTGGACACAAGATGGCCACCACAAGATGGCCAGCAGGGGAGGGCAGTTGGGAGGGACCAGGCCTGCAGGGGAGGACAATTAGGGGCAATCTGGCTGGCAGGGGAGGGCAGTTGGGAGGGACCAGGCCTGTAGGGGAGGGCAATTAGGGGCAATCGGGATGGCAGGGGAGGGCAGTTGGGGGTGACCAGGCCTGCAAGGGAGGGCAGTTGGGGGCGACCAAGCTGGCAAGGGAGGGAAGTTAGGAGTGACTGGGCCAGCAGGGGAGGGCAGTTGGGGGCAACCAGGCCTGCAAGGGAGGGCAGTTGGGGGCAATCGGGCCAGCAGGGGAGGGCAGTTAGGGGCGACCAGGCTGGCAGGGGAGTGGTTAGGGGGTGATCAGGTTGGCAGGCAGAAGTGGTTAGGGGCAATCAGGCAGGCGGGTAGGCGAGCGGTTGGGAGCCAGCAGTCCTGGATTGTGAGAGGGATGTCCGACTGCCTGTTTAGGCCCGATCCTGGGATCGGGCCTAAACGGGCAGTCGGACATCCCTCGAGGGGTCCCAGATTGGAGAGGGTGCAGGGGTGCAGGCTGGGCTGAGGGACACCCCTCCCCTGTGCACGAATTTCGTGCACCGGGCCTCTAGTCCTATATAATAAAAGCCCAGCAACCGAATGAGGGAACAACCAGTCGACCAGTTGCTATGATGCATATGGTGATCAGTATCACCAGGGGGCAGATGCTCAATGCAGGATCTGTCCCCTGGTGGTCAGTGCACTCCCACAGTGAGAGCGCCACTGGGCTGACCAGGATGAGTGGCGCTTCCACAGTGGGCCGATCGCCGCAGGCCACACCCCCACCAGTGCATGAATCCTGTGCACCTAGCCGCTAGTAAAGAAATAAGTTTAAGTAGAGTAAGATCTAGATTATAGAGGTTAATTACCTGCCTTTGTAATTCATGAAAAAGCAAAGTACTTTAAAAGGTTTCATGGGCAAATTGGAGTTGTCCCTGAAGAGACTGGTGCTGGTGATGGGGCTGTAGAGCAGCATGGAATGGCTCTATTGGAAGAAGAAAGTCAATTCTCTGGAGTTCGGAAGAACTGGAGTATTAAGTGGTTCTAGGAAGGGTAAGGACTTGCATCCGACTCTGCAAACCACGCACAGGTCACCGGCCCCTGAAATGGGAGATCTGCCTAAACCAAGGCCCCAGGGAGCTGGGCCTGGGCCGAGGAGCTTAGAGTGTTTTGGAACCTTGTCCACATGCTTGGCACAGAAGGTGTGAGACCAGTCTGAGAACACAAGGCAGGTATCCTGGTGGACTGGGGACCAGGAACCCCTCCCCATATTTCTGGATGAAATAAATCCAAACATTTCTGCAAGATTAAAAGGTAGAAAAGGAAAGTCTCCATATACCTACACACACACACACACACACACACACACACACAAGACATCAAAATGCCTGAGACAGGATGTTGTACCAACTCTGGCAAATGACTGAATTGGTTTAGAAAATTAAAAAAATGTAGTATTTCCTGCACTCCAGGTCTGTCTTATATATCCATGGTGGATTCTCATATACAATTTCGTACACTCATAAGAAAATGTTTTGGAATGATATATCTTCCAGTGTTATATTATCATTTGGGGGGAAAATGATAAGTCCACAGAAAAAGCCTCTCCATTTGAGTAGCCGGTAATGCTTCAGCAACCTTCCCAGACTTAGATTAAGAAATGTTTTGTGCCCTGGCCAGTTTTTCTCAGTGGTCAGAGTGTTGGCCCTTGGACTTAAAGGTCCCGAGTTCAATTCCCAGTTAAGGGCATGTACCTCGGTTGCAGGTTTGATCCCTAGCCCCGTTCAAGGCATGTGCAGAAGGCAACCTCTCTCTCTCTCTCTGTCTCTCTCCCTCCCTCCACCCCCCATTTTCTTTCACTCTCTAAAAAGTCAATGGATGAGGATTAGAATTTTAAAAAAGGGAAGAAAATAAAAAATAAAGAATTTTTTTGTTAGTCTCCTGAGGCTCCTAGGAGTATGTCCTCAGGTATTTGATCTGTAGCTGCTATGACATCCCCGTCTCTGGCCCCGCCCTGAGTGTCCCCAGTGATCAGGCATCAGCTGGCCTGAAATGTGAGTGATAGGCCACCAGCCTCCACACTTGCTCCTTGAGGTGTGAAATGCACGTGAACCCCGCTCTGCTTCACAGCTCAGGTAGTTCAGGCTTCAGTGGCCAGGCCACCTGCCCAGGACCTCGACTTAGAAATTGCCCGCCAGAGTGCGTTCCATGTTTCTGCTGTGTCAGCTGCACCTCTGGCCATAGTGGGTCTGGGCCAGACACCCGACTCAAAGGAGGGCAGTCTGTCTGCCAGGGCCTAGTCAAGGAGCCGAACAGAGTGTTGGTCCCACAGAGTACCGTGGTCTCATACACAAACTTAGAACTTGGAGACAGCAGAGAAAACTAGAAAGCAGAAAGAAGCGATGGGCAGATGGAAGCTGGGTAAGAAATGGCAGAGAATAGAATGTCGGTCTGATGGCTCATCTCTGCTGGGTTCGGTACCCATGTACCTTGAAATAATTTCCCTCCTCTTGCTTGTCGACTTAAGAGCATCTAGCCCAAGCATGTCAAACTCTCGGGCCTGTGGGCCGCGTGCAGCCCACAATGAATATTTTTGCGGCCCAGCCAATATAATGGTATGTAAGAAACCTTTTAATAAAAATATTATAACTTAATTTTTACAATATCCTGTTATAGATAATTATTAATAAGGAACTACAACGTTTGCTAAAGACTGATTACTATAATCGTGTTGCATTCATTTCCCTTATGCGCCTTACATGCAGGTGCACCATTTCTCTCCACTAATACTAGCAGCGAATATTTTAGCAGCTGATTGCCACATCATTGGTCTTGGACTGACTTGTTTGGTGTGCGCAACAAGAAATATTTCGCTTTCTGAGAACAAGAAAAATAGGTTTATTTGCGTTACGTTTATTAATCTGTGTAGTTATTCAGTGTCTGGTAAGTTAACATTCAAGAAAAAATATTAATTTTTATTAAAATGTTCTATTATTTTATGTTAACGATTACTCATTTATTTCAGCCCTTTGTATTCAGCATGTCTCTATCAAAATAAACCTACGTTTCTATGAAAACTGAAGCTTTTGTTTTTTTGCGGCCCACATAAACTTAAACCTTGTTTATTTGGCCCGCGTTAGCCTTTGAGTTTGACAGGCTTGCTCTAGCCTATAGAAGAGTTTTACAAGAGTTTCTTTGAGCCAACATTTTGAGAACGTGCCTGGAAGCAAAATCTCAATGGATTGGGAAAATGCTCTGGAGAGTGGCAGCTTTGTTTGTTTGTTTGTTATAGCACAAGCTTTTTAAAGAACAGAACACATTTCCCCACATTGTACTCAGTCCAGCAGAGCCCAGGCCGTTGCTCTTACTCATCAGCGAAATTCCAGGCTTTGCCACTTAGCACATTCTCTTGGGCTCTGGTTACCTAATCAGCACTGGAGTTGTTCAAAGAGACATTCTTCTCTTGGCCAAAGGTTTCACGGGCCCAGAGTTTGTGCTGCACGTCAGAGCACTCACAGCTTAGGATGGGCAGCTGGGGCTCACCTTCTTCAGCTCTGCATAGCGCTTCTCCATGAAGTCCCTGACATTCTGGCTGCCAGGCGAGCCTGGCATAAGTGGATGCGAATCTCTCCTCGACCCAGCTTGGCCCTGATCCCAGGACTAGCCAGGGCCGCCGCCATCTCTGCTAGTGCAGTTGATTTTACTGCATTTAGAATCAAAGGAGAAAACATAAGGAAGGTCCATGAAATCCATTGGTGGTAGATTAAGGAGGTGGGAGAAAGCAAGGCAGGGAAATCCCTAAGATTAGACAAAAAGCAAACTGGAAAAACATACTTCTTTTCATTGGTGAGTCCAGGATAGTTAACATTTAACATTTACAGTAAAAACAGATGGTATGTGGGCAACAAGGTAACAACGAGGGGTTCTGTGGTCTCCTGCTCTGGGGCAGGCTACTGTCTTTGAGGGGTCTGGAAAAGAAAATTACTCTGACATTTCAAAGCTATGTTGTCCATGACTTAAGGTCAAGTTTGACGTTTGCTGAGGAAGTGAAAGGCCTGCCCTGGGCTGCCCACTTAGAAGTTGTGCTCAGCCCATCTTGTGTGCTTACTTTTGGTCACCAAGTTTGCAAGCCCTGTCATGCTGTCCCCCCGAACTTGTCAGGTTGAGTATAGGGCCCCCTTTTCACTCACATGCTCAAATTAAATTTAGTTTCAGTTGTTAAAGAAAAAAAATCAATGGCCCAATATGGCATCACTTGTGCTAAAAGCTCATGATACCAAATCTAGATTTAATACCTGATCTACTCGAAGTTTCAGCCTCTCCCAGAAACATAACCTATTCAACCCATCTGGAATTTTCTGGTCCAGCACCAGTTAAGGAATCTGTCACATGGGCCCTCTCCTTCCCCCATAGAAAGGAGAGGTACTAAGCATGATCACCCCAAAGAAAAGATGTCCCCGCCCAAAGAGAATTCTTTCTTTTCTTTTGTTAACTCCCTTGTCCCACCTTCTCCATATGAAAACTTTTCATTTCATACATTTCCTGGAAGTGCCCTTCCAGTTGCTAGATGGGGTGCTGCATAATTCATTAATCACTTACTAATGCCAATTAGATCTTCAAATTTACTCCCTTGAATATTTCTTAACACAATCAATGGGCCCAAAAGAAGGAAGGAAGGAAGGAAGGAAGGAAGGAAGGAAGGAAGGAAGGAAGGAAGGAAGGAAGGAAGGAAGGAAGGAAGGAAGGAAGGAAGGAAGGAAAAAGGAAGGAAAGAAGGAAGGAAGGAAGGAAAGAAGGAGGGAGAGAAGGTAGGAAGGGAGGAAAAGATCCACCTACACACAGGTTTTCATTATCATTTATGGATCCATAAATAAGAGGAAAAATTTATCTTCATCTTCTCACCTATAATAAGAGATCATAATACTTTTCTTTCCTGCCAACATTATGAATTTATAAAAACCGAAGATACTTGCTAGAAAAATCTGACAAGCAGTAAGATTGTTGCGATGTTATGACAACCCTGTGAAAACGATCCTGTCCATTCCCACATCCTGTAGCCCCACTGCTAGCTGGAGTTGATGCTAACACTACCATTCCTTCATACAAATCTTATACAGAATAATTGCATCTGACTTTGTAAATGGTTCACACTTCTCCTCCCCTAGCATATCACTGGTCATTTGGGTTAGACCCCCTGACCCTTCCGCCCTAGAGATAACATCTAGGCCTCAGTGGTATTTCAGCTCCAGGCACAGACAAGCTCACCTCAGGACCAGCAGTATTGAATAATGTCCCCTGCCCTGGTGCCGACCAATCAGTGGAGAGCATGGCACTGAAAGAGCATACTGGAAAGCTGATGAATATTTTTTTGAGAGCCTCACCTAAAATCTCCCCTAAGATTCCTGCTTGCAAGAAAGAGATAAGTACCTCAACAAAAAGGACCCAGCTTGCACCTCCCTCAGGAGAGCATGCCAGCGCCATTCCCTTTTCCTCCTTCTTCACTCTAAGGGACCTCACAGGACTCGCAACCAGGGGAGCAATGGGCAACGACAGCTCATCCCAGACTAAGCCCTGAACCTGTCTCCAAGGCCCCCTTTTTCTCTGATTTCCCAGTAGCTAAAGCGGCCCAGCCTGGGCTCTCCTGGTGTTTCTTCTATGCTAAGCCCTTCCTTGTTTCACTGTCCTGAGTGTGCTTTAGTTGTGGCCAATAAATTCTTGCTCGCATAGCTGCATTTTGTCTCTTGACTGAAATCTTTCAAGAAGAACCAAGGTCTCTTCATCTCTCCAGTAATATCACTGCCAGGAAACAGAAGAGGGCACCCTAAGAATATCTAAGCAATGGCAAACATAACTGGAGCATGCTTTTAAATACTGCAATGAATGCTTTCTCTCAAGCATAGGAAAGCAAAGTATGGTCAATTTTGCAACTAAAATTATTCTATGGAGCCACATGATTAAGGTATAAAGGGCAAGAATGTCTAAGTCAGTTTTTGAGAAAAAGGCAAGGCCTAAAATAAAACTTAATATCTGTTGTGGGAGAGAAAAAAAATGTTTCCCTCTACCCTTTTAGGTTCTTGGCTGAGACACCTCTCTGTAATGAGAAACAGAATAACAGGAGAAAGACAAATAGAAATTTAGTATCATATATACACCTCTGTATACATGGGAGATACTCAGGAAAACTGAGTAACTCCCCCAAATGGCCCAAGCCATCACTCTAAATATTATCTGTAGCTAAAGACAAAAGAAGATGTTGGGGGAGCAGTTATGGGAGGTTATCAGATAAAGCAAGGTAAATAAGGGTAAGGTTATTATGCAGATTTAAGTTCTTTCTTTCTCCCATTGATAAAAGTTTCTAGAAATTTAGAGTCCTCCTTCTCTTCCGGTACAGAGTAGGAGACACCATTACAAATGGAGATGTCCCTTTTAAATGTATATGTCTCTTACAAAAGGGTAACTCCTACTATTTTTAGAGCTTCCCCTGTCTGTTGTTTCTTAAAAATAACTAGATCAAAATAATCAGTATGTCAAAGAGGCATATTTTAGGGGGTGGGGGGCAAGATATTCTGCTCTTCGATGCTATTAAAGGTGCTATATTCCCAAATAATAATCTAATTTGATTTTCACAATGGTACAGTAAAAAAGGATGATCAGAATTCATTATGTTTAAACTTAACCAAGGAGGTAAAGGACTTGTACTTGGAAAACTACAGAATGTTGAAAAAAGAGGTAGAAGAAGATATAAATAAGTGGAAGAATATAACATGTTCATGGATTGGTAGACTTAACATCATTAAAATGTCCATACTACCCAAGGCAATCTACAGATTCAATACAATCCCTATTAAATTACCAATAGCATATTTCACAGATTTAGAACAAACACTCCAAAAATTTATATGGAACCAAAAAAGACCCTAAATAGCCACAGCAATCTTGAGAAAGAAGAACAAAGTTGGAGGGATCACAATACCAGATATCAAGCCATATTACAAAGCCACTGTAATCAAAACAGCCTGGTACTGGCACAAGAACAGGCATATAGATCAATGGAACAGAACAGAGAACCCAGAAATCAATCCAAGCCATTATGCTCAATTAATATTTGCCAAAGGAGGCAAAAGCATACATTGGAGCAGAGACGGTCTCTTCAATAAATGGTGTTGGGAAAATTGGACAGGTACTAGACCACCAACTTACACCATACACAAGAATAAACTCAAAATGGATAAAAGACTTAAATGTAAGTCATGAAACCATAAAAATCCTAGAAGAACCCCTAGGCAGCAAAATCTTAGACATCTCTCCTAGCAATATGTTTGCCAATACATCTCTTAGGGCAAGAGAAACAAAGGAGAAAACAAACAGATGGGACTACATTAAAATAAAAAGCTTCTACACAGCAAAAGAAACCATCAACAAAATGAAAAGGGAACCCACTGTATGGGAGAACATATTTGCCAATGATACACCTGATAAGGGGTTAATTTCCAAATTATATAAGGAACTTACACAATTCAACACCAGGAAGACAAACAATTGAAAAATGGGCAGAGGACCTAAATAGACACTTCTCCATAGAGGACATACAAATGGCCAAGAGACATATAAAAAAAATGCTCAAAGTCTCTAATCATCAGAAATATGCAAATTAAAACTACAATTGAGAAGGCAAACCCCTACTTTGTAAAAACTGCTGTTTGGAATTCTCTGCTGTTTGAACTAGACGGCCTCTTATTCTAAAAAAATAACTTTGCTTTCTAGCCTGCTTTAGCCTGCTTGAATAATGAGGAACATAAATTTAGCTGTCTGACCTTGTAGGTCAAGACTAGGTATGCTCATAATTTTTAGAACTGTGTTTGTTTTCAAAGATAGCAGCGAGATAACCACTAATTGCACAGAGGGCTGGCTCCTTAATAAAAAGGGAAGTTCTGCTTGTAGCTTTGCTTAGAATTTGAATTCATTTTCTCTAAGCCACTGTGGTGAATAAAGTGTATCTCCAAACTCTCCTGCATTGTTTGATTATTCCGGTCTCTGTAACACAATGAGGTACCACCTCACACCTGCCAGAAAGGCTAACATCAATAAATCAACAAACAAGTGTTGGTGAGGATGTGGAAAAAGGGGAACCCTAGTACACTGCTGGTGAAAATGCAGACTGGTACAACCACAATGGAAAACAGTGTGGAGTTTCCTCAAAAAATTAAAAATGGAACTGCCATTTGACCCAGTGATCCCACTTCTAAGAATATAACCTAAGAAGCTTGAAACACCATTCAGAAAGTGTATGTGCACTCCTATGGTCATAGCAGCCTTATATACAACAGCTAAGGTCTGGAAACAGCCCAAGTGCCCATAAGTAGATGAGTGGAATACTATGCAGCTGTAAAAAAGAAGGATCTCTTACCCTTTGAGATAGCATGGAGGGACCTGGGGAGTATTATGCTAAGTGAAATAAGCCAGTCAGAGAAAGACAAATATTACATGATCTCACTTATATGTAGAATTTAATGAACAAAAGAAACTGACAAGTAAAATAGATCCAGAGATAGGGAAGCATGCAACAGACAGATGATACTCAGAGGGAAGAGGGGTGAGTTGGCTGGGAAGGGAAGAGATTAACCGAAGAACTTATATGCATCTATACATAACCCATGGGCACAGACAATAGTGCAGTGAAGGCTTGGGGAGTTGACAGGAGTGGGGGGAGGGGACTAAATAGGGAGGGGAGAGTACACCTGTAATACTTTCTATTATGTCTATTTGATGAATATTAAAATAGATTCAGAGAAGCAAATAATAAAACTAACTTTTATAGAGCCATTTCTATAAGCCAAACGTGTTTATGAGCATTATTTTATTTAATATCAACTGTAAGAGGAAGGTACTCAACCCACCCCCACCCACCCCCCAATCTCTAGTCACTAAGGGACCTCCTGTCCTAATCATTTTAACTAGCAACACTCTTGGTTTATCCAAATGATCTTCCCCATAATAAATAGGTAGACTATTTAAGAAATCTATATTGAATTAAGCAGGTTGAGAAAAAAGAGAAAGGAGAGAGATTAAAATAACGAAAAGATGAGCGCCCTAGACGGTTTGGCTCAGTGGATAGAGCATCGGCCTGTGGACTGAAGGGTCCCGGGTTCGATTCCCGGTCAAGGGCATGTACCTTGGTTTCGGGCACATCCCCAGTAGGGGGTGTGCAGGAGGCAGCTGATCGATGCTTCTCTCTCATCGATGTTTCTAACTCTCTATCCCTCTCCCTTCCTCTCTGTAAAAAATCAATAAAATATATTAAAAAAAAAAAAAAGAAAAAAGAAAAGATGAGCGAGGACCAGGAGGAAGTTGAAGGAAAAGAAAGTGGGAGGAGGAAAGAAAGACGAGACAGAGCAGAGCAACAAGGAGAAAGAGAGGAGAGTGGGGGGACTGGAAATAAAGCTAATGAGTCTTCAAAAAAACACAAAAAAACCCTCATGGATCTGAGTGACCAGCTTCCCTTTATTTCTGTGCACACAAACAGCCCAAATACACATATTTCAGAGGCCCAATAACACATCAGACAATGTCAACATAGGCCACAATGTCCCTGTCTCAGAGTTAATGCTCTGAGCAGCCAAAGGCAGCTTCCAGATGGGGAACAATGAAGGGAGGGGTATTGACTCAGCAAGCTCAGAAAGCAGCCTTCCCACGAAAGCTTTTCCTGTCTCCAGCTGCTCATTAGTTAATGAATATGAACTATTGACTGAAGGATGGCCCCACAGGTGTTCAGGAAAACAATCTCATTTCAATCCAGTCAATTGCAATAGCCCATAGCCAGAGGGCGGTGGGTGCGGCAGGGGGCAGCCTTTTCTCCTCCCTTCCCCTTCCCAGAGCCTGAGGCTAAGGTGGGTTTTTGGATCCAATTCTTTCCCCCAACCCGGTGGGGCAAGTCCTGAAATAAAGACAATAGGGCACTCCTGGTCCTGGCCTCTTTATAAACACTTTAGGACAGGGACAAATTGAACTCCAATTTTGGTAACTGGTAGATAAAATCCTTTTTATTTTTAATTAACTCTCATGGATTTATTTTAAAGGGTATTTAAAAAATAAACTTGCACATAAAGCCCTCAATTTCACAAATATTAGAGTAAAGCCAAAAGAGGCATGTATATTTCATCAAGTCGATATTGAAACCCAGAGTCCTCCTAATTCTGACTTGATTTAAGCTAGTTTTAAAACAATCATTTTTCCCTTCTCTCTCTCAGCACACTTCACTGACCTGACCTTGGCCTCTCATCTTGATGATCTTGATGATCTTTGACCCCGGAGGCAGCAGAAGACAATAGCCCAGTTCTGATGAATGGTCACAAGGGGTGGCCCCTAACAGGCTAAAGACAATGTCTTAATCTAAGTTCTGTTTTAGCTCTTGAGCCCTAAGGCAGGATGACCCTAGGCTACCTCTTTTTAAAAAATATATATTTTATTGATTTTTTACAGAGAGGAAGGGAGAGGGATAGAGAGCTAGAAACATCAACCAGCTGCCTCCTGCACACCCCCTACCGGGGATATGCCCACAACCAACGTACATGCCCTTGACCGGAATCAAACCTGGGACCTTTCAGTACACAGACCGACACTCTATCCACTGAGCCAAACCGGTTTAGGTGCTAGGCTACCTCTTATTCCCCTGGTTCTGGATGCTGGAGCTGAACTCAGGCCTGAAGAAATGATTTATTACCCTTATCTTGGAACAAGCCAGTAAGCCTTGCAAGTGGGATTTTGTTGTTTTTTTGGTTTTTTTTTTACCAGAGCACACAGGCAGAACAGAGCAAACTTATTATTGGGCTTTGGGAATAATGCTTTTAAATACTCTACTAGGACAAGCAGTGTGCAGATAGAACTATAAACACCGAGGCTAGAGTGTTCAGGGCTGGAGTTTGAGAAACATGGACTTAGGGCAGATGACATAGGAGGGTTGGAAGAGCGGATGGATGTGTTGTAGGCAGCGGGAACGGCACCAGGTGTCTGACTAGTGGGGTCAGACCAAGCCTGGGTTCAGCAACCTCAATACTTGGATTCTGGCCAGGAAAGAATTCAGAGAATCCTGAATCCAAAATGTAAGAGAACGTTTATTGGGTGGATTACAGCATGGAAAAGGTTAATTGGTAGAAGAAATGGGCTTAGGGAGCAAGTTATGGAGGTGAAGGAAGGGCTCTTGGAGCTTGGGAGTGAGGAAGCTGGGGCTGGGAGGGGGAGGAGGAGGAGGGGAAGGGGAGGGAATGGCATGGGTGTGCTCCCTGGAGGGAGAATGCACTGAGTCCTCCATTCCTAAGGGTTTTAAAGGTGGGGATTTTAGGGGAGGTCCCAGGGGAAGATCTCAATAGAATACACAGCAGTTTTCCAGGTGTGTCCTTTCTGGGTGTGGTCTCCACTGATTGGTGGGCGCCAGGACTGGGTCATTATTCAATGCAGCTGGTCCCGAAGGCAGGTTTTGTTGCTATCTGGGCCTGGAGCTGAAATATAACTTGAGTCCTAGATGTTCTCTCTACAGAGAAAGGTCAGGGGGTCCAACACTCATGACCAGTGATATGCTAGGGGAGGAAAGGTCACCATGGCGGCAAGGTCTCACCCTATAATTGATTGTCCATTGCTAGGCACTTGGGGCATTTGCACCCTGGTGACCTGTACCTGGCCCATCATCCTTGCTCTGCTCATGTCTGTCTAACTGCCTACAAGGGGATGGATGGGATGGACAATTGGGCGGTTGAATGAGTGATAAATCAGGAGTGCCCACTTAAGATGTTCCCTTAGCTTAATTATTTGCTAGTGGAAAGTGGATGCCATTGGATTGAAGGGAAATGAAAGTAGAAATGTGTCCATCTGGTTTCCAACCAGGACATTGCAGCAAATTGATGTGGGGCAATCCACTCACAAGTGGGCTGTCAACCTATGTTAATTGAAATGGCTATTTTTCTATGATCTCAGGATCTCACCAAAATTGTTAAGAGCATGGGATCTGGAGTCAGTTCCCCACATTAAATTCTAGCTCTTACCTGATGTTGATTTTGGGCAATTTGCTTTCTCTCTCAGAGCCTATGTTCCCTTAGCTGTAGAATAAGGGCGATCACAGAACCTACTCTGAAGGGTTGCTGTGAAGTTTACAAATAAAAGCAGCCAAAGAAATCCACCAAGAAATCCAGATGGACATTAATGTTTTTGTTTTGCTGGAATTACATTGATGATGTTGAGCACAAAAAAATGAAAAGATACTTGTGTGTTTTTAAGTTTCACTTGTCAGTTTGAATATTTCAACTTCAGGTTAGCATTATTATCAATTCTGTAATTTTTTTTTCATTTTAATCATGAAGTTATTTTTATTCTTTAATCATTAGTTTGATGAACTATTGAATTTAATTATGTATCCCAAAATACAATATTGAATTTTTAAATAACTGTCTAATAAAAAAATTATTTTGACTCATATACTACTTTAAAGATAACTTTTTCTGTAGGCAGCTTTTAAAATCCTTCCAGCTGATACGGAATTTTTGGACTAGAACCCGGATTCTTTGTCCACCGGAATGGAAGAATGAATCCACCGACAAAAGGTAGTATAGCAAAGGTGGCAATTTATTGAAGAACAAGTACAGACTCCCACATGGGGAGGGGGAAAGAGTCCCACAGACTTTCTGTTTCCATGGTTTATAAAGGCTGCAGCTCCTGTTTCCTGATATCCCCTCTGATTGGTCAATATTCCTTTTCAAATTGGTTACTATAGTGATTCCTGAGGCCCTTCTCCCTCATTGTCCTCCATTCCTCTGGGCTTTCTTTCTCCTTTATTTTGTAAATATAGACCTTTCTTGGCTACTTCCAGTTCCCTTGTCTTATGGAAATGTAGCTGCACCTGGCTTCCTTGTGTTATGGAAACCTACCTTCTCCCATTCTATAGCCCTGTGTATTTTCAAGGACCCCAATTCTAAAAATTCCCCAAGCCTGCCTATATTCCCCTAAAATTCCTGTTTCACAGCCATCCCTCCTCATAACCATGCCTTTGTGCCACCCTGCCCCTTGGGTGCATTCAGAGAATCAGGTCTAATGAACAGAATGTGGCAAAGTGATGGGGTATCGCTCCATAACTAAGTTACAAAGACTGCTTTCTCTTTTTCTCTCTCTTTTGCCCTTGATCTGGGGAGAGTGAGCTGCCATGTCATGGGTAGCACATAGAGGTTTTTTGATCTGGCAGGGACTGACATCTCTGGGCAGTTGCCCACAAGGGCTGGGACCTGCCAACCGCCCAGTGAGTGATGGTGGAAGTGGGTCTTCCTCCAGTTCAGCCTTGAGGCGGTAGCCCAGCTGATACATGACCCCAGGGGCTGGAAACTGTGGGAAAACATTAGTTCTTGTAGGCTGCTACATTTGGGGGTAATATGTTATGCAGCAATGGAGAAGTAATGCATTACTGACATTTAAGAATTCTTATAGAACATTCAAGAAACACTAAACTAAGCCACCAAGGTTCCTGGACCTTTGCATGTGAGCTTTGGCAATTAACTCACAAGTTGTCTGACTTCCATTCCCTTATCCATAATAAGGTGAGTAAGCCCTGCAACCCCACAAGACCTTTCATTTACTTAGCGTTTGCTGTGAAAGTTATAAGATTATGAGTGTCTCACTCCACAAAGTGTGTGCTCCATCCCATGAGGGTGGAAAGGAAGCAACTCTGTGAGTCTGCAGAAATTAAATACCAGTTTTTGAAATGGGAACTTAGTCTTGGGAAAACTAAACCCAGATCAATGTGCACATCCTGACTTGGAGTTCAAATAAGTATTCAAGTCTAACTGTGTTTGTGGAGTCCTACTCAACTGTCACCTCCTCAGGGAGGTCTAACTGTGTTTGTTGAGTCCTACTCAACTGTCACCTCCTCAGGGAGGTCTACCCTTATAAGCCTGGGTGAAGCAGCTTATATCCCGCTCAACCCATATTCCTGCTTTAATCAATTCATTGCACTTATTAGTAATGAAATGTATTGCATTCACTTGTTTCTTTTATGCTCCTTTCTTAATAAAGTTTTTATTTTTATTTTTTAAGGGACCTCTTTATCTTATTCATTGTGAGAGCATCGCCAGCATGCAGTAGGAGCAAGGTATACTTACTGCCTGCCTGGCATGGGTTAGGAAGGTGAAAGAATCACTGAGCCTTTCAGGTAAAGTACTGGATTTAAAATAATGAAATCATCTTTATGTTCAACTTAGAATGTTGGTGGGGTGGGGGTTAATAGAATTCAGGGCTGATAATAATAGAGAGGCTCTATAGAAGCCAGAGAGGAGTTGGCAATCATTGCAAATTCTCTAGCTCCAGAGCTGTAGAAAGTCAGAGATGGAGCACAGCCTTGAGGCCCTTCTATCTGCTAACACTCCTTGGAACATTTGTTTTCTTCAAGGGACCAATTACCCTATTCTCCTTTTTATTTTTATTTTTATTTTTATTTTTTGGTCATTGTTAACATTTGTTTAGGAAATAGAAAGACCCATTACAGATTTTCAGAACCTTCAACTGAGAGAATAAGAGCCTATCTTCCAAAATTCTTATTGGGATGGCATTACTTTTCTTCTACTGAACCTCTATTTATCCTCCACCTACTGCAACACATTCTTTGTTTAGCATGTGTGTGTGTGTGCATGTG
This sequence comes from Cnephaeus nilssonii, assembly GCF_951640355.1. Classification (NCBI taxonomy): domain Eukaryota; kingdom Metazoa; phylum Chordata; class Mammalia; order Chiroptera; family Vespertilionidae; genus Cnephaeus; species Cnephaeus nilssonii. The sequence goes on along the minus strand of NC_137088.1, from coordinate 50,019,385 downwards.
TGGTTGTGGGTGCTTTTGCATGTGTGTATGTGTGTCTGGGGTGAGGGAGCTGTGAAAGGAAGAATGAAGAGAAGCATGGATGCATTCGGATTTTTAAAAAAGTACCATAGTTTAAAAGTACTTTTATGTAACATTCTGGAAAAAAATTAGATCACTTATGTCACTTCATTTGAGGCTCCAAAGGGATAACATAAATGGATTTAGAAAGATAGCTTAAAAAATAACCTCAGCTCTTCTTAATCTCAGGGACTTCCCTGAGTCTTTAGCCTAAAAGAAGTTTCAGCCTTCATTTATCTTATCTTCTAAAGTAAACCACGCAAGATGAAAACATAAATTTCAAGTTTTCATAGAAGTGGAAAGGGTGGGGAGGGGCTGTTTTTCTTCTTACTTAACCCTTCTTCCTTCAGGCGTGATTCTAGAGCCAAACGAGACAGTCTGTTCCAAATTGCCAATCACATTAGTCTCTGTGTGGGCTGCTTAAAACATGCAAATGGCTCTGAAAAATGTTTCTCCTCCTACAAAGATAAATGAAAGTGTGCACCGCCATCAATTGCAATGGAGTCAAAGGAGGACACAAAGAGTTGATAAACGAGGAATCATTTTCTTTCCAGACAAACATGTTGTAAGGAGACACAAGTGTTGATGGGTTTTATCCGTCTCCTGACTGGACACATACCTGTAAACTCCACTGCAACCTGTCCTTCCCAGTGTTTCCAGAAAAATCTTAAAGGATAGCTTTGGTCACTTCACTCCCAATGTTCAAACACCTTCAGTAGTTCCCTAGTGTCCATTAAGAAAATAAAGAGGAAAGAACCAAGATGGCGGCATAGGTAAACGCCTATACTTGCTGCCTCTCACAACCACATCAAAACTACAACTAAAAGACAAAACAACGATCATCCAAAACTATGCAAAAGCTGGCTAAGTGGAAGTTCTACAACTAAAAGGAAAGAAAAAAGCACATTAGATTGGTAGGAGGTGCGGAGGTGCAGAGGTGCAGAGGTGCAGAGGTGTGTGCAAAACAGGCTGGCAACTGGATGCACTGTTGTTGTTTTTTTCAATCAGGAGGGAGATACAAGCTCCTAATTGCTCTGAACTCCAGTTCTGGGTGAAACTCTGGGGACCCAGACTCATACGGGGAGAAACTGGACTGTCTGGCATTGGGCTGGAATGCGAGGGCAGCTTTTCTCTCAGACATGCTCACAGCGATCATTGTTCCTGTGTGGGGGCGCAGAACACGGAGATGCAGGGACCTCTTCAGTGCAGGGATGACTGGTAGCCATTGCTGTTTGCTCCACCCTGGTGATTCCCTAAGACCCCTCCCACCCAATTTACAACCCCACCCAAGCTGTGTGCAGCGGCGTTTGCATATGAATGGCCTGTCCTTACACAGACTAAAACCTAACAAGCTGCAGCTGGGTCAGAGAGTTCCAAAGCTTCCAAAGGAAGGCCAAGGCTTGGCAGCAGCAGCCTGCCTTGCTTCACAGCTGGGCCTCATCTGGGCACTTCCAAACCCCAAACAAAGAGGAAGAATATGCAGATCTCTCTGTAGTTCCTGCTGGGTGGCCTTAGGCAGTGGTGGCTGACTTTGCACCTCCTTGGAGATCCAAGACCCAGTGTACCCAGTGGTCAGTGTGAGACCATACCAGATTACAACTCTTCACATCCATAAGCAACACACTCAAGGGGCAGACTCAATGAGCACCAAAGCCCCACTGAAGCAAGTCCTTCCCCATAAGGGTGTCTCCAGCACAGCAGTTTTTCCATTGTAGACACAGCTGGTCCTCACAGCCAATTTGGCCTGGAGGTCAGTTCCTCCCAGTGATACCAACAGCAATCAAGGCTTAACTACAACAGAACTGTGCACCCAGACCACAAAGGGGCGCACCAAGAGTGTCCACCTCAGGTGATTGGGGAGGCTGAGGCATTGGGCCTTATAGGACACCTACCACACAAGGCCACTCTATCAACACAGGAAAGCAGCCAAAATGTGGAGACAAAGAAACAGGTCACAAATGAAAGAAATGGAGGAAAGCAAACTACTGGATATAGAGTTCAAAACCAGTTATAAGGTTACTCAAGAATCTTCTAGAAACCTCCGAGGAACTTAGTGAGACCTTCAAGGATGTTAGTGAGAATGCCAAAAAAATGGAAAAGGACCAGTCAGAAATTAAGCATACACCGACTGAAATAAAGAATAATATACAGAAATTCAACAGTAGACTAGAGGATCCCAAGAATCAAGTCAAAGATTTGAAATACAAGGAAGCAAAAAAACATCCAAATGGAAGAGCAAAAAGAAAAAAGAATCCAAAAATATGAAGATAGTGTAAGGAGCCTCTGGGACAACTTCAAGCATACCAATATCCAAATTATGGGGGTGCCAGAAGAAGAGAGAGAACAAGATATTGAAAACCCACTTGAAGAAATAATGACAGAAAACTTCCCCTACCTGGTGAAAGAAATAGACTTACAAGTCCAGGAAGCGCAGAGAACCCCAAACAAGAGGAATCCAAAGAGGACCACACCAAGACACATCATAATTAAAATGCCAAGGGCAAAAGACAAAGAGAGAATCTTAAAAGCAGCAAGAGAAAAACAGTTACCTACAAGGGAGTACCCATACGACTATCAGTTGATTTCTCAACAGAAACTATGAAGGCCAGATGTGAGTGGCAAGAAATATTCAAAGTGATGAATAGCAAGAACCTACAACCGAGATTACTCTACCCAGCAAAGTTATCATTCAGAATTGAAGGTCAGATAAAGAGCTTCACAGACAAGAAAAAGCTAAAGGAGTTCATCACCACCAAATCAGTATTATATGAAATGCTGAAGGGTATTCTTTAAGAAGAAGAAAAAGAAGAAAACAGTAAAGATAAAAATTATGAACAACAAATACATATCTATCAACAAGTGAATCTAAATATCAAGTGAATAAAAACTCAGATGAACAGAATAAACTGGTGAATATAATAGAATCAGGGGCATAGAAAGGGAGTGGACTGACAATTCTCAGGGGAAAGGGGGTGTGGGGAGTGCAGGAAGAGATTGGACAAAAATCTTACACCTATGGATGAGGGCAGTAGTGGGGAGGTGGCGGTAAAGGCATGGGGTGGTATGGGAATCAGGTGGAGGGGAGCTATGGGGGGAAAAAAAAGGAACAATTGTAATAATCTGAACAATAAAGATTTATTAAAAAGAAAATAAAGAAAGCCCCACCTTTTCATTTCAGTATTCAAGGCCCCAATCAACCTTCCCATTCTTATTACCTATAACTTCTCAACATATTACATGTTATATTCCAGCTAAAGTTAACTATAAGAGATCCTTTTTCCTGAGTATTTATCAAAGTCTCCATAGTGATGGGGTTCCAAAACAAAGTGAAAGCTGTAAGAAAAATGATTTTCCAATGAACAGGGTGTTATAACCTTAGGACCTCCTCTCACATCTCTGCCCTTATGAGTCAATCTCTTGGTTCTCAGTGCTTGTCAGACAGTCAACTTCCTTCAATACAAAGTAAATACAATGTGAACTGATTGCAAATGGAATTGTAAACATTATGAAAAATTAAACATTTTATGAGGCTGATAAAAATAGTGAAGAAATTAATGAAGTTCTCAAATATTTTTGCAGGTATGACCTCTTGATGACCGATCTATGAAAGTCAAGTATAAAATGAAGAACTCAGCTCATGTTATCATACAATTGTGTCAAAAGTATAAAACATATGCCCTAGCTATTTGGCTCAGTGGATAGAGCGTTGGCCTTCTGACCAAAAGGTCCTGGGTTCATTTCCAGTCAAGGGTACATACCCGGGTTGTGGGCTTGATCCTCAGTTGGGGGCGTGCAGGAGACAGCCGATCAATGATTCACTCTCATCATTGATGTTTCTATCTCTCTTTCCCTCTCCCTTCCTCTCTGAAAACAATAAAAAAATATATTTTTTGCAAGTATAGAGCATACAAAAACATATACAACCCTTGAGCTATTGTTTTAAGACTTAGCATATTTCTGTAATTATAATTGAAAAATTTTAAAAGATAAATTAAACTTATGTTTGTAAGTTTTTGTTTTATGTTTGATATCAATTTCCAATCAAATTTGTGTCAATATAAAAATGTTCAAACCTATAGAGAATTTTTATAAGGTTATTTGAACCAAACTGATGAAACTGCTGGGAAGCAAAATCTCAATGGATTGAGAAAATGCTCCAGAGAATGGCAGTTTTGCAGCTTATTTTATACATTACAATCAAAAGAAGAGGCATAAGTAGGTTACATGAAATCCATTGTTGATAGATTAGGGAGGTGGGAGAAAGAAAAGCAGGAAAACATCTGGGATTGGATAGAAAGTAAAATGATAGACATATACATCTTTTACATAGGTGGGTACAGGATGATTAACAGTCAATAATCTATATATACAAAAGGCAAGCCACTGGAATGACTAGAATGACTGGTTGCTATGATGTGCACTGCAGCTGGCCAACCGGCCAAATAGGAGGCGAGGCCAGCTGGCCAACCTGCTGCAGCCCCTCCTACCAGCCAGCCTGGCCCTGATCGGCCCGATTGGGGTAGGCTGGCCAGACCCCACCCATGCACGTATTCATGCACCGGGCCTCTAGTTAACATAATAATAACAATGAGGGGATTTGTGATCTCTGCTCTGGTGAGGTTATTGTGCCCAGAGGGGTCTGGAAAAAGAAAAGTTACCCTGATATTCCAAAGGTATGTTATCATTAGATGCAAAAGGACAATAGACAGGCTCACTTAAAGTAAAGATTGACTTTTGTCAGGGAAGATTCTAGCCTAGAACTAGAACATGCCTACTTTCCATAAATTGCTTTTAGTTAAAAACATTTTCATTTCAGACCATCTTCTGTGCTTATTTTAGGTCTGAGTTTGCAAGGCCACCATGCAGGCCTTCTCTGAGCTTGTCAGGTTCAGTATGTGGCCACTTTTTGTCCACATTTTCCTGTACCACTATGAAATTTTGGTTCCCACTTTAAGCATATTCCCTTTAATGGAATGTCAATTGCCTTTGGTCTTTGCTTATCTCTCAAAGTATTCTACACTGTTCCATTCCTGCTGATTTACCCATCTTCCTATTGCGACTCTTCATCCTTCCAGGTACAGCTAAAATACCACTTTCTCTAAAATTTCTTCCCAACCTCCTCTAATAAAAAGGACTCTTTCTTCTCCAAACACCAAACAGATTTTGTTTGTAGCCACTCTGGGACATCTCAGACGCTGCCTTGAGGTACAGATGCCGAGTATGTAAGTTCAGCTGAGGGTAGGTTCTATAGAGTTCTCATTCATGCCTTCATGCAGCTAATATTTGTTGAACTCTTTTTATGTATGAATCGGTGCTCTAGGGCCTTGTCTCTGTAAACCATATCTATGTTGAATTCTATTTGCTGAACAAAGGGCAAACAAACTTTTGTGTTGCTTAAGTAAGGAGAGATGTGGACTTTTACTGTGGACCTGTTAAAAAGGGAAGGTTTCCCACAGGAGGGGTGGCTCCCGAGCTGGGGAGCAGCACACTGGCCACCCCCGATCCACGCCTCTCATCTTAGCCCTGCTGCTGGGTGTGGATAATGCGCAGCCCAGCCTGTCTGTGGCCAAACACAGAACTTGACAGCTGGTGCTCTGATGAAGGGTTGTCGGGTGGAGCTCCAGGCCCATCCCTGGTGAACCCCGCAATTTGTTTGGGGTAGTTTCTATGGAATGGTAAAGCTGTTTCTCTAAGCTTGAGTCCAGAATCCTTCAAGGAGAGGACAGAGAAGGCGGTTCTGAATGGGCTCTGTAACACTGATTTGTGTTAGATGTTAATCTTTGTAGAGAATCCAGAATTTAACACTAAGCAACAGAGAGTTTAATGGTCATGACTCACTTGACGACTGCGACACAAATGCTTTAAACGCCTCGATGCAGAAGTGGGGACTGTAATGGGGTGAGCTGGAGATTGCATCCCTCTTTTAAAGGGATTCTAGTTTAAATTTTTATAAACATGTGTGTGTTTAACACCACGGTATGCCAGTTTGCAAATCCTAATTTAGGGAAACAATGAATCTGTATTTTAAAAAAATTAATTTTTATTGTTGAAAGTATTACAGATGTCTCCTTTTTCCCCCATTGATTCCCTCTACTCCCCACCCTCAATCTGCTCCACTGCACTATTGTCTGTTTCCATGAGTTATGCATATCCTCTCTAATAAAAGAGTGATACGCAAATTAACCATCACTCCACTACATAAGCCATGCCCACCAGCCAATCAGGGCGACTATGCAAATTAACCCCAACCAAGATGGCTACCAGAAGGGAGACTTGGGTTTCCCCGGCAACAGAGGAAGCCAAGCTTTCCACACACTCTGGCGGGCCCAGGCCTCCACTCAAGGATACAAAGTTTCAATTATAAAAGGTAAACAAATTCAAACAGAAATGGTGGCAGCCACAGATGGAGCAGGAGGCTTGGCTCCGCTCCAGGCTACAAAGTTTCAATTGTAGAAGGTAAACAAATTCCAGATACCAGGGCCTCTGCTTGGGTCGCCAGGGGCGTGGCTGGCCTGCAAACCACCACAGGCCCCTCGTCCAGACCTCTCCACACCCCAAGGGAACCCCACCCTGATCCAGGACACCCTTCAGGGCAAACCAGCTGGTCCCCACCCGTGCACCAGGCCTCTATCCTATCTAATAAAAGAGTAATATGCAGATTGACCATCACTCCAACACACAAGATCAAGATAGCTGCCCCTATGTGGTCAAAGATCCTGCCCCCATGTGGACACAAGATGGCCACCACAAGATGGCCAGCAGGGGTGGGTAGTTGGGAGGGACCAGGCCTGCAAGGGAAGGCAGTTGAGAAAGATCAGGCCTGCAAGGGAGGGCAGTCGGAGGCGATCAACCCTGCAGAGGAGGGCAGTTAGGGGTGACCAGGCTGGCAGAGGAGGGAAGTTGGGGCAAACAGGCTGGCAGGGGAGCAGTTAGACATCAATCAGGCTGTCATTGGAGTGGTTAGGGGGTGATCAGGCTAGCAGGCAGAAGTGGTTAGGGGAAATCAGGAAGGCAGGCAGGCGAGCAGTTGGGAGCCAGCAGTTCTGGATTGTCAGAGGGATGTCCAGTGGGATCAGGCCTAAACGAGCAGTCGGACATCCCTCGAGGGGTCCCAGATTGGAGAGGGTGCAAGCTGGGATGAGGGACAGCCCCCTGCCCCCATGCACGAATTTTGTGCATTGGGCCTCTAGTATGTATATAATGAATCTGCATTTTGAAATTATTTTTAGTTTCATTCATTCATTAATTCCTTCCTTTTGCTGATAAGACATCTTCCTATGATCTCTTTGTATCAGGGACATTTATTTTCTTATGAAAAACATCCAGTTTTTCTACTAAAGCAAAAAACAAAGTGGACATATTATCCTGGAGTTTTAACTGTTAAACTTCAAGCCTGTGTATGTACTTAGAACCAGCCGTGGGGCTCCAAACTGATTCTTGCAAATCTGTACCATGGTAGGGAATGAGACTCAAAGGCAAGCTGAAGGAAGCCAAGGGCCAGGCCCAGGGTGTGTCTCTAACCTTTAGGAGAAGACTATGGAAAGGTATGCCCGGGCCATCATCCAGAGCCCTGTCCACAGTGAGGAGGATGCTAAAGGGGAAGGCCACTCCTGTCTTTCCCAGAATAGAAAGTTTACTGCAAGTTTAAGTAGCTCTTCACCGGTGGGTTCACAGGGACTGTTTCAAAGCTCTCCTGAGAGGACAGAAGGATGGAGGGAGAGAAGAAATACGGGTGCTGTGACCTAATTACTCCCCTTCCTTGTACTGCACAATGGGTGAGACCTTGGTGTTTACTGTCTTTAATCAAGTTCTTAACTTGCTGCACAGTGGAATCACCTAGGGAGCTTAAACAACCAACCAAAGTGTCCTGTGATAGAGGACTGGATAAAGAAGATGTGGTACATACATACAATGGAATACTACTCAGCCATAAGAAAGGGTGAAATAGTGCCATTTGCAACATGTATGGACCTTGAGGACATTATGCTAAGTGAAATGTCAGACACAAAAGCTAAGAAACATACAATTTCACTCACATGTGGGATATAAAACTGAAACTTATGAACGCAAACAGCAGAGTGGTGGTTGCCCGAAGGAAGGGGGCAGGGGGAGAAGGAGGTCCTAATATAACGTGACAGGAGAAGATTTGACTCTGGGTGGTGGGCACATGGTGCAATAGACAGATCTTGTAACATAGAAATCCACACATGAAACCTATATGTTCATCTTGACCAATGTTACCCAATCAATTTAATAAATAAAATAAAAAAAAAACAAACACAGTAAAAAAGCAACAACATACTCATGCCTTAGCTCAGTGGTCGGCAAACTGCAGCTCGCAAGCCACATGTGGCTCTTTGGCCCCTTGAGTGTGGCTCTTCCACAAAATACCACGGTCTGGGCGAGTCTATTTTGAAGAAGTGGCGTTAGAAGAAGTTTAAGTTTAAAAAATTTGGCTCGCAAAAGAAATTTCAATCGTTGTACTATTGATATTTGGCTCTGTTGACTAGTGAATTTGCAGACCACTGCCCTAGCTGATGTGATTCAGTGATAGAGCATCAGCCCAAGGACCAAAGGGTCGTGGGTTCAATTCCCGGTCAAGGGCACATGCCTGGGTTGCAGGTTTGATCTCCAGCCCTGGTCAGGGTGCATGTGGGAGGCAACCAATCAATCTCTCTCTCTCTCTCTCTCTCTCTCTCTCTCTCTCTCTCTTACCCTCCCTTTCACTCTCTCTAAAAATCAAAACTATCCTCAGATGAGGATTAACAAATGAAACCAAGCATCTGATTTGATGGGCTTGATAGAGCCTGAGCATCAGGATTCTTGGGGTGATTCCAATGTGCAGTCAAGGTTGAGCAGCACTCGCCAAGACTAGCTTGTGTGGTAGGATGGGGTGGAGGCTGGGCTCTGTGAACACTCTATCTGTCATCTAATGTGTTTCCTTACTCACTTTCCACTGTGTTTCCTTAGCCTTTTTGCATTTTATCTCTTTTCTTCCCTCTGCATATTTGGCAGCCTTAGGCATCCCTTGAGTGTTAAAGCTTTTGTTTTAATATTAGATTGTGCAGCATTTTCTCCCTTGCCACTAAATATGTCATAAATGTAATTGTAATGGCTGCATAATATTTTGTCATGTATATACATGATCATTTATTAAAGCAGTCCCCTACAGTTATAAATTTCAGTTATTTCCCATTTTGTGATATTGTAAATAAAGTCACTTTATATAAATAAAAATATTTGTTCACTTCTGTGATTACCTCCTTTGGGGAACTTTTTAGCAGTGAAAATTACTGGTGCAAAGATAATAAACAGTTTTAAGGCTCTTGGTATATATGACTAAACCACTTTTCAAAGGGGCTGTACTGATTTATGAAACCAACCAAGATGATATTCTAGAATTAATTCTTTCTTTGTTGCTGAGATGGGTGCATTTCAATTGCGTGGGATAATTTAAACAGAATTCAATTAAGGACTGTATTGTAGGCTGTACATTCAATAATGCGTATTAAACATGCTGTAATATTAATAAATATTTATTGTACATTTCAGACAGAGCTACATTTTATTTGTTCACTGCAAGACTTCATTAGTTTACTGCCACTCAAATCAGTAAAGACCTCAATTTATTTTCCTCTTGAGTAATTTCCTTTATAATTGTAACAAAATGGAATATACTCATGAATTACAAACCAGGTCTGTGGACATACTACAGAAGAGTCATCTAGATAAATTTTGAACAAAACTCGTTCCTAGATTCCTTCCAGAGAAGACTTGCATTTATTAGATTTAATCTAGCCCTTTGCACTCGCTTGCTTTTTTCTCGATTCCTTTATTCTAATCGGGATTTAATTTTTTAAATACCCCAGATTTTACAAAGTGCGGCAGTAGAATAAAAAACTGGAGTTTCTTTTCATACAAACTTATTTATTTGGATTTTTTTATATTTCAAATTATTGATACATTCAAAGAGTATAAAAAGAGCTGCTACCAATGCTAACCGTGTCGAGTCACACTCGACCTCCGAGTGCAAAAGGTTAAACTCTCGGAACCTGTAGTTTAGACGAAGGGGTCCAGGTGTGGCCAGTCCGTGTTCAGGCGTGGGTACCACGGTAATGTGTTACTGCTGGACTGTCTTCATGACTCTCACGTATAACAACGTCCTTCTTAAACTTTATACCGCTTATCAGTAGCCAACAATTCAAGAATTATTTGACCATAGTACACCTTTTAAAATTGCAATGGGTTGAGAGAGCTTCAAATGCTTATGAATTAAAATTCATAATAGGTTTAAAGTAAAATGTTCTTGCAAATGAATTAATTGTGGCAAAAAATTAATATTTGACGATTCTGTTTACTATATAATGAACATTAAATAACATCACAAATATGTCAGAATTATAAGGCATAAGATACATAGCAGAGACCAGGGATTATCAATAGGGTGACTTACCACTCCAGGGTGAGCTGGTGTTTTAAGCATCAATTTACAGATTACTGTGTCATGCATTGACGGACTGGGTGCAGCCTCGCGGGTTCCTTTTATTCTAGGGCATGAACACCCTGCCCAAGCCATTTGCCTCTGTGTATGATGGTGTGCATTTGATATACATATTTATGTGTGAATTTGTGTGCAGGCACATTTATTAGAGGAACTTCAGAGAGAAAAATTCAATGTTGGTATCTTTCTGTGGAATGCCTGTAGACACTACAGAGAGCATTAGGACTGAGAAATGCGATTTGGGAAATGCTGACTGTCTTAATGAAGGCATATACTGTTGCAAATGGAAATGCAATCCAAATGACTCATGTAACAAAGTTTACAGAAAAAAATACGAGAGCATCTGACATTAACCAGTGCAGAAATGACAGCGGGGCTTCAGCAGGCCTGACAACCACTTCCCACGATGCGTAACGATCTAACATCTGCCTGCTTTGAAATCCAGCAATTTGCTCACTTCATGTCTCTCTCAACAAGTCACAAGTGGCACATCCTAGGCCCTAGAGCTTCCAGAAAGGAGCGCAGCCCTGCCAACATCTTGATTTTAGCCTAAGACCTGTCAGAGTTCTCACCTCCTCAACTGTAAGGTGACACAACTGTACTTTTTAAGCCGCGGAGCTCATAGGAATCTGTTACAGCAGCAATCGAAAGCTAATACAGTGTACTCCCAGGTTAATATAGTCAGGTCAGTGTCAGTTCATAACGTGTTTATTTCGTGTTCCCCGTTAGGGCGATGGCCGGAGGGGTCTCATTATACGGTGTTAGCCAACTCAAAAGGGGCCGTCAATATTACAAACGATGCAATTTGGGAGGCTCATAAATATTATGATTTTTCTGAGTCTCGCCCAGCTAGTTGATAGTGATAATTCTACCCTGTTTCTCTGGGTTTCAGTCCATTGCCTCTTGCCCCACCGTGTCTCCCAACCTCCCAGGGATGACAGACTAGATGACTCGGCTGAGTGGCCAGTGACACTCCCTTTGTTCTGGCCGTCACACACCCGCACTAGAGGCTGTGGAAGCCTCTCTGCTCCCTTGAGTGGAACCAGACATGTGGCCCAGGTCTGACCAATGAATGCACGTCGGCCAGCACACCCTCTTACCTCTTTTTTTTTTTTTCCTGCCTTTTTTGAAGACATGAAGGCTGGATCTCCAACATCCAACTTCCAGTCATCAGGAAAAGACCACGAGATGCCAAATGCTGGCCTTGACTTGCTGAGTCCCTGAACCAATGGCAGAATTTCTGTGATGCCTTTATTCATTTACCACCTAACCCAAACCTGCTTAGATTCCTTAGCAGTGAGCGCTGTTTCTTTGTCTTGTCAATTACTCACATATTCAGTGTTTTGTGTTTTGGTTTTTTTGGTCTACAAAGTTAAAAAAAGGTGCCTAGTTCATTCATTTCTTTGAGCCTCATTTTATGATATGTGCATCAGATTGTGATTCTTTTGTGTGCAGGTATTAAATTATTTTTCTCCTGTTAATCTAGTCTTGTATCAGTTTTATTTATTTATTTTATAAGTTCAGCCATAGGAACTACAGCAGGGGAATTCTCCCTCCCCAACAGTGCCCCAAGAGGAATTGTCTATATCTGTTGGTCCAATGTAATAGTTACAGGCACATGTAGCTGTCAGGCACTTGACATGTGACTAGTGCAACTGAGGAATAAGGTTTTAATCTTACTGAATTTCATTCTCCACAGCTACCTGTGGCAAGTGGCATCTTGATCAGCTCTGTACTAATGTGGCAACTTCTTAAAGAAAACAACAATGAACACATTTTTTGCTGCTAGCAAAGGAGTCCATAGTAAATCATTCTAGCCGATATCTCTCCCTGCCAAAGAGACTGCCTGCATTCCCGACCTCCTTAAAGGACGATGGGAGCTCGGAGATGCCTTTGCATTCCCTAACACAGAGTCTTTTGGGAGAATAGCCTGGAGCAGGCCCAAGGATTCTCCTGCGTGGCACTGAGACTCCAAAGACGCCACAGGGCACAGCTGCCCTCCATGACATCCAGGCCAAAGGGCAGGTTCACTTTTCTGTCTTCAAAGACAACCAGCAGGCCTCTCGGGAGGCTCAGCACAGCTCTTGGCTTCCTCCTGCACCTTTGAAAAACCTAAACTATGCAGAAAAATCGGTTTCATGTTAAAGATAACAGGTCCTGTGTCTCCCAGAAGACTGCCTTCATTTCTTGGAAGAATCGCATTCCTAATGCTGTGAGGTCTTTGGCTTCTGAGAATTCTTACGAGTGGGTAGAGAGTCACAATAAATCCCTTCGTATTTCCTTGAGGAAAATAGATTTATTTCATTTTAATGTTTTTATTGTGATAAGACTTTTACATGAGATCTACTGTCCAAACAAATTGTAAGTGCACAGCACAGTCTGTTATCTGTAGGCATGTAACACAGCAAATCTCTAGAATCTATTCATCTTGTATAACTGAAACTTTATACCATTGAAGAGCAATGCCCCGTTTTGCCCACCCTGCAGCCCTGGCAGCCACCACTTTACTCTCTGTTTCTGTGAGCTTGACTATTTTAGATACTTCAGATAAGTGGAATCATGTAGTATTCATCCTTCTGTTACTGGCTGATTTCAGTTAGCATTATGTCCTCCAGGTTCATTCACGTTGCCTCGTATGGCAGGATTTCCCTCTATGTAAATATCTCACATTTTCTTTATCCATTCATCTGTTGATGAACATTTTGGTTGTTTCCACATCTTGCCTATTGTCAATAATACTGCAATGAATATGGGAGTGCTATTTCTTCAAGATCCTGATTTCAGTTCTTTTAGATATGTATCCAGGAGTGGGCTTGTTGGATCACAGAGTAGTACTATTTTTAATGTTTTGAGGAACCTAGATACTGGTTTCCATAGTAAGCACACCATTTTATATTCCCATCAACACTGTACTCGATTTCCAATTTCTTCACATCCTCACCAACACTTGTTATCTTTTATTTTTGGACAATTGCCATCTTAAAAGGTGTGATATGATATCTCATTGTGATTTTGATTTACATTTCTCTGATGATTAGTGTCCATTTTTTAATATCCTGTTGGTCATTTGTATGTCTTTTTTTAGCCTTCTTTAAATTGAGTTAATTTTTATGCTATTGAGTTATAGGAGTTTCTTATAAATTTTGGTTATTAACACCTATTAGCTATGTGGTTAGCAAATATTTTCTCCCATTTCCTAGGTTGTGTTTTCACTCCATTGATTGTTTCCTTTGCTGTGCAGAGCTTTTGTTTGATGAAGTCCCACTTGCCTGTTTTTGTTTTCTTTGCTTATGCTTTTGATATCACATTCAAGAAGCCATTGTCTAAACTATCATCATAAAGCTTTTCCCAGAGGTTTTCTCCTAAGAATTTTATCAAAAATGAAAACAACATATTAAAACTTATGGGATACAACAAAGGCAGTATGAAGAAGTTTACAGTGATAAATGCCTACATCAAGAAAGAAAAAAACTGAAATAAACTCTTTTATATGTGAAGAACCTATATGTGAAGAAATAAGAAACTGAATTCTAAGCAGAAAAAAAATGATTAGAACACAAATAAAAAAGATAACTAAAAAACAATACAAAAATCAAGAAACCTACGAGTATTTTGAAAGGTAAAACTGATATATGCTTTGTTAACCAAGGAAAATTAAGACTAAAATAAATAAAATAAAAATTTAGGAGGGGCCCTGGCCAGTGTGGCTCAGTTGTTTGAGCATCTTCCTGTGCACTGAAGGGTTGCCAGTTCTATTTCCTGTTAGGGCACATAACCAGGCTGTGGGTTCGATCCCTGGTCAGGGTGCACACTAGAGGCAACAGATCAATGTTTCTCTGTCACATGAATTTTTTTCTCTCTTCATCTCCCTTTCTGCATCTCTAAAATCAATAAAAACATGTTTTAAAAAATTTAAGAGGAGACATTACAACAAAGCCACGGAAAGAAGAAGGATCATAAGAGACTGTTATGCCAGTAAATTTTAAACTAGAAGAAATAGATAAATTCCTAGAAAATACACCCTATCAAGACTAAATCATAAAGAAATAGAATATATAAACAAACAAATGATGAGCAAGGAGATTGAATCAGTAATCAAAAACTTCCCAACAACAAAAAGCCCAGGACCAGATGGCTTCATTGGTGAATTCTACCTAACATTTAAAGAAGAACTAACCCTGGGTCCGGGTGAGGCCATGCGCCCCTGGGTCCGGGTGAAGCTGAATCCTGGGTCTGGGCGAGGCCGTGTGCCCCTGGATCCGGGTGAGGCTGGGTCCCGTGTCCGGGCGAGGCCGTGGGCCCCTGGATCCGGGTGAGGCCACGCAGCCCTGGGTCTGGGAGAGGCCACGGGCCCCTGGGTCCAGGGGAAGCTAGATCCCGGGTCCGGGTGAGGCCGTGTGCCCCTGGATCTGGGTGAGGCTGGGTCCCGGGCCCGGGTGAGGCTAGGCGCCCCTGGGTCCAGGGGAAGCTGGATCCCGGGTCCGGGTGAGGCCGTGTGCCCCTGGATCGGGGTGAGGCTGGGTCCCGGATCCGGGTGAGGCCGTGGGCCCCTGGATCCAGGTGAGGCCACGCGACCCTGGGTCTGGGAGAGGCCACGGGCCCCTGGGTCCGGGTGAGGTCACGCGCCCCTGGGTCCGGGGGAAGCTAGATCCCGGGTCCGGGTGAGGCTGTGTGCCCCCGGATTCGGGTGAGGCTGGGTCCCTGGTCCGGGTGAGGCCACGTGCCCCTGGGTCTGGGAGAGGCCACGCGCCCCTGGGTCCGGGAGAAGCTAGATCCCGGGTCCGGGCGAGGCCGTGTGCCCCTGGATCCGGGTGAGGCTGGGTCCCGGGTCCGGGTGAGGCCACGCGACCCTGGGTCTAGGAGAGGCCACGCGCCCCTGGGTCTGGGTGAGGCCACGCGCCCCTGGGTCCGGGTGAAGCTGGATCCCGGGTCCAGGTGAGGCTGTGTGCCCCTGGATCCGGGTGAGGCTGGGTCCTGGGTCCGGGTGAAGCCACGCGCCCCTGGGTCCAGGTGAAGCCGTGCCCCTGGGTCTGGCCGAGACCAAACCAGAGGGAGTTGGACCTGCATTACCACCATTTGTCCACCATCCAGAGCTGAGGGGTCAGTGCCGACATGTACTCATAAGGAACTGGTGGACATTGATATTGGGTCTCAAAAGAACTGTTGGTCCAGAAAGAAACTCACTACAGACTGATTCATTTGCCTGTCAGCAGAACTATTATTGCTCGTCGCACATTCAATTCTTATAAGTATATCTCTAGTGACACATGATTTCGCTCATCTAGGGGAAATGATGAACAACATAGACTGATGAACAAGAACAGAACCAGAAACAAGGAGGCATCGATCGGACTATCGGGCCTCAGAGGGAGGATAGGGGAGGGTGGGGGGAGCGGGGAGAGATAAACCAAAGGTCTTGTGTGCATGCATATGAGCCTAACCAATGGTTAAGTTCAACAGGGGGTTGGGGCATCCGTGGGGAGGGGTGTGGGATGGGAATGGGGGGATGAGGACAAATATGTGACACCTTAATCAATAAAGAAATTAAAAAAAAAAAGAAGAACTAACACCAATCCTTCCCAATTTCTTCCAAAAAATTGAAAAGAGAACACTTTCAAACTCATTTTATGAGGCCAGCATTACCCTGACATGGAAGCCAGACAAAAACTACAAAGAAAGAAAACTAATGCCAATATCTTCACCTGGCTTATTGGCATTAGTTTTCTTTCTTTAACAAAATACTAGCAAATCAAATCCAAAAGCACATTAATAGACTCACACACCATGACCAAGTGGGATTTATCTCTGTAGTTCAAGGATGATTCAAATACACAAATCAATTAACATACTGCACCACATTAATAGAATGAAGGATAAAAATCACATAATCATCTCAGTAGATGCCGAAAGGGCATTTGGCAAAATTCAAAGCCCTTTCATGATAAAACTCTTAACAAAACTAGGTATGGAAGAATTTTACCTCAATAAAATAAAGGCCATACATGAAGTCCAGAGTATCATCATACTCAATGGTATAAAACTGAAAGCTTTTTCTCTAAGGCCAGGAACAAGGCAAGGATGCTCATTCTCACCACATCTATTCCACACAGTACTAGAAACCCCAGCCAGGTCAACTACACACAAAAAAAAGCATTCAAATCAAGAAGAAAGAAGTGGCCCAGCTGGTTGAGTGATGACCCATCCACTAAGAGGTCACTGGTTCAATACCGGGTCAGGACATGTGCCCAAGTTGTAGGCTTGATCCCCACTAGGGATCACGCAGGAGGCAGCTGATCAATGTTTCTCTCTCCCTCTCCTTTTCTCTCTCTCTAACATCAATAAAAACATATAAAACAATAAAGAAATAAAGTGTGCTCTATTTACAGAGGACATGATCTTACATGTACAGAACCCTAAAGGCGTCACCCAAAAAGTGTTAGAATAATTGAATTCTGTAAATTTGGAAGCTACAGTCAACATGCAAAAATTAATTGCACCAAGCACTGACAACAAACTATCAGAAATATATATAAAGATAACAATCCTATTTATAATAGCATAAAAAAACCGCAATCAAATGCTTAGGAATAAGTTTAACCAAGGAAGTGAAAGACATGTCCCTGAAAACTACATAACATGAAAGAAAGAAATTAATGAAGATTCAAACAAATGGACTGATATTCATGCTCATAGATTACTAGAGGCCCGATGCATGGAATTCGTGCACTGGGGTGGGGGGGTGGGGCTCAGCCCGGCCTGCACCCTCTCACAATCCAGGACCTCCTGTGGGGAGAGGGCCTAAGCCGGCAGTCGGACATCCCTCTCACAGTCTGGGACCCTTCACTCCTTACTGCTCGCCTGCTCACTGCTCCTTACCGCTAGGCTCGCTGCTCCTTAGCACTGCTGCAGAGGCAAGAGAGGCTCCTGCCACCGCTGCTGTGCTCACCAGCTGTGAGCCCGGCTTCTGGCTGAGTAGTGCTCCCCCGGTGGGAGTGCACTGACCACCAGGGGACAGCTCCTGTGTTGAACATCTGTCCCCTGGTGGTCAGTGCACATCATAGTGACCGGTCGTTCTGGTCGTTCTGCCATAACGGTTGCTCAGGTTTTTATTATATAGATAAGACTTAATCTTGTTAAAATGTCCATACTACCCAAAATGAGCTACAGATTTAATGCAATCCCTATCAAAATCCCATTGGCATTTTTTTTTTTACAGAAGTAGAAAAAAACAATTCTAAAATTCATATGGAACCACAAAAGACCCCAAACAAACAAAACAACTTTAAGAAACAAAAGCAAAGCTGGAGGCATCATACATTCTGATTTTAAAATAAATCACAAAGCTACAGTAATTAAAACAGTATAGTACTCAACAAAGGAAACCATCAACAAAATGAAAAGACAACCTACTGAATGGGAGAACATATTACTCAATGATACATCTTATAAGGAGTTAATACACAAAATTTATGAAGAACCAATTCAACTCAACACCAAAAAAATAAGCAATCCAATTAAAAAATGGGCAGAGGACCTTAATAGACACTTTGCCAAAGAGGACATACAGATGGCTAATGGACATATAAAAAAATTCTCAATGTCACTAATCATTAGAGAAATACAAATTAAAACAACAATGTTGGCAAGGATGTGGAGAAAAGGGAACCCTCATACACTGTTGGTGGAAACACAGATTGGTGAAGCACTATGGAAACCAGTATGGAGGTTCCTCAGAAAATTAAAAATGCAACTATATTATAATCCACTAATCCCACTCTGGGCATATATATGAAGAAACACTAATTCACAAGAAAATATGCACCCTTATGTTCATTGCAGCATTATTTGCAAGAGTCAAGATATAAAAGCAAATCAAGTGCCTATCAACATTGGACAAAAATGTGGTGGCACATACGTGCAATGGAATATTATTTGACCATAAGAAATAATAAAATCTTACCATTTGCAAAAGCATGGATGGATCTAAAGGTTATTATGCTAAGTGAAATAAGTCAGATCTTACTTTTTTGTGGAATGTAAAGAACAGAATAAACAAAATTGAAGCAGAATCATCAACACAGAGAACATACTGATGGTAGCCAGAGGGGAGGGTGGTTGGAAGAATGGGTCAAAAAAGGTGAAGGGATTAAGAAATACAAATTGGTAGTTACAAAATAGTCACGAGGATGTAAAGTACAGCATAGAGAATATAGTCAATTATATTGCAATACTATGTATGATGCCAGATGGGTACTGGAAATATTGGGGGGAATACTTTGTTGTTTTATTTAATATATATATATATATTGGTTTCAGAGAGGAAGGGGGAGAGAGAGAGAGAGAGAGAGAGAGAGAGAGAGAGAGAGAGAGAGACATCAATGATGAGAGAATCATTGATCGGCTGCCTCCTGCACATCCCCTACTGGGGATTGAGCCCGCAACCCAGGCATGTGCCCTTGACCAGAATCGAACCCAGGACCCTTCAGTCCATAGGCTGAAGCTCTATCCACTGAGCCAAACCAGCTAGGGCAGGAGGAATACTTTGTAAAGTATATGATTGTCTAACTACTATGCTGTATACCTAAAACTAGTAGAAAATAAATTTTGAATGTAAACTGTAATTGAAAGAAAAAGTGAGCTAAATTAAAAAACAACAACAGAATGTGGCTGACATAAAAACACCCCTATAGACCAATATACAGAAAAGGAAGTCCAGAAATAAAGCCAGGCATATATGGTCAAACTTGATCTTTGACAAGGGTGCCAAGAACACAATAAGGAATGGTTAGTCTCAATAGATTGTGTTAGGAAAATTAGATATTTACATGCAAATGAGGAAAACTGGACCCTTATCTTGCACCATACATAAAAATCAACTCAAATTGTAAGTAAAGATTTAAATGTAAAAATGGATCTAGATAAACTAATAAAGAGGTAGCACAAACCATATGTTGGTGAGTACATTTTGAAATTCAATATTCTACAGCAATATCTCTATCTCTTAAGGAAAACAGTTGTTGCAGTTTTCTCATTAAACATACACATATCCATTGGAGGGCACAGAACATACAGAAAAACGCAAATAGAAAAAAAATTTTATCAACTAATAGTCCCATCACTCAGTGAACCATAATTAATTTTTTGGTATTTACATATCTTGTCTGTTTTTTAAAATATGTATTATACTGTTTTCTTTATTTTTTAACTTAAAATAGTATGAACACTTTCTGATGAAACTGTTCTACACCTTGACTATGATAGCCACACACATCTATACATGTGATAAAATTGACTTGAATTCACACACACACACACACACACACACACACACAAGTGCATGTAAAATGGAGAAATCTGAGTAATGTTAGTGGCTTATAACGTTATCTGGTTACCTGGTTATGATATTGTACTATACAAGATGTTATCATTGGGAATAACAAGGAAATGTTACACTGGACCTAATAATAGACAAACATGTAAATTGACCGTACCTCCTGCTATGCCCACAGCCAATCAGGAGTGAGTATGCAAATCAACCCAATAAAGATGGCAGGTTAATTTGCATATGCAGGCACAGAGCTACTGGCCGGGGCGGGAGGCCTCCTATAAGGGGGAGGGAGCTACAGGAGCGGTGCTCCAGCTGGGAGTGGGGACTTGCTGGCCCCCCAGGCAGACAGGAGCGAAGCCAGGGGAAGGAAGGCCTATTCTTGCATGAATATCGTGCAACGAGCCTCTAGTGTCTTATAACTATGTGCAAAACTACAACTGTTCAAAATTAAAAATTTTAAAAATAACTTAAAACATTATAACACCTTCCTCATCAACAAACATTGTTATATAATATCTTTTTTGGATTTTTATAGTACCATATAATTTTTAGAAAGTAGACTTTATTTTTTAGAGCACTTTTAGGTTCACAGCATAATTGAGCAGAAAATAGAGATTTTCTGTATCTTCTTGCCCCCACACATGCATAGCCTTCCCTGTTATTAACATCTATCACTAGGATGATACATTTGTTACAGTTGATGAACCTACATTAACAGACCCAAAGTCCACAGATTATACTAAAGTCCACTCTCGGTGTTGTACATTTCATGGGTTTGAACAAATGCATAAGGCCTTGTAGCTACTATTTTATTAGGATAGTGAAACTACTCAGTATACTACTAATGGAAAATACAATATGATTTCAAATGGCTGCCCACTTTTCCAATATATGAATATACCATACTTAATTTAACCAATTCTCTAGTAAATTCCCTTTGTATAGGTCTCAGAGACCATAAAAATTGCTCATTGCAGATATAGCTCTAAATTATGGACTGATAAAACCAGAAAAGTCCTGGTAATTGCCTAAATCTAGCACACCATTTTACAGAAGGGAAGATTAAGGCCCAGAGAGGCAAAGTACTTTGTTTAAGGTCAAAAAAGCAGTTAATGGAAAAGTCTATCTTAGAACCTTGGTCTCTAAATACTCAGGTCTTATGTGACATCTCTGAAAAGGTAAAACATGTACTTGCATGAATTATTGAGCACTGTACCGCCACTGAATACAGTTAAGTAAGTTCTGGTCTGAAAGAGCAAAATCTATTATTAAGTAAAAACACCAAGGAGCACAATGGTATGAATAATACAGCAGTTTCATTCAAATGCCTACAGGGCAGGCAGTTAATGTGACAGTGGCCTGAAAGGGTCACAATAGAGTAGGGTGAGGTGATGGAAAGATCAAGAGACACCCTTACTCATTTCCAGTTAACTGTTGACAGATAAGAATGCAAGCCATGCTGCCACAAGTAAATTTGGGTTTTTATGGTAAAATATCACATTAAAAAAATTTGCACAAAATAAAATAAAAAGAACTATACAAGCCAAGCAAAACATGTGTGTGGGGGTGCACACAAGCATGCTTTATGTATATACTAGAGGCCCGATTCATGAAATTTGTGCAAGAGGCTCAGCCCTTGAAGCCCTGGCTGCCTCATGGGCCCGCGGCCCCACCCACTGGTTGTCCCGGAAGGTTGTTCTACCGTCTGGTCTAATTAGCATATTAGCTTTTTATTATATAGGATATGTACATAGAAAGGAAGTCTGGAGGAATAAGCAGATGACAGCCATTACTCCTGAAACATGGATATATTGAACATTTGTCCTTTTTTTGGTTGTACCACCTAAAGTCCATTTTTGTGACTGGGGGAACTACCCACTTTGCTGCAAGTCTTTCCCCAAACATCTGGAAACCAATGTTGATCTGATAAGCAAGATGGTGGCTACTGAGTGAGTATGGGGCTGGGGGCTCTACAGCATGGAGATTCCTGACAAAGGGCTGATTCTTGTCCCCCTTGAAACAGTGGGAGATTTTATCACACTACTCAAAATGGTGCATGATTTAAAACTTACAAATGGCTTACTGAATTGCTTATTTCTGGAATTTTCCATTTAATATTTTCAGACTTCAGTTGACCACAGAAAATCAAAACTGCAAAAAACAAAACCTGGGATAAGGGGTGGGGGTGGGGGGACTATTATACCCAGAACATAAAAACAGGACCCCAAGTTCGGCTGTAATGGCTTGGAGGAGCGGTCTGAGGGCCCGCAAGCACACTGTTGACCTGAGCTGTGCTTGGCAGGCAGGCCCTCCCCTGCAGCCCAGACCTGGGGCGGGGGGGGGGGGGGGGGGGGGTTGGGGGGGGGGGGTGGGGCTCCTTTGCCTTCACTGGGAAGCACAGCCTGTCAGAACTAAAGGGAGCTCTGAGGGTCACTTGAACCTTCTCCTTTCACAGACGGATAAGCCAAGGACAGAAAGAAACCACTTTGCAAAGAAGACACAGCAAAGACACACTGTTGAGCGTGAACATTCGCCTACCATTGTTCCCTACAATGACCCCAGGTTGCACTATTCTGCTGCTCTGGCCTTTGGTGCTATTGAGGGGCTGCCGACCAAGGAATGTGAAATCGGCACATCTACCAACTGGCCCGATCAAGTTTTCCAAGGGGGAATCATTGCACATGAAGGGCTGAATTTCCTTACAGTATCTCTCACCTAGCTTTTTGGATCACCCAGCATTCGTTTAAAAGAAAACATTAATTCGCCTATCAATATCCAAAATCTTACTTGGAGGTAGCAGACACCTTTTAGCTTATATGATCAATCCACAGAGATACCCTTTCTCTGAGAAATAACCCTACCCATACTCACCACTTTCTAAACCCAACTATTTGTATCATGTGACTGTTTCCCTGCTCACAGCTTATTGGACCAGGCATGATACCTGGCTCAAGCTGGACCAATCAGATCCCTTTTCTATGGATTTTGAAATCTGAGAGTGTTAGAGGATTAGCCAGTGGGGAAGGCTTTGCTATGAATATGGAAAAGCAAAGAAAGCCTGTTGAAGGGAGAAGGAGAGAGGGAGAGAATGATAAAGAGAGGGAAAGGGAGAGAAGTCAAAGGAGGGAGAAACTGAGGAGGGGAGGAGGGAGGAAGCATCAGAAAAACAGAAAGAAACAGGGCCAGACTGAGTGAAAGATACAGAGAGAGAGAGAACGCGGGGGTGGGGGTGGGGGTGGGGAGAATTGCCTGAGTTTCAAATTTCTTTTTCCAGTCATTTGAGAGGCCCAGCTGCCTTGGCGTTCCATGGATGACAGTGTTCTCTCAAAAATTCCCCCTTTCCTAATTTGAGCTGTTGTTGTTTTCTGTTAATTGCCACTAAGAGTCTTAACTCTAAACAGCTTGGCATGCAATCAAAAAGCAGTGCTGGGGAAACAGCAAAAAGAAAGCATACAAACCAAAAAAGTAACACATTATGGATTTTGACATATTTAGAGACCCCCTTATGCTTCTCTGTATCCACTCAAACACCTAATTACCTGAATTAACAACACCTTCAGCAGCTAAAACAATTTAATTCACTCTGCCACTGGGAATGACAATTAAAAATTCTTTTGATATCATCATATCATGGGTAGAGCAAGTGAATGCATCCAAGTTTGAAGGAAATGGAATGGAGAATGCCAAAGAGAACTGCATGCCAGAGCCCAGCCAAAGGTGCTGAAGGCTTCCTTGAGAAAGTACCTTTGTTTGGAAACCAAAGTGGGAGCGGGGGACGCCAGTGGGGCCCAGCCAGGTGGGAGCAGATGAATGGAGATGAACACACTGCGTCATAGCTGTACACTGTGTATGGCATCACCTGGCCATGCTATGTTATACTCCCTTGGACTAGCCCTTTGCATCAGCACTGCTCAAACACAGCATTCATTTCCATGCATCCCTCCGTCTGTTTCTACCTTTCCTTTTGCCTGCAATGCTCTTACCTAACTCCTCCAGATAAACCCTTGTGTCTACTTGAAATATTGCCTCCTCTGGTGCCTTTCCCAGCCACCCTGAACAAATTTGGTCACCTCGTCCTGTCGCCTCCATTGCATTTGGCACGATCATTATGCTGAACACTGTTCTAGATATTGGGAACAGAGAAAAAAATCAAAACCCTTGTTTTACTGGTGCTTACATTCTACTTTGGGAGAAAGATAGTAGGCAAATAAGCAAATAAATATATAATTTTCAGTATTAATAAATGCTTTGAAAAAAAGGTAAGCTATATAAGGTATTGATTTATGGAGGAGGAAATGGAATCTTATTCTAGTAGTTTATAATGTTATTTGTCCCTGTGTCTGTTCAGCTGACTATGAGCTCTGAGTAGGCTCTTTGTCTGGCACATAGCAAGTACTCAATAAATTTGTAATAAAGTTAGGGTGTATCAAGACCACCGATTCAGTGTTTCACAGTCAACAGCAGGCTCTCCCAGGTTGTACAGACAGCAGGTAAGCAAGAGAGTTAACCACTTTCCCAGTGAATGATTGAAAATTATTTTGTTCCCTGAAAAATATAAGTATCTTATTTTCCTCTGACTTCACCCAGGAATGTAATTAACCAGAAAGCTTTCAGTACTGGTACTAAACATCAATTTTCCATTTCTGAGTTTCATAAATTGCTGTGTACACTTGACCCCACATTCCACTTTCACTGGCTTCAATTATTTAATGCCACACTTTCTGTCCAAAACCTGCTGTTTATTATGAGTGTGTCTCTCCGTATTTCTCCAGCCACTACCTAATGAGGTTATAATCCAGTACACTGGGATTTGTTGTCTGACTTCCATTCCAAATACCAGATAATTTGGCTATGGGGACCCTCGAGGGGCTGAATTACTAGGAGGAAACAGGATGCATTTTATTGCACAAGAATATCCAATTCATTTCTGATTACTGGCATAAAGATGGAGGTATAGAAAATGCTCTGCATAGGGGCTGCTACAGATTAGTTTGAATTCCTATTCTGTTCTGAAGTATAATATTAAGGTGTTCTTGTACAAACCAGTCCCTGGTTCCTTCTCTGAAATGAAGAAAATAATTCCTACTTTGCAATGTTGTTACAACAATCAAATAAAATGTCTGCAAAACACCTACCAGAGTACTTCACATGTGGTAAGCACTTAACACATAAAATTAATAGACCTTGCTCAGTCGGTGTGGCTCAGTGGTTGAGTGTCGACCTATGAATGAGAAAGCACTGTTCAAATTCTCGATCAAGGGCACATGCCCAGGTTTCAGGCTCAATCCCCAGTAGGGGGCGTGCAGGAGGCAGCTGATCAATGATTCTCTCTCATCATTGATGTTTCTCTCTCTCTCTCTCTCTCTCTCTCTCTCTCTCTCTCTCTGTCTCTCTCTCCCTTCCTCTCTGAAATCAATAAAAATATATTTTATAAAAAAGACCTCAATCAAAGTGGTCAGTATACTCTGAGACCCTCACATAACCCCAGGCTCATAGTATGAGAAGGTCTATATAGACTCAGGATCCCCCAACACGGACAGCTCAGGCTTCCCAGAATTGACATACACCACAAGTAAACCTGGTCTTAGTAATTTTAAAAACATTTAAATTTATTTAAACATTTTAAATCTCTCTCAATCATAAAAAAACTTTATCATTTCATTATAAAGGGCTAATTCAAATCATAGGGTTGAGACACTGACAAATTCAACATTCTATTTTTTAATTTATCCCAAGCATCTGACTGAGAACCATCTTTTCGGTAGACTTTCTCTTTGTTGACACCTCAGGCCTTGACATTTCTCACTAAGACACTTGCATTAATTGTTCTCAATTGTCACTCCATGTGCTGGTAGAAGGAAGAAAGAAAGGGAAAGCCCCACTGGTGTGTGGATGTTGGGCATCAACTAGATTTATTCATCAGCCAAGAGACTCCCTCAGCAGCAGTAGATTTCTTTGGTGACAGGCAACATAGACAAATTCTGAGAACATTACATAGTAAAAAGAATTTACTTAGACGAATATATAGGGAGATCACAGAATAGAAAGGAAAAGCTGTGAGTCAAGGAGTTGAGACAAAGCCCACAAGTCCTAAAATATTTACCAGCTGGCCTTTTACAGAAAACGTTTGCGATCTACTTGAAATAATGGGAATAAATGGGCAGTATTTTCGGGATACCATGGCAGAGCTAGATCTGCCCCAATCATTTTCCATCCTTATATCTCTTATTTCAAGATTCAAATTCCTTG
Organism: Cnephaeus nilssonii; assembly: GCF_951640355.1. Taxonomy (NCBI): domain Eukaryota; kingdom Metazoa; phylum Chordata; class Mammalia; order Chiroptera; family Vespertilionidae; genus Cnephaeus; species Cnephaeus nilssonii. Next base: position 49,993,250 of record NC_137088.1, on the reverse strand, counting down.
GAGAGAAAGTCTGACGGACTAAACTTGGTTCACATGCCCAGACTCTTCTCAGGGGAGGGCTGGTTCCTTGACTCGCGTTCCCACTGAGGCAGTACCCAACGGGCGAGGCCCAGTGCCCCAAACAAACCCAAGGAGCTGCTATGGAAGAACGCAGACTAGTAGGTACCAGGCAGCCATAAACTACAGAGTCCAGGGCACACGCCCCACACAGCAGCCCTCGGTGGGTTCAGGCACCGGCTGCAAGTCATGGAGCTTTACGTTGTTCACAGTCAGAAACAGACGTGATAACCATGAATTCCAAGGTTTACTATAGTCCACTTCCCCTGGTCCCCAAGACATTCGGAATAGCCATGAGGGTAAAACCAAAACAACAGCACTGAACAGGCCTGGCACTTATAAGCAAATCATGCCACTCCCTGCGACTCAGTTTCCCTGACCTTCCCAGCCTACCTAACGGAACTGTGGTGAGGTTCAGCGTCAGAAATAGGTACTCTGTAAACATTTGTAGAATTGTTGAGGATCTCACATGAATAAACGGGCATTATGTATGGAAAATCATCAGACAAAAGTAAGGCGTGATTAAAAATCCGAAAGAAAATCATTTATAGCAGCGTCTGACTGGAAATGCAACATGCTACAGTTCACAAAAGGCTCTTTGCTTGTCATCATTGTTTTCTACAGCCTCTTCTCCTCCTCCTTCCCCCCAGTGCTATTCTCCTCGCTGCTGGCTGTGGCCTCCTTGTGGTCTCCAGGGTAACATGGTAAACTTGGGCAACATCCCAAGTTGTAGGATCCTAGAAAATCCTACTGACTCCATGATGCCTAGGGCTTTCTTGGGAGTAGCTCAGTTCACTGGAGGAAGTTTTCCCAAAAGTTTATACAGGCTGACTCCTCTGAACATCACCCCCCTTCACTACACCCTCCAGGTCAGCATTACCGTCACCCCCATAGCAACCCACCATGGCAACATGAACCTGATGATTTTGTATTCCTCACCAGGACTCCTAGACCCTGGGTAATTCAGCCCCAAGTCTCATCAGTGCTTTGGGCTTCATCTAATGACAATAAACAACCACAAACCCCTAACACTGTGCCAAGCATCCTGTTAAGGCTGTATATACACATTTACTGCATACAAGGTACTTAATATCATTTCACAAATGGGAAAACCAAGACAAGGAGAAATTACACAATGACCTCAAGGTCACAGAGCTTGTAAGTGCTGGCATTTGGATTCAAATCTAGACTGGCTCATTTAGGGATCCTCTTGGCTTGGGGACATGGCTGCATCATCTAAGTCATCAGCAGTTTCAAATAGAAGGAGAGCACTAATGATGCTCAGAACAGGGAAAAGGTAAATATGGAAAACAATGAAGTGCTCCACTTCAAGTCAATTTCCTTCAACTCAATCATAAAATAAGATGAGAGCCTGACCTGGCGGCTCAGTTGGTTGAAGCGTCATCCCATAAACCCAAGGGTTGGGAGTTTGATCCCCAGTCAGGGCACATACCTAGGTTTCAGGTTTGATCCCCTGGGGGCGGGGGTGGGGCTTATGGAAGACAGGAGATCAATGTTTCTCTCTCACATCAATGTTTTTCTCTATTTCTCTCTCTCTAAAAATCTATGAAAGCATAGACTCAGGTGAGAATTAAAACAAAGATGGGAATGAGGAATGCAGACCATCACCAGGTGGCACCAACTACACATAGAGACCTGCAGAAGTCATAATTACTTGCCACCCTTACATGTGGACTCAGCAGGCCAAATGGGTGAAGTACTTCTGAAACCCGAATTGCGTGTCTCTGCTTTAGGTTTGGTGTTCAATAGAATTTACTCTAACTAGTCACTATTTTTACCACTTCCTAACACAGTGTTTTTGGGTTCTTGGGGGGGGGGGGGGGAGAGAGAGAGAGAGAGAGAGAGAGAGAGAGAGAGAGAGAGAGAGAGAAACGGAGGGAAGGAGAGAAGGAGGGAGAGAGAGAGAGAAAGAAAAAAGAAAGGAAGGAAGATCGATCCACTAGTTGCCTTCTCCACAAACAGGGAAATACTGCATCTGTCTGAAAAGTAGTTCCTACCCTCAGGTCAATGATGTATGAGTTGAATGGACAACTTGAATGGGGATATTTGGGAGGAAATCGGAAGGAAAGAGCTTGATGCTAGCCTGAAAGACAGCCACTTCCTGGCAAGTCACAGGCACGGCAGGACTAAGCCAGGCAGCAGAGCAGTAGCAGGGTCTCTGGCTTCTCCCTCAACCTGCCCCAGAGGGCATTAGGAAGCATGAATCTGCAGCCTAAGACTTTCATACTTCTCTAGTCCATTTGAATGTGAACTTCAACATGCCATAATGGTATATTTTATTTCTCTTACATATTTATTCCAGCTCCCCCATCTCCGTAAGTAGCAAAACGATCCTTCTAATTAATTGCTCAAGCTAGAATCATTGGAGTTCCCCCTTTTCCTTCCCAATTATAATTGTGACAAATCCATTCAGTCCCATCTCCAAAACAGACTTGAATCCACTGCTAGTCCCCTAACCCGAGCCAGTCCCTTCACTCTCCTATCCCTCCACAGTAGCTTCCTCTTTCCATTCACAACCTTCACAAGCCAACAGAAAGAGTGACCATTCTTTTCTTGTTAATCCTCACCCAAGGGTATTTTTTCCATTGATTTTTTTAGAGAGAGTGGAAGGGGGTGGAGAGAAAGAGAGAGAAACATCTATTGGTTGCTTCCTGCACTCACCCTGACCCAGGGATTGGGAAATGAATCTGCAACCCTTTGGTGTACTGACTGATGCCCTAACCACTGAGCCAACACCAGCCACTGCAGAAAGAGTGACCTTTCTAAAAAAATAAAATATTATCCTCTCTAATAAAATGGTAATATGCAAATTAACCATCACTCCGCTACATAAGCCACACCCACCAGCCAAGCCACGCCCACCAGCCAATCAGGGCGAGTATGCAAATTAACCCCAATCCAAGATGGCTACAGTCACAGAGAGCAAGGTTTCCCAGGTAACAGAGCAAGCCAAGCTTTCCATAGCCGTTGCAGGCCTAAGCCTCCACTCAAGCTACAAAGTTTCAATTATAGAAGGTAAACAAATTCAAACAAATGGCGGCAGAATGGAGCTTGAGAGAGCAGGCCAGGGTTGCCGGCGGCAACAGGGGAAGCAAAGCTTTCCACACACCCTGGCCGGGCTCACCCGCTTAAGGCTACAAAGTTTCAATTGTAGAAGGTGAATTAACTGCCACAGAGATGGCTGCCACCCCGGAGGGAGCAGCAGGCTTGGCTCCACTCCAGGCTACAAAGTTTCAACTGTAGAAGGAAAATAAATTCCAGATACCAGGGCCTCCCCTTGGGTCACCAGGGGGCGTGGCCGGCCTGCAAACCACCACAGGCCCCTCGCTCAGGCCGCTCCACGCTCCAAGGGAACCCCACGCTGATCCGGGACACCCTTCAGGGCAAACCAGCTGGCCCCCACCCCTGTACCAGGCCTCTATCCTATCTAATAAAAGAGTAATATGCAGATTGATCATCACTGCAACACACAATATAGCTGCCCCCATGTGGTCAAAGATCCTGCCCCCATGTGGACACAAGATGGCCACCACAAGATGGCCAGCAGGAGAGGGCAGTTGGGAGGCACCCGGCCTGCAAGGGAGGGCAGTTGAGAGGGACCAGGCTTGCAAGGGAGGGCAGTTGGAGGTGATCAACCCTGCAGGAGAGGGCAGTTAGGGGTGACCAGGCTGGCAGAGGAGGGAAGTTGGGGGCAAACAGGCTGGCAGGGGAGCAGTTAAGCATCAACCAGGCTGGCAGCGGAGTGGTTAGGGGGTGATCAGGCTGGCAGGCAGAAGCGGTTAGGGGCAATCAGGAAGGCAGGCAGGCAAGCAGTTGGGAGCCAGCAGTCCTGGATTGTGAGAGGGATGTCCCGATCCCAGTGGGATCGGGCCTAAACGGGCAGTCGGACATCCCTCCAGGAGTCCCAGATTGGAGAGGGTACAGGCTGGGCTGAGGGACAACCCCCTGCCGTGCACGAATTTCGTGCACCGGGCTTCTAGTATATATATATAATTTCAGAGAGGAAGGGAGAGGGAGATGGAAATATTAATAATGAGAGATAATTACTGATTGACTTCCTCTTGCAGGCCCCCTACTAGGGATCGAGCCCGAAACCTAAAACCCAGGAATAAAATCATGATCTCCTGGTTCATGGGTCGATACTCAACCACTGAGCCACATTGGCCAGCCCACCCTGTTTCTTGCTCTCAGTGTCCTGTTCTCTTCTTTACAGCACTGATAGAGATATTAGCTGGCTGCTTAGTTGCTTGATATACATCTTCTCTGTCAGGCTGCAAGCTCCACAAAGACAGGGGGACTCACCTGACTTCTCACCACTAAACTCCAGCCCTGAACACAGTGCCCAGCATACTAGACACCCAATAAATACGAAATTAGTAAATAAGGAATGTCCACACCAACCTTTGATTCTTCATGGTTTCTATTGTCTCACTTATTGCCTTATCAATTTCTTTTCCCCGTCTGCTTAGAGACTTCCCGTGTGCAAAGCCCTGCTATTCTCTTGCCCTCGTCTGTGAAGAAAGCAAAGAGGCAGAGCTCAGCCTTCTCATACAGCTAAAGGAAACAAGTTCAGGCTGTTTGATCTTGCTTAAGGCTTAGGAACAGCTGGTGTGGAGCAGAACCAAAACTAGAACCAAGATTTCAGAAAGATTCACTCAGTGCCTTGGCTCTTCCGTTCTAAGAGGTTAATTGTTATCAACAAAGAATTAAAAATACATGGAAAAACAAGAAAAGGAGACTTAAACAGAGCTAGGGAAAGCCATACGTCCTATTTAGTCTTCTTTATTTGCATTGTCTTTTCAGGTTAATAAGCAAATCGGGCTCGTTTATGCATTCTCCTCCAAGCGAAGCCAGACAGAATAACCTGTCTCTGGAATTTCATAATTGGAGACTCTTTTCAGGTTTTATGAAGATTTATTACAAGCGAGGCATGATAGTGGGTAATAAAGCTAGCTTCATTGACCGCAGCAATGATGGAAAGTAATTAAAAGCTGTGGCCATACTAGATTTTAATTAGTGTAATGGAATGTCTAAAATGCAGGAGCTATAGCCATTCATTATTCTGTTAGAGTTCCATATTCTCTAAAACATTAATGTGTAAAAGTATGCCCCAAGACATAATGGCTACAAATAATGGATTATTTTAAACATGAGCATTATTTTAAATTTTGTGAGGACAGTTAATATTTTCAGAAATATCATCCAGGTAATTTTTCATGAAAACTTTCTGCTGTCATAGAGCCACACTAGCCCCTTATTTCTCCATTAGCTTTCTACAAAATCAACTTGTTCTTTTATCATTTGCAGAAAAGTATAGTAGTACCATATTCTGAGCATGGCTGTTCAAATATCATGATTGATTGACCCATTCATTTTTTTTCTTTGAAATTAAAACAACTTGTGTAAAACAAGGTGCTCACCTCATTTACACTTCTGGACTCATCCAAGAATAATCTAATTCACAAAAATAAATATTTCAGATGAAAAATGTCAGACTGGAATGAGCTGGTTTAGCTATCCATAGCGATTGAATGATCAAGTGTGGATCATCTGTGAAAATGGACACTAACAATTTCTACCATCCCTGTAGGCACATGCCACTACTCTCACCAGGAGGTGGAACTACTCTCTTGAACTCAGTCTGGCCCAATAGAATGTAACAGAAGTGGCATTGTGAATTCTGAACAACAGGCCTTAAGACACTTACCAGCTTTTGGTTCTGTCCTCTTGGGATTTAGTTCCCATGTAAAGGAACTCATTTCTAAATACTGAAAGACCAGATGGAGAGGAGACCCAGCCACCCCAGCCATTGCTGCCATTCCAGGTGAGGCACCAGTCACCTGACTGAACCTTAGATGCTCCAGCTCTCACTGAGTTCTCAGCTCAGTGATGCCACATGTGTGACCTCAGCCAACACCACATAACGTAGTGACAAGCTATACCCACTTGCCATGTTCAAATTTCAGAATCACGAAAAAATGGTTGCTGTTTTAAACCACTATATTTAGGGATGTTTTTTATGAAGCAACAGATAACTGAAACACTAAGGTAATAATTTATTTTTGCTCAATGTAGACATAAGCTAAATTGATCAGTTCAATACACATATATTGAGCAACTACTGTGAGTGCTAGGGGTACAAAGATGATTGACAAATAGTTTTAGTCTTTAAGAACATCTTGTTTAAAGGAAGATATAAAAGTAGAATCACAAAATTATATTTTAAGTGCTAACACTGAGTTGTACAGTTAAGAATTTTAAGGCTGAGGGAGGGGACAGCTGAGCTGAGTATTGAAGAATAAGTAGGAATTATCCAGATGTAAAAAGAACAGAGGTTATACAAATCATTGGCAGCGGGGAGCGGGGGGTGGCAGTGAGTGGGGATAGGAGAGTAGGGGACATAGTAGAGGAGCAGGAAGAAATTTGGTGTGACTACAGTGTGATATGAAACAGGGAATGATGGGAGGTAAGCCCAGGGAAGATGCCAGAATATGGGTAAACTCATGTTCAGTAAGGAGCTGGGTCTATGTAGTATATGAAACAGCATGTACACTGGGCATGGAGCAGAACTAACTTTTAAAAGAGTCATCAAGGTATATATATTAACAGGACCCACATCTATCATGGTAGCAGCCTGGACTCTTTTAATTGTGATGAAACCTCAATTCAAAGTGGATTAAGTGAAAGAGATTATTTTTTGGTTCACGTGGCAGGGAAGCAAGCTCAGGCGGCTCATAGAACTGGAAAACAAGCTGGAGAAACCAGGGACGCAAAGGACAGAACTAGAAACCCCAAATCACCAGGACACACTCAACATCCCAGGAGACATTTTCTTATTATCTGTTCATCTCCCCGAGGCAAATACTTTAAACCCTTTAACTGTTTCTTCTGGTTATTACCTTATATTTCTGAAAAATATGCCTAAACTCCCTTTTTTTGAATTCTCCAATGTAGACATTGTCCACTCATTTCCTCGTTAGATAGATGAAGATTTTGGTTCTGTTGCATTCCATTTTCTTTGCCTCTACCCTGTCAATATAATGAGATTACAATTTTTGATGAACTGCACATCAGTGTTTTACTGTTATGACCATGTGTATATCTCACTGCTCACAGTGAAGTGGTGTACCGTCATTACATTTACGTTCTTATACCACTTTTGTTTTACCTAGAATTAAAATGGACTTCTTTTTTATTGTTCAGTTTCATATAAATCAACAAACTCTTTCCACATCTTCTAATAATTCTTCAAAAACACTTGTCAATACACTCTTTCCACTGTCAGACTTACAATCTTTGGTTTCCATACTCTCTCCACTTTGCTCCTTGAACCCACGGCCCTGCCCCAGGCTGGACCTGCACCTCCTGCCCCAACAGGAGCCCAGGTTTCTCTGAGCCGCCATTCTGGGGACCCCCTTGGCCTGGGTTGGAGCTCCTGTCTTCTGGATTCATTCTTCTATCTTAGTCCATCCTTAGAGTGAGTGTCTGGAGCCAGGAGAAAGCTGCATTGAAGGTCCGCATTTCCAAGCGGCTCTGCTCTTTGCGCTCTGTGTGATCTTGGATCGCTTACTTCCCCTCTCTGGGCCTCAGTGTTCTCTGCTAGAAAGTGAAGCAAGTGGTTCTGGTTCACAAGGTGCTTGGGAAGATGAACTGGGTTTACTTGTGTAAAGTGAGTGGCTTGGTGCTGGGTCCGTGTGAGGTTAGTTCCTGCGGAATTCCTATCTTCAGCCTTCATGTTACTTAGGCTGAGGGCCTGTGTGCCACTTACACTCCACTGCTGGGATCCAGAAACTAGGTCCTGCGTGTTACATGGAGGACATCCGTGGTCTGTTCACTGCATCCCATCACCACCTCCTCACCCTGTGCCCACTGAACTCAACCCCAGAGAGCATTATTCATGAGGTGTGAAGCGCTAAACTTTCACAACCTGAACACAACTCAATGGTGGAGGTACCATCTGCTGAGGCAGGTTAATACGGGAGAAAAATGGGCTCATCGGGGCTTTTTTGCATAAACAGGGAAATTTATTATCTGGTTGACTCCAAATGTAAGACTTTTACAAACAAGCACTGTCTCATTTGAGGTACATAACAGCTCCCAAAGTGGATGTATCACTTGTTATAATTCTCTTTGTACAGAAGGAGGAACAACCTTGGAATTGGTTTAGGGTTTCCCCGCGGTCATATTATGTAATAGAGCTGGTACTCGAAGCCAGCCTTCTGAACCAAATAACACATGCCAATCAGACACACCTACTAGACAAGGGCCACCTTGGACTGTTCAAGCCCCTTACTTGCATATTACAGTTAAGTTCCCCAAAAGACATCTCTGGGAGGAAGGTAACATCTCCGAAGCCCTGGCCCACCCACTACACGAACTCTGGCTCCAACACATGGACCCTCTCAACTGCACCAAGGCCTCAGTAGGATGCGCACCAGGAAACCAGCACCGGGGCTGCAAACGAGTGTTACTGAATACTCCCACTCCTAGCTGGCTGTTCAGGAAGCACAGGTTTTGAGACGTCTGGAGAGAGTGGCAGAGTGAGCTAGCCTTTCATCGGGACTGAGTCAGTCCCACCTCAAAGACCTGCCAACAGTGAAGTCAGGGTTTGCCTGGCCGCCTTGGTTTTCTGGGCTCCACCCCAGCCTCTGATCATGCGGCCGGGCCCGCCCACTCACAGGACACAGGGCATGCTGGGCTGCTTTCATTCTTTCCTTCATTTTTTTTTTTGGATGGGAAATGGGCAATGGCAAACAGCTAACGTTTCTGGAGAATTTACCCTGAGGCAGGAATTTAGGATAGAAATGGAGAAATCATTTCGCAACAACTGAGGAGCTGCTTTGGGCAGCCATCACAGCAAGAACTTGCCTTCATTCACTCAGCAGATATTTATTCCAGTGCTAGGTGCTGTCCTGGGCCTGGGGTAGTCAACAGACAAGAGTCCATATTTTAATGTGTTTGCTTATTTTTTTGTTAATCTTCACCTGAGGATATTTTTTCCATTGCTTTTCGGAGAGTGGAAGGGAAGGAGGGAGAGGGAGAGAGGGAAACATCGATGTGAGAGAGGCACATCAATCAGTTGTCTCCATCACCCCCTGACCTGGGGTGGGGAGTGAACCTGCAACCCAGGTATATGCCCTTGACTAGGAATTGAACCCGTGACCCTTTGGTGCATGGGCTGACGCTCTAAGCACTGAAAGGCACTGGCCAGGGCGAGTCCATATTTTTAAACACCAGACAATAATATTTTAGGTCATCTATGTAGCAATTGGAATTTAAATCCCAAGTTAAGAGCATTGACCTCAAGTGTATAATCTTAACCACACCATCTACACCATCTACACCATTCTACTTCCCACCATCTATCCCCTCCCCTTTTACTATTTTGTTTACTTATTTTTGTTTACAACATCTAAAAATCCAAGGTTTTTACATGTAGCATTCACTGTGCAAAGACAGGCAACCTTGGAATTTCTAAGAAATGAAAATGGCTGCATTTGGTATTTGTTGGAATAATGGGATTAGAGACCTTCGGCGTTGGAAGAGACTTGGCACAGCATGTGATCCAGTCCTGCCTCCCTCCTTTCCCCCTCTCTCCTGCTTCATGTCTTCAACCAACATACTAGGGTACTCTTTGAGGGTCACCCATCTTCTTACCCACCCTTGTTCACCGGGAGCCTAGTCCATTTTTGAACAGATTGAGTGCTAGAATTACATTATTTACACTTAGCTACAGTCTGTTTGCTTTATCATGGCCTGCCTCCACGGTCTGGCTCCTGTTTCATTCCAGTCTCTCTTGTTAGTGTCCCCCTTGCTACTTAAACCACTGGCTTCCTTTCAAGTCCTTAAATGTACCAAGTTCTTCCCACCTTTTCTATTCCCTCTGCTTAGAATGCTTGTCCCTATGTTCATTTGGCTATGAGGAAGGCATACTTCAGGTCTTGATTTAAATGTGACTTCCTTAAAAAAGCCTTTAATGAATTCTAAAGTTAATTTTTCTTTCAGAGTTTGTTGGCTAGATGGGTGGATGAAATGGATAAAGTGAGTTATACTCATTACTTTAGATCCCACCTTTAGGTTTTACTACATAAGCTTAGCTCCACTTCTTCACGAGATTCCCCTTCCATTATTTGCAGAATGAGTTTACACCCTGGCTGACTCCTGTAGCTTAAACATCCTCAGTTTCTTCTGTGTTCCATTGCATACCAGAGCATGGGTGTGGCCGCTGTATTGTTCATAAGGCACCTCTCATGGTCATATTGGATTCCAGCTGAATCTGAACAAAATGGAATTTAATGCATGGGAGGAAAAAATATCCTTGACAGAGGCCAGCTGTGAATGAAAGGATCAATAAATAATGGAAACAATGACAGGAGATCAATATAGTGATGTTGCCAAGAGCAGCTAAGTACAAAAAAGACTCACATTTATGGCATTTATACCATTCTTACAAATCCCTACAGACATTTTACCAATCAGCCCTTTCCCCAGGAGGCCACGGAGGTGGGCCACTCAGACTTCCCTTCCCAAGAAACTGCCACAGGTTCCTAAGGCCAACAGTCTCCGGCCACAGCACCTTTAAGTCCCCTGTGACATCCCAGCCAGGGCCTCGCTGCCTCTGGTTCTGGCCGATGACTGAGCACTGGTCCTCTAACAAGTAGTTTTGTTCAGGGACAGCCTTTTGGCTTGGCCAGACTTTCAGTAACTTAACCATGTTCTGAGGCGCTTCCTAACCAAACCTGATTCTCCTTCTTTCTCAGTCACAAGTCTTCCTTCTTCCTCTCCCTTTATCATCATACTTAGCTAGTCCTTAATATTAATAATGGGAAGAAAGCAACAGACAGGCCAGACATTATAAGCATGGTCATCTTGGCAGCTCACCAGGAAGCTGCAACTTCACACTCCCCAGGGAACCACCTGTCCATGCCCTGCAAACCACGGGAGGAAAAGATCCAACCAAGGGGGAGATAGGTGCATGTGCAGTGACGTTGGGTGGCGTAGGGAAGGTGCTTGCCTGTCAGTCTAACCTGGGAAAAAGATAACTGGCTAGGTGGGTAGAGCCACCGCAAGCATGTGAAATCCTAGGGGTTAATTGGTTAAGCTCTCAGTCATAATCCCCAGACAAAGAATTTTCACTCTCTTGCTTTGCTCCTGCTCCCTTACACTCCCTTGCTTTGTGACCCACACTTGCCCATATGCTAGCCCATCATGTGGCCTTAAGCAGCCACATGGCCATGTGGCCCCCACATGCAATGGACTGCAACTGGGAATATAAGCTAACCTAGCCAGATGCTGGACTAGACTGGGCTTTAATATGGAGCACACACTCTGGACAGTGGACTTAATCCTAGCCCGGCTGAAGACAAGATTGGACTTTTCCATGGCAAGACAGAAGGAGATGGGACATTGGAAGGATACCTCTCTAATTTTATATCATCCACAAAGCTTTCCACAAAATCCCATCCTCCATGGGGGTCTTGGGAAATTCCTTTCCCAGTAGCACCCCAAGAACTCCACTCGCATTGGTAACAGGTGGGGACCACGAATAACACCTTCATAGGTGTCAGAACTGCATTGCCAACTAAAGTTTCTCCCCACCTACTCCGGCTCCCTCTCCCCTTTATCTTTCCTTCCATAAACCTTTTGCACATCTAATTTCTTGGTGTCTGCTTCTCAGAGGATCCAAACTGAAACTCAGAGCCTTATTTGAGAAAAATGAATCAAAATCAATGGAATACAAATTTAAGTACACATCCCTGAAAGCAATCTGTGCAGAAATGAAGAGCTCAGAGATATTCAGCTTCATTAGGATCAACAACAAACCACCTCTGTTAGAGGTTCCACTTCCAGGAACCTTGGTTACACTGTGGAATCGCCTAGTTCTGAAGCCTGTTTCCCCCCTGGGCCTGCTGTGTGGCTTCTGCATCAAGGTTTTTCAAAGCTCCCAGGGAGTTCTGATGTTTGCCAGGATTGAGAACCACAGCTCTGCATGGATGCCTGGAGGGATAATAGACCATAAGAATTTGATTCCTGGCCTTCCTTCTTTTGAATATATGACAAAATCCTGTTTTGGTGTTTCTGCTTCTAATTGGCTTGTGATGCTGAACAATACCGGTACTGTCTCTGAGGTTTCCAGTCCAGACCTGAAAAGTATGAATTTCATTACCTATTTTGCTGAATCAAATGAAACAATGAATATTAAAACACTTTGAAATTACTTTGGGGTTATTAATGATGGTTATTCAATATAGACCTTGGCAGATACAAGACTTTGCAAACATGATCTTGGAATAAGGATCTTGGTAGAGATATATGAAACTTCCTGATCACTTCACTCTGCGAATGTAAACTCTTAGGAGGCGAGGATCATCTTGTCTGTGTGTTTGGTGGTATTAGTAACAGGTAATGACAACGCATTATAGGAAGGCAATTCGTTTTTGCCCATATGAGCTAGACTGGTATTTCTTAATTTCTTTTTAATATTTCATTTGCATCAGATTCTCTTTGGGATGCTGGTTAAAATGCAGGTGTCTGGGCAGGAAGGCATACAAAATACGAATGAAGGAAGGTAAGGGATTGGGGAACAGTCTGCATTTATAATAATCACCCCACTAATTCTTATACAAACCAAGGTGCCACCTCACTCTGGTGTGCTTGGAGCCCGGATTAGTCCATAATTAAAATGACAATGCCCTTCATTCCTCTGAGAAGAATTCATTTCATCACAAACTTATTTTAGCACCAAATCCAGCCCACTTGATACAATCACTTGATTGCAAATTATTTGATCAGTGTAGATCTTACACGTTAAAATGGAAACAATTTAAAAACGGGTTTTAAGAATGCAATGGACACAAAAATAAACACTCAGCAAACGTAGTTTTCTATTTAAGAATATAAATGGAAAATTTTCATTATTCAGTAGCATAAGTACAGACATAATCAGGAAAGTAAAGGAATAGCTCTTCTTACTTCTCTCAAGCACAATGCAGTCAAGTTGACTCAATAGATCTGATACCTTTGTAATTAAGTAGTTATTAATAACAGGAGAGGAGCAAAGGGAAGGCCAAATATGATAGGCATGTCATTTGGGCAGCTTCACCAGGAAGCTAAAGCTTTACACTCCCCAGAGAGCCACCAGTCTATTCCCCCCAGATCACTGGGGGAAGGGACTGGACAGAGAGGAGAATAGATGCTTACCCAGTAGAGTTGGGGTGATGCTGGGAAGGTAATTGTCTGTCAGTCACACCTTGGAATAGGTTATTGGACAGAATAGGCGTGGACACTGCAAGGGTGAGGAATTTGGGATATTTACTGCCCTAAACAAAAGAGTTCTCTTTTTTGGTTCTTCTTGTGCTCTTGAGACTTTTGTTGTGAGGTCATGCTCTCTCGGCTCCCCTGCATTATGGCCCATGGCCATGTGGACCTCCACACACAGTGGGCTGATGGACTACAACTAAAAGTCACTCATCCTATTGTGTGAGTCTCAGAAAACAACCCCCAGTACCCAGTGGGAAGAGGGCACCCCAATTTCTCTGGTAACAGATCTACTTCCTGTTTTCATCATTTCTCACATGGATCCTGAAGTTTCTTCCTAGCTGGTCTCTGCCTAAGTCTTTCTGCTTCCTATGCCTCTAGGACCATCCCTGCAGAGCAGGGAGATATTTCTGGAATACTGTTTTACTTCCTAATTCAGAGTCTTCAATGCCCCTTTGCTTAAATCCTTGTTACTCAAAGTAGGTTCCCAGAAGCACTGGCATCACCAGAGCTTGTCAGAAATGCAGACTCTCAAATCCCACCCAGGACCCACGGAATCGGAATCTACATTCAGAACCATTTACATGTGATTTGTATGTTATTACAATGTGAGAAAGCCTTAGCCTATAGGATATTTTACAAGCTGCTGAGCTTGGTAGGCAAAGCTCCTTGTGGCCCCTCTTCCCTCCTCTAACTTTGCCCCACACCTTATTCTCCTTCCACCTTCAGCAACGACAAATTATCTGAAGCTCCGCAAACTTAGTCTGATATTCCTCTTACTCACACTTCCACACTTGCTGCTCCCACTGCCTGGAACTTGCCTGGGCCTCCCTGAGGCAGTTATTGACTGTCCCTTCTGAAGCGTTTCTGTATCATCTATATCACGTTATGTTATGATTGTTTTTTGTTGTCTGTTTTCCTAGATTGTGACCATGTAGACCTATTTTTATTTTTAATAATACTTAGTTGATAAATTGAGTTGAAAACAGGGAATATGTTGCTCACAGAATTAATGAACTTGAAGATCAGGGTCACTGCATATGTGATATAATGTAAACTATGATGCGATGAGCACCCCCTCGCATTGTGCAGTGTACAACTGTACATGGCAAATCTGGGAAAGATTACATTTGATCTCTGTACCAGCCACATGCCAGTGATGACAAGTGGCAGAAACCAACTCAAGCTCATTTATTTCAAGAATGAGAACTTAATGTAAGAATAATGGAATAATTTGGGGATTATAACCAGAATTTATGAAACGAAATGGAAATAGAAATTCAGTTATATGACCTTTTTATTTCTTATGGCTGTTTCCCTTCGCATATCAATATTGTCTTCAGAAAGGTTTTCTTTGGTTCTTGTCACATACAAACTTGTGACCACTGCATAGCCCCCAAGTTTTGGTATTACTGGTTCAGCCACCCAGAAGGACAGAGATAAGTTACACAAAATTCTCAGGGAAGATAATCTGGCTCAGCTTGGGTTAGTGTTAATGCATTGACTAGCCAGCTATGGATTGGCATGGGGCTGTGCAGTCTAATATGGCTGCTAGGGGCATATTTCTAGGGATATGTGTGTGGCAGTGTCCCCTGAAAGATGGGGCTTATCAACTGGTGATTGGAACCATACCCCAAAGGAATTGGTGTCCATTACAGTGCAATTATGTAACAGACTGGCTTGCCTACTTAATACTAAGAGTATTATTGAGGCAGGGGCCATAGGCTTCATTCCCCTATGAGCCGGGAAGATTTGCTTGGTTCTTTGCCAATAATCACATTGAGCCCTGAATTGTTGTCTCAGTAATGCTGTAGTTAAGAGTCTCCCTTCATCCCTTTCCTGGTTCAGCAACCATAAACTATAGCGAAAGAATGAGGAATGGAGAGTACAGACCCTCACAAAGACAAAGAGTAAAATCTACTGACAGACTTTGCATTCACCAAGGGCAAGAAATAGATCTTATTTATCTCTGTCCTTTTTCCCTCTCAAGAGACTAAAACACTTCATGAGTCTCCTAGTGGATTGCATTAAAATGGAGTAGACCTGGCAATTTTTTATTCCAGACACAGGCTGATTAGAACAGTATTAAAAGTAATGTAAAAACAGGATGTCATGAGTTGCTTAATATGAAACTATTACATTATAAAATTTGATTCAGTGGCTTTCAAATGAATGGAACCTTAATTTATTGTGAATGTAATAGTGGTTTTGGGTCAGGTACACTGAGGTTTACATAGACTTTACCATGTACTAATCCTTGCAAATCTTTTAACCTTTTTCTCTAGGCAAATTATTTAACCCTTGCAAATCTCACTTTCCTCATCTATAAAATAGAGATAATAATAAAATCTACCTTGTAGAATACTTGCAAGAACTGAAGGGGGAAAATGTATATTCTTGTACTTGGCACAGTGCTTAGCATATAGTGAACATTTGATAATTGATAACTATTATAGTTACTTATGCATTTATTTATTTCAAATATTGACTAGCTAAGAAACATTCTGTCAAGACTCTAGGCACCCACATGATGAGGTTAATATTTCTGGGTTGCATCATAATCCCAAAATATCCATGATGGCCTGGACACAATAATAACTCTTTAAACCTAGCTAATTTGCCACTGGGGAGTTTACAAAGATAATGTTTAATGAGAACATGTACAACCAATCTGCATGTGTTCTTTCTAGAGCTTGCCCAATTTCCAAGGGACAAAAGTCCAACTCAATATTAAAGTGTTTTTGAGCACTAAAAACACTGCACAGTAAAAGCTAGTGGCAGAATAACCACTTTTCTCTCTTCAGTGTGCTCCAAGCATCCATGTCTCTCTAATGTCCTCTAAATCACCGTGACTAAATCCTTGTCACTGTTTGGGTCAGGAGGAAATAAATATCATTCTTTGTAATTAGAAACTCTGGTATTCCCGAAATCTTGACCAAACTACCCTGGCTTCTTTTTTAGCATCAATCAGCTGACAGGTCCTCAGTGCATTCTGTAGTCCTTTCAATTATGTCTCCAAAATAGATGATCCAGTTGCCAATGGGGGTCTAAAACCAGAAAGCTACAGTCTGAATGCTTTCCTTAATAAAGAATGAAGAGGCAGAGAGAAAAATCATTGAACTGAAAGAAAACCCAGTGATAACTGGCTGGACACTATTCAATAAGCAAGTTCTGTCCAAAGAGCCAAAGTAAATTGGTTTGGGTTAATTTACTGAAGGTATATGATATATTAACCAGTCAATTACAACAGAAACTGAAGAGCTTCTACTTAATTTTGCCATCCATGTTCATTCATTTGCTTGTTTTGTCCGTTTCTTTTACTAGACCTCAAGCTCAACAGGACAGAAACCACAGGTATATCATTTTACTACTGTAACCCCACTACATTGTATGACATATAATAGGTACTCAGGAATGAGTTGAATAAGTCTGAAGGATTTCAAGCTAATGGGGACATATGTTTCTGCCATAGTCAAATTCTCTGGAAGTAGATACTGAGTCAAAGGTTGGAGTGTAAGATTTTTTATTAGATATCAGCACTTCTGAAAGGAAGGAAGGGGAAAAGATTGGGAAGAAGAGAAAGTCAAATTGTGATAAGGCCTAACAAGCCTTGGCCAACTTGGCAAGGAGTCTTTGGAGCAAGCTGTCTACCTTGCTGATTCAGTCCTTGCAGGCTTCCCCAGGAAAGGCATCGCCTCAGGTAAGGAGGCTCTCTGCAACTGAGGGCATCCCTGAAAGAGTTGAAATCTAGAAGCTGTCTGCTGACCCCATTCTCCCAGAGCTGGACAGCAAGTCCTTCCTTGAAAGGGTAACTATGCGGTGCGTCTTCGGGTATGCCTCTTTCTGCTGCTTCTTTTCTCTGGAGAAGAAGGTTCTCTGTTGGCTCAGCACAGATGTGCAAAGAGAGAGCTCAAACTGAGTTTAGAGGTTGACCTATAAATAAACTATTCTTTATAATAAAGCAGGAGGCTTTTAAAATTTTTTTCCTGACAATGAGTAAAGAATGGATAAAAACAGAGAGGTCCAAGAAATTGGGCTGAAGACATTAGTCTGATGTAAGAATTAGAAGAAATGATTAAAGGATTTTGTTAAGCTCTGAAAAAATAAATATTTAATTTTAAATTATCTGCCCGATCACTTCTCATCTCCACTGCCCCCTGCCCATGATAGTTACTCTGTTCCTTTATTTAAAAACCTATGCTTCTGATCCACATGCATCTCATTAGTCCACTGGAGTACATTCAAAAGGTCAAGGTCTATCCATTTAGCTCAAGAAAACACACAATATATTTAGTGTTAAGGAGTGGAGCAGAGACATAGCCAGAAAACATGGAGAAGGTATCCACCCAACAGAGACCTTTAGAAGTCTATGAAAACAAATCTATCAAGATAGCAAAACTGGAGCATTTCCAGCTGAACCTGGCAACTATTCAGTCTGACCAGGCTCTGTTTCGCTCTCATTTCCAGTGTGTGAAGGCCAGGGGACAATGGTTACTGCCATAGTCTCACTTGGAACAAATCAACTAGCTAAGATTCATACCAACCATTGACTTCATATATGAGTGCACATAGCTTATGTCTACCTTTATTGACTGTCCTTGTAGGGTTCATAGCATGGGCATGTCCTCTGTGTCCACTTGAGCCCCCAACAGTGATTTCATGGAAATCCAGAAAAGAAAACTGAGTTTTGTATGTAGGTCACACACAACAGTGAAACACACGCAGGGGAAATTAAATATCCATTGAGAGCAGGAAATTTCAGTATGGAGCCATGAGAAACAATTACCAGAAGTTCTAGGATAGCATGGGTTGTCAGTTTTGAGATGACATTTATGTCATAATATTCATCAAGGCACGAGTTCAGAAGTCTATTCACTCAGGAGCAATAGTTCAAGGATAATCTCCTCAGAATGAACAACAGTTGCAAAGAGAAGTCATTTGAATCTAAGAATTTCAGTAATTATACCAATACTTGCACACATACAGTCTATTAAATATTTGTGTTGCAAGCCTTCAAAAACACAGCTCAAACTGGTTGAACCCTAGAGCAGTGGTTTTCAAACTGGGGGTGATTTTGCACCCAAGGGACCTTTGTCAACATCTGAAAATATTTTTAGTTGTCACAAATGGGGGGTGACTGGTAGCTAGTAAGTAGAGGTCAGGGATACTGTTAAACAGCCTGCAAGCTACAAGACAGCACCCACAACAATAAAGCATCTGGCTCAAAATTTCATCAGTGCAGAGGTTGAGAAACATGAATTGGTCTAGAGTAAATTTTGGGGGACATTTATTCCTGATAAGTCCAGAGGCAGCTGAGCTTGATCCAGCAACTCAAAGAAGGTCACCAAGGAGTTGGGTTCTCCCTGGGTTTTTTTGTCCTGTTTTCTGTGGCTTTCGTGTGATCCCTCGGGCTTTCGCCCTGCCTGCCAGCTCCAGACACTGCCCTGTGGCCCCAGCCTGGCAGCAGAGCTCACATCATTACTGCTCGGGAAGAGAGATCTCTCCTGGTAGCTCCCACACCAATCGGCCACGCTCAATCTAGTGGTTCTCAATCCACTAGCGTCAGAGTCACTAGGAGGCTTTGTTAAAACACCGATTTCTGGGTTACACCTCAGTAGGTCTGGGGCATTTTTTCTAAAAGGATCAGATAGTAAAATTTAAGCTTTGCAGGCTACATGCAGTCTTTGTTTTTCCTTCTTTTATTCTCATTTTTGCCAGAAGCCACTGCCTCCCCCTAATCCTCTTCCTTCTTCTTTATCCAACTCTTCAAAACTATCAAACTGTTCTTGGGTCATAAGCTGTCTATAAACAGGCCCCTGACTGGACTGGGCTCTGGGGTTATATTTTGTTGACCCTGGGCTTCCCTTGTTTAAATCACCGTGTGCTTTACAAGAAACGTTTGCTGATTCCTATGATAAAAGAGTCACTACAAGAGGTAAGAGAACTCTAGATGAAAGGAGATCTGAGGGAGAGTACCTAGAACAGCTCAAATGTGGGCCCCTTCCCAAGGCTGAGGCGCAGACCTCACCGGAGGTATGGCTGCAGCTCACTGGATGGTAGAGCTCTTACCTGGTTCTTTGGGCCAGAGCTGGTCCACATTGCGGGGTAAGCAGGAAGCAAACCCTGGGGAACAGGCAGGGTGTAGCTGGTAACTGGGCATGCACACTTGCAGAGGACCGGTGGTGTGGGCAGGAAGCCTAGATGTTCAGTGTTCTGTTGAAAGAACCATGGGATGGTGAGACTAACTGGGTCTGCCATGTCACCAAGGAACTCACATTCTGGGCTCCTGCTGGGGAGAGAGCCCCATTGGCTACCATCCCCTCCACACCAATGACTGTCAGTACAGTCTCTGGAACCAGCAGGGAAGCCCCTTCCTTTTGCCATGCCCCCACCCCCAGTGTCCTCCACTGAGAAAGCTTAACGTGGTGCTCACTGTGAAGGAGAAATGCTTAAAGGACCTCCATCCATTACGGCAGAGCAGCTATTGAAGGGTGAGTGTGGAGCGGAGGGGGAATCAAGTGATAACTGCTGCACATGTAATTTGTCATAATCCTCAAAATAACCCAGTATGGAAGGAATGAAAATTACTTACATTTTATAGCTGAGGAAGCTGATCAGACAAGCTAAATAATTTGTCCCAAGTCACACACACAGTGACTGGAAGGTTTAAACCCAAAGAGACTGATTCCAGAGCCTATGTTCTTACTGATGCATTGTGCCACTGATCATCCTATATAATAAAAGCGTAGTATGCACATTGTCCCCTCGACCCAGAGGTCGTCAGGGAGTTCAACCAGGGGGTGGGGCCGGCTGGGGGAAGGGAGGGAGGCCCCGGCTGGCAGCTGACAGCTGCTAGGAACCCTACTAGTGCACCGATTTCATGCACTGGGCCTCTAGTATCATATATACATGCATATATACCACTTCATGTGTGTGCGTCTGTATAGTATATATACATACATGTCGCCGGTTAACGCATTGTCAATTGAAGAATTACCTATTTTGGGAGAGAGAAGGGGGATGTATGTCACCATGAAAGCCTTAATAATTGTTTCCTAAATGCAACAAAGTAGTGTGCACCTGGAAAGCCAACTTAGCACCTCTTTCCCCAGGGGCTTCTCTTCCTTTGGGTTTGATGTTGCTATGCCTGGTGAATGCCACAAAATAGGGACAAGAATGGGGAATCCCATCACTGTTTCTTTTTCTCTTTGACTTTCAAGAAATCTTTATTGTTCCTTTAGTCAAAAGCATTGAGATGCTTAACATAAAACACAAAAGCTTCACTTTTCTAGAGCTTCAAGGGGAAATGATGAAAGAATGCTTTCAAAATTCTGGTCACAGACACATCTCTATTTTATTCAATTTTATCACTGTCACAGATATTAAAAGTATTAGAGAACATGATCTGGGTTTCCTGGAGTTTTTAGCATCTCTGAACTGTGATCTAAAGTCTCATCTATCATTCTATTTATCACTTGGTCCTTGGACACTAGTATCCTGTTTTGCAAACCTCATGAAATGATTATTGCCTGACTTGCTAAGTGCCTCTCTCTCATGAATCATGTTTTATAAATACCAACAGAAGCTGAAAGCAGCCCTCGGGAAATATCATTTATGAGGGATAAAGTGAATGTCAAGGTCCCTCCATTCTCATAGCCATGTTTTTTCTTTGACATTCATATTACACAGGCATTTGTAGACCTGGGGTTTCATTCTCTGAATTTGTTGCTACTGGATCATCTTACTTCTACCTTATTAATACCTATTTGTTTTAAAATAAAACCTTCAAATTAAAAGTTAGTAGGTTAAAATCTATAATAATAAAAGGGTAATATGCTAATTAGACCGGACATCTTCCGACGTCATTCCAGACGTCCTTCCTGATGAAGCCAGGACCTGTGGAGGGAAGCCAGCCTGGGTCCTGGGTGCCTGCAGGCGGCCCAAGGGAAGCCAGCCTGGGTCCCTGGTGTCTGTGGGCGGCTGGAAGAGGGAAGCCTGGATCCCAGGTGCCAGAGGGAAGCTGGTGCCGGCAGCTAGGGTAAGAAAGGCCTACTCTTGCACAGATTTTCGTGCAACAGGCCTCTAGTATCTTTATAAATGTAGTACATGCGGCCCAGCCAGTGTGGCTCAGTGGTTGACCATTGACCCATGAACCAAGAGGTCACTGGATAGATTCCCGATTCCTGGTCAGGGCACATACCTGGATTGTGGGCTCAATCCCCAGTAGGTGGTGTGCAGAAGGCAACCTATCAACGTTTCTCTCTCATTGATATTTCTATCTCTCTATCCCTCGCCCTTACTCTCTCTCTAAAATCAATAAAAACATTTTTTTAAAAAATACGCGCATACTGCAGAAAATGTAAACAATGCAGAAAGGTATAAAAATAATCCAGCCACATGGTTAACCCTTTGCAGTCTTTCATTTTAGGCTTATTCTTTCTAGGTGTGAAAGTTTAGCACATTTGTGATAAAGTGCTCAATATAGTTTAAAATTCTGCTTTTCTACAAGTGAGAGTTTTTATTTTACTTCCTCTGACCCTTTATATTGGAACATAACAGTTCATAAATATATAATAAGCTGATGAACATTCACAAACTGAACATGTCCATGTGACCAGCATCCAGATCAAGGAACAAACGCTCACTCCCATTCCCCACTCCACCCCTATCCTGGGCCCTGAAGTTGCTAACCTGCCCCACGGAGTAACCACTATCCCGGTTTCTGTCCCTGTAGATGAGATGGGCCTATTTTATAAATTTGTATAAATAGAACCACATAGTACGCACTTTATTGGCCTTTTTTGTTTAATACTTTATGTGTGAAATTCATCCATGATGCTATGTGTAGCAGTAGTTAGTTCATTCTCATTACTGTACACAAACACCTTTTTATAAAAACCATTTTAAAAATACGTTTTTTATTGATTTTAGAGAGAGAGGAAGGGAGAGAGATAGAGAGATAGAAACATAATGAGAGAGAGAGAGAGAGAGAGAGAGAGACAGACAGACAGACAGACACACGGATTGGCTGCCTCCTGTAACCCTCCCTCTTCCTCATGGAGAATCAAACTCCCAACCTGGGCATGTGCCCTGACTGGGAAGGGAACCAGGGACCTCTTGGTTTATGGGTCAATGCCCAACCACTGAGCCACACCAGCTGAGCCACAAACAACTTTTTAAAAAATATGTGGAATGAGAAGAGTGACGTTCATTGAAGCTGATCTCTGCCATCCCCAGTCAACAGTGCTACCCGTAATTCTTATTTGAGTAAAGGGTTAAGGGGGGAAAGTTCGGAAGGTGACTTTCACAGAAACCTCCCAAGATTGTATACAGTGTATGTCTCCAGGACTCCGGAGAGTCCCTCACGAGGTAAGTATCTTATGTCGGAAAGGGTTTTCTTTCGGAAAGATGTGTTAAAAGCAGAATGTGTAAAACACTGGGATTTGACAAAGCAAATAAATGAACTCATAGGAACTTCTTTCATTCTGGCTGCTCCTGGGGTGTGCTTACAGCTCAGGGATTTGTTCCTGTGAGAGCGTTAACTCCCTGGCCCTGCAGAGCCAAGTGTGGATGAAAGTGGCTCTTCCACTGGCCGCAGCAGCTTCACAGCAGAGCTGGTTAGAAATGCAAGTCCTTAAGCCCCATCCTTCACCTGAAGAAGCAGAAGGTCTGGGTTTTAATGAGCCCCGCAGGTGATTTTGATGTTGATTGAAATTAGACAAGCCCTGATCTAAAGCAGCAGAGAGTGGTGGTGAAGAGCATGGATTTCAAAGTTGAGGAAAGCTGGGTTTAAATTCCACTTCTGCCATTTACAAGAGCACGATCCTGGGCATATTACTCCACCATTTTGAGACTCTGCTTTGTTATACATAAAGTGAGATAAAAAACCCTCTCTCTTAGGGTTTCTGTGAATTTCAGACAAAGACAGTGCCTGTGAAGAGCTCACCGCATGCTCAGGAAAGGGTTACCCCTAGACCCTCTCTGTCAACAGTCTTAGCAACAAATGCCCTGCCAATCTAGACCCTCTCTGTCAACAGTCTTAAGCAACAAATGCACTGCCAAGGACACCTGGTGTCCTTGGACTTTAGGGTTTCTGTGAAATTCCTGATTGGACACCAGGTGGACAAAATAGGCCACCCTCGACCGATCAGAAACTCTTCCCTGGGATTTGGAGTCAGACACATGAGAGTGTAAGGCCTCCCGTACTGCTTGACTTGTGAACGTCAAGGGCAGGTGAAGGAGGAGCCCAGGCCACCCATCTTCTGCCTTATGTGCCGAGATGAAGATTTAGCAGGAGTGTTGGGGGAAAAAAAATAAAGAAAAGAAAAATGAACCTGCGCTTCAGAAATAAGGGGAAATGAGAAACCATATGGCCTCAGAGAGCCAGAGAATAGATGTTCCATTTATCAACTCAGTCTCTTTAGAGTCAGACTATAATTAACACCCTGAGTTCCAGAAAACACTCCTGTATCCTTATACTATAACCCCTTTCATGTTACAACTAATGTGGGAGAGCATATGTTAATTGTAACAGAAGACAAACCTTGACTGAGACAAAGCACGTCTTTCACCTTGTCCCAACAAAGGCCCGCTGCCGCCACTGCGGGAACCAGCCCTGGCAGCGGGGACAGGCTTACGCGGTGCCCCTGATGCTCCTATCTTCTCGCATCAACATCTTGAAAACAGAGCAGCTCTGGCCAGCTGCACTGCTAATCACAGCAGGGGCCGAATTTGCATGTTCAACATGGGCGCCTGGAAGAATGAAGATGGAGATAAGTTTGTCTGCGGTTCACTGAGAAATCGTCCATAACTCCTTCTCATAATAATGAGGGCATTTACTCCCTGGAGTCTCAGACTATCCAAGTGGCAGAGAAGGCTGATCAGTAAGCTATCTTTGGGTGAATTTATTTTGCTAGTACCAGGAGGAGAAAACAGTCCTTTTCTTAAAGTTGCAGATCATTTAAAGATGTAACAAGTTTAATTGACTCTGTCCTATGTGTGCGGCATCTCCAACTAACCTGATTGTCAGCTGACAGAGCACTTGGACTCCTAGCTGAGCTTGCTCATGCAGAATTTTTTTTTTTCTCTTCACCCAAGGATATTTTGATATTTTTTCCATCCATTGATTTTTAAAGAGAGAGTGGAAGGGAGAGCAAGAGACAGAGGGAAACACCGATATAAGAGATACATCCATCGGTTGCCTCCTGAATGCCCCTGACCAGGGCCCAGAGCCTGCAACTGAGGTACGTGCCCTTGAACGGAATCTGGAATCCAACCCAGGACCCTTCAGTCTGCAGGCCGACACTCTATCCATTGAGCCAAACTGGCTAGGGCAGTGGTCGGCAAACTCATTAGTCAACAGAGCCAAATATCAACAGTACAACGATTGAAATTTCTTTTGAGAGCCAAATTTTTTAAACTTAAACTTCTTCTAACGCCACTTCTTCAAAATAGACTCATCCAGGCCATGGTATTTTGTGGAAGAGCCACACTCAAGGGGCCAAAGAGCCGCATGTGGCTCGCCGACCACTGGGCTAGGGCCAGAAGTTAGTTTTTAGCCAATCTCACCGGTAGCTCCATCCTCAACCTGAAGAATCAGAATGTTTGGGTTTTAATGAGCCCAGCCGGTGATTTTGATGTTGATTGAAATTAGCCCTGTTCTAAAGCAGGAGAGAGTGGTGGTACCGATAGATTATGCACTGAATGGATGCTGGAACGCTGCTCCTCTCCCTCCCACCATCTGTGGACCCCTTGAGAGCCAGGATTCAGAGTCCAGCACAGTGCCTGGCTTACTCAAGGAGACTCTCCATAGAGCTGCTGACATCTGATGTGGTTCATCTTCTATTTCCCTTGAAGGGGGGAGAATAATATTAACTAAATATGGCTATTGAACTCTATGGGCCCAACCAAAGAAGTTAAATTAGACCTAAGAAAGGAAATAAAATGTATAATACACGCAGGATTGCTCTAAGAAAGATCTTTTGTTCAGAAGTTAAGCCTATTTGTTGTTTAATCTTTTCATTAAGAGAACTTGCCCAAGTGCTTCAAATGAAATCTGAGAGCGAATAAATGCCAATATTGCCTAATATTTCTGCTCTTGACAAAGTGATAAAAATGGGGGTCAGAGGCTGGGTGACCTGCTAACCTTCTGTGTCCACCAGTTGGTATAAGTGACTCAAGGCTTGGGGAAGGAGCAGTGAGGACAAGGGCATCTAAGCCTGCTCAGGCTTTCAAAACAATCACTCCTTCATCAGAGGGCAGATGAGATAAGGTCATGGTATCTCAATGAGGATTTTCATTTGTCTAAGAAAACGATTTTCTTTTTTATCTTTACTGTTGTAAGTATTACAGATGTCCCTCCCCCCACTCTCTGCCCATTGACCGCTTCCACCCTGCTCCCACTCCCTCCCCAGACCTTCACTGCACTATTGTCTGTGTCCATGGGTTATGCATATATGCATATAAATTCTTTGATTAATCTCTTCCCGCCTCCTGCTGCCACTTCTTTCCTCTGTGGTTCGGCAGTCTGTTGCATGCTTCCATTACTCTGGATCTATTTTGTTTGTCAGTTTATTTTGTTCATTAGATTCCACATATGAGTGAGATCATGTGCTACTTGTCTTTTCTCTGACTGGTTTATTTAGCTAAGCATACTACTCTCCAGGTCCCTCTATTCTGTAAGACAACAGTTTTCAACTGATATGCTGCAGCACACTGATATGTGGCAAGAATTTTTAAAACCTATGTGACCAGACAAACAATGGGTCCATGCTGCCTGTCGCTACTTGAGCCAATTAAGCAGAGACAGGGTTGAATCATATATGGGCATTTATTCCAATATTGCCAGCAGTATGGGAGAAGAATAGGTTAATCCACAGAAATCTGCTCTCCAGCCCACCATAAGCCAGCTGCTTATATAGGTGGAAGTACAAAGGAAAAGTAGGCAAAAGGGCAGTTTACAGATATGCAAAAGACTAGGGGTCTTCAAAGGGCTTAGCCATATGCAAGGGCTGGGGTTACATGGGAAAATAGCAAAATGGAGACCCAAAATTAACAGGTAAGAAGGCTGGAGATTTGCAAAGACCTGCCAGTATGCAAAAAGGGCTGGGGATTTTCAGAGGGCTGGCGATTCTGGTTTCTGTTACAAATCTTTGTTAATCTTTCCATGATAATAGGCAGCTCCAAATGGGGAGGAAGGCTGCATCTCCAGGTCAGCTCCAGCCAGGGTAGAATGTGCCTTCCTTAATCAGAATAAACAATCATGGTTAACAGAGCATGATTCATATTTCTTATAATACTAGCTGGTTCCCCAAATTCTATTTCTGCCCCCTTTCATATGCACTATCTGACTAGTCAGGGGCACTGACCTCTTGTCCCTTAGATTCTAAAATTAAAAAATGACAACAACCAACACGACAATAGCCATCTGGTGTGAATGAATCAATATTATACCTCTTTTTTGGTCAGATATTTTTTTGGTGTGCCACAGAATTTTAGTAATCAGATTATGTGTGCCATGAGATGGAAAAGGTTGAAAATCGCTGGGCAGAACAGAACGAAGATGCAATTAAAATAATTTTAAAATATATTTGATTGGCATCTATCTTGTCTATTTCTGTATGTACTGAAATTATGTTTAAATGGATGAAATTAAGGCTTATTCATAGAGTGGAGTTTAGATTTATTAAGCTTTAAAACATTTATTCATCTTCACATTTACTTGTGTGTTTTTTTCATTAGACATTATCCAGTTCAACATCCTCATCACATACATTAAAAAAAGAACAAAACTGAAATCAAAACTGAAATCAAGGAGGGTAAAGCAGTCTTGTCCAAACTAGCAAATATCAGTGTTTGGACCCAAACCCAGTCTGTCTGATCCTGAGGCCACTCTGCTATCTCTGGGTCATACTTCAGGCTGACCCTTTCTCTGTCCATGATCTGATTAACACAGTTTTAAAAATCCTGCCAATGGGATTTTCCCAGTGAGTGAAACGCCCATTGAGAGCTGAGGATCTTACACTGGAACACCTTTGTCCTGTCTGAGTCATTCTCTATGTAGGGTGAGCCTCAGAGCAGTGAGCTTCCTTCCTTCCAATACAGAACCAGAGCCATGTCCCGGGAAGATAAGCTGGAGGTGGCCCAAGGACCCTGACTGTCATCCCTTAGACTAAAGCTACACTAAAGAAACTGTTTTATATCAAGAAGGTGCCTATTTCTAAACTTTTTAGAAAATTAAGAATTGTATATTTTGAAATTAAGCCTTTGGCCCTGGAAAAAGGTTTGTCTTGTTTTAAACACACAGTATACATGTTGTAGTGTACCCCGAATCTCACAAAGGACACCTCAAAAAGTCAAATTATGGAGTCATTTATTCAAAGGCTGGCGGTTAAGAGGGAGCATACGCATTCCAAATCTCGAAACCCCAAAATGCTCGCCACATCCGGCTTATATAGGCAGAATATCACAAAGGTATCGATTACATCTTTGGGTTTGGAATGAGGAACCTGGTTTGCACAAAGCAGTTACAGAAGCAAAATTGAGCAAGTTAGTTATCTATAAAGATTAAGTATAGTTTTGGGTCTACGGATCACTGGATCAACGGAAACACATTATCTGGAGCCACTGAGGCAATTTAGGGTAATTGTGCTGTCCTGGTCTTGGGACCACTGAGTCAACTGGAATGCATTATCTGTAGCTACTGAGACAATTTAGGGTAATTGTGCGGTCCTGGTTCCCAGGTACATAAAAATGTGCTTCGATAACCAGTAAGATCACAATCAATGGGATATTCAAACCACCAACAATGGAGTATTCAATTGATTGGGATAGCATATAAAAATTCAGAAAATCAAAATAACTTTTCTATTGTTTTAGCAAGCAAATAAGTACAGAAGCCAAAACAGCAGGGTTAAAGTTAAAGTTAAAACTGCAGTTTCTACCTGAGATGATTGCTACCATACTGCATACACTTGTGTCATACATATTATTTTTTTCTTTCTGTTTTCTCAGCATCTGTTGGGAACTTGCCCCTGACTCTGACCCCATGTGATTCTACCGGGATGTTAATCACGGAGTTCAGAGTCCCTGACCACAGCGTAGGAGGAACACTCAAAAATGGACTTGATGACAAATCAAGACTCTCCCTCCAGGAATTTGAATCTGGGACCACAGCATACTGAGGTGGCTGAAGGCTCTGTTGGCAGAATCCTGGGGAGACACAAATGAGTTCCCCCCACCCAGACCACTGAGGATGCCTGTTCCTACCTCTCTCGATGCCTAGGTCTTCAGTTCTTTCTTCAATTCATGAGTTGTCCTTACTAGTCTGTCTGTTTTCCTATCTGTCTATTGCTTAAGTTACTGGTTGTTTTTTGCAATCAAAGTACTCTAGTCTTGCTCAACTACTGAGTAGGGAAGTAATCCTAAACAAATTCTTCCCTCTCTCTAAGACTTAATATTCTTATTTATACAGTGGACGTGATGAATTAGATTGAGTGACTTTATAAATGGACAAATAAGGAAGTGTGAATGAGATTACGGGCAAATTTTAAAAAGAATTGATATTTTAAGCTTTGTGCTAAGCCTGGGGGACTACAAAGATAAATGAGATACAGACAAGTGTCAAGACTCCTCATTGTTGTTCTGGGCATCCAACCTTTTACATAATTAGCATAGCAGAGCCAGTATTCCTAAACTTTTCCTATTGAAAGAAATAATTTTACTGTATAGAATGGGTCAGGAATCATAAAAGGGCTCACAGAGGCAAATTGTGTGGCTATTTGGTGCAAGTAGCCCCTTTGTCCCTATTAGCTCTCCTGCATCCCTGATGCTAGCTTGATGCCTCTACAGCCAGTGATTCTCTTACCCTAGAGATGCATTTCAAAGCCTTGAACCTTCACTCATCAATACTGGGCTTACCCAGGGCAGCTGTCAGTGGTTTGGCACTGTTTTATTCCTGGCATTGATGCTAATGAGATCTCGCAGATTTTAAAGCTCTTATACACAGCTGTGTACACAACCTGAATTCAGGAAAGAAAGACAGTAGGAAATGCCACCTGGTCACTTGCCTCCAAATTGGTCCTTTCCATTTCTCCTCATCAGACCCCAAGTGATAGCCACAAGGGTATGTGTCTGAAAGTAGTAAAATGGTGGAGCCTCCTTTGAAAATGTGGCTTACGGCCCACCTCACATCTGGTTTATGGCCCATAATCACCTCACCCCACATCTGGGCCCTCATGTATCTGCAGCCTCAAAAGGGAGAATAGATAAGGTTAAACATTCTTTTTTGGATCAATAGGAAAAGTGAAGATTTATTGAACACGATATTCTGCATATCTTAGCTGTTTTAAACTCATAAGAGCACAGTGAGGTAAGCATTGTTCGCTTGGTTTTTCAGTGGGAGAATCTGAGACAAAGAGGCAAAGCCAGGATTCGAATCCAGCCTATTTGATCCCAACATCTTGGCTTATCTTAACCACTATACTTTTCTGCCTTTGCCTCTTCCCTTGGTAATGGAAACTGGGTGAGGAAATAGATAAATAACCAGAGACAAGATCAATAACTGTACTTTTGTATCTATGTGGCATCGTTATGTTACTAACAAGCCCTGGCAACACTCTTACCTGAGTACTGTATAGAAATAAATATTAGCCTAGGTAGCGGAGATTTGGGTGTGGCAAGGACACAAAGTAATAGGCACCAGCCTTAGTCTCTCATTTTCTGCACCTTCAGATATTCAGCTGTAAGCGATTCACAGTAACATTTTGAATTCCAGATGGTTTTACTCCAACACCCAGGAAACTCTGGAGCTAAATTTCTTTCTTCCTCATTTCCCACTAGGGAACAAACTCTATTTAAGATTGAACTGTGAAAATACTAAATAGAATCTCAAACAATACACTCCTGCTAAATCCCATCATGCATTACAAAGTTGAATAAACACATTTTGAACAACTGATTCTCTGCTAATCGATTGCACTGGCAGGAAAAAGATCTACTCAAACCTCCAGGCTCAAATAGAGTGAGCATACAGTACAACTGGAGAAGTCAGTAAGAGCATACTTCTTACTGAGTTTTATTAAAGCCTCCATTATGGATCTCATTTCCATCACCACTTAGTAAGCACCAATTGTATACCAGATACTATGCAAAATTCCATACAAATACCACTGTGCTAAAAAGAATAACAAGAAGTAGATAATAGATGTCTCTGTTATCCTGAGGAAATAGGGGCATATACATTTGCTTAAATAAATGGTACAGTCGGGACTCAAGCCCAGGCAAACCTGACTCCAAAGCTTATATTCCTAAGCACTGTGCTAGATGACTTTCACTCTCCCAAGAAAGAAAGCATTGCTAGGTTCTTAAATCATCCCACCTATGGATTCAATGTCATGCACTTTAAAAATATTCTGATAAATTCCACCTCCTCACTCCTATTTATCAGGCAATAGAGGAAACGTATAAAAATATCCAGCCACATTTGTCAAACATGGTCTGTTTTCCATGAGTGCAGTAGAGACTCAGTAGATTTCCACTGATATCAGCTGAGGAAATAATCAATTCTGCTGCAAATTCGCCTTGCACTTAATGTCATTCATTTGCCCTTGTAAATAGATGATTTATTAGAGTTCCTGGGGTCTTAAGTATTCATGCTATCAAACACTAACATTGAGAGACAGGGGAAGGTGCTAGGAAATTCTTTTTATTCCATGTGAACGGGGTGACATAATTAATAGCATATGGGTGTTAGGGACTTCGGTTGGACTAGGATTCTGAGGGGCACGAGCTCTTGAATGACCAAGGGGCAGTGCCTCCATCAAAGTCTGAGATCTCAGTCAAGGCTCTGTCCTTCACTTCTTTGGAATATACAGTCTTCTCTCTCCTTCTTCCCTATGAATCAATGCTGTGGCAGCTCCAGAATAAATAGACTCCCAGTGAAGAAACCCAGCAGGGACACTGTCTCAATTTATGACCTAACTGCTTGATATTTGGTCAATTACCTCCTCTCCATAGAACATAGCTTAGATTTTCCTCTTATGCATTTGCTGAAAGCAAAACTACTTCAACATCTCTCACATCAGAAATACATTAATTTTTACGCAAACAAAATAGTACTTATCATAGAACACAACAATAGCAATGAAAATAAAGCAGCAAAAATACATGATACGCTTCAGCAGTCTAGAGTCCTGCAGTGCTGGGATCACCTGAAGTGACTATTGGTATGCCTCCTTACATTACACATTTCTTGCCATTGGCTGCTGTTAATTGAGTCTATTATTCACCTATCAATAAAGAAGCCAAAAAGGGAGTTATGAGACAGGTCTCATTATACAAAGGTCTAATGCCTGCCTTGCCTCCAACAGTTTATTCAGGTTTCCAGTGTCTTCAGAATTTAAGAGCTATCATTCAAAATGACCCTAAAGGGACTTCTTGAATAAACTACAGAGAGCTGGGGGTGCAAGAAAATCTAATGAACTAAATTCCAGAAAGTAATAAGACCTTCCTACGAGAGAAGAGAACACTTATTTCACCCCTGTAGAACTGTGGGAGGGAGAGAAGTCTGCTAAACATAGATTAGGATAAACCAGTCAAGCTTTTAACATATTTCTCAGGGTGGCTTGTGAGCTGGCATGAGAGATTAGAA
Source organism: Cnephaeus nilssonii (assembly GCF_951640355.1). NCBI lineage: Eukaryota > Metazoa > Chordata > Mammalia > Chiroptera > Vespertilionidae > Cnephaeus > Cnephaeus nilssonii. The sequence goes on along the minus strand of NC_137088.1, from coordinate 49,961,266 downwards.
CCCCAAGAAGACTCAATCAAAGAAAAGTTCTGCACCCATTCATCACCTCTTTCCCTCAGGCTCTCATGGGTGCTTGAGGGTATTATGCCGAAGACTAGGAATTGTTCTTCCAGGGGATCCCAGACTTTTAACAGATTGTACTTCAGTGGTCTTCCAAAGGCTGAGAAAAATTCCCCAAGGAACACAGTACTGGAGGACAAAGAGAACTTCTGGAGATTCAAAATGCTAGGAGAGGCTGGAAAACAGAGAGAGATCCCAGAAGTATTGCCAGTACTCAGAAACCAAGTTCTGCTGAAAGGAAAAATTGTCAAGTAAACTGAACTTGACTAAATCTGCATCAAAGCTAAATGAAAGATTAGATAGACTCATTATTCGTCTTACAGAATAAGAATCATACCATTTTTCTGGAGGCAAATAATACTTAAATCTCTGCTGATCTTTTACATACAGTATGTAGGCCACAATAAAAAATATTGACACTTTTTAAGAAGCAAGAACATGTGAGTCATGGTCAAATAAGAAGTAATCAATAGGAAAAGACTCAGAGATGATTCAAATGTTAGTAGTATATGACAGGGAATTTAAAATAATGATAAAAATAGGTGAAAATCTAGAAAAAAATGGTGGACAACGTGTGTGAACAGGTGGAGAAGTTCAACAGAAGGTATTAAAAAAAGAACCAAATTGAAATGGTAGAAATAAAAAAATAATGTAAGAAATGGGAAGTTTATTTGGTGGGTTTAACATCAGACTGAACATAGTAGATGGAGGGATCAGTGAGCTTAAAGATAGACCAAGAGAAATTTCCAAGTTGAAACCCAAAGAGAAAAATACATAACAAAATATCAGCAATCTGTGATTCACTATATATGTAATTGGAGTCCCAGAAAAAGGTGAGAGAGAGAGAGAGAGAGAGAGAGAGAGAGAGAGAGAGAGAGAGAATAGGACAAAAGAAATAGATCGATAAACAACATTAACCCACAGCTCTAGTCAGCAGGATAAGTCCAAAGGAAACCATTATCAGACACAGAGAGGTCACACTGCTAAAAAACAAAGATTAAAACTAAAGTCAAAGGGAGAAAAGTAAATAATACACATTGAGGAACAACAATAAGAATTTCAGGTGACTTCTCAGAAACAATAGAGGCAGAGACAATAAAACATCATCTTTTAAGTACTGAAAAATGAACAGTCAAGCTAGACTACTGTGCTCAGTGAAAACAGTCTTCAAAAATGAAGGCAAAAGAAAGACATTTGGACTTATGAAAATAGAGATAATTCATTTTCAGCATACCTGCACTGTTAGAATGCAAAAAGAAGTCCTTGAGGCTGAACGAAAATGAGGTCAGATGCAAATCCTACAACTTCAGGGAGGAATGAAGGGCACCAGAAAGGATAAAGGTGTAGGTAAATGTGAAGGGCTTTTTATTACCTATCTATTTCTCTGCAATAATATATTTCTTTAAATAATCTTAATTGTTCAAATGAAGAAAGAATAATCATATTCGGTGGGGTTTATAGAATATGTAGAAGTAAAATAAGACGACAAGACTTTAAAGAATGGAGGTGGGAATTGGAATATACTTTGATAGGGTAGTACTCCATCACAAAGTAGTACAATATTATTTAAAGCAATGGTTCTCAAACTTTCGAATGCCGCGACCCTTTAATACAGTTCCTCATGTTGTGGTGACCCCCAACCATAAAATTATTTTTGTTGCTACTTCATAACTGTAATTTTGCTACTGTTATGAATCGTCATGTAAATATCTGTGTTTTCCGATGGTCTTAGGCGACCCTGCTAGCAGTTCTCAACCTGTGGGGCGACCCACAGGTTGAGAACTGCTGCTGTAGAGCCTAAGACTCTAAAACTGTAATTTTGCTACTGTTATGAATCGTAATGTAAATATCTGTGTTTTCCGGTGGTCTTAGGCTCTACAGCAGCGGTTCTACCCACAGGTTGAGAACCGCTAGCAGGGTCGCCTAAGACCATCGGAAAACACAGATATTTACATTATGATTTACAACAGTAGCAAAATTACAGTTATGAAGTAGCAACGAAAATAATTTTATGGTTGGGGGTCACCACAACATGAGGAACTGTATTGAAGGGTCGCGGCATTAGAAAGGTTGAGAACCACTGATTTAAAGGTTGACATCACCAAGTTAAAAATGAACATTGTACTCTCTAGATATATAACTAAAAATGCATAAAATATAAAACTAATTTTTTAAATAGATAAAATTCTCAAAACTTACTCATCTAAAAAAGACAGGAAGGAAAAATGCACACACATACACATACACATACACATACACATCGGTCAAATAGAAAACAAATACCAAGATGATGAGGTTAAACCCCACTATGTGAATAACTGTCTAAAATGTAAACAGATTATATTCTACAATTTAAAGTATGAAGTTATCAGACTGAATTTTAAAATGATGTTTAGAAGAAGCACCACTTTAAATATGATGACATGAATAGGTTGAAAATACAAGGGTAGAAAAAGATAGTATGCAGACACTCAGGTAAAGTAGACTTCAAGAAAAAGAGTATTATCAAACATAAAGGGGCAAATTATCTAATTAAAAACAGTCAAGTCATCAAAAAGACATGAAAAACAACAACAACAAAAAGACATGAACATCCCAGATTGATATGCATCTATTTTAACCTAAAATGTATAAAGCAAAATCTGATAGATCTAAATAAATTCTTGCCTCCTGAATTAATAGAATATACATAGACAAAAAAGCCCAGTTAGCATAGAGAATATTTAAACAATGCTATCAAACAACTTTGCCTAATGAGTATTTATAAAACACTATACCCAACAACTGCAGAATATATGTGCTTTTCAAATGCTCATGGAAATTTATGCTGGGTCATAAAACAAGTCTTAGAACAATAAACAGAATTGAAATTCTCTGACCACAACAATATTGTTAGAAATTATTAACAAGAGGATGTCTAGAAAAAATACTCAGATGTTTGGAAATTAAATAATGTCCTTATAAATAATTCATTGATTAAAGAGGAAATCTCAAAGGAAATGAAAACATATTTTGAACTATAGTAAAAGAAAAACACAGCAAATCAAAATTTGTGGGATGCAGCAAAGTAGTGCTTGTAGTGGGATATATAGATTTTAATGCCTATATTAGTAAACAAGAAAGTTCTAAAATCAATTAGATAAGTTTCTTTCTTAAGAAGCTAGTAAAAGAAGTACAGTTTATGCTGAGTCATTCCCTCATATTACAGAGGACATCTTCCTCAGGCAGACCTTTACCATCCAGGCAGCTTTTGCCTGGGGGAAGGGGGAGCAATTGCCCTGCTCATTGGAAAACTGGCTCTACCCTGTGGAGTTCATGCCTTGCTGTGTTCCACAGCCTGAGGCTCATTAAGAGACTGAGAATAGCAATCAGCCTGCAGTCAGAGATGGATCTTTGGCTGCTTTAAGTCTTTGTCTGATCTTCTTCTGGACCTGGGGCTAGGTGTGCATCTTGGTCCTCTCCAAAGGCACCCAGCCCCAGCAGAGGGAGCCGCAAGCTGTGGATCGCTGATAGCTCCAGACAGGGTACTCAGGGCCAGTCACAAACAGCATCTGCTATTGGCCTGCACCAGAGACTCTTCAAAAAGACTGGAAGTCACAACAAACTTAGCTAATACAGAGAAACAAACCTAAACAGTCAGTCAAATTGGGAGACAAAAAGACATGCCCCAAATGAAACAAACAGAAAATTCTTCAGAGGAAGAGCTAAATGAAATGGAGATAATTGATCCGATGTAGAGTTCAGAGTAATGATTATAAGAATGCTCAACAGAATGAGGAAAGATATAGAAACTATGAAAGTTGACCAGTTGAAAATGACATAGCACAGCGGTTGCCAACCTTTTGGACCTCATGGACCACGAGTGGTCTGTGGACCACTGTTGGCGACTGCTGACATAGCAGAAATAAAGAATACATTGGAAGAAATAAACAGCAGATTAGAGGAAGCTGAAGATTGGATCAGCGATTTAGAAGACAGGGTAGAAAAAAATCACTCAACTAGAGAACCAAAAAGAAAAAAAAAACAATTAAAAATCAGGTGGACAGTTTAAGGGAGCTGTGGTACAACATGAAACATAACAATATCTGCATCATAAGAGTAACAGAAGGAGAAAAAATTGAACAAGTGATAGAGAACCTGTTTGAAGAAATAATTGCAGAGCCCTAGCCAGTTTGGCTCAGTGGATGGAGCGTCAGCCCATGGCCTGACCCTTTCTCTTACCTTTTGAGACAGCATGGAGGGACCTGGAGAGTATTATGCTAAGTGAAATGAGCCAATCAGAGAAAGACAAGTATCACATGATCTCACTCATATGTGGAATCTAATGAACAAAATAAACTGATGAACAAAATAGATCCAGAGACATAGAAGCATGGAACAGACTGTTGAGCCTGAGAAGGAAGCTGGGGGTTGGTGGGTGAGTGGGGAGAGATCAACTAAAGAATTTGTATCCATATATGCAAAACGCATGGACACAGACAATAGTGTAGTGAAGGCCTGGGGGAGAGGGGGTGGCGTGGAGGAGGTCAATGGGGTAAAAAAAGGGGAGATCTGTAATACTTTCAACAATAAAGATAATTTTTTTTTTTTTAAAAAAGAAGCACCGTTTAAACCCAAACATAAGTAGAATAAAGGATCAACTAACCCAATTCCATAATCTTTCAGAGCAAGGAACTGATGCCCAAAGTTACTAAGTAATTCACTAGAGGCCATGCAACTAATCAGAAATGAAATGAAAACTTTAAAAAAAATCCATTCCCTTCAGATGTTCTGCCTCTTCCCGCACTCAGTCTTCTGTTCTTCCCTCTTTACTTCTTGTGAGATTTAAAATTCTTCCTTTAACAGGCCTTCTTTCAACAGAACTCACCCCGCCTTGTTAAGATGAGGAGATTGGCTCTCCTGTGGCAGCGGGGCTGTCACCAAGCTCACAAGCTCATGTCTGGGAGGGGCTCTCTCCCTCTAAGTGCTGAGTGGAAGTCTTGTGACAGGTCTTAGACCAGGGTCCATGTAGAAAAAGCTCTATTTCCTCTACATCTCCTGATTTTATTCATGATGACACTACTTGTGACCTAGAATGGTAACCTTTATTTCCCTTTCAGGCTCAAAACCTAGTGTCCTAACCTGGAATTTAAAGATTCATTCAATCTTTTCCTGAGGCAAGCCCCCTCATTTTCCTGTGGATAATCCCCTCTGCCCCCGACTCATTTAGAGTCCATAATATTTCTGTGGTACTGATCTTAACTCATCTCTAATAAGGTACTCACTCTGACCTATTTGGGCATTTTATTGCCTCCACACTTGTCCCAACCACTGCGATTGGATCAGGAATGAGACATAACCCAATATAAGCCATTAAGACACATCTGGGTTCTTTTTGCTAGGACTTATGTTTTATTCAAAGATAGAGGCATAGTTTCTTTTTCTTGCTAAACTTAGAAATGTAAAAATGTAAGCTTTCCGCTTCCATGGGCTATATATGGGAGGGTTTTACTTGCTAGTGGCAAACAGGAAAGATGAGCCAGGAGGAAGAGAGAGAAAGACACTGGCACGTGCTAACACAGATAATACTCTGAATCAAGGACAAATATTCCCTTTTATTTTTAAATATTTTTTTTATATTGGAATTTTAAAAATCACCTTCAACTAAAAGAGTCCCAACTAACTGATAAGGAGCCCCCAAAAGACAATGTCTTAGATACATGTAAATTTCTAAACAGTCCCCAAACTCTAGAGAGGATTTGAGTCAGCTCTGTTCCAAGGGCAGTGAGTACCCTGCTGAAACCCCAGTGGAGTGGGCCTGGGTTAGCCACTTGATATAGAGGCAGCCAATGAGCTGAACTAAAAAGATTCTTACTTTTATGGATTTGAATTAGAGAACTTAAAAAGAAATGTAGACGGTTGGTGTTCTGATCTGAGTGTATCCCCTCAATGCTAAGATTTAGCCCTATCCCCCAATGGGATGGTATGAGGAAGTGGGACTTGGAGAAGTAATTAGGATTAGATGAGGTCATGAGGGCAGAGTCCTCATGAATGGGATTAGTATCAATATGAGAGCCACAAGACAGTTTTTGCCATTTCTCTCCTTCCATCATGTAGGAATACAAGAAATCAGCCATCAGCTGTCTGCAAACCAGAAAAGGGTTGTCACTAGACCTGACCATCCTGGCACTGTGACCTTAGACTTCAAGCCTCCAGAATTGCCTGAAATAAATTTTGTTGTTATAAGGTACTTGTCTGTGGTGCTTTTTTATAGCAGCCTGAAATAAGATGGTTGGTGATCAGAAATGAAGTTTAAGGTATTGAATAGATTTATTTTTTCTTAAAAATGGGGGTATAAGGTAGATTTAGTCCTCTGGAGTAAAATTAGGATGCAAGAGTCATGGTATCCCCAGTTATGAAGCAGCAGAATCCATAAAAATGCAGAAGTCAGGAAGTACAGAAAACATATTCAAATTCATTATCTTCCTGTCCTTATTTTTTTTATGAGTAATCAAAACTAAAAGTTGCTTTTCTGCCAGAAAATTATGCATTAAAAAGTTGTGACTCAGATATCTCAAATTCCAAAGAGAATGATGCTTATGGTGATCTTTAGTCTTACATTCTATTCATTAACTTATTTCTGAAAAGAAGTCTAGATTAAGTTCAGCATCAGTCATAATTGTGGAAATAATGCTCTTGACTGCTCTTGTTTTATAACCATGCAGCATCAAAACTCAGTAAATGGGTATGTCAGAGGCCAAGTTCATTACACAAAGATTGCTGAGACTGAAGGGAAGCAGACAATATCCCAAACTCAGTAGATTAAAAAGTAGCATTTCTCAGTGGAGATGAGCATCAAACCTGGGATCAGAAGCATTCAGGTTGATTCTTGGTGCTATTCTTGCTTATGAGCAAGTCACATTACACGCTTAGTCTCTATTTCTCCTTTGTAGGTTGAGGGATATACTTATTAGCTGTGAGGTTCAGCATCAAAATGAAAATGTAAACATGTCTCAAAAACAGTAATTCTGTAGTAAATAGAAAACACTATAAAAAGGGAAGGTATTTGAGACAGTTGAATAATTTCCATAAGAGACTTCAAAAAATAGCATTCAAATAATATTTTCAAAAATATACTTTTATCATCTGGCTGGTGTGGCTCAGTGGTTGAATGTCAACCCATGAACCAAGAGGTCTCCAGTTCGATTCCATTAAGGGCACATATCCTGGTTTTGGGCTTGATCCCCAGTAGAGGGAGTGCCAGAGGCAGCCAATTGATGTTTCTCTTTCATCAATGTTTCCATCTCTCTATCCCTCTCCCTTCTCTCTCAAAAAATTTTAATTAGCCCTAGTAGATTTGGCTCAGTGGATAGAGCGTTGACCTGCGGACTGAAGGGTCTCAGGTTCGATTTTGGTCAAGGGCACATGCCGGGGTTGTGGGCTCGATCCCCAGTGGGGGCGTGCAGGAGGCAGCCGATCAACGATTCTCTCTCATCATTGATGTTTCTATCTCTCTCTCTCCCTCTCCCTCTCCCTTCCTCTCTGAAATCAATAAAAAAATTAATTAATTACTTAGTGTATTCTTATTGATTTCAGGGAGGAAGAGAGAGAGATAGAAACATCAATGATGAGAGAGAATCATTGATCGGCTGCCTCCTGCACACCCCCTATGGGGGAATCAAGCCTGAAACCCAGACAAATGTCCTGACTGGGAATAGAACCGTGACTTCCTGGTTCATAGTCGATGCTCAACCACTGAGCCACACTAGCTGAGCTAAAATAATCTTTATTACAGCCATGGTATTTCCTATTGGGTTTTCTACAAATTCCCTAACCATTGTGCCTCAATTTCTCATATGAACAATAGATAAAAATGACAGACCCCAATCACCCCACACACACATACACACAACCAGATGAGTACTAAATTTCATTGAAAATGTCTATATTCTGTCATTCACTAAATTATTCAACAAATATTTACTTAACTTCTACTGCCTGCCCAGCACTGTGCTGACCACAAAGAGCCACAAAAGAGAAAGCAAACAGCCATCCCCAGTGCTCGCCCCTCTTGGAGTTTGCATTGCCATGGACTTGAACTGCGGAGCACATGGTGGCTGGTGATGTGTGATTGGACCCATAGCTCTTGCCCTATAACATATGTTACTGTGAGAGTCCCATGAGCCCCAACCTTCCTGGGCTCTGGCTTTTGTATGTAAGAGTTAAAACCATCCTTGGACTAGCAGTCTCCTTGGACTCAGCTGTCAGCCGTGAATGAGAGTCGAACGTGACATCTGTCACTGCAGATGACACTGGCTGTCAGAAACAATTGCATCTTTAAGAAAGGATGAAGAAAATTTCCCCTCATGCTCTCAAGGGAGTGTGCCAGGTGTAATTGTTATGCAAGAGGGGACTTTTCAAGTCAGCAGCGAAAGCAGAGCTCGGGACAGACTGGGAAGCAGCAGAACCATCCATCAGTTGCTGGCAAGCCTCCCTTTAGGGAGAACCTATATTTTTTCCCAGGGATGGAATGAGCTTTATTCCAGCAGTGCACACATCTTCCTGAAGAGAAGGTGTATGTGTAGAATTTTGGGGGTTTGCCTGCCTACAATTAATTCATCAACCCCCTCTCTGTAGTAAAAGTTCTCCAATTGTCTCTAGGAAATCGCTCTTCCCTATGCAGATGCGACATGTTTTGTGGGGGAGCGAAGCACAGAGCATCCTCTTCACCTGGGTAATTGGTTGAGTAATAGGGACATGACATAAGCCAAGACAACATGTTCACTCAAAGCTTACCCCAGTATTTTGCTTTGAAAACCCAAGAAATAAAGCATTCCAGTTCTGAACTGGAAACTGCATGTGAGACTGGACCCGCTTGCAGCCATCCAGAGGGTCCATCTGAGCAGAGCCAACAGAGAACAAAGAGGAGCCACGAGGAGAGACACTCCAATCCCAATGAATACTTCTCAGCGTGGAGCTCACAATGCCTAAAGCACAACCAATTTTTAAAAAGAAGTTTGTATTGAATTTTCTGTTACTTGAATTTGAGAAAATTATAATGGATACAGATGGCACATATTTAATTACCACTGGGGGCAAGTGCGTTGGGTGACAGGATGGTTTGAATTGTCGTATCTGTCCTCTCTCTACACCAATCATCAATTAGGAGATAGCTGAGTTTGTTCCCAGAGCTGTATGAACCCACAGCCCAGACATGTAACCATTCTGTTGGATTTGACTTCCTTTCAATTAATTCTGTTAGTCATCCCACCCAAGGACATTTGAATTTTAAAAGATGACTTACATATCCCAAAGGGATGCATTCTTTTAGCAATATTTGTCAGGTGATTGAAATACCTTCCCTTCCTCCACTCCTTACTGTTTATCACTAAATTGAAATACATCTGGAAAATCTTAAGAGAAATATAAAATAGTTTTCCAAATCATACTATGTCAGAAATTCCATTCCACCCTCTTACTTCTAGCCAAATATTTATAAAAAGACCAATTTCTATGACAGTTTAGGAATCTTGTTAGTAAATGACTGTTACCTTCTAGTTTAATGGGGATGATACGTCTTATGAAGATCGGTAGTGCTGAAATATTCAGGAGCTTGTGGAGATCCTCACTGTACTTTGGCCTGGCTGGAGCTCTCTACCCTGTACCATAGTCCAGGAATCAATCAATCAGAGCCTTCGGATTGCTGACAATGGGTATGGCATGGCATATTGTCTAAACACATAGGCTTTGAAGTTAGACAGCCCTCAGCTCAAATATCGGTTCAGAAAACTAATATTAGAGGAACCTTGGACAAGTTACTTAACCCTCTTGAGCTTCAATGTCCTTATCAGTAAAACGGGTATAATCGTAGTGCCTGTCACAGAGGGCTGCTGGGAAGATTAAGTGAGATATAGGTAAGGAGCTTAGGAACAGAAGAAGGGCTCATCAACGCTGACCCTCATTAGAACATACAAATTCTGCTTACAGCCTTTGAGGAGTCCCAGTTCACTGGAATCACACTTGCATTGCATTTGGTTTTTAAGAAGGGACGAGAAGGCTCTGTGAATGCACTTCCCATGGCCCGTTTGCTGTGATCTGTCTAGAAACTCAGAATTCACTGTCTCTCTCTGCACTGGAGCAGCTCACAAGCAGGGCTCCTCCACCGTCAGAAAAGCCCACACTCCTCCCATGCTTAAAAAATACAAACACGTGATTCTAAACAATAATGGTATGCATGTACATGTATGTAACTGTTTACATCAACAATTCACAGTGTGCCTCAGGCAATGCGGCCCAGTAACCGCACCAGCAAAGGCTGAAAGGTGAGCCTTTCAGTCTTGTCACTGTGCCTCCATAACTTCACTTGTCCTACCCACCCCATTTCATATGACCAGAAATAAAATTTATCGGTAAAGGAAAATTATCGTAGCATCACTATTAGCCAGCCATAGAGTCATGAATTAGATTTTTTCCTTGCCTTTGAAAATGTTATGTGACATTTAAGATCTAGCACAGATATATACTATAATGCAAAGGGAACTGTGTGCTCATTCCCCACGGTAAGAAATACAGCATTGCTAATGTAGTTGAAGGTTCCTTTCATTACATGTTTGAAAAGCAGGTCTACTTGAATTGCAGAGAAACCGAAGGCATATCATGGTGGGCATTTCATTCATTCCCTCCTATTGTGGAATCCACAGACAGCCCATCTGATGTAAAGGCAACGAAGGTGTTGTCTGCCACTTCTGAGGTCAGAAGGCTTCCTGGCTCCACAAATTATACCTTCATCTCCAGATCTCCCTCTCTTCCCTGAGGCTTAATAACAGCCTGAGCCTCCTTCCCACACTATAGAAACTGCAGCCTGAGCCGCTGCACTGGGAAGTATCGATCCAAGGGCAATCTCTCCAGCCGAGGCAGGACCTCGTGGGACGTGGCTGAAAATGGCAAATCATCACACCGAAGGACTAAACTAGAATTTAGGTGCCATCCAGATCTGAGCTTCTATCCATAAATCCTCTAAGTCCCTCCAGTCTTTTCAAAGGGCCCAGTGTGTTAGCTACTGCTGTAAAACAGCTTAGACCTGGGGGATTGCATCTCAGGGCTGGATTAGACGTGATCTCCACCTCTGTCTTTCAGGAATGGATATGTCTCTAGGTATTGAAGTTGTCTGACAACTCCTCAGTCACACTCAAGCTTTTATCTCAGTCGAAGTATAAAAAATGAGTGCAGACATAGGGCCCTGCTTAAATGAGGGTAAAGGTAGTGATGTTTGAGATGCCACCTGGCTCTGTGATCTTTAGGTCTTTAGGTCCTGGTGGGTGGGCCATATTTACTGAGAACCCACTAAGAACACTTTAGTCTGTGCTATCCGATGTCTCACAAGAAGTGAAAAACTTGGTTATATGTATTTATGTTTTCAGCCTATTCAGTTGGCATTTGAAAGTGTGCAATATCTCTGAAATCACTTTATAAACTCAACTTCTCCTTGCCGATGCAAGAATTTTCATGGTTATCAAAGCTGTTTTCATTGACCTCTGGATCGTTCAATGCAAATATCCTGTGACCAACAAAAAGCAGGAGGGTGGCTGAAACCAGTTTGGCTCAGTGGTAGAGCGTCGGCCTGCGGACTCAAGGGTCCCAGGTTCGATTCCGGTCAAGGGCATGTACCTTGGTTGCGGGCACATCCCCAGTAGGGGGTGTGCAAGAGGCAGCTGATCGATGTTTCTCTCTCATCGATGTTTCTAACTCTCTATCCCTCTCTCTTCCTCTCTGTAAAAAATCAATAAAAAAAATATTTAAAAAAAAAAAAAAGCAGGAGGGTGGTCAGATTTGTGAGCCCTAGGGGAGTCAAGTGAAGCCGGAATCAATCATCCTATCTAATAAAGAGGGAATATGCTAATTGACCTTCATGCTGTTGCAAAGATGGCGGCACCCACAGCCAATAAGGAGGGAATATGCTAATTGACTGCCCTGCCCTCAAAGATGATGATGCCCACAGCCAATAAGGAGGGAATATGCTAATTGACTGCCACACCCTCAAAGATGGTGGCGCCCACAGCCACAAGATGGCGGCACCCAGTCCCCTCAGCCCAGCCGGGGCGCCTGCCTCCGGAGTCCCCCAGTCCCCTCAGCCCCCCAGCTGCCTAGGGCTGGCCCGAGGCACAGGCAAGCCTTGGATGGCAGCTGCCTAGCCGACACTCAAGGTGCAGGCAAGCCTCAGATGTCTGCTGCCCAGCCGCCCAGGGCTGCCCAAGGCTCAGGTAACCAGGACTGGCCGAGGCTTGTGCTGCTGGCTGTGGCAGCAGCAGAGGTGTGATAGGGTGTCGCCTTCCCCTGATTGTCGGGTCACCTCCCACCCCTGAGGGCTCCCGGACTGTGCAAGCGGGCTGGTCAGGCTGAGAGACCCCCCCCTCCAGTGCATGAATTTTCATGCACCGGGCCTCTAGTCTAGGATATAAATCCCCACAAAGGCAACCTCAAATATAATTATTAAGTATACCTATGTGTTGCTGAAAGTCCCTAAAAGCAACATACACTGCTAAAATGGATTGTAAGTCACCTTCTGTAATCATTTGCCTGATAATTAGTTTCTTTTTAGTAAATAACTACATTTAATTGGTAAAGGTATTTAAGATGATCATTCCTATTAGCATGCAGCCTCTTTGGTTTGGCATTTGTTCATTTAGCACATACTATATCCCTGTCAGTTGTGCTAGGCACTATAGGGGATACATCAGTAAAAAAGACAATTCTTCAAAGTCAAATAAGTTACACTCTGGTAGTTACACTCTAAACCAAGAATGCAAATGACTACGTTCAAAAAGAGATGTTCTGAATGCTATTAAGGATTCAAAGGATGAAGAAAAACATCATGCAGGACTTCAGAAAAAATTATTAAGTTTGTTCATATGATATAGACCTTGAAGAATGGGTAGGATATTAATACACAAGGATGAAAAAGAAAGACATTACGATCAAAATGGAGAAATAAATGGTGCTGGAAAACTGGACAGCCTTATGCAAAAAAATAAAACTAGACCACTATCTTATACCATACACAAAAATTAACTCAAAATGAATTAAAGGCTTAAACATAAGATCTGAAACTATAAAATACATAGAAGAAAACATAGACAGTAAGGTCCTAGACGTAGGTTTATAGATGTTTTTGTGGAGTCGACTCCAATGGCAAGGGAGACAAAACAAAAATAAACAAATGGCACTACATGAAACTACAAAGCTTTTGCACAGCGAAGGAAACTGCCAACAAAACAAAAGAGCAACCTGCTCACTGGGAGAAGATAATTGCCAATCATACATCTGATAAGGGATTAATATCCAATATATATAAAGAACTCATACATCTCAACATAGAAAAACAAAACCCCAGCCCCCCCCCCAAAAAAAAAATGGGCAGAGGATCTGATAACATTTTCCAAAGAAAGCATACGGATGGCCAATAGACACATTAAAAGATGTTCATCACTAATTATTAGAGAAATGCAAATCAAAACCATAATGAGACATCACCTCACCCCTGTTAGAATGGCCATCATCAGAAAGACAAGCGATGCCAGCTGTAGAAGAGCGTGTGCAGAAAAGGCACCCTAGTGCCCTGTTGGGGAGTGTGAATTCAGACAGCCATTCTGAAAAACAGTGTGGTGGTCCCTTAAATATGAAGGGTAGAGCTACTATATAATCCACTATTCCACTTCTTGGTATTTATCAAAAAAATACAGAAACATTAATTTAAAAAGGTATATGCATCCCTATGTTCATTGTAGTATTATTGACAATAGCTAAGAAACGGGAACAACCTAAGTGTCCATTAAGGGATGAATGGATAAAGAAAATGTAAAATAAAATTAGGTCTCCTCCTAATATTCAAAAAGAGTTCAGAACCTCCCTTAGGCGCCTTAGATTCTAAGAATTGACAAAGGAACATTTTCCATGTGTTTCTCCTTCTTCCTGGCTACTATAATCTTTTTTTTTCCTGTTTATTCTCCCTTCTTTTCTCTTGTCCAAATCATATTCCATATCTGCTTCCTTTCTTCCCCTCCCACTGCCCTGTCTCATGATCTATAGGAAACACAACCTAAGGTGATTTCATTTTTCCCTTTTTAGTCACTTTCAATCAATACCTAGCAGCAAGGATGCAGGAAACAGCACACGGTGGGAGAAAAAAAAATGCCATAAAATCCTATTAGAAGAGTGTTCAGAGCTCCTTTGTTCATGACACCCAAAGCCGAGTTCCGTTATTTTCTCTCAGCCAAGATCCCGGAAGCCATTCCTGAAACATTAGAGCTGGAATAGTGATCAAGGCCTGCTGTGATCTCAGTTACCAAAAGCCAAAGGGTAACTGGAACCAAATGGAAGCGGAGTAACACATAACCTTCTCTCAGATCTTCTCCCAAAGCAAGTGTTCAGGGCGGTCCTTGCTTCATTCATCCATTCATTTGTTTATTCAAGTTTCAATTGACCACCTATCATGTATGTAACAGACTCTCTGCCAACGAAACAAAGATAAGTAAGGCTTAGAAGAATGAAGCTGAACTGAGAGGTTGTGGAGAAAAATGGCCTCCAGTAAAAAATTCATACATAAATTAGTCTCATAGGAACAGCCACTGTAGAAAAATTAACATTGTGGCCACTGTCAGACACAGACACAACATGAATTCATTCAATCCTTCCAACTCTGCAAGGAAAGTCTTAAGAATCTCCATTTACAAATGAATTAAATGAGATTCAAAGAGGCTAAAAAAACCTACATGCACTAAGTCACAAAGCTCAGAAGCAAAAAGACCTGATCAGAATCTGTCCTCAAATTCTAAGCCCTTGGTGCCACAGATGAGATGAAATAAAGGAGAATGTGTCCCTACACTTTAGGAAAATTTGTTGTTTTTTTCACTACTTCTGAGTGGTATATTCCAACAATAACTCCCCTAGTTTGATGCCTTGAGGAAGCAGAAAGGCAAGATGAGAAGTAAGGACAGAATGACAGTCAAAGACGTGACCCATTCCCAGTTTCCTGGTCCCCACGCCCCTTTCCAGCACATTCAGACACACATGTGTGTGTTGGCACACACCATGCTCACGACCTCTCCCACTCATGGCATTATTTTCTCTTCCTGGAATATCTTTCCTATATTCCTTGGTCCTGTTAATGTAGGCAAATCCAGGTTGAAGCTCTGATTTTAATCAAATTCATATTTAGATTATTCCTGATTGTTTAATTTCACAATGCTGCCATTTTCTGAACCAAAACTCTACTAGCTCCTATGAAATCCTGCCATTCAAATGACCTTGAACTTTTACACCAACATAGCTTGTCTTGACAACTCAATCTGAATAAACCATGGTTCACATGTCCTTAAATATTTCCTGTTTTATAGCATAGTTGGGCATAGAGAGTTGAAAAAATCTTTATTGAAAGATACACTAGAGAACAGGAGGGGGAAAATTGATAGTGCAATGTGAGTGGGAGCCAGGTGTCAATCAATATATTTGGCCAGGACATGCATACCATTTTTATAGGTAATCAATCACAGCCCTCTCCAGGAGGCACTTGATGACTGGTAGTCTTGATGTGGAGGAAACTTGACTGACAGCAGGAATGGGAAACAGTCCAAGATACTGCTGGTGTCACTGCTGAACTCTGTCAGCGACAGCACAGTAAGCCGTAATGGGGCCTGAAGCCTGCGCCGGGAAGGCACAGCAGCGAAACGGAGAGGGGCCCAGCTGCACCTGATCAGCATTCTCACCAGGTGTTTTATTTCTGCTTTTAAGTAATCCAGAGGATTCTGAACTTTGAGGATTTTGTGCTTGAGATTGTGGAGAAAACATTGATGGTCTGACCCATAGGAAATGCTGAACTGGATACAGTTTTCAAATACTGAAAGAATATTCTCTCAATTTTTTTGTGCTGATCACAATGTAACAGCTATTGATATGATGCTTTTAAGCTTCATTGGCATTATTAGTATGCTTTCTGGAACTTCCTCAAGTTTAGACAATCAAGAAGACCATAAATCAAGCCCCGATTTGTAACACTTGCCGGTTTCTGTGGCGCACATGCTCCCACCATGAGCTGCCTTGGGCTACCAACGGGCATCGCTAAGTGGGAGATGGGAAGAGGGAGCCAGATCCACAGGGACAATGGATGTGTGCAGTTAAGTAATTAAGAAACTAGGTTTTGACTATTCCTTACCTTTGTCTTCAATACAATTTATTTAATTTTAAGTTTTTATAATTTGCATTTTAATAAAGGCTGTGTTCAAAGGCCAGCTTAAAAAATTCTGAAATTCAACAATTAGCTCTTGCAAGCTATTGAAGCTGACTTCAGCACTCAACTCTTTCCTCTTGCACTACTTCCTCTCTATCTCATTATGTTGAGACTAGAGGCCTGGTGCATGACAATTGTGCACTAGGTGGGGGAGGGGAGTCCCTCAGCCTGGCCTGCACCCTTTAGCAGTCCAGAGCTCTAGGGGGATGTCTGACTGACGGCTTAGGCCCCACAGGGAGTGGGCCTAAGCTGCAGTCAGACATCCTTAGCACTGCTGTGGAGGTGGGAGAGGCTTCCGCCACTGCCACTGTACTCGCCAGCCATCAGCCCAGTTTGTGACTGAGCGACGCTCCCCCTGTGGGAGCGCCCTGACCACCAGGGTACAGCTCCTGTATTGAGTGTCTGCTCCCTGGTGGACAGTGCATGTCATAGAGACTGGTTGTTCCACTGTTCGGTCAATTTGCATATTACCCTTTTATTATATAGGATAATTTTCATCACAGTACTCATCAAAATCTAATAATATTTATTGTGCACAGTACTGTCAACTTCCCACATATCTATAGAACAGACACTCATGAGAACAGTAACCTTGTTGCTTTTTACTGTATTGTATTTCCAGCACCTGGAACAACCCTGGCACCATAGTACATGCTCAGTTAAGATGTACCAGAGGCTGAGTGAAGACAGAATATATAATACCGTTCAATTGGTGAGAAAAAGACCAACTAATGGAACCTGGTCTAAGGAAATAACAGGCATTACAAGTGAAGAAATTTGCAAGGCCAATGTTTAGAAGATGTCAATCTCAGCGGAAATGAAGGAAATATCTTTATTATAATTACTCAGCACCCTGCCCCCATCACAAACTGTTTCTCTCCACACCTCCTTGGAGCTTATTTTACAAGGGTGATCCTCAAACGTGTGTGTGTCCATAAGAGATTCTGACTCAGGAAGCTCGTGACTGTATTTTTAAGCCAGAACCTTAGATGACTCTGATTCTGGTAATTCAAGCATCTCTCTGTGAAAAGCACAGTTAATGGATGCAGTGTTCTTAACCCTGGCTTAGCATATACTTAGGGGTTGTGGGGTGTGGTACTAGGGGTGCTAGGAGGATATCAACAATAGCGATGCCTGACCACCATTGCTTCTCATACACTTTCATTGAAGATTTCCCCTGGGCGTTTTAAGGATCATTTTTTATGTGACTTTTTTTTTTCTTGATGAAATCTAAAATCTAACATATAGCCAGAGTCTAACATTTGAGAAAACAGTCTTCATTAGCAACACTTCCTGTTTTATCTCCATAAGTATAAATACTACCTAAAGAGTGAGCTTACAGAACTAGAGAATTATAAAGCTATGTGTCTTAAAAAATATAGTTCAGATTTTGAACCATTTACACTGGCCTTTTCCACTGTCTTTTTTGAAATATGCCTATACATTAACCACACAAATATGTATGTCTCTGTAGAGACAGTTGACTATGGTTATTGTGAGCAGGGTGTGCTTGGGTTTAAATGCTAGCTCTATCCCTAGCCTGTGGTGTGACCTTGAAGAGATTCTCTAACCCCTCATACCTCAGTTTCCCCACAGGGTGATTGTGAGGATTAGAGACTCAAAACGTGTGAAGTGCTTAGCAAAAGTGAGGAGGGCTCTTTAGTGCTGCTGTCACATCATTAACCACCAGTGCAGCCTTAGCTCCGGAAATGTATGTCCTCAAAGGAGAGGAAAAGGCTGATAGCGAAGAAGGAAAACCACCTACCACATCAGCATGTGTACTGGCTAGCCGATGATAGCTTGACAATAATTGCAATTTAGCATTTACATAAACTGCATGACGTGTTGCCTAGGTTCTCAGTGACTCTCCAAAATAATACAATTCCCTTCAAATCTTCCAGTGAGATGAACTTTGGGGGGGGATCTTCTATTATGCTGGACCAATAAAGAAAATTTCAAGTGGCAGCCAGCATCATCTTTCAAATGGCTTCTCAGAAATGGGGGAAATTACATCATTTTACACCATTTTCACAGCAAACCAGCAGAATGAAGCAGGTTCTGAAAGGGAACCTGGGTCAGCAGAGAAAAATTCTAAAGACCATTAACATGGCATAGCCATGATGATTCTGAAGATAACTGATCAAATTCCCTTGTATTCCCCTAGAGGGGAGTCAAAGGGTTTTTTGATAATCCAGTTTACTAAGTGAAATTATTTTAAAAAAGAAAATAGGCAAGGGTATGATAAATGCAAGATTCAGGATAGCGGTTGCTCTGGGAGGTGAGGAAGGGAAATTGGCATCAGAAAGAGGGCTTCAGGATGAACAACGGTATGACAATGTTCTACTTTCTTAAGACGGGTGTGTAAATAGAGATTTATTATGTGTGTATACATGTAATACATACATACAGAAATACATACAGAACATACTATACTTTAAAAAAGTTTTCAACATTTTTTATCTCATGGCACACATAACTAATTACTCAATTTCTGCAGCACATCAAAAAATATCTTTTTTGCCAAACTGACAAAACAACAACAACCCTATGATTTTGATTCATTTACACCAGGCAGCTATTGTTGTGTTGGCTGTTGTCATTTTTTTACTTGACAATCTAAGGAAAAAGAGATCTGTGCCCCTGACCAAATAGTCAGATATTGAACATTTTAAAAATTCTTGCAGCACACTAGTTGAAAATGGCTGAAATATAGTACAATATCACAACTAAGAAATTGTCCTTGGTACAGTCTATAGACCTGATTTAAATCTCACCAGTTTTGCATAAGCTCTTCTATGCATGTATGTGTGTGTGTTTACTTCTAAGCAATTCTATTGTAAATGTAGATTCCTATAACTACTACCAGTCAAGGTACAGAGCAGTTTCATAATAAATGTCCCTCATACTATGCTTTTACAGCCAAAGCCACCCCCTTTCCTCCTTGATCTATTATAATACCTCACAACCATTAATATGTTCTCCATTTCTATAACTTTGTCATTTTAGGAATGCTACATATATCCATACATTATACACAAACACACACACACACACACACACACACACACACACACACACACACACACTCTAGAGGCCCGGTGCATGAAATTCGTGCACTGGTGGGGCGGGGGGTGCCCTCAGCTCAACCTGCACCCTCTCCAATCTGGGACCACTCGGGGGATGTCCAACTGCCTGTTTAGGCTCGATCCCTGTGAGATTGGGCCTAAATAGGCAGTCAGACATTCCTTTCACAATCCAGGACTGCTCACCTGCCTGCCTGATTGCCCCTAACTGCTTCTGCCTGCCAGCCTGATCACCCCCTAACCATTCCCCTGCCAGCCTGAATGAAGCCTAACTGCTCCCCTGCCAGCCCGATTGTCCCCAACTGCCCTCCCCTGACAACCCGGTCACCCCCAAATGCCCTCCCCTGCATATTCCCTCTTTATTAGATAGGGTTTTTTTCTTTAACATATTGGACAGCCCTAACTGGTTTGGCTAGGTCAGTGGTCGGCAAACTCATTAGTCAACAGAGCGGCAAACTGTGGCTCGCGAGCTGCATGGTGCTCACGAGCCGCAGTTTGCCGACCACTGGACTAGGTGGATGGAGCATCAGCCTGCAGACTCAAGGGTCCCAGGTTCGATTCTGGTCAAGGGCATGTACCTTGGTTGGGGGCACATACCCAGTGGGGAGTGTGCAGGAGGCAGCTGATCAATGTTTCTCTGTCATAGATGTTTCTAGCTCTTTATCCCTTTCCTTTCCTCTCTGTAAAAAAAATCAATAAAATATATATATTTAAAAAAAAAAAACATTTAAGATTCCTCCATATCTGCCTGCCTGGTGTGACTCAGTGGTTGAGACCCCTGATCGTGGCGTGGGGGTGCGTGCCCCTGTCGGGCTGAGACCCCAGCCCAGGCTGCTGCCGCTGGCAGGGGATCGCGCCGTGGGGAGTTAATTTGTCTTTGTTTTTTATAAAGGGTCGGGAGAGCCTCTGGGCAGCATTCCGCCAGGCCGCTTACTCTGCAGGCTCTCAGCGGCAGCCCTCCCTGAGACTGGGGGACTCCGGCAGGGCTGAGAGGACTGGGCGCCGCCATCTTGTGGCTATGGGCGCTCCCATTTTGTCATGGAGTGATGGTTAATTTGCGTATTACTCTTTTATTAGATAGGATTCCATCATACAGTATATGACCTTTTGAGATGGGCTTTTTAAACTTAGCAACTTTAAAAATGCATCTGAGTTGTGTGTAACAATAGTCAATTCCTTTTTATTGTTGATAGTAGTGCATATACATACTTTTAAATTGTGCCATTATAAAAAACTAGAGGCCCAGTGCACGAAATTCATGCATGGGTAGTGTCCCTAGGCCTGGCCAGCAATCAGGGCTAATCTATGGGGCTACAAGTGGGGAAATCAGGGGGCCCCCACTGGTACCTACCTTGGCCTGCCTGGCACTGCCCACTCACCAGCCCTGCCCCCCACTGCTGCCGCCAGTCACCTCCCTCTGCGGGACGATGGGCGGAGCAATCGGGGGCCCCCCGCTGGCACCTGCCTTCGCTGGCCTGGGGCCTGTGGGCTGGGGGCAGCTCCTGTGTTGAGTGTCTGGTCCCTGGTGGTCAATGTGCATCATAGCAACTGGTCATTCCACCAGTCATCCTGCTGTTTGGTCAATTTGCATATTAGGCTTTTATTATATAGTATGAGCATTAGATGACAGAGTTAAAAGGTTGAGTTAAAACAATGAGAGAGAAGATTTTTACTTAAATAACCTCTTAAATCACCCATTTCAAAGCAAGAAAAAGAAAAGTATAATTGGCTACCTGGGGATGTGTGGACTAAGAAGAACTCAGGAGTCCAACTTTGAGGTTTTGACTTCTATAAATATATTACCATGTTAATACTATTAAGAATTCTCCACTACCATGATGATGAAAACACAGATTTTTTTTTTTAAAGAAAGTAAAAGATAGTGTTGATCTCACCGAACTTACTACCTAGAAAGTACTCTGGTAGGATGGGCTGGTAAAATATGTGAGGTAGTGATTCTAATACAATTTGGCAATTTTGAGGAGATATTTAAGCCAAGGGGTAAAAAGTTTTCTAGGATTTCTGTCATCCCATCATCTTTGTTCATTCATTCATGTAAGAATTCATCCATCCACTTATTCAACAAACATGTCTTACATGCCAGCTGCATGCCAGCACTCAGACCTAGTTCCTGCCATAAAGTATCAAATCGCTTAATAAAGGAGAAAGACCAAGAGCGCAATTCTCTTTCACCAAGTCACATGCTCTTTTACCAACCCCACTATCACTCTCCAGTTCACAGATGAGAAAACAGAGGTACAAAGAAGGGAAACAATTTATCCAGGGTCATGCAGATGAAAGTCATGAGTCATTGAAAATGCCAATGTAATATAGCCATGTGACATTTAACAATGGGGACATGTTCTGAGAAATTTGCCAATAGGCAATTTCACTGCATGAACATCATAGAGGCACTTACACACATCTAGATGGCATAGCCTACTATACACCTAGACTATACGGTAGAGCCTATTGCTCTAGGCTACAAGCCTATACAGCATGCCGCTATACAAAACAACACGTGATTAAATCAAGAACAAGAGAAAATGATGCAATGAAGAGACAAGGTAAACATGAGATGCATGAGGCTGCTGCCAGCATGACACCGTATACCAGTTTACAGCAAATTTTAACTTTTTTTATAAGTAGAAAGACCATACTCTAAAATGACAATAAAAAGTGTAGGGTAGTAAATATATAAACCAGTAACATAGTCATATATTATCATTATCTTGTACTATGTACTGCACGTAATGGTATATGCTATACTTTTATATGGCCGGTAGTGCAGTAGGTTTGTTTACATCAGCATCAGCACAAGCATGTGAGTCATGCCTTGCACTATGATGTTAGAGCAGCTGTGAGGTCACTAGGCAATAGGAATTTTTCAGCTCCGTTACAGTCTTATGAAACCACTCTTGTATATGTGGTCCCTCATTGACCGAAATGTCCTTATGTGGCATATGACTGTATAATAACTACAATGAAAGAATGTTCATAGAGAAGTAGCTCTGGGGATTGGTCCTCAGACCCCATCATAACTTTTGGGCATTTGTTAAAACTGAATTTCTGGGAAGGCTGAGATTGTTCTATTTGAGCAAGCATCTTAAGAGTTTGGGAACTGCTTCCAGGGAGTTTCTGTTGACTATTCTATTGTTGGAAATCAAATTAGCTTAGGCCATCCTTCTATTTAAAAGAAGAAATGAACAAACCACTGCAACCCCCACAGGCCTTTGTTCTCTTGCTTTTTTCTTTGTTCTTTTTCTAGTTCTTTCTCAAGAATACAATGAAAGTGCCTTCCTTTCATTCCTTTGTTTTCAATGAAGCAGAACAGCCCCATTTCTCACTCCATGGACACCCTGAGAAAGAAGATCAGAGGCAGCAGACTAGTGATAAAAATAGGACACCTTACCCATGTTGCTTAGGCAAGACCCTCTCAATTTTTTTAAAGAGGGTGGTATGGCTTCTCTGCCAACTGCTGCCTCCTCAGGTTCCTTTAGGAGCACTTACCCAGAGTTCTAGAACAGTCTAGACTGCACACAGAAGAGGTTTGTGTTTTGTTTAGGCTGCCTCTGCACCTCCTGGGTGGCACAGCTTCCATTGTAATGTGTCTGCATCTGATACAGGCAGAGATACATGGACCGGGCCACCTGCTTTGTAATTCAGTCGGTTGCAGAATACAAACCTCAGAGCAAGAAGGCTTACCTTGCACTTTCTTGGTCAGAATTCTCTCTCTTTCAGTCATACATTCTTTACCAACACCAGTATTTCTTTCTGGTTTAAAGATGAAAAAGTTGAGGCACAAAAAGGGTAAGAAATTGTCAACATAAGAAACATCCAAATCTGTAAGAATTTATTTGAGCCAAATGACAAGAGTTGCTGGGAAGCAAAATCTCAAGAAAATGGCAGTTTTGCCACTTATTTTATACATCAGAATCAAAGAGGAAAACATAAGGAGGGTTTTGGGGGGGGGGTATATGAAATCCATTGACGATAGATTAGGATGGCGGGAGAAAGCAAAGTGGAGGGAGGGAATTTCTGGGATTGGATAAAAAGTAGAAGGAATGGACACATCTTTTACACAGGCAGGTATAGGAAAGCTAACAGTTAACAATTAACATGAAAACCATAACAATGAGGGTATTGTGGTCTCTGCTCTGTTGCCAGTGGGGAGGGGGAATTACTTTGATAATCCAAATGTATGTTATTAGGTGATGCAAAAAGACAACAGACAGACTTAGTTAAGGTGAAGACTGACCTTTATTAGGGAAAAATACAACCTTAGGGCATGGCTACCCACCATAAGCTGCTTTTAGTTAGAAAGTTTTAATTTCAGGCCATCCTATGTCATTACTTTTTTGTCTCTGAGTTTGCAAAGCTGCCATGCAGGCCTCCCCTGAGCTTGTCAGGCTTAGTATGTGGCCCCTTTGTGTCCACAAAATGGTCATTTCAAATAGCAATGAATTCACACAGGAAGTTTAGTACCAAGAAATGTGAGCCAGAAAATGAAGGAAGCATCTAATGACTCTGGCCCTGGCTGCACATTAACATTGCCAGGGCGGAGCTTAAAATCGACACAAACACAAAAACGGGAAGCACTGATTCTCAGGAGCCAGCCCCAGGAATTCAGATGAACTGGTGTGGAGTGCGTGTGGGCATCCATGTTTTTTGAAAGCTACCTGAATACTCCTAATGTGAAGCCTAGGCTGAGAGCCATTGAACTACATCAGGGGTTCTCAACTGTTACGGCTTTAACTAGCTAGTTGATATTAATAATAGGAAGAGAGCAGAGGGGAGACCAGACATTGTAAGCATGGCCATCTGGGCAGCTTCACCAGGAGGCTGCAACTTCATGCTTACCCAGGGAACCACTGGTCCATTCCCTGCAGATCCCTGGGGGAAGGAATAAAACAAAGGGGGAGATGGGCCCATGGGCAGTGAAGTTGGGTGATGTAAGCAAGGAGCTTGCATGTCAGTCTAGCCTGGTGAACAAAGATCATTGGCTAGGAGGGCAGAGCCACTTGTAAGGGTGCAAAATTGGTTAAGCTCCCAGTTAAAATCCCCAGACAAAGAATTCGTACTCTCCTTCTTGCTCTTGTGCTCCTGATTCTCACTTGCTCCAGGGCCTGCACTCGCCCATGCGCTACCCTGCCATATGACCTTAGCAGCCGCATTGCCATGGCCATGTGGGTCCCACACGTGATGGACTGCAGCTGGGAATACAAGTTAACCTAGCCAGATGCTGGACTGGACCCTGCTTTAATATGGAGCAGACACTCTGGGCAGTGGCTTTGATCTTGGCCCTGCTGAAAACAAGATTGGATTTTTTCTATGGCAAGATGGGACCTTGGAAGGGAACCCCCTTCATCTTACATCATCAATAAAGCTTTCCACAATACCTCATCCGGCCCTGGGGGCCTCAGGGAATTCTTTTTCTTGTGGAACACCAAGAACTCCACTTCCACCAGTAACAGCGGGGATGCAGAAGGCACCCCACTAATAACAAAACTCCAGTGTCTCTCAGAATCACAGGGAGCTGGGCTCTACCCTCAGAGTTTCTAATTTAATACATTTGAGGTGGGGCCCAAGAATTTGCATTTCCAACAAGTTCCCGAATGATGTTGCTGCTGCTGGACTTGGGACCACAGTTGGAGAACCACTGGACTGGATAAGAATGTAATTGCTGGGAAAGGCAGACTGAGGGTGCAGTCTTTCAATCCTCACTGGGCTGCACAAGAATGGGCTTGGGCCTGGGTCACTTCCTTACCAAGAGATAAAGAGCCTGTGTGGCCTGTGCTGGCGTATGACCGACCTTCTGTGGGAATATCTTGAGCACTCTTTTGTCTCTGCTGAAAGTGTGTGTCATATGGCACCGGGCCAACCCCACTGCTATGTCTGCCCTCTGCAGGGAGGTACAGGGTTCCTTGCACTGTGGCAGGAGAAGGATGCACATAAATTGCCCTGTGTTGACCACCTGGAGTGCCCCCGCCCCCGCCCTCACCCCCTACCCCAGCCCTCCCCTACAGGCCCTGGGGGACCAATGCCTACTATCAAAGGTGTTCTTGCTCTATCTCTTCCTTAGGTAAGAAGAATGCTCTTCCATCTAGTGCTGGGCTGCATTCTGTTTTCCTTGGTGACTCCAAAATCAAGATGCAATGGGCAGATGTGTTTAGATTCCTCTCTGGGATTGGTAACTGGTGCATGGTATCCTGCTTGACAGTATTAATACATCGTGGTTAAGACTCCCGAATTAATATCTCAATTCTACCACTTACTAGCTGGTAGAAGATGAGGAAATCACTTATCTTCTTTAGCAGTGATTTTCAACTAGGGTGGGGAGTGGGGTTAACTCCCCCTTACACACACTGGGGGACATTTGGTCATATCAGGGAACATTTGATTTCCACAGCTGACAGTTTATCTCAACCTGGCATCTAGTGGGGAGAGGCCAGGGATGCTGCTAAATAACTTACAATGACCAGGAATTAGCCAGCCTCAAATGTCAATAGTAGCAAGGTTGAGAAACACTGCTCAATATAACTATAGTTTTCTCATCTATAAAATGGGGATTATTAGTTATCTGCCTCATAAAATTAGTGTGAAGATTAAATGAAATATGGCATGTAAAGGAATTGGCACTGTACCTAGAGACTGTTAGTTACTGAGGCAAATCCCTTTCATACATTGTCACCAGCCTTGATAAGAAATGGGGGGGGGGGGGGTCGTGGTTCCTTAAGTGTAGCAATTGGTACTATGGTATCCAGTGGATGGGTTTGGGGTGAGGAGTGGAAACACTTTGCCCCAAATGCAGGCAGCAGAGAGTACACTGTCTTTAGGTAATACTGGAGTAAAAACCATAGCAAACTGGACTAACATCAGTCTGTTTTTTCTATCACCAAACACCAGAAATTCTAAACAAGGTTGTAAATCAAATACTCCTCCCACCCCTTCGATGCATCACTTCCATCACTACACCCTCTCCTTTCCACTGGATATAACAGCTGACTAAGAACCAGGCACTTATCTAAGTGCTTTACGTATTTACTCATCTAATAACTTTAGTAACAAACTAAAGTTTGTTGTGAGCAAGGTATTCATGCTATTCCCATTTTATAGATGAGAAAGATGAGAACCAAAGAAGCTTGATAATGTGCTCACAATCTCTCAGCGAGTAAGTGGTAGAGAGCTGGACCTGAACCCAGGAGTCTTGCTCCAGAGTCCATGTTCATAGTTACAGAACTAGGTAGCCTTCGGCCATATGTCACTGCCACCCCAAATTACCGCTAAGTAAACCTTTTGAAGAACCGGACTTCAGTTCTCCTAATGCATTAGGCATCTTTCTATCAGAAAATAGGCAGCTTCAGTGATGAGTAAATTTCCCTGTAATACTAACACTGGGAAAATTTCACAGTAATGAAAAATTTCCCAGTGTTAGTAAGGAAAATTAAGCTCCCAGTTAAAATCCCCAGTTGTTGTTGGGGCCTCATTCTCATAGGCCTATAGGTCAGAACCATGACTTGGTAGACCAAATATTCTAGCAGCTGACACAGAGCAGGAATCTGAATAAATGTTTGTTGACTGAATTCATATCTTTTGAGTTCAGATAAATGCTCAGAGGCCCAGTTCCTATTGATGTATTTGCTTGTTTGTGGGCAGAAAGCAACATCTGCTCCCCAGATCCCTGTTTTTTCTTCAAAAGTTTCAGGTGCCTTTTCACGGGTTGGTTCGCCTCAGTGTGAGTAAACGTGCCCCAGCTTCCTTTGTGCTGAATAATGGCTTCGTAGGGTCTAATTTCACAGATAAAAAGCAGAATCAATCATTCTATTTTAGGATTTGGTAAAGAGGTATTGAAGCAGGAATTGGCGAAATGCAACTCAAGGGAGAAATAATTTAGTTTCCCATGGAAATATTCCGCTTCTAAATTTGTTCTTGAAGACAATGCAGGGAAATCAAATGTTTGAATCGGGCAAGTTTGAAACCATTAGCTCTAAAGCATCTGAATGACAAATAAGATTACAAAGGGAAGGGTTAAATCTGGGACATTCACTCTTCAAGGAGCCTTCAGATGTGCCCTCACACACAGAGCTGTGCAGATGGTAATTAAAGCATTTTCCCACAAGGCAGATAAACGAAGAGAGGTTTGAAAGAGCTTACCTCTCTACCCATGGAGGGGTGGTATCTATTAGACCGTGTGTCTAATCTATCAAAGAGGTGAGCAGCATCATGCAATTGTACTAGTATTTTCAGATAGCAGAAATGCCAAAATTTTACTTTAATCATTTTTTGGGGGAAATTCTTTAAAATATATTAACCATTTTCCCACCATCTTAAAAGCAGACAGCATTTTTGTGCTCAAATAATGAATAGTAGCTATAGGACTGTATATAATAAAATAATCCTCTCCAGTGTTACTGACTCATTTTTTCCTACACTTAACACTAAAGGCTCAGCCTGCTATTCTTTGTGTCCATCGATCTTTGCTGTCTCTGCCAGTCACTCCCCACTAATACCTATGGGTTTGTTTCTCGTGGTCGTGCCTTTTATTCTATTCTATTCCTCTTGCCTGTTCTGTCCTGTTGCAGTCTGGGACTCCAGATAACTAAGCTTGTTAGAACAGTTTTGAACACAAGAGTAATGGGTTCTAAATGAAACAGTGGAGGGTTCTCCTATGAGTAAGGGGAAGAATAACATAGTCATTATTTATTTGTTTTTCTTTTTTATTTAATTTATTGGGGTGATATTGGTTAATAAAATTATATAGATTTCAGTTGTACAATTCTATAATACATCATCTTATATTGTATTGTGTGTTTGCCACCCCAAGTCAAATCTCCTTTTATCACCATTTATCCCCCCTTTACCCTCTTCTACCTCCCCCACTCCCTTTCCCTTTGGTAAACACCATGCTGTTGTCTGTCTATGAAGTGTTTGTTTGTTTGTTTGTTTTTGCTTATTCCCTTCACCTTTGTCACCCAGCCCTGCCAACACCCTCCCTTCTTAAACTGTCTCGATGATTACTATTTTCATTTTTTAGAGTGCTTAGGTCCCAGGATAATGTGATCAAATCAACTTCAGGTTAGTAAGGTTTTATTGTACCCTTATAAAAACATTGAGGTCAAATTATTAAGCCTCTGACTCTTACATCTGGCAACAAATTATAAATACAGAATACTCTTGAACTGGTGAAGCAGATATTCTTATTCCATATTTTTAAATAATGAAATGATGACTCAAAGGGTAACTGATTTGCCTAAAGCAGGCAAAGAGTTAGATCTAAAGCACTAACTTGGCTGTATACTAGAACACTGGAGCTGGGTACTCATCCCAGATGAATTCTATCAGCATCTCTAGACCATGTGGTCTATGTCATAGCATTTTTTAAAAACATGTTTTTATTGATTTCAGAGAAGAAGGGAGAGAGGTAGAAATATCAATGATGAGAAAGAATCATCAATCAGCTGCCTCCTGCTTGCTCTCTACTGGGGATCAAGCTTGTAACCTGGACATGTGCCCTGACCTAAAATTGAACCTTGACACTCAACCCCTGAGCTACACCGGCTGGGCCACCTTTTTAAAAAGCCATTGAGTTGCTCTGGCTGGTATGGCTCAGTTGGTTGGAGCATTGTTCCATACACTCATAGGAGGCAGGTTCTATTTCCAGTCAGGGAACATACCCAGATTGTGAGTTCGATCCCTGATCTGGAGGAGGCTAATTGATGTTTCTCTCTTACATTGATGTCTCTCTCTCTATCTTTCACTCTCCCTAAAATCAATAAAAACATGTCCTCGGGTGAGGATTAAACAAAAAAGAAAGGGGGAAAAAAAGCCATTCAGGTACCATTTTTAAAAGCATCAAAATGTATCAAATACCAAAGAATAACTCTAACAAAATATGCGCAAGACTATTTTCTACTGAAAACTATGAAAATTATACAAAAAACCTTAAGTAAATATGCCATGTGCATAAGTAGAAAGAATATTCTAAAATTGACAAGTCTTCCAAACTGATCTATATATTCAATGCAATCCTAATAAAAATTCCAGCAGATTGTTTTTGGTAGAAATTGGCAAGCTGATACTAAAATTATCATGAGATAAGAAGAGCCAATCATAACCAAGATTATTTTGAAGAAGTAGGAATTGCATTCAAATAACAAGACCCATTATGAACCTATAATGTTTAAACCAGTGTGCTATCGGTGCAGCAGTACACACAGAGAAAGTAGAACAGAAGAGGAAGTCTGGAAACAAACCCACACATGTGTGATCACCTGACATGACAGAGGAATACTGCTGTGAGCTCGGAAAGGTAAGTAAAGCTGGGTCTGCTAGATATACAAATGGAAAAACAATAACACAGACCGATCTGACCCCCACTTTACACTGTATACAAATGCTAGTCTCAAATGGGTTGTTTTTCTAAACGAAGAATAATAAAACTTTTAGAAGGAAAAAGTAATAAAATATATTTATGACTATAGAGTAGGTAAAATTTTTATGAATTGATATTAAAATTACTACCCATAAGAAAAAGATAAAATATCAAACTATATTAAAATTAAGAGCTTCTATTCATCAAAACACAACATTAAGAAAGTTTAAAAGCAAAACCTAGACATTTACAGTATAACTTGGAAATTTTAGAATATTCTTTTCTTTCTACTTATGCACATGGTATCTATAAATCCAACAAAGACACATATCAAAAATGCATTAAGAACTCCCACAAATCAAGAATATAAAGACAAAAAAGTCAACAGAAAATTGGGCAAAAGACTAGAGTAGTAACTTTGACAGTGTTTATACAAATGATCAGTAGGCATAGGAAAAAGTACCCAACTTAATTAGTCATCAGGAAAATGTACTCTAAACCACAAGGCAACATGACCACATACCCACCTAAATGGTAAAGATGACAAAGACACTCAATACCAAATGAAGATGAGGGTATAAAGCAACTGGAATTCTTACACATGACAAATGGGCATGTACAATGGTAGAACCACTTTAGAAAACTGTTTGGCAATATCTACTAAGTTGAATATATACATACACTATGACCTAGAAATTCCACTCACAACAGAGATATGTCCCAACAAAAACATCCTTGTGTATACCAAAAGACATGTCCGAAAATGTCCAGAGCAGCACTATTCAAAATAGCCTAAAATAGAAAAGAAACCAATTGTCCCTCAAGAGTAGAATGGATTAATTTTATATCCACACAAAGGAACACTATAAACAATTAGAATGAACATACTAATTCTACACACAGTATAGAGAAATGGCATACATGATGTTGAGTAAAAGAAGCCAGACACTAAGGAGTACATTTCTGATTACTCCAGTTATATAAATTTCAAAAACAGCCCAAACTCATCTCCGGTGTTGGAAGTCCAGAAAGTGGTTACCTTTGCTGGAGGTGATGATGAGGAAGGGGCAGAGAAAGAGTTTCTGAGCTGCCAAATCATGTCCCGACGTGTGTCCATCAAGCTGCACCCAATGGAGACTTCTCATTGTGTGTGCTACATTTAGTAAGAATTAAAACAGAAAGCTCCCTAGATTTTTGTGTGTAACCAGAGTTAAAAACCACCCATCTAGAAGTCAGACCAGACTTCTTCCCTTCTTTCTTTCTTTCTTTCCTTCCAGACCTACCCATCCAAGTCTTCCTTTCTCGAACTCTCTGGCTCCAAAGTGTCAACCACTGTTCTGGGTACAAAGGACACAGAGGAAAAAGCTATCATCCTTCCTTCAAGAAGCGAAATGTTTTCTCAGCTATAAATTTCAGCCTGTGCCTGACAGAATGCTTCCCTTGCTCGCACTGCAGTGGTCACGCGCGGAGTTATCACGAAGTGTAGCTGCAGGGTTGGATGAGCTTCCTGAAGAATTCTGTTGCTAGTGAACAGGACACGATCACACTATTGGCAGCCTCGGCTGCAGCAGGTATTAAGTGCCCGGAGTGTGCTGGGTAACATTTGGCCCCAACTACAACAGAGAATGTTGAATGCTGAACTGCTGGCCCCAGAGTCCTAGGGCCTCGAGGTTTCAGTTGTATCTGGCATAAGGATTATTCCATTCCCACTGGGATGGTCCTATTCCCAGTCAACACCACCACATGCTTTCTGGAACATAAATGATTGTCATCCTTATTATGCGTTGTGGTTGGTCTGTCTGTTATAAGCAGTGTGTGAAAATTGGACTTTTCTTCCTTTTTATTATTTCTTCTCAACTAACTCCCTCTCTCTGTGAAATAAATAATAAGCAACATCACTGCAGAATCTAGGCTTTGCGTTTCCAAAACACATCCGCAAGCTCTTGTCTTTGTCCTCAGGCACTTCCGATAACCAAGGCACTGGCTGACATGGAAAGTCAAAGCAAATCATCTTTGTCTTTCACAGCACACTCTGTCTTTTAAGAACGTGGCCATTGATTATTTGACCATGGGCATTATGCCAAGGCTTTCCTTCGTAAACAAACAAGATGAGCTAACCTTGGCCTGCATCCTGTCTTTAGTTTATACTCCCTCTGACTGCTGCAACCAGAACATCTAAAACTAGGGGCCAATGTGCCCTGGGAATTTACCAGTGACTTCACCTTGGGCACAGATTCTCCTTTGCCTATACCTTCCTTCTAAGCCAGGTGACCCATCCTGATAAGAACATATAATAGTTTCAAGAAAGGGGTTTTTATTTCACCGATTTCTCCTCACCCTTCATGTCCCAGATTATTACTTAACAGGGTGGGACTCCCTAACCCTTCCAGAATAGTTCAGGTTCGCATATTATAAACGTTCACAGAATTATATAATTTTCTTTTATAGCACTTAGTCCAATTGTAACCAATCAATTTTTGTGATTATTTGTCTCATTCACTGATGTATTGCCAGAACTTTACAAAATGCTTACTCATAGTAGATGCTCAGTAAATACTGTTGAGTGAATGAGTAAATGAATGAATGAATGAGACCCTCCTAAAATTTTCCATTGTTGAAAAATTTCTTTCTTCTCTAAGATTATTTTCTGTTGCTGTAGATGAAGCACATCACCTTTTGCTCTGCATCAGTGGAGATGGATGGCAGACAGGTGGCCAGCAGTTCCCTGTCAGAGCCCTTCAGATAATTATAAATTATGGAAAAGATACTTATTCTGAGGTTTTATGTCTTGGTGATTTTCTCGGAAGGAGACCTAGGTCATGGGGACAAACTCCAAAAGGAAGGAAGGGTAAGGAATATGCCATCTATATCCTCTGTTTACTGGCATTAGAGTCTTACTTCGGACTTTTTTTGACCAAATCCTTCCAACTCTCTACTTATAGGTCTCTTCTCCACAAATCATAAAACTGGACTGGATCAAACCAGAGGCACCCTGCTCTATACCTTTGCTTATTAATTCATTTAACAAATATTTTTAAGAGCATAGAATGTGCTAGGCACTAGTGACTCAAAAGTCATCTAGAGAAATGGGGTCCTGCCTTCAAGGCATCCAATTAAGACTGGGGAGAAGAGGATGATTAGGGAAGTCTTTCTGGAATAAAAGTTGCCTAGATCAGTGATTTACCTCTATCATAATCAACTGCAGGTCTTGATAAAATACAGATTCCTGGTCCCCTCCCCACTTTCTCATTGTCTGGGGTGGGCCCAAGATGCCGCATTTTTTACCAATTCCCAGGTGATGCTGATGTTACTGATATGAGGCCCACACTTTCAGAGTCACTGGCCTGGATGACATGGAATGTTAAGTTAGAACATAGTTAGACTTAAGAAATATTTGTTGGATGGATAAATGAATGGGTAGATTTATTAGCCAATCAGTGCAAATGCATCACTACATCAACAGTATAAAACCCCACTGGATTTTGCAGTGGTTTATTTATTGCACAGCTCTGAAAGACTCCGCACCTTCTCTCCCTGTGGTCCATAACATGACTCATCACGAATAGAAATCGTATGACTGGAATCAATCAAGCTGCGTTTTCCTATTTACGTCTTGCTCTATCTGGAGTTGCAATGGGTACTGACTCCCTTGGAGTGTAATTCTTGCTGACTCATTTCCAAATCACTGACAGAAAGGTCAGTGTGGCTCCAGACCACAGCTGAGGGCTCATCCGGAGCTATTGATAAGGAGTTGCACATCAGGGAGATTAGCCAGATTCATTTGGGTTCTTTCTTGGCTGCCTTGCCAAAATCCAGCAGAACTAAAGGTTAAAAACTCACATTGGCATATGTGTGTGGATAGGATCTGCAGTCAGCAGCATAGAAAATTATACTAGTCCAATAGGAACACTCAAGTGCATGGGCTTTGTTTTCATAAAAAGGTGTGTGTCCTGATTCTGTCACCTAACAGTTACATGATGAGCACCTCTCACCCTCAGTTCCCTCATCTGTAAAACATGCATAACAATAATAATTAACTCAGAGGATTGTTGCATATAATGTGCACAGTGTGTTTAGCACAACACTGATCTCATATTAATCATTCAACACATTTTAGCTGGCACTGTTGTTATTCATTAGCTTCTCAAATGTTCTTCATCACATCTATTGATGCTTTTGTAAATAATAAACTTAGAGTTGGCATGTACCCTTCAATTACCTTCAGACTGGGTCTGTAGGAGGAATTTCATTGCTTGGGTTTTCATTTCTGAGCCAAAGAATGGAGTGATTGGAGTGATTCATACACAGCTAACTTCCCTTCACTACATAAGGTAAAGATTTCCATACTGCACCAGAATTCAGTCCTGGTTAAAGGTACCAAGAAGTGAGCTGTGGAAGATAGTTGTCTTCCTTCAAATCACCTTTCAAAGATAGTCCTTGTCTTGAATCTATCTATGTTCCTTAAAATATGAACAACTGAATGAGGAGTGTTCCATATCAGCTTGGGATCAGACACCTCTAGTTTCTAGTCCTGACTCCACCACGCCAAGCTGTGTGATCTTGGAAAAGTTACTCGAGCTCTCTATGTCTCTGTTTCATCATTTAAAAAATAATAATAATGTCAGGTATGTAAACTCAGCATCTTACCCTGTTGTGTGACCTTCATTTTAATATCTCTGGATTCATTAAAGGAGTCCATGCCCTTTGGGATTGGAATGGTTTTAATTCTATGCCTGTCCAACCTCCTCTGTTTAATATAAAAGCCCTAAGCATTTTAGAGGGTCCACATTTGTTCCATCCCTTTGAATGTTTCTTCAGTTTTTCTGGCAACACTAAATAAGATCTTTTTAAGGTAGGCCTTTCATCTATGCTGCCCAATACAGGGCCTTGTCCATAATAGGCACTCAATAAATATTTGTTGAATAGATGGCTGAATAAATGCAGCCAAGACATTCAAAAATAATCATGGCATTGAGCTAAAAATAAGGCAGCTTTGTTCCTCTGTAGACATGCAGTGGGCTAAATCACCCGTCCCCTTCAAAGACATGTTCCATATCAGTCACTTATAAGAAATAATGGAAAAGCCTTCTTAATCATGATGCTATTATAGAATACAAGGGTGGGGAGGGGGACTGGCCTCTGCGTTAGGCATCTATCAGTCTTCCTCTGGCCAAAAATCTGCATTATCCAAACAGAGCTAAGATCAAAGGAAAAATGCCTGGGCTCTCATTGCCAGGTGCCTTTACTGACTGAAAATTGGCAGAAACCCAACTAGTTTAGAAACCCACAGACTGCTAGGGAGCTTTTAAAAAGATAAATTAGGTCATTTCCCTCCCCTCCAATCCCCAGCCCCCAACAGTTTAAAACTAGTCAATGAGATTCTATGACACTTGAAACTTAAACTCCTCACTGTGACCTAAACAGCCCTACATGATCTGGGTCCTGCCTAGCTTTTTGCTCAATTATCATCTTCTTAGAAAGCCACCCCTCACCCCACCACCAGACACTCCAGCCCTTAAGACAGACGCCTGCAAGCTTTTCCAGGGAAGAGCCAGACAGTAAATGTGTTAGACTTTGGGGACCACACAGTCTCTGCAACAATTACCCAACTTTGCCATTGTTGTCTAAAAACAGCCATAAGAAATGCATACATTCAT
The DNA here is from genome assembly GCF_951640355.1 of Cnephaeus nilssonii. NCBI lineage: Eukaryota > Metazoa > Chordata > Mammalia > Chiroptera > Vespertilionidae > Cnephaeus > Cnephaeus nilssonii. The sequence continues at coordinate 49,925,833 of NC_137088.1, read as the reverse complement.
CAGTACGGCTGTGTTACAGTGAGATTTGATTTATTTGCAGAAACATGTGGCTGTGTGTGTTTGGCCTGTGGGCTATAGTTTATTGATCACTTCCCCAAGATAAGACCCCTTTTATAACTCCCTACCCCACATCCTGCTTGGTTTTTGTCACATATTTTTACGTGTTTGTTACTTATCCAGCTTCAGTCACTTGAATATGAGCTCCGGGAGGACAGGACCTTCGTTTTAACAGCAATGTCTCAGGCACCTTGGACAGTTCCCAGCTCAGATTGTTTTCTGTAACTCTTTTTAAAAAAATTAATATTATTTTATTTTCCATCACCATTTATTCCCCCCTATACCTTCTTCCACCTCCACTCCTCCTTCCCCCACAATCACCACATTGTTGTCTGTGTCCATGAGTTCTTTCTCTCTTTCTCTTTTTTGCTCAATTCTTTCACCCCCAACCCATGCGAGCTGTCTGCTTGCTCTCTATGAGTATGACTCTATTTTGCTTTAGTTCATTTTGTTCATTGGTTTCCACATATGAGTGAAGTCATATGGCACTTGTCTTTCTCTGACTGGCTTATTTCACTTGCAAAGGGTAAAATTTCCTTCTTTCTTATGGCTGATTAGTATCCCAATGTGTAAATGTACCATAGTTGTTTTATCCATTCATCTACTGATGGACACTTGGGCTGCTCCCAAATCTTGGCTATTGTAAATAATGCCGCAATGAACATAGGGGTGCATATATTCTTTTGAATTAGTGTTTCGGGTTTCTTCAGATAAATTCCCACAAGTGGAATTGCTGAGTCATAAGGCAGTTCCAGTAACTTATTGTTGAAGGAACCACCTCATCTTCTGCTCCTTCCGCTGTCACTCACTGCTCCTTCCTTTCAGTTCCTAGCACACTCCAAGCTCATTCTTGCTTCCTTGTCTTTGCATGTGCTTTTGCCCTCTGCCTAAGCACCCTTCCCCTTATCTTTATGTCTGCCTCTTCCATTCATTTAGGTCTTTGTTCTTTGAAGTAGCCTTTCCCAATCATGCTAAACAAAGTTTCCCAGAAGTCTCAGCCACTCTTGTCTTATTTTTGTCATAGCACCTAGTAAGAAGTAGAATTATTTTTTCACTTGGTTCTTGTATATTCTCCCCCATGGTTCCAGAACATTTCTCAGAATGTTTTACCTAGAAAAGTGTGTGACACGTAGTAGCTTTTGAATAGATATGTCTAGAGCAGTGCTTTTCAAACTTTAATGTGTATATGAATCACCTAAGGATTTTGTTAAAATGCAATTTCTGAATCAGGAGGTCTGGGTTGAGCCCTGCAATTCAGCAATTCTAACAGGCTCCCAGGAAGGAGATGCTGCTATTGTGGGTCCATGGACACTCTTTGAGCAGGGAGAGTCTAGTGAACATTTTTTATTGCATCACTTCTAAGGCAGGAAGTGGACTGTTAGCTGAGGATCCTTTAAAAAACATTTGATATGTTTGCTAACCTGAGCCAAAAATCAAAGTGAGATACCAGTCCCATCTTTAAAAGTCATATGCAATGCAAAATGGTAAGGACAGATTTTACTGAGTCACTTAAGTGGTTTTGGCCTCGGGCACCATGTCTTCAGTGAATGAGAAATGGGAACATTTCCCGTATTAAATTCACCTTAAAAATGCTGAATCATCCATGGGGAACCAAAATAATTCTGTCTTCATTCCCTGGTCAGTTATATTTCCATTTCCTTCTATCTCCATTTCAGTCTATTGCATACATTAGGGGAGTTACCTGCTCTGCACCGCGATGTGGTGACCCTGAGAGACCTCATGTTAGGTCATATGGTGCTGGCTTGACCTAAAAGAGGACTCCCCATCTCAAAATTGAAAGGGAATGCATGCAGCAGGGAAATAGAATGTGGCAGAGTGATCAAGAGCTGTTTTCTGGAGTCTAATTACCACTTAAACTCTGCGTGACCTGGAGCTCTGTACACACACTTTTAATGCCTCAGTTTCTTCCTCTTACATGGGAACTTATGGTACCCGACTTAAAGCATTCTTCAGATGATTAAGAGAGATGATTCTCATAAGAACTTGGCACAGTGCATGGCACATATGCATATTAATTAACATTAGCTGAATCTTATTCTACTCCACCATAGAATATTATTATTGTATTTATTGAAAGTCCTCTCACGTTTTAACACATTATTTTAACATAATCATTTTTAATAACACAATTATTTATATTTAACACAATTATTTTAACATAATGTTTAAGACAAGTAATGCTTACTATGTATTTTAAGTGCTGCTTTGTCTCATTTATTCCTGAAAAGAAATCTATGACATATATATTGGTGTCTACATTTTGAAGATGAAGAAACTGAGGCTTAGGATGGTGAAGAAGTTTGTTAAAGATCAACTAGTAGGGCCCTAAATGGTTTTGCTCAGTGGATAGAGCATCGGCCTGCAGACTGAAGGGTTCCAGGTTCGATTCTGGTCAAGGGCATGTACTTTGGTTGTGGGCACATCCCCAGTAGGGGGTGTGCAGGAGGCAGCTGATGGATGTTTCTCTCTTATTGATATTTCTAACTCTCTATCCCTCTCCCTTCCTCTCTGTAAAAAATCAATTTAAAAAATCAACTCATAGGGCTAGGAGTAAAGACTCGAGCCCAGGTCTGGCTGACCTCATAAATATATGTCTTGGCTTCAGAACAGTAGATACTTCCATCGCAAGGTGATTATCTCTTTGGGTGATTATCTCTTCTGAAAGTAAGAGAATTCTGGTTGATGATCATCAAGCATACTTCCAAGTCTAGTGAGCTGAGGTTCTGAGTTCTATTCTGATGGGATTCATTCTATTCTGATAGTTTGTTTTCCATTTGCTTTTTGTTTTATTTTTTTCACCATAGATGTGTCCTGTTTGACAGAGCTTTGGCTCAATAAACATTATGTCTTCCACCCTTAAGAATGCTCCTTGAGCCCAGCCAGTGTTGCTCAGTGGTTGAGCATTGACCTATGAACCAGGAGATCATGATTTGATTCCTGGTCAGGGCACATGCCTGGGTTGTGGGCTTGATCCCCAGTAGGGGGTATGCAGGAGGTGGCCAATCAATGATTCTCTCTCATCATTGATGTTTCTATCTCTCCCTTTCCTTTCCTTTCTCAAATTAATAAAATATATTTTTAAAAAAGAATGCTCCTTGATGGCTATGCTGTCCTGTATGTTCTAGTTATTGATCATTAACGATTAGCAACCATCCCCAAATTTAGTGATGTGAAACAATATCAGATTCTGCATGTCAGGAATTTGGAAAAGAGGTAGTAGGAACAGCTTTTCTTTATTTACAACATCCAGGGCTCTGGTTAAGAACACTTGGGGGTTGGGGGTGACTGTTGTCTAGAGGCTGGAGTACCCAGCAGCATCTTCACTCGCATGCCTGGCACTTGGATCAAAAATGACTCAAAGGTTGGGATCATCTAGGACCATGGACCAGAGCAACTACATGTGGACTCTCCATGTCTCAGTCTTCGCACAGCATGGTAGCTCGATTCTGAAAGGTGGTGTCCCAAGTGGGAACATGTGGAGAGCAAGAATTTTCTCCTCTTCAGACTCATCCTCAGGAGTCAGGTATGTTACTTCCTTTGTACTCTGTAGTCTTAGTGAATTACCAAGAAATGCCCAGATTTAAGAGAGGAAAATTCAATTCCACATCTTGAAGGGAAGCAAGCTCACAATGATGAAGAGCATGCTGGGTGGGAGATACTGCTGTGTTATCTTTGGAAAATACAGTCTGCTACAACCTTCAACTCCACACTTTCCTATGTCATCATATTAGTACTGAACACCAAACATTTTGAAAGAAGCCAAACTTCTCATCCACCTCAAATGACAATGGCAATAAGGAGAAAAAGAACTTCCCCCATATCTTGAACACCCTTAGAAAAAGTTACCCTTTGGTAATTCATAAATGGTAGTAGATAATGGAGTATCAAGTATCAAGAAGTCTTTCTTAGGCAAAACCAAAGGAGTTATAAAAGGAGAAAAAAATTATATGAAAGAACTTTAATGAATAACTTCCCTTTATTTGCACCTTCAAACTACTCTTAACATGCATATAATCTTCATTACTCAGTGAGATAAATAATACTTCAAATTTTCTATAATACGAAGAAAAAATGAGGAAACAGTAGGTAGCAGTTCAAGTTTCACCTGGATAGGAAGTGGTAGAGTGAGGATTCAGGCCCAACTCTTTCAGACAACCATAGCCATGCAGTGATAACCTGATCATCTTCCCTGGAGATTAGATAGTTTCTTTTTCTGTCTTGACCTTTTTTTTTTTTTTTTTTTTCAGGTGATAAAAATACAACCAAAGTTAGTTTATGTAAGAGGCAAGTCATGCCAGTGACATGAACTTCAGGCATGGCTGGATCTAGGAGCTCCAACAATGTCCTTGTATGTCCCTCTCCATCTCTAGGTTCTCCTTCCTTTTCTTTCAGTTTCATTCTTAAGCAGCCTCTCGCCATGTGGCCATCATCAGCAATAAGCCTATATCATAATACTGGGCAAAGCTCCAGTCTCTATAAATTTATGAAAGTGTTCCTTTTATTTCTTATCTGAACTAAACTCTAACTCATCTCACTGTGAGCAGGGAGACGAAATAAGGTTGCTGGCCAGGTCTAAGCCAGGCTTTCACCAGCAATATAGACTGTTCATGGTGGAGGAATGGTTTCCCAAAAAAAAATCAGGGTGAAGTATTCAGTGGCAAGGTTAAGGACACAGGGCAGGAAGAGCATCAGATGCTGACTACGTCCTCATTTTGCAGAAGGATAGTCTTGTAACTGGCAAGACAGCCTATTCCATTTTTATCAGCTGCTTCCAGGCCCCTGGTGTTCCATTATTGCATCTGTTCCTCCTTCCTTAGAGGAAAAGAGTTGACAAATTTATTCACACTGAAGTGTGAGTCACTCAATCGCCAAGAATCTTTGCATTCTAGTTGCTATAATGAGCATTCACTAACCTAATAGCTATTGAGCACTCACCACGTGGCAGGTCTGGGCTAGGTAAGCACTGTAGGTGCAGAGGTGAAATAAGAGAGGCATGTCTTACATAGATGTGAGCAGGTATTAATATTGTAATGAAAAATAGACTATATTTTCATTGGTTAAAATGTTAAGGTCATCTGGCAAAGGCCAAATACGCAGGTATTTTTTAATTAGAAGGAGTTCATAAATATTGCTCAGTGCTGCTTTCTGTCTCCCAACCCCCAGAGATCAGATTCGGCAGGTCTGGAGTAAGACCCAGGAATTTGAATTTGTATAAAGCACTCCCAGGCAATTTTGATGAAGATAGTTCAGAGGCCTGACTTTAACTCCCACTGGCTTAACTCAAAGGAATCATTCTCTAATAACTGCATGTCTGAATGTAGAAATTTCTGAATCTCTCCTGAGAGAAAGAAATCTTGGAGCAAGGGTGCCTCTCTCTTCTCCACATCCTGCACAGGAGCAGCTGACCCACCCTCAGCACGGAGCACCCACCCCTCTTTCTGCATGTCAGGATGCGCAAGGCGGAAGGATGCCAGCAGTGCCCGCCCGTGGTACCACTCTCTTCACGCTAAAGGCTGCCACTGTGGTCTGTGGAGCCTCTGTCTGAGGGGTTGCTGTCTGACCAACAGAGCACACTTGGCTCAGCCATGTCCAGGTGGCAGGCTGGAGAGTGAATGTCCCTAAGGTGGCCCTCAACCTATGTCAGAAGAGACCTTGGTAGAGACAGACCCCAGCCTCCTACCTCTTTACTGGGGTACCTGAGTCATGTTCTAGACTTTTTCTCAGAGTGCCCAGTGGCATCAAGCTCCACTTGTCCACAGTGGTAACGGGCTTGTGAGGTTCCCTCCCTTTGGTTTCCTTCCCTCCCCATCTCACATCCCACCCTCCACCCGTGTTTCCTGTGCTCATCTCTGCATAAAGGAGCAGCATTCTCATTCTTGTCTCAGAGTCATCTTCTGGGGAAGCCCAAAGCAATTGCATGTGTATCTCACATTACTATGTGCCCTCAGCTATCAAGCAGAAGATGGAGACTTTATTATTGTTATTATTATTATTACCATTAACTCGGAAAGAAGCACTCATGCTAAATAGCTGTTCCAAAGAAGAATGTGTGGAAGGAACAGACTGATATTAAAATGTGATTGTACTAAAATAGTCCCAGAAAGTGTAGAGGGTGTTTATTATGCAGAATGCGTCCGACGATGATGAGATGTTTGGCAGAATAAAAACTAGGAAAGAGTGGAGAAAGCTGCGCAAAACACCAGCCAGACCCAAAGGTTTACAAAGAAAGTAAATGGATAGAAAACTATTCCTTGGGATTTGAATGTTGATGAATAACTGGCATTTTCCCTCTTCATCTACTTTCAAATGGTGACAAATCATCCTGATTATAATTACAGAATGTGTCTATTTTGGGCAATCTGATGGCTATGGAGATCATCCCATTTTGTGTTCTATTGATTACCTCCCAAACGGATTCACGGGCTTTTAGAAGACCCAGGAATAAATAGTAGCATCGAAGCTTTGTTCCCTGATGTGAAGAGAAAAAGAAAAGGAAAATATTTCTTGAATGAGCACATAAGGAGGAAAATCAGTATTCACAGAAGCTGGAGGATAAGCTAAATATGTAAATGGGCTAGGAGGGCTCTTTCAGACAAACATTCCGAATTGTCTTTTGTTTTGCTAGAACCCCAGAGAGCGGTCAGGTTAGAAATCTGTTTCCAGTTCCACAGCTCAGACCTTCATTGGGTTACAGAGGAAAACACACAGTGGAAAAGCTCCTGAAATCAACTTTGCTGTATTGTTTTATTCTGAGAATTTCAGGTAATGCTATTCTTCTGCAACTACTTATTAGATATTTTCAGAAATCAAATCATTAAATCCTTTCTTCTACATCTAATGGTAGCAAAACCAATTATTTCCGTCAGGATTCTTAGTTTCCAAGTAATAGAAATTGATTGGGTCTGTCTAACTTGAGCACAAAGTAATTCATTGGGAAGTGCTGGGAAAAACTTTCAGATGTAAGGGGAAGGCCAAAGAACCAGACAGAGAAAAGGTGACCAGGAGCCAGGGATGCTCTGGGGACCCTGGTAGCAAGAACAAATGGACAGACTCATCAGCCACCACAGCTGGGATGAACCAGTTTTTGCTGCCTTCGTGTCCGTGGATGTCCATTGAAGATTCGGAATACTGGGGAAGAAAGGATAATTTGTCCAGCTTGAGTTACACGCCCACCTCTTGTCAAGAAGAGAGCAGTGTACCTCGAATGACAAATCCATCAGGATGGCATGCAATGGGAGGAGAAATCATTCCCAGAAGAAAATTAGGTGCTGGACCCAAAGGAAGGGGGCTGTGGAGCTTGAGGACCAGGCTAGAGGCATTGATAAACGATTAGTGAGATCACAAGCTCATAAAAAAAACGTGCCAGCAGGAGAGCTCCTTGTCTCACTATTTCATGGTCCTGCTATTTTACTGCCTTGTCCACAATGCTTTCTTTATAGCCCTAATAACTATCGTGCCAGCGTCGGGGACGTCCCCTTCTCACCACTGGCTGGCTCCTGCCCCCAAGCCCTGGAACGCCACTGTACTTTCTGATTTATCCTCCAAACTTCCAGCGCAGAAGCAGCCCTGCCAATCTGCCCCATCTCTGCTGCTGCACGTGGTGCCTTCCAGACTCACGTCTGAGGAGCAACTGTGACTCCCTGAGCTCTAATGCGTAATCAATTGCTATGTGCTAGGAATCTGACATATTCCCTGTATTAGGTACTTTACATGTTATTCACCTCTGTGCAGGAAACCCTATAGTATAAAACTAAGATAATAATGGTAATAAAACAGCCATTGAGAGCCCAGTGGGATGTATTGCAAGGCCCTTGAAAACCACCAAATTTTCAAATATATCATTTTGAATCATACCCCCCCCCCCCACACACACACACAAAATGCAGTAAAGCATAACTGAGAAACTCGAGATAATTCTCTTGGTCTTTAATGATTCTATAAATATGGGACAGAAGTCATTTACAAAGCCATTAGAATATCCTGGCTGGAACACTCACTGACAATTTCACAAATCACTTTTTCTTGTTTGCCTAGTAGAGAGTGTAGATTTCTGACTCACTGCTGAATGTAACACTCTCCTCTTTGATGTCTCCAGTGCATGTAATTCTAGATGAGAACTCTAATTTTGTAAACCTCTTTATGTTCACCACCAATGCTGGAGGGCAGAGGTAGGTAATGAGGGGCCTCCGGACTTCGACTTCTCAGATTCAAATCCTGGCTCCATCACTTAGTTCCATGTGAAATTGACAAGATCTCTCTTTAGTAAGCCTGGTTTCCCTCACCTGTAAAATGGTGTAATGACAATATCCATGTGACAATTCATTTCAGCACTGAGTGTCTGGAACTCCATAAATGCTTAATGTACATTAACTACTATTTTTTCCTTAAATCTTTAAAATAATTACATTAGGAAAACAATTGCTTCTGCAAAGATGAGTGAAGAAGAACAAAGCACATTAAAATATACAAGCTGGCGCCCTAGCCGGTTTGGCTCAGTGACTAGAGTGTTGGCCTGTGGACTGAAGGGTCCTGGGTTTGATTCTGGTCAAAGGCACGTACCTCGGTTGCAGGTTCCTCCTGGCCCGGGCCCTGGTCAGGGCTTGTGCAGGAGGCAATCCATCAATGTGTTTCTCTCACATCGATATTTCTCTCTGTCTTTCCCTCTCTCTTCCACTCTCTCTCTTTCAAAACAACAACAACAACAACAACAACAACAACAAACCCCAAACACATACACACAAAACAAACAAATAAAACCCCAAAGCATTACACACACACACACACACACACACACACACACACAAGCTTTGTGTTCAGCAAGGTTCATTCACCAGCAAGGGGACTCATTCCCCCACAATTCAAATTTGTGTCCTAGAGAAATTAAAAATTCCTTTGCAGGTTCAGCCTTCAGAGTCACCTACAAATAACTGAAATACTGAATCCATATACACCAAGAATCTAATGCAGATTTGACAAATAATTGGGGATCAAAACAGTAATCTTTTAGAAGGAATGCCCTTGAAATGTCATCTGATTTTGTGAAAAAACAAAGAAACAAACAAACAAAAAAAACAAAACAAAAGCATAAAGTCTGTAGCAAAGCATTTCAAAACATAACTGAGCAAAAAAAAACACAAAGTAAATTAAATTTAAAAATAACTGAGCTACAGAAGGCTGTACATGAAATTATATAATCCTCTGAGTGACTTATTAGAACTTCAGGGTTAATACAAGACCAATTAAATAGTCAGCTCACTGAAGCAATCATCCCATAATGATAATGTCGAGTTCCCAGGAAAAGCGTTGTCGTTGCTGAACTGCAGGCAGAGCTCGAAAAATAAATAAAGGCCCCACAATTTTTTCTCCTCATCAGAAATTTGGCTTTAAAATGTCATAGGAAACACATCCATGGTAAAGTCTATATTACTACTAATAAATTAGCAACAACGTAAAAGCACTAACTGATGACAACTATTTGGCGACAAGAATTCGGCATCCGTTTTTATGGAAAGGATCCTCCCAAGTTCATCATGAAACGTGACACCTGCTCACTCAAACACAGGGCCTGTCTGTGCACAGAATCCGAATCACTAGGAATGTGGTGCGGTGGGTAAGTGGCCTCAGGGAAGATATGTGATGCAAATGAAATAAGGAACCAAAAGATGTCAAATAAATATTCCTCTCAAGGACTGCTCTCAGCCCAAGGAAATTTACTAGTAAGCTCTTTCTCTCTAGGCAGCACTACAGAGGAACAGCTTCCTAACAGTGGGGCTGTCATCATCTCACGGGCCTTTCTGCACTGCAGGGGTCTCACTGCTTAGGACGATGAGCACAGGTCTCTCCATCCCCAACCCCGGGTCTCATAGCACCCAAATTATCAGCAGGATCCTTCAGTCCTTGAGGTTACCCCTTCTCCTGCCAGCAGACCTTATTTAAAATGCGAATACGCCTGGGAGGAGGCAATGCATCATTACTGCGCCTGAGTGTGAATTAATTCAAAGCAACCAAATTCGACCAATGTGTGGGGAAAAGACACAGAATACGTGTGTGTTGTGTGGAAGGCTGGTAGAGCCACCGAGAAGAGCAAAGGAATGCAGCTGAGACGGTTAGGTGGACACCTAAGGAAAATGCTGTTTTACATGGATGCTAATTTTCAAATTGTGATAGATGAGATTACTTTCAGTAAAGATTGCCTCCCATCCTCGAATCCCACTTGGAGTGGAACACTGACTTTGGGCCTATCCATGTGACTCATTTTACCCAGTATAAGGTAGACATGATATAAATATCTCATGTGCTGGCCTGCTCTCTTGCACTCCACATTGATTATAAGAGCAGCATCCTTTGTAGGCACTGATCCAAAGAGGATAAGCAGAACTGAACTCAACCCATAGCCTTGCATGAACCTAGTCCAGTCAACCCACAGCACAAAAAGCACAGAACCATTTCAGCTGATCCTCAGGCCCATGGGTGAGAAAAATGAATGCTTATTATTACAAGCCACTGAGATGTGATATGATTTTTTATGCAGCATTACTGAACATTAATTGACATATTAATAGCAACTGCTAATGCCAACTGAGCCCTCACACTGTGCCAGGCACTAAACTAAGGACTTAGCCGACATAATTTGTTTTCATTCTTAAACAAACTGGTGGGGTGGACATCATTCTCCTGGTGAAACGTCACATGATTGGCCTGAAGACACACAATTAGCAAGAGGCAGAAGTAAGATTCAAATCCAGGGCGGCCTGCTTCTGGTGCCCACCAGCCCTGTATTCCTTAGCCTCATTCTAACAGTCAAGCCCCCATTCGTCCATGGTCTGGAATTCATTTGTCTTACATTGCTAACTATTTATTGTGTTTTTACCACATACTACACACTGAGTCATGCAAGCAGTAAGCACTCCCTGATTCAATGTATGTCAGCTGTTATTACTTTTATCATGTGAATATGTCAAAAAAATTTAAACAGACAATGAGATCTTAAAGCAATAAAGGAAGATACATAATATGGTTCTAGAAATAATATAGTTGATGTTACTGAGGAAAGAAATCACTTCTCATTGTTCACATTAAATCATTGATGATCACCAAAGATCTCAAAGATTTAATTTCATTTAGAACTAAAAAACATTTCTCTCTCTCTCTCTCTCTCTCTCTCTCTCTCTCTCCCCTAAAATGAAAGGAACTATATGGAAGCCAAAATATTTCTAGATAGGAAAAAATGCCTGTATCCCAAAACAATATTCTAAGATGTACAAGGAAGATATTTTTCCACAAACAATTTTGCAACATTGTTAAGAGTTAAAAGGGACAAAGTATTTATTGAACAACTATTTACAGATATCAGATACTAATATTAGTTCTGGGACACTTAACAGTATTTAATAAAACACCCTTGTTTTACATTTCAAAAAATCACAGAAAGTATTCACATTAACCCTTGGCCACACAGCTGAACATGGTTCATGGAGACTTAGAATGAAGGCTCTTCTGATCTAGCAAATCAGTAACCTTGTTTTGCCAGAACCAGAAAAGTGATAAAGGTTGCTCTGGTCCTGAAGTCACAAATACAAACACCCACAAGGCCCTTCAGGTGAAGTAAATAAGTAGAGATGGCCAAGAGTGTGGAGAGCGGCTACAGTGTTTGGACAGGTTCAAGCCTTGGACTAATGAGAAGGCACAGTCCTTTCATGGCAAAGCCACATGCAAGTCCCAGCTTGGAGGGCAAAGCCCTCCCAGCACAATTATAGCCAAAGGCTATAGTTGTAAGCTTGAACCTATGGTCCGAACCTGTGGTCCCATGTGGCTAAGTGATGTGGGCTTGAGAGAGTTCAGGTGCACGTAATTGATTAGATTCGAAACACACAAGAATGTTGTAAACATCTTGACCACGCCCTTACTTTGCCTCGTGGAATCTGGCTATAAAATAAAGACACAGCTTTCAGGACGTGGTGCTGTCACTAGCTTTCCATCAGAGAGGACAGTGTCCCACCCAGACCCAGCTTTCATTCTCTTGTCTGTCTTTTATCAGTCCTTTACCACCCCTTCTCAGGCTCACCGAACCTGGCTGAGCTGGCTCAGCACATATGGTGCCCAACGTGGGGCTGAGTATGCCATGGCAGTGCTGGCTTGCCACACAAGGGTAAGTCTCAGGGAGTGAAGAGGACTGGGATAGAATGGAGAGCACAAATCCATGCAGTCCCTGTTGGTTGCCCACAAGAAGTCATTCCTGACACCTCTTGTTCTTGCTAATAGCACCCTGACTTTGTTCAGGACACAGTATTCTCAATCCCAGGTGATAAATTTTAATTGGGGTAAACAAATAATGGTGTCCCCTTTTCCTTTGCCAGAAGATAGGGATGGCCATGTGACTTATCTCTGGACAATGAGATCCAGGGAAAGCTTCCAGGTGGCTTCTGGAAATCATTCCCTTCCTTGAAAAGGAGATAAATGGGCAAGGAGCACGCCCTTGAATGACCTCTGTCCCTCCTGACTGATCTGATAGGGAAGAAAAGAAAAAGCCAATGCACTGCAGATGGTGGCAAAGATAGAAAGATATCAATGATAAGCTCCTGAAGGAAGCGTACACACAGACTCCAGACTCCTTGTCAAACAAGTAAACACATCCCTGTAGTTTAAGCCTCTACTGCGTGCAGCAAAATGCAGTTCCAACTCAAGAGGCAGCTGGTAGGCAGCTCCTGCTGACAACCGAGTGCAGGAATACAGGCCCAGGGTTGCCACACCTCCCAATAAGCCAGAAGTCTATTATATTTTTTAAAAAGGGAAAACACTTGTTTTCTTTTTTCTTTCTATTAGAGTACAGCTGACATACAATATTATATTAGTTTCAGGTGTATAACAGTGATTTGGCATCTATGTACCTTGTGAATTGATCACAATGACAATTCTAGAAATCACCTGTTTTTAAAATACTGGCTACTAAATCAAATCAATAAAACATTGTGCACACCAAACAAAACATACTTTCAGGCCAATTCTGAGAGCTGTAATTCTGTAGTTCTTGATTGTTGTTCATATCAAGTTTATAAATTCAGTCCCAAATTAACTACCCCCCCTTTTTTTCCCTGAGTGGTCTTATAGGAAACCCACACAAGGACCATCAGGAAGTAATTATGACGAAAGCACTGAATCCTGCAGATATAATAAGCCAGTTTTGCCTTCCTAGCCATTAGAAGAAAAGAAAGGACGTTGCCATACCAATAGCCATGGATTTAAAAAGAAAGTTGAATTACCAGGTCACAGAGAGGATTGAATCTGTTCAGACGTTTCAATGAGTCTGTTTTCCACATTGATTTGTCATTCTTCTGAAAAGGTCCCAGAAACTGATTGCAAAGCTACCTGGAGCTCAGGGTTCATACAACTCTCATCAAAAGAGGGAGAAAATAAGACCTGTTAGATGTCAATAATCAAACCAGGGACTTGCTACCAATTTCAGGTGCATTGTGTGGCTTTGGATATTGCCTCAGGCTAGAATAAAAATAGCATCAATGCTAGTAACAGCAACAATAACACCAATGGCCTCCATCAAATCTAAGCACTGAGACAGATCTCTGTTGTTTTTATGTTGGGGAACTGCCTTCCCCTGCCCCATATGGACCCAATAGAACTAACTGTAAATCCTGTGGGCTTGCCTACCTTATACATGCAAGGGGAAGCACATGACCCAGTTCTGGCCAATCATCTTCCGGTGACATTGGGTGGAGAGATGGGCAGGAGATGGAAGCAGGGAAAATCAGAGATCCTTAATGAGAGTGGACACGTGGCGAGGCATTGTCTTTTTCCTCCTCCATCACCTTCAACTATAAAGACAAAAGCTATGCAATACCAGGCACTATCTAATCACCACATGCATAAAGCCTGTCTGAAAAAGAAGCCAAGTGAAGCCAAGGCTACACTGACTTATGTGTTGCCTTGCACTAAAGAGAGACACAGAGTGCCCGGAAATAGTATTTAAACTCCGTGATCCAACTGTGCCCGAACAAAGTTTACCCCTTGGACACTGCAATAAGTAACCAAATGAATTCCTTGAGAAATATTGCTAAAGGGTCAGAACAAAAGGTGCAATGTGCTGGGAATGAGGTGTGACTGGATGTAAACCATGCCTCACTGCGTGGGATGAGTGGGAGGACAATTTTAATTCATATGCTTATCAAACATTCTCAATGGAAGTACAAGTTTTGTTAATAGGAACCAAAACAAAAAAAAGTAATACAGTACATAGAAATGTAATTTAAAAATTTCTGCTTCCTATTCTTAACACGAGACTCTATATTAAATTGTTCTTTTCACTTCTTCTTTTCCCAGTGTCTCTAAATGAAGTATATATTCTACAGACACAAAGGGCATGACCTTCAGTGAATGATGCTCTGCAAACAGGCGTCTTGCAGGCCAGGAAAATCCTGTATCTGTCTTAAACCTTTCCCTTGCTCATTGTTTTTTGTTTTTGTTTTTATTATTGATTTTTTTACAGAGAGGAAGGGAGAGGGATAGAGAGCTAGAAACATCGTTGGGAGAGAAACATCGACCAGCTGCCTCCTGCACACCCCCTACCGGGGATGTGCCCGCAACCAATGTACATGCCCTTGACCGGAATCGAACCTGGGACCCCTCAGTCCGCAGGCCGATGCCCTATCCACTGAGCCAAACCGGTTTCGGCGCTCATTGTTAACAAATTATATTATTGCAATGACAAGAAAGAATAAACATCTTATTTGTTCTGAACACAGGATTTAGGGTCAGGTAGGTTTTGTTTGGAGTCTCAGATCTGCCCATATCTAGCTGTGATTCTTAAATAAGTTACTTAAACTCAAAGTCTTGGTATTCTTTGGAGTAATACAAGTTTTGGTGAAAATTCCATAAACCATTGGGTGTGACAGCACAGTGCCTCGCATGCTGTATAAGCTAAAATCAAGAGGTGTTTGACACTTGGTCCTTTCTTTTCTCTGTTACCTCTTTTTGTCCTCAGACATTCAATCCCGGTTTTCTTTTCCTGTTATTTCACTCTTTATCCATGTTTCCTCTGACTGTATCTCTTTTGTTTCCCTCCCAGAATAAAGTGTAATGGAGAACCCACAGTGGTGTTCAATGACTCCCCTGCCCGAACTTACATCTTGAGCTCCCACATTTTATATTCAACTGCTTCTTTGACATTTCCACTTAGATGTCCATAGGCACCTCAAATTTAACACAAGCAAATAGAACTCTTGATTTTTTCCCATATCCCCAATACTGTTCTTCCCTCAGATAGCCTCATCTGAGGAAATGGCATGACCACCTACCCATGCCCAACTGAGTTTGTTCTTATATTCATATCCCACCTCCAAGTCATTCACAGTCTTACTGGCCCCGCCTCCTGAATATATTATGTACCTTATTGCCAATGTTATCATCCAAGTTCAAGCAGCCATCATCTCATGCCTGGTATCCTAGAGTCTCAAAAGTCTATGGTTGAGTTCAGAGTTGGCCTAAGTTAATTACCACAGAACTGATGTCCAACATCACTACTGTTTTTCCCTTGGACACTTTCAAGGTCATACTCATCCAAGAAGAATTCACTGAAAGCTATAAAAATCAAAGCCTGGTGCCATGGATTTCTCAATGCAGCACAGAGTCCAGGAATTCTTGAGAATCAGGAATGAGACTCATGCTGGAGAACCATGAGCTGACATCACGTGGCACCAACTCACATATATTTTTTCAAGCTTAGCCATTCTTTCTAGGGTTATTTTTTCACCCCTGTAACACTAGGAGGGAGACCTGGCTTCTTAAGCTCATGAGAAGTTTACAGAAACCTGGTGAATTAATTAGACTTCTGTCAAGTTCAATCAATCACTGCTCAAAGCCCTGAAAGGGAAGGTCGTGATTAAGCTCAGGTTTCTACTGCTCAAACAAGAGCATCTAGGCTACTAGGTTACTAGGCATGGAATCTTGGCAACAATTATAGCTACTCTTTAGGAACAATAATATTCAATTTAACCAAATGGAATTGCCATTTTTATAGGTCAAAATGGGTAAATAATAGCAATTTCTATTATTTAACCTAATAATAAAATGTAATTTTATTTATCATTTACTATGTGTTAGGAACGATATCAAATGCTTTGTGTTTATAGTATGAAAGGGCCTAGCATAATTAAGAGGATTCATAATTACTGGTGATAAATTTAATAGTTAATAATGTATCACTCAATCCCACAATAATCCTACAGAGTATTACCACCTCATTTTATAAATCAGGAAACTGAGAGTATGAGAGGCTAAATAATTTGCCCAAATCTAAACTATTAGTAAATGGCAGTCAAACAGCAGGTCTCTCAGATTCTAACTGCCATGGATTACTGCTTTTATAAGTGCCTACTATGTACTGGGCACTTAGAAGGCACCATTTCTAATTTTCACATAAGTGCATGAAAGGTAAAGGTCATCCCCATTTGAAACAGAAGGTATCTGAGCCTCTAAGAGTTTAAGTGGCCTAAAGCCAGACAATATGCAGCGGAGCTGTGAATGTAAACCCAGAGCTTGCTTCTTTTCAGGATGCCAAACTGCCTTTCACATACGGAAGAAACTGGTTGGGTTTTTGTTTGTTTGTGTGTTTGTTTGTTTAGGGGGAAGGGATATACACATATATGCATGCATACACACACACACACACACACACACACACGCACACACATCCATATGTACATACATACACATACATCCTCTTGGGACAATGATATAAATCACATAGTCCCCAGAAATCCAAGAAAATAGGTTTTTTCGTTATAAATCCAACTGAATGTTCTCAAAAAATGATACACTGTTCAGACCCATTGACTGGATATCTAACAAAAGAAACTTATTTTCTTTGATTTCTGCAGAACACGTGATTTGTGTCATTGTCCCAGGAGTATTATGTTCATGCTAATCAACCAAGAGCTCAGAAATGAAAGCTGGGACCCTGCGCCCACATTTGTTCTGGATAAAAGTGCTCTGATGGGCTTCCAGTTCCCCAGTGAACTTTTGAGCCCTTCACTCCCTGATGCGAAACCTTCCTGCCTCTTCTCACCTCCCCTCAGGGAACCAATGCGACAATGCGTGTGGAATGACTCACTGAAACATTATAGAAATGAATAGATCTTTCTGGGGCTGTCAGCCAACACTGAGGAATTTGGTACAGCCCATCAACCAAATGGAACCTGATTCATCTGTATTAGCATGACGGGAATGAGTCAACTCTCCGGAGCCTCGAACCTTTCATTTCAATTAGAACAAATAATGTAAATGCTTTTAAACCACTAAAATTCAACAAGCTGCCCACATCTCCCCCAATACTCCACCTCCACTCTTTTCCACTTTTCCTTTTCACAGACACAAAAGATTGCTAATGTCCAAGGACAGCCTTTGACTAGAGTCATTGTCTTCCTACCCATATACTGACTGAAGTCTATAGCTGCCTGCATTCTGGTTCAATCAGCCACAATTCTTTCCATAAGACACCCTGGGTGAAGGACTCAGAAGACTGCAACCAGGAATTGCCACCAGAATAGAAAAGCATGTATTTTAGAATAATTTTTTACATCCTAGATAAACACATAAATGCCAAATGTTTATTATCCATTATATAAAGTCATTTTCTCCTTTTAATTAATCATAATGTTGAGTTTAAAAGCATGACTCCGAAATCAGACACACCTGGGTTCACATTCTGGCTCTAGCACTTACTAGCTGTGCAGACACAGGTAGTTTTCTCACCTCATTTCTCACCTGTACAATGGGGCTAATATTAGTTCCTACTTCAAAGGGTTTTTGTAAAAATTAAATGAAATATAAAGCTTGTTAAGCGCTTAGAACAATGTTTGGCACATAATAAGTGATCAACAAATTTTATATGGTATCCTTATTATCATCCAGGTAGTGGACAATAATATTTTTGTTGTTGTTATTAATCCTCACCTGAGGATATTTCCCCCCCCCATTGAGTTTTAGAGAGAGTGGAAGGTGGGGTTGGAGAGAGAGAGAGAGAGAGAGAGAGAGAGAGAGAGAGAGAGAGAGAAAGAGAGAGAGAGAGAGAGAGAGAGAGAGAGAGAGAGAGAGAGAGAGACATCAATGTGAGAGAGACACATCAAGGGGTTGCCTCCTGCATGCACCCCAACTGGGGCCTGGATCAAGCCTACAACCCAGGTATGTGCCCTTGGCCAGAATGGAACCTGCAACCCTTCATTCCACAGGCCAATGCTCTAATCACTGAGCCAAACCAGCTAGGTGACAATAATCATTTTGTTGCAAGAAAGAAAAACCCAACTTACACAGGTGTAAGCAAAAAATAAAAAATACAATTAATAAAGTAGAAATTTGTAACTTCTTGTAACATAAGTCTAGGAGGTCCAGCCATGGTGGAATCAAAAAACTCAACTTATATCACGAAGAATCTGAGATTCATTAGCAACTAACTTTTACTCTTAGAAAGAGGGTCTTTCCCAGGAGTCCCACTGACAGTCAGTTCTGTCTCACACTAGGATAAAATTCTTACCTAACTGTCTCTCAACTGATCATGTGACTCTCAATGGCCAGGCCTGACTCCATTCTCCCAGCCCGGAGGCAGTGGCAGGGAGCAAACCCCACTGGAACACCACCGTCTGAGGGTGAGGGGAAAATGAGCCCCCAGAATAAAACAGATTCTATTACCAGGAAAAGGAGCAATAAAGTCAGAAAGGATTTAAGAGTTAAAAGTTTTGAGTCCCCAAGAGTTAAACCTGGCTAGAGATATAAAGGCCAAGCCAACCTAGTATCCTGTGATTCATCATGTGGAGAAGTCACACTGTGAGGGTGGCATGAAGCACCTCTTTTTTCCAGAAGCCATTCTCCATTCTGAATCCACTCAGTACACTGGGTCAAGTAAATAGTCTTTAGATTATTTTAAATTCTTCTTTTTTTAAAAACAACAACAACATGTTTTTTAGAATTAATTTTAGAGAGAGAGGAAGGGAGAGGGAGAGAGAAAAATCTATTGGCTGCCTCCTGCATGCCCCCTACCTAGGTATGTGCCCTAACCTGGAATCAAACCGGCGACCTTTTGGTGCATGGATCATGCTCAACCAACTGAGCCACACCGGCCAGGGCTAAATTCTTTTCAAGACTGCTATATTCTGACTGGCCACACCAAAGATGGCATTTCCCAATTTAGTTAAAATCACTTCTAAATGTATAAAAGTCTAAAGAGACAGTTTCCCCTTTGGAAGGGAAGGTTATAGCCAGCATCTCGCAACACATTCTTTATTTAATCCTGAGAAGTAGAAATCTTTATCACCCTTCTCCAGATGAGGAAATTGACACTTGGCAAATCTGAGTAAACTGCTAAAGCCACACAAGTTCACGTGAACATGCCCGGTTGTGTTTCTGATCCAAGTTTGTCAGGCTTCAAGGTTTCTACTGTCCCTACAATAACTGGCCATCCCTCTTCTCAGCAACACTCATGAGTAGTCTCTCCCCTTTGTGGGTCCTTGTTCCCTACGTGCAATGCTTTCTTCCTGAAGTAGGTAGAACAACCCTGAGTGAGTCTGAGAGTCTCCACACACACACAACCTTTGCATAATGACGCCACGTACAGGTGAAGCGCAATGTCACAATAGGATAGCCGAGGCTCTGCCCCTTCTATGAATAGCCCCCTCTTCAGATTGGAATGTCTCATTGCATGCAGCTCAGGAGCCAGAAGTTTAAAACACCCTAAGAAACTCCCTTCAGGAGAAACCAAGATGGCGGCATAAGGTAAACACCTAATTGTTCCCTACCACAACAATTTTGAAGCTACAACTGGAAAACAGAGCGCACACCGTCCAGAACCACCGGAAAGCTGGCAGAGTGGAAAACCTACAACTAGAGAAAAAAAGAGAGGGGGACGCTGAGCCTCAGGAGCTGTGGAGGTGCGGAGATCCGTGAGTGCGGAAAGGGCGGGCGGCTGAATACGTGGTAGGCTTGCTCGCAGCGCGGAGAGGGAGGGCAGCAGACGCTGCGTGGCTAGCTTTCTCGTTTGGGAGAAAAACAAAACCTCCCGAC
Source organism: Cnephaeus nilssonii (assembly GCF_951640355.1). NCBI lineage: Eukaryota > Metazoa > Chordata > Mammalia > Chiroptera > Vespertilionidae > Cnephaeus > Cnephaeus nilssonii. The sequence goes on along the minus strand of NC_137088.1, from coordinate 49,905,694 downwards.
TGAACTGACTGCAGTCGGGGAGAAACTGGTCTGTTTGGCAGCAGGCGAGGCTCGAAAGCTGCCTTCTCTCAGAGGCACACAGCCATTGATTAGGGCACGGAGAAACTGGCCCTCTTAGGGCGGAGCAGACGGGAAACCAAGTTTGTCTGCGCCATTCTGAGACTCCGCCCCATCCAAGCTGAGCACAGCCCTCCCAGTGACTGGATTTCTCGTTTGGGAGAAAAACAAAACCTCTGGTCTGCACTGAAATCCAGCCCCAGCTGGGGAGAAACTGGTCTGTTAGGCAGCGGGAGAGGCTCGAAAGCTGCCTTCTCTCAGAGGCGTGCAGCCATTAATTCGGGCACGGAGAAACCGCCCCTCTTAGGGCGGAGCAGACGGGAAACCAAAGCTTGTCTGCACCACCCTGAGACTCCGCCCCATCCAAGCTGAGCACAGAAGCTCTCCCAGCGGAGACACTGCTGATCCTCACAGCCAACTGGCTTGGAGATCAATTCCCGCCAGTGACACCAACAATCCCAACCACTCTGAACTCCAGTTTTCGGGGACACGCGGGGGACCCAGACGCCTACGGGACTCTCGGCCATCGGTCGGAGAGTGAGAGTGACTTTTCTGTCGGTGTGGACGACACCAGATTTCAACCACTCTCATAAGGGACACATTCAAGAGGCAGACTCAGTGAGCACCAAAGCCCTACTGTGTCTCCAGCACAGCAATTCTTCCGTTATAGACACAGCAGGCCCTCACAACCAATTGGACTGGAGGTCAATTCCTCCCAGTGTACCAACAGCAATCAGGGCTTTTAACTACACCAAGACTTTCCACTCAGCCCACAAAGGGGAGTACCAAGAGCGACCACCTAGGGTGATAGGGGAAGCTGAGCTACCGGCCCCTATAGGTCACTGACCATACAAAGCCACTCCATAAACACAGGGAGGCAGCCAAAATGTGGAGAAATCGAAGTATGTCACAAGTAAGAGAGATAGATGAAAGCAAACTAATGGACGACACAGTGTTCAGAACCATATTTATAAGGTTACTCAAAAATCTTCTAAAAACCACTGAGAAACTTGAAGAGACCTTCAAGGACCTAAATGAGAATACCAAAAAAATGGAAAAGGACCAGTCAGAAATTATGCATACACTGTCTGAAATAAAGAATATACAGAGTAGACCACCGCACCTGAAGAGTCAAACCAAAGATCTGGAATATGAGGAAGAAAAAAACACCCAACCAGAGAGGCGGAAAGAAAGAAGAATCCAAAAGTGTGAGGATAGCATAAGGAGCCTCCGGTATGGCTTTAAGCGTACCAATATCCGAATTTTTGGGGTGCCAGAAGAGAGAGAGCAAGATACTGAAAACCTATTTGAAGAAATAATGACAGAAAACTTCCCCCACCTGGTGAAAGAAATAGACTTACAAGTTCAGGAAGCTCACAGAACCCCAAACAAGAGGAATCCAAAGAGGACCACACCAAGACACATCATAATTAAAATGCCAAGGGCAAAAGACAAAGAGAGAATCTTACAAGCAGCAAGAGAAAAACAATTAGTTACCTACAAGGGAGCACCCATACGACTGTCAGCTGATTTCTCAACAGAAACTATGCAGGCCAGACGGGAATGGCAAGAAATATTCAAAGTGATGAATAGCAAGAACCTACAACCAAGACTACTCTACCCAGCAAAGTTATCATTCAGAATTGAAGGGCAGATAAAGAGCTTCACAGATAAGAAAAAGCTAAAGGAGTTCATCACCACCAAACCAGTATTATATGAAATGCTGAAAGGTATTCTTTAAAAAGAGGAAAAAGAAGAAAAAAGTAAAGATAAAAATTATGAACAACAAATACATATCTATCAACAAGTGATCCTAAAAATCAAGTGAATTAAAAATCTGAGGAACAGAATAAACTGGTGAACATAATAGAATCAGAGGCATAGAATGGGAGTGGATTGACAATTCTCAGGGGGAAAGGGGTGTCTGTGTTAGGGGTATGGGAAGAGACTGGACAAAAATCATACACCTACAGATAAGGACAACGGGGGGGGGGGGAGGGAACCGGGTGATGGGGAGATATGGGGGGAAAAAAGAGAAACAATTGTAATAATCTGAACAATAAAGATTTATTAAAAAAAAAAAAAAGAAAGAAACTCCCTTCAGCGTTTGAGTCAAGTGTGGGAAGGCAGACATCTGTCCCTGTTCGGTGTGTCTTTCCCTCACGTACTGTGGAGTTTCCAGCTCTCCCAGCAGCTGGCTTGCCAGGGGCAGCGATTGTGCTGAAGTGAAATGTTGGGCGGCTAGGATTTTGTTGTAGTTGAGAGCTTTTATACTTATTTTGGTTTGAGTTTACAAGCATGGTGGTCATGGGTCCCTCTTGAACTAATGAAAATGTGTGGGATATTTGGGGGAAATTTTCCAAATAAGACGAATGTCCTATCCAGGAGATTGTCTGTTAGAGAAGCTAGTTTATGAGACAGCCATTTTCCTTGAAATGTGATTCAAATTATACTGTTCCTTGAGAGGTTTCCACCATGTAATTCCTCATTGCCATCCTCAGTTCAGATGTAGGAGGATTTAAAGCTGGACTTCCTGCCTCCAGAAGGACTGAAGAACATTCTAGGTTGCATCACTCATCCTGTCAGGCTGAGTCCTGAGACCGACCATCCATCCATCCATCCATCCACCCATCCATCCCTTTATTCACTTCATTCCCAGAGCTCCCAGCTACATGACTGGCCATGGCCAGTTCTGCATATGGTGACAGACTGGGAGAAAGGCTGCTGGCATGGGGACCCTAATGGTTACCTTGATTGCTCTTTTCCCACGTTCTTTTCGGAGGAGGAATGGCTTGGACTCTGGGAGGCTGCACATGGAAGTTGAGATTATCAAATCCCTGTTTAAAAAGGGCTACGTGTATTTCCTTCAAAATACGTGCGAGGTGGCACAGAGACGCGCACATGCACACACCGGATAGTAGACAGTCTACATAGTTAGAACTAATAGCGAGCATGGAAGCATTATCAGCCTACAAATTTTTCTTCCAGGCCTGGAACTAACATGAGAAATAAGAATAAATAAAAACTGCCTTGTCTCATGGAGGCCAAAAGTCCATTAGACAAGGACTAGCGTTAAGTAGACTTCGAAGTGATTCCAGGAAGCCCCAACAAGGAGAGAGGAGGTGAAATGTGGCCAGGAAGAGAGCTAATTAATGGTGCTTTCTCTAACAGCTTACCCTTGTGGGCAATGAGCTCGGTGCCCCCTGGGACAGAGGGGAGCAGTGTGGCCTCAGAGTTCTTGGGTGTTTTTCAACTACTCCATCCTTTACTGATTGAGGCCTGCTCCTGTAAATAGTAAGTGCTCAGCACCTGGGCTGTCCCCCCGGTGAGGCAGGTATGCTCCTGAGCAGCGGTCGCCAACCTTTCGGACCTCAGGATCACCAGTGGTCCACAGACCACCGGTTGGCGACCGCTGCTCCTGAGGCCAGAGAAAGTTCTGGAGTGTTGCAGGTTCTCCTGGTAGGATGCCATCCCATGCAGTAGGATGGTGCATGCAACGCATACCTGCACTGTAGGCCATAGCAGACAGCCTCCTTATGAGCCCCGACGGGCCCCACCTTCTGGCATTCACACTTGTACACCTTCTTCTCCTGAGTGTGGGCTGAATCTAAGGACTCACTTCTAAGGAATAGAATATGGTGAAAATGAGAGATGTCACTTCTGGGATTAGATGTCACCTCTCTCTCTCTCTCTCTCTCTCTCTCTCTCTCTCTCTCTCTCTCTCTCTCTCTCTCTCTCTGTCTCTCTCCCCGAAAAGCTGCAGTCCTGTTGTGAGCTGCCTTATGGAGAGGCCCATGTGACATGGCAAAGAACAGAGGCCCTCAGACCAACAGCCACCGGGATGAGCCTGCTGAGGACCATGTGAGTGAGCCTGGAGGCGGACCCAGTGTTCAGACAACTGGAGCCCAGGCTGATGGCCCGCGCTCCTGTGAGGGACCCTGAGCCAGAGGCACCCGGTAGGTCACACCCAGATTGCCGACCTGCAGAAACTGTGAGATGATACGTATTTTTTGGTTTAAGCTGCTTGGTTTGGGGATCATCTGTTACACAGCAGTCTATGACATATACAGCTGCGCATAGAGAAAAAAAAAATGTTTCCACTACTTTCTAATGAACAACGTAGAGCTTCAGAAGAGGCATTAACTTGTTACTGCCAAGGAGCACTGCCTTTGAGACTTTCGGGGGAAGAATGTAAACAGGCCAGTGAAAGCCCAGCTGTTTATACTTTTCATTGATTTAATTGGGCCTAACTAACAACTCGTTCATTGGACACAGTAACTGAAGTCATAATCTGAACAAACGTATTTGAACTAAAATGTGTTAAAGCCAAAGGAGAATCAATTAACTTGACACAATCAATTCCTGACTTTTACATTTATTAGGTGTTTATCAAAGCTATTGAGTGAAACCCAGAGCCCTGCTAGTCTTGGTCTTAAAATAACTGAAGCTGTGAAAGTAGTGATTAACGGACATAAAGTCTGGTTGACACAAAGCTGAAATGCAGTTTGGGAAGTCATGTGTTTGAGACCAGAGGGACTTGTTTTTTAACCTGGGACAGAGACATCAAGTCATCTTACAGCCTCATTTCAAATTTGAGCATTCTATCATGATCAAAACAGCAGAGTGACTTAGCTCAAGGTGTTTTATTATGGGATGTACCTGTTTGGTCTCCTCCTCTTCACTCCATTGGTAAAGGGATCCCCATCCTAGGGCTCTGGGGATGACCAAACACACGATCCTGACCCTGGACCCATGAGATTGACAGCTGTTTATTAGTCACCTCTACTCACAGCCAGGGGAGGAGGACACCATGTGCCACACAGGGCGACCTGGGGCTGCTGTCGAGGACATAGTGAATAACCAGGGACCGTGAGGTGCAGGCTTTATGATACGAAGAGGGTGGGGCGACTGCTTCCCTGGGAGGGTGTCGTTAGCTTGTTGAGTATTTCCATGGGTGGACCGGGAATGGAAACCTCTACTGAGGGGAGCAGGAATTTGGTCAATTTGATAAGAAGGCTATAGGGGATCTTTTCCGTGGAGCAAAGTAGGGAAGGGGACTTACCCTTAGGCCACTCGAGACCCTCCTGAATTTACCAGATGTCAAGGAGGCACATACTATTAATGTCAGGACTCACACTACAATGCCCTCAGGGCATTGCCCCACAAGGGACCCTGGAGTCTCTAGTCACAGTTTCTCTTGAGATGTTGTTGATGGAATAAACAGACGAGACAAGCTATTAGACTTAAGATGTAATGAAATTGGCATGCACTTCACTTGAAGATAAGCCAAATACCTACAAAAGGATGCACATGTTCCTTTTACAATTTCCCTGAGAAAATCCCCTTTTTGTTTAGAAAATTTGCTTGCTTGATTTTTATGATTTTACAGAAGTTCAAAGTCACAGAGTCATCCCTCAAGGTCACAGATGGTATTAAAGACCATTGTTTGAAGAAGCTCAGGCCCACAATTTCTGCCCCAAAGGTAACAATGGAGGTTACATTAACAGTCACACGCAGTTACAGGCAACCCCTGTGTGTTCTCTGCCAATAGTGTGACAGCTTGGCTCACGCTGGAGTCCCAGACCCACTGGGACAATCCAGAATCCAGAATCTGGAAACTTCCTGCATAATGCCACGCACTGAGATGAGAGGAGTACAAGAAAGAGAAAAGTTGAAGGGACTACGAGTGTTTGCCTGGCGTTACTGGAAGGAGGGGGCTGCGTTTAGAATGATGAGGGGAGATTTGCTTGAGGCACGGATGAGAAGTAAGGAGTTTGGGGACACAAGTCTGAAATGCCAATTAAACGATCAAATAAAGATTTCAAGGAGACAGTTGCTTAGGAGTCTGGGTTTCATGGGAGAGAGCCAGATGAGAGATTGCAGTGTGAGGGCCAGAGCCTGGCTCAGGCTTCCAGTGTTTATGGGGGAGATGAGGAGGAACCCCTTGTGTTCTCTCTGCAGGGCCGAGGGAAGGCCTGGCCGGGAAGCGTGGCTGCGAAGGAGTGGTTCTTGGGCAAAACAGAGACAACTCAGCAGGCATCTCTATCAGTTTTCCACACCCTGTGTCCAAGCTGCCTTCGTTCCCTTAACTTCAAGTACGGTGGAAGGAAAGGGACTTGTTTGAGAGCTTGGGGACAAGAAGAAACCTGCCGGGGTCACCCCAGCTCCCCTTCTCCCGCCCTGCACTCAGGACAGCTGTGTATTTTTCCACTGGCCAAGGGCTGAGCGGATGCGGTGCTGAAACTCCTCCGTGAAGATGACTCAGCAGCTCTGGTCTTCTGCCAGAGTCCTGCCGGAGAAGAGAGGTGTTGGAAGAAGGTCCCGCAGGGGGGGGGGGGGAGGGGGAGCGAGCACCTGCGGAGGGATGTTCTCCATCAGATCTTCACCTTTACCCCCCGCAGCTGCCCCGCCCCCCCCCATCATTGCCTAGGAATGGCTCCTGTGTCTCCTGCACAGGCCGGTGCCCAATGCCAGAATGCCACCTCCGAGATGAGAACAGAAGGCTCGGAGAAGCCAGGCAGCACCCCAACGCCTTCTCAGCCTGTGCTCTTGCCCACTGTGCCTTTGGCCCCCTGAGCAGAACCAGATTTCTCCTGGGCCTCCTCTCAAGGTCTTTATATCAGAGCCTCAGAGCTCCCCCTGCACCTGACTTCCTCCTTAAACCCTGGTCCAGAGTAGCAGAGGCTCATTCCCAATGGCTCAGCCGCTCACTCCTGTGTAAGGAGACAAGTTCAGGGCAGCTAAAGCTAAGCATGCGTCTGGATAAGTCATTTCATCTTTACAGCCCCCTCTTGGATGTATAAGAAACCTGAAGCTCCAAATCTGCTTCTATTTTGAACTAAAAAAAAGAAAATAAAAAAGAAAAGAAACGCGAGAATGACTTTGCTTCTTTCCTGGGAGGAAAAAACCAATGCACTGACTGGAAAGTCCCTCTGTTTGGCTTGATACATAGTCCATCCTTTATCTCCACGCCCCAATGTACTTCACTGCCGCTGCTGGAAATGCAGAGGTTGTCCCAGGTAAGAGCACCTGCCGTGGGAAGCTGAGGGCATGAGGAGGCCGGTTGGCTATGTCTCCCCACTAGGGCCCCGAGCCTCACTGCTCCCACATCCAGAGTACAGAATGATTTTTACCCCAAATGGGAACAATGTTACTGTATTTCTAAATCTGAGAGACTCAGACACATCTGCTCATATTTATACCAATTCTGTTGAGGCTGTAAAATTGCATATGCTATTTTGATGAAACTTTATCTTAATTTCATTACCAGCTTGAGTAATCATGTGATAATTGTCTGATTTCCAAGTTACTGAGCAAAAATTCTATTTAGGTGTTGTGTGTGTGTGTGTGTGTGTGTGTGTGTGTGTGTGTTTAAGGCTCATGACTTTAATAAAATATTATGCTATTTCACCTTCCTAAATGGAAGCCAAACTAATCTATTTTCAAGCTACTTATGTGACTGCACGTTGAAGGGACAGAGAGGGTTGCCGATGGGCATCATGGTGGCCAGTCTAGGCACAGAGAGCCACACCAGATACATTTGCGACCAGGAAAGATGCTGCCTAAGAGAGAGCTCAGCATTCGGCATCAGACCAACCTGCGTTACAGGTCAAGCACCTTCACTAACTAGTCAGCTCTGTTACCTTAGGCAAGTAAATCACATAGCTTCTCTGAGCTTATTCTTTTATTTAGAAAATGATTTTGTTTTTTTAAATACCTACTTCTGTGAGTTTTAGTGATTATATGTATCAGGTGCTTAGGGTAATGTCTAGCACATAGTAGGTGCTTGATCAATGAAAACTCTTAGTATTTTTATTAGCACTCTCCAAACCAGTGCACTCTTTGTGGTATTCAAATTACGTGAAGTGGTGTGAGCGGTTTCACTCAGTTCGTTGGCGGGAACCATACCGGGTTTCTCTGAGTGCACTACAATTCCTTTGTTGGAATGAGAAGCCAGGGCTACTGTGTCCCACAGCACCACTCCGCGTGTGCCGTTCACATTTTAGTCCAACACGGATGGCCTTTCTTAGCTTTAAGCATTGCAAAACCTGGAGGAACTTAGCCTGGAACTCAACACCTACATAGATGTCAATAACCTCTCCTGCCTTCCAAGCTGACCTCTCCTGCCCGCAGGGTCTGGGACTACCCGCAGATCCCCATGGATTCCAAGTAGTTACTGTGCAGGAATCTCCTGTTGCCACACTTCACTCACCAAGCTGGGTGTCCTTGGACATGACCTGAGTCTGTTATGACCCACTGGATATCTTCCTTGTGTGGTGGAGGCAAGCCCTACATCCTACAGTCTGATTGATTATTTCTAGCCCCAGTTTGGCGAAGACTGTCCTACCTTTCAGGTCCAAATAGGCATCAGAGGCTATACATGCATAACACTTCTTTTGGTTTCAATTTAGGAAAAAAAACTTTGAACTGGGTAGCAGGCACCTTGAGTTCTAGTCCTAGCTCTTCTACAAATCGCATGTGTGATTGTAGACAAGTGTTGTAGATTTCAAAACAATCACAAAGTCCTCTCCTATCTATGTGCACACTCATTTACAACCTGACTGCATCTCACCCCATCCAGAGGTGTGCTCTCTTTTTGTAACCCTTGAAGCCAGGCTTGGCTGAGTGATGTGCTTCAGCCAATGAGACATGAGCAAAAAAAAGTGAGCAGAGGCTTGAAAAGAGGGCCTTGCTCACCCTTGCTGCTGAAACCCATGCTACCATACGTGAGCCAGTCCAGGCTAGCCTGTTGGAAGATGCTGACTGTGAATGAAGTCCCACAAGACTAACCAGCTCCCAACAACAAGAAATGTGAGTGAGACTACTCTAGATCATCCAGCCTCAGTTAAACCAACCCAGACCAGAAAACCCACCCAGGAAACCCACAGAATTATGAGAATGCATATACTTGTTGTTTTAAGCCAATAACGTTGGGGAGTGTTTGTAAGTAACTAAAGCCAACTGATATAGTACATCAACTTCTTTCTCTGGTTCTCTTTTCACATCTTGAAAATGAGGGTGTTGAACTAGATCAGTGCGGGTAAGTATAAGGCACAGGAACCACCCTCTTCCTAACACAAGACCATGCAAAACATGGTTAACGATTACAGCACACTTTCTCCTTCGACCCAGGAACAAGGATAGAATGCTTCTCATTCCAACGTTCCAGTAGCTACCCGAAATCCACAGTATCGGTACTGGGACAATACCCCTTTGCCAGCTGTGTTCAAAACCAGTAATTCTAAGCCCTGACCAATTGCCCAAATCCCCCAGGGGAGGTATAGACTGTCAGAATGTCTGTTTCCACTTTGTTGACATCACATTCAGTAGGTTTGGGTCAAGCTGGGAATCTAAAGCTTTCCAGATGATTCTAATAATGAGGTAAGTTTAGGAACAGTAGACAGTGATTTCTAAGGTGTTTTCCAACCCTATCCTTTGATTGTTCTGAGGCTGAGCAAAGCACTTTCTTCAGCCTTAGATTTGACTAGATAATAACAGTATCTTCTATTCCTGATTTATTCCTTGAATACGTACTAGTACATATCAATCTTCAAATGAATCACCCAACACCACTTTGAGTAACGTAGGGTTCTCCTCTAATATTCTTCTTTCAGCATTCAGTAAGCCAGAAGAAAAAGGTCCTCTTAGGCATTCAGAAGAAGGAGAGAGGAAGGGAGACTCCCAGAGTCAGAACCAGGTAATTAACTGGATGCATAACAATGGCTCCTGCTTGGAAAGAATTCACAGTATTGTTAAGAAGAAATAAAACCATTTCTAACAATGACCTAACTGTGAGATCGACACAGTCACATGGCAACCAGATCAGAATATTGAAAGAGCACAGCCAGCGTGACTCAGTGGTTCAACATCTATGAACATCTATGAACCAGGAGGTCACTGTTCAATTCCCGGTCAGGGCACATGCCCAGGTTGCGGGCTCAATCCCCAGTGTGGGCTGTGCAGGAGGCAGCTGATCAATGATTCTCTCTCATCATTGATGTTTCTATCTCTCTCTTCTTCTCCCTTCCTCTCTGAGATCAATAAAAAAATATTTTTAAAATTTGAAAGATAACCCTGTATTTCTAATAATAACAATAACAACAACAACAACAACAGCTAATAGTTATTAAGTGCCAAGCAGGGTGCTAAAACTTTGTTGTATTATCTCACTGAGTTCTCAATAACTCTATGAGTTCTCAATTGTCCCCATTTAATGGGTGAAGAAAGTGGGTTCCAGAGGCAAAAGCAACTTATCTGGGGGTCACAGAGCTAGTGAGAGGCAGAGCCAGGCGAGGTACACGTAGGTCTGACTCCAAATCTCACACTCCACACTAGCATGCCACACAACCTCGGATGACGCTGTCGTTAATGTAAAGAAACAAAAGCAAATTCCCAAGACATTCTTCTAAAACACAGCAACTACGACAGAATTTTAAATTAAATTAAAAACTGTGCAAAGAGAAGGAAGCGTTGGTACCTTTCTCTTACATTTTCTCATCAAAACTCACAGTCCCAGTATGTTTATTGCTCTCTCTGTTCTAGTTCTTCTTAAAAAGAAGTTTTGATTGACAGCTTCTTGGAAGTCACTATAATTTAATCTACTTACCTTCACCTTAATCATTATACTTTGTTTCCACTCTCAACTGTTTCTGCACAGAGGGGAAATATATCACCTTTGCTTTTTCTGTATTTTTCTATTTGGAAAATGTTGGAAGGCTTTGTATGTTTTTCTTTTCTTTTCCAAACTCTACCTTCCCGGGAAGAAAGTTATATGTTCAAGAAGCTGAAAAGCAGGAGAGCTTGGCTCCAATTATTTGTTTTGCAAATGAGAATGGAGAAATCACTAACAGTGGCAAATATTTCCATTCATTTGTTCATTCAACACATATTTATTGAGCGCAGGGGGCTGACTCTTTGATAGGTTTCTTGAAACATTCAATCTCCTGGAGGAGAGAGACATAGTCAGATAAATGTGTAGCTGCACTGAGAGCTGTGGAAGAGAGAGGAGGGTCCATGACCTTGTAACAGGGGAGGCGACCTCATCAGGGAGGCCAGGGGAGCTTTTCTGAGGAAAGCACTGTGAGCTAAGTTAACTAGAACAAGGAGAGGTAGGGGCAAGAATGTGCTAGGCAGAGAGAACAGCCCAGGAAGGGTCCTGTCAGGAGCAAGAATTCAGAGAAGACCAACATGGCTAGAACAGAAAATGAGCGAGCTGTAGCTGAAGGAGGAGACAGCCACGTGGGCCATGCAGATCAGGATGTGGGTTTTAGATTTTATTTCCAGATTAGAGGCCCGGTACATGAAAATTCATGCACTGGAGGCGGAGTCCCTCAGCCTGGCCTGCCCCCTGTCACAGTCCGGGAGCCCTCAGGGGCCAGAGGCGACCCAGCGATCAGGGGAAAGTGATGCCCCCATCACACCTCTGCTGCTGCCACTGCCAGCAGCGCAAGCCTCGGCTGGCCCCGGTTACCTGAGCCTTGGGCAGCCCTGGGCGGCTGGGCAGCCACCATCCGAGGCTTGACTGCGCCTCGGTCCGGCCCTGGGTGGCCAGGGGGCTGAGGGGCTGGGGAACTCTGGAGGCAGGCATGCAGAGCGGCCAGGTGCGCCTGGGGGCGGGCCCTGCCTTGCAGTGCGCCTGCTGCCCCAGTGGAGCTGAGTGGACTGGGTGCCGCCAACTTGTGGCTGTGGGCGCTGCCATCTTTGAGGGAGTGGCAGTCAATTAGCCTATTCCTTCCTTATTGGCTGTGGGTGCCGCCATCTTTGAGGGCAGGACAGTCAATTAGCATATTCCCTCTTTATTAGATAGGATAATGAACACATGGAAGGATAGTAATCAACGGGATGGCTCATGTGGATTTGTACTGTGAAAAGATCACTCTAGTTATAGTGATTTATAAAACACTTTCCCATGAAAGACCTTGTTCATCATTTTGACTTGGTACAACCAAGCACCTCTCAAATTATTTTCTAGTAGGCAGAGATCTTGGCTTCAGTGGAATGATCTCAGGAACATTAGTCCTCAAAAATTCTTGCTGTGGAATTGAGCAGTGAAGGAAGCTCCCGAAATACTGTGTCATTAACAAGGAAGACCTAGCATCTTATGCTCTCCAGAGCTAAGCAGACCTTAGCCTGGATTTGTTTCTCAATTTCTTGCAGAAATCAAGGCCCTTTGGGAATCATCGTGATCAGCAGCAGCCTTCCCAAACATTACTTGAAATCACTGATAATAATAGTCAACACTTCTGAGAGCTAATCAGTACCCAAACTGCTCTGATTTGATCCTTCCCATATCTTGCAGGCAGGTAGGAAAGAATCATGCTCATTTTAGGGGTGAGGGATCTGAGTACAGACAGATGCAGTGAATTACTGAAAGTGACTTACAAGTGACAAACCTGGGGTATGACTCCAAGTCTGCTGACTTCTAGTTGCACCTTTTATCAGTTTATGGACTGCATGGATTCAATTCTTGCTTTCTCATTTGTGAACAAACTCAAGTTGGACCAGTTTTTAACTTTTCTGGAGTTCAGTTTCCTAATCTATAAATGCAGATAATAATAGAACAACTTAAAAGAGTTATAAAAATTAAATAAAATAAATGCACACAATACATTTAAAACAGTCCTATACATAGTAAAGGTTCAGTGAATGTTAGGTTTTATTCTTACCATTATTATTATTATACTAGAGGCCTGGTGCATGAATTCGTGCATGGGTGGAGTCCCTCAGCCTGGCCAGTGATTGGGGCCAATCTGGACATCTCGACCAGTTCTGATCAGGACCGGCTGGCTGCTGGGTGGGGAGGGGCTGCAGGAGGTTGGCTGGCCTGGGGGAGGGGCTGAGGGAGGTTGGCTGTGGGAGTGCACTGACCACCAGGGGGCAGCCCCTGCATTGAGCGTCTGCCCCCTGGTGGTCAGTGTGCATCATAGTGACTGGTCGATTGGTCATTCTGGTCGTTCAGTCATAACAGTCACTTAGGCTTTTATATATATAGATGTTACACTATACAGTGTTATTTTGGGCAGGTAATGGAAATGCCTGGAAATAATAAAAGTTATTTTTTAAGGAGCTAAAATTGATCAGGCAAATATTCTTAGTGTTTAAAGTGTTTTACAATGAGGTAGGCATTATTATTATTCTCTTTTATATTGATGAAGAAATTGAAGCACAGAGATTAAAGCAATTTACTCAGAGCCGCTAAACTGAAATGTGGCAGGACCAATATTTAGAGCCAGGTTGATCTGGCCTCCAAGGCAGCAGGCCTGGCACTTTGCAGGTCTCCCGGGAAGCACTGGGGTTTATGGAGCAATCCGCTCAAATGTGAAGACCAGGCTGCAAAGGCAGGAGGAGTGCACCGGGAGCAGAGAGTTGGGAAAGAGAAGCTTCTTAGAAATGAATGTTCCTTCTGGTTCATTGAGAAGTCTGACAAAGTTTTTAAAGGCTGAGAATTTTAAGGACATACACAGCAAGTTGTATATTTTCCTGTTTAAAGTTTTCATGAAGACGATGTGGTAATGATTTCCTAATGGCTAAGGCTCTCAGTCTAAATGTAGGACACATACATTTCAGTACTTCATACTATCAAAGCATCATTTTACTTAGAAATACAGTAAATGCAAGATATGTCTTACTGGGTTGAGGGGTTTTGGGGGTTCAGGAAATAATCTGATGGTATAGTTAAAGGCACAATCTGAAAATAGAAATTTTGAAAAAGACTGGACCTAATGAATTATTTTGTCAAATAAAATTTACCACAGGGTAAATAAAAATAGGATTACAGACAGGGTAATATCTATTAGAACTTAATTCACAAAAGAAAGAGCTGTGAGGAGCAAGAGTACAAGCCTGGCTACAGCACTGTGTGTGTGGTCAAGCACATTATGGGAACTGGTTTAAGTGGGTCTATGTAATTTTATAAATTCACCAAATACTGCCTCTAACATATTTCCAAACTAGGATTATATTCAGTTAACTTCAACTGATGTGACTGGAACGTTGGGTTCTATTATGTTTTTCTAAACATTTAATTCAATAGTTATACAGTTAGGCAATAAATATGCCCAAATTGCACAATTTTATTAATAAGAAAGTAATGTGTTATAAATTTCTTGATTCCAAGCATGTATAGAATGCAGTGTTTTATTTTAGTTTACTATGCAATACTTTTTATCATGCTCTTTGTGTTAAGTTTGCATTAGTAACTGCAGTAAATATAGGCCATCTTTTCAGCAGAGTAATTAATTGTGTAGTCAATTTGAACAAAGTAATTTATTGATATTGAATTGGCAAAGGCAGTAGTGTATTGAGTGAATTTTGTAGTTTGTAGCTTATTATTAGGATGTCCTAAAAAAAATACTTGGAAAATACACAAATGCAGATGCAGACATATGTTAGATATGTGATCTTATTTTAGATGTAATCTGCATGTAGCATGAAAACGTAGGGGTGGATAATAAAGTTAAGTATTATAGAATATAAATGCTTTAAACACATGTATGAAATATGTTGTTTAGTAAATCCCAATTATAATGTTAAATATGAATATTATTAAAAACCAAGTGAAGCAAAGACTTGTCATAATCATAAACATTTTTAAATGACCATATGATATGCTGGCAATATTATCATGGCTTGATCATGTCCTTTATTTCATAATCATTATCATGTTGCCTTCATTAGCTAGAATTACTGTGAAGTATAAATAAGGAGGCATTTCATAAACATGCTAAATAATCCTAGATTATGATGCTAATGTAGCTGTATATGTTTGGCTGTTTTAAACAGATCTTACAATACATGTCGATACCTGAGTACATTTACCATTGATTCTGTAATAGGTAGAATGTGAGAACATCTCAGTTTCACCTAAAAATGCATGATCCTCCTTATCCTATCTAATAATAGACAAATATGCAAATTTACCATACCTCTGACACACCCACAAGCCACCCCCACAAACCACACCCACCATCCAATCAGAGCGAGTATGCAAATTAACCCAAACCAAGATGGCTACAGCCACAGAGAGCAAGGTTTCCTAGGTAACAGAGGAAGCCAAGCTTTCCGCCTGCCCTTGCCAGGCCTAAGCCTCCACTCAAGCTACAAAGTTTCAATTATAGAAGGTAAACAAATTCAAACAAATGGCGGCAGAATGGAGCTTGAGAGCGCAGGCCAGGGTTGCCGTCGGCAACAGGGGAAGCAAAGCTTTCCGCACACCCTGGTGGGGCCCACCCGCTTAAGGCAACAAAGTTTCAATTATAACCCCAACACAAATGGCTGCCGGCCTCGGCCTCGGAGGGAGCCCCAGGCTTGGCTCCACTCCAGGCTACAAAGTTTCAATTGTAGAAGGAAAATAAATTCCAGATACCAGGGCCTCTGCTTGGGTTGCCAGGGGACGTGGCCGGCCTGCAAACCACCACAGGCCCCTCGCTCAGGCCGCCCCACACCCCAAGGGAACCCCTGCCTGATCCGGGACGCCCTTCAGGGCAAACCAGCTGGCCCCCACCCCTGTACCAGGCCTCTATCCTATCTAATAAAAGAGTAATATGCAGATTGATCATCACTGCAACACACAATATAGCTGCCCCCATGTGGTCAAAGATCCTGCCCCCATGTGGACACAAGATGGCCACCACAAGATGGCCAGCAGGAGAGGGCAGTTGGGAGGCACCCGGCCTGCAAGGGAGGGCAGTTGGGAGGCACCCTGCCTGCAAGGGAGGGCAGTTGAGAGGGACCAAGCCTGCAAGGGAGGGCAGTTGGAGGTGATCAACCCTGCAGGAGAGGGCAGTTAGGGGTGACCAGGCTGGCAGAGGAGGGAAGTTGGGGGCAAACAGGCTGGCAGCAGAGTGGTTAGGGGGTGATCAGGCTGGCAGGCAGAAGCGGGTAGGGGCAATCAGGAAGGCAGGCAGGCAAGCAGTTGGGAGCCAGCAGTCCTGGATTGTGAGAGGGTACAGGGGTCCCATATTGGAGAGGGTACAGGCTGGGCTGAGGGACAACCCCCCTTCGTGCACGAATTTCGTGCACCGGGCCTCTAGTATAAAGATAAAGACTGATTAGTATAACCAAGAGTTGTACACTTTATTTTCTTCCACTAGTAGATATAGGTCCCAAAAATATTTTCAAATTGTGAAGGGACTTTAATGCTTTTTCAAACTGCCATGACAAAGGGCATGATTTCAACTTGGCAGATCGAGGTTAAGGGGGGAGCGAATGGCCATGAAGGCTCAGTCTTTTTTCATGCGAACTTGCTAAGCAGTCCAAGTATCAAATTCAAACTTGACCTCATTAGAATTCATTAGCTGAGAAACATGATTTTGTAGACAAGGCCCTTCTCGCAATCGAAGAAAAACCCTCAATGTCTTTTATCCTACACAATAATTACCAGTTGCTAAGTTGGGTTGTATGCATGTAAAAATAAAAAAGAATGAATTTGAGTGAGGCTAAATATAGAAGCCAAGACCCAGATTCTATTGTATTAGAATTCCACATGACTCAAGCAATTCCCATAGGTTGACAACCACCAGTCTAATTTTAAATCTAGAGACTTTATAGCAGTAAAAAGTATTCCTAATTAGGAAAGAAACTTGCCTGTCATCCTCCACTCTTGGTAGTTATCATAAGAAAGTCATTTACATTTGAACTCAACATTCAAATTGAAACTTCGTTTCCCATTTTGTTCCAAGCCCCATTTGACAAATGCACCTAATAGTTTTGGATGCTGTGTGATCAGTAAACGTGGTGGGTACTGAGCTGGAATTTCCTTAAGCAGAGCTTTAGCTACAATGACAGGACTTCACTGTCATTCATGCTGGCCAAATCTCAAAGGCATGATAAATGGCAGAACCTCATTTAATTACCATTTGTTCTTTCATGACAGTAAAACTTATTGTAAATTATGCAGATAAGTAATTCATCATGGGGAATATGCAAAAAAAAAAAAAATCTAGGTCTGTAACGTTAAATAAGTTGACCCAAGGCTTTGTGAAAATTAAAATTAATAGAGCAAGAGGGTAAAATTTGCCCTGATACTTAATACAAATGAAGTCTCCCTTCTTCTTTGAATGTCTCTAATTTTGTCTACTTTTTAATCATTGTTCAATTGTGCAGTGCAAAGAGATACTAAAAATTTACCTCAAACCAATTGGTGATGTGTTTATTCATTACCTACTGTGCACACACCTAGTATTAAACTCTAGTTCATGGGGCCATTTTGGTCTCATTGGAATTCAAGGTTGTACTACCAGTCCATTTCTTAAAGTGGTTAAGAGTAATAAGTAATAGCTTCTACCTTATCCCAAGAAAATGTCTCCTAAAATTTTAATACCTCATCTTTCTAAATTCAGAAGGATTTGTTCAAAAAATGTACTTATCAAAGCCTGGAGTTTCAGCTTGTATCTCAGTAAACGAGATCTTTGACTCCAAGATCAGTGAGTTTTCCCTTGTACAAGAAAGTCTCTTCTAAAGTTGTACAAATGGAACTGATAACGAGGGCCAACATTGTGACAAAGCAAGGCATGGCACAAGCAAGCTTTGACAAAGGGCAACAGCGTTTTATGAGAGGAAGAGGAGCTTAGTGAAGTACTATAGCAGGGCATGTAAGAGAACCAGAGCTTAGTGAAGTACTATAGCAGGGCATGTAGGAGAACCAGAGGGAAGCTACAGGCACATTGGAAGTCTAAGGAAACTACACTGAAAAAGAAATGGTAACAGCAAGGACTAGCAAGAGCAGCATTTTTGAATGCATAATGTTGCAGAAATTATATGAAGCACTTTACATACATTATCCCATTAAGTCCTCCAAATCACAGCCATTCTCTACTGCTCATTTTTTAGTTGAGGAAAAAACACACCATAGAGAAGTTAAAAAACTTGCCCAAGGATACACACAGCTGGAAAGTAGCAGAGGCAAGATCCAAACCTAGCTCTGCCTGCAGAATTCAAACTCTTAATCACTACATTCTAGTCCCTCACAACTGTAGATTTTACTAATCCAAGGCATTGCTTTGATTATGACAGTACAAGGGTGTGGAGTTAGTCTCCACTCAGTAAATAGCACCTCAACTGGCCCATGTCAAAACCTGGGAGTGATCCGTGAATAATCCTGTTCCATTATTGACTCTCACTTACAGTCCACCTCGTCAGTTCTACCTCCAAAGTGAGTCCCAAACCTGGTCACCATTCTTCAGTTTTACTTCATTGTCCAAAACCCCAGAAGCCATCCTATCTCACTTAGACTACAAAGGTGGCCTCTAAATGGTCTTGCTTGGTTCTCAACCCCCTCCTCATTCTGCACTGAGAAGCCAAGGTGACAAGTGTTAAAGGTAAATCAGATGACAACACTACCTTCTTTAGAATTCCCCAGTAGATTCCCATTACTTACAGAATAAAATCCAAAATTATTCCCACAATTTACCAGGTCCTTCAGCATCTTCTCTGTCTACTTCTTCATATTTATCTCCAATAATTCTCATCCCATTGACTGTGACCCAGCTATGCTGATGTTTCTCTTCCTTGACCAGACATGGGACCATTGCTCCTCCCTCCGCTGGGAGTGCTTTTCCTCCGTGACTTCTTCAGATACGCCTTCTTTGTCACCTAGGCTCCAGTTAAAGCATCATTTTCTCCATGAATCCTTCTTTGAACCCCAACTGTAGACACCCTGTTTTTGTTTCTTCATAGCACTCATCACTACCTGGTAGTATGCCATTTAATACATATTTATTATCCTCCCGTCCCAAAATCAAATATAATTTCCATAAGGGTAGGGTCCTAGTCTGTCTTTGTCTCTCATTTTTTAGCACTAAGAGCATGAAATGGAACATATTAGTTGCTGAAAAAATACTGAAGATGTATGACTGAATGAATAAACGGAAGGAGAAAGTAAGGCTCAGAGAAGTTAAGTGGGACTTACTTAATCCATGGTTCCTTGGCTAGTACCAGGTGAAGCCAAGACCAGCAAGGTAAGACCCACAAGACACAGAGATCTCCAAGTGCATTGGCATTCGAGTTAAGTCTTAAAGACAGTAGAGTTAGATGTGCAGACATAGCGGTAAAAGCAACTTAAACAGAGGGTACAGCGTGGGCAAAGGCAGAGAGGGGGAGAAGTTCAGGGCGAGCATGTTCCCTCACAAGAACAAAATAGCAAATCGACAGAGATAAGCAAAGAAGAGAAAGGGGTTGACACATTGCCTCCCACTCTGCAGCCTTCAAGCTTGTGGAAGAGTTTTTGCAACTGACACTAGAGTTAAGACATTCTTAATTGTATCTTTTTATTTTTTTAGCTCATCTGTTGCAATGCCTAGCCTACTGCTATTCTGTCTCCATCATGAAGCTCTCACCCAGCACAGATTCAATTACCACTAGGTTGCTTGGGATTCTGACAACACAGTTGGGCCAAAACGTGGTGGTGGATGGCAAGGAGTGCGAATCAAGAGATGTGGGTTCCTAACTCACCTGAGAACCTTGGGGAGGTGTTTTCACCTTCTTTATATCTCAGTTTACTCACTTGGTGAGATCTAGCTGCACAGTAAATTTCTAAAAGTCTTTTGGTTGATGTAGTGAATTGGTCACCAATCACTAAGTCCTTCTGAGAAGGCTAACTCCTATTTTGTAAAACTACTGTTTGAAATTCTCTGCTATTTTTTAGACAGTCTCTTATTCTGAAAAAAAAATAAATAAATAAATAACATTACATTCTAGCCTGCTTTAGCCTGCTTGAATAATGAGGAAGATAAACTTAGCTGTCTGACCTTGTAGGCCAGAGACTAGATATGTCCATACTCTCATGCCATGCCAGATGTATTTTTTAATTGGATAGACGTGTGTTGTTGTCAAGGCCAGCAGCGAGATAACCACTAAGCACACATAGGGCTGGTTTTTTTTAATAAAAAGGAAAGTTCTGCTTATAGCTCGGCTTAGAATTTGAATTCATTTTTCTCTAAGCCCACCGGTGAATAAAGTGTGACTCCAAACTCTCTGAGCATTGCTTGATTTATTCCGGTTTTCTGTAATACTTCAGTCAGTCACTTATTGGTTCATTCACATAGGGCTCATTGGTTATCTTCTTTATGGGGAGTGTATTAGTTTCTTAGGGCTGCCTTAACAATGGGAATTTATTCTCCCACATTTCTGGAAAGAAGAAGTCCTAAATCAAGGGGTTGATGGGGCCACAGTGCCTCAGTGGCTCTAAGGGAGAGGTTCCTGGTGGCCCCAGGCACTTGTTGGTTTATGGTAGCAGAACTCTAATCTCTGCCTCCATATCCACATGGCCTTCTTCTCTGTGTGTTTGTTTCTCTGTGACCTTCCTTAGCTCAAAACCAGCTTCCACCACTTCCTCGTGTATGACCTTGAACATGTAATCATCCAGGCTTGATCAGAGGATTCAATGTTATTAAACACATATAATTTGCACTTTGGCATATGAATGGCACTCAGCTAGTATCCAATAAGCACTCTTATCCTCTTTGGTAAAGCATTTCCAGTGTTGGGGTTGTCTATATATCCTCAAAACAAATTTGTGTCCACATCAAACCACTACAAAAGACAGTGTAAGTATTTAACTGGGGGAAACAAAAAACTTACCATAAAAAAACATGAGCCTGAAATACTCAGACTGACTGCATCTATTGCTTTATCCAGATAAATGTTCAGTTGCCAATATAGTGACATCCAAATAGACAAAGGCTAGATTTAAGGTTCATTTACTTTTTACTTTCTAACAGGCAATTTCAGATTCTCTCAGCACTCTTGGAAAGATGTGGTTAATATAGAAGATTTCTTGGTGTAATAAGCCTATTGTGCTTAACACAAACAATCATTTTTATTCCTTGAAATCTTGACAATAGGAACAAGAATTCAATTTCCAGAGTTTCTTTGCCCTTAGGTTTCCATGGTTTATATACCTCAAACAATGCCTACTCCTATTGCAATGGCCCAAGGCTTTCTGCTCTCTGTGCCTAAATACCTGCAGTCTCCTTCTAAGATGCAGGACCTGGTCTCTACTTGCTTCTCCTGCCTCATTATCTTTGCATTTATTTGGTAGATATTTGAGAGCAACAGGGATAATCTACTATGAGCCATTCACTCTTTTATTTCTCTTATGAATGAATGAATGAAAATGTGCTGTTTGTTTAACAAAATTGGGATCATGTTGGGCATGCTAGGTTTTTAAAAATTATTCCCAATCCCCACTCCTCCTCCCTTTGACAAATATCAATTTATTCTCTATATTTATGGGTTTCTATTTTGTTTTGTTTATTCATTAGATTTTTTTTGTTTCGCATATAAGTAAAATAATATTATATTTGTCTTTGTCTGATTTATTTCATTTAGCATAATACTGAGCTGTGAATTCCTTTAGACACTGAACACACCTCGAGTAACTCATCAGATTTTAAATATAGATTTTTTGTGGGATTTTTTAGTCTGGCACGGGAATCCAACCAGGGCATCTGAATTATAGAACAAGTTATGATGTCTCAGGCTGCAGGGCAAGTCTGACAGCCATTTTTGTCTCTTCTGGAAAATTGTGTGTTACAATATGGCATCCAAAGGAGGCAGAGTGGGGTGGGATCGCTGGGAAGTTCTTCTTCTGCAGCTTGTCAGTTCTCTTCCCTGGTGTCTCAAGTTTGGTCTGCATCACTGTCCATGTTGTATGCCCTATGAGCCTGATATCTGAGCAAATGCCTGAGCTTGTATTACCTCATGACTCTGGAGACCAAGGTTAGAGCAAGGACCTGGTACTATTCCATCCCCTTCATTTCACTTAAACCTCCATAATGATGGCAACAACTGTGACTTGTTTACCATCATGTCTGCCTCTGGGATACAGTAGGTGTTTAGCACATATTTGTGAAAGGAAGGGAGCAAGGAATGAAGGAAGAGAGGGAAGGAGGAAGAAGAAAGGAAAGAAGGAAGGAAAAAAGGAAGGAAGGGAGGAAGGAAGAAATCATAACATGTCAAATACTTGCAGTTGAGCTATATTCCTTATTCAGTTGTGACTTCCTTACTCTCCACCCTGCTGATATTATCTTCATCTCATAATTTGAATGTTCTCCTGCTTTTATCCCTGCCAGCTTCAGCTTACCGTGGTCTGACCCTGTTAGGGCCTCTCTATTCAACCTACAGCCTTGACTCCTACTAATTGTCTCCTTCTCTCTCCATCTCCCAGTTCAAACTCCCAAGAGATAGAGAATCACATTAGCTCATTTTATCTTTTCTATTGTTGAACCCTACCACCTCACAGGTTATTCATCACTAATGGCTAGACTAACTTTCTGTAAGATGCTCACCTTTAGGCCAATCAATTGTGGTTAGATTTATTAGGCAATTTACAGGATATTTACTTTTTAAAAAAATATATTTTTATTGATTTCAGGGAGAAAAGGAGAGGGAGCGATAGAATCATCTATTATGAGAATCAGTGATTAGCTGCCTCCTGCATGCCTCCTATTGGGGATCATGCCTGCAATCCAAACATGTGCCCTGACCAGGAATCGAACTCTGACCTCGTGGTTCAGAGGTCACCACTCAATCACTGAGCTAAGCCAGCTGGGCAATATTTACTTTTTTATAAACATTTTTAGTAAACATTTTTCCAGAAAAAAAATGCAAAGCTTCCAAAGCTCACTCAATGGCATATCAATTTTTTAGCAGCAGTAGTTCATTACCATATTGGCCAATATATTTTAAAAAGACAGATACATATGAAACCCAAGTAATCTTTTTAGAATGACAGTGGAGCCAATGAGAGGCACCATCCATATAGCTTAGGAGATAAGCCTGACTCATTCCAGGACAACTGGCCCGACGGAGTGCCTATAAAGTCCTCTGCTCTCCACTCTCTGCTCTGCATCATCTCCATGTCAGGGAACAATTTCCGTATGGCAAAAGCACCCATATAGGAAATATTTACACATGTAAATTTGAAGAGACTTTGTTTGCTTCATTATTTCACATAGTGCAATTTACACTGTTTTTTCCTGTTGCTCTAGCTATTGGCAACAGGGGAGAGAAGCAGATATGAAATAAATTGTCAGTTTTAAAGACATCACTGTCTTTTGCTTGAAGAATAAAAAGGCTTAGTGTGTTGGGCCAAAATTGAGAAAAAAGAGAATTTTTTCTAATTTTTAGATGTTTAGATATGTGCTTAAGTAGAGAATTTGTGACAATTAAGGGATCAACAAAGCTGAAATGATACGATTATGGTCCTCTGATTATGCTACAAGTCTAAGCTCAGCACAGCCTTGTTTCCCAGTCTCCAGACCTCCTTTAAGCTTACAAATGATATTTCATTTAGTTTAAATCAATCAAGTGTCTCTAGAGAATTTCACCAGAAACCCAAATATAATTACACAAACACACAAGCTTCCTAACTATGTATGTGTTATGCCAACAGAAAAATATATCTTAAGTGCAATGCAGAAAGAGTAAAGATTTATAAAATGCATGTTGATGTCTCATGAATAATTAATAACGATATTATAATTAGAGTTGGATACATATATCCTAGCCAAAAAAAAAAAAAAAAAAAAGGGAAAGAACATATGATTTTATATGATTTGACCCTTACTCTGGTTGGAATTACTCCCAAAGTAGCCTCTCCTTTTTTTTGTTTTAAATCCTCACCAGAGGGTATTTTCCCATTGATTTCTAGAGAGAGTAGAAGAGAGGTAGGGGAGAGAGAGAGAGAGAGAGAGAGAGAGAGAGAAACATTGACTTGAGAGAGACAGTGATTGGTTGCCTCCTGCATAGCCTCTCCTCATTTAAATGATGTTTACTCTCTTTCATAGTTTTCATTTCAATAACTTACTCATTCAACTCCTAGAAAATGACCAACTTCATCACCATTAAGCCATACAATGGCCTGAGGACATAGCTGGTCTTTCATTTATTCACTAGAGGCCCGATGCACGAAGATTCCTGCAAAAATAGGCCTTCCTTCCCCTGGCTACCGGCACTGGCTTCCCTCCGGCACCCAGGACCCAGGCCTTCATTCTGGCTGCCACCTTCTGCCTTCGCTCCGGCCCTGCTGCCCTCCTTTAGCTCCTTCCACCACCACCACCCGTGTCCCCCCGTCATAGGCGTCCCGCCCTGCCCCAGCTGCTCCACACCACGCATGCGCTGCCCAGAGGCCTGGAGCGGCTGGGGCGAGGCAGAATGCCTGCGTCGTCGCCATGGTGACGACGCAAGTGTCCTGGCCCAGCCGCCACCATCTTTGTCACATCAATTTGCATATTCCCTCCTTATTGGCAGTGGGCACCACCATCTTTGTTGCAGAGTGATGGTCAATTTGCATGTTCTGTCTTTATTAGATAGGATTAGATCTATGTAATGTCTCTTTTCCAAAGAGCTCCAAGCCCTATAGAGAATGTTGAACTCATGTTAAACTAAAGTTTCGTGGAAATGAGAACTGTGTCTAAGGAGAAGGTGTAGTGGAGAGAAACCAAGAAGGAAAAGTGAGAGGCAATTGAGAAGCTTTTGATAGGCTG
Organism: Cnephaeus nilssonii; assembly: GCF_951640355.1. NCBI lineage: Eukaryota > Metazoa > Chordata > Mammalia > Chiroptera > Vespertilionidae > Cnephaeus > Cnephaeus nilssonii. Next base: position 49,881,152 of record NC_137088.1, on the reverse strand, counting down.
GAGGAGACATAAGCAGTGGGTAAAGATGCCAAAAATACCAGCCCTCGGTGGCTAGTGCAGATAATATGATGGCAGAAGTTCTGCTTCTATGAAGGGCAATATTTGAATCTCTCTTAGGATTACACAGGTAGGATTAGCTTCTAGGAACATTATTTTAGCAAATATGCTAAATTTTCATGCTGTATGCAGATAAAATTCAAACCCAATGAGATTTATATAACACATTTTGTGTCCTTATCTAATAAAGGAAGTGTCCTCTCACTTCTGGGTCTTATGTGACCAAATGTTTTGTTTTATTTTATTGTCCACACCATTTGTAAAGCACTGAAAGTAAGAAAGGAGAATGAAAGGAAGGGGCAGAGTTCACATTTATCAGATAACTAGAGGCCCGGTGCACAAAATTCGTGCACTGGGTGGGGGGTGTGCCTCAGCCTAGCCTGCACCCTCTCCAATCTGGGACTGCTGGCTCCTAACCGCTCGCCTGCCTGCCAGCCTGATCACCCCCTAACCACTCCCCTGCCATCCTGATTAAAGCCTAACTGCTCCCCTGCTGGCCTGATTGCCCCCAACTGCCCTCCCCTGCCGGCCTGGTCACCCCCAACTGCCCTCTCCTGCTGGCCCGGTAACCCCCAACTGTCCTCCCTTGCAGGCCTGGTTGCCCCTAACTGCCCTACCCTGCCTGCCATCTTGTGGCGGCCAACTTTGACTACATGGGGGCAGCCATCTTTGAACACATGGGGGCAGCCATCTTGTGTGATGGGGTGAGGGTCAATTTGCATATTACCTCTTTATCATATAGGATTATTACATAGGATAAGTAGTTAACTGGACACTCGCCTGTGACCTGCTTCCCACTCTTTCTTGGCCAAGGAGACATGGGAAGGACTTGGGAGGAGCCTTCTTCAGACATAACAGTTGTTGGACTCCTTCTATGACATGTAATCTCTACAAAACTCATTGCATAAGTGCATCAAGCTAGGTTCATGCCAGTTTCCACACAAACAGAAAAAAGGAAGTAAGGAACTAGATTATGATGAGATCATGAAAAATATTGGCATTTTAAAATGTTCATGTTGTGAGAAAAAGAGAAAATTAAATAGTTTATGCATTTTATATCCTTGTTGATATTAAACATTATTTATTAAAGCACTGATAATCACTGCTTTAAAAATTAAACACTGACATTCCAACAATTACATGTAAATAAGTCAGTCTAGTGCTGATGGGAGGAGTCAGAGGGCTAGACCCCGGAGTCTTTAACACTCAGAGACTAGGGGTAGAAGATAAACAAGTGGGAGAATGCACTGACCCCCAGACAAATATCTTTCAGAACTGCATTAAGGAATCACGGAGACGTGTGCTTTCTCCTGGACCAGCATTTTCAGTCCATTTAATTGAGCTCAGTTCACTACTTGGACAGCCGCGTTGTGCTTGGAGCTGGGCATGTCCCAGCTCACATTGCCTGGGATCCCGAGAGCGATGTTAGAGAGAAGCTGAAAATGCCATGCTATGAAAATGTAGGCCTAACCGTTTTGGCTCAGTGGATAAAGCGTCGGCCTGCAGACTGAAGGGTTCCAGGTTCAATTCTGGTCAAGCGCATGTACCTTAGTTGTGGGCACATCCCCAGTACGAGGTGTGCAGGAGGCGGCTGATCTACGTTTCTAACTCTCTCTCCCTCTCCCTTCCTCTCTGTAAAAAATCAATAAGGTATATTTTAAAAAAGAAAATGTATATTTCTATTTTTTATCTTTTCCTTCTTTTGTATTTTCAAACCAGCTCTTTTATCAGAACACTAGAGGCCCAGTGCACGATTTAATCATGCACCTGGTGCACCAGCGGGCTGGCTGTCCGCCGGTGCCCCATGCCTTCCGAAAGCCTCCGGTGCTGCGGAGGCTTTCGAAAGGCCTTGCGCCGGACCAGACAGCCGGCCAGGTCCCCCGCTTTGGCCTTTGATCGCGGGGGACCTGGCCGGCTGTCTGCCGGTGCCCCAGGCCTTCCGAAAGCCTCCGGCGCAGCCATGGCACAGACGCTGAGCTCGCGGCGCCACTGGCGCTGCGAGCTCAGCGTCCTGCTGGCCCAATCAGCTACCCCGGCCACCCTGAGTCCCGCCCCCTGCGCCTCCTGCTGGCCCAATCGTGGGCGTAGCGGAGTGATGGTAATTTACATATTACCATTTTATTATGTAGGATTATGGGAAACCAGTGAAATACGTATCTTTGTTATCTGTGAGTATTTATAAAAAATGTTTCAAAAATTGTGACAAATTTTTATTCCCATTATTTTAGAAAACAAATGATCTTTAGTGGCTCTCTGAAGAAAACTCTTGTTTTATCTCAAAGATCAATATATGATTCCAAATCAGTACAATTAATTAGCAATGGTTATTTTATTGTCTTTTTATAAATACTTTTCTAATTTATTATCTTCAAACCTATTGATCCAACAAAATAAATAATTAAGAATATTGATGGCAAATGGAACACAAGTAACTGAAATGAAAGTGGGAAATTTTAGCTCTTGTCCATTCTGTAAAAAGAAACTTAATTGAGTCCCTGTCACTTCAGAGTCCATTGGAAAGCAGTTTAAACTGAAGGTGGCAGTCTTATTACCAAACTCAGGCATTCAGGCTCTCTGTCCCAGGAGTTTGAATCTTAAGTAAACAGCAGAATGGCAGAGGGAATGCCTGGGGGGACTCCCCCCAGCAAAGTCCTGTGGCCCACGGTCCCTATCCTAGTAATGATGGGCCCCACATCCCGGCTCTCTGGAGTTGCCTTAGAACCTCCCCTTGTCCCTGATCGTGGCCCCGAAACCTCTCACGGGCTCTGTAAACCGGATGGTCTTCAGTGCACTTCCTTTGCCCGAGAGAAGATGCCCAGAGTTGCTTTCTGTTGCTTAAAACCAAGAAACCTGGTCAAAAACTTGGGAAACGGTCCCCTGACTCTGTTAATTTCCACATAATTAGATAGATGTTTAAAAGTGGGGGTACTGTATTTTGTGGGTTTTCTACCATGCTGCTTGGGGGCATTTTTACCTGGGGCTCTGTGAGTCAGAAGGAAAAGGGGCAAGTGTTACTCTGGAGAACTGTCTGTGACAGAGATAAGAAAACCTGTGCGTGTCCTGCGCCCAACCAGCCGGCCTCCTTCATGGGGATTCCGGGCAAACTTGCCTCTTTCCTTTTAAACTGTTCTCAGGAAACTGAAGCAAAGGGTCAAGGATTAGAGAGATCAAAATGTATTGTCGAAGACATTTGCTCAGAAAAGGCCAAATCCAGGTTATGATGGATAGATTGAAAACCAAGGAATGGAGCTTCCTGGTTTTGCCCATTAATTTTTTTTTTTTTTTAAAGAGAGAGAAGAGGCAAAAATGGCAGGACTTAAATATAAGCGTGGTGCTTTGGCATTTCTTGACAGTTAAAATGGTGTCACTTTGCACTCTTGTGATGTGTAGGGGGAACATAATGTCAAATTATGTAAGAAATGTTTAACTCTAGTAAATGGTAGTGTGCCTCTGGGGTATTAGAGACACTTTACACACTTGGTTTAAAAAAGCAATCGTGAGAGCATTTCAGATCTTGCAGTGAGTGACCCAAGTGTTTCAGAAGGTAATGGACCCTATTCTTAATTTTTGACAACTCTAAGTTTTTCCTGTGGTTTCCTTGTTCATTTGTTGGTGGACAGTTCTTTTCTTACCAAGAATTCCTCCTGGACTTTTCTCCTTTTCAGAGCAGAGTCAAATTAAAAAATGAACACTATTTTCGTATTACTACGTTGTTCTTACCTGCACTTCATCTCAATAGAGGTTTAATTAGTCATTTACAAGGCAACATGCTAAGATTCTAATTAATGGTCGCTTGCCTATCAAGTTAATGTCCTTGCAAATTATCTCCTTCTAGAGATTATTACAATTTGCAGATGCAAACCCATTATTTATTATATAGGGGGCTTAGCAGACACTAATTTTAAATGTAATGCAGGGATGGCTCCTACCATGCTAAGCTTCCCAAGTGAGTATGTAAGATGAAAAATGAATGCAGTCAAAATTAGGCTCTTGACAAGCCCTTGAACGGCACTGTGTTACAGACCAACAAGCCTCTGTCCAGCAGTCCTGCACACCTACACGATCATCCTTTCTTCTTGAACACAAGGTCATTGGCATATAGGGGACACACTGAATGACAAATAATTACTTTTAAATTCTAGAATCACATTAAGCATGACTTGGTGCCCACACTGTGAGTTAAGCATGAAAACAGTAGATTCCCACCATATCCCAAGCTCACCCCAAGGCAGGAACTCTGATGGAGCGTGACCTGAGTTTCTTGTATTATTTAAAATGTTTAACCTTACTCTCTCTATTACCTCCCCTCCACCAACTCCACCTTTCTCTCTTTTTGCTAAGCCTATGTAGGTGAATTTAAGTATAGAATACAACACCACTGTCATTTCTTTTAAGCAACAATAGTTTCATGACTTAGATTTGACTCTTAGTTGTTTCCATTTTTTAAATATTTGTATTGTTTCTTTCATTAATAAAACCCATATTCTCAATTCTAATTCCTTGGCAAGAACCTATGTGAAAGTTTCAAAGAAAAACCAAAGAACTTTATTTGAAATCAGTGGATTGTCCAAGATCTGAGGTCTGGTGAGGACTCACAAGGATCCCAAGGTTAGTCTAGAAAATCATTTTCAAGATTGCTAAGTCATCTGTGCCTGGAAGTGTTTTCTCCATTGCACAGGATACTGGCATTGTGTAGGTTCTCAGAAAATATTTATTGAATGAAAAAGAAGGAAAGGGAGAGTGAGAGGTAAAGAAGCATGGATGATGGAAGGAACAAGGAGAGAATATGAGGAGGGGGGGAAGGAGGGTGAAAGGGGGAAGGGAAGGAGTTAGGACATAAGAGCATGAGTCTGAGGGCTGATTCTACACATCTGGATTCCTACGACCTTGAAGTTATTCTACCCCTTTGATTCTCGGTTCCTCAGCTCAATGTATAGATAGTAATCAAATGTCTGGCACTTAGTGATTCAGTGCCGGGGCTGACCAGCAACCCCTGAACGATGGATGAGCAGATTACTCTGACACAATTTCACTGTGCTGGAGAGGGCTAAGGGGCTTTCCCAGCTGAAGAGGCCAGGCCGCCATGACTGCCTGCCCCGTTAGGCCTTTATTGGAATTTTTATGTTTAGATACAATCGGTAGGGTGAGGAATCTTGGGAGGACACTTGTTTACATTGTCCTTTAGGCAAGGGCACCCAAAGATTAAGCCTAAGGATTCCAGTAAATACCCGGGGGTCTGCACATGCACAGACTTGTTTGGAAAAGTCAAAGAATAATTAGGGGTGCTGCCTTCGACACTCTCCTAAGTCTCCCCTAAGTCGGAATTCCGATAAACAGGGCAGGCAGCCTTCCACACACTTCCTTTTTTTCAGAATGTCCTCCTTACTAACTTTCCAACCAAGTCTCGTGTGCTCCCCAACAATTCAGCAATGGACGCTGCACCTGTTGAGCATTTATTAGCTTTATAAGTGGTATACTAGTATAATGGGTCATAGTTAGCATTCTGACTGTTTTGAAACATCCCATATCTGCTATATTCATGAAAAGTAAATATATAAATGTTTATGTCTGGAGTCAAAGAGTTGGCCAATGAAAGTTGTGTTGTCCTGAATAATCTGCCTACAAAGACCAACATGAAGCAGGGAAAGTCTTGTAAAGGGCTTTCAAAAGACTCAGCCCTCATAGGCAAAAAGCACAGAATTGAGAAACACTGATGTGACACAAACCTGGGGCCCGCTGAGTCATTCCTAACAGAGCTGGCACTCCGGCTCTGGGCCACGTGTTCGGTGCATACAGTAGTGGTCCTCACCTTGCTCAGGGATGGATGTGCTCCTGTCTCATTTTTCAAATAAGGAAATGGAATGCAGAGAAGTTGATTAACATCCCCAAGGTCACACAGGTCATAAGTGCCTGGGCCCGTGTTCAGTCTCACTTGTACTGATTGCAGCACACCTAGGCTTTTCCTACCACGTCACCTTCACACTTGCAACTGTAGGCCCGCTGATCAACTCTGCAGAAAGTATCCGGAGTCATGGGAACAAACTGCTTATTGGGAAAGGAACACTAGTAAAAGAAGTTAAGTGTAGGTGCAGGTGTTGAAAGAGAGAGCTCAGTATAATACAAAGCTCATGCACCACCAGGTGGGTGTCCTTGGGCCAGGGGAAGGGGTGTTTGTGTTTTATACGATATGAAGTCCTGACAAATAATAGCAAAGGACCCTGCAGAAATGCTTCTGAAGTATGTATTATGTGCCAGGCACTCTTACGGTAGCTCATTTCATTCCTAGTAACTCTTTGGAGGCAGGAGATGGAGTTACTATAACCTGTGAGTAGGAGATGGAGTTGGTATTGGAACAATAGCAAACTGGTGCCAATGACTTTCTTCCAAACAGCTGTATGGCTGCTCTGATGGTTGCTTTTCCCATGCTGTTTGCCTTAAAGGGTTGGTGAGAAGATGTGACGGCACACATGGGCAACGAAGCTTAGAGCATGAGCTGGGACTTACTGAGGATGCAGTCGTGGAAACCAGGAAGTCTGAGATTTCCATTCCTTCCATAAGCCTTCATTGCCTCGTTGGTAAAGTATGGCTGGTGATACCTAACTACACTACTTCAAGGAGGATCGTTATGAGTACAAACACTTGGTAAGAAACACAAGTCTAATGGTTAAAGCACAAGTGCCCAAGTCAGACTGCCTGGGTTTGAAAACTGGCTCCACAATTCAGTGGCTGTGTAACCTTGCATAACTTAACCTCTCTATGCCTCAGTTCCCTTATCTGCAAAATGGGGGCGATAATAGTAGATACCTCAGAGGATGGCTGATCGCAGTAGCATGTATAAAACAGGATAGGGCATTAATGGCTGGTAGGAATAATCTGAGTCAACCCTGAGCTGTGGCTGGCCCAGCAGCAGAAAGCCGCAAGGAAACAAAGCCACAGCACGAAAACATACTTGAGGCTTTCTGCCTGATTCACGATAAAGCCAGGTGTATTTCCAGTTTATTTTTATGGCTGAAATGAGTGCTCTTCAATGTTCTGAGCATCACTGAGCCCTGCTCTTGGGGTTAAATAATGATGTTGAAACCTTGCAAGGAAATTAACACCTCAGGCTCGGTGGTCAGACAGACCTGACTGGGCAAGTGATTTAACCTAAATCTTTGGTTAAAGGAAGATGATACTAGTAATAGACCCAAACTGATATCATTATTATAAAGACTTAAATGAGAAAATACATGGAAATGAATGTCTAATGCCTAGAATGTGGTAAGTACAATAAGTATTAGTTGTTGCTTTCACACACAAAAAAATGTTTTATAGCTTCTAAGAGTAGCTAGTTGTGTCTCAGAACTTAACACACATAGGCCAATTAATACATATTCATTTAGTTAAAATATCTGCTTAGAATTGCCTAGGAGAGAGAAGGGGACTTGAAAACAAATATATATACAAAATTCCCAATGTAATTCATTTCTCACCTCAGTAGATTTGACAGGGTACTGCTCAAAATCCCTATTTCTGTGAGTTTACCAGGATATTGTACGGTGGCATTGACCGTGGCTCTGGGTCACACCCAGTCATGCCTGACCTTGTCAGCCAGCTACCTAGAAATCTAGACTCAAATACAGTAATCTAACCTAATGATAGACAAATATGCAAATTGACAATAACTCTGACACACCCACAAGCCACGCCCACAAGCCACACCCACCATCCAATCAGAGCGAGCATGCAAATTAACCCAAACCAAGATGGCTACAGCCACAGAGAGCAAGGTTTCCTAGGTAACAGAGGAAGCCAAGCTTTCCGCCTGCCCTTGCCAGGCCTAAGCCTCCACTCAAGCTACAAAGTTTCAATTATAGAAGGTAAACAAATTCAAACAAATGGCGGCAGAATGGAGCTTGAGAGAGCAGGCCAGGGTTGCCGCCGGCAACAGGGGAAGCAAAGCTTTCCACACACCCTGGCTGGGCCCACCTGCTTAAGGCAACAAAGTTTCAATTATAACCCCAACAGAAATGGCTGCCAGCCTTCGGAGGGAGCCCCAGGCTTGGCTCCGCTCCAGGCTACAAAGTTTCAATTGTAGAAGGAAAATAAATTCCAGATACCAGGGCCTCCGCTTGGGTTGCCAGGGGGCATGATCGGCCTGCAAACCACCACAGGCCCCTCGCTCAGGCCGCCCCATGCCCCAAGGGAACCCCCACCTGATCCGGGACACCCTTCAGGGCAAACCAGCTGGCCCCAACCCCTGTACCAGGCCTCTATCCTATCTAATAAAAGAGTAATGTGCAGATTGATCATCACTGCAACACACAATATAGCTGCCCCCATGTGGTCAAAGATCCTGCCCCCATGTGGACACAAGATGGCCACTACAAGATGGCCAGCAGGAGAGGGCAGTTGGGAGGCACCCGGCCTACAAGGGAGGGCAGTTGAGAAGGACCAGGCCTGCAAGGGAGGGAAGTTGGAAGTGATCAACCCTGCAGGAGAGGGCAGTTAGGAGTGACCAGGCCGGCAGAGGAGGGAAGTTGGGGGCAAACAGGCTGGCAGCAGAGTGGTTAGGGGGTGATCAGGCTGGCAGGCAGAAGCGGTTAGGGGCAATCAGGAAGGCAGGCAGGCAAGCAGTTGGGAGCCAGCAGTCCTGGATTGTGAGAGGGATGTCCGACTGCCCGTTTAGGCCCGATCCCACCGGGATCGGGCCTAAACGGGCAGTCGGACATCCCTTGAGGGGTCCCATATTGGCGAGGGTACAGGCTGGGCTGAGGGACAACCCCCCTCCATGCACGAATTTCGTGCACTGGGCCTCTAGTCATAAATAAAGTTCACAGCCTTCCCTTCCATGTTCTACTAACACCCCATTTTACAAGATTGTTAGAGGACAAGGCAGGAAAGTGGTAGTTAAAATTTTATGCAACAGAGTAGTTTATACAGGGAGACAGTGACCTGTTGCATAAAAACCAGAATACTGAGGGCATAATTCACCAGATTCATTTACTGTTGTGTGTATGGTTTATATGTTCTACTCGATACTTTATTAAAATAGTTCAAATAAATCTTTAACTTTATAAGAGTTGTCTTATTCATCTTACATTTCAATTTTTCATAAAAGAGAAAAATTGATCAGTAGACCAACGGATTAAGAAGGAAGTAGACAGGCTTTTTAGCTTGGTAACAGCAGGCATCATGGGGGATATAAAGCCAATGTGTATTAAATTCTAGGCCACAGCTCCATAAAATACATACATTTTCCTGAAAAATTTGGTTCTTAATAAGCCATGAACAAGGGCATGCTTGGCTTGGCTCTATTTTCTGTGGACTCTCATGAAAACCATCTTTAATATCAAACTTCTTTATATCATGTACATTTAGCCAGGGCTTGTACTTGCTCTACAGGGCACTTCCATGGAGTCAATAAATTGAATGCCCAGCATTCAGGAACAATCCGAAATCAGATCTCAGAAAAATTATATTCCCACTTAGCTCTAAGTCAGAGATTCAGCAGGAAGGAGCTTGTTTTGTTTTGTTTGTTTTCATGTTGTTTCTAGCATACAGTAGTTGTTTTTGCTAAGTTAAGTTTATTTATCCATGAACTACAGCTTTCCTCTGTTAATTTGACCACTAGCTTCTTAATGATGACTTTTGGTCCTGAATACAGTGATTTCTTCCTCCCTTTCTTTAGTCATTCACTCAGTATGTATTGAGGATAAGATATGATAGGGACTATGCTGGGTGCTGGATGCTGGGTAGGTGCAGAAAAGGCAGTTTTTTAAAAAGTGTATTTTTAAAAAATATATATTTTATTGATTTTTCACAGAGAGGAAGAGAGAGGGACAGAGAGTTAGAAACATCAATGAGAGAGAAACATCGATCAGCTGCCTCCTGCACACACCCTACTGGGGATGTGCCCGCAACCAAGGTACATGCCCCTGACCGGAATCGAACCTGGGACCCTTGAGTCCGCAGGCCAACGCTCTATCCACTGAGCCAAACCGGTTTCGGCTAAAAAGTGTATTTTTAAAAATTAAGAAATATTGCCCCAGCTGGTGTGGCTCAGTTGGTTGGGCATTCTCAGTTGGCTGGGCACCAGAATGTTGCTAATTCAACTCCCAGTCAGGGCACATGCCCGGAGTGTAGTCGCAGTCCCCAGTAGGGGGCATTCAGGAGGCAGTAGATTGCTGTTTCTCTCTCACATTCATGTTTCTCTCTCACCCTCTCCCCTCCTCTCTCTCTAAAAATCAATTTAAAAAATATTTTTAAAAAATTAAGAACTAATGTCATGACTTCATCTGCCCTTGACCTGAGCATTCTCATTGCTTTACTCCCTGAGTGGCTCTGTGGCCTGGGAGTCTGAGGAACGTAGATGAACCTGTGAGCCTATCTAGACTTCAATGTCCTCATTTCTAAAGTAAGTAGATGGGATGAGATATTACTTAAATTCTCTTACACTCTAAAATTTCAAATCAGTTTGCATTTCTGGTGCAAATCTCTTATCTTATAGGACTTGTCCAACCGGGGAATGTAAAGGAGAGATTGAAATCTAAGCCTCCTGACTTTCTGCTAAGCCACAGGCAACATCCTAGTAGGGAACTGATAAAATACAACCACAGACACACATTTTGGGTGTTCTGTTTGCTTGTCTGTTTGTATGTTTACTTGAATCAATTAAGTTTAAAATTTGAAAATTTCATAAAACATGGATTCAAGGCTTCTCCTACAAATAAGAGGACAATACTGAATTGTATTCTCATGTGTCAATAATGGACCTAGAGAATTAGCAGCTACCTCCTCAAGCAATCTGTTCAGTCAAGTCCTCACGACTCACTATTGTATTACACAGAGCTCCCTCCTCTCCTTTATATTACTCACCTTGTTCTGCATGAAAAGGGGACAATCTAGTAAATTTGACAAGCTTTGCTACCGAAACTAACCTCATAGCGTGATTTGATCATAAATTCCTAACTGGACAGGGCATAGTGGGTAGTCACTCCTCAGGCCGTAATTTCCACAGTGAAAGGTTTATCTTTGCCTTAAGCAAGCTCTGTCCATTGTTATTGTGAATGTAGGTTAACACACCTTTGAAATGCTGGAAGAATCCTGTTTTTCAGTCCCCTCAAACCCCAACACGTGACCTTTTTGCCTGTCTACCATCCCTATTTACTGCAAACATTGAATATGAGCTAATCTGTATGCACCAATGGGAAAGATGTATGTCTCCATTTTACTTTTTATCCCATCATAGGGATTTCTCCCCCTTGCTTTCTCCTTTCTCCTGCCTCCTTAATCTACCACTAGTGGATTTCAGATAATCTTCTTTACATTCTCTCCTTTGATTCCAAATGTATTAAACACACACACACACACACACACACACACACACACACACACACCCCTACCACCACCACCACCACCACCAAACAAACAAACAAACAAACAAACACCTCTGTAGAACTGCCATTTCCTCCAGCGTATTTTGTCAATCCATTGAGATCTTGTTTCTGGGCTTGTCTTCCTCCTCCATTTGACTCAAATCAACTCTCAAGAACTCTATTAAAATTTTCTATAGATTTGAATGTTCTTACGTCTACATGATTTAGTGTAAGGTTTGCAAACCTTACACTAAACCAGAAATGAATATGTGAATTTCTGTTGATGCATGAGAGTGTGGAGAGGAAAGGAGTTTATTTTCATATAGGGTTTATAATTATATCTAAAATAAGAAAAGAACTAGGCATAAAACACTGTAGGTTTTTAAAGTTTATATTTTTTATTTATTTCAGAGAGGAAGGGAGAGGGAGAGAGAGATAGAAACATCAATGATGAGAGAGAATCATTGATCAGCTGCCTCCTGCATGCCCTACACTGGGGATTGAGCCCACAACGGGGAATTGAACCATGACCTCCTGGTACATAGGTCGATGCTCAGCTACTGAGCCACACTGGCAGGGCTCACTGATAGAGTTTATCCTCAACTAATCAGAAATTAAAGTTTGGGACTTAATACCTACCTACTTATGTTATTGAATCAGCAGAACAGAAATGGAAATGCCATTCAGAACTGTTATTTAAATTAGCTTTTAGATATTTCTCCTTTGTGTTGTCCAATCCAATAACCACAATATATAGAGAGAGACTTTCAGGTAAAACCCAGATGACAAGGATAGAAAGCCTATCATGAGAAATGGTAGATTTCTTATTGTTTGAGCTTGTTTTCTTTAATTCCTGCCTATGTAAAAAGGATCACACAGCTGAAGAGGATCTTTTTCAATTTTTAAAAATACTTTGAACACAGATTGTCTTGCTACCAGCTCAGGCTGGTTAATTAAAAAAGAATATAGGAAAATATCTCCTCATCTTAGTTCTTTAATTTTTTTTAAGTGCAAGCCATTTTCTTTATAGTTTTATTCACTGTTTCAGTCTTGTATGATTTCAGTATGATTTAGTATTTATTTACTTTTGGTCTTCTATTTTTCTTTTTCTTAGTGGAAGATAAAGTAGTTAATTAAATGTTTATATTCAAGATAGAAAATGTGTTCAGGAAAAGAAAACACTTTCTTCTCATTTGAGTTTGCTCCCCTGTTGGACCAAGCTCTTTATTGTTCAAATTAAAAGGCAATTATTAATGGCACCTCATTCTTCTTTTCTTACATTTTTGGGGCTCTTCCAAGAAAAAATATTTCTTACCTCATTCCTTACTACCATTACCAATGTCCCCATGATGCTTAGTTTTTCCTGTCCTTGAGTTGACTAAAGGAATTAACATTAAAAGATTAAAATATTATCAGTTAACAAACGTTTTTATTGTTGTAACAATAGGTTTGAAGCAAAGAACCTAGGAAATTCAATTTTTTCCTTTAAGGCAAAAATTCCCCTCTCTCCATGTAAAAGCCAGTCATTTGAATTCAGTGCATCCTCTCAAGATCATGAGGTCTGCTCTGATGCTGAGAATTTTTACAAATGTTATGCAAGGTCTTAAAACATCCCTGGTTTTTCCTCTGACAGCTTGTTGTTCTGCATCATTTACTGCTTTCAAACAATGCTTTTTAAAAGAGATGGCAGGTTTTCTGAGGAAAGTGACAGGACATATAAGACTTTTTTTTTTTTTTTTTTGCCTTACCCACAGATAAGAAAGGCATAATTTTGAGCTTGAGTTTCTTTCCTCTAGCAACTGAAAGATGAGTTGCCCACAATATGCAATTATGTGGCTCTAGACTCTTTCATAGACACAGCTACAAGCTGTCTGGAGAAAAGACACTGCCGACATTTCATGTGGGCACAATGCGGAATTCAAGCAATAGAAGGACGTCAGAAAGAATTTTAGCAAATAGAGCTATTTCTTTTCAACATTTGCCGAACAATCACTTTCCCCCATATGCCAATTTGTTTGTTCTTCACTTCATCATCATAAAAATAAAGTTTGTTTCTGGGACAGATCAAGGCCCACTGGCAATGGGGGGAAATGTGTTTTCGGGCTTTTGGATAACATCCATTTCGGTCCATTCCGCTGTTTAAATTTAAGGGATACTTCTTTTCAGCGCAGAAGCACAAAGAAAAGGAAGCAAATTACAAACAAACAAACAAAAAAACAGTTTGTCAAGATAACCAATATAAGTAGAATGCTTGAAGCTAGACAAAGCCACCTGGAGAAATTGCTCCTAACCCTGCATGTTTAACTGTAACCCCTGGGAGCTTTCAGAAAATACTGAGGACTAAGCCCTACCCCAGACTGATTAACCCAAAACTTCTGGGGGAGGGGGAACACCAGGACATTAATATTGTTATAACGCTTTCCAAGTGATTCTAATACTTAGCTGGGGCTGAGACCCATTGGCCTGGAGCCAAGGACGAGATGAAGGGGTGCCTAGAACGAAGTGCTGGAAGACTCTGGGGTTCCTAAACCAGGAAGAAGGGGGAAGGCCAGCAGAGGAGCCAGTGACTGAGGCAAGAGGGATGCTGAGTGGTGGGCAGCAAACTGTACGTGTAGAGGGAGGAGAGCAAACACTTTTGGCTGTGCAGGCCTTACAGATGCCACTGCACCCACTGTCTCCTGAAAGCCGCCTCAGGCCATCCATCGAGAATGAACGTGGCTGTGTGCAATGCCGGGGGCCAGTGAGGTGAGCATTAACAAGGAGCCCAGGAGTGGCGTGGGTCCCTCTGCAGTGACATTTATAAAGATATCGAAGCCATTGGTGTGGCAGTCACTGAGTATGTGGGGGACCCTTACGCATGTAAATATTTCAAAAAAATTGTATTGATTCTGTTGTGCTTAATATAATGCTTGTAGGTCAGAATTCAATAATAGGTATGCATTTTTATAATTTCAGAAAGGCCTTTTTCAAATAAAATACAACCACCTTAAAAAGACACGCAATCAAAAAACAAATCTATTCAAGACATTGGGTAGTGTTTTCCCTTTAAGGTGACTGCACTGCTATTCTGACAGGGGGTGCGGGTGCATTTTCTCTCAAGAGCTCCCCTTTGGGTTTGCCTGGAGACGTGTTCTCCTTCTCTCTGCGCTTGTTAAAATGGGGCAGAATGTATTTTCCTCTTCTGACTTGTCTCGAACACAAAGGGTGACGGTGTGTTACTAACGTTGAAACCAGAACCTCTGGAAAACCGAGGAGCCCATTGAAAATCCAGCTTCCCTCACAAGGAGAAAAAGCCACGAGGACAGTGATTCTTTGGAGACCCAGACTTGCTTGCACTGCGTTAGCAGCAAAGTCAGCATGGCAAGCACGGTTACTTACAGTGTATAAGACCTCTCACTCAGCCTCCTCAGGGAGTAGCCCCGCACCCTCCAGTCCCCTCTTACAACGGAAACATCTCTGGGCTTAAATAATAAACAGCACAGGAAGGCTCTGGAAAGAGAGAAGAAGAGGGCAGACTGTCTTAGGACCTTGGGATTCAGTGAGTTGCCTGGGCTTCCTTAGTGCCTCCCCTCTATCCAGGACAGGGCACCCCAGGAGCCTTCAGCTCTGAACCACCAATCAGGACAGACAAGGAGCTCCAAGAGAAGCCAGTTCTGCCTAACGAAGGGCCAGGAAAAGAGCAGACTAATAATAGGAAACCTCTATGGTAATGCCCACCCGCCCTCAGCCAAACACCAACAGAACTAATGCCCCCTTCCCCTCCCAGAGTTTAACAAGGTCAAACAGGGAGCCACTCTTTTATCCAAGGAGCTGGCCTTCCTCCCCACAGCAAGTGGCACTCTGATTCCCCCACCCCAATGGGCCAGTGGGGCCAAGTGGGAAGCTGATTTCTTATCCGTTGCCTGGCCCGGTGGAGGCAAGCAGCTCTCAGATTCCCCTGCCACGTGGTGTCATCGCCCCACAGAGAGTCAGTTCTGATGACTGTCACCATGGACTAGCTCTGATGTCTTTGACTTTCATTTAAATGAACCATACAGTGTGTATTCTTTTGTGTAACAAAACATATTTGAGATTTATCCAAGTAGTTAGTTGTATGTATCAGTAGTTGGCTCTTTTGTGTGTATGTCTGAGCAGTATTCTATTGCATGAATATACACAATTTGTTTATTCAATCTCCTGTTGATAGACATTTGTTTTATTTCCAGTTTGGGGCTATTATTAAGAGTTACTATGAATCTTCTTGTACAATCTTTGTATGGACATCACTGATTATGACTTGATCTTTTAGGCAACATTCCACATAAATCTGAATCTTTTGGGTGTATTCATCTACTTGAGCTAGGTCTTCTACTAAATTAACCAGATAATTGTTAACTATTTTCTTATTTCAATCTCAATCTGAAGAAAAAGAATTGAAGAATTGGATGGTATGCATACAATGTGGTTAAAAGACATTTCAGTTCAGAGTAATTGTACAAAATAGAGATTTCTATTTTATTTATTAAGACCACTTACTGAATCTAATTAAGTGGCGACACTTAAGATGAATGGAGTGCCACTCAGGCTGCTGATGTGCGCACAATCAAGTCACTCGACAGTATACACGTTAAACCATTGATTTGAGGGAGTTTGGGGCTTGGGGGATATCTTATTGAATTCTCAGTCCTTGAGTATCATTTTTGTATGAACCTTTTCAGAAGTTAGAAGTGATGACATTTTATGCTGAGCAAAGAACTTGATAAGCTTTTAAGATCAACAAACTAAAGGGAATGATAAGAATTTAAATGGTTTCCATTTTGGGGAAAGTATGAGGTGATGTTATGTGAAGGGTAGAATATCAATTCATCTTCATTTATGGGCAATTCCTCAGGTATTCTAGTCTCTCCTCCATGAAAGAGAGTGATAGATGAGTTGTTTTCAAAACAGATCCAATGGCATAGAGACTCAATTCTTCCTAACAATTTAGAAACCTCATGTACCTATGATGTTTCCAGTTGCTGTATGAATCTTGCCATAATTTAACCAATGCCACCCATTGCATTTAGATATGGAAAAACAAGACATTTTGAGTTGCAAATGCAAGCTAGTACTTGCAAATTTTATTTTGAAGTAGAAATTGGAACGACTGGAATCTGTAATCAAAAAATAAAAAATAAAAGGCTCTTAAATACAAATGTATTAGGGAAGTAAATCCCATTAATAGCATCGTTCCAATTTATATCTCATCCGTAGACTTTAGCTTCATCCCTGCACCCCACCCCTTCCCTAGGGGCCCATTAAGCTCCAGTTATGACTAATGTACTAGATTCAGGGTTTACATGGCATTTTTCTGAAAGGCTCAGTAAACATTCCCATCTAGGATGGTTATAAAGGTTCTGCAAAGCAAAGCGCCTCCTATGAGATGCTGCTAAGTGCTCATCATTTTTATTAAGAGAGACGTGGTTCAGCTGTGAGAGTGAGTCCTGCAGAAAGAAGCCTGCGCACAAAGGACAGCAGGGCCAAGGCCTTTACACTGATTACTCCGGTTCTCCGGGGAACACTAAAGGAGGAACTGGAATTACCTTTTTCTGAGAAACTCTTTGGACTCAAGTCCTCAATTGCTGTATTCTGACCTGACCTTCAGAATATGATTTCCTATTGATATGAATCTGTGTTGTTAGCTCGCTTTGAAGTACAATAAAGGCTTGATCAACTAGATTAAAAATAGAGGTTGCTTCTTTCCCAGGCCTTCTGAAAATTGCTTTTTGCCCATTAGCTAGTAATGGTCTGCCTTCCATTTGCATGGCTTTGCAGTTTTCCGGATCTCTCTGAGCCCTCTCTGCACTCACTTCCGTGTTCTGCTTTTGGACTATCATCTCTGCATCATTTTTTGTTTATTTGTTCGCTAGGAAAGAAAATCTCCCAAATGTCACAGTGGGAAAGCCATCCCCTATCAGACAGGAATATGGATGCATTTCTAACCATGGAAAACCATGAAGCATCACTCAGTCACACACCTCAGAACCAGAACAATCACTTTAAGTCATATAATGAATCATTTTCATCAGCCCTTTGAGGAATGACAGTGAGTTTCTGGGCTCCCATGTTGGTCACAGATGCTGTAACTGGTTCTCCCTTTGAACCCTCATGTACCTATGATGTTTCCAGCTACTCAAGGTTTAAGGACATCCTTTAAACCTCTTATCTATGCCAAATGCAGTTTAAAGTTTAGCCTGACCTATATCTCCAAATGCCAAAACCAGCAGCCACTTCAGGATGAAAATTCTACTTCCTGCTTATCTGTAACATCTAACAATGGAGAGACTGGCGCAAACTTGAAACTGCACCTAGAAGTCAGAGGGCCCCACAATATTGCTGTTCTCTTCTGCCTAAAGCTGAGCTGGAGACCAGGACCTGCACGGCTCCTGGAGACTAAGTCATGACCATGTGCTTGACCCCAGGCCTAGACTGGTGGCTGGCTCTGTCAGACCCATTCATTTCCCAGACAGGAATCCATTCCTCCATTTCCTTCAACCATGTATCAATTACTATTGAGCAACTTACAAAATAAAGATGACAACTGCCCCCATGGAGCTTACATTCTGCTATAAGAAGACTATAAACAGATAAATAATAAATCGACACTACACTTCTGGATCATAAGTGTTTATAAGGAGAACAAACAGGATGCCCTGATAGATGATAATGGCAGGACCTCTATCACAGATAAAGTAGTCTGAGAAGATCATGGGCTGTTTCAAGGAGCTAAGGTAAGCGCAGATATTTTACAAATGGGTATTTTATTGATGTAGTCTGGTGTTGGGGCATGCAGAGTTACTAGGAAACGTGACACACTTAAGTGGGCTATGGGGAGAGTTTGAGAGTGACTATAAGGTTGTGGGTAGGACTAAGGGAAACCAAGAAGAATTAGTGATGATCCCCCTTCACAACTAGGCATGAGGACACAAGGAGAGGGAGGAGATTCTGGAACTTGGAATCGGTTGCTATAATTGTAAGAGAGATGCTTAACAGAAGCTATGACTTAAACAAACAAACAAACAAAACCCAGCTGGATTGTGTCCTGGCAGAAATAAAACCCAAAAATTCACACTCCTTCTGTTTTTCAACCTTTCCAGTGCCCCCACAATTAGTGAAACTCAGCCAGAAGCCCAAGGGCAGGAGGTCCAGAACGGTGCAGTCCACAGAGGTTGGCCTCCCAGGGCACAAAGCCCAGTGGAGAAGGATGGAAAATAACCATCATGAGGTAGGGCGAGCCAGGTTCTGACACTGCTAGATTGTGAGCCACCATTATTGACACACAAATGAAGGGAAAATTCAACTGAAGGGTGAGGGAAACCAGTGTACAATCAACCCCTCACCATGAAACTGCCTTGGGCAGGCTGGGGTTCCATGGTGTGGGCCACCAAGACTGTCTACCTTTCAGGAAGATACAGTAGTCTTTGAGACTCAGTAACTATAGTCTTTCCCAGGAAGTGTCATTCTACAGAAAATCCTGTTATAATGAGATTGCACTAGATAATATTTTAGAAAAATCAAGGCATCTTGGCAATTATAACAACAAACATTCTAAACAATAGGGAACCTACCTACTTGAATGACTATTTCAGACATTCCAGATGACAAGTTTTGGTGGATTAAGGTCTGACTTATCCTAGATAAAATGAAAATCGCCTCCTTGCTGGTCTTGGATAAATTTGGATTGCAGGTAATAAGTGACAAGATGAATTTCCTTTCCAATCAAATCACTTGTCACACTTCAGTCCACCTTCAATTACTTATGCTATCTTTAGCGTTCAAGATACATTTCTATTTATATACCAAGTTATGGGAAACTATTTAAGAGCTAGAAAGAATTTTCTTTCCCGGATGCGTTTTGTATCTCTGCAATTTCAAAGTTATACATTTGGTGGTTTATTTTGATTCAAATTAACCCCACAGCTTAGCAAACCTTTGTTGAATGCCTATTCTGTTCAGACAAAAATTACGTACATTAAAATTACTTTTGAAATGCTCCTAGCTCACCCAGTGTGTACCATACTCCATGTGCAATTTTGTGTTTACAGCCCTGTATCTATGTCTATATTCTTTTTATTCAATGTTACTCTAATACTCACAATTAACATTTGAACTTCTTTCCTTGAGGATATTGATAGAGCATCACCTCCTATTTGCCTGGCCACTTAATCAATGTGTTTCCCCTCTTGGTCGCTGGTTAGCACACATTAGAGTCATTCACACATTTTTTTCCATAGGTTTTGCCAACATGCACTGACTGTGGCAGGCTTACCTACATCCACTGGCTATTTGAAATAGCTAATGTGATGGTGGCATTGCAGCCTGGCATGGCTGAGATCCTGGAGGCTGGATTTGCTTATGTTGTGACTCTACTGTGCTGTGCCAGGCACATGGTGACCCAGAGGTGAGCCTTGTGCAGTGTCTGAATTCCAGGAGAGCCCAGCCTTATGTAGGAGGCAGGCGGTCCAGAATCACTGAAGGACTAGGGGAAGTAGTCAGTGTCTCAGGCAGAGCAGAGGAAGAGGTCAACTCTGCAGACTGTCAGAAGGGCTAAAGGGAGGAGGTGGCATCTGAGCAGGACCTGAAAGGATGGGTAACAATGTAAGGGGCACGGACTCAGGGAAAGGAGAGTCAAGACAGAGAGAACATAAACTCTCGGAGCTGGGAAAGGGCAGGGGCATTCAGGGAATGTGAAGAAGGTCTAGGGGTTATTACTTCTGGAGTGAAGAGAAGGGGCGGGGGTGACAGGGGCAAGAGTAAGGCCAATAGGTTAGAACAAATCTGGATGTGAACCCCAGCTCTGCCTCTTTCCTGTCCTTGGGCATGTTACCCACCCAACCTTGCTAAACACTGTGGCTCATCTTCTGAATAAAGAAAGCGACACTGTCTCCCAGGATGGTTGTGAGCATTAAATGAGCTGAGGTGTTCGTTGAATGCTAATACCCTACCCCCCCCCATACCTTATTTTTCTTCTGAAATCACTGTACCTCCAAAGAAGGCAAAAGAAGGATTCAAATACTGATTTTTAAAATTGTACAATAACTACATCTATTGAGAATTCAATATATGCTGACCCTGAGCTTAGTATTCTGTATGCATCCCCTGCTGAGTTGTTTATTATCATATGCACTTCCAGATGAGGAGACAGGGACCTGCAGGGGTGAAGTATGTGTCCCAAGACTGGTAAGTGGTAGAGCAGGATTTTGAGCCAGGCAGTCTGGCTCCGTGGTCCCTGTCCTTAAATACCACACTAAATTACATCCTTTTAAACTCTATCCCTCTATTCAACACAAATTCGTTGAAAACATATTATGTGTCAGACACTGTCAGTAAACCAAAGACACAATGATCTCTGGCCTCATAAACCTATGGTCTATACAAGAGAAGATATATAAACAAACCAGTAAGTTGTATAATATTTTGGAAGGTGATCATTCTATGGAGCAAGACAGAAGTAGGAACAGACAGTAGGGAGGCTAGGGGGAGGTTACAATGTTTAAAAGTGATGGCCTGAGCAAAGAAGATGTTGGTTTAAATATAGTGATCATAACAAAGCTGACATCAAGCAAAGACTCCAAGGAAGTGAGGGAGGGCCCTTGAGGATATCGGGGAGACCACAAATGAAAGGGCCCTGAGGTGGAGCAGACTGGGCATGTTGAGAAGCAGCAAGATCAGTGTGGCCCTGGCTGGTTTGATTGAGTGGATAAAGTGGCAGCCTGCGGACTGAAGGGTCCCAGGTTTGATTCCCATGGGGGACATGTGCCTTGGTTGCAGGCTTGATCCCCAGTAGGTAGTGTGCAGGAGGCAGCTGATTGGTGTTTCTATCTCTCTGTTCCTCTCCTTTCTTCTTTCTAAAATCAAATCAAATATATATATATATATATATGAAGGTCAGTGTGGCTGAAGTGGAGTGAGTGAGGAGGAGAGGGGCCAGCCACACCTGTAGGTCCCTCCGGGCCCTAGAAGGACCTTGGTTTTTCTAAGAATGAGCTGGGAGCCATGGGAGGATTTTGAGGAGAGGAAAGGCATGATCTCACATTATAACAGCCTCAGTCTGCCTGTGCTGTTGGGGCAGGGGAGCTGTCTGCAGGTAATACAGCCACCCAGACAAAGTGAAGATGGCACAGCTGGCAACAGCAGCTGAAGAAGTGACAAGTGGTCGCATTCTGTATATATTATGAAGGCAGAGGCAATAGGGTTTGCTGATGGATTAAATGTGGGGTATGAGAGAAAAGCATAGTCTACGATGAAGGCATAGTCTACGATGAACCTCATAAGCAGAGTGCTCTGTGGCACTCGTTCATCACAGCTGCTGCCACTAACCAGCTTTCCACACCAAGCAAGGGGTCCCCACTCTCCCAGGACTCTCGAACTCAGGGTAAGAACCTGAGGACAGAGAAAACAAGCCTCAGAGGAGCACAGGTGTGCCAGTGAGGAGCGCTGATGGTGGACGTGAAGTCGGGAATTTTTGCTGTTGTACTGGCCCAAAGAGAACAGTAGCCTGTTTTCAGGCTCCCCAGCGTGAAAAGCTGCTGAGTCTGACAGGAAGTGGGAGTCACCGAGACAGTGGGGAGTAGCTCTCTGGGGAGTTGTGCTACCAGTTTTGCTTTAATTACTCTACACTTTTTTAAGCTGCAGAAAATATAAAGGCGCGGCCCAGGTTTCCCTCTGTGTCTGAAAACAAAAAGCCATTTCCTTCCTCCCGGTCTTCCCCTCTCTGCCTCCAATGCACACATGTTCTCCTACCAGTCTTCCCCTCTCTTCCTCCAATGCACACATGTTCTCCTACCAGTCTTCCCCTCTCTTCCTCCAATGCACACATGTTCTCCTACCAGTCTTCCCCTCTCTTCCTCCAATGCACACATGTTCTCCTCCTGGTCTATCCCTCTCTTCCTCCAATGCATACATGTTCTCTTCCTGGTCTTCCCCTCTCTTCCTCCAATGCACACATGTTCTCCTCCCGGTCTTCCCCTCTCTTCCTCCAATGCACACATGTTCTCCCCCTCTCTTCTCCAATGCACACATGTTCTCCTCCTGGTCTCCCCCTGTCTTCTCCAATGCACACATGTTCTCTCTGAGCAGAACCTTGGGTTTCTGGACATATGAGCATTAGCCACATATGTGGGTGGACTCTTAGTAGCCACACAAGTCAAACTAGGAGTGATGCCACTTTTCCACATAGATCAGCAAATGAGCACTTACATATATAGACTGGCTCCCCCGTCACCTGCTGTATGATCTGGGCCAAGTTAACCTACAACAGCTCCTTTTCTTAACTGTGTCAGGGGAACACCTCTTAGAGTTTTTATGGAGAGTGAAATAAAGCATGTAAGTCCTTAACTCAAGGCCAGGCACGTAGAAGTCCTTAATAAACATTGTTTGCTATTTTATTATCATATGGTTATGTTTGTGATTAACCTTATTTATAAGCTTAATTAAATGCCTGGAATAAAGAAGATGCCCAATAAATGTTCATCTATTCCATTTCTCTCTCAACAAATTTGGGTTCTGAATCTTCCAAACCGGAGCCAACCTTACTCTTCCTGGAGGAAAGTGCCCAGTGGTATTAGATGGCATGAGAAGCTTCAGCAGATGAAATCGAAGAGGAGGTGCTAAGGGAGCAGCAGCGATGATGATGAGTAGTGGGTGAACTAGAGAGGTTTCCAGGACAAGAAACTGAGTAAGACCTGGAATTCACATACTCTCTACTCTTTCTGCCAAGTAGCAAAGCTTTTCTGCACCTGGCGCCAGTTATCTACTGCCAAAGTAATGCTGCATAACAAGCAGCCATAAATGCTCAATGGCTTGGAATAAACACGAATTTCCTCTCGTGTGCTGGTCAACCAGGTAGCACTGCTGGTCTGGACTAGCTTTGGCTAACCTCAGCTGGGCTCACTCATTCATCCTGAGGCAGGGTCTCTGGGACCTTGATGGTTGACGATGACTGGATGCTGACTAGGGCAATGGTATGCCAGGCCCATCTCATTATCTAGCAGACTCCCTGGGCTTGCTCACACAACTGCATCAGAGGGAAAGCAGAAATACAGGCCTCTTGGAGCAAACACTGTCTCTCTTCTACCACATTCTATTTTCCAGAGCCAGTCTTTGATAACTATTGGCCATGCAATGGGCATGAATACAGGGTATTAAGAATTGAGTACATTTTTGCAATCAATTCACCACCCACATGAACTTTTGCAAGTCAACACCTGCACAGAAAGGAGAAGGTCTCAGCTGTGCTCAGCTGGGTCACCCTACTATACATTTATAACAGAGTGACTGTCGATCATAGGACTTATTTGTATCCTTTCTAATGACTGAAAAATTGAGTTTTCAGCAACTAAATGCAGAGTCCCTGTTGGAGAAGCCCACTTTTCAGAGGCAACATTAAAAAGTTGTATGCAGATCACATTGTTATAAATTGATCCTATTTCCCCAGAAATATGTTATTTTTATTTTCATCAATTCTGATTAATTTTGGCAGGATCTGTCAGTCTCTGCTACCCTTTAACCCTGAGCTCACAGATTTCTCTGATCTCACCCTCTCTGACAAGCTGATTTCTAATGTGTGTGTTTTTAATGCTTCCACTTATTGGAAGTATTTATTTGTAAAGCAACTCAGAGATAAATCCTTGCTTAAATTATTTGTCTACTTTGGAAAATCGGATTTTTTTTTTTTTAAGAAGGCATCCCTGGGCATAGTCCTGGCAGATGCAAAAATCAGAAAGCAACCTGAGCAGTGTTTCCACTGAGGTCTTACCTAGAATCAAAAAAGTCATCCTTAAACCAGTAAACTACTGCTTGGTGACCAAGTGACTTAGAGAGCAGGCCTGAAGGGAGTGTGCATAAAGCCCACCCCAGATTATGAGCTTCTGGAGCAGGCACTATGTTCCTTCCAGTTGTAGACCCAACACCTACTACAGTTAGGCCTTTGGTTATTGATTAATTAATGCTTATCGAATAAGGAATGAAGTGAGGTTAACCAGAAGTCATGTTCCCTTTGACAATTTTCAAGTAAATAACAAAATGCAACGGATTTCTAGAGATAAAAGGCCCAGATATAAGTTGGCTTCCAAAAATATCCATGCGTCTGTGGGGAAGCACAGGACTTGGTTGGAATGTCTGTAAGGATTCTCCAAAAGGTCAGGGGCCTCTGAGGGGACCTTGCCGAAGGCGGCAGCCCCTACCTTGACTTTTCCAAACAAGTCCGATCCCCCAGGGTGTTTTGCTAGAATCTCTATCTTTAGTCTTTAAAAACCTGACCTTGTAGAAGCATATACTTTTTCAAGGATACTTACCCTGCTGATTATATCTAAAGGTTAATTTTAGTTCAAGCTGTTGTGACAATAAAAGCCTAAAAAGACAGGCTAACAGAACTGCTTTTTACTTTTAAAAGAGTCCCTTAGCCATCTCTTTCACAGAAATCTGTGTCAGAGCAATCTGTTCATCCGTTGCTCAGGATCTGCGGGTCAGCCCCGGCATGCATCCACTTGAAAAGAAGAGCCATTCCAAACTACCATCAACATCCCGCCCTCCCTAACATGTGCATTAGGCGGAAAATGGACAGAAGGAGAGCAGGGAAATTATAGGGTTGTCTTGGACAAGATGCTTGAATTTAAATGCGACTCAACTTCACCAGTGACAGACTCCTGGCCTTTGTCTCGGACATCATTCAGTTGAGGGACAGAGGGGAGACCTGCAGCTGGAAATACTAAAATAATAAGAGAACATATTCAAAGAAGTTTCTTCTTGCCTAAGGAAAACTAGAAGATGCAAAGTTGATTGTTCAATATATAGCTTTCAAAAATAATTCCATGATATGTAAGAGTTCTCATTAATTTCATATACTTGGTCAATTTTATTTCTTTTCAAAATCACAGCCACTCAATCTCCAAACACATATTATATTAGATTAATTAGGTGTCATTTTCTTACCCAAATTGATATAGGGCTATTTTTGGGAAGAAAGTGATGGGGGAGGGTGTTAAGAACAGGGCAACTGAAGACAGACTGCCTGAGCTCAAATCTTTGTCCTGCCACTTACCAACTGTAGGACTTGGATAAGTTATTTCATATCTTTGTGCCTCATTTTTCTTCATTGTAATTGGGGATGATAATAAGAGTACCAAAGTACCCAAACCCATTCGGATGCTCCAAAGTTTGATGGAATGATTTATGTAGAGCTTATAAAACAGTACCTTGCCCAAGTAAATACTTAAGAAAGGTTAAATGTCATTATTGATTTTCTGCCATTATCAATGTACCTTATTTCTTTAGATCTCATTTGGAATAATGTGGGTTGAGAGGGATCTACCATTCGAAAGTTAGCTTTGATAATAAAGCTGCTATCCTATTTTCAAATTTGAGCTCTTATAGATACAAGTTCCATTTATAGACCAGATAAGATGCTATTGCCATATGCTCAATTTAAATGTACCTGAGGTGTCTGGGACTAAACTAAGAAAATAAAGTATCTTACCTACCTATATGTAGAAATAATGGCAGTGATCAATTATGATTATCTACTATGCATGGGAACATTATATAATTTCTAATCCTCACCACCTTAAAAGGTCGACATTATTATCTTATTATAAAAGTAAACCCCAAGGCTCTGAGAGGTTAAGTAATCAGCATCAGGTCACACAGCTAGAAAGTGACTAAGATGGATTTAAATCCTGCTTTTTCTGAACAAAGCTCACATTATATTACATCTTCATATACTCCTTCCTTAGTCAGCTGTTCTCAGCCTTGACAACACATGAGAATACCTGGGGAGCCTTTGAAACTACCAATACCCAGGACCCATCCAAAACAGTCCAATCACAGCCTCAGGGGATAAGAGAAAAATTCAGGCACCTGTGATTTGTAAAGCTTTGCAGGTGGTTCTAATGTGTAGTCAGAACTAAGAAGCACTTACCCAGACTCTGCTGTCTGTTTGGAATGTAATTAATTTAAAGGAGCACCTTTGGCATAATCTATTCCATTATTTAGTTTAAAGCAGCTTATTAGTAAATGGAGACTCATTTGCATCATTTACATAATGCCTAATTTCCCCTACTTGGAAAGTCATCCCTCCAAATTTGGGCAAAGAATCCCACATCACTTACTCTTTTAATCTAGATTATGAGCCATATAATAGTTTCTGGTGATTTCTCTTTCTCATCCAAAAAGTATTTTTAGAGCCCTCTTTGTACTTATTATCAGTTATTACAGACACAAAGAAAAATGAGCCAATTTTTTCCTCAAGGAGCTGGAGATCATTATTGCAACAATTACCTAAAAAGCATTTTATTGATATTGGCCATTGTAAAAGCCATAAGGTACATAGTGGCAAACAAACAACATGTAATTGCTGCCTCTTGAAAATTAGAGTCTAAAAAAAAAAAGAAAATTATAGTCTAGTATAGAGACAGGAGATCACCATGGTAATCAGTAAATAAATATATAATTACAAATTATGGTAAATGCTATGAAGAAAATAAACAAAGAGGGTCTCCATTGGATTGGGTGGTCAAGGATAATTTCTATGAAACAGCTTTAAAATCATGAGATTGTTTGATAGTTATATGGTGTATACTAGTAATAGTTAATTTTGTAATAATGAATATATCAAATGAATACTTTTTTATGTTTGACTTCTTTTTCTCAGCACAATATTTTAGAGATGCATTCTTGTTGTTGAGTGTATCAATAGTTCATTTCTTATTATGACTAAGAATTCAAGTGTGGGAATATATCCTTGGAGATTATTATGCTCATGAAAGTGTAACGATCACTGAATTAGACTATTGGTTCATAAAGAGCAGGAAAAATGCCTGATACATTTATTGTACTTTTCAAAACTTGGCCCACAATCTTGCACTTAGTGAGTATACAATACACATTAGCTGATTAGATAAATTTGGATGCTTATAGATATATTTTTTAAAACAAGAAGTTTGAGTTTAGCAGAGGAACCTAGATGGTGGCATAGGTAAATGCCGGTACTCACTGCTTCCCACAATCACATCAAAATTACAACTAAAATACAGAACAACTATTCATAACTACCTGAAATCTGGCTGAATGGAAGTCCTACAACTAGAGAAATAAAGAAGAAAGTACATGAGACTGGTAGGAGGGGCAGACGCATGGAACAAGCTGGTCTGACATTCACATGAGGTGTGGCATATTTTTAATTGGGAGGACTATCTGGGTTGTGAAGGCCTCCTGTGAGGAGCAAGGGGTCCCAGCCCCACACCAGACCCCCTGCCCAGGAAGAGAAGTTCCTGTAACTTCAGGCTGTAAAAACCATTGGGGGATTGTGGCTGAGTGACACGAAGACTGCTGGAGACCCAGACAGTTTCTCTTAAAGGGCCAGCTCACGATCCCTCTGAGCTCCAGTGCTGGGGCACTGGCTTTGGGGAATCCAGGGACATATGGAGAGAAACTGGATAGTCTGACATCAGAGCAAGAACTCAGGGATGGCTTTCTCTTGGACAGGGGTGCTTGCAAGGGTCATTATTCCTATGCTGAGACTTCCCCCATTGCAGAACTGACTGGCAACCATATCTGAGTTTCCATCAGCCTGGCTCACACTGTTCACTCCACCCTGCTGATTCCCTGAAACCCTGCCCCATATAATTTGCAGCCCCACCCACGCTGTTTACAGCAACTTTTCCATGTGAATGGCCTGTCCTGCTCAGGCTTAAGATTTTGCTAAAATCTCTTAAACAAGCAGCAGCTAGCATCAGTGTGCCCCAAACCTATCAATAAGAGGCCCAAGACCCAGCACTAGCACCAGCCTGCCTTGCTTCACAGCTTAGCCTCACCTGGGCACTTCCAAGCCCAACACAAGTAGAAGCCATCTGCAGACCGCTCTATAGCTCCTGCTGGGTGGCCCACAATGGCTGACTTTGCACCTCCTGGGAGGCCCCAGAGCCAGTGCACCTGGTAGACAGCTTCAGACCATACCAGATTACAACTTTACACATCCACAAGCAACATACTCAAAGGGCAGATTCAGTGAGATCAAAGCCCCGATAAAGAAAGTCCTATTCCATATGGGTATCTCCTGCACAGCAGCTCTTCCACTATAGTTGAAGCTGGCCCCCACACCCAATTGGCCTACAGGTCAATTCCTCCCAGTGACGCCAACAGCAATCCAGGCTGAATTACAACAAGACTGTGCACATAGCCTGTACAGGTTCTCACCTAGAGTGTCCAGCTCAGTTGACTAGGGAGGCTGAGCTACTTGGCCTTATAGGACAACTACTACACAAGGCCATTCTACCAATTCCAGGAGACATAGCCGCTCTACCTAATACATAGAAACTAACACGGGTAAGCAGCCAAAATGTGGAGACAAAGAAACATGTCACAAATGAAAGAACAGAAGAAATCTCCAGAAAAATAACTAAATGAAATGGAATCAAACAAATTACTAGATATAGAGTTCAAAACAATGGTTATAAGGTTGCTTAAGGATCTTAATAAGAGCTTCAAGGGACTTAATGAGACTTTCAAGGATCTTAGTGAGAATTTCAAGAACCTTAGTGAGAACATCAAAGACATGAAAAAGGACCAGTCAGAAATTAAGCATACAATGATTGAAATAAAGAATAATTTAAAGGGATTCAACAGGAGAGTAGAGAATTTCAAGAATCAAATCAACAATTTGGAATATGAGGAAGCAAAAACCAATAAACAAAAACACACTCAATCAGAATAGCAAAAAGAGAAAAGAATCTAGAAATATGAAGATAGTGTAAGCCTTTGGGACAACTTCAAGTGTACTAATATTCACATCATGGGGGTACCAGAAGGAGAAGAGAGAGCGAGAGCAAGATATTTAAAACCTATTTGAAGAAATAATGGCAGAATACTTCCCTAACCTGGTGAAAGAAACAGACTTACAAGTCCAGGAAGCACAGAGAGTCCCAAACAAGAGGAACTCAAAGAGGCCCACACCAAGACACATCATAATTAAAATGCCAAGGGTTTAAACCAGTGGTTCTCAACCTTTCTAATGCTTCAACCCTTTAATACAGTTCCTCATGTTGAGGTGACCCCCAACCATAAAATTATTTTCGTTGCTACTTCATAACTGTAATTTTGCTACTGTTATGAATCGTAATGTAAATATCTGTGTTTTCCGATGGTCTTAGGCTCTACAGCAGCGGTTCTCAACCTGTGGGTCGCGAGGGCTAGCAGGGTCGCCTAAGACCATCGGAAAACACAGATATTTACATTACGATTCATAACAGTAGCAAAATTACAGTTATGAAGTAGCAACAAAAATAATTTTATGGTTGGGGTCACCACAACAGGAGGAACTGTATTAAAGGGTCGTGGCCTTAGAAAGGTTGAGAACCACTGGTTTAAACAAAGAGAGAATCTTAAAAGTAGCAAGAGAAGAGCAGTTAGTTACCTACAAGAGAGCACTCCTACAACTGTCATCTGATTTCTCAACAGAAACTTTGCAGGCCAGAGGGGAGTGGTAAGAAATATTCAAAGTGATGAATAGCAAGGACTGACAACCAAGATTATTCTACCCAGCAAAGATATTACTTAAAATTGAAGATCAGATAAAGAGCTTCACAGACAAGAAAAAGCTAAAGGAGTTTATCACCACCAAACCAGTATAACATGAAATGTTGCAGAGTATTCTTTAAAAAGAGGAAGAAGTGGAAGAAAAAGAGGAAGAAGAAGAAATATGAACAATAAAATGGTAATAAATACATATCTATCAACAATTGAATCTAAAAATCAAAATAAACAAATAAGAAATCTAATAAACAAAATAAACTGATGGATAAAATAAACCAGAGGTATGGAAACATGGGACAGACTGACAAATCTCAGAGGGAAAGGGGTAGGGAGTGTGGGATGATATTAACCAAAGAACTTATATGTATACTAGAGGCCTGGCGCATGAAATTCATGCGCAGGTATAGTCCCTAGGCCTGGCTTGTGATCAGAGCCATCTTCCCCAGCTGCCCGCAGCCGGCCCTGCCCCCCTCCACCACCCATCTCCCAGTTCCCTGTTCGCCATCAGGTAATCGGTGCCTGATGGCTGGGAGAAGGGACTGAGAGGTCGGCTGTTCCTACCCACTCACCGGCCCCAACCCCACTGCTGGTGGCCATCAGGCAATCGAAACCTACTGGCTGGGGAAAGGGACCAAGAGGTTGTCAGTGCGCCTCATAGTGACTGGTCCAGCGGTCGTTCTGATCGTTCTGCCATTAGGGTCAATTTGCATATTACCCTTTTATCATATAGGATAGAGACCTGGTGCATGGGTGGGGGCCGGCTGGCCTGCCCTAAAGGGAGCCCCAGATTGGGGTGGGGGATCCCCACTGGGAGGCAGGGCCGGCCTGGGTGAGGGGCCACTGGAGGTTTGCAGGCTGGCCACACCGCCGGCTTTGTCAGGAAGGACGTCTGGAATGATGTCCAGAAGACGTCCGGTCTATCAGGTCTAATTAGCATATTACCCTTTTATTAGTATAGATATTCATTACCTATGGACACAGACAATAGGGTGGTGAAGGCCTAGGGCAGGGCAGGAACTGGCTAGAGGGAGGGGCAATGAGGGCAAGAAAGGGGGACATCTGTAATACTCTCAACAATAAAGATTTTAAAAAAAGAAGTTTAAGTTTATTTAAACAATAAGATGCTTGACTTGGAGAGAACACTATCTAGTATTCATTTCTTTGAGTAATTTATCCCTAATTAGAGACAGATTGCCCTACATGTAACAGCTATGTTCAAAAAGTTATAAATTGTCCTTGGTTTAACAATGATAAATGAAAAACATTAAAACTCTCCAATCAAACAAGGTATGCAAGGATGTTTATTTTGTTCTTTTTTGTTAAACAGTGAGAGCAAAATAACTTATTGGAATATAAAGATAAAAGCTGAATGAGCTGCTAATGGAGAAAGGGGGTGTTTTCACAGAACCAGTATTTTCCCCATCCCATCTCCATTTGATGTCAATCAAAACATAGCACTGGCCATTTAGTTGAAAAAAAACACAAACAAATGCTTGTACACATACATCAGTTACTTTATGTCCAGTAAAGGAATGGGAAAGGGAAAAATGAAAGAAGAGAAAACTATGCTGTAACAAGGAGCCTAGTGCATGAAATTCATGCACTGGGGCGGGGGGGGGGGGTCCCCTCAGCCCAGCCTGCCCCCTCTCACATACTGGGAGGCCTCAGGGGATGTCCTACTGACTGCGGGCCTAAGCCGCAGTCTGGCCTCCCTTTGTGGGAGACGACAGGGCTGATCAGGGAAAGGCACCAGCCCCATCACCCCGCTGCTGCAGCCACTGCTAGTCACCGCAGCCACCAAGGTGTTTTCATCAACACGACTCTAGTCCCTTCACCATGAAAAAATGACAACTTTCTTTAGGCATTTTCAAGATGTGTCTTTCATAGGATATGACATTTCTTTCTTTCTTTCCTTTTCTTTTTTCTTTCTTTCTCTCTCTCTCTCTCTCTCTCTCTCTCTCTCTCTCTCTCTCTCTCTCTCTCTTTCTTTCTTTCTTCCTCACCTGAGGATATGTTTCCATTGATTTTTAGAGAATGTGGAAGAGAAAGGGAAAGACAGAGAGAAACATCAATGTGAGAGGAACACTTTGATTGGTTGCCTCCTGCATGAGCCCTGACCTGGGCCCCAGCCAGGGAGGAGCCTGCAACTTAGGTACATGCCCTTGATCAGAATCTAACCCAGACCCTGCGGTTGGCAAACCTAGGCATTATCCACTGAGGCAAACCGCCTAGGGCAGGATATGACATTTCTTAGCCCTCCAGCAGCGGACCTTCATTTTTTTTCTCCAGGAGTGTGGTGGAAAAGCCCTAGATCACCTTTTTGGATTCTTATACCCAAGTTACTAAGAATATTACCAGTGGCATACAAGGAGTTTAGCCAATGAGCAGTCAAAAAAGGTGTTTCCTCTGTAGTTCACACATATCTCCTCCAATCTCCGGCTCAACCCCTGCCAAGGCCTAAAGCCTCGGGGATTGGGAAGCCCCCCCCCCTCCCGCCCGCAGTTCCCTCCAATCACTGTCTCCAACCCTGTCAAGGCCTAAAGCCTCTGGCTCTGGGCAGGGGACCCCCAGCTGGCTCCGATCGCCCAGCTCCACCCTTGGCCAAGGCCGCAAGCCTCTGGCCAAGGCTCGGGCCCTGGGCAGGGGACCCCCAGCTCTGGTCAGGGGACCCCAGCTGGCTCCGATTGCCCCGCTCCGCCCCTGGCCAAGGCCGCAAGCCTCTGGCTGAGGCTCGGGCCCTGGGCAGGGGACCCTCAGCTGGCTCCGATCACCTGGCTCTGCACCCCCCAAGGCCAGCAAGGGCAGGCGGAAAGCGTGGCTTCCTCCATTGCCTGGGAAACCCAAGCCTCCCTCCTGCTCTCCGTGGCCACAACCATATTGGTTGGGTTTATTTGCATATTCGTTCCTGATTGGCTGGCGGGCGTGGCTTGTGGGTATAGCAGAGGTAGGTCAATTTGCATATTACTCTTTTATTAGATAGGATAGTCAGGGTGTGGTGGGACCAAATAGCAGTTTTCTAATGGAGAATGTCTTCTTGGTCTGGCGGAGCCGAGTTCTGGAGTAAAGTAGCAGTTCCCCTTTTAGCAGATGCCCCCCATCTGTTGCTGGAACACATCACTTGTACCTTCATCTGCCTTGTCCAAGTGTTCAGTGTCTGTTTCATTGATTGGCTGCCTGTCAAATCGAATCACATCTGGCTCACTGACAAACGCTGTGGTCCACAATAGGCTTTCATTAGTTTGCTAAGTGATCTGTGCTTCTTAATCGTAAACTGCACTCCAGAGCCGTCCTGTCCCGCCACCTTCAAATGAATATGATAGTTGTTCTCCATTTTGATGAGTCTCCTCAGCCGCCCTTTCACAAAAGAGGTACCAGGTGGGCCCCGAAGGAGCACACAGGAAGCACCAGGAGCGGCAGAAGAAGGAGGCAGCAGCGGTGGAGGAGGGAGAGGGCCACACACATTATGCGTCTGGCTAATATTTTTTATTCTCTTTGCAATGTAGCGACCCACAATATACATGTGACTTTTTGAAAGTAGTTGTTAATTTGAGCCGACAGACATGAGAAAGATTCGTTTGAGGACAAGTTAGCACATCAACAGCATTGAACCTGTTTATTCTCAAGATTTTAAAAAATGAAATGTGTCTAATGCAGGCAGACCTCATCCAATTTATGAACATGCCCACGGTTGAGTCTTACACTTTAGCAGTCATGTTAATTACATAAAAATCCAATTCATTGAGATGTTAGGGTACTCCTATAAGATCCTAAGATAACCTGCTTACCTTTATTTCTCTCTGCCATCACTATAGCCCAAGTCACAGCACCCAGAATATAGTAGGTGATCAATAAACGTTTCTGGAATTGAACCGAATGTAGACTAATTGCTTTAATATCAAATATGAATGCGTACAATGTGCTTATTCATAATAACTGCTTTGGAAGCGTTAAAAGAAATCCTTACCCAGCCTGCATTTTAACGCAGGGCACATTGCTGATCCACGAATGACATTCTCCTCAACCTCTCCCATGAAACCAGATTAACACTGTATACAGTCAGTATGCCAGGGGCAGTCTGGGAAATGTCACTGTGGTTTGCGATTACCAGTTGGTCTAAAATTTAGACTCTAAATGAAGAAAACAAGCTCACCTTAAAAAACTGAGCTTACACAGGCTGGGCAAACCTATTAAAATGAAGAAAGACTGACTTGGCTAAACTAAAAGGTTTAGACATATTACTGCCTATTAAACTTCAGTCATTTATTATGGGATAAAGCCATCAAGAGTGGATCCATTTTGATAGGAGGCAGATGGAAGATAGTTCTTGAGTGTTCAGACTCTAGAGTCAGATTTAGACCTGCCTTGTCCTATCTGAGACCTTGAGAAATCTGCCCACCCTCTCTGACCTTTGGTTTCCTCACCTATAAGAGATGACCAGACTAGCACCCTCGCTGAGTTGCAGTCCAGCACACCAGCATTATCCGAGAACTTGTCTGAAAGTCAGAGTCTTGAGCTACATCCAGACCGATTGAATCAGGAACTCCGTTTTAGTGAGATCCTCAGGTGACTTGCATGCACGTTCAAGTCTGGGAAATGCAGATCCTAATTATACCTGCCAGGCACACAGTGAGTGCTGGATAAATATCCGCATCCTATAAACAATTTAAAATTATAAATAAAATGTAGTTCCATTCTCTCCCAAGGGATAGTCAGGTGTATTTCTTTACCATATTGTATATGTCTTTCATCTTCTTAGATTTTTTTTTTGCCATTTCAAAGATCAACTGTCCTTTCATGTGCAACATTCAATACAAGCACTGACTTTCTTAGTTTGATTATCCGAACCAGTGTGTAATAGTAGATGTTCATCACTTTAAAAGCAGGCCAGATTTCTTTGTGGACTACAAACTTACAGCTTCATGAAAATGGGCAGGTTGGTGCTAAAATGAAATCATTAATTGACCTTTTTCCTCTGCACAGCCATGAACAGAAATATTGGTTTTAAATGGATTCTTCACACTCTGAAAGCTTGGTCACTGCTCTGCATACCCATAATTGACAGCAAAAGATGAAACATAAACAAACAAAGGGTAAACAAGTTAGAGGTGGTCATTTCTAATTTCCTTGCATCTATTTGAACAAAGATTGAAGATGGTATAAATTGGGTAGAGAGCAACAAAGCTTTCTTTCCTCGGGAATTCTCCCGCCTCTGAATCAATACACTGGTGCATGTTGTCTGTAAAGCTCTAAGAGAAATAAGTAGCTCAGCATTTGGCTTTGAGAATTCTCCTTTTCCCCTGAGAAGTAGCTGGGAGCACAGCAAAGGCAATGAATGCATTGCTTATGAGTCTCCAACAGAAAGCAGAAACCATGGGATTTTCCTGAGCAGCCTGCTGGCCCCAAAGCACATGGCCTGAGATGGCGTCAGGCTGTAAAATGTTAACTTACTGGAGTTTCTTTCAAGAACAGACATTTGAAATCCGGATGCATTAGTATTTCTGCTCCTTCTTCCACAAACATAGCTGAATGAAAACAAAAGAAATAGAAGGCATTTACGATGAAAGCTTTAAAGCAAGGCAGGATCAGAAGTTGGCCCTCTGGTTAGCATGCTGATCTGAGTTGTTATTTCTCTCTGCCTTCTTTGAGAGTAATACTTTCTGGTCTCCCAAGATCTGCAGCCCCTGCGTGGTGATTAGGTCTCCCCGAACATCCCCGGACACTGTTTGTGTACTGTTACCTAATCATCAAGTCGAGAAGTATAATTTGTCTTCAATAACCACTCCCTACACACAGATACACACGCACCCATGCACACACACTCCTTTTCTTGAGTCATTTCTCCCCACGTTAAATAACTTTACCTCAAGTTGCCCCAAACCCCTCTTATCTTAGAGATGATGAATCCAATAAAATAATTCACATCGAATTATCTGTGCCTAATAATGTCTCTATTTTTAAAACCTTATTATGAAATGTTGAAGGCACACCCAAAAGGCACAAAGAATAGCACTCTTCTATGCAGCACACTACAAAGCCTTCCTGTTTCATAGAGAATGAAAGGCACATTTCCAACACTGGCCTCCCAGCTCTGCACGAGACTCTCCCCACCTCCCAGCCATTCTCCCCTCTGCCCAGCCATTTCCAGCGTCCGCTCCAAGCTTTAGCCTGCTATGCTCCCTTTGCCTGCAACATTCTCTTCCAAAAGATCTATTTGACTCCTTTTCTCATTTCTCAGATCTCTCTAAAATGTCTCCTCATCAGAAAGGCCTTTCCTGACCACACTAAGTAAACTAGGTTTCTCTCCCCACCTCAGTCTCAGAATTTCAGATCCCCTTATCTTAGTGGTCAGCAAACTCATTAGTCAACAGAGCCAAATATCAACAGTACAACGATTGAAATTCTTCTGAGAGCCAAATTTTTTAAACTTAAACTTCTTCTAATGCCACTTCTTCAAAATAGACTCCCCCAGGCCGTGGTATTTTGTGGAAGAGCCACACTCAAGGGGCCAAAGAGCCGCATGTGGCTCGCGAGCCACAGTTTGCCAACCATGGCCTTATCCTGATTTATTTTTCTCCACAACACTAAGCACCACCATACAGACTGAGTTGTGTATTTACTTATTGCCTGGTTGCTCTAACTAAAACATTAGTTCCATGAAGTCAGGGATTCTATATATATATTTTTCCTGCTATATTATTGGACCTAGAAAAGAGTCTGAGACATAGTAGGGGCTCAATGAGTAACTGTAATAAGTGAATTATTTCAACTTTCTCTGTGCTGACTATTTAGCTTAAGTATAAACATATTATATAAATAAAATTTAAAAATTATATATATATAATAAATAAAATATATATAAAAATTATATATATATTATATAAATAAAAAATATATAAAAATTATATATATACTAGCGTTCCCGTTGCAGGAAAAATCCTGCAATAGGGTTTCCTGCTGCACTCTACCCCACCCTGTCTGCTCTCCTCCCTTGTCCCCCGCCCTGCGATCTCCGCCAGCCCCCCTGCTTTTGTAACTTCTCCGCCAGCCTGCTCTCCTTCCTTCTTCCCTGGCCCCGCCTCCGCTCCTCCCTTCTCCCCTGGCCCGCCTGCTTTTCCCTTCTCCCCTGGCCCTGCCTCCGCTCTTCCCTTCTCCCCCGGCCCCGCCTCCGCTCCTCCCTTCTCCCCCGGCCCGCCTTCTCTGCCAGCCCGCCTGTTTTTCCCTTCTCCCCTGGCCCGCCTCCGCTCCTCCCTTCTCCCCCGGCCCGCCTTCTCTGCCAGCCCGCCTGTTTTTCCCTTCTCCCCCGGCCCGCCTCCGCTCCTCCCTTCTCCCCCGGCCCGCCTTCTCTGCCAGCCCGCCTGTTTTTCCCTTCTCCCCCGGCCCGCCTCCGCTCCTCCCTTCTCCCCTGGCCCGCCTTCTCTGCCAGCCTGCCTGTTTTTCCCTTCTCCCCCCGGCCCCGCCTCTGCTCCTCCCTTCTCCCCCGGCCCCGCCTGCTCAACTTCCTTCTCCCCCGGCCCCGCCTCCGCTCCTCCCTTCTCCCCTGGCCCCGCCTCCACTCCTCCCTTCTCCCCCGGCCCCGCCTCTGCTCCTCCCTTCTCCCCCGGCCCCGCCTCCGCTCCTCCCTTCTCCCCCGGCCCCGCCCCTTCTCCCCCGGCCCCGCCTGCTCAACTTCCTTCTCCCCCGGCCCCGCCTCCGCTCCTCCCTTCTCCTCCCCCCCCCACCCCACCCCGGCTTGCTTGCTTCTCTGCAGCTTTGCTCTGTTCTGCAGCTCTTGGCTTCTTTCTACGCTGTCACGATATGCAAATTAGCCGCCATCTTTGTTTTGATAATTTGCATATTCGTCCTGATTGGTTGGTGGGCGTGGCTTTGCTGGTGGGCGTGGCTTGGCGTAGCGAAGGTGCGGTCAATTTGCATATTTGTCTATTATTAGATTAGATTATATAAATAAAATATATATAAAAATTATATATATATTATATAAATAAAATTTAAAAATTATATATATATATATATATATAAATAAATATATGTGTGTGATGAGTCATCCATTTATCCTTCCTGGTTTCAAGCACCTTCCTCTTTCCTGGAGTTAATCAATATACTTTATTTTGTGCTTATCATTTTTTAAAAAATCAAAACTTTTTATTGATTTCAGAGAGTGGAAGGGAGAGGGAGAGAAAGATAGAAACATCAATGAGAAAGAATCATTGATCAGTTGCCTCCTGCATGCCCTCTTCATGGGATTGAGCCCCAAACCTAGGCATGTACCTTGACCTCCCACTTCACAGGTTGATGCTCAACCACTGAGCCACACCATCTGTGTGTATCCTTTTGATGCATTATAAAATCTTACATATATAGGTATTCTCAAGCAATATGTAACATTAGGTAGCTGTATACTATACTGTAGCATAGCTTAACAGAGCATGACAAGGAATTAGTACTATAGTAAAGTATAACATAATCCTATCTAATAAAGAGGGAATATGCTAATTGACCCTCACACCATCACAAAGATGGCGGTGCTCACAGACAATAAGGAGGGAATATGCTAATTGACTGCCATGCCCTCAAAATTGGCAGAGTCCACAGCCACAAGATGGCAGCGCCCAGTCCCCTCAGCCCTGCCGAGGTGGCAGGCCTGCCTCTGGAGTCCCCCAGTTCCTTCAGCCCCCCAGCTGCCCAGGGTCGGCCTGAGGTGCAGGCAAGCCTTGAATGGCGGCTACCCAGCTGCCCAGGGCCGGCCCAAGGCGCAGGCAAGCCTTGGATGGTGGCTGCCCAGCTGATGCCCGAGGTGCAGGCAAGCCTCAGATGGCGGCTGCCCAGCTGCCCAGGGCTGGCCCGAGGCTCAGGAAACCAGGGCCGGCCGAGGCTTGCGCTGCCAGCAGTGGCAGCAGCAGAGGTGTGATGGGGCGTCACCTTCCCCTGATTGCTGTGTCGCCGCCTGCCCCTGAGGGCTCTGGGATTGTGAGAGGAGGCAGGCCGGGCTGAGGGACCCCTTCTCCAGTGCATGAATTTTCATGTACGGGGCCTCTACTCTACTATAATCATATAGGAAAAAACAGTGGCCTCAAACATTGATGCACATCAGAATCACCTGGGGAGCTTTAAAAAATCTCACTGCCCAGATCCTATATGAATTTCATCTGAAAATCCCAATGGTGGGGCACTGGCATTGTTGCTTTAAAGCTTCTAGGGGTTTCCAATGGCAGTCAGGTTGGAGGACCAGTGTTACTGCCCACAATCGAGTATAGTGGTCAGGAGTCAGGCTCAGGAGCCAGCCTGCTGGGTTATTCAGCCTCCACACCTCTCCGGAGTTCCTTAAGCCTCCTAGATACCCAGCCACCCTGGGGTGGAACAGCATAAAGAACCAGTTCTCAGAGATACTGACCAGAATACAATGCTACTCCTTCAACTAGGCATTTTTCTGAAATATTCACCTTTCAGTCATGCTAATGTGGCCTTCATCTAAGTCATTGGCAATCTCCAAAATAAGTGGTCAATTCCTTGCTTTAAAACACTCCAAATGCTTCGGAGTTTGTAGGACTTTATTAAAGTACAACACTATAAAGAAGAGTGCACAATCAATTCTACAGCGGGTGAATTTTCATAAATTCAACCCACGTAATGAGCACCTTGACCAAGACACAGCACCCCAGCCCCGGTTCCTCTCAGGTCTTCTCTGGGCTCTACCCTCCCAACGCAACTACTCACTTAACACCGAATAATGGATTAATTTTGCCTGGCTTTGAACTTCACACAAATGAAATTATAAAATATATACTCTTTTGTCCGGGTCTTTTATTCAACATAATAATACAAAACACGTTACTTCTTAATACTTGTTACATTTTAAAAAGAAGTCTAACATGGAAAACCAAGCAGAAAAGAAACTGAAAGGCACTAATTTCTAATAATGTGTTTGATTCTCTACCTAGAAAAGTCAGAGAAACGATGTAAAGGGTTCTATAATATATTTTTTTAAGACAGCCATTTTTCTTTCAAAATAGAGAAACTTTAAGATTGCCTGTTACTAACTCATTCATAGACCTGTCAGTGTGCTTTTACATACTATATTTACTTAGAAAACGATGTGAATACAGATTATTTGTAAAGGCTTCCTAGGAAGGCAGGTTGGCCACTCGCTGCCCCTGACAACACTGGGCAAGAGGTGTGGCTTTGCCTCTATATGCTTAATGCCATGGTCAAGTTTTGATGTGATTTAAAGGGGGAAATTTCCTTCTTCTTCTTCTCCTTTTTTTTTTTTGAACATTTATGTTCTAAAAAAGATAAATAGATGAGGAAAAGGGTGTCTTATTAACTAGATGGGGGAAATTCTTTTACGATTTATACTTACATCAAATTGTCATGATGTACACTTTAAATACCTTACAATTTTATAGGTCACTTATACCTCAGTAAAGCTGATTTTTTTTTTAAAGAAGAATGTTCAGAAGTAGTAAGTGTCCTACATGATACTATGGTTGGTGAGTCAATGGTACAACAAAGGGCAGAGGGAGAATAGGCTGGGTGTGGTTCATCATTTCTATTAGTCAGAAGATGAAATTCATCAGTCTTTCCTCAAAATTGTACCCATGGCCAAAGGACACAGTCCATCATCATAATTGGTTGGCCCTTTTTTATAGTGGCAGTAACAATTGCTGTGTTGGGAACTCACAGCAAAATGAACTACCATTCTCAGCTCTTGGAAGGAGCAATAAATTTCAAAGGAAAAAGATGATTATTTCTGTAAAACAAAACTAGCAAATGTCTCCAACTAGAGAAGTTAGTTCTAAAAAAGAACAGAGAAATGAAAATTTTAGTTTCAGCCAATGAATTACATGTTTTATTTTCCATGATTGATTTTTGCTAGTTAATTAGAATGATTCATTATTAAATCAAACATTTTCCCCCAGGGATGCTGTAAATCTTTACTTTTTTGACAAATAAACTTGACAAATAAAATTTCCTTCTAGTAGTGTTTCTACTTTATGCCCTAACATTTTTTATGACAAATGCTTGTAGGAACTGGTAGTTTATAAAACAGACTACAATGGAATCATGAAAGAAGAGTTTCTAGTGGAGCCAAATCCCCTTAGATTGAGAAGTTTAAAATAAAATAAAGCTTAAAATGAAATTTTCTATAGTTTTCATATTATATTTTAGTTTCTGCCCTCATGCAAAGTAAAAGAGAGGAATCATGACACCAGGGCAAAATAAATAGATTTACCACGTTTTATTGCACCTTGATGTTAAGAACATCTGCTTGACAAGGCTTTAAAATTCATATTTAAATCCCACTAGACTAAACCATTAGCTTGATGAGGATAGGGATGGCTCTGCTTATTTCTAGTGTATACATGTCTTGCCCATAATACAAGTTAATATGTTGAGCAAATAAATTTAAGATGAGGAAACCAATATTCTAAGGGTTAATTGAATATGCAAGTCTTGGAGCTATGAGAAGATCAAAATTATAACACGGGTTTCTTAATTTACACTAAC
This sequence comes from Cnephaeus nilssonii, assembly GCF_951640355.1. NCBI lineage: Eukaryota > Metazoa > Chordata > Mammalia > Chiroptera > Vespertilionidae > Cnephaeus > Cnephaeus nilssonii. The sequence continues at coordinate 49,839,690 of NC_137088.1, read as the reverse complement.
ACAATGTTCTATTATCTAATTAAAGTAATAATAATGAAAAATAACATCCCTGTACATACTGTTGTATCCCAGCATCATTTTCTCTCTGCTTTTCCATCAGCTCCCAATTTTCATTGGAGATTTCTAGAATCTTTAAAAATTTGACTCAATTACAACTTGAGCACAAGACTTGAGTTAAACCAATCAGTTCATTCCACCTTCTGGTTCCAGTGATTGGTTCAAGGGTAGGCATGTGACCTCAGCCAATCCAATCAGATTGACTCTTAGAACTTCAACAGGAAATGTTCTTACATATGCTTTCTTTCTCTAGTCTAGATAGAATGGAGTGAGGTGTGAGACCTGGAACACCTGTGGGGATGGGAAGAATAAGGCTGTGTCAGATGAAGCCATCTTTGCCATCATGTGAGTAGCCAGTCAGATGCAAATGCAGAATCACCTGGAAAATATAACTAAAGGAATTAAGGGAAAGAGACCAGAGTCCATTGTAAATCTTTAGATCAAACCACACCTAAAAGTTTAACTGTCTTAGAATGTTCTGCCATGTTACACATTTCACTTTATTTTCTGAGCTGAGTATTTTTAGGAAAAAGAGTTATGGTCAACCCAATGGCATTTGTAGAGCTTCTACCATATACAGGTAATGGTGATAAGCACTTAACATACAATATATTATTTAATCTTTACAGCATCTACATGAGAAAGTAATTCTGCTACTCCACTTTACAGATGAGGAAATTGCGGGTCCCAAAGATTAAAGATGTGCCCAAGATCACAAAGCTACTAAATGGTAGATTCTGGCTCCAGAGCCCACCCAATTAACCACTGTACAATAATCCCTAAAACCACATTGCCTCTAACACAACAGGCTCTTTCTTACTCAGGGCCTTTTTGTTTGTATTTCCCTCTGCTTAAAAAGGTTGTTCTTGTCGTTCATATCTCAGGTCCATGAGCACCTCTGAAGAAGCCTCCCCTGACCACCTTATCCAAGTAAGACTGGTCAGGAACTCTGTAACATACCACTCTGTTTTCTTTATTGTGTTCTTCTCATTCTTATTTATTCCCCACCAAAATGTAAACTCTGTGAAGGCAAAAACCTTCAACCTTGTTCACTTCTGTATTCTAGTATTTGACATAGGACAGGCCTTTAATAAACATTTTATATTTTTTGAATAAGTAAATACCTCAAGTAATTAGAAATGATTGTGATCATTCAGATCATAATCTCACTCCCATTAGTGTTTGTTAATAAAATTAAAAAGGGATGGACAGAGACACAGAGACAGAAAGAGAGATACTTCAGAGTCCTTGGAGACCATAATCACTGGACGATTTGTTTTGCTGTGGCACCTAAGCAATGTGATGACTCAGCAGGTCTGCATCATCTGAGAATAGCCAAGTTATCATTTTAATGTCCTCTGTATCCAGTCATATGCTTGGCTACCCAGACAGCTATTTAAGGGAAGAAAGCAAGGAGTTGACTCCAGGTTCTGTGTGATTCATGGGCACGAGGAGACCAAGTGGAAATAAAATGGAATGAAAATGAGTGCTGAACAATATCAGTTCTTGGCCAGGTCTGTGTAAGTGCAGGGCCTCCTTAGCATGCCCCTTCCTCAAACCCACTTTTGCTAGAGGACTCTTGGCAAAACCCCTAGCCTACAACCGTGCCCTGAAACACTTCCCTGAGCCCACCCGACTTCAGAACCACTGTGATGGACAGTTCCCTGTATAACACCCGTGTCCACCTCAAGAGCATATTTGAAGTCTATCCACTTTTCTGCCTCAGAAGTGAACTGGCCCTAAAATGTGGGGTAATTGGTATCCCAGGGGCAAATCTAAACCAATGGAGGATTTAAGTCAGTGAATAAGTGACATGCTTTCCCATTCTTTGACTGACAATTTCTCCAAATTTTCCTCAGAGAGTCTGCATTGTAATTGAACTCTAGTTGCCCAAGTATAAACCAGTTTGATATGCATACTTCATTAACTTCTTCCTCCCTGTATCACTCTATTTTCACTGTGCTTCCTGATACCTCTTCCTGAATTAACTATCTGCATCCTTGTCTCAGGATTTGCTCTCAGAGGAGACTTTGAGAAAATTACAAAAAGATTCTCCCAGAAGTGTAAATGCAAACAGAAACCCTCTCTGGTGGAAAAATTACAAAAAGGAAAAAGGCATCCCTTCCTTTGAGTTGATATAGACACCCCTTGAAAAGTATAAGCTGTGTTTTAGCCCACCTCTTCTGCCTACTGGGTCAGGTAATCTTGTGCAGCTCAAAAGTGCTCAGTTGTACATGGTTTTCCTACTCTAGCCTCTTTCTGCATCTCCTCAGAGGTAGCAAAAATATTTATAAGGTTTATTAGCCTTAGAATTTATCAAATTCCAATGTGGCCTTATTCCCTCAAATTCCATTTTCTCCCAGACTAGATTTATTAAACCTCTTCTTCCTATATAACAAAAGCCTAATATGTTAAGTGTCCGGTTGTCCAGTTGTCTGTTCGACCAATCAAAGCATAATATGCTAATGATATGCTAAGATTGCTCAACCACTCGCTATGACATGCACTGACCACCAGGGGGCAGACACTCTGACCAGTAGGTTAGCTTGCTGCTGGGGTTTGGCCCATCAGGACTGAGCGAGATGGGCCAGACATGCCCAGGAACCCTCCTGAGGTCCCTACCTGGCTGGCCAACCTCCCGCATCCCTCCCTGGCCCTAATTGTGTACCAATAGGGTCCCTCAGCCTGGCCTGCACCCTTTCGCAATCCAGGCTAAGGGACAACCTCCACCCCCCACCCCCACCCCCCGAGTGCACAAATTTCATGCACTGGGCCTCTAGTATAGATAATAATCATGATTATAATTGGTAAAGATTGCATGTGTTTAGATTCCCAATTACTCTGTCATATATTACTTCACAAGTTTCTCACATGTGTGTATTATTCCCATTGTATAGATAAGAAAATTCAGATTCAAAGAGGATAACAAACTTGCCTAAAGCAAAACTAGCTAGTAAGCATATAATTTACCTAATATTTAAACCAGCATCTAGGATATAATTTACCTAATATTTAAACCAGCATCTTCTAATTTCAAGTCCTGAAACCTTTTCACCAGCCCAGGCCTAAATATGCAGTTAATGAAACACCTGGACGTATTTGGAACCTGAATGTTCTTTCTCTGAGGCCACTGAGTTCTATAAATTTCCTATTGACTTGGAAAGTAATTCAGAGGGACAAGTATCTGACATGTATAACTCAATATATATATATATATATTTAACGAATGGATGAATGATAGAAAGGATGAGTAGTAAGAAGGAAATGGATTCCCTAATAATGAAAATTAAAAGCCAAACAATTGCCCTTACTGGTATGGCTCAGATGGTTGGAGAATCTATTCATAGTACACCAAAAGGTGGCAGGTTCGATTCCCAGTCTGGACACAAACCCAGGTTGTGGGTTTGATCCCCGATCAGGGCACATGAAGGAGGCAACATATTGAAGTTCCTCTCTCTGCCATTATACTAAAAAGACTCAAATATCTAAAGAAATGGTGGGTTTGATGTCAGACCAGGGCTGGAATATTGCCACTTACTAACTTTGAGACTTTGAGCAACTCACTTCAAGAGTTGTTTAAAGGATTAAATGAGATATTTACCGCAGTGTCTAGGGCAATTTCAGGAACATGGTAGACTTTTAATAATGAAATGTTTTTATTAATTAATTAACATATGTTAAGTGCCTGCTCTATTCCGTCACTGTGTGAGTCACATGGGGAAGCCAATAAAAGACAGTGCCTGTCTTCAACAAGCCTAGTGGGGAGCTGGGTTTATAAATCAGAAGATAGGTTCAAAATGCTCTTCAGTTCTGAATGTTCCCTGAACATGTGTTACAGAAATGTGCCCCTCATTGCCTCATCATTCTCCTGTGAGTTCCAGCAAAATCACTCAGCCACTGCTTTGTTTGGGGCTGTGTATAAATCATGGTCTGTGCTAGGTTTCTCTGTCCCTTTCTCCAAAATGAGAAAGGGACAACTGGCTCAGAAAAGTGCTGGGACAAAGAATCAAAGGAACACTTATAAGCTTGACTCTCAGAAGAGGAGTGTGAGCTAAGTGAACAGAGCCAGAAGTCCTGAGTTTTAACTGGTTCCTGTCTTGTAGCTAACTTAGACAGCAAGTATGACTCTCAGCTCATGAGCTTAGATGTGCAAAAGAAACCAAAACAAAACTATACATTTTCTTATCTTTTTTAAAGCCACTTGGTGCCAATTCAGAGTTCACACCTCCTGGCTGACTGGTGGGAGATAGGCTATTAGTGTGACCACATTACTGTTCTTGGGTCCCCCAAAATAGAAATCAAGAGGAACCCCAGAAAATTTCCAGGCAGATTTTACTAAGCTTATGCTTGAGCACAAGGGAGGCAGCACAGAGGAAATGGAGGTTCTCTAACTGCCTCGGTGCTGGCTCTGAGTGGCTGCTTTTATAAGCTGGGGACAAAGTGAGCTTGTGTGAAAAGGCAGGCTTTTTGAAAAAGGTGGGCTTGTGGAATTGTCCATTTCAGGGTCGGTGACTTACTTTCCCAGTTGCATTGCATGGTAACTATGTTCACACCTACACTGTGGAGAAAAGATGGCAGACCACTCATTGTCACCACTCTAGGAAGGTCGAACAGCGGTCAAACCCTGATCAACCTTGTAGCAGTTGTTTACTAGTAAGTTGACAGTTGGAAGGTAAAATCAGCTACCTGTGCATTTTTGAGTAGGGAGAGGGGGGGTGGTGATATTCCACCTGGCCTTAATTTAGCTTCCTGCCACCCCATATTTTCCATTCCCGGGCCCCAGTCCCTATGCTGTCTCATTAGAAATCCCCCTTCCTTGAGACGACCAACATCCTGGAGCTGTGTAGCAGCACAAATTCTGGGACACCTCTCTGGTTGTCACTGAGAGTCCACAGTGCCCCCCACACTGTCCCTCTACTTCTGATCGGATGACTGCCTGAGGGCCAGGCTCAGGGCCTGTGAGCCTTGGGAAGACTGGGGCCGCTGGTGTCTCCTGGTGCCTCATGTGGTCATCCTGCTTGGTGGTCTCGATACTTCTCAAGGGCACTTCCAAGGAGAACAGCCCAAATCTCCACTGCTTAGGTCTCTCTCTCTCACACACACTCACACATTTCTGTCACCAAACATCCCTTGTAATCCCAAGTAAAATTTTTTTGCTTTTCTACTCTTGCTCCCCATAGAGGCCCCCTTCCCTCTTGTCTCCCTGGCAGAAGTCTAGCATCATCTGCTCAACGGACTTAGGCTTTTGAGATTAAAAAGCCCAAAGGGGGACAGAACCCTCTTTTTCTTGTTTGCTACTAACCTTTCATGAGGCAAGAGAGCAAGACTTGCTACCTGCTTGAATGGAGGAAGGAAAAAATACATTGGAAAAACATGCAATTTAACATGTTTGTAAATGATTCTAACAGATCTCTCTACTATTTGAGTTTCAATGCAACAAGCATGGTAGTCAATCAAGGTCTTGACTAGCTACATGTCTGCTGTCATATATCAAAGGAAGAGACTCATCTTAGAAAAGCATGTGTTTGTGGATAATTAGAAGTTAGATTAAAAGGAAATTGCTCCTGCAATGTTTGTGTTTGATCAGAATTGATTATGATGAGGCGTGAGAAAGACAAATTTGCCAGAAAGTATTACAAGTCATCCAACACCTTTCCCAAGAGAACCTGAATTGGAATCCAATACCACATGAGAGGAAGATACAGACAATGGCCCTCATTAGCTGGGCATTCACTATATGTCAGTAACTCTATCGTATTATCTTATTTAAACTTCACAAAAAGGTGAAATGTGAGCTCCAGGAGGAAAAGGACTTTGTCTCTTTCACCCCTAGCCATAAACAGTGGATGGCACATTGTAGGTACTCTATAGATATTTGTTAAGTGAATTAAATATTTTATTATCTCAATTTTCTAATTTAAAACCAAGGTTTAAGGATAGTCACATAGTGAAAGAGATAGGATTCGGTGCCAAATCAATGTAATACACCATGTCAATAAAATAAAAACTAAATCTCAAGATCCGTTTAGTGCCAAATATCCTTCTCTTTCTAATCAAAATTCTTGGAATTGACCAAGAAAAAAAAAAGATTCAAAATTATGATAATCAGAAATGAAAGAGGAGACATCATTACTCATCTCACAGAAATAAAAGGGATTATAAATGAAAACTAAAAAGCTATCTACCAACAAGTCAGATAACTTAGATAACATGGACAAATTACTACTGAAACTGACTCCCTCAAAAAGAAATGGAAAGTTTGAGAAGATCTACAGCAAGGAAAGAGGTTGAGTTGGTAATTTTGAAACTTCCACAAAAAGAAGTTCAGACCAACATGGCTTTACTGGTGAATGCTTCTAAACACTTAAAGAAGATTTACCTACAGGAGAATTAATAAAAGTTTTCACAAACTCTTCCAAAGACTAGAAGAGGGAATACTTTCCAACTCATTCCATAAGACCAGAACAACCCTGATACCAAATCCAGACAAAGACATAAGAAAACTAATGACCAGTATCTTTTAAGAATATAGATACAAATCTTCAATAAAATACTAGCAAACTGAACCCAGAAACAACAACGAAAAATGATGATTCATATGACCATGTGAGTTTTATACCAGGATCATAAGCTTGTTTTAATATCCAAAGATCAATGTTATGCACCATATCAATAAAATAAAAACAATGTCCTAGTTACGTCAAGCTCCAGGAAAATTAAAACTGAGATGACCCTCCAATAGATCCATAATATAATCCAATGGCCCCAAATAATGGTGAAGGCAGAGCAGGTTCCAGAAAAAACTGAAGGGCTGTGAAGCATGAAGATCACATCCAAATTTAAATCATGCAACCCTGGTGGTTCAAGGTAGAGAATCTTAAAAACCTGTGGTGGGGGCAGAGTCCTGGGGAAGGGGGAAGCTGAGAATATTCAGTGTGGGGGACACTGATGTATCACCCAGCTCCCCCTTCAGTGAAGGACTCAGGGCCCCTGCTTCTGGGAGTACTGTCAGTCCCTATAAGAATGGCCCTGACTATAGGGACCACCTCTCCTTCCTGGGGAGCCTGTATCCAGTGGCCAATATAAGTGAGATGGCCGGGAGTATGAGGGCCTGGGCATCTTGGTGCCATCTAGGACACCTCATGAGGGCCTTCCTAGCCCCTGAGCTCCTTGGATAGTTGGCAGAGACTGTTTTGGGCCTGCATCACAGCTCAGTTGCTCTCTGCTCAATTCCGCTTCATCCCTCTCCCTCACTGGTGATCCTAAGATATTCCTTAGATAAACCTCCTACATAACACACGCTATCTCAGCAACTATTTCTCAAGAACCTAACCCTTGACACCCAGACATTTAAAATCCTTGTCTTAAAACACAAGCCCTGATCACTTTTTGAGGCATGTTTTCTACCCCGTAGTCTGTGTGCCACCTCCAGATGACCCACCCAGACCCCACTGCCCTCTCTTCCTACCTTGTTTCCCTGCCTCCCAAAGAAACCAGTCATTCTCATCTTTGCTTCAAGATCTACTTCCTAGGGAACAAAATTAAGACATACATCATTCTCAACCGTGTAGAATATTAAAGATTGAATACAGATACAAAATAACATAAACATGCATGTGGGTTTCTAATGATCCAAAGAGAAGTTTTTTATTCTTTCAGCCTGAATTTGATTCAGACTGAATTAGAAATTGAGTAAATAATGAATTAAAAATTCACCTCAGTGTGGAGAAAAAGGAACCCTCTGGTGGGAATGCAGACTGGTGCAGCCACTGTGGAGAACAGTATGGAGTTTCCCAAAAAAACTAAAAATGGAGCTCCCATTTGACCCAGTGATCCCACTTCTAAGAATATATCCCAAGAAATCAGAAACACCAATCAGAAAGGACATATGCACCCCCATGTTCATAGCAGCACAATTCACCATAGCTAAGATTTGGAAACAGCCTAAGTGCCCATCAGCAGATGAGCGGATTAAAAAACTGTGGTACATCTACACAATGGAATACTATGCTGCTATAAAAAGGAAGAAACTTTTACCATTTGCAACAGCATGGATGGACCTGGAGAGCATTATGCTAAGCAAAATAAGTCAGTTAGAGAAAGATAAATATCACATGATCTCACTCATCTGTGGAATATAATGAACAACATAAACTTATGAACAAAAACAGGCCCAGAGTCAAAGAAGCATCAATCAGACCGTCAAACCTCAGAGGGAAAGCAGGGGAGGATGAGGGGAAGGGGAAGAGATCAACCAAAGGACTTGTATGCATGCTTATAGGCCTAACCAATGGACACAGACAACAGAGGGGTGAGTGCATGACAGGGAGGGGGGTGGAGGGGGGATGGGGGGATAAGAACACATATGTAATACCTTAATCAATAAAGAAAAAAATTCACCTCAGCCGTTTAGCATAATGGCTATTCCAGGTTGCCATAGGGAGCTGTTAGCTAATCCCATCAAAGGCTGCGCCTCTTGCTGAGAAAGTGAGGCCCTCCTGCTGTCCCCTCCACCCTTTCTCATTGGGGGGCCATGTCACCATTAGCACCTCACTGGTGGCAGATTCAGCAAGTAGAGAAAGCTGTTCCTGCTTTGGTCTTAAATCAAAGAGAGATTTCAAAGTCCAAAACCATGCTTGAATTGTTAAACCTTTCTTTTAAAGTTTGAGGAGAAAGTCACATTGAGATCCAGTTCTTTCTGAATAACCAGGAAGGAAACACACACACACACACACACACAGCAAAGGTAAGGACTTTTTCTTCAGAAATCTAGAGAGTAAGAATAATAATAAAAATGATACAATAACAGCTATTTTTTTTAAAAAAAAATTTACCATGTACCTACAACAACCCTAAAAGTTAGGTATTTTTACTCCCATTTTACAGATTAGAAAACTGAGGTTTGGGGGGTATAGTAACTTGAAGAAATATCAAAGGAGAAAATAAATATAAGCTCCATGAGAATAGTGATCATAACTTGTTCATAATTGTATTCAGTTAGCACATTACATAGTGCATAAAAAGTGCTAGATAAATGTTTATTGGTGCCAACATAAGAAACACTCAAACCTGTAGAGAATTTTTGTGAGTTCACTTGAGCCAAACTGACAATTGCCAGGAAGCAAAAATCTCAATGGATTGAAAAAATGCTCCAGAGAATGACAATTTTGCACCTTATTTTGTACATTACAGTCAAAGGAGGAGGCATAAGGAGGGTTACATGAAATCCATTGGTGATAGATTAAGGAGGTAGGAGACAACAAAGTGGTGAAGCTTCTGGGATTGCATAAAAAGTATGATGGACACATACTTCTTTTACATAGGTGGATGGAGGATAGCTAACAGTCAACAATTAACTCAATCACAATGAAGGGTCCAGAAAAAGGAAATTACTTTGACATTCCAAAGGTGTGTTATTGTATATCCAAAAAGACAACAGACAGGCTTACTTCAGGTAAAGATTGACCTTTGTCAGGGAAGATACTGGCCTAGGACGCGACTACCTGCCCTAAACTGCTTTTAGTTAAATTGTTTTAATTTCAGACCATCCTATGTGGTTACTGTTAGGTCTGATCAAATAATTGAATTGATACCCGCTCTCCTGGGAACTGACCTTTAGCCCACTTCACAACTGACATTCCCTTTTGCTTTTGCTAAGACCATTATCTTTCCCCTCCAGAGTTGTGCAGGATCCAGACCCACCCAGAGAATTCCCCGCTGAAAAAGCTCACCTAGAACCTTTTAAAAGTCTCTGACTCTCCGTCTCTGGGTGCTGGTGCCATTTTGGGGCTCAGCCCATCAGGTGTCCAGATGACCTAATCTATCCTACCTAATAAAAGAGTAATATGCAAATTAACCATCACTCTGCTACACCCACAAGCCACGCCCACCAGCCATTGGGACCAGCCAATCAGAGCGAGTATTCAAATAAACCCAACCAAGATGGCTACAGCCACAGAGAGCAGGAGGGAGGCTTGGGTTCCCCAGGCAATGGAGGAAGCCAAGCTTTCCGCCTGCCCTTGCCAGCCTAAGCCTCCACTCAAGGCTACAAAGTTTCAATTATAGAAGATATACACAAACCCCAACAGAAATGGCTGTGGCCACGGAGCGAACAGGAGACTTGGCTCCGCTCCAGGCTACAAAGTTTCAATTGTAGAAGGTAAATAAATTCCAGATACCAGGGCCTCCGCTTGGGTCGCTAGGGGGCGTGGCTGGCCTGCAAACCACCACAGGCCCCTCGCTCAGGCCGCCCCACGCCCCAAGGGAACCCCCACCCTGATCCGGGACACCCTTCAGGGCAAACCAGCTGGCCCCCACCTGTGCACCAGGCCTCTATCCTATCTAATAAAAGAGTAATATGCAGATTGACCATCACTCCAACACACAATATGGCTGCCCCCATGTGGTCAAAGATCCTGCCCCCATGTGGACACAAGATGGCCAACACAAGATGGCCAGCAGGGGAGGGCAGTTGAGAGGCACCAGGCCTGCAAGGAAGGGCAGTTGGAGGCGATCAACCCTGCAGGGGAGGGCAGTTATGGGTGACCAGGCTGGCAGAGGAGGAAAGTTGGGGGCAAATAGGCTGGCAGGGGAGCAGTTAGACATCAATCAGGCAGGCATGGGAGTGGTTAGGGGGTGATCAGGCTGGCAGGCAGAAGCGGTTAGGGGCAATCAGGAAGGCAGGCAGGTGAGCAGTTGGGAGCCAGCAGTCCTGGATTGTGAGAGGGGTCCCAGATTGGAGAGGGTGCAGGCTGGGCTGAGGGACACCCCCCCGCCCCCGTGCACGAATTTCATGCACCGGGCCTCTAGTATATATATAAAAACCTAAGCAACCGATCAACAGTTCAACTATTCTACTGGTCGGCTGGTCGCTATGACGTGCACTGACCACCAGGGGCAGACATTCAATGCAGGAGCTTCCCCCTGGTGGTCAGTGTGCTCCCACAGTGGGAGCGCTGCTCAGCTGACTGATAGGAGCCAGACTCAGGGCTCATGGCTGGCCGCCACAGCCTGGAGACCACAACGGAGCGGCAGCAGGCACATCGGGGCCAGGATGAGCAGGAACAACAGACGGCATTGGACTGCCAGTTTCGGCCCCATACCCGCAGGCCACCTGAGGGACCCACCAATGCACAAATCCGTGTACGGGGTCTCTAGTAAATTTATAATCATTTACCACTTTTGGCTTTGTGCCTTCCTCCTTCGGTGACCCAAACAGTTACCTAAGGTCTCTGAGTTTACCAGACTACCCTGCAGGCCTTCCCTGAGCTTGTCAGGTTTAATGTGTGGCCCCTTTTCGTCCACAATTGGACGTTGGATGAAGGTTGAAAATCTGTTCTGTGGACCAAGTTTTCAATATTAAAGGAAACATCCAAGGCAGGGGCAGCAAACTTTCTCTGTAAAGGGCCAGGGAGCAAATATTTTGGGCTTTGCAACTAATACTGCCCTTGCAGTAGAAAAGTGGCCATAGACAACACATAAACAAATGGGCATGGTTGTGGTCCAATAAAACTTTATTGTCAACTGGATGAGGTCCTGAATGGCCCACTGATTGTAGTTTGCTGACGGCAGATCTAGAACCTTGTTACTCAATTTGGGGTCTGTGGCCCAGCAGCATAGGCATCCCCTCCTCTAGAAATGCAGAACCTGGGCCTTGCTGCAGACCTTCTGAATTAAAATCAAAATTCTAAAATTAATCAGGCTCCGGGATTCATATGCACAGAAGCACTGCTCTAGGAGATCTGAATAGTGTTGGCTGTCAATCAGAATAATTCTATAGGTTTTTAAATAAAGTTTTATTTCCATTCAACATTGCCTGAGTATGGTAACAGCAGAAATTTGCTTGGTTTGATGTGACCAGGTCTGCATAGACACTCCTCCTTATTAAATAAGGGGCAGAGAGATAGAGAAAAGGGGCGGAAGATCAGTGGAAGGCTGCCAAACTGGAACCGATCACCTAATCTGGACAGTCAATTTAGCACAACTCACAAGTACTAGTAACCTCACCGCTCCATAGAGCCAAGAAGACCTGTGCTTTTGCTTTTTCTCCCCTAAAAGCAGAATAACTTCTACTGACCCGAACCAATCAGCCTTGAATCTGACTGCTCAGATATGCATACTAATAATTCAAGTGGCTTTGCCATCACAGATCATTAATGCCCACAAAGTAAATGGCTGTGCCCATGAATGTCAGGTTCAGAGCCTTATAAAAATGTGACTACCTCTCTCCAAGAGTTGAAAGGCCTGCTTGTTAAACTTACCAATCATTTCATGTTCTATCAAAGATGATCCCAGCCCTAGCCGGTTTGGCTCAGGGGGTAGAGCATGGGCCTGCAAACTGAAGGGCCCCAAGTTCAATTCTGGTCAAGGGCACATACGGGAGTTGTGGGCTCAATCTCCAGTAGGGGGCATGCAGGAGGCAGGTGGTCAATGATTCTCTCTCATCATTGATGTTTCTATCTCTCCTTCTCTCTTCCTCTCTCTAAAATCAATAAAAAGAAATTATATATGATGATCCACAGTGGAGAGGACAGAGGAGGGTGAGTACGGGGTTGAGAGTCTTGCCCAGTCAGAAAATGACTAGCAACCTGCTCCACCTCCTGCTAACCACCCAAACCTGAGCCAGGCACTCGCATGCTCAGAGCCACTGTATTCCCATTGGAAAAGGGGATTAAAACCACCAGCTCCTGTTTTCTCAGTAACTATACTAGTAAACATTTTATTGGTGCATAACCCTTGACCCTTCTAGGAACATGTTTTATAAAATGTTCATATAAGTCTGTATATACGTGTATGACAGTTTATACTAGTACATGCTCATCCAGTGCTATTTTAATAGTAAATTTGAAATTACCATGGTGTAAATAATATGAGAACGGCTAAATAAATTGTGGGCCAGATAACTATGTCATAATATGTAACAGTTTAAAAAAAGGTGATGCAATTGCCCTGGAGTGAAAATATATCTGTGCTATGCCGTTAAGAGAAAAACAATGCAAAACAATGCCATACTCCATTGATTCCAAGATGTGCATTTTTTCACACTTTTATAAAGTGAGTCTTATAATTTATGATATCTTGTAATTGCTATTAGATAGGCCACAGTCTTGATGTTGTATATAAAATAATGACAAATTACATAATCAGTGACATCTTAGCTTTAATTCAGTAAGCAAAAAACCCACATACTTATGCAAATAAATGTGTTCCTATATGTTTCTTTGACATTGTGTATAGAATTAAGTAAATAGGGCTGGGAGTGAGATGGGAGAGGAAGTTTTGCTTTTCAGATTTTATACTGCTTGTAGTGGCAGCAAACATGTTTCATTTTTTAAATTTGAAAAACAGTCTGGTAACATCTTTATTCTTATCTCACCAGGCAGGTGGAAATGCTGTCTGCAAAACTATTGCTGCAGAGCTAGCTGTGTGGGTTAAACTTTCCTTTCTCACCCACGGAGGCTAGGCATAAGACACAGAACCTGCAGATATTCAGGGCCAGGCATAAGACACAGAACCTGCAGATATTCAGGGCCAGGCCTAAGACACAGAACCTGCGGATATTCAGGGCCAGGCATAAGACACAGAACCTGGAGGCATTCAGGGCTAGGCATAAGACACAGAACCTGCAGATATTCAGGGCCAGGCCTAAGACACAGAACCTGCAGATATTCAGGGCCAGGCATAAGACACAGAACCTGGAGGCATTCAGGGCCAGGCATAAGACACAGAACCTGCAGATATTCAGGGCCAGGCATAAGACACAGAACCTGGAGGCATTCAGGGCTAGGCATAAGACATAGAACCTGCAGATATTCAGGACCAGGCATAAGACACAGAACCTGCAGATAATCAGGGCTAGGCATAAGACACAGAACCTGCAGATATTTAGGACCAGGCATAAGACACAGAACCTGCAGATATTCAGGGCTAGGCATAAGACACAGAACCTGGAGGCATTCAGGGCCGGGCATAAGACACAGAAACTGCAGACATTTGGGGCTGCCACTTTTTTATTTTGCCTTGAGTACAACATTTATTCTGTGAGAAAATGAGACAGGATGGCCCATGGCAACAGGAGAAGCCAATCTTTGCTCATTGGGATATCACTTCTGATCATGAATGTGCCATGAGGCATTCGGCAAATCAGGGAGGAAATGTCAAAACATCAGCAAATTGTGAGTAAATAGACTCAGACACTTTGGTGGAAACTTGCTGAGAATAGAGGCTGGGGTTTCCATATGCCCCGACAGACTCTCCTGGTAGAAGCCTTCATGAATATTAACCACGTATGCATTTCAGGGTGGATGCCAGTGGCACAAGCATATGCACACTTCTGAGAGTGTCTACCGTTAGCTCCTGGAGCCCTGGAGCCCAGGGCCCCTGCTTCACGTAACAGGGGCTCTGCCCACTATGACAGGCACCAGACCTAACACACCCCATATACTAGTAAGCAGCTGGTTTATGGGTGGGTGCAGAGCAGATATTCGTGGGTGACCTGCTGCTCTCAACCTGTTTATGGAAATAAACACTTGTATATGATTCAACCCTGTCTCTGCTTAATTGGCTCAAGTAGTGACAGACAGACCAGACCCATTGGTTGTCTGGTTTCAAAAATATGTCATCTTTTCCCCCTTATTTTTCCCCACATGCTTTTTTAAGCTTCTGTGTCATCTCTGCTAACATCCCCATGGCTAAAGCAAGCAACTAAGACAGCCCAGATTCAAGGTTGTTGAAGTAACTCCGCATCTCTAGTGAAAAGAATTACAAAGTTATACAGCCAAACGTGGGAATACAAGAAAGAGGAAAGAATTGAGGCCAATAATGCAATCAATATGCCATACAACTTACATAATAAGAACATTTCTCTGTGATTTGTGTATTTTGCAAAGCATTATTATATCTATCTATCTATATAAAGCCAGCTACCATAATGACCAGAGACCAGAACACCAAGGCCCCTGCCCAGGCTGGCCCCGACCCCCAGTGAGTGGTTAGGGGCGCCACTAGGCAACGCGATTGGGTGCGAGTTTGATGGAGGAAAGTCAAAGAAATAGGGAGGAAGGTCTTAAGGGTCTGCGGGGGTGGGGTGGTCAGCCCGGAGTAGGTTTGGAGTGTGCTGGGGAAGGAAGAGGAAGATCCGATTGGAAAATGGCTCAGCACCTACCTTTCTCATTGCGGCACCAGCCGTGGACTGAATGGGCGGTTGTTTCATGCGTGCGCTTGGGACTGACATGTTCATGGCATGAACTTCCTGAAACTTCACTGATTCCAAATAGTAAACAGCCATCAATGTCAAAGAACAGAAAAATCCTCTCGAACTAGAGGCCCTGGACTTGCAACACGACTGAGGAAACACCACTTTAAGGAGGAGCTAGAAAAACCGGAAGTGTGCGACCAGAGGATTGTGGGATTGTGGAGGACACCTGGGCACCTAGGGCTAGAACTGAGCCTGTTACTGCGCATGTACACAGTCAGCCCTGTAGTCCTCAGTCCTGCAGTATTTGGATGTGACTTCTGGCGGGATATTATTGGTTTGTTCCCTCGGTTTGAAGCGGAGGACAAGAGCCGCAAGTGCGACCAGCTCCAGGAGGAGTGCACACGCAACTCCCAGGAACTGCAGATGAAGCGCACCGCCATGGAAGCCTTCAATCAAGATCTTCGAAGAGCAGGGCCGGACTCCAGAAAAGTGCACAAGGAGTATCTGGAGCGCTTCCGGCTGAGGGCAATGAAAACGAGATGCAGAGGATCCTGCTGAACTCAGAACGGCTCAAGTCTCGCATCGCCAAGATCCACGAGAGCCGCCCGAAGCTGGAACAGGAGCTGCGGACACAGGCCTTGGACAACCCGGAGATCGATAAGCTGCGGACACAGGCCTTGGACAACCCGGAGATCAATAGTGCATGAACAGCCTGAAGCCAGACCTCCTGCAGCTGCGCAAGATCCGAGACCAGAACCTGGTATGGGTCACCCAGAAAGGCGCCGGCAGAAGGAAATCAATGAGTCGGAATCCAAAATGAGCCTGAAGACCAGAATGCACTGATGGAGGGTAAGGATGACCTCCCCCACCTTGAGGAACGAACCTGGTATGTGGGCAAGATCAGCCGCCCACAGGCTGAGGAAATGCTGGACGGCCCGCGGGATGGGACCTTCCTCATCAGTGAGAGCAGCCAGCGGGGCTGCCATGCCTGCTCCGTGGTGGGGACGGCGATACCAAGCACTGTGTCTTCTACCGCCCGGCCACTGGCTTGGGTTTAGCGGAGCCCTACAGCCTGTACGGGTCTCTGAAGGAGCTGGTGCTGCATCGCCAGCACACCTCCCTCTGCAACACAACGATGCCCTTACCGTCACCCTGCACATCCGGCCCTTGTGAGCCCGGCCCCTCTCCTCCTCCCCCCACCCCCAGCCTGCTGACTCATACAGAGCAAGACTCCATCTTTCTGTCTGTCTCTCTTCTTTGTGAATCTTTCTCTGTCTCAATCTCTCTCTTGCTTTCTCTGAGTCTCTCTCTTCGTGACACTCTTTCTATCCCCATCTCTGTCCTCTCTGACTCTCTTAGTCTCTGTACCTCTAAGTCTCTGTTAGAGGAGCTACCTCCTCTACCCCATACCACTTTCCCCATGGGCACTGCCCTCCCCTGGCTCTGGCTGCCCCCACCAGTTCCTACAGTTCCCCCAAGCTCCCCCTGCCTGTACCTGCCATGTTTACAAAGGCCCCTGGGTGCTCAGCCCCAGCCTGGTGCCCTGATTTTTATGCCATGGACCTGGGGTCAGGGCAGGAAGAAGGCAGGAAGGAAGTTCGCTGGGCCACTTCTAAGAACCTCAGCTGTGACATTTGGGGCCAGGCGGGTCCCACCCCACAGACCCAACTTCCCCTTCAAACCCTGAAGTGAAACCTGCACTGGTTACCCCCACATGGAGCTGCTTCCCAGAAACCCTTCTCCCTCAAAAGCAAAATGATTAAAAATAACCTCAAGAGCTGGGCCCCATCGGACCCCAGGCTTCCCAGGAGCCGAGGCTGCTGCAGGTGCTGCTGGGCCAGCCGAATGCATGCTGCCCACAGCACCTCCGCTCCATGCAGTTTCAAGGCTTCTCCTTGACCATGTTGGGCTCTGATTTTGTTTCCTTGACTGGAAACCCATTTTCTCCTCTTTTGGGACAAGAACCCCGGTTTTCTATACTGCCATGGGCCCCCCTCCTGCCTGCCCAGCTAGGCTGGTAGGTGGGTTTTGTATGGTATGTTGATACTGATGTGGATATAAAACATTGAACTTAAAAAAAATTTAAAAAAAGGAAAATGGGATAGTGACGAATAAGAAACTTGGGAGACAGTGAAGGGCAGTTTGTCCAGACTGTTGAGAGCTAAGAATCAGAGTTTAACTGGGATAGAAATCCTGCTAGCAGCACCTGATGCCTGAAATCTGAGCACTCTACTTTTAGGTTTTCCAATTCAAGTTTTTGGAGACTGCCTATTAAAACACTCCTGGTTGGAAAGTGTTTGTATAGAAGCCCATAAGTATTAAGTATTTGCTGTGTTTACCATGCTTAGCTCTCTGTAAAAAATATGGGATAATGTTAAATACCTCATGTTCTCAAGAAGCTTGACTTTTAAAATAAAAAATAAAGAAGAAATATAAATATTAAAAATAGAAAAAGAAGCTTGAGTTTTAGGGGCAAAATCAGGCAGCCAGGCAAGCGTTTAGGGGTGATCAGGCAGGCAGGCAGAGCGGTTAGGAGCTAGAAGTTCCAGATTGTGAGAGGGATGTCTGACTGCCTGTTTAGGCCCGATCTCCGGGATTGGGCCTAAACTGGCAATTGGACATCCCCTGATAGGTCCCAGATTATGAGAGGGTGCAGGCTGAGCTGAGGGACCCCCCCTCTGTGCATGAATTTCGTGCGTTGGGCCTCTAGTCCTATATAATAAAAAGCTAATATGCAAACTGTCCCCTCATCCGGGAGTTTGACCAGGAATTCAACCAGGGGGTGGGGCCAGCCAGCCAACTGTCCATGGCCCCTCCCTCGGCTGGCCCTGCCCCTGATCACCACCCCCTCATTAGGGTGGGCCAGCCAGACCCCACCTGTGCACGAATTCGTGCACCAGGCCTCTAGTATATATATATATTTGTCTATTATTAGGTAGGATATATATATCCTACCTAATAATAGACAAATATGCAAATTGACCGTACCTTCGCTATGCCCGTGATTGGCCAGGAGGCGCGGGGGGGCGGGACTCGGGGTGGCCGGGGGGGGGCTGATTGGGCCAGCGGGCCGCTGAGCTCATGTCGCCAGCGGTGGCTCGAGCTCAGCGTCTGCGCCATGGCTGTGCTGCGGCACAGAAGGGGCCTCTGGGGCAGCGAGCTCACGTCCAACCGCAGACCATCAAAAGCGGGGGAGCTGGGTGCCTATCCGCTCAGGCACCAGGCCTTTCAGAAGCCTCCGGCGGGGCGGAGGCTTCTGAAAGGCCTGGTGCACCAGCGGACAGGCACCCAGCTCCCCCCCTAAACGTGCATGATTCAATCATGCACTGGGCCTCTAGTATATACATAAAAGCCTAAGTGACCGGCCAACCTGTAGCTATGACACACACTGACCACCAGAGGGCAGATGCTCAATACAGGAGCTGCCAAGCTGCGGTGAATTGGCAGTTTCGGTTCTTGGGTGACGCACCTGGAACCAGATAGGAGGGAGCTCGATTCCGGGGTGCATCACTCGAGAACCACCCTCTCGCAATCTGGGACCCCTTGGGGGATGTTAGAGAGTGGGTTTTGGCCTGATCCCCACAGGCCAGGCCGAGGGACCCCACCAGTGCACAAATCCTTGTACCAGGCCTCTAGTATCTTCATATAGCTAAATACATTCCTAAGGACTAAAGAGAATGAATTCTTTTAGTAGGGCAAATATGAGTTGTATCAATGCTGAAGTTCATTTTTACTTCTAGCATCTTGGTCCCTAATTTGTACGTATATGCTATGGTAGTCTTAAATTCTAGTTCAGAGATCAGTGAATAAAATTGCTTTTTTTTTGCTTTTTTGCACATGAACTTTGTGGTTGCCTGATATTCACTTGTGTTTGCCTGATAGACACCCATTTATCTTTCAAAACCTATGTATTATATCACCTCCTCCAGGAATCTCTCTGGTCTCTCCAGATAAAATAAATCCTGCCCTTCTCTGATCTATGTTTGTGCATTGTAGTTGAGTCTGTTTTCACCCTTGTCTATTGGCGTAAGCTGAGATCTGCCTTCTGGAGTCTGAGCCCATTGAGAAGAGTAAGGAGCACAGGTTCTTCAATCAGGCTGCTGCTTCCTACAGGTGGGACCTTTGGTAAGTTATTCAACATAGGCTCTTTTACCTCCTTATTATCATCTGTATAATGGGAATAATAATTGCATTTGTTCAAAAGGGATATTGAGAGAAATAAATGAGCATTAAACATTTGGTAAAATACATTGAAGTAAATTTATAACACTGGGTCTAGACTGCTAAAGTAACCCTAGATCCCTGAGTTCTAACAGGGTCTTTTCAGATCGTGTTTAGGTATAAATTATTACCGATATTGCAATCAGGACCGGAAGAAGGGGGAGAACGGATAACTGGGCAGTGTAGCAGCCTCTGAAGACTACCTCATTCTGACCCTGATTCATGATTCATGAAGATAAAGAAAACAGGGCCCTGACCCAGTAGCTCAGTTGGTTAGAGTGTGAAGCCACGGTTGCAGGTGCGATCCCCAGTCAGAGCACATACGAGAAGCAACCAATGCAGGTGTAAATAAGTGGAACAACAAATTGGTATTTTTTCTCTCTCTTTCTCTTTCTCTCCTCTCCTCTCCTCTCCTCTCCTCTCCTCTCCTCTCCTCTCCTCTCCTCTCCTCTCCTCTCCTCTTCTCTCTCTCTCTCTCTCTCTCTCTCAAAATCAAGTTTAAAAAACCACAAAGAGGATCTAAATGTACCCAATTAATATTCATCTTTATAGATCTCATTTCTAGGTATTGTCTTTCTGTTCTTCTGAGCAGAAGGCTTACTTAAATCATTTCAATAAGCTCTATTCATCAAAAACCAAATAATAAGATGTTGGGACATTGGGAAATAAAATGAAATGGCATAACCCATCCCTGAGGCTGAAGAGGCAACAAAATGGAATTACATAAGCCACCCCAAGTCCTCAATTTGAACTATGCATTCACTTTGAGACATCTCATCTTCAACATGGGTGAGCTGAGGATTAGAGGAACAGAACAGATGGCATCTTGATAAATTAAATTAATACTTGGAAAATGAGGGAGGAGATATGTTGTCTACAAAATTCAGAAAGATTTTCTAGTAGAATAAAGTGTACAGTCTATTTTGAAGATATCTGAAGATTAATTTAAATGTTTGTGTCATCATCATTGTTTTAGCACATGGTAGGGCAAAAAAGAATCTTAAAAAATGGAAAGATATACTTTGGCATCTATTTACTGTGTCACAGTGCTACCAAATATTAAATTCAAAAGACAAATTTGGTTTGTAAATAATAAGCATGCTATTGTTTATCAAAGAAATTGTCTTTGTAGAATTATATAATTGGAATTTTTAAATTGGTTTTCAGAGAGAGATGAAGGGAGAGAGAGAGAAATAAAAAATAAAAAAACCTTAATGTGAGAGAAACATTGATCAGCTGCCTCCTGCACACCCCCCAGCGGGGATCGAGCCTGAAACCTGGGCATGTGGCCTAACTAGGAATCAAATCAGCAACCTTTGGGTACATGGGTCAGTGCCCAACCAACTGAGCCACACTGGCCAGGGCTATAATTGGAATTTTAAATAATAAATGTATACATAATAAAAATACAATTAGTACAAAAGGGTATACAGTGAAAACTGTCTTCCAACTCCATTCCTCAATAGAAACATGATTACCAGTTTCTTACATAGCCTTTCTTTTCTTGTATATGCTTATATATTCTGATAATTGCATTACAACTTGATAGAATTCAAGGTGTTTTTTTCAATTTATTTTCAATTTATTTTGCATATTTTTTTAAAAAAGTGACAAATAAAGCATTGAAGTTTAAAGAACTTACATGATTTGGGCAAAGTTGGTGAGTGAATTAGCTAGAATTTGTTTGGTTTCAAGTAACTGAAAGAAAGCTGGTTAAAAAAATTTATCAGCTCATGGGTAGATCTGACAGCTTCAAACACAGCTTAAAGTATTGGCTATTCCTTCTCTTCCTTGCTGTTTTTGGCTCTGTTCTCCACAGGTTGCCTCCATTTTTAGATGCCACGAAACAGTGGTCAGCAGCTCTAGCCCACATCCACCCAGTTTTAAATCTATCAAAATGAAAGCTCTGGTCTCTTCTTCACCTATTCAAAGAAAGTCTGAAGCTTAATTCTTACTGGTCCATATTGTCTCATACCCATCCCTGAACCAATCCCTGTGCTAAGAAGAATGTCCTTTCACCCTAAAAACACTGCTCCCACAAAACACATGATCTAAGAGTGAGAGAAACTGTGTTGCCCAGAAACAACTAGGGTGTCATTATCAGAAGAAGGATGAATTGATGGCAGGCAGAGGAAATCACAGAATTTCACATCACTTATCCAATTAGGAGAAAGACAGGGATAGGTATCTCTTGCTTTGTGGTAGAAACTGGTCATATCTAAAACTAAGATTGGGGAAACTAGAGCCTCCTCTTATAATACCATGTAGTTGTTTATTTTCAAATCATATTTATTATTACAGGATAAGCCTCAGTTGAACAAAGGCTATAAGTTAGCCAGTGTAATGTTCCTGCTTTCTACAATTCTGACTTGAATTCAATAGTACAATAATTCAGATTTTGGCCACTTTCCAATTACTTTCAGAACTGTTCCCAGTAAATATATGGTGATAGCTTTATATTTTTCTCCCTCTCAGGAAATTCGTTATTGGAATCCTTCTTAGCCCAAAAAACATGGACATATACACGAAACCCTAACTGAAATTAAAAATGATGAAAGAGTATAGTGACTTTCATCAAATTAGGGAAATAACAGTTAAGACTCAAGTAGAAGTATATGGAGGCAAAATGTCCCTTTTTAAATGCACATTTCAAGTGATATTTAAGAATGTTGTTCACACACACACACAAAAAGCCACACTATTCACTAATATTGAAATTATATTGTTTTTAACTCAATTCAGCAGAAGATTCAGGCAGAAATAGAGGTCACCTAGTCTAGTGCTGTGGTATGACAAAGCAGACCATTGGGAAGAGAATTAACTCAGGTGCTGGCTTAAAATGCTAATTGTTGGGCATGACATAGCTCTAATGAGTTAATGATCTGCAGGTGGGATCTGAGAACCGCATATTAATTAGCCCAATTGGTGATGCTTATGCAGCCTAAACTTGGAAAAAATGAGAATGGTCAACATTCTTTTATAAACAGGGCTACTGAAGTGCAGAAAGTGGAAATGATTTGCCAGTAAATGGCAGATCTGGTCAAACTCATGTGTCCTGAATGCCATACGCTGACCTCTTCTCTTGCTTTCCACCTTTTCTTTCATCCATATCTGTGGGGTCACTGAGAAGGAATCTGGCTGACCAGATTCCCCAAGGTGGTGTGAAATTCTATTAGAAAGATGTCTGGTGGGGAAATGATCATATCAATGACCTTTAGCTGTACCTTAGAGAATTCATTTTCCTGACCATTCAAAGCATCTGTCTGGTTTAATACTTAGTTGTTTTTTAAGCAAAATTGTCCGAGAGAGAGAGAGAGAGAGAGAGAGAGAGAGAGAGAGAGAGAGAGATTGATTGGATAGGAGAGGGCCTCATCTCCCCCAGTTGCTAGTGGAAGTGGGGTTCTTTGGGTATTTCTGGAATAAGAGTTTCTGGAGGCCCCCATAGAAGGATGAATTATAGTGGAAAGCTTTATTTCCATGGAATTACATCCCTGAGTTTCCAGGGTCCCATTTCCCTTAGTCCAGTATCCAGAGTTTTCTTTCCATGCTGGAGCCGGTTCCAGTCCAGCATCAGGCTGAATTAGTTTGTGTTTCCAGCTGCAGTCCATTAGTCCCTTGGGTGTGGGGTCTGCAGGGCCACGTGGCTATGGAGGAAACAGAGCAGGAGCAAAACAAGAGAGCCCCACAAACCAAGAGCCAAGCACAGCAAGGAGCAACAAGAGAGCAAATCCCTTTGTTAGGAGATGATGTATTCCCCAATTTCCCAGTGTTTGCAGTGGCCAATCCATGGTTTCCCAGGTGTGACTGACATTTAAGTGCCTTCCCTAGGTCACGCCAACTTTATTGGGCATGCAGTTATCTTTTCTCTGCAGATGGCAGAGGGGAGGTAAGTTAGGAAGCAACTTTAGTGGCCCAGAGATATACAATATATACTTACAGTGGTTGCATTGACCTAAGAGGCAGCAGCAGAAGCGATGAGAAGTGATGGTAATTTGGATATAAACAAAGCCAAGAGGACTTGCTGGAGGAATGAGAGTCCTGGGAGGCAGAGAATTAAAGAGTCCTCCAAGGTTTGACGTCTAACTGAAAGGGGTGAGCCTGGAGAACAATAAACACATAGATCTGATAATGGATCAGTGTTCAAAACATATAAAGAATTCCTATGACAGAAAACACAGGTATACCTTTATATTTTCTTCTAAAACTTTTAAAACATTGTTTTTCACTTCTAGGTCTTTAATAAAAGTTGTCAGCATTTCTCTTTATGGCTTGTGACTTTCAGGTTTGGTTTTCATATATCTCCAATGGAAGCAGCAGTACATATACAGCAATACCTAAGTCACATCTGGTAAGACAAGTTAAGTTGGTGAAATTCTGTAATAGGGCCCAAGATTTCAGTGTGAGACTTGATCACAGGGTCTCTTCTTGGGATCCTACAAACACTTGGAGTAAATTTGTCATATTATCAATGTTTGTGTTAATTTTGCCTTTTTGTTTTAATCTTTTATTAAAATAACTTGCTACTTAAAAACAAAAGTCTGTATCAGGAAGCATGAGTAGAAATTCTTATAATAAAAGGCAGTGAAGTGATTAGGAGAATGAGCTTTGCAGTCAGAACAAACCTGCTATGTGTTCTGGGCCAGTTACTTAGAAATCTCTGAGTTTTTGTTTTCTTGTTCATAAATTGGGGAAAAGTTTAACTACTTGTAGATTTGGGAATGAGAGGAGCAGAGTGAAATCATGAGCTAATCTAGTGCTTTTTCTATAATAGGCACTTAAAATAATAGCTAATATAGTATCCAATAATATTTTCTTTATTATTAATAATATATTATTATCATCATGAATTGACTCCCATTTTGCACCAATTATTCTATGCACATAGTTTTATTTAATCCTCCCAACAACCATGCAAATGCTTGTTGTATACCAGGCTAAGCACTTTTCATGGTGTGTATGCTAGGAAGTATATTGTGTGCAAGCATTCACATTTGAGGGGACATTAATAAATCATTATTCACCAAGCTGAAGGTAAGTCTGAAGTAGCCAGGAGAAGGAATGGGTCCCCAGAACCTAGTGAGAACTGTCTAAGAGAGTCAGCCGGGAGGAACCGTGACCTTCCCTACAGGCCACCCAGAAGGGCGGAGCTGAAGAAATAATTATCCTGACCTCAGGCTCCTCTTGCCCTCATGTCTCCCACTGACTCTAGAACAATCAGAGGATGAGAGAGTCCATCAGTGTCCCTGTTGGTCAGCTTCCAGGCACGGAACAGGGAAGGAGGACTCAAGAACAAGTGCATATACGACTAATTACATATTTTTTGCACCAGCCCTAGGGATGTGTACCACTATTATCCCATTTTCACATAAGGAAACTGGAGTGAGAAAGGTTAAATCACTTGCTGACAGATGGCATGGGGTGAGGATGGGGTCTAGGTCTACACCAAGCATGTCAAGCTCAAAGGATATCACGGGCCAAATAAATAAGACATGAGGCCGGCGGGCCGCGAGTTTGACATGCTTGGTCACAGTCCTGATCATGTAGCTCAATGCAAATGAGATGCTCATGCCTCCCTCACAGTGAAGAGACTAAGTCCAGATAAACCAGGCAAAAAGCTGGACCAAGATCCAAAGAGAGAGCTAGGGTTCCTCAGTTCTGCCCGGCTTTCAATGCCTGGCTTCCAATGCCATGTTCCTCTGGGACGCCCCCATGTGAGCACCTGACAGCGACTCACAGGAGGCAAACACTAGGGATTTTTCCTCATAATAACAAAGTGGCGAAGTGAGGGCACCAATGGAACTAACTGAAGTGCTCCACTGGCTGTCACCTGAAGGGAGGGAGCAGTCATCCTTAGAAATGGGGTCTTCACAGTGACATGGACAACGCTCGGAGGAGCCGGTGTTTGCAGACCAGCATTTTGCAAACTCCCAGAGATCACTAGATATGTCCTGAGGGTTTGCATGGTTTGGAGATTTTGGGAGTATCTGCACTCATTGATTTTTAAAGGCCATAATATAATTAGGAAAAGTTAATAAAAAAA
Organism: Cnephaeus nilssonii; assembly: GCF_951640355.1. Taxonomy (NCBI): domain Eukaryota; kingdom Metazoa; phylum Chordata; class Mammalia; order Chiroptera; family Vespertilionidae; genus Cnephaeus; species Cnephaeus nilssonii. The sequence continues at coordinate 49,814,176 of NC_137088.1, read as the reverse complement.
AAAGAATAGTCTGAGGACTTGCAGCTTTTATCAGGATACTTTCAAGGTATGTGGCCACTTCTCCTAACCATTTTTGGCTTAAACAGGGGCTTTACAGGTACAAAGCTTTATTTGTTTTTGTTTTCTTTCCACTTAATTTATACTCTTATTAGACAGGATAAAGTTAGGAAGCATTTAAAAAGCAAGAAATTAATGATCATGAAAATGAGGGTAACTCTACAATTTCCCTTCCAATTGGCACTTTCTAGATTCATACATTGATTAATTTGATCAGAATTGTGTCTACTGCCCCATCTTCCATTGCTCGGTAAAGGCAAGTCAATGGTGATTATACTAAATTTGGCTTTTGATTTATTGGAGATAATAATAACTACCCATATGACGGGTTATATGCCGAGAAACATTGCAAGTAGAAGCCCTGAAATATTCTATTAACTTTTCATTTGGAAACAAAACAGTAAAACATTAAAAATAAACTTAATCAGTTAACGTTTATTTTTATCCAAAACGGAAACCATCCCCACACGCCACGATATTTTGGATTTAATTAAAAAATCAATTTGCAATGAATATTATAAAAATAAATACATTACTCACAATTTGGGTGTCCTTGAATATTTTCAGCTGAAAGTTCTCACGAAAAATGATTTTAAAGTTGGTCAGGGCTGCCACTTAGGGAAAACATTTTTTTTTATTCGACGCGCGTGGTATGTGGAAGGTCCACCGCTTGCGTGTACAGATGCTTATGGCGTACAATGGGTTAAAAAATCCAAGCATGCCAATCAATCAAGTCATGAAGCCGTTTTAAAAAATCTATTTTCATGCTATAACACCTGTTAAAAACCAATCCCTATTTTATGTAACCCTCAAACTAAATAAAATATAATGTCCTTTTAAAATGTATTTTTATTCCAGAATTAATTCAAAGTACATTAACTGGAGTGGGGTTTCTTTAAAGGAGAAATGTTGGCATTTCTCTTTACATAGAAAATGATTCCTATTGATGATTATTTAAAATTTTGTTTTATAATACACTACAGGTTGAAATGTTTATTAAATAAAATTTCTTCTCTATGATATGCCATGAATGAAATAATGAAGTTATTCATTAACCTGACAAGAGGATTCATGAAACATTGCTGTGTGTAAGAGACATGTGTTGCTAGGAAATTCAGCATCATTTTCTCTTCTTCTGGCAATGTCACCAGGACTCTCCTTCGGGAACTTCCTCTCCCAACCACAGGCCCATATAGTGAAGCTGACCTGACTTCCTGCCCTGTTGACGGGCACCTTGAAGCAGATCAAGAAAATAAAAATCTAGAACCACCCACACTAGGCTAATGACTTTTACTGGAACCAGGAGAATAAAGAAGCCCTCTTTTGGCTGGAGCCACTGAGCTGGAAGGACCTAGGCTGGGATTATCTTAGCACTGCATGGTAAGAGTGAGCCTGAGAAGATGCAACACCCAGGAAAGCAGAGCCAAGTGGCAGAGACAGATTCCTGATGACGTGAGTGAGCCCCTAGATGCAGCTGCTGCTGAACTCAGTTGGATTTCGCTCCTAGACTTCTCAATTACATCAAGCAATCACTTGATAGATGACCTTGAGTAAACCACTTTATTTTTCTGGACTTCAATATCCTCATCTATAAAATAAAAAGTCATTACACTAGATGGCTGCCTAAGATCGCTTTCAAATCTTACATCTTTTGATATTGTGATTGACCATGCATTAGTGATTTCATTGATAGAATTCTTATATTGACCTGGTTTCAATTAACAACATAAATGGTGCTGACCATTTCTGTCCTCTTCATAGATTTAAAACAAAAAAGGTGATTTGTACAGTAGTTATAATTGTAGGGGCCTGGAGACGTCATCTAATCTTTCTCCTCAGTCTCTGATCTAAATCGAAAAACATGCAAATGTTGTTTTATACACAGTATTTTCATTTTGATGGAGCTCAAGGTCAAATGTCTGAATTAACGTGATCAAAGGTGCTATTTATAGCTAATATTATAGCCTAAATATTCCTGCCACCATTTCAATGGGGAACCCTGGCAGTTATCCATTTTAGTCTTACATGTATTTGATGAAATTCTTCTTGTACAATTTAGCAAATGCAAAGAAAAATCCCCTTTATGTAATCCCTCATAGTTTCATAGTTCTTTGATGGACAGCGTCTTTATCCCCTGCTAATTATTTTCCCTATAAGGCAGGGTATTGAATTTCCCAGAAGATGTTTTACAGCTAGGGAAGCTTTTGAAAATATATAATATTTTGACCTTTTGAGATAAGAGATTTGTTGTAAAACTAGTCCTTTTTATTACTAGGGTGTCATTCAAAATAAAAGAATGCGCTTAGACATGTTGCAGCAATTTACTTGCTATTACTCAAATCTAACCCTCTAATTAGAAAGAGAAATATGAAGCCTCATCAGTGCATAATTTAACAAACTCAATGTCATGAAATTATCGTATTTTATTCTTGCCTAGCACCAAAATTTGTGGGCAAAGAGAAAAAATGTTCACTTCTAAATTGTAAGATATGGCTTTTAACAAAAGAGTACTTGAAAGGCAAGAGTACAGGTTCAGGATAATCAAAGGTTTTGGACAAGTTCCAAAAGGCAGATTTTAAAAAGTGATTCAATCTTCAAATCCCATCTGCTTTGGGATGCAGTGAGAAAGGCATGAAGTCATTAAGGAAGAGAAAACTGTGAAAACCAGGACTTTTGAAAGTCCTGATGGAAATGAAAATGGAGTAGTAGGGGTTCCAGGAAGAATTCTCAAAGGAATTAGGATTTCTTTTTTATTCTTTTAATATATTTTATTGATTTTTTACAGAGAAAGAGAGAGAGTTAGAAACATCGATCAGCTGCCTCCTTCATACCCGCTTACTGGGGATGTGCCTGCAACCGAGGTACATGCCCTTGACAAGAATCAAACCTGGGACCTTTCAGTCTACAGGCCGAGGCTCTATCCACTGAGCCAAACCAGTTCGGGCGGGAATTAGGATTTCACCTTCGGGTAAAGAAACATAAGTCCATGAAAATGTCAGAGATCTCTGTCCGCTGGAATTCAAGTTTAGCCATATTACAGTAGGTTAGAGGTTTCACCTACCAACCCTAAAATTATATTAGTGTGACAAAATCAAGGTTATTTCTTATTCACATCACAACCCCTTCTACTTAGTCATTTCCTTTTGTGGCTCCACCATTCTCCAGGCCCTCGGGGTCCTCTGCATTCAGGCCAGCAGTGGGAAAAGAAGACTTAGGAAAAGCACACCCATATCTTAACCCCTTTGACTTAGAAAGGACACAAATCACTTCTCTTCACACGCCATTGACCAGCATTCACTCATATGTCTACATCCAGGTGAAAAGGAGGCTGGAAAATATAAGCTAACTGTGTGCCAGGAGAAAAGGGAAAAGGTTTTTATGAAATTTTCATTGTTTTTGCCACACTGCCTCACCCCTCCCTCCCTCCTTCTATCGTCTTCGCAGAAGCAATATTACAAAACAGTTAAAAATGCAGAGTTAAGTACGCTCTAGAGTCAGAATACCAGGATTCCGATGTAAGCTCTGCTCTTAGTAGCTGTGTGATCTTGGGAAATTATGTAAACTGTCTGTGTTTACTCTTCTGTAAAACAGGAATAATGAAAGTACTTACTCATAGTATCATTTTAAATATCAAATAAATTAATGCCTGTAAAGAACTTGGAATGTGCCTAGAGCTATTACTTCTCAGTATCTATACCAGGCAGACTTCTGGATTGCAACAGAAACAATTTTGCTTATTTAAGCAAAAAAAAAAAAAAGAAAGAAAGAAAGAAAAGAAAAGAAAAAAAGCTTATGAGGAGAGTAGGAAGGCTGAAGAACCAGGCTGAGAAAACAAGCCGAAAGCAAAGCAAGCAACCTCTGGAGGCCAGGCCTTGGGAATCAGAGTGGTTTCCCAGCGGGAGCAGATCTCTTCCTCTCCCTCCCCTCAACCCCCCTCCACAGGCCACCTCTGCTGCTGAGAGGATTTCCTCCAAACCCACCGCACCCTGCAGCACTTAAATTCCAAGTGCTACAAGAAACTGTCTTAATAGCCAAGGTGAAGTCCGATGCTTGTCCTTGAACTTGCCAGAATGGAGATAAAGGGAATTTGGCTCCACTTGTTCTCTGTTTCCCAAGAATGCACACAATGGCACATTTCTAAGAGGAGAAATCGCTTTAATGATTGGATTAAATGATTGGATGATTAGGTTTTAATGTTAGGATTCTGGACAATAACAGAAACAACAAAAAGATAAATGTCTATCATTTGTCCCATCTTCTCTTCTATTCACCCACCCATTTATCTATCCATCCATTCAGCCATCTATCCATCCACCCTTCCCTCCATATACTCAGTCAGCCAGTCAGCCACCAGCTACTCAGCCAGTCAGATTCCCATTTAGCCAGACACCCATCCACCCACTTACTCACCCATCCTCCCATTTAATCATCTCTGTTCACCTATCCAGCCAGCCAGCCAGCCATCTACCCATCTATTCAGGCATAGATATATATTTCATAAACACACATCACCAGATTTCAGTCACGATCTTTATATCCAAGTGCCCATAAAAAAATGAATCTTTCAGAGGAAGCTTTTATAGACCTAGTTCTCCCCAAGGCTTATGTCTCCCTGAGCAGTAGATGAAAAATATTGAAGCTTGCAAAGAATTGACTTAAAAGAATTAGGACCCCTGCCTAAATGCCTAATGTGGTATAAGATGACTCCGGCCCCAGGGTGAATGGAATCTTATGTTTCATAAAGCAAGATATTTGTATGATTCAGGAGAAAATGACCATGGTCAAATCTTAAATTCAAGATTCATCTAAAGCAAGAATGTTTCTTTCAGATTCAGATCCAAAATTTGCATTAAAGGCAAAGAGTGCATATGAATTCTATTTAAAATTATCTTTATAGACTGGATTAGGGTTGAAACTAATACCAAATTTCTATTCTATCTGAGATGCATTTAATGTTTTGAGCAGAGTTTACAGCTTTTTTCTGAACTAATAACCTCATTTAATTTACAATTTCTATGTTAGAATTGACGTAGTCAAAATAAAGAAAAAATGATGTTATTTTCTTCAATGAAATTCTAAATTAGCTCTTGGGATCTCTAGCTATGACAAGCTCCACAAAAGATTCTGCATTTTAAGGGAGTTAACAGTCTTGGCATTTTAATGCCATGTTTTTGAGAAATTAAAATTCAGTCACTGAAATGTGCTGTGATGCTATTGTAATAGATACCTTCTTGTGTTCGCCTCCTCCCATCCCCCCACTTCGTTAATGCTAAGATATTTATGTAAATCAGCTCTTTTAGTCCTCACAACAACCTGTGACATAGGCCTTATAGTTTCCATTGTATATTTGGGAAATTGAGATTATAACATTAAATAGCTTTTCCAACTTCACATGCCTATGAATGATGAAACTGGAAATCAAATCCAGTAGTCTGATTCCAGAACCCATGTTCAACCATTGTATAGCTTGCAGATCCATGGACCTGTCTCATTCAGGTTGGCTCATTGGCAGCTATGCTTAGTATATGTGACCCCACCATCTTGATTACTATTATTAGGGTTAGATACCTCATTCAAGAAGGACTAACTTGGAGTTGTTCTGGAAATCTGGAATTGAGATAAAGAGAATCCTATTTATTCTATGTTAGCTTCAAAAAATAGAAGGAACATAATCTTAGAAGTACTGGGTGGAATATTTCCACATGATGTGGGGCTGAGTAGCAGGAAAACTTGGCGACAGAGGGCAGAAGAGTTAAGAAGATGTGCCAAGAGAAATTTTGCTTATTTCTTAAAATACTTTAGAATTTATTGAAACATCACTTGGTAAAACATGGGTGTAATGGTAGCCTCACCAGTAACAGCAATGTTGCAGACACCCCTTCCCGGATTTTTGGAAATATAATTATTTCAGTATTTAAGAAAATCTGTAGAATCTGATAAATTAGAAAATTCTCCTGGAACATGTACCTGTTATTTGCTTCACTATTATGCTTGTAATTGACATTTTTAGCACTTTATTTAACTTATGTTAGCAGTCCCAAAGGTATCTTAAATCTGTAGCTTGTTATTCTGAATAAAGCATTGCTAATTAACTCATTTCCGGTTAGGACTCTCTCATAAAATAAAGTGCCCCTTTTCTTTATTATAGAACTCTGTAAATGGCTTCCTAATCTTTATAAATTTTGTTTAACTATTATAAACATTATGTCAGACAATTATTACTCATGTTCTCTTTGTCTTTTCAGTAGTTCAAATCCCTCATAAGCCCATTGCATCTTTTCCTTTGAGTTCTGGAATTGCCCCTGCATCTGTACAGTGTATTTCCCAATGTGTGTAACGTAGCTGGAATGGCGGTCTGTTGCTTGCAACCCAAGTGCCTAACTCTGTAAGAAGCATGGCAGGGATCCAGTGTTTATTAAAAGCTTACTACCTGCGAGGCCATTTACATAAGTTTACCGATTTAATTCATCTGAGGTCCCTGGGAGTATCAAGTTCAAAGCACTTAAGTGATTTAAAGAAGTCGAGTTTCAGCTCTGGTCTCCTGGACTCCAGAGCCAAGCTCTTTCTCCTACATCATGCTGTAATCTACCTCAGAATTTAGAGAAAAAAGAAAAGGAAGAAAACACTGAGAAATATTGCTCAAAAATGGAACTTTCTGAGTAATGAGGGTACAGATAAAATATGATGACTGCTGTTTGCTTCTAAAACATATCACCACCCCCTCTAAAGCATTGAGGAGTAAGTGCCTATTTCTTTACAATCCTGTGTACCTGGTGACTGTCACAACTTGTGCAAATCAGAACAGAGCCTACCTTTTTGAAACACGTAGGCGTTAAGCGAGAAATGGAGAAAGAGTGAAGAAGAGAAGCCAGGACCTGCAGAACTGCAGCGCATATCCAGTTGTACATTTATACTGCTCACAAGGTACTGACTCCGAACAAATGAAAAAAAGCAAGTTCATTGTCAGGGAGGCAGGGATCTCACTACAGAAACCCAGGAGAGTGGGCCCCAGAGAGGCAAGAGGGGAAGCCAAAGCAAGGAGACCTGGGCAGTGGCCTGCGCACATCTTCCCACCAATGCTCCGTCCGTCCAGGTGGTCTGACTGCTCTCTGTCCCATCTTGGTGCCTTTTGGCCCTGCTCTCACTGCCAACTAGCTGGCTTGCCCACCCTACCTCATAGGTTCCGTTACTCGTGGTGTCTGCTTTCTAGTGCCTTCTGCATCCTGACAGCTCCTAGCCACTTCTGTTCGTCAGGATCCCAGATGCTCCACTTCGTACCTTTCAACTTGACCTGAGACCCTTAGCAATGCAGTGGGCTCCATGCTTCCCAACGCAAAGTCCCAGGCCAGAGCTTGATGCCTGAGCTCACCTTTACTTTGGCAGAAGTTGTGTTTGTTTGTTTGTTTGTGGGTGTTTTTTCCAGGCCCTCTCCTACAGAGCTGCCTAGTCCATGGATCTCTAGCTGTGCTCATCCCTGGTCCATACAACTCTGGGGAGTGGGGGGAGTGGGGGGAGCAGTGGAGCAAGGAGACACACTGCTCCCTAGAAATTGTCATGGCTAAGGCTGCCCCTGACCAGGGGCAGTGGTGGGAAAGGGTGTGGCAGCACCAGGAAGAGGTGCTTAGCCTGGGTTTGGCCTGAAGTCTCTCCGTGTATTAATAAAACAACAGGTGGCATGTGTCAGCCCTTAATATGTGGTTGGGACTATTCTGAATGGCTATGTACACGGTCCTGTGTACTGCTAATAATAATTTTATGAAGCAGGGCCCCATTTTGAAGTATTGTCCCATTTTAGAGATGGAGAAACTGAGACACAAACAGCTTACACTCTTGACCCCTACATAGATTAGGAGTTATTAGGAGATGTGCCATTTAGAAAATGAAATGGGGAAGTTATTTCTTGTCTTTGGTTTCTGATCCCTGATGAGTCTTGGGTATTTTTCAAGCACCTAAACAAACAAGCAAAAAGCCAAGGATGGAGGGTGTCCCACCGTACAAATGACATGGCAGTGCCCTCAGCATGACAGTCAGGCTCCGAATCAAGTACCTGACCCAGCGATAGTCTGCAGAAGGGTCATCTTTCCAAGAAGAGTTTGGGAAAGTGGACTCAGCTGAGCAATGGAGGAGAGGTGGACCAGGACACTCAGGTCTCCCTCCTCCACCTGGATTGTTAAAAGGGTGCAGGGAAGGCCAATTCTGCTCCCACCTGACCGCAGGATGTGATGTATTCTCCTCCTCCAAGAAGACTTCCCAGATATTGCAGGATCTCTCCTGCCTTGGAACACTCATTTCCCTTATTTTGGGGCCAACACCCGAATACTATCCACAAAATAGGAAAAGAAGAAATAATTGTGGGTCCAACGTCTGAGCCACTCTGTGGCGGGCTTCCCTGTGGCAGCAGCAGGGGCACAGCTGAAATATCAGCACTAGCAGTTGGGTCAGATGCCCAAAGCCAAAGTGGCCATGCGTCTGGGGCTCTTCGCAGTCCTCGCTGCAGTGGCTGCAGTGTTCTCTTCTTTCTGGTGCTCGGATCCCTCTCCTATCTCTTTGGAGGGTGGGCCAGGTCCTGGTTCTGAAGAGGCTGGGGGAGCTTCGTGGCCTGGTCCACGTGCACTGAGCCATCAGCGGGAAGGGAGGGCAAACAGCCAGGACACAAGCTGCCAAGTGAACGGGAAGGAAACCGAACACCATAAGGAGACCGCGGTGCCCACTGTGCATTTGGCAGCTCCCCCTGACGCAAACTGGGAGCTAGGGAGCTGGCCTTCCTCTCAGCCTCAGCAAGTGCCTCTGTGCAAAGGGGGTCGTCTCTCAGCCTCTTGAACACAGGCTGGTGATGGCTTGATATGAAGAAATGTGCGATTATGTGCAAAATCCATCCCTCGTCCTGTCATTCCCTGCCCAAGTAGTTCCTATTCTATTTCTACCAACTGCAATTCATCAGCCGGGAGAATGCCTAAGAGGCGCTTTTGTCTTTCTCTCAAACTTTAGAGTATTTTTTTTTTTTTTTTTGCCCTAACTGGTTTGGCTCAGTGGATAGAGTGACAGCCTGCCGACTGAAGGGTCCCAGGTTCAATTCCGGTCAAGGGCATGTAACTTGGTTGTGGGCACATCCCCAGTAGGGAGTGTGCAGGAGGCAGCTGAATCGATGTTTCTCTCATTGATGTTTCTAACTCTCTATCCCTCTCCCTTCCTCTCTGTAAAAAATCAATAAAATATATTTTTTAAAAACTTTAGAGCATTTTTTAATGTATTTGTATGCATATGTTTTCAAGGAACCAATGCCCTGCAGAAGCAGAGTCACATATTTTCATGACTATGTTGCATACCCGTCTATCAGCTATAGAATCAGAAAATGTAGACTTAAATCTTGACATTGTGTGTGTGTACGTGTGCATGCACATGTGTGCGTGAGTGTGTTTTATTAAGATCAAATCTCTTTCTGAGCCAGAGAATGTCCGTCTTTTAGAAAAGAACCACTGAGCTCCAGTAAAATTTTTGTTACTGGTCTTGTTTTTGTTTTATTTTTGATAGCCCAGCGTTATTCTCTTTGGAGGATTTTTTTTTTAAATAGACACCTATACATCTATATATCTTTTCTTCACTTCATCCAAGGTTTCTGAGCCTTGCACATGTGATGCTTTGGGCTGGACACTGTGTTTGAGGGATGGTCCTGTGCATTGTTGGGTATTTAATAGCAACTCGAACTCTGTCTACTAGATGTCAGCTCAACTCCTCCTCTCTCTCCCCTGCCTGTGACAACCAAAAATATCTCCAGGCATTGCCAAATATTCCCAAGGGGGCAAAAGCACCCTTGATTGAGGACCCCTGACCTAGAGTAAAGGCACAGGGCTTGTACACAGTGGGCACTCAATAGGTAGACTTAATTGTGAATAAACAAAACAGTATTTCCCACTGTTCCTGAGGAAAAGGCATAGCATCTAAATTTGGCTCTTTTGGCTAATGTGGCCTGGTCACCACTTCCTTGTCAACTTGGATCTCAAACCATGCACTCCCTCCTCTCTGCTCCGGCAGCACACCCTTCCGCCAAGCTCATGCCTCTGGCTGCAATGGCCTTCCCTCACCTTGTACACTCACTGCTGTTTGTCCCTGAGAGTTCAAATGAGCGACACTTCCTCAGGAAAATGACAGGGAGGTCTTCCCTTCCTGGATTTCAGCCCTTATTACAGCTACTCTCCTACCTCAGGTCTCTCCTCCTTCACTCTTGTTGAAAGTTTACATTTGTTCATGGATTTTTGATAACGGTCTCTCTGCCCCGCCTGGCTGTAAGCTCCCCCAGGGCAGAGACCAGGGCCAGGGGAATCTTGCCCTTAGATTCCCGCTTTGTCTCCATTGTTGCCCAGCACCCAGCCCAGATCTTGGATCACCTTGAGGTATAAGGTATTTGAATAAATGATTATATGATTGAATGACCCTAAGGACTGTTTCCTAACAGACTGACAATTGCAAATATCTTACTTCCTTCTTCCTGTAAGCAAAGAGATTTTAATTCAAATAGATGCTGATTCCCTTTTATTTTAAAGCTGTCTTTTTATTTTAAAATCTTGACTTAGGTTAATCCATTCAATTGCAAGAATTTGCACATGACAATATGGATTAGGACAGTGCTTCTCTAACTGTAGCATCAGCACACCTGGAGGGCTTGTGGAAACAGACCAAATTGCTGAGCCCCACATTCACGGTTTCTATCAGCAGGTTGGGGGTAGAGCCTGAGAATTTGCATTTCTAACAAGTTCCCAGTTGATGCTAATAATGCTGCTTGGAGTACTACATTCTGAGAACCACTATCCTAAAACAAGCAGATCCATAGAAAGCTGGTGGGAGTTTGGGCTTATTTTAGTGGTGGCTTTTCTGCAAAAAACTATTCTAATAATTATTTTATAGAAAACTGGGGTATCAAATGATGAAATGAAGGACCATGACCACACAGCTAGCTAGTAAGCTGGAGGGTCAAGAAACAGATTCTTCCCTCTCCGCACCTCTTTTACAAATTATTTTTTATTTTTCAATTAGAGTTAACATATCCTATCTAATAAAAGAGTAATATGCAAATTGACCATGCCTCCGCTACACCTAGAAGCCATGCCCACCAGCCAATCAGGAGCGAGTATGCAAATTAACCCAACCAAGATGGCTGTGGCCACAGAGTAAGCAGGAGGCTTGGGTTTCCCCGGCAATAAAGGAAGCCAAGCTTCCTGCACACCCTGGCCAGCCCAGACCTCCGCTGAGGCTACAAAGTTTCAATTATAGAAGATAAATAAATCCTAGATACCAGGGCCTCCACTTGGGTCGCCGGGGGGCAAGGCCAGCCTGCAAACACCACAGACCTCTCACTCAGGCCGCACCATGCCCCAAGGGAACCCCCACCCTGATCCAGGACACCCTTCAGGGCAAACCAGCTGGCCCCCACCCATGCACCAGGCCTCTATCCTATCTAATAAAAGAGTAATATGCAAATTGACCATCACTCCAACACACAAGATGGCTTCCCCCATGGGGTCAAAGATGGCTGACCCCATATGGACACAAGATGGCCAGCAGGGGAGGGCAGTTGTGAGCAATCAGGCCAGCAGGGGAGGGCAGTTGGGAGGGATCAGGCTTGCAAGGGAGGGCAGTTAGGGGTGACCAGGCTGGCAGAGGAGGGAAGTTGGGGGCAACCAGGCCTGCAGGGGAGGGCAGTTAGGGGCAATCAGGCTAGCAAGGGAGCAGTTAGGCATCAATCAGGCTGGTAGGGGAGTAGTTAGGGGGTGATCAGGCTGGCAGGCAGAAGCAGTTAGGGGAAATCAGGAAGGCAGGCAGGTGAATAGTTGGGAGCCAGCAGTCCTGAATTGTGAGAGGGATGTCCGACTGCCCGTTTAAGCCAAATTCTACTGGGATCAGGCCTAAACGGGCAGTCGGACATCCCTCAAGGGGTCCCAGATTGGAGAGGGTGCAGGCTGGGCTGAGGGAGACACCCCCCCATGCACGAATTTTGTGCACCGGGCCTCTAGTAATATTATATTAGTTTCAGGTGTACACTGTAGTGATTAGACATTATACACTGAGTGGCCAGATTATTATGATCTCTGAACACATAATAATCTGGCCACTCAGTATATATATTAGTGGCCTGGTGCATGAATTCATGCATGGGTGGGGTCCGGCCAGCCTGGCCAAGGGGAGGGGACATAGGTGGTTGGCTGGCCTGCCTGCTGGTCGAATTTCTGGTTGAGGGGACAATTTGCATATTAGCCTTTTATTATATAGTATATACACTGAGTGGCCAGATTATTATGCGTTTAGAGATCATAATAATCTGGCCACTCAGTGTATAACATACTAGTGATCATCCTGATAAATTTCATACCCATCTCACATCATGCATAGTTATTAGGATATTATTGACTATATTCCCTATGTTGTACTTTATATTTCCATGACTATTCTGCTACTACCAATTTGTACTTCTTAATCTCTTCACCTTTTCATCCACCCCCCCCCCCCCCAAGCACTCTCCCATCTAGAAACCATCAAAATGTTCTCTGTATCTGTTTGTTCATTTTGTTTAGATTCAATTGTTGATAGATATGTATTTATTGCCATTTTATTGTTCATATTTTTATCTTTTTTTCTTCTTCTTAAAGAAGACCCTTAAATATTCTATGGAATACTGGTTTGGTGGTGATGAACTCCTTTAGCTTTTTCTTGCCTGGAATGCTCTTTATATGTCCTTCAATTCTAAATGATAGCTTTGTTGGGTATAGTAATCTTGGTTATAGGTCCTTATTTTTCATCACTTTGAATATTTCTTGCCAATCCCTTCTGGCTTGCAAAGTTTCTGTTGAGAAATCAGCTACAGTCTTATGAGAACTCCTTTGTAGCTGCTTTTCTCTTATTGCTTTTAAGACTTTCTTTTTGTCTTTAACCTTTTATGCTTAATTATGATTTAGCTTGGTGTGGGCCTCTTTAGGTTCATCCTGTTTGGGACTCTGCACTTCCTGGATTGTGTGTCTATTGTCTTCACCAGTTTTGAGAAGTTTTCTGTTATTATTTTTTCAAACACGTTTTCAATTTCTTGCTCTCTCTCTTCTCCTTTCAGCACCCCCATTATGCAAATATTGGTACGATTGAATTTGTCCCAGAGGTTCCTTATACTATCCTCATTTTTTTCTTTTCACTGCTCTGATTGTGTGTTTTCTGCTTCCTTATATTCCAAATCCAGATTTGATTCTTGGCTTTATCTACTCTACTGCTGATTCCTGGTAAATTATTCTTCATTTCAGTTAATGTATCCTTCATTTCTGACTGTTTGTGTGTGTGTGTGTGTGTGTGTGTGTGTGTGTGTGTGTGTGTGGTTTTCATGTCTTTCTTTTTATGCTGTTTAAGTTCTTACTAAGTTCATTGAGCATCCTTATAACCATTGTTTTGAATTCTGCATCTATTAGATTGCTTGTCTCCATTTTGTTTATCTCTTTTTCTGGAGTTTTGTCCTATTCTTTCATTTGGGACATATTTCTTTGTCTCCTCATTTTGGCAGCCTCCCTGTGTTTGTTTCTATGTATTAGTTGGAGAATCTATGTCTCCCAGGCTTGGCTTATGTATTAGGTGTCCTATAGGAGTGGCTGCCACCACCATTGGAAGATCACCTGTACAGGGTTCAGGACTTACTTCTGTGGGGCTCTGGTGCCCACTGAGCCTAACCTTGAGTGTGTCACTTGTGGAGGTGTTTAGGTGGTGCTTCCATGTGGTCTGAAGCTACGCACCAGGTGTGGCCTCCCAGGAGGCACAGGCCAAGGTCAGCCACTGCCTGTGTTCTACCTAGGGCCTCCCAGCATAAGCAACAAAGTGATCTATAGATGGATGTTACTTGTGCTGGACTTGGAGGTGCCCAAGAGAGGAAAAACTTTGAACCAAGGCTTGCTGCCAATTAATGCCAGGCTGGGGCCACTTAGTGAGAGGTACAGGGCATGCCAAGTCTAGATGCTGCTTGTTTGAGAGATATTAGGAAAGTCTGAACCATGAGCCAAGACAGGCCATTCAAATGGAAAAGCCACTGGAAATAGCTTGGGTGGGATAGGGTTTTGGAATCACCAGTGTGGGGCAAACAGTGATAGCCCGGTTGATGAAAATTCAGTTATGGCACTACTTGCCAGGTCTGTGCAGAGAGGGCTCAGCAAAGAAATGACAGCCCCTGCCAGCACTTTTGTGCCTCCAGCCCTGGCCCTGATGCCAGATAATTCAGTTCCTCCCTGTATGTCCCTGTGCCCTTCATGCTGCTGCCCCAGTACTGGAGCTCAGAGGGAATGAGTCTGAGTAGATCTGTGAGTGGGCCCTTTAAGAGGAACTCCAGCAGCCTCTGTCTCACTCAGTCACAATCCCCATGGGTTTTTAGAACCAGAAGTTGTGGGGAATTCTCTTCCTGGCACTTGAACTCTTGGCTGGGAGGCCTGGTGTGGGGCTGGGAGCCCTCACTTCTCAGGGGGGACCTCTGTAGTCAAGATATCCCTCCCAATTTATATCAGCCACACGTGGATGTGGGACCAGCCTATCCTGAGTCTCCACCCCTCCTACCAGTCTTAATGTGGCTTCTTTTATATATCCTTAGTTGTAGGACTTCCGTTCAGCTACATTTCAGGTAGTTCTGAATGATTGTTGTTCTGTAGTTTTGATATGGTCCAGATCCATTTCTGATTGTAAAGCCTGCACATGCCCATGTGTCTCTTAGTTGCCTAATGGTGAGAATTGCTGGAGGCAGTTGTTAAATATATAGGTGAGTTTTTCGGTGAAGCAGGTTTGGGAAACACCGCACCAGCTTTACCTCCCACCTCCCACTCTGAGTTGCAGCTTCGTGGCTGGGGCTTCCCACGACTCCATCTTCTCCCCCAACCACCTCCAGGCTGTGCTGTCACTCAACTGTGATACAAACCAACCTACTTGGTACTTCTTCAGCTGGGATCTCTCCAGAGCTAAGCAATTATGCAAAGGTGCAAGGTAAAAAATGCCTTTTAAATTTATTTTTGAGAATCAAGCTTTATTCCTTGGTAAGCAACTTAAAACACGAAAAAACAGAGGTATTGTAGATATGTGAGAGTAATTGTGCGTGTGTGCACGTACTTAAGATGAATTAATTATTCTTCATCATACAGCCCTTCTTTTCTGCTGCTGGGGTAATATTTGTGCTCTTAGGGCAATTTGGTGACAAGTTTAAAATGATTTCTGGCTCAGTACATGAGAAGATTATCATCACTTCCAGGGAAACAGCAAGGACACCCAAGGAGAATTCACTATTGGGTTTGAAGGTCCCTTTCATTCCTGAAAAGCAGATATTAAGACGAGTCAGTCAGAGTTCAGTAGCCCTCTTATCTGCAGTTTCATTTTCTGCAGTTTCAGTTACTAGCCATCAACCTTGGTCTGAAAATATTAAATTGGAAAATCCAGAAATAAATAATTCATGTGTGTTTTTTAAATTGATTTTTTGAAAGAGAGAGAGGAAAGGAGAGAGAGAAAGAGAGATTTGTTGATGCACCTATCGATGCACTCCTGGTTGATTCTTGTATGCACCTTAACTGGGGATTGAACCCACAACCCTGTCACATCAGAACGATGCTCCAACCGACTGAGCCACCCGGCCAGGGCAATTCATAAGTTTTCACTTGTGTGCCATTCTGAGTAGCATGATGAAGCCTCACACTGTTTTGCCAGGAATGTGAATCATCTCTTTGACCAGTGTCTCCTCCATACACAGATGAGATGCTCTTAGTAGCTGTCTTAGTTATCAGATCAACTGTCCTGGTATCACAGTGCTTGTGTTCAAGTGGCCCTATCTTACTTAATAACGCCACTTTTACAGAACTTTTATTACAGTACATTCTTACAATTGTTCTATTTTATTATTAGTTATTGTTGTTAATCTCTTAATGTGCCTAATGTATGAATTAAACTTCATCATAGGAAACCCATAGTAGAAATAGGGTTCAGTACTACCCACAGCTTCAGGCATCCACTGGGGGTCTTGAAACATATCTCCCTCAGATCAGGGTGGACTACTGAACCTAATTTCAAGAAGTTACAATCCGGTGGGGCTCAGGTTGCCAGCTAAAATGCACAATGCCCAGTAAAATTGGAATGTCAGATAAGCATACCTCATGCAATACCTAGATATACTAAGAAGATGATGAATTGTTTAACAAATTCAAATTTAACTAGACATTATAGTCCCCTCTCCTCAAATGCATCCTTAAATCTAGCAATCCTAAGTGGGACAAGAGGGCAAGTGCCCATGCAATTATAACACAATTCCAGTGCTGCTTGGATAATGAGCACTACTTCAATGGAACTACTGAAGAAGTGGTTTGAGCCTGAAACTGACCGTAAGGGTAAGAACTCCCAACTTACGTTCCACAGTTCATTCACACATATATGTATTTATGTATATATTTGTGCAGAGAACATTTATTGTGTTCCTACCAGGTGCCATCCCTGTGCTAGCCATTGGGCATTTAAAAATTAATAATGATTATTATAAAAATGATAACTAATATTTATCAACTGTTTAACACAGGCAAGTACTAGGCTAAGCACTTTTGTTGCACTAATTTTATATTTTTTCATAAATGTAGGAGGTGGGTATGATTATTATCTATTTTACAGTTGGGGAAAATAAAACTTAAAAAGGGTGTCGACCATCCTAAGAGCCACGCAGCTAATAAACAGTAGAGCCAAGATTCAAACTCAGATCTTTCTACTCTGGAATCTAAATATTAAGCTCTCATTTACTACTGCATCTCCAGTGTGAGATCTACACAGTTCCTGCCCACAAGCAGCTCACTCTCTAGAAGAGGAAATAGATGTGTAACTACAATTAAATACACAAGGCGAGTATGGTGATGGAAGATGGAAAACGGGTCAATCTCATCAAGTTGGTTTACTGTCCCCTTCTCTGCCCTTCCTCTTCCCTCCCCAGCCTGGGGCAATTGAGTACATTTCCACCTTCTGCTTTTACCACCCAACTTCTCTCAATTCATCCACATATGTGTGCCCTCATGTCTTTCCTTCCCATGGCAGACACGGCTAATCATACGTGAAAGAAGCCGTTCCTCCCTAACCCGCATGTACCTCAGAGGTCTTCTCAACATGGCCTTCAGTGTATGTAGCCATTATTCATTAGATTTAGCATGTAAAGTACATATATATTGTCTGTCAAAGCTAATCTAGGAGGATTCGTCTTATAAATGAGGAAGGTGAGGCATGATGAGCTGGAATAACTGGCCTGAGGTCACACAGTGAGTCAGAGACAGACAGAGGTCTAGGAGCCAGGCGTCCTCCTTCCCAGTCCTCCTACTCCCACCCACAGCCTCCCATTCTCAGCTGGCCGTGTTATCTGTTGCCAATCAGGGGAAATAATGATAAAAGGAGTTCAAGTAGGGAGAAAGGGAGAAAGGAAGTAAAGTGCCAATTACTGAGTCCCGACGGTTGGGTGCCTGCTTGCAAGTTGCATGGGGATACAACTACAGAAAATGGCTTAATTAAAGGCAGATTCTGGTGAGAGGTTGGCAGTGTCTCTGAAACTCTTGTTTGCACTTAAGTGCATGGAGCACTATGCATTTATGTCATTACTGGGCCATATTTGAGTTGAGGAATATTAAATATTTATTCTTTGTCAGTTTCTAACATGCTGCTCCAATTGACTTTCCTATTTACTCACACCGCTCTTTGATTTAGTCCACAGCTGCATTTCCAGTTGGATATTTGAAATATCACTTCCAGAAAATTCTTAGGTATTTAAAGAAAACTTAAACTACAAGCAAAGGCACAGAAGGATAGAAAGTATACACCTGTAAGATGAAGTACAGGCCTAGTCATGGTCATTTAATCCCATGGTGTAGTAAGAAGGGCCTTTAGAACCAAAAAGATTTGAAGTTTGCACCAAAATTCTGTCCTTGCCACCTGGGTGACCTTGGACAAGTTAATTAACCTTTCTGATCCTGGTTCCTCATCTCTCTCAGAGATGCAACGTTGGTGTAAGATGACAGGGACTGTATTGTGTCTGACATTTCCATTTTCTTGCTAAAATATTATCTTTTTGTCTACTTTATGCTAAGGTCGTAACAGCTTGATAGCTAGTAAGTACTTACCACATTCTAAGCCACAGGGGCCTCTTCATGTGATCCCTGTAGGTGTGTTAGTTTGATTTCCTCACTGCACAAGTATCCAGGACCCAAGGGCAAGCATCCTGAGAGAGAGAGAGAGAGAGAGAGAGAGAGAGAGAGAGAGAGAGCGCGCATTAGGGCAATGTGCCCTGGTGGGAAGTCACATAGCATCACTTTGGCCACACTCTGCTGGTTGGAGCAGTCACAGCCCACTCAGGTATGAAGGGAGAGAATTAGGAGAATTAGGCTCCACCTTGGATAAAGAGAGAGAAGGTTCTGGGAGAACATGTGGGCAGAATATTGCTGGGACCTTTTAGGGGAAATATAATCTTGCTGCGGAATATGAGTGCCATGAGGGCAAGCCTTGAGGTATGTTTTATTCCCTATTTGGCCCCACTGTCTGGGAGGGAACTGACTCCCAGAAGTGCACAGTAAATGTTTGCTGAGAGAATAGTAGTTTGTAAGACCTGTGACTTGTCTAACTCCTTATTTTCTGGAAGATAAAACTGAGACCCACCGAACAGAATGGATCTGTGGAAAGGCAAAGCTGGAACTAAACCCGAGACTCCTACTTCCAGTCTCATGTCCTTTCCACATACAAATTCTGCCTCCCTTGGGAAAATCTGAGAGTAAAAACCACTGTCACTCAGTGCATGGCGATAATGACCAGCTTTGGAGCTCCTGGGAGTAGCAACCCTTCTCCCAACTAAATATCATGAGTACAAATTGCTGCTTGTTAAGAAACCTGTGTGAGTGCACCATATTGAGAAATATCTGGAAACCAAGGAACGATTATTGCAGAATTGCTCGCCCATGGCTCTAGCCCAGTGGTCGGCAAACTCATTAGTCAACAGAGCCAAATATCAACAGTACAACGATTGAAATTTCTTTTGAGAGCCAAATTTTTTAAACTTAAACTTCTTCTAACGCCACTTCTTCAAAATAGACTCACCCAGGCTGTGGTATTTTGTGGAAGACCCACACTCAAGGGGCCAAAGAGCCGCATGTGGCTCGCGAGCCACATTTTGCCGACCACGGATCTAGCCAGTGAGATTGGGATTGTCCCGTCCTGTGAGGCGCCAATGAATCAAATGCTGCGATGTTTTGAAAGGACCATTGATTGCCCTATGAATAAGATTTCAAGCAATTTTGGGGCCAAAAAAGCAATCCATTATGGTACTCCTGCTGAACTGGGATGCAGCCCCTGCGCCATATGTTTACAAAGTAACTATGAGGCTGGTTGTGACATTTTACTGCTCTGGTTTCTGAAGATGGCACTGTGTTAGGTCATCCAATTAAACTACTTCATTAGCAGGTTAGCTTTAGGTACCATTACAGAGAATCCAGAGCTGAGAGAGAATAAATCAAAGGTCAGAGAAAAACCCACAACAGCTTCCAATTAGAATACAGAGAAGATACAAGATAAAACCTGGGAGCAACAGCAGAACAGTGCCACCAAGTTCCCTGGATCCCAGCAGCCCCTGCATTACCTGCTGGCGGCCTGAGCTTTGCAAGCTGCTGAACCTCGCTGTCCCATGGCTCCTATAATGGAGATACTCATTGCATATGTCCATGCCTTTGTTTGAACATCACAAAAATGAACAAATATAAAGCATTTATTTAGGACAGTGCTTGGGACATAACAATTGCTATATAAATGTTAGCTGTGAGCCCTAGCTGGTTTGGCTCCGTGGATAGAGCATCAGCCTGTGGACTGAAGGTCCCAGGTTCAATTTCGGTCAAGGGCACATGCCAGGGTTGTGGGCTCGATCCCAAGTAGGTGGCGTGCAGGAGACAGCTGATCAATGATTCTTTCTCATCATTGATGTTTCTCTCTCCCTCTCCCTTCCTCTCTGAAATCAATAAAAATATATTTAAAAATGTTAGCTTTGATTATTATTATGAATCCAAAGAGTTGATCATTTTCCAAGGAAGAGTTGTTAGCATCAGCTGCCACCTAGGTAGCAGGCGGTGGAGCTGAGATGCAAACTCCAAAGTCCAGAGTTTGTTCCCTAGGTCTTGACATCCTCCACCGAGAAGGTTCATTTTGCCCTTTCCCGGAAGCTGCATTTGCAGTCATCATTCGTTTGAAAGAGCTAACCACAATGTGGTTCGATAGACCATTTCCCTACAGACACTGCAGAAGGGGAGAGGAACGTGGAACTTCCAAAAACCAGTGTCTGAGGTTCACTGAGCTGGGAAATTTCCCTGAAGTGAGGCTGTGGGAAACAGGATGAGAGGAAGCAGCCTAAGAACAGCCAGCCCTGGGCGACAAAAAGCTTGGCATAGGCACGGGCTATCTGCCTCCCTTTAATAAAGGCCAAGGCTCACTCCTCCTGCTCCATCCCTGTGGTGGCTGGGTTGATGGCCTCCTCTGTGTTTGCCCATACTCTTCTCTTACTTAGATGGACATAGACAGACAGAGGGCTCACTTCCTCTGACTTCCTTGCTTAATCCTCCTTTATCTAGAGTAGCTATTGAGAGTTCAAGTGCAACTTCCTGCCTCTTCCCACAGAATAACTTCCAGAGTGAGCAGAAGTCTTGAGTTGTCAGATGTGTGTTACTTTCTGCAAAATTGTATTGAGCTCTCATACTTGCTACGTATTCCACAATATTCTCAGGACAGCCTCATGAAGTAGGTGCTATCCCTGCACCCATTTTAATGATGAGGAAACAATGGCTGGAAGAAGGTGAGTAACTGCCTAAAGGAACAGGAAGAACAAAGCTGAGATTCCGACCAGGTCTGCCTAACTCCAAAGCTCCTGTGATCAAGATTTGGGTGAAACTGTGCCCATAATCCAGACTTCATACAGTGGCCTACAGTGCCCCGCATGCCCTGGCCCCCACTTCCCTCCCTGACCTCCTCTTTCTCCCCTCCTCATGCCATTCCAGCCACACTGGCCTCCTCATTATTTGAAGATGCCAGGTCCAGCTCTGCCTTAGGCCATTTTTCTAGCTGCTCCCTCAGCTTGCAACATCTGTTCCCCAAAGATCTGCTTGATCTTAGTCTCTCAGCTCAAGTCTTCACCCACCTCAGGTTATTTTGACCCGTTCAATGCTAAAACTGCCTCCACCCACTCTGTTCTCAGCTACCTCGATTTTTTTTCTTTTTTTCCAAACACTTATAACTTTCTTACATACTATATCATTTACTTTCTTTCAGGTTTATTGTCTGTTTCCCCCACAAAATGTAAGCCCAGTGAGTGTAGGGATCTTTATTTAGTTCACTGATGTATCCCAAGCACCTGCAATAGGACCTGGTGTAGTAGGTGCTCAGTAAATAGTTGTCAGATAGGATTGAATATCCCTTCCCGAGATGCACACATGACTTCTTCAACCTTTCTCTATTCTTTCTTCTTATCCTTAGGAGTTTTCACGTGCCTGAATGATGTCCTACAAAAATCTTTCTAATATCTCTGAGTATTTATTTATGGAAATTGCATACATTGTATTTACATTTATATACAGAATTTTCCTTCAGTCATTCAGGTTTTACTTCTTTCCTCCCTCCCCTCCCTTTCTCTCCCTCCTTTTTTCCCCCTCCCTACCTCCCTGCTTTCCTTCCTTCAAGATTTTCTGAGGCACCTACCATCTGCCCGGCACTCTATCTCTTTGTGGGGATGAGATAATGAAAACTTCACAATCTTTGACCTCTAGGGAATCACTTACTGTCTTACATCAGACTCACCAGAAGGAGACCCTAAGACTAGGATTCATGGGCAAGCGATTTATCCAGTGCTCCTAGGAGAACCAATGAAGGAGTAGGGGACCCAGGAGAGCAGATGGAGTAAAAGCCAGTCAAAGGGGCCACCTCAGGCAGAGTCTCAGCCTCACATTGGTCCTGCCAGAGAGGACTGGGCTCTAAAGTACCTCTAGGAGCTTGTTCCCACTGGAAGCAGGAGAGCTGGCCTTTCACACCCCACACCATCTTGGTTGGTCCTGGCCTTAAGGGTGCCCTGGGGTGAAAGAAACCCCCAGCCACTTCCACTTCTCTACTTGAAGCAAGTTTGGTAGCTCCAGGCCAAAGAGCTGTAGGTGTGGCTCACACAGCAGACAGGGGAGGGGGCACAGGCAAAGGGGAATTCTAGGAAACCTGGCTGGAGCACGGACCGCGTCCACACCACTTAATTGTCTTTAACATTAAATATAGAACTTCATCACTTTCTATTTGTTTCTATATACTGTCTCCCCCATCTCATCACCCCAGCCCCCCACCCTGATGTCTTCCAGATTTCTCCCTTCTTCCCTGTAGGTACATTTATGGAACACCAGGAATGGACCAAGCACTGTGCCAGGGGCTGAATGAACATCAGCCTGTCCCCATGGAGATCACCTGCTGCTGTCTACTGAACCATGCACGTGTCCGTGTCATGTATATTTATCACATGAATGATTGTCACATCATCCCCATTCAACATTTATTTTATTGAAGACTTTAACCAATTAGAAAACATTCTACTACCTTCCTTTAAAATATGTTTGATTTTTATCTTTTTAGGTAGTCAGCACCTATTAGGTTGTTTAGAATTCCTCTCAGTTTTTTGTCACCTGTGGATTTGTGCAGTAACAAGTCATTAACAAAAGTGTTGACAGAATCATACTGAAGACATGTATGAAGACATGGACCTCAAGCTGGCACTAATACAATTAAATAAAACTTCTGGAAGCATGTGCATAATCCACTCCATCTAACTATACTATTGTTTTATTCACTTCTTTCTTTCTTTTTCTAAGTTTTATGACAAATTTTGGCACTCGCATTTGATACAGTTCAGATATGCTACACCTAGAAGAAGATCGCAGAGAAAGAAGACCATAAAGGGAAGCAGGATACAATATTTGGGGATTTAACAAGTTAATATACATAAAACACTCAGCATGGTGCCTGGCACAGAGCCTTCAGTAAATGTTAGCTACAGCTATAGCTGCCACAACTAACGCTATTCCCCAGTGCTAGTAATTTATTCATTTTCTGTCTTTTCTCTAAAACATTTGGCTAAATGAGGAAAGTCAAATTCACCAAGCCGTTCATTGGCCTCTTAATTTTAACCACCCTGGTGCATTACACTAGAAAGACTACACTTAGCTATTTGGCAATATCCATCATGGTGATTGATTGCCTTCTAAGACCTGGGTCTCCCACGGAGCTTCCACCATGAGCAGTGTCTCCCTGGGATGCTAATCTGTTTCTCTCCATAAGATTGCCATCTTCAGATGATTAGAAGTGCACCCGTATTCTAAACCAAAGAAGTTTGTTACAAACTTTACAGTGTGAAACATGTTTGGCTTAAACCCAGGAAAGGACAAAATGGTACACAGAATTTCTCATCAGCTAGAAATGGGTGGTATGTTCAACAGGGCCAAGGCCATGATCAAATTACCAAGCAATAGACATGCAACAACACAGTGCCTGGCACACAGTAGATCATCAATAAATACACTTGAAGGCAAGCGAGGGTGGGTGGGTGGGAGGTAATCAACCAAGGACCTTGTTTGCATATATGTATGGCCCATGGAAACAGACCATGGGGCAATGAGGTCCTGGGGCAGGGGGTTGGGGGTGAGTTAGAGGTGGTCAATAGGGGGAAGAAAGGAGACATATGTAATACATTCAACAATAAAGAATTATTAAAAAAAAATACATGTGGGGAGGATGAATGAAGGAAGGAAGGAAGGAATTAGATTATAATCAAACCCAAAGTTTCTAATGAGAATAATATTGTAGGTTAAGCCACTCTGAGTTCTTTAAGGATTAAGGCAGGATATTAATTAATTGCTTAAAATCCCCAATTTACCAGTCTTATGGCTCCCTCAAGAAAAGAAAATCAGATTAGATTACAAATAATTACCTTAACAATCTTCCTCTAGGGATTTTTCTCCTTCTAATCCATACTACAAATAGCCACCAAATTAATCTTTGAAGTTTAGTCTTTTATAAATTTATTCCTAACACCACCTATCATTTCTTTCTCTCTCCCAGTTTCTCCACTCATTCATCAAGTATTCAAATTAGACAATAATAACTATAATTCTAGGTAATATTTCCATTTCACTGGGCGTAAGTAACTGTTGTGATTTCTATGTCCAAGATAGAAATGTTTCAGAAATGCACTGTTTGATGAGAAAGATAAATTTCCCTCACAAACCATGTTACCCTTTCACTCTCTTTGGATGACAAGTTATTTAAACACTTAGAATGGTGGTCCTTGGAGCAAAGAGCATCATTCAGCTTATTCAGAGCCTCCCATGGAATATGGCAGGAAAATAGATTTATGCAGCTACTTTGAAAATAGAACATTTAGACTCAGAAAACTACCTCTTGTGGAAAGCTAAATGTTGCACAACTCTCTTAGAGTACCTTGATCTATTAAGACCTTATGAAATAATTAATAATCATTTCCCAGAAAATAATATTTATACTAATGATAATAACACCTACCATTTATTGAGTACTTTTTTTGGTATGTCAGTCACTATGACAAAGGTTCTAGAGCTATCAGTTTATTTAATCTTTACTTCTCTATGAAAGTTACCCTGGAAATCCCAGTTTCATAGATGAGAAAACTGAAGCTCAGAAATGTTGAGTAATTTTTAAAATATATATATTTTTATTGATTTCAGAGCAGAAGGGAGAGGGAGAGAGAGAGAGATAGAAACATCAATGATCAGAGAGAATCATTGACCTGCTGCCTCCTGCACACCCCACACTGGGGATCGAGCCCACAACCCAGGCATGTTACCCTGACAGGGAATCAAACCGTGACCTCCTGGTTCATAGGTCAACACTCAGCCACTGAGCAAAATGTTGAGTAATTTGACCAAGGTGAACACATGGCAAGAATGGAATGGGATTCAAAAGAAGTTGTTTGACCCTACCTCCTCCCTTTTAACCCCTCATTTTATTGACCCCATATGTTTCTTTAAATAGCAGAGAGTTGGAAAGAGAAATAGCATGAATATTTCAGTATTTCTTCTTTGAGTTGTTGTATGGACATGGATAGCCACTGCATCAGACACTGTTAATCACTCTGATCAATAGATCAATATTTGACTGTTGACAAAGGAGAGGGGAAGGAATGCAATCATTTTTAGCATTGAACATGTATCAGGTACTGTGCCAAGTGCTTTCCAAAGTTATTTCTTTATGCACACAGCAGCACTGCCCAGCACTGTGCTTGCCACAAAATAAATACTCACTAAACATGTGTTGAATCAAACAGGCCAACTAATGCTTTAAAGTAGGAGCATCAGATGACAAATCTGGGGTGCGGGGACCCAAAGAGTCCTCTCTTAGTTACTGTCCACAACATTTGTAGTCAGGAGAGCTGTGAAAATATTCTTCACAAACATGGATTCTTAAATGGAAAAACAATAGTTAAAAATGTGACTATATTTTTAGACTGGTGATACAGCTTAAGTTTACCTCTGCAAAGCACTAGAAAGAGTGGCAAAAGTGTGTTAGTTACCATGTGAAGTATGAATCAGATCTGTGACGGGGCCAGGGTACATTTTCAGGGATTGCGTGTGAAGGCAGAGTCCACAGAGGGTGGCTGGAATGAACGCAGGGACATGAAGAGATGGAGGGAGCCCACTCTCTGGAGAGAATCCCCACATGAGAACCCAACAGCAATGGATGCAAACTTGAAACACGTTTGCACAGACAGCAGATTGCTGACCGTTCCACCCACCACCCAGTTAGCTGCAAAATGCTCCTCCTGCCAGCCCCCCAGGGCCCAGCCCATTCCAGGGGTCCATATGAAACCAGCGTCGGCAAACACTTGGCTAATGGCCATGCATCCCTTTTACCTTCACCCGTGCTTTTTATTCTCCAGGTATTTGACGGTGATGGAGGAGAAAGAGAACCAGAAGCAGTTATCTCTGTGTTTAGAGTGTTTCATTCCTGGCTAACCGTAGGGTAATAGCAAATAGATACAAAGAGAACAACTCAGAAAATATTAAAGGTTTTGAAAATCCAATCCAGAAGACCACCTGTTCCCCCGTTTTACAGATGAGGAACTGGGGGCTCAGAGAAGGTAAGTAGTTGCTTGAGGTCTTAGTGTGGGCGGCAGAGCTAGAATCTGAGTTCAGTCTCTTTGCTTCCAAAGTGTGTACTCTTAGCTTAATGTAAAGAGGATAACACAGAACACTTTCAAAATAAGTGTTCAATTTAGAATTCAAAACAGATGTTATGGAGAGGTGGTGACAAAAATCAAGCTGCAAGATTGATTTTGGACATTCTGCTTCGGCAACAACTTCAACACTTAAATGGTTGGAGCTCAAACAACAGATTGGGGCTTGGAGCTTGTGGGGTGGTATCAACAGATTGTTTAAAGAACCTCGTTAGAGGAAACTACTATCTATTTGTAGAGTACTGAAGGTGGAGAGGGGGAAAACCCATTTCACACAATCTGTCATGGTGGCATAAAACTATGTGGATACTTTGGAATTGAAGGTTTAAATTACTTGTACAATTAGTTAAGTCAGAACTAAGATTATGTGCTTACCAGCCAGAAACATGCCCTTCTTGGTGGTCATGACTGCCTACTGTCAAAGGATTCACATGAAGCAAACACACCAGACACATCATTTGCCCGTCTTAAGAGTCTTGAGGACTATTTTATCTGCATAGGAGCCACAGCAAACACAAAAGAAGCAATAATGCAACAACTCAACCTCACTCAAAGGAGTAAACTTTTATAAAATTCTGGGCAGATTACAACCCTTTCTAAAATAAAGACTGAGAAATTGTTAGAGGATGTAGAAAGCTTGGGGGCGTGCTGGAGAGATGGGAGGCATAATAACTGAAGGCATTATAGATCCCTAAAGTGGATCCTGGAACAGAAGGAGGACATCAATGAAAAAACTTGGAACCCAATAAAGTCTGAAGCTTAGTTGATAACAACATGCCAATGTCAGTCTCTCAGTTTTGACAGTGTACCATGCTAATATACATTGCGGGGGAAATGAGTGAGGGGTACATGGGAGCTCTCTGTAACTATCTTTGTAACTTTTCTTACATGTAAAATGATTGCAAAAATAAAAAGTAATTTAAAATACCTGGTATAGCTAACTGCAATATTTTTCCAGTGGTCTCCCAATTCAGCATTATCTTCCCCATCACCATAGTAACAGGGTTCCCAGAGAGGAGGAAGAAGCAAGCAGGCAATGTGACCTTGGTTCCCAGTGTAGGACTTTGCCCACAGAGGGCTCCTCCAGAAAGTTTGTATTGTCAGTACTTAGTATCTCGGGCTATAGACCACCTGCCCATGAACATGGGAAGCATCCCAGTTTGTGCTGCTGATGGTCTTGGCATTTGAGGATATTGTTTAGTCCATAAGTGTGGTGCCTGGTTTCAAGAACACAATGATCATAAAAATGTTTATAGTACATAAATGTACCCATCCCAAAGGGGAAAAGGCTGAACTTTCTAAGAAAAGACTGTGTGGGAAGACCCTAACCTTAGAGGTAAAGATTTCCAAAGTAAGAAAACTACCATGGTATCCAAC
Source organism: Cnephaeus nilssonii (assembly GCF_951640355.1). Taxonomy (NCBI): domain Eukaryota; kingdom Metazoa; phylum Chordata; class Mammalia; order Chiroptera; family Vespertilionidae; genus Cnephaeus; species Cnephaeus nilssonii. The sequence goes on along the minus strand of NC_137088.1, from coordinate 49,786,467 downwards.
GTAGAGATCAAAATGAAAGATAATTACCAGCCACATTCTAACTCTTCAAGAGAGAGGAAAAAAGACACAAAAAGCTCTCACAACTGGGAAAAGCCCCCAAAACATTTAGGACATAGGACGCTGTCTTCTGGGAATTCTATTATTTAACATCAACTAATTACTTACTAACTCCCCACTGTGTGCTAACTGGACTCATGGATATGTATGATTCTTTTCACTTAAAGAGTGATTAACAGCTTTTAGGAAAAGTCTCTATAATAAATTGCTCAACAGAAGTAACTGATTTGCTGAAATATATGTGATCCCCCAAAGTATGAGATAAAACAAAAAACTAAGATGCAACCTGCAGCATAAACTGAGAAAAGTCTGTAAGTTCTAATGTGGTAGACATCCAAATGGACTTTTGGTTTTAAATCTAAAGTGATACAGAATATTCTGTGATTTCTATTGTAATATATATCTAACTATAAATCAATGACTAATATAATTTGAAGACTAAATTACTCACTTCTTTACCTGCAATTCAAATAATTGAATAAAATAATTTAAAATATTAAATAAATAAAATTTTAAGAAATAAAGGAGGAAAGAACATAAGAAAGAGAGAGAAGAAGGGAGAAAGGAAGAAAGAGGCAAAAGAGGAAAGCAGGGAGGAAGAGAGGCGAGAGGGAGGAGGGAAGAACAGATTTGTTCAGATACTTCCAGGGGCCTAATTTAATCCACCAGCATTTCTTCTCCCACTCGAAATGCTTAAACAGTGCTCTTCTTCCAGGAATACTGAGTTTGGGAAACACTCCCACAGTTATATAATGCTTTCTAAGAGGGAAGGAAAAGAATAGATTTGTCTACTTGGTCCTTGTTAGGCAGTAACCATTCTACTGGTTTCATTGAAAATGCTATTATGAAGGAGAACGTTAGTAGATAACAGCCCAACCTCTCCCTTTTCTTGGATTTGCTATTGTTTTTGGTCATAAGATGTAGGTTCTAAAGATCAGAAGAATCTCAGCCAGCAGCACCTGTGCTGGCTTCCCAGATCACTGGCCAGGGGCAACATTCAGGCACAATGGTTACCTTAAAGCACCTTCCTTCCCCCTTCTCCCTTTATTATTAACTTTAATTTATTACATTATTTTAAAAGTATAAATTGTACAGTCATGCATTGCTTAACAATGGGGATGCATTCTGAGAAATGCATTGTTAGGTGATTTCGTCCTCATGCAATATTATAAAGTGCACTTGCACAAACCTAGATGGTCCAGCCCTCTACTACACACTATGCTATATGGTGCAGCCTATTGCTCCGAGGCTATAAAGCTATATAGCATGTCACTGTACTGAACACTGTAAGCAACTGTAACACAATGGTAAGGATTTGTGTATTCAAGTAGATCTACACACAGAAAACGTACAGTCAAAATACAGAATAAACCGTAAAAATAGTGCACCTGTATAGGGCACTTACCACAGGTGGAGCTTGCAGGACTGGAGGCTGCTCTGCGTGAGTCCCTGTGTGAGGGGTGAGTGAAGGTGATGGCCCAGGACATTGCTGTGCACTATTGTTGACTTTATAACCACTGGGCACTTAGGCTACACTAAAGTTATAAAGAACACCAGATCAAAGCAAGCGCAAGAGAAATGATGCAATCAAAAGTCATGGTGTCTGAGGCTGCTGCTGGTGTAATACACACACAATTTTACAACAAACTTTTTATTTTTGATAAGTACAAAGAGTACACTTTAAAATAACAATAAAACATATAGTAAAGTTAATAATAAACCAGTAACATGGTCATTGATTCTATTTTCAAGTATTGTAGCACAATAGATTTGTTTACACAAGCATCACTACAGACACACGAGTAACACATTGAGCTAAAATGTTACGACAGCTGCTAAGTGGCTAGGCAATGGGGATTTTCAGCTCCATTATAATCTTACTAGAGGCCCGGTGCACGAAATTCATGCACAGGAGGGTGTGTTCCTCAGCCCAGCCTGCACCCTCTCCAATCTGGGACCCCTTGAGGGATGTCCAACTGCCTGTTTATGCCCAATCCCGGTAGTCGGACATCCCTCTCACAATCCAGGACTGCTGGTTCCCATCTGCTCACCTGCCTGCCTTCCTGATTGCCCCTAACCACTCCTGCCTGCCAGCCTGATCACCCCCTAACCACTCCCCTGCCAGCCTGATTGCCCCTAACTGCCCTCCCCTGCAGGCCTGATCACCCCTAACTGCCCTCCCCTGCAGGCCTGGTCCCCCCAACTGCTCTCCCCTGCAGGCCTGGCTCCCCCCCAACTGCTCTCCCCTGCAGACCTGGGTCCCCCCCCAACTGCCCTTCCCTGCAGGCCCGGTTGCCCCCAACTTCCCTCCTCTGCCGGCCTGGTCACCCCTAACTGCCCTCCCCTGCAGGCTTGATCGCCCCCAACTGCCCTCCCCTGCTGGCCATTTTGTGGCGGCCATCTTGTGTCCACATGGGAGCAGCCATATTGTGTGTTGGAGTGACGGTCAATTTGCATATTACTCTTTTATTAGATAGGATTAGATAGGATGGGACCACCATCATGTATGTGATCTGTAGTTGACTGAAAGGTCAGTATGAGGTTCATAACTATACTTACCATACAAGTCAAACAAAAATTAATAATATTCCCTTCCTTCCAAGCATCCTTCCTATTCTGAAGCTTGTTTTTTTCATTTGACAATTATATCATGAACATCCTTCCAGGACAATACACACAGATCTAATTTACTTTATTTTTGTTTATACCCATGTAGTACTTCATGATATAAATGTGTGTCATAATGTAATCAACCTGTTCTCTATTGGTGGACTTTGTTTCTGCTTTTATTTTCCACTATAACAATCCTATATAATAAAAGGCTAATATGCAAGTCGACCAAACGGCGGAACGACTGGTCACTCTGATGCGCACTGACCACCAGGGGACAGACGCTCAATACAGGAGCTGCCCCCTGGTGGTCAGTGCGCTCCCACAGGGGGAGAGTCGCTCAGCCAGAAGCTGGGCTCATGGCTGGTGAGCGCAGCGGTGGTGGCGGGAGCCTCTCCTGCCTCCGTGGCAGTGCTAAGGATGTCCCACTGCTGGCTTAGGCCTGCTCCCCAGGGCCTTAGCCGTCAGCGGGACATTCCTCAAGCACTCCTGGACTGCAAGAGGGTGCAGGCCAGGCTGAGGGACCCCCCCTTCAAGTGCATGAATTTCGTGCACTGGGCCTCTAGTGTTACAATAAATATCAATATCCATCTATATCTATTTATATATTAGATATCTATAATTTTATATAGACATAGATGCTTTATTTCTGTAAGAGAGATACCCTGAAATGAGATTATTGTCTCAAGAAAGCAACCCACTTTCTAAGCCACATGTAGAGACAATTACAAGTATCCATTGTTTCTCTTTTAATATTTGAGTCCCCTTGAGAGTCATATGATAACATAAAAAGACAATGTTCAAAGTGAATTTATTATCACAAACACCCTGCAAAACATGCAACCAAGCAAAGTCCCCAATTGAGCTTGATGGAAAGAGCTTTTCACAGAGATTTTGTAAACCAAAGTGTGATGGTAACTTCACTAGGCCTTGCTCCACCATCGGCCATTCTTATCACCATGACAACTTCTTCCAGGGAGTAGGAAAAGAGGTTTCTAATAGTACCTTAGTCAGGGTGCTTGTCTCCTCCTGGAAATGCTAAGATTTATCCATCACTAAATTTTCGTATTTTGAATAATCATGGACCTTCTTTTTTGGGGGAGGGGTTGTGGCAGCCTTTGAAACTAGCAGCAGTTGTATAAATAATGAGTTAGGGGCATACAAATGACAAAGGAAAGCCATCTGATCTGCAGGGTGATGTAGCCCCCTGTGACCTCAAGAAGACTTACTAGGGAAGGGGGAAAAGGTCATTTTCTTAAATCAGAGCACATTTGAGATATTAGATTCCTTATAATGAACATCAATTTCTTTATGATTATTAATGTTACACCTCAACAGAATCTTTGGCACAGGGATGGCTATGAAAACAGATTAGTCTCCTTTGGTCTTTCCAAATGCCCAGTGAAGAAGAATTTCTGTTGTAAAAGTCCGAGCTAGAATCTTAACTCAGCCACTTCTGCTCAACATAATGGCAATTATTTAGATTAGAACTCAGGAGACCCTGGTAACATCGAGTCATATAAACTCTCTGAGTTTACAGTTCCTTTTTGCAAAATGAGGCTGATACTGCTTCTTGCTCTCGTTACCTACTGTGGTCAATGGAATAGCACACCTGGAAGATCACTGAAACCCATATAAGGGTAGAGCTTGAGCACACAGCCTGGAGTCGCCCCATCTCTGACTGTGCTGCTCCTCATTACCCATGAGCAATCTTAATCTCGTTACCTGCCCTCAGAGCTTCAGCTTCCAAAAAGAGGATACATACCTAATCTTACCACTGATTTAAGGATGAGATGGGATCATACCTTCAAAAGTGCAAGCGCAGTGCCCGGTGCTTCCTGAGAGCTCACTAAATGAGAGCTGTTATTTGTAACGCGCCACTCCAAGGGGATAATTCCTTAAGGAAGCTCAAGCTTTCCTCTAAGGCCACTTACGCATTGTCTTCATTCAGTAGCTGCTCTTCTTCCTCTCCCGAGCCCTCTGTTCTTGCTAAGGCCCATTTGTCTTGTCTCTGAAAGATAAATAGAGGCCTCAGTGATAGAACCAAGGCTGCAAAAAGGGGGTGAGAACATGAGATCTAGCCTGTGGTATGACACAGGCCACAGCGCAAACACCACATGAACTGCTCATTGCTCTGCATTTCAGAGCAAACGAAGAGATCAAAGAGCAGCGAGGAGAGCCAGATGTAATTAGAGAAACTTCCTTCAATCCACTCTGAGATGCAGTATGTTGGTTTGGGGGAACTGAGGAATCAGCAATGTATTCCCCTGCCTCGCCTTTCACTAGCTTCCATGTCATCTTGATTTCTACTTATTGTCCTCAAATCACGAAGTAGAGATTATTTGAATCAGTCACTTCAGAATAAGTATGGAGGCCTCTTCTATTTTATTTTATTTTATTTTATTTTGGCTCGACTGGGGCTGGATTATTCTACCAGCTCTGGGGTAAGGGACAGCTCTGACTTGAGGTTGTACAGCCTGAGGGAGGTCGTTTGGCCGTTGTAACATGGTGATAGATTAGAGAGCTGGGAGTCCCTTCTGGAATTACACAACTTATGGACACTACAAGTAGTAATAGTTATGATCCAATATTAAACTTCTGTTTTCTGCTTTGTAATTTCCTTCCTTAAGTTTATTAAATACCACAATCTTGTTATCATTGCGTTTTGGAGGGCTTAGAGAAGGCCCTGTGGTTATGCTTGGCGTGGATAAAACAAAGGAAAACATATTGCAAGACGATGAAATGAACTGACCCATGTTGTGCTGAAAGTGTAGTTCAGACCAAAGAGGGGTTCCAGGAAGTCTCCAGGACAGATTTCAGCGTGTCCCAGAAATTACCGAAGGAGGTGATCATGGTCTACTGAGTCTGGCTCAGGGTATTGTCTTGTCGGTCTTAAAAAGTTGATCCCGCAGTCTGGAGAACTCTGTGTCCTGTGAGTTATGTAATCAGTATAACAGTGACTTCAGCAGCTGCCAGTTCGTGGCTACCAGACACTGTGTCAAGAACACCAATGACAATGTAAGGTAAGTGGTCAATACCATTTTAAGTCCATTTTATAGGTGAAGATCAGAGGCTCGAGCCACTTATTTGAGGTCCTTCCATAGAGGTATGTGGTGATGTGGAGTTCAGACCCAGGTCTGTATGTCTCCAAAAATGAGGCTTTTCACCGCACAGGCAGTAACCTGTAGGTTATCAAACTCAGACTTTTATGTTCAGCCCCACCTTTGGCAGGAATTCCTGCCAACATTGCAGCCAGATTTTCTACCTGAAAACTCAGAGTGGAACTTGGGGGAAGCATGGCAGTTATGAGCTAGTGACTTCTGCCTGCTGTGACTGTAGAGATGCCCAGAGCAGTGTGCAAGGGGCGGGGCATGGAAGGGCGTGGCTGCCCATTTGATGAGGAAGGACACTGCAGATAGGGAAGGGCAGCCAGCATGGTGAGGAGGGATGCTCCACTGAAAACAGTCAGTGCCCCCTCCCCATGTCAAGATTGAAAATGACATTTCAAATTCATCTACTATTGCCACCCAGTAGAATTTTCTGTGAGAATAAAATAATAAAATTGTTCTGTATCTGCACTAGTCACCTGGGGCTATTGAGCACCTGAAATTTAACTAGTATACTGAAAAACCAAATGTTAACCTAATTTCAATCTAAATGGCCGCCTGTGGCCAGTGACATATTGGAAGAGTGTAGGTACTGACCATTTCTCTGCTGTCCAGTATGGTGTGCAAATCAGAGAACTAGGTCCTGATCTCCATGTCCACACCCCTGAGACTTGGTTTAGGGGAGACTCTCCAATCAGGCTGCCTGAGCTGGAACACGGATCCTCTATTCATTACTGTGTAACCCCTCTGTGCTTCAGTTTTCTCATCTATAAATGGATATTAAAAACTGTAACTACTTCACAGGGTTGTTATGAGGATTAAGTTAGTTAGGTTTAAAAAGTGCTTTACATAGTGCCGGAACCTAGTAAAAACTGAATAGATTAGTTAGGTGGGCATGCATTTATTCAACCAACATTTAACATGCCAGATCCTGTGCTCAGTTAAATGATATAAGGATGCAGAAATGAACTTGATATATTGATAATTTTCTATCCTCAAGAAGGTGTTCTTTTAAAAAAACACTGCTGTTTCTTTAGGATTTTTATTTCTTTCACTACCCCAATCCAGTGTGTCTAAATAGTATGCATACATCAGTAGTATGAATCTAAATAGTTTGTATAGATTAGCAATATCTGCTGTGTGTGTGTGTGTGTGTGTGTGTGTGTGTGTGTGTGTGGTCGGGCATGGCACCTGGTCCATTGTAGGAACTTGCTAAATCATAGAATTTTTATCTTGTTGAAAGAGATTATGTGATATGCTTAGCTTCCTGTGCACTGGACTCAGTGGTAGGACAAGCAGGTGGTAGCATGATAGGGTTTGCCTTCCTGCTGCTTTTCCCTTGGCCATATTTTAGAGGCTTAATGAGATTTGGAGGTATGAGGGACCTGAGGGTAGTAGGTGCTCCCCCAAATTCAGAAGTCCAGCAAGTGACTAACAGTCACCATTTGTAATCAAGTAATATTAGGTTGTTTTTCTTTTTCCCCCAACATCCACTGATTTTCCCCTGAAGACCAAACACTTATTTTCCTTAAGAAACCACTCCTTCCTCTCGAAGTTCATGTCCTTTCGTGGGCGATTCTGTCTCTGAGGCTGAGCGTGGGATTTTGGATTGCCTCATCAGAGCACTGCACGCCCTTAGCCATGGCGATTGAACATGAGTGGCATCTGGCTCCAGTCAGTCCAGTGAGGTTCAAGTCACAACTTTTGGAGGACACTTGAGAAGAAAGAGTATTTCTTTCCAAAGGACTTAAACTGAAAGGACATTGTCCGGAGTTGCCTCATACGAAGAAGATCTGACCTTGAGTAAAGTCAACAGAAGGCGAAGCAGAACTGAGAGAAAAGGAACGGAAGGAGTCTGATGGTTTCTCCTGAGCTCTGGACCGGCGGTGCCCAAAGCTCTGTCACTGCACATTAGGGAGGTGAGCCAATACATTCCTTTCTGTGCTTAAACTACTTTGAGTTGAGTTTCTATTCCCTGTGACCACAGGCCGCATCCTGTGCCATTTCCTCTGTGCTGAGTGTTTGCTCCCAGGAACTCTGTAGGAGTCGAGGCCAGATGACCTGCACTCTGCTTCCCTCTGGAGCCCTAATCATAACAGAGCAAATGACCAAACGGCTCACGTGCTCGTGGCAGCAATTTTAAGGATGTCCTGTGTAGGACTGACCCTAAGAAGGGATTCTAAAAAGGCCTTGCTTATGTAATTTAAATTCTTAAAATAGCTGCAGATTGCGTATGAGAATGCCGCTGGGGCTCCTGACTGCCTAACCTGGGATGGGGAGGTCAGAGATTCTCAGTGAATGAAAAATAGGCTGACAGCAAAACAGGCTAAGAACGAAATGCTCTCTGATCCTCGCTGAGCATGAGTCAGGGCTCCAAGGGGCAAAATTAGTGACTTTGCAATTATCTAAGGACTTCTTAAAAATACCTTTAGCAGCACAGGAGGAGAGCTGACCCATTTCTGGGTCTGGAATCAATAGACTAATAAAAGGAATCCTTAAAAATAGCTTTCCTGTCTTAAAATATATTTCCCATTGAGCAGTAATCAGAAGAAAATTTTTATCTGGGCCCTGGCTCATTTTTTTCTATGGTTTGACATAAACCTTGGTGTTCTGGGTAGTTCTTTGCCTGGACACTGGGCACAGGGACTCCATTCCTGAGTGGAGACTCCAGCCCAGGTTTCGCACTCTCTGTGGAGAGCAGCTGTTTCTCCCTCAGGTGGGGAAGGGGGCGAGGCCAGAGAGGCTCTCAGAGGTCACTTTGCCAAGAGGGATGACTCTGGTGTTCACATCCTGTTTCCATCAAACTGCAACCTGGAAGCTAAGAGTAAGAAGCAGGGTCTGAAGTGCTGAGAATGATGACTTGAAGTAGGCCTAGGAAGTCCTACGGGAGGGAGGAGTGGCTGCTTAGATGATCCCGGAGCTGAGTGGATAGGAGAGGGAGGAAACCAGTCTTCAGAAAAGGGCAGATCCTTCAGGACTGGTGGTAATTTGTGGACAATGTCCTTTTCCTGGGCTTCAGTACTTCCTGATTCTGACTCCCTCAGAATGACACTGTCATGAAGACATTCTGTGCGCCCTTCCCCCCGCCTCCCCCCCCCCCCCCCCCCCCCCCCCCGCCGCCACCACCACCATGGGCTCTCTTTCCTACATATGTAGATGAAAATGTCTTTCTTCCTTCCAGGTTCTGTCCAGTACTTCCTGCACAAGTAATAATTTAGGGTCTTGTCTCATCTCCTTCATCTATGTGTCATCAGAATGAAAATTCCCTAAGGAGCATTTCTCTAACAGGGACATGGACCATTTGCACCAATTCTTTCTAGGGCATCTGACAAAAATGTGTATTTCAGAAATCTACCACAAATACATCAAAAATGTAGGGAATGGATACACAAAAGTTTCATCTTTAAGATTGTTTCCAGGCATCCTTTATGCACACTAAAATTGGAGAGCCATGGTCCAATGGTAAGAGCAATGTATTATGCAAAGTGGGGCTTCCTATCACCAGACCCCTCCGATCTCCAGGGAAGGCCCCACATGAAGTTGTGGTGCTCAAATATGATTGAGTGGGGAAGTAAAAAAGAAAGGACAAAAGTAGTGGAAACCTGCATTTTCCTTCCCACCTCATTGCCAAAGCAATGAGTCCCGTTTCTTCCCAGTTCACGGGGAGAGACCTTAAAAATTCCAGAAGTTCCAAGCTCCTTCCTAAATTCAACTCAGAGTCACTTTCATGAATGCTGTGGTTAATGCTATTTTATGGACCTGGGAGGTTTGTCTCTCATGCCACACAAGATGGCGGTGTACTCTGAAACTCACTTTATTGCCAAGCATAACGTGGATTTTTGTAATGGGGACAGAGGTGATTTCATAGCCATGCCTTTTGAGCTCCGAGGCTAAAATAATGCCCATGGGAGGGACAAAAGAAAAATGAAAAACTTGTGTCTTTCAAGATTTCTTAATGGAAATTCGAAAAGGATGAAAAATAGAGGTTAATAACTACAAGTTACTGATGGGACATGGAGTATAAAATTAACAGATGCAAATTGAACAAAAGGGGCTTTCTAGGAAGCAGACAAAATAAGGTAAGAGTTGTCCATAATGGTATTGGAATGTTGTCTCATAGAGGTGGCACAATGATGATTAACCCACAAGTTCAAATATATTTATTCAGGAACCTTCCCTTAAAGTGAGAAGATTGAAAAAAGAGAGAGAGAGAGAGAGAGAGAGAGAGAGAGGGAGGGAGAGAGAGAGGGGGAGAGAGAGAGAGAGAACCAAAGGAGAAGTCCTGCGCTATGCTGTTGCTGTAGTAGCTGTATCCATCAGTATGGAGAAAAAAACTAAGAGATGATTATGATGAAATCAAATAGTTACATTTCTTAAACCTTATTTGAAATGATCCTTTGACAACCCATACCAAAGCAAAACAGGGGCCTGAACCATTAGTATCTTGCTCAAGACACATGTATTTATTTATCAGGTAGTATGGCCAGGATCTGATCCAGGTTACTGTGGTAAAGGCTTTGACTCATATCTTTTATTATTTCTTTATTTCTTTTTATCCTCATCTGAGGATATGTTTGCTGATTGTAGAAAGAGAAATGGAGAGAGACAGAGATGTCAGAGAAATGTTATCGGTGGGGTGCCCCTGTGTCCCCATCTGCTCCTGGTGGAAGTGGAGTTCTTGTGATGTCACAAGGAAAGTGTTAGGTCTGATCAAATAATTGAATCAACACCCCCTCCCCTGGGAACTGATCTTTAGACCACTTCACAACTGACAATCCCTTTTGCTTAGACCACATTCCATTTGCTAAGACCATTATCATTCCCCTCTGGACTTGCCCAGGATCCAGACTGGCCCAGAGAATTCCCTGCTGAAAAAGCCCACCTACAGTCCTTTAAAATCTCTGACTCCCCGCCCCTGGGTGCTGGTGCCATTTTGGGGCTTAGCCCATCTAGGTTTCCAGATGACCTAATAAATGTGTAATTCTTTACCACTTTCAGCCTCGTGAGTACCTCCTTCGGTGACTCTAATAGAAAGGAATTCCCAGAGACTCACACAGGAGAAGAAGTGATCTTTATATCCATGAAATTAAATCTCTGAGTTTCCAATGTTGCATTTTCCTCCATCCCACCATGGAAAAAGTCCAATCTTGTCTTCAGGAGGGCAAGAATTAAAGCCACTGCCCAGAGTCTCCATTCATATTAAAACACAGTCCAGTCCAGCATCCTGCATGCAGAGTCTGCATGGCCCTGGACCATGTGGTTGCTCAAGGCCGTATGGCTATGACTAGAGGATGGGTGAGTGTGGGTCACGGGGCAGGAGAGAAGCAAGTAGGCAAGAGCAAAGCAAGAGAGAGACAACTGTGTGGGGATTATTACTTCCAAGATTTTCTACACTTACAGTGCTCCACCCCCTGGCCAATTATCTTTTCCCCAGATTGGATGGACAGGCAAGCACCTTCCCTACGTCACTCCGACTTCACTGTCTCCCTTTTTGTTTGATCCCTCCCTCCAGTGATTTGCAGGGAATGTTTGCAGGGAATGGACCAGTGGTTTCCCTGTAGCTTCCTGATGAAGCAGCCAAGATGACCATGCTTACAATGTCTGGTATTCCCTTTGCTCCCCTCCTACTATTAATACCAATAACTAGCTGATGACTACAATAACAAAACAACAATGAACACGTGATCTTAGAACCTCATTTGCCCATGGTATACTGAGGTGTCTAACAAAACAAGTTCAAATCAAGACCACAAGATGCTTTGTTAGAAAAAAAAATTAGAGAAAACTTATAAACCCCTTAGTGTCTACGTAGATTAAGCAAACACCTCATTAATGAATGCTGTGTTCATCATCATTATCTCAACAACAACACTTATCATTATGAGCATTACCATTATTCCCCAAATAGGACAAATTTTAAAGCTTACTAAACTTAGACTTCTCTAAAGCTCACAATAAAAGTCTAAATTAAAAATAGAAAAGTAAAGTGGGTTGTGAGACGATTCAACTGCTCTAGGAAATTTCTACTTAGTTTAATGTTAGCTAGAGAATCACAGAGTTGGGATTTGAACCCAGGCCCACCTGATTCCAATATCTGAGCAGATCCTTCCATGTATCATTCTGCTTCACATAGTAGTTCTCCCTACCCAGAAAATCCCCTCTGCCCCTCTCCTTTTAGAAAGCTATCACCTCAAGACCTTTCTGCCACTATCATGAAGATATATTTCAAAATAGAGATTCTCCCCAGATAACCCTTTTTGATACACTTTCTGTGTTTCAGACACTTTGGACTATATAGCCCATTGTCAACTGTGCTTTTCTAGTTCCTCATACTATTTCACATCCCAGTTCTAGGTTCCTCCTAGCTGATCCCATAACACCCAGGGCTTATAGCTATATGCTTGGACCTCCCAGAGGACATTATCATTTTCTTTTACTATCTTCCCAACTAGTCTGTGAGATCGTTTGGGAGCAGGATTAACCTGGTGCTCAGGAGCCAATCCAGAAGCTTGTACATAATAACAGTTCAATGTGTGTTTATTAATCAGTGAAAAAAGAATTAAACTCTAAAGTCGAGTTACTTAATAAGTATTAGAAGTTCCCATATACCTGCCATAAATTATAAAGTTTGTCAGAGCCTCTGCTCACAAAATCTAACTTAAATGACAAGGGATGCCTGTTGCAATGGTAGAAATGCATTCACATTTCAACAGCAGAATTGAAATGCCGTGAAGGCCTGGAATGCACAGTCAGGGCCCACACACCAGAGCTCTTGGCTCACTGGAAGATTTCACATATATTTCTTGTCACTTAGCATCCCCAGGCTTGAAAATTGGTGCATGCTGAAAGGAATCTCCCAGATAAGAGAAAATCCCGATTCCCTGCTATGTTCCAGCAGGGACAGAAGGATTGCAGTTTCATTTCCTGCCAATTTTTAAATTATGAATATTTTGGTATGATTATAAGTAAGCAAGACAAGCCTACCAGGGAATCAAATAATCCAGGAACATGAAAACATGGATTATTGTTTTCCTTCCCCTTTCCTCTCAACTTGATTTGTTTTGCTTTTGCAAAAGAAAATAAGGTCAGGTGGCAGGAAAACTACTTTGGGAAATTTAAATCTACAGAATCATAGCAAAAGAAAATGTGTTCTCTCTTACTCAGTCACACCATCCATGTGCATAAATCTTCTCTGGTGTCCTTAGAATTACAGACAAATTATTTAATAATTTTAAGCCCTCTTTTATGTAAAAAAAAAAAAAATCACCTTGCTTGATCCCCCAAATACCTCTGCAGCTGAGGTAAATTTCTTAGGAACCACCTCTTTGAGATATTCATAGTAAAATGTAGACAGTTTTAAAAGAATTCCTCATTCAGAACAATTAGAGGTGACAGCAGACTTCCTTTTAAGTTTCTGGAGTGAAATAAAAAAGCTTAGCTTTTATGGCATCTTTTTGTAGTAACCTGAAGCCCGGGTTTTGTTATGTTAATGAAACACGTTACTATTTGAGGACTCACTATATTTTCCTTTCACACAAAAGCACGTTCAGAATCCAGACAGATTAGATTAGGGCAAGACTACCTTTCTTTCCCATCACCATTTTATAAGCAAATCTACCCACATCCACCATATGTTAGTTGAGTTAATGAGAGCAATAAACAAAGAAACCAAGATTAGTGATGAACACAATCAACAGAAAACTCCACTTTGCTCTGAAATCTTCCCTTGTTTTTGTTATTTGAAAGTTATTACTAACCATAAGATGAGAATGCTTTCTTGTGTACTCCCCTTTATGTTCACAGACTTTCTGACTCACCGCTATTCATGATCAAACACAAATTTCACAAAAGGTTTAATTGCATCTAGACTTTAATAAATATTCTATTTGGGATCTGCAACTAAGACTATAGGAAGGTGGGGGGATCTTTTTGTTATGCAAATGCAAACCAGTGGAAGCTCTTTCTGAAAGCTATTTAGCTGAGCCCTCAGAGAGCAATGTTTGAAAGGCCTTTTCTTTCTTTTTTTCTCCTAGGAATGTCAACCTCATTACAAGTCTGGTTATAACATCTTTATTTCATGGACATTTGGCAAATCAGTTCTTTTTGAGATGACTTTTGATAAAGTATGTAATGATAACTTCATGTATTTTTATAAGCTGTCTCAAATGCAGTTCTTTATTCAGGGATGGAAGGTCAATTTCTTGATAACACAGAATTTTTGCAGAAGTTTCTCCAAGAGGACTTAATCTCTCTGCAGAAGGCAAATGTACATATATCTCTTCTTTTAGTGTTCCCATTCAGCAGGACACAAATTCATAGCCTCTTTCCTGAACTTGTGCCAGACATTGTGCTGAGCATTTTAGATGAAGCCATGAACTTGATTCACCTTTATAAAAACTCTATGCATTGTTCGTACGTTCATTGCCAATTTCGAAGTTGAACTGAGAATCAAAGAATGAACTATCTTTTTCCAACTCACACAACTGGTAGAATCAGTATTTGAACCTCAGTCTGTCTGACTCCAAAGGCACAACTCATAGCCTTTATGAAAATGAAATGATTTGATTTTCAGCTTGAGTATTTTTTTCTTGAAACAACCAAATGAATAAAACAATAGGTACACAGACACGTTTTATCCAGTGAGTCATGTCTATAAGAATAAGAAAATATGCAAACAATGGCAATAACAAGGGTAATTGAGAGGACAAATAATAATTATTTGACCTTGGGACTTAATAATTATGGACTATAAGGTTGATATGGAGATGTCAGAAATTTGCCGATATCACCTAGAGGCCAAATAACCTGGGAAAACTTAGGGGGGAGAAACTCACAACAGGCTACAATTTCTCTTATTTTTAAAAGAGTTACGCCTATGAAAATTAATTTTAAAGGTACATATTTAGTACCATGAATTTGGGCACAGTTTTAATATTCATCACTTTTTATCACCCAATTGAAAATGTCAACAAGGAATTGAAGACTCAGTTGCCCTCAATAACCCTGAGTAGGTCATTGAGCCCCACGATGAAGTTACTCCATGATTAGTCATTCCTACTACCTATGAAGTCTCCAGAGACTATACATATGTTTGGGTGGGGAAAAAAATGATTACTGGGTTTCATGGGATTACTCAACTGACTGCCTGAAGGCGTCATCACACAGGTAAGGTTTTCCCTTTTCCACAAATATTCTGAAGTAATCAAATGGGTAATGGCCACTGCATGGGAAATGTGCTGTTTTAATGGCTAACAGTACAAATGACTCCATGACTCATAGGCAGCTTCTTTTGTTGTGCAGTATAAATAATAATGCAAGGAGAGTTGAGGCCTTATCATTTAGGTCTAGCTTTTTGCAGTCTCTCTACTGTGAGTTGACTTCCAGTGCATCATTTACTGCATTTTCTGTGATGAGTTGATTAAAATGCAGATGGACTTTCTCCAATCCAAGAAAAGTCTGTATACTGGTCTTTTTAGGGCATGAAATAACATATTTTCCTCTGCAAGGGAAATATAGGAAAGTATTTCTATGGCAGTTGATGTGCCTGCTCAGATATGCTCCACAGTTCCCCTTAGGGTCCTCACCAACTCTTCCAGCTTTCCTACTTTGCTCCTTTCTTTCATTCAACTCTCCTCTTTATGCTAATGTACCTTCTCAAAGTATAAAAGTGGACCAAGATATCAGAGTGAGTGAAGAAGGGGTAGGTATTACAGGTCCACTACTGAACTGAAAGAACACAGGTCCACTACTTCCAAGACCTGTGCTGTGCCTCTGATGTTGACTCTCTTGGCTACTGCAGGTGTCTAGTCTTAACTTGCCTTTCTTTTAAGGGGCAAGAGGTTTGTTACTGGCCTCAGTTAACTGTGTCCTCTTCCCCCCAAAATAGGGCCTTGACTTGTTATTCGCAATAAAAGTTTCATAGTAGTTAACTGCATCTCCACTAGCATACCAGAAGCTTACTATGGGCTAGAGTTTATTCTAAGCACATACATGCATTATCTCCTTCAAAGATATTGCCAAAGTAGTGCCAAAAATTCCAAATAAGTACAACTGATGAAGAGAGATCCGCTCTTGAGGAACAAGTACAGGGGCCCATCTGGATTCTTGGTTGCAGGACAATTAGGGGTCTGACAGCCTGATCCACTCGGTGAAAGGTGGTAGCTTGAGTTATGATCTTGTATGACAGCAATTTTCAACCTTTTTAATTTCATTGCACACATACGTTTTAGTTAATAAAATTCTGCAGCACATCAACATTTGTTATATTTTTTGCTGATCTAACAACAACAACAAAAAGGTATAATTTTTATTCATTCACACCAAATGGCTATTGTCGTATTGGTTGTTGTCATTTTCTTATCTGACAGTCTAAGGGAAAAGAGGTCATTGCCCCTGACTAAATAGTCAGGTATTGCATGTTTTAAAAATTCTCATGGCACACCGGTTGAAAATCACTGCTGTAAGGAGAAAGGCAAGCTTCTAGCTCTCTGCCAGCCTGCTTTGCTACCCTCTTCTCTCTCCTCCGCTAGAAGAGGGCATAGTAATCAGATTGATCAGGTGATGTTTGCCAGTTGGGGCATGTTTATGAGCGGTCAGGTCACCATGCAATAAAGTACTCTGGCACCCAGGTATATATTTTTCGCTTTCTTTTTCCATGTGTCTGGGCTGAGTGGATTCAGGGCTGGCAATCTTGGGCAGGCTCTTCTCTCTCTCTCTCTTTGTAGGCATGCCTAAATGTACTAATTTTTATTTCAGTTTCCTGTACCTTAGCACTGATAAGAAAATGATACAATATCAAGAGATGAATTCTGGATAGGAAAGGCTGAGATTTTGTTTAGATACGAAGCCTAAAATATATGTGTAAGCCTATTAAGCCCTGGCCCTGTTGTCTTCGTAATGGCAATGTGATTTTAATCTGCAACTGTTCCTTGTATATCTCTCAGGAGCCACATGGGATGAAAGAATGAAAAGACAGAAGTTACACTGGTTGAAATAAACCAAAACCCCATTATAATACAATCCAAGGTTTTCATAGAAGTCCCTTGCTCCTTACCATAAATTGTTAGGTATGACTTAAAATGAAAAATAATAGCATGTCAGCATCTTCCTAAATATTCTTTTGAATCAGCTTGGGCTGAAATTTATTATTGATGATAGAAGAATAATGGCATTCTTACAAGCACTGGGCTGGACTAGTGAACTCCACTAAGAAGACTCAGTGTCACCCTAAGAAGAAGAGGAAGATGAAGAGGTACACTTAGGAGCAGAGCCCAGGCCATAAACTGTGAAATCCCCTTTTGCTAGTTTGGTTTGGCATTTAGGTGACTATACCTTGCTTAGACCATTTTCCCCAATATGTTCACACCTATCGGCCCCTGACTCAGATGGTCGTCTTTTATGGACCCATCCTTACTTTTCACTTACTTTTCCTTCATTCATCAAGCTTCTCTTGACTTCTTACTCCTACTCACTTTCTTCCTCCAAAAGATTAAGACTCATATTTTTTTGAATAGTCTAAGTTGAAAGAACTCTCCATTTTCAGTTGTATAAATGAAACTTATTAATATGAAACGCTGATTCCATCATCCCCATTTACAATCTGCAGAAATCCTCCCAGTCTAAAGCCACTGTAGTTTGTGAAAATAAATACAACTGAGACAATCAACCTAGAAAACTATTTTGAGAAGGTGGAGATGTAAAGGCAGCATTTACTCAGGTAAACCAAACTGAAGAATTGGGCTAGGCAAAGCATTTACCTAATATCTTATCATGTGGGAATAGCTAGCTATTTGGGTATGCATTTCAATGTATACCACATCTAGCTACCAACTTCTATTCAAATAAATTGTGTATGCAAGAAGTTTGGTTACCCTTGTGAATAGTTGATTTTCAGAATTCAAGTTAAATATTTATTGTAAAATACATTGTTCTATTTTTCCTTTTTATCTTTTTCCTTTTTACCTTTTTAAATTGATTTTTGAGAGAGAGAAAAAGAGAGAGAGAGAGAGAGAGAGAGAGAGAGAGAGAGAGAGAGAGAGAAAGAGATCCATTTGTTGTTCCATTCATTTATGCATTCATTGGTTGATTCTTGTATGTACCTTGACCCGAGATCAACACCACAACCTTGGCTTATAGGGACAATGTTCTAACCAACTGAGCTACTCTGCCAAGGCTCTTTTATATCTTCTTAAGTAGGAAAACCTTAATAAGGTGGTTTTCCAAGACCAATTCCTGCAATTATCATTATTTATCATTCCAAAGCATGTTTTATTGCCTACAATGAAAGATATATTTGTGTGACCTGATTTTATTATTTTTAGTCTTATGACTATCCTTTAATTTCATCCTAAGCCATTTCATTTCACATCAGCAAGAATCACCAGATGATAAAGAGTAATGATGAAGAGAAGATTTCTCAAACAAATAAGCCACTAAGTCCCTGAAAATACTATCTAAAATAAGACAAGGATCAATTAAATAAATTAGCAAGTGAACATTGTTTTACTCAAGAATCTATTTCTAGATTATTTGATTTTTTTTAATTTTAAAGTTTTTATTTTTTATCTTCACCCAAATATATTTTATTGATATTTAGAGAGAGAGAAACATTGATGTGAAAGAGAAACATCAATTAGTGATTAGTTGATTCCCTCACCGGGAATCAAACCAGCAACCTTTTTTCTTTTAACTGAGCCACCCAGCCAGGACTTGATTTTTTGAATGTTGTTTTTTCCATTCAATTATTTATTTCCAATTTTGGTCATCTCATTTATTGCAAGTTCCTCTTTTACTAGTTGAAAAAATATTTAAGCCAAAAATCTGTTCAAACAGATTTTTAATATAACATCTAATTTAATTTTCATGTCATTCCACAGTGAATACTATTATCCCTTATTTTACATGAGGAATTTCTATCTAAGTCATTAAATAATTTTCTCAGAATAATTCTGCTATTAGGATTGAAAGACCAAGCATTTAACTCAACAGAGGCATACCATAAGGTTCAAATGACCATTTTGGTGCTTGTGAGCTATTCTTCAAATTACAAATAAAATATTGATCGGATGAGATTATTACCCTCTAGATAACATAAACTTTATTGTGAGATTTAAAAAATTTCAGTTGGCCAAACTCTTTTAGTAACAAACACACAAAAACATTAAAATAGGCATTAAATTCAGTTTTATTTCACTGAAACATGTTATATGAGTAACGTAAGGATGTGATTGTTTTTCACCAAAGTGTCTATCAATTGCCAAAGAGTTAGACATCCCCTCACACTTGTGGTCTTTTACATAATCACATCAAACACTGCAGAGGAGAATGGTGATAATCTAGGTCTGGATTAGAAAACCTTGGTTTAGTGTCTTACTTATTTCCATTTCCTCTAGACTTTGCTCCTACTTGGTGGGATTAAAAAAGCAATGCTATAACTACTACTTTCATGATATGGTCTCCAGATGGCTGACTAAAATTTATTCCATCACCTTGAGATTATTCAAGTTATTCCAAGCAGAACTGGAGGAGGTGGGGGTCAAACATGCAAACATAAAAGGGCTTATTTGAGGATATAAATACTTGTGCATATTGGAATCTTTGGTAGAATTGTATTTTTCTAAAATAAGAATATGGATGTTAACAAAAGGTAGATGTTAAGAGCCTTTGAATGTGTTCTGGGGTTATTTTCTTTCTTATTTATCAGAATTTGAATCTAGGAAAGCTATATTTCCTGGTTAGATGTCTGAGTCCTGCTTGGCATATCTGATCTTCAGCAGTAGAAGAGTTATGATATCACCAAGGACATTGACTTGGCTTTTAGCTAATGTAAAAAATATCTTTGAAAGGATATACATTTTAATAGACATCAAATAGACATTAAAATTATAAAAGTATTTATATTAAAATCTGTTAATGTCTATTTTAATATATATGGGGGGCATTAAGAAGAGCATTATATTTGTCTAGTTTATGTTATACTTAATAACCAAAGCAGAGATTTATATGATTAACAAAGGTAGATACTGAGTTTATATTTTAATTAGTTTAATAGGCAAAACCCCACAAATCTAAAGGAATTTGTAAAATTATAAAACTCGCTCAGCCGGTGTGTCAGTGTTTGAGCATCGGCCTATGAACCAGGAGGTCATGGTTCCATTTCTGGTCAGGGCACATGCCTGGGTTGTGGGCTCGATCCCCAGTGTGGGGTGTGCAGGAGGCAGCTGATCAATGACTCTCATCATTGATGATATATATATATATATATATATATATATATATATATATATATATACACAACAAAACCTTATTATAGTATTTAAGAAGTTCCAAATGGTTCTGAAGACAGAAGTCATGGTCACTCTCTACCTGTGTCTACAAAAGAAACATTTGATGAATGGCCTTTTTCTGACCTTCAAGAGCACCCCTTCCACAAATCACCACATGCTCCCTATCTAACTAAATTCATTTGTGTCTTCAACATGATCCCTCCTTTTGACCAAATGAGTTATTATTTCAGCTTTTTTTCCCCTTCTTTGTTTCCTCCTTACCTGCCCACACCCCATCTCCATAACACTTTGTACCTCATTTGGTCCCTTGTCCTATCACTATGGCTTGGCAAATCACTTTTCCCATTTGTAATACCTTCCCTTTGCACCATCCATGCATATGGTTCCTTCCTTTAAAATATAACTCTCTTCTTTGAGAAATATGTGATTCTGTTCCATTCTCAGTTACTTCATCAATGCAAGCTTTTAGCAGTGTACTAACTTGGATTTGTTGGTATGTTGTCTTGAAGTACGTGCTGTCAGTTTTTTTTTTCACCTGTTTATGTTGTATCTCCTAAAGGAGATTATAGACTCTTTAAGAGAATGTCTTCTAAAAATTGCATCCACCCTAAGTGCCTAGAACCATGTTCACCCCATAAAAGGTGCTGAAAAAAAAGTTATTGCTCAATTGTTTGGCTTGCTTCATTTTCTGTTCCAGTGAAACTAGTACAACATACTTTGAACATCTTTTATGTCTTTAAAATAATTATAACGCGAAGACTGCCAACTTGTAACAATTTCCACATCACTTGATCATTTACTTTAAATTGGTAGAGAATGAGTGATGACCACAAAAGTTAAAGAGAGTATGGTGGTAAAGTCAAATATACTACTTAATTTAAAAAAATCAAACAAGGGTGGTTAGGGTTAAGTTGAAACTTAGGTTTATTTTCAGTTCTCAAAGAGACTAGTTAGGGAGCTTCACTTGAATATCAAAGCCTCTAGCAAACTCATGATGCATTTGAAGGTACATAAAGACAGATGTGATGTAAACTTTAAATTCCCACTACACATTTACAACAACTCCCATCAGTACCTACGAAAAATTAGAGCATTAGAAAATACATAAATATAGCCCATGGGGTGGAAGGAGGCGGTGTGGAGAGAAGTCTCTAGATAGCTTAAGATCCAAGGGTGCAGAGTGTTGGTTTGTTTTCAATCCATCTGCGGGTCGCTGATTAGATTCAGCACGCTGGCCAGCTCCGCTCCCGGCGGATTTATTGGCCTAAGAGCACAGGGAGGAAGGCACCATCTGCTGCTTTTGAATTAATAGATAACTGGGAGCCAGGGATGAAGACGGTGCGACAGAGTCATCGTATTAGATGTTGATGCCATGAGTTTCCTTTTCTTTCTTTCTTTTTTTTTTTGGGGGGGGGGGGAGACTTTGTCTAATCTCGGGGTCCCCACGCCTCTACCCAGATCCTCCAGCGAGCTAGAATGGAGAAAGGGCCGAAAACCAGAAACCCTTCTATTTCTCTGCTTGGCTCATCACGGCAAGAAAGTGTTCCCAGTTCTTGGAATTGAAGGATGTCCATCATAGCTTTTTTTCTACTTAAATTAGTTGAGCTTCAAGGCCGATACACTAATCCGCCCTAATCTGGTCACTTTTATTTTAACGAAAGGGGGCGTCTGTAAAGCAAATTGCTGGAGTCCGAGTTTACACAGGTGGGACACATACGCCGCCCACGCCCCAGGTGCGAAGAAGCCTGGGGAAAGGAGGTGGGCGCTTTACCACACCGCATCTCGCTGGCTTTCTCTTAGCGAGACCTCGGGATTTAGCATCCTCGCTAACAAGTCACCACTGGTGAGTGTATTTCTTCCTCCCTCAAGAACTTTTGTCCGAGGGAGGGGGAGAGAGGTCGAGGCAGTGAGAGCTGAGGATCAAGGAGGAAACTGTCCACCAAAGGAAGGGGGAGAAGAGGGTGGGAAAGCGTTAGGGTCAGTGCTGAAGCTCTGAGGCTCTGGGGTCGCTCGCGCTCTCCTCCTCCAGCCCTCTGCAGCCACCCTTTACGCCACGGACACTGGAGAGTTAAGCCAATAAACACGTAAGCGCCGCTCCCTCCCCAATCGGCAAGTTGCCTCTTCGGCTCTTGGCTGCATCGACAGCTTGCAACACTCGGCATCTTTTCTGCAGGCGCCTCCTTCAGCGGCTGCAGATGGCATTCGGCTGCGGGCTCCGGGCTTGCCATTGACTGTCGTCCCCTTTGCCCACCTCGGGCCCACGGACGCACCTCTCTCTTCCCTTCCTCCCCTCGCGCTCCAGGGTTTGAGCGCAGCTCCGGATCGCCGGGCGAAGGAAGCAGTCGCGGCGGCCGAGGCTGAGCTGTAGGGCGCTCGCTCCCTGATTTGGGGAGAAGCGCCCATCCGGGAGAGCCGACCCCGGGAGCTGCCTCCAGCGCCCCCCATCTTTTGCACCCCAAGTCGGGGCTCCAGGGACCCCCCTCTCCAGGCGGCACCATGCTGGACCCTTCGTCCAGCGAAGAGGAATCGGATGAGATCGTGGAGGAGGAGAGCGGCAAGGAGGTGCTGGGCTCGGCCGCGTCCGGCGCGCGCCTGTCTCCCAGCCGCACCAGCGAGGGCTCGGGCGGCGGCGCCGGGCTGGGGGGCGGCGGCGGTGCGGGCGCCGGGGCCGGGGTAGGCGCCGGCGGCGGGGGCAGCGGCGCGAGCAGCGGCGGCGGGGCCGGGGGGCTGCAGCCCAGCAGCCGCGCCGCCGGCGGCCGGCCCTCCAGCCCCAGCCCGTCGGTGGTGAGCGAGAAGGAGAAGGAGGAGTTGGAGCGGCTGCAGAAGGAGGAAGAAGAGAGGAAGAAGCGGCTGCAGCTCTACGTGTTCGTGATGCGCTGCATCGCCTACCCCTTCAACGCCAAGCAGCCCACCGACATGGCTCGCCGGCAGCAGAAGGTAGGTGCGCCCGGGAGGCCCAGCGGCAGCGCCGGGAAGTCGCCGGGCGGGCGGGGCGAACAATGGGAGCTGGCGGCGCAGCTGGCGGGGAGGAGCAGGGGGTGGAGACCGCGCCCTGGGGAAGGGGCTGCGAGGCCCCCTTTCCGCGGCCGGGACCCCGGAGGGGCCTGGAGTGCAGCGCCGCGCTCCGGGCCTCCCCGGGAGCGCGGGATGCGAGCCTCGCAGGTCCTGCTCGGTGGCCCGGGAGGCTCTGGGAGTGACTGGCAGCCTGCGGCGCCCACAGAGGCCTGGCTCGCTCGCGGGCTCCCGGCACTCTCCGGCGGCGGGCGGCGGCTCTCCGCTCCAGGCCCGCCCTCCTGGGCGTGCGCTCGCCCGGCGGGGGCGCCGGCAGGTCGGGGCGCCCGAGTGGAGCCAGCAGAGCGCCTCTGTGCAGCGCTTGGCTCTCGGAAGCGGAGAGCCACCGCCGGGCCCGGCGGGAGAAAGCAAGCTCGGAAGGCGAAGCTTCCAGTCTCACCGGGAAGGGCACCCTCCTCCCTCCCCCGGGTCAGCAGATCGCGACTGGGGTCGCCCAAGGGCCCTGGGGCACCGCTTCCCTGGGTGCCCTCCGATCCCCCGTCTTCTTCCTCACTAACCCCAAAGCAGGGCACCCCCTGTGGTCCTTCTGCCCGGGTCAGGCCCTCTACCTTCCTCCCTATGACCCTCTTTTCCTCCCAAGGTGACTTCGCCGCGACCTTCTGGCTTTCCGAGGCCCTCAATGCCTGGCCGCCGCTGGCCCCTTAAAATGCTCCAGCAAAAAGCCTCGCAATTATAAGCTTGAGAAGCTTTCGGTGTCTGAGGTTGGAGCAAGGCTGAGGCGGCTGCGGGCCGCCTTTGATGTGAAAAAAGCGCCTATTTCTATCTGCTGTTCTCCAGCCAGAGAAAGGAGGGGGGTGGCGCCTGCAGGAGGAGGGGCCAGAGGGGAAGGAAGGGGTCAAGCGCTCAGGTGGAGCGAGTCAGTGAAGAAAGTCAGAGATGTGTTTTGTCTCCTCCCTCCTTGAATGTGCAGCACGTGAGCTCTCAGAACGGCCAGTGAAGGCCCCGGGGGGCGCTGTGCGAAGCCAGCTCCAGCCCCATCAAGGTTGTGAGACCAGTTTCTTAAAATAGTGAATTTCTGGTTGCTGCCAGTTAGGACTGAATTTTATGTTGCTGTAGTAGAGTCTGAGGTTTTCCTATATTTATCCACCCTTATCTTGAGTGAGCCCAGGTTTCTCTGTTTGCTTTGCTTACATATGTACACACACCAGCCAGCACTGATGATTTATTTCAGCTAGCTCAAGCTTGCGGACCAGTTTGATTAAAAATAAAACTCATTTCCTGGTTGAGAAATAGCAGGTGGACTACACACTCCATTCTCCACCCCCATCACTAGCTCCTTGCTTTTTCAACCTGTATTTGGGACTACAGTAGAGCAAAAGGACCCTCAGAACAGTAAAAGTTTCTTGGATATTCTTTTAGTATTGGGTGAGGGGCCCACACATGGGGCCTGATATTTCAGGTTGCAGTTTGGAATTATTATGGTAACTGTGTCTTTAGAGCAGGGGAAATTCCATCTTTAAAATCTATCCCATTAATAAATCACCAACAATCAAAGATGTCCTAGTTATTGGGCAATGAAAACTGTTGTGATTTACAGAAAAAAAAATAAGAAACTTCCCTTTATCAAGCAAAAGGCTCTTGCGCTGTCCTTTAAATAGACGCTGACATCCAGCACTAGAATGAGAGAAATCTGTTCTCACAGAGACCCAGTTCTAAACAACAGTCAGCCACCTGAGAAAGATTATCTGGAGGCTCAAGTCTTCTCATCTGATTATACCTTTTATCTGAATCCATTCAAAGCTGTGCTTTTGAGGAGCAAGAGGGTTTTGTTTTTACACATGACCTTAACATCAGAGAGACCACAAAACAGATTGATAACACTGGTATTTGGTCAAACTATTTTTAGTTATTGCAACAAATTAGTGCTAATACACATCCTAGCAAAGCTGCCTCAGGAATGTTGGCTGTCTTAGGAAGCTGAGTATCTGTCTTCTTATTACAAGAAAAGCCAAACTTTTCCATTGCTATATCTTTGTTTTTAGAGTCTTTCTGGAATAGGGTGTTTTGCCATTTTTTTTCTCCCAGTAGAAAGCTTGGAACTTTGAAGGAAATAATAATTTAAAAAAAAGGACCCCGACCAGTGTTGCTCAGTGGCTGAACGTTGACCCATGAACCAGGAGGTTCCCCAGTTTGATTTTTGGTCAGGGCACATGCCCGTGTTGCAGGCTTGATCCCCAGTAGGGGACATAGGGGAGGCAGTTGATTGATGTTTCTCTCTCATCCATGTTTCCATCTCTCTGTCCTTCTCCCTTTCTCTCTAAAGTCAATTTTAAAAATTAAAAAAAAATTTAAATGACCCATCATTGAAAGTAACTAGAATTTGCATAATTACTGTGGTAAAATTCAAATCCAACAAATAAGATTGATGAACTAAAATTAGTCTTGGAGAAATATAAACAAGTTGTTAACTAAATATGAGTTTGTAGTAGACTGAATATGAATGAACTAGAATTGATGTAGAGAAAGGGAATAGAGTGACATGGAGGAAGAGAAAGAAAACTGCCTATGAAAAAGAGTTGCTGAATTGGGGAAAAGAAGAGATCATATCAAATCATCATACTATCTGCCTTCAACTTAGACAATGTTATATGTCAATTATCTCAATAAAGCTGGGGCTAAAAATAAAAATCACATCATACTGCATATAATGCACATTACAAAACCAAAGAGTCTATATTTATAATACTGGCAACCATTTTTCAAGCGCCTACTATGTGCAGGGCACTTCACTTAGGTCATATTTAAAAATAGACTTTATTTTTTAGAAGTTTTAGATTTGCTAAAATATTGAGAAAACTGTACAGAAAGTTTTGATATAACCCTCACCTAGTTTCCCCCATTATTGATATTTCACTGTAATATGGTACATCTGTTACAACAAAGAACCCATATTGATACTTACTATTAACTAAAATATATAGTTTATTCAGATTTTCTTCGTTTTTACCTACATTTCCTTTTCTGTTCCTAGGTCATTTTAAATTAACTCTAACAACATAAGGGTAACCATCCTCATTTTTAGAAGGGAAAGCAGACTGAGAGAGGTTTTGTAATTTTCCTAAAGCACTGTGCAAATAGGTGAAAGAGCGGGGACTGAAGCACGGGGCATGCTGATTCCAAATCCTATCTTTTTAAGAAGCAACACTGGCCAGAGATATTCTAAAGTGAAAAACAGCACCCTAGCATCCTAAGAACATACGTGTACTTCTGACCCAGGGTTATTTCTGTTTGAGTTGAGAGAAGCCTACACCCCTTCCTTAGGGCATCTGTCACGTCCAGTGGTCCCCTCTGAGCCACAGCGTAAGTTCCAAGGCGTCCAGGGGATGCCTGAAACCACTTATGGTACCGAACCCCATATGTAATTTGTTTTTCCTGTACATACATTCCTATGGTAACATTTAATTTGTAAATTAGGCACAATAAAGATTAACAGCAATAAATAAAAATAAAGTAGAGCAATTTGTAAGTTATGCAAGTGGCTTTGGTGGTCATTATTAAGTAAAAGTGTTACTTGAACATAAGCACTGTGAAACCATGACTGTCAATCTGATAACCTAGGCACTCCTCAGTGACCAATGGAGAGGCGGCATACACAGCCTGGACACGCTGGACAAGGGGCGATTTACAAGGGATGGAAGGGGGTGACACGAAATCAACATGCTACTCAGAAAGGCACACAATTTAAAACATGAATTATTTATTCCTGGAATTTTCCATTTAATATTTTTGGACCATGGTTGACCACAGGTAGCTGAAACCACAAATAAGGGGGGACTACATGGGCAATATATACATTTAGGTACTAACGTCATAAAGAATATGAAGGAGAGAAATGTTAGCTGATAAATCTGAACATCAGATTGTTGTCAGTCTTTCTATGTGGTTCGAGCTGAAAAAAAAAAGTATTTTAGCTCAGAAGACCAACAGGGAAGGAGCAGAGGCTGAAGGTGCTGTTGCTGGATAATTCTGATAGTTAATTACTTTGGATTTACTTTTACTGGAAAAAAGAGTTCCAGGGCATTCCAACAATTGTCCCAGTTAAAAGATGAGACTTTAAGCAGACTGTGAAAACATAGTGTATCATTTATAGGTGTATTTTTCTGGTACTGCTATGAATCTAAATATAACATGCTGGTAGTGATAATTTATGACCAAAATAAAAACCTGACCATCATACTGGCACAGTGTACCATGTTTCAGGAGCTCAAAAATGATGATCTGTAAGACAGTTCTGTGCTTAGTTTTCTTCTTTTGTCAAAATGCAGAGTGAATACCTAGAAGTTGGCATGGCAAAGTGGCACCATATGTTTGTAAATTCTGTAGTGGCGGCGATGGGTGGCTGCCTCCTGTGAAACAGCTACTATAGATATTGCTGTGGGAATGTAAAAGAAGGCACTGTAAACAGTTGTGTACTGTTTAGATGGACATAACCCACTTTTTAAAAAGTGGATAGGAATTATTTATAATGCCTGGATTACAAATGTCCAAAATGAATATTGTGTGCATGTGTAGGTTTGTGTACATGTGTGTCTGTGTGTGTATGTATGTGTATGCTGAGAAAAAGAGGCAACCCTAAAATTATGCCTATTCTATATGAACTCCCATATCATTCAAGAGGACTTTAGACCAGGTGAGTTGTAGATTCAAGCTACTCACTTCCATGTAATTTAGCTTATATCTTGCCATGAAAGTATGACTAACGTTGAATCACTGTTAGCCGTAGAAATTCATCTTTATTCACTTACTTACTTGACCTTGTTAGTTGGTCATGACTCAAGAGCCTATACCTTTCATAAAATTTAATAAGACCTACTGCTAGTTAACTATATATATATATATTAAGTTTATTAGGGTGAAATTGGTCAACATGATCATATTGTATTTTAAGTCAATACTAGTGATTCATCCATTCAGATATGTTTTGAGGCATTTGGATTAGCTCCACTACTCAGAATTCTTAAGGGTTGCTTAGTCAGTGCAATATATGATTTGCATTTCAGAAAATAAATATTTTAATCTTTGAGAAAACAAAGTGACTATTAAACCAGACTGCTTTTAAAATAATTACATGTTTCTCTCTTCATCAAGGAAAAGATGCATTCTTTAAATATGCTTTTTGGCACCCCCACCCTGCACACCTCCTCGGTGCAATAGGCAGGAACTGTTATGCACTGGTAGCGGCAGAGGCATTCTGAAGATGTGAAACACTGCAAAAGTAATAAGAGAGGTTCTTGCCTCATTACACATTTGGAATAGCCTTCTGATTCTCTAAAAACTAGACTGAAGAACAAAGGAAATTAAATATTTCATTCCAGAAGGATTGTACTGTGTAAAGTGGTAAAAGTCAAATGACTCAGAGATCTTTCCCCTCTAAAGGCAAATTTAATACACAAATTTAATAGGCTATACATGAAAATATACTCAGTACTCGGGGCTAGGCATCTTTACAACTTAAGCTGGAGTGATCAGTAGAGTTCTATTAACTTAGAACTAAGTTTTAATATGTGTTCTCCTTGCACTAAGCCCTCTCCCAGGCTTGGTGGCTGAATCAGAAGGTACCTGTGAGATATGCATCTGAATTGGGAATCTATGTTCTAGTTTGGAAGATAACATATAAGCTGATAATTAGAAAGTGTTTAATTAAGATGCTGATGACAATGCAAAAGTAGTGGAGAGATATGCATGCCCACACAGGATTGGATTTAATAGTAGGAACATATTTATTGAGGAAGTTAGATCTTAAGGAATTTGTATGACTTGTAAGCATAAGGAAAGGCAGGTATTCCAGTCTGGAGAAGAGCATGAGATAGCAGAAGTATGGAAAGGAGTCATTGCTTGTGGGACACTATTAGTCTGATTCTTTTGGTTCCAAGCGACAGAAACCTAACTCAAGAAGAAAATAATGGGAAGGGGACAGATTTATTAGTGCATGTAATTAGAAAATCTAGTACAGAGGTGACTGCAGGAATGGCTGGATCTAGGAGTTCAAATTACTTCCTCAACAGAGTAAGAAAGCTGGCTGGTGATGGAAAATGATTATATTAAAACCTGTGTCTGAGCTCAAACTCTGCAACTTGATTGTAGGCAAGTCATCTTCTGTCTCTGTTGTCATCTGTCATGTAGAGATGGGGGATGGAGAAGCTTCAGATATTGTCTAATGTCCCCTCTATATATAATAATTGATCTTTTTTTTCTGGACAATGAGGTTACTTATTACCAAGACTTAACAATTTAACTCAAACTTGTATTTGGTATGTTTTTGCATTACAAAATAAGGCAGTGTCTTCAAAGAATCTGAGGGGGGTTATACACACTGAGTGGCCAGATTATTATGATCTCTGAATGCATAATAATCTGGCCACTCAGTGTGTGTGTGTGTGTGTTTGTGTGTGTGTGTATGTATATATATATACACATATACATATATATATATATATATATATATATATATATATATATATATATACATATACATATATATATATATAGTATCTCTCTTAGAACAAGCATAGTTTTAGTTAAAAGTGATCAATGTGCCACTACTAGTATTTATATAGTAGTATATATATATTAGAGACCCGGTGCATGAATTCGTGCATGGGTGAGGTTCGGCCAGCCTGGCCAGGGGGAGGGGACATGGGCGGTTGGCCGGCCTGCCTGCTGGTCAAACTCCTGGTTGAGGGGACAATTTGCATATTAGCCTTTTATTATATAGGATATACACTGAGTGGCCAGATTATTATGCGTTCAGAGATCATAATAATCTGGCCACTCAGTGTGTGTGTGTGTGTGTGTGTGTGTGTATGCTAGGACTATCTGGTTCTTGCCAACAATATCTCTTCTTGCCACGGCTGCACAGATATTGATGGTCTGACCTTGGCATCTATAAGGCATCCAAAAAGAGAAACTGGAATTTGGAACTCTATGTTCCTGTTTCTGGCAACAGTTTCCATGTTAGGATCAGATTTATCTTTTCTGCAGAATCGGAGAGCTTATGATCAGAATTACTTTGTTACTTTTTTATTTCTCAGTCCAAGCATGTGATAGAATTACTTCTCTGTCAATTGCAGGTAAAGAAAGGGGAATGAGGTTATTCAGTGGGTTGAGTTCTGATCATTGTTTTTGACAAACGATGGACAGTGAAGAACAGTAGCTAAGAGCATAGACTCTGAAACTCAACTGCCTTGGTTTGCTTCTTGGCTATCCGCCTAACTGGCTGTGTGATACTGGCTAACTTAACCTCTCTATGACTCAGTTTACTCAATAAAATGGAGGTAGTAGTGGTGTCTTCTTCACTGGGTACTTGTGAAAATTAAGATAATACAGTAAAGCTCTTAAAGCAATATCTGGCATGTGGTAAATGTTATGTGTTGTTATTGCTAAGTTGGTATGTACAATGTTGTTTTATTTTTATTGGTGAAAGGATTAAAAAGTGTAATATATGTGACGTACTGACCATAGTAAGCCTTGTTTGTTATTGCTGTCATCATTGTAATCATCATCATTATTGCTATGATAAGCAGACTTGCAAGGCAGTGGATATGATTACAGCATTGTCTATGAAACAAATGAGGTAGAAGGTACAATGCACCTCTATTCCTCTTTTGTTGAGACATTTCACTAACTCTGCAGTCTCTGGTGCAAATCCCTGGTCAGTTTTGTGACCTGGAGGCTATGTGACCTTGGACATATTTTCCAATCTCTTTAAGTCTTAGTTTCTCCACCTGTAAAATGGGGGGAAGTAATATTGAGTGTTACAAGAAAAAAAAGCATGTTAATTGCTTAACAAGTCCTTAATATGGGATAAATGTTATCGGCAACAGTTAAAATAGCCTTCTTGCATTTTTGTCCATCAAAGGCCCCAATGCTATTTTATACTACAATTTCTTATTTTAGAACATCTTTCTCACCTTTTTCCCCTGACTTGCTCTTGTTTGTCCTTTAATTAATTCAGGTATTATCTCCTTCAAAAACCTTACCAAACCTTTATATTGGACTAAAAGTTCCCGTAACTCCCTGGTTCATGCCCATGTTACATCCTGTTCACTATAATTAACTATCCTTTTGTGTGGATTCATCTCTTCCACTAGACTGTAACAACCTCAAAGACATGGACCACACTTTATTACTTCTCGATTCCTCATCTCCCAAAACAGTGCCTGGCACATAGTAGGTGCTTGTAAACATTCCAACTGTTTAAACTCTGCTGCTTTATTTCCCAAGGAGATTCCAGGAGAGGAAGTGGAGTCATAAATACAATCTGCTTCTATTAAAGAAAAATGACTTATTTACTTTTATCAAAACTTCTCAGTGGAAAACATGAAGGGTAAATAAATTACCAAATGATTTCAAAATTATTTATGTTGCAGAAACATACCATCAATCACTTCCCAACTTAGCTTCTTTATACCAACAACTGATTAATTTCTAGATTCATTACGAAGAAAAGTCTTCTTTCAAAAACCATAAGCAATTATGAATTTCTTGCAATGGCTGAATCCCAGTTGAACTTGAATCACTGTAGTGCATGTTTAAATGGCCAACATTAAGTCAGAAAGAGCCCAGGTGAGAATAGAATCTCTATATTGGAAATATGTTCTTTAGGATGTTTTACTTGCTTTAGTTCTTTATGAAGGAAAATAAGGCAGTCACAGTATTATATTGAAAGTTCGGTGTTTTTAATATTATCAGTCTCAATGTTGCCAAAGTTATAGAATAGAACCTATAAGTTCTATATATTTAGACATAAGTAAATATGCTGCTTTTCTCTAATTTTATTCTCTGTAGGGTTTGGGTACTATTTTATCTCTTACATTGGAAGTCTTTTATGATTGTAGTTAGGATATAAATAAATGATAACTATGGCATACTGTATTGGATAGGGGAATAAGAATATGATGGGTGTGAAATAGCTATAAAAAAGTAAAACCACTTAGGTATGGATTTTTCTGATGCCTTTAGTCAAAGGGAAAATTATCCCATTTCTTTCATTTTAACAAGCAGAGGAAACGCTGAGAAGTTTAAAAAATAAATTGAATTATCAATCCCCAAGTGTTCCATGCTTCCAGCTACTGTTCTAAAATTGAGAGATATGGAGTAAACTGACAATGTGTTGATAATAGTAATGATACTGATAATAATCATTGATAACGTATTATACAACAGCCAATGGGAGGAAAATATCAGCCTGTCATATGTATGGTGTTTATCAGTAGCTCTCATGTGCAGTAGGAAAGTCGGGAGAGATTTTGAAGTTAACTTTTAAAAATTACTCCTACGTGTTCCAGGAGCACATGCCCAGTTTCCAACCAGAGGCTGTAGTGCTTTCAAAAAATACAATAGGATTTTGGCAAACATGTGGAGTGGTACAGTGAATCTACTGTGCCACTTAGGAAAGCAAATGATAAACATTGAAAATTTTTGCAAATAATTATGCCTTCTGTTGCCCATGCAGGAAAACAGCCTTTTGGTGTGGATGATAGGCATGGAGTTGTTTAAGCAAATGAGTTAAAACATATCTTGAACATCTACTTTGGCGATTTTTCTGACAAGTACAGCAACTGTTGTCTATATGGCAGAGTGTCATAACATACTCTGTTCAAAACGTTTCTTAGGGGCTCTTCCATATTCAATTTTTGTTTGTTACACATCATCAGACAACATTGTTTTGAGCTACTTATACATATAAGAAACTCACTAAATCCTGTAGGCAAAATATGCAAAGGCACTTTAGACAGTCTTCCTAATCTCCAAAAGCCTATCCATCTGGTTGAGAAGTTGAGGTGCACCAACTTAGAACACACCTTGTACTGTAAGTGAGGGTGTGATGAGTATCTGAATCTTAAATATTGGTGTTCTTCGGGTCTCCATCCTTGGCTCTTGTTATGAGTTGTTTGTGTCCGCCCCCTCCCCCCCTCCCCCCCCTCCCCAAATCCATATGTCTAAGTCTTAACACCCTTCCTTCAAAATGTGACCTTATATGGAAACAAGTTCTTGGCAGATGTAATTGTTAAAGAAAAAGTTGTTAGGACCCTTATCCATTATGCCTGGCATCCTTATTGAATAGGGAAATTTAACATAGACATGCACATAGGGAGAACACCATGGGAAAAAAGAAGGCAGACATTGGAGTGACACTTTTACAAGCAAGGGACACCAAAGATTGCCAGAAAACCACCAGAAGCTAAGGGGGAGGTAGGTATGGGATATATTCTTCCTCAGAGCCCCAGAAGGAACCAACCCTGCCTACACCTTGATCTCAAATTTCTAGGCTCCAGAACTGTAAGAAAATAAATTGCTGCTGTTAAAATCACCTGGTCTGTGGCGCTTTGTTACAGCAGCCCTAGTAAACCAACACAGCCCTCTTTTCATCTCTATGCTGTCTCTCAGCAACCTCACCTCTGAACAGTGGTGGTAGCTACTAACATTTCTACGTTTCCATTCTCAGTGATCTCCAGCACAGGTCTCTCAGGAGACCTCAAACCCATATATTTAGGAATTTACTGAAGGTGTGATCTCAGACTGGTCCTAGTCATGGGTCTATAAGAAGGTAAGGAACTTACATTCAAATGCAAATCAACTCTGCTCTCTTCAGGAAAATCTCCCTACAAAAAATCATCAGTTGAATAGTTTAGTGATGAAGTTGATGTAATTTCCAGCACTAGAACTTTATCTTGGTGAAGACCAATAAAAACAGTTCACAGACTGGACAGGTCTACAGACTAGGAAGAGCACTGACCTCTAGGACACCGCCCCATGGAAGTCTTCAGACCACTCAATAATAGAACTTCTCACCCCCTCTCTTTTCTAATTCAGCGAAGACACACGTATTGTCTCATGGTTGTGGAGTACCATTCTGGTGCTACTATATAAGCAAGGCAGAAATGCAAAACTCCACTTCAAACCTTTACTGTTGCTCATCCTCACCACCAAAGGGTGCACATGTCCTGTTGATGTTCCTGCTGAGAAAAGTTTCTTCTCTTTCTCCTCCTCTTCTTCTTCATCACTTGTGCCCTGCTTTGGGTGCTTATGACTATTTACATGGACTTTTGAGATAACCTTCTAACTGTTCTCCCTGCCTCCTTTCTTGCCTACAGTCCATCTAGCTTCCAGAGTGATCATTCTGAAGCAAAAATTTAATCACGACCTTTCCCGGCTCAGAATTCTTATGTAGCTTTTAGTTGCATGCACAGGATAAACTCTAAACTTATTGGCATAGTATAATTGCATCCTACTACACCATCCAGCCTCAACTCCTGCAATTCTGTACACAACCTCAGCTTCAGCCCATTAAATCATGTAACATTCCTACACTGTTGTATACTGTTTTTTGTGCCTCATTGTCTTTGCACATGCTGTTTCTCCTGTGTGAAAAGCCCATCCTACCTTGTCTTTCATCACTCTCCTAGGTAGGCAATGACACTCATACTATATAATAAAGAGGTAATATGCAAATTGACCATCATGCACTCACAAGATGGCTGGCAGAGAGGTTAGTGAAGGAGGACCAAACGACTGAACAAGCAGGCTGCATGGGGCAACCAGGCAAGCGGGAGGGCTGTGAGGGGTGACCAGGCCGGCAGGGAGGGCTGTTGGGGTGACCAGGCTGGCGGGGGGGGGGGGAGTTAGGAGCGACCAGGCCTGCAGGGAGGGGACAGTTGGGAGCGACCTGGCCGGCAGCGGGGGCCAGTTAGGGGCAACCAGGCCAGCAGGGCAGGTAGTTAGGGGTGATCAGGCCGGCACACAGAGGCAGTGAGGGGCGATCAGGCCAGCAGGGGGGACAGTTAGGGGCAACCAGGCAGGCAGGCAGGCAGGTGAGCAGTTAGGAGCCAGCAGTCCCGGACTGTGAGAGGGATGTCCTGGATTGGAGAGGGTGCAGGCTGGGCTGAGTGGACCCTCCCCCCCATGCATGAATTTCATGCACCTGGCCTCTAGTTCATTATAAAGAACAGGACGGCCCTGACCGGTTTGGCTCGGTGGATGGAGCGTCGGCCTGCAGACTGAAGGGTCCCGGGTTCGATTCCGGTTTGTTTCTCATCGATGTTTCTAACTCGCTATCCTTCTCCCTTCCTCTCTGTAAAAAATCAATAAAATATATTAAAAAAAAAAAAAAGAACAGGACTAAATAGTGACTATTGGATATTTACTTAGACAGGTACCATTCTATACATTCATAAGTCTTAGCTCATTTAATCCTCACAGTAATTCTATAAGATAGGTACTAATCATCTCAATTCTACAGATAAAAAACAAAACCAAACAAACAAACAAACAAACAAAAAAAACAAACAAGAGGCAAAGCAGTTAAACTTGCCTTGGATATATACATTTAGTCAGTGGTAGAGCTGGGTTGGGGCCCAGGCAGTCTCACGCCAGCATTCACTCTTAACCATGTGCTATATTTACTACATTAAGGCATTGAGCACACCTTACTTCATTGTATACTTGTTTCTTTCTCCTAACTCTACAGAGATGATTTCATTTAGTATCCCCTGGTGCCTGATGGACAGCATATCACCTGTAGGTGCTCCAAAAAATAGTTGGTGCACAAATTCATGACTATTTAGAGAACAGCAATTTCTCACCATTTATGCATGTTCATTAAGATGATCTCATTTCTTCTTTAAAGCAACCTTTTTTAGTAGGTGGGGCAGGAACTCTAAAATCATGTTTTGTTAATGGCAAAAGTGAGGTCCAGAGAGGTCCCACTGGCTGGACAGAACTACAGAACTTCCACCTGGGCCTCCTAAATGCATGTAGGGCTCCCTACTGTGCAGTCAGGTTCAGATTCACGCTAAGTATGGCCAGGCCATTGCTGACTTTTGAAGGTCAGAACACACTTTCAGAAGGTCCACCTCAGCTCGTAGCAAACATGTACCTCTCATCTCATATCCACTATCTTTTTTGTTATGAAAAAATTGGGATGCCGAAACCGATTTGGCTCAGTGAATAGAGAGTCGGTCTGCGGACTGGAAGGTCCCGGGTTCGATTCCGGTCAAGGGCATGTACATTGGTTGCGGGCACGTCCCCCGGTGGGGGGTGTGCAGGAGGCAGCTGGTCGATGTCTCTTTCTCATCGATGTTTCTAGCTCTCTATCCCTCTCCTTTCCTCTCTGTGAAAAATCAATAAAATATATTTTTT
The DNA here is from genome assembly GCF_951640355.1 of Cnephaeus nilssonii. NCBI lineage: Eukaryota > Metazoa > Chordata > Mammalia > Chiroptera > Vespertilionidae > Cnephaeus > Cnephaeus nilssonii. Next base: position 49,750,196 of record NC_137088.1, on the reverse strand, counting down.
AAAAAAAAGAGAGAACAACCACAAAAAAATTTTTTTAAAAAAATGGGAAATTTTTTTAATCTTTGGAAACTATTTGTCTACATAACTTGGTTAATAAATGACTATGATATCTGAGGAATCATGGTGTATTCACAGGAATCCTTGTGAACTGAAAAAAAATCTCATCAATTGTTTTCAATTATTAGTACTAAATTTAACAATTAATGAATTTGAATATGTTTTAAAGTCATTTAATTGAACATTTAGTAATTTCAATTTTCCAATTTTAGTTTTCCATTTGGGAAACAGTACATTTTATTTAAGATCTTGGGCTTTTTAGGGCCCTGGGAAGTTTGATGTCGCTGGTCGCCATGCATCTGTTGCTTAAGCCTTTGATGAGGATTGATGGAAGAAGTGATATTTGAGGTAAACCTCAAACTGGGAAGATCAAAGGATAGAAATGTGATATGTTTTGAGAAGAAAGATACTTTCAAGTATTCAGAGATGAGATCATGCAAAGCAAGTTTGAAGACCTCTGAACAAACACAATTGTATAAGGTTCCAAAAGTGGAGATAAAAGAAAAAAGAACAGAGGTTGGTTCCTGATCATGGATGAACTCCTGAGTAAAAGGGCTGGTGGAAGGGGTGGGGGCTTTATCTTGTAGGCAGTGGAGAACCACTGAGGAATTCAGAGAGAGCAGCAACCTGAGTAGTGTAGTGTTAGGAGATTGAACCAAGTGACGTGTGTAGAGAGTATGGAGAAGGGAGAGAAAGAAGGAGCACAAATGTCTCCACATTATGAAAAAGGTCACAAATTATGCTTAAATGTTTTAGCTAGCCCAGTCTTTCTTTACCGTTTTGTGGGGAAATTGGTGGAAAATCTCAGAAAATTAATGCTATAGGTAAAAGTGTCTTGAATTACTAGTTCAAAGTCATTTTGTTAGGACAATTGTTGATTCTTGTTTTTGTTTTATTTTAGTATTTTTATGTATTTGTCATAATGTGTAAGGTATGAGTGTTCATTTCTCTTCTTACAAGCTTAAAAATGCGAAGCAAGGTGCCTGCCCTCAAAATTATACTTAATTTCAGTGCCCAATGTTCTGATGCCTTCCTGTGCAGGTGCAAAAACACTCCTGCATAACATTGTGGAGAATATAATGTTTCTTGGACAAGGATCATAGAGCCAGACGTGGTGTAATTTCAGAAATGGTACATGTGATTCCATTCCAGGTTCCAGCTGACCTAGAGGATTCATATGGAGCTTAATATGGGCTCAAAAGGGAATGAGCCTCACAGTAAGCACAGGTTTATATCAAGCTCACAGGAGGATAGAGGAAGGAGTCTGGCTTATGGTATCAGTAAGGAATCTGGAGCGATAATTTCAAGGCGTGCCCAACCAGACTAGAAGAGAAACTTGGACTTCTCCCTACCACTAAAACTGATGAGGTTTGCATAAACATCCAGGGCATTGGGTACATTTTTCATCCCTGCCCTTCCTCATTCCTAAGATTTTGATCTTAGTGATGATTGGAGAAACGTTATTGGATCACATTTATTAGTGGTTAAGAGTCACATCAAAAGGGTAGCATAAGGTTCCCAATAATTTTTCTGTTCTTGCACATCCTTGGGAACCATTATCTTTTCTATCTTTCATCTGTTAATAGAAATGGTAAGATTTGGAGGTGGGCATTCCTGTAGAGAAAGGTTACACACTTCAGCCCAGTCTCCTAAAGTTCTAATAATAAAGGGTTTTTTTATTTTCCTTCTGTCATTTCTGGCTGTGTGTGTAGCTCTCCTGAGAAGATAGGTACTTCTGAGTCACCATGTCATTACACAAATCTTTATGGCCTCAGGACACCACACGACTTACCAGAAGTTGCGTTGTATCTGGAGAATCGGTACGATTTGGACATGAGGAGGCAGGAGAATAGGTACCCTGGGGACATCATGAACAAAGACAGAAGCCATACAAAGCTAGAATAAAGAGCATATACAAGGCATGAGATGAGAAAGGAGGGCTGGAACCAGGTAGTGGTAAACATTGACGACTACTAGACTTTGTCAGTTATCCTTTATTTAGGCAGCTGGCAGCCTTTAAAAGTGACCTGTACCCCTGTGTAGCCCCAATGGAAATACCACTGAACTGAGCTATAGGCTCAAAGATAATACAGCCATGTGGGTGACTGCCAAATGGGAGGGTGATTGGTCTTGCCCTTATCTTGAAGAGATGAGTTTTTCTATGAGGCACTTAGAGATTAAAATTTTTCAAAGAATATTGTCAACACAAGCAAAATGTCTATTTGCAAAGGATATGCTTTGCTCCAGCATTTTTGCATGGCCAGGTTAGAAACAACTTCCTATGGGCATTGACAATGGCCCCACATAATTTGCCAGTTTTCCTGTTTACCTGGCAGCGGAGAAAAGAAAAGGATTCTTTTCTTCTACTTACTCTCCACAGGCAGCCTATATACTGCTGTGTATTATGATTCAGCATTAACAGACCTTCAAAGGGAACAGACACTGGGTAAGATTTGTACTTGTTTTAATTAATCAGAAATACCTTCCCCAACCCTCCCCAGAAAGCAGCAGTTCTAAACCATTGTCAATCTGTCATTTAGTCCAAAGAGCTTTTCATATTTTCCCCTTCATTTCTATGCACTAAGAGCTCAAAAGCTGTCTTTTAGTCAATATTCAGTTAGGCGTTGAGACAGAAGGCCGTGTGGAGTTCTTATAAAGAGGCATAATGTAGCCACTTGCTCTCGCCTCCATTTGCTTGTGTAGAAAACAAACCATAATTTTTCACTTGTACGTCTGCTCCAACGTAAGTTAAAAATTATGCCAAATCAAGTGTTTACTTCCTTATAACCTCACAGTAAATGACAATGTAAGAAAACAAATTTTGGAAAAGAAAACCAAATTCAACATTATATGTTTTGTATATGCCAAAATTTAGGAGGATTTATGACCTAGAACATTTCCTTCTCTGTTCACAGTAAGAACTCTGCATTTCTGTTTTGTATATCAGCCAAATTCCTTTATATAATGCTTTCTCTAATCACTGTCCTTTGATCTATTCTTTTGTTTTCAGCACAATCTATTACTCAAGATTATCGTTGTCACTGAGCTATGGTGTCAGAAACAAAAATAATTTACTCCTAAGATTTAACAAAGATTTCCTACAAATATGATAGCAACAAAGATATTTAGAGAATGCATTCTTTTTAAAAAAGTTGATTTAAGCTAAATTTACCTGCCTATTTTAAATGCCCTATCTTTAGGAACAACCATCAATATGAGACATTTAAGTTGGATGAAAATTTATACTTGTTCCATGACCTCAGATTTATATAAGCAACACATAGCATTCAAGTGATGTGGATAATCCCCCAAATTACACAGTTAATTTAACCAATATAGCCAACCAATTGAAATATTCCAATAAAACTATCAGTTGTATCTTGTAAACATATATAGATATAAATTTATATATCCTATTTTTAGTGGAAACTATTGGTATCTATTATTTACACCCCAATCCTAAACAGAATTGCAGTTTTTTAGGTAATTTTCCCCATACCCAATGTTAGAAATAAATGCAGATTAGTCCAACCCAATCAACACATAGCATTGTACTGAATGTACAATTGGCTCATGAGTAACCATGTGTCCTAAGTGGATTCACTCTTACTGAAGGGAAAACTTGTATTTTATGCTTGGGAGAAAAGTTTTACTCCTCTCTTGATGGACAGACCAAGGAAGCACGTGCCATCAGTACTATTGCAGCCATCTTAGAACAATGAGGAGACCTCATTTTGGCTGGAGTTGAGGTTGAAGATAGTGAAGTAGTTGAGATTTGGAAATAACATGAGTTTCTGGTGACTATATTGGGCCATTCTCTTATTGTGTAAGTCATTTTATAGTAAAGTTTTCTTTTTTTCCATGATGCTAGCATTACCCTATTTCCAAAACCATATAAAGACATTACAAAGAAAGAGAATTACAGGCCAATATCCCTGATGCACATAGGTGCTAAAATCCTCAACCAAATATTAGCAAATTGGATCCAGCAATACATTAAAAAGATTATACACCATGACCAAGTGGGATTTATTCCAGGGCTGCAAGGCTGGTACAACATTCACAAATCAATAAATGTGACCTAAATCACATAGATTGCAAGACAAAAATCACATCATATCAATTGATGCAGAAAAAGCCTTTAACAAAACCCAACACTCTTTGCTAAGAGTTTGATAAAAACGCTTAGCAAAGTGGGAATAGAGGGATCATACTACATCATAATAAAAGCCATGTATGACAAACCTACAGCCAACATCATACTCAATGGGCAAAAACTAAAACCATTTCCACTAAGAACAGGAACAAGACAGGAATGACTGTTTTCAACACTCTTGTTCAACATAGTACTGGAAGCCCTAGCCATAGCGATTAGACAAGAAGAAAAAATAAAAGGCATCCAAATTGAAAACGAAGAAGTAAAAATCTCATTATTCACAGATGACATGATATTGTACCTAGAGAACCCTAAAGACTCCACCAAAAAAACCTACTAGATTTAATAAGTGAATTCGGCAACATAGCAGGATACAAAATTAACACCCAGAAATCGATGGCATTTTTGCTATATACACCAATAATGAACTCTCAGAACGAGAAACTAAAAAAAAAAATTTAATTTACCATTGCAACAAAAATACTAAGATACTTAGGAATAAACTTAATCAAGGAGGTAAAAGACCTGTACTCAGAAAACTACAAGACATTGGAAAAAGAGATAGAGGAAGATATAAACAATGGAAGAATATACCATGTTCATGGATTGGTAGATTCCACATCATTAAAATGTCCATACTTCCAAAGCAATCTATAGATTCAATGCAATCCCCATTAAAATGCCAACAGCATATTTCACAGATCTAGAACAAACATTCTAAAAACTTATATAGATCCAAAAAAGACACTGAATAGCTGCAGCAATCTTGAGAAAGAAGAACAAAATTGGAGGAATCACAATAACAGATATCAAGTTATACTACAAAGCCACTGTACTCAAAACAGTCTGGTACTGGCAGAAGAACAAGCATATAGATAAATTGAATAGAACAGAGAACCCAGACATTGACTCAAGTCATTATGCTCAATTAATATTTGACAAAGGAAGCAATAGCATACCATGGAGTAAAGACAGTATCTTCAATAAATGGTGTTGGGAAAATTAGACAGGTACATGCAAAATAAATGAAACTAGATCACCAACTTACACAAGAATAAACTCAAAATGGATAAAAGAGTTAAATGTAAGTCGTGAAACCATAAAAATCTTAGAAGAAACCATAGGTAGCAAAATCTCAGACATCTCTCATAGTAATATGTTTACAGATACATTTCCTAGGGCAAAGGAACCTAAGGAGAAAATAAACAAATGGGAGTACATAAAAATAAAAAGCTTCTGTACAGCAAAAGAAACCGTCAATAAGATGAAAAGGGAGGGTGGGGTAGTGGGAGAGGAGTGATTAACCAGGGAACTCATATGCATATATGCATAACCCATGGACACAGACAATAGAGTGGAGAAGGCCTGGGACGGGTGGGTCCAAGTTGGAGGTGGTCAATGGAAAAAAACACACACAAAGGGGACATCTGTAACACTTTCAATAATAAAGATACATTTAAAAATATTTTTACTGATTTTTAGAGAGAGAGGATGGGAGAGGGAGAAAGAAAAACATTGATGTAAGAGTGAAGCATTGATGGGCTGCCTCCTGAACGCTCTCCTGGGGGATTGAGCCCCCAACTGCTCATGTGCTCTGACCAAGAATTGAACCAGCACCCTTTTGGTGTATGGGATGGCCCTCAACCAACTGAGCTACACTGGTCAGGGCTAAGGTAGAGTTTTCTTTACTTACTTTTTAAATATATATATATATATAATTGATTTTTTACAGAGAGAAAGGGAGAGGGATAGAGAGTTAGAAACATCGATGAGAGAGAAACATCAATCAGCTGCCTCCTGCACAACCCCTACTGGGGATGTGCCCACAACCAAGGTACATGTCCTTGACCGGAATCGAACCTGGGATGCTTCAGTCCACAGGCTGACGCTCTATCCACTGAGCCAAACCAGCCAGGGCTTTTCCTTACTTTTAAAATTAGTCTACCCATGCTCTTCAGAATAGGAATTCTGGAACTTGACTTAACTATGTAATTTATTTTTCATATTTAGATTCAGACATAAGTACAAATAAAATCTTATTTACCATGTAAGAATAAAAAAAAACCCACAAACAAACAAAAATGAATTATTTCTTTCTAACTCTATAATTTGTCCAAAAAATTTGTTAATAAGGTATTAATCATGTATTACCACAATGCTATCTTTTATTATAACTAAGAGGCTAAAGTGAATTCAATAAAATATTCTTCCTCACTGACTTAAATTGGTTATTTTAAATATTTTTCAATAAACAATATAAAACATGTTTATTACAGAAAAATCAAATAATATGGAAACATATAAAGTAGAATTAAAAGTAATCCCCTAGCACTAACTGGTTTGGCTCAGTGGATAGAGTGTCCACCTGCAGTCTGAAGGGTCCCAGGTTTGATTCCGCTCAAGGGCACATGCCGGGGGTTGTGGGCTCTATCCCCAGTATGGGGCATGCAGGAGGCAGCCAATCAATGATTCTCTCTCATCATTGATGTTTCTATCTTTCCCTCTCCCTCCCTCTCTGAAATCAATAAAAATATATTTTCAAAAAGTAATCCCCTGGTCCCACCACCCAAAGACATCCACTCTACATGTAAAATATATATATATATATATATATATATATATATATATATATATATATATATATATATATATATATTTTAAATATATTTTATTGATTTTTTACAGAGAGGAAGGGAGAGGGAGGGAGAAGAATAGAAAGTTAGAAACATTGATGAGAGTGAAACATCCATCAGCTGCCTCCTGCACACCCCCCACTGGGGATGTGCCCGCAACCAAGGTACATGCCCTTGACCGGAATCGAACCTGGGACCTTTCAGTCCGCAGGCAGACACTCTATCCACTGAGCCAAACCGGTTGGGGCGTATTTTTATTATCTTCATGGATATATAGACATATGCATATATAGATATATAAATATATAGATAGATCAATATTATATACTAGCGTTCCTGTTGCAGGAAAAATCCTGCAATAGGATTTCCTGCTGCACTCTACCCCGCCCTGCCTGCTCTCCTCCCTTGTCCCCCGCCCCGCCTTCTCCACCAGCCCCCCTGCTTTTTTCCCTTCTCCCCCGGCCCCACCTCCGCTCCTCTCTTCTCCTCCCCCCCCCCCCCAGGCTTGCTTGTTTCTCCGCAGCTTTGCTCCCTTCTGCAGCTCTTGGCTTCTTTCTACACTGTCTTGATATGAAAATTAGCTGCCATCTTTGTTGGGGTAATTTGCATACTCGTTCTGATTGGTTGGTGGGCGTGGCTTGGGCGTAGCGAAGGTGCGGTCAATTTGCATATTTGTCTATTATTAGGTAGGATACTTTTATATGAAAGTAATAATCCTATATAAGTACACTTTTACATCCTGCTTCTTTGCACAAAAATAATTTTTTTCATGTTAGTAAATATAAAAAAATACAAGTCTTCTAAATGGCTTGTAGCAATTCAGTTTATGAATGCACCATAACTTAACCAGTTGTCTGTTGATTTTTGTTCCTTACCACAGTATATACTCTATAATGAGCATCTTTGTGTACATATTTTAGTACACGACTACAAATGTGTATGCCCTTAAATATAAAGAGTATGTTTATTTAAAATTTTGTTACCAATTTCCACAGCATCTATTAATAGTTATACTCCCACTAGTGGGACATGAGACTGTCTGGTTCCCTACATTAAACCTAGACATCTTTTTTTTCTTCCAATGTTGCCAACCTGTTGGATGGCTTTAAATTTTTCTATTGCATTTCCTTTTTTACATGTTTATTGCCTCTTGATTTTTTTAAATGTAAATTTCCTGTTTCTTCCCATCCATTTTACTGTTTGTTTTTAAGAGCAGTTTCTATTTTAGTGGTATTAGCACTTGGTCATATCTGTATAATTCATGTTCTGTAGTTTGTTGTTGGACATTGTTTTCTGTCTGTTATTTTGTTGGCCTATTTATGTTTACCTGGACAAAGTTTCTTAATGTAGTGAAAGCTCCCCACTTTCTCCCTTTGTGGCTTATGGGTTTCATGCAATGAAATACCTTTTCCACCCAAAGATTATAAAACTATTCATACATATTTCTTCATGGTTTCATTTTTGCCTCTATATTTTTTGATTCATCTGATATTTATAATGGTGTAATGAATGAAGTATGAAAGCAACGTACTTTTCTTTCCAAACAACTAGCTAGTTTCAACATCATAGATTAAATAACCTATTTGCTCTCCAGTTATGTTCAATGTCTCCTGATCAAATACGCTAAATTCTTATTAATAGTTGATTTTATTTTTGAGTTGTGGGTAGAAAGCCATTAACCTAACTTTACCTTCCTGTTCCAAAATGACTACGATTTTATTACTATACATTATGATAGGTTATAGGGTATTTTAATAGAGACGTATCTTCTATTACCCTTCTTCAGAATATCCTGCCTCTTCCGTTTTTCTATTCTTTGAGGGAAAAATTTTTTAATGATTCTCTCAGTCTAAATTAAAGACTGTTTGGATTTTGATTGAAATTCCTTTGCATCTATAAAGTAATATAGAGAAAGCTGACATTTTTGTGACATTTATGACTAATCATAAGAACTAAGAATATCTCTGCATTAATTCAAATATTTTTGATATACCTTAGTTTATTTTTTTATCTTTCAACATATATGTTCTAAATATTTATTTTTAAATTTAGTTCTCAGTAAACTATAACATTTATTAGATGTGTGCCCTTTCCTGCATTAACCAAAACCCCCCATTCCATTTGCAAAGCATAGGTGCTCAGCGCTAATGGCTACTTCCTAATATACCTGGCACTTCTGTCCTGTCAGCTGAGATGTGTGCTCAAGCGTAATTGTGTTTTCCAAACCTGTTGAAGCTAGTTTCAGCAGTTATTGTAATTTCATAATTTAATATTATATAACTTAATACAATATGATTGGGAAAAAAATTGTGTTTATGTTAACCAAATTAATTGCTTTGAGAAAATTCAATTACATCTAAAATGTCTTATTTTGTAGCTGGGCAAAACAGTACAATTCTGATGGAAAAGTCATAAAATCTAAAAATTGTTTGGTCAGATTACTTCACAATTTTTAAAATTTTTTACTCTTTAAGCAAATTAAAACTGAACATTATAGACTATATACTCTGGGTGTTAATGAGGTTGTGGAACTTTAATCAGAGAATGTATATATAAAGGCAAGGGTGTAACCCTACATTAAAAAAAATCAGAAAATGAATAATTATAAATTTTAAGTAAAATTAGATATTTGTTACCTTGTGTGCTAAGATTCTCTACTTCAGCTAATTTTTAAAAAATTAACCCACAATAATGGCATTGAGAGGAATCCTACAGTGTTTTTTTTGTTGGCATGTAAAAAAATATAAACTTAAAAATATTTTTTGCTTGTCATTCTAAATAATTTTAAGGTATTTTTAGTGTCTCTTGATCCTGAATTATTTCAAATTAAAATAATTTTCCTTGTTTTCCTATATGTTTACCTTTTCTTCTAATTTCATTGGCTAACAGTGACTTCTCTATCACTACTATACATGGTACACTTTGGCATACATACATTTTAAAACACTTAAAATCAGGACAATTAACTTTATTAGGGTCTATAGATTTCTTTGAAATTAGAACTTATATCTAGTAAAAATTGAGTTTTCCTCAAGAAAGGGAAGTCCAGTTTTCATGTGGGGAGATCTGTTTATTGTGAATAGGGCTCATTCTTAAAAAGCTCATCTATACTAATAATAGAGGAATATGCAAATTGTCTGGGACTCCATCACAGTAACAACCGAACAGCAGGCTGTGTGGAGTGACAAGGCTGGCAGGGGCGTTAGTGAGGGACGACTGAACGGCAGGCTGCATGGGGCGACCACACCGGCAGAGGGGTTAGTGAGGAACGATCAAACAACTAAACATCAGGCTGCGTGGGGTGACCAGGCCAGCAGGGGGGATAGTTGGGGGCGACAAGGCCAGCAGGGGGGGCAGTTAGGGGTGATCAGGCAGGCAGGCAGGTGAGCAGTTAGGAGCCAGCAGTCCCAGATTGTGAGAGGGATGTCCAACTGCCTAAACCGGCAATCAGACATCCCCGAGTGGTCCCAGATTGGAGAGGATGCAGGCTGGGTTGAGAGGTCCCCCCGCCCCCTGTGCATGATTTCGTGCACTGGGCCTCTAGTACTAGAATAAAAGCTTAATTAAATTCATTTGTATTAAATAAATATTTCCAGTTTTGAATCTTTGAAAAATCCTCTCTAATAAAATGGTAATATGCAAATTAACCAGCACTTCGCTACATTAAGCCATGCCCACCAGCCAATCAGGGCGAGTATGCAAATTAACCCCACTCCAAGATGGCTACAGCCACAGAGAGCAAGGTTTCCCAGATAACAGAGGAAGCCAAGCTTTCCATAGCCGTTGCAGGCCTAAGCCTCCACTCAAGATACAAAGTTTCAATTATAGAAGGTAAACAAATTCAAACAAATGGCGGCAGAATGGAGCTTGAGAGAGCAGGCCAGGGTTGCCGGCGGCAACAGGGGAAGCAAAGCTTTCTGCACACCCTGGCTGGGCTCACCCGCTTAAGGCTTTTACAAAGTTTCAATTGTAGAAGGTGAATTAACTGCCACAGAAATGGCTGCCACCCCGGAGGGAGCAGCAGGCTTGGCTCCGCCCCAGGCTACAAAGTTTCAATTGTAGAAGGAAAATAAATTCCAGATACCAGGGCCTCCGCTTGGGTTGCCAGGGGGCGTGGCCAGCCTGCAAACCACCACAGGCTCCTCGCTCAGGCCGCCCCACACCCCAAGGGAACCCCCACTCTTATCTGTGACACCCTTCAGGGCAAACCAGCTGGCCCCCACCCGTGCACCAGGCCTCTATCCTATCTAATAAAAGAGTAATATACAGATTGATCATCACTGCAACGCACAATATAGCTGCCCCCATGTGGTCAAAGATCCTGCCCCCATGTGGACACAAGATGGCCACTACAAGATGGCCAGCAGGAGAGGGCAGTTGGGAGGCATCCGGCCTGCAAGGGAGGGCAGTTGTGAGGGACCAGGCTTACAAGGGAGGGCAGTTGGAGGTGATCAACCCTGCAGGAGAGGGCAGTTAGGGGTGACCAGGCTGGCAGAGGAGGGAAGTTGGGGGCAAACAGGCTGGCAGGGGAGCAGTTAAGCATTAACCAGGCTGGCAGCGGAGTGGTTAGGGGGTGATCAGGCTGGCAGGCAGAAGCGGTTAGGGGCAATCAGGAAGGCAGGCAGGCAAGCAGTTGGGAGCCAGCAGTCCTGGATTGTGAGAGGGATGTCCGACTGCCCGTTTAGGCCCGATCCCAGGATCGGGCCTAAACGGGCAGTCGGACATCCCTCCAGGAGTCCCAGATTGGAGAGGGTACAGGCTGGGCTGAGGGACAACCCCCCGCCGTGCACGAATTTCGTGCACCGGGCTTCTAGTAAATGTATAAAATAAAAGGGGCAACCAACTTTTAAAAAGTCAAATAACTAGCACCTCATCACCATTTAAATTTCACTATTATTCTACTGAAGATTTTATCATGCATTCCCTGGGAAGTGTTTTCAGGCTCAGGTAGGAGCTTTGTATTGGGAAGAAGAAGATGAGGAACAATATTTTACTTATGACTGCACAATCCTAGACAATCAAATGATATATGTCATCTTTTGCAAGCTGGACTTTTCCCACCTGTTCATATTTCTCACCCATATCCATGTAGGAAAGCTACATTTAAACTCCTGAGATAGGAGTTAATACTCGTATTGGTTTCCATATTCCTTTATAGTTGAGAACACTCAATCCTTATAGGCATTTCCCCAAATCCCCTTTGTCATTAATGAGTATTCTCCCTCAGAAAGGTATGATTTGAAGCTTGAAATTACGCTCTTTGTATTAGAGACTCTAGAATAAAATTCCCTGCACCAGAAAAGAAAAGATGAATGTGCCTGCCACCAGTTCATGGATAGCTTGCTATGACCTTCACAGGGCAAAACTGTGAAAGAAATGTACGGAGTGAAACTTACTGCTCTAACAGGGAGATTAATAATTTTATTCTACAAATCTCAACCAAATAGGTTCTGTCTCTAGTTTGCATACTTAAAAAAGTAATGAACTGTGGACTGGAGTTTTTAACAAGCAAGTAATTTTTAAAACTTTCTGAGCTGTGATTGTGATATTTTTGTTCATCCCAAATATTTTTTTTTGAACAAATGGTCTTGAAAATGCTGAGATACATGACACCAAGAGAGAATTCAACCTTTCTGCTTACTTATTTTGTCACCTGTATTGTAGATGCTCTCTCACAACATCACTATATCCTTGACTACAGACCAAAGTCCTGAAAACTGTGCATGAGTGTGATGGTAGAATTGTGTTTTATTTTCTAGAGATTCTTTCTGCTTTTAGCCTGCTTATAGAAAAAAGGTAAAAAAAAAGTGGTAGTGATCACTGTGATGTTTTTCTGATTAATTGGCAGTTCCTTTAGGAATTCAGTTCATTCTGTTTGTGCAAAATTAATATGTCAAGTGTAAGATAAAGCGTTTGAACCATTGCTCAGGCAGACTTCCTAGGGCTTGCAGCTCATTTACATATCACTGGAGAATTGGGGAAAAGATGCTAGGAGATATTATCAATCTGATATCTTTTTTAAAATTTATCTTTATTGTTGAAGGTATTACACATGTCCCCTTGTTTCCCCCATTGACCTCTTCTAGCCCCGCCTCCTCCCCAGGCCTTCACCACAGTATTGTCTGTGTCCATGGGTTATGCATATATGCATATACTAGTAAGTTCTTAGGTTAATCTCTTCCCATCCACCGACCCTCACCCTTCTTCCCTCTGAGATTCCTCAGTCTGTTCCATGCTTCTGTGTCTCTGGATCTATTTTGTTCATCAGTATATTTTGTTCTTTAGATCCTACAAATGAGTGAGGTCATGTGGTACTTGTCTTTCTCTGTCAGTCTGATTTCTTTTAAACATTTTTTAAAAAAAGGAACAATGGAATATTAAAAAAAATCAGTAACATAGCTCTGATCTGAGTATTTTAAGTTTGTAGTTATTTATTCATTTTCATGCTATGTAGATATGTGGATAAGTACCTAAAATGTGAAATATTAAGTATAATATGTCATAGTGAAGAAACAAAGAAAGATGGTTTATGGCTTTTAAAAACTCCCAGAAGGAGGTGGCTTCTAACCTGTGTCCTGAAATATTCTGGAATTTCAAAAAGTGAAAATTATGATTAGCTTAGGCAAAGTCATGAGGTAGAGAAGTGCAGGGAATTTTTGAAGAATTGGGGTAACGTAATTTGTCTGGGGCATAGGAGATGCTTCAGGAAATTCAAAGTAAAATGGGGCTAATGGGTTAAATCAGGTGAACCTCAAAACTCAGTGAATTCAGACTTAATATATGTTTAATGAGGATGAGCTACTGAATATTTTAAAATATGGGTAAACTGCTTACTCATATTTTAAAATATTTTGGTAAACCAAAATAGAGTGTGGCTGAGGAGGAGAGATTCGAGAAAGAAGGTCAAGTTAAGGAGTAAATGTTAACAATCTGTTGATGGGGCCATTATGAATTGAACTTGCCCCTGGCAGAAGGAAAAGAAAGAAAGGATGAGAAAGTCATCTCAAAGGCTGCTGGTGGGATTTTGTAACTGGAAGTGGTGGGTTGGGAACATTTTGTTATATCAAAAAGCAAAGAAGTTATCAACAAAGCCACAAGACAACGAGGACCCTGCCAGAAGGATCCCGAGTTACTATAATAGACTCTGACAGGCCAGAGATGGGCCACAGAAGCATTAGTAAGGACAATAACTGAAACAGTTTGAACCTATTAAATGTATTCAAATTCATAACATTATGATAATACTAGGAAAAAAATACTTATTAATTGGTCACTTTTGGAAGATGCTAGAACAGCAGTTTTTGTAAAAACTGATAAATGTAGGTAAAGAAGCATTTATCCTGTCCTTCCTTATGACTACATTTTAGGGCAACGAGAGAAGGGAAAGTTTTTTCTTACAGAACATTTCGAGTAACATATTGCAACTCCTAATTAATCAACGGGTCTAGGCAGTGATCTAAGTGTTGACAAAATAAAAAGACAAATAACTAGACATTATGTATCTTCTGATAGGAGCACAACACCCTGCCTATGGAGAAGTCTTGCCAGAAAATTGAACTTGAGTCTGATCAGTCATCAACATCTAACTATCAAAGTACAGAAAGTCCAAATGAGAGAGACTGTACCCCATGCCAGATGGGGATGAAATCAGGAGAATTTGGGCTGTCAGAAACTCTTCAGAATAAAATATCAGGTCTCCTTAACCACAATAACAAAATTGGAGGAAGAGATAGATGAGAATAAGAGAAAGGGGAAGGAAGCAGAAGAGAAGGAAATGTTGATAGATTAAAAGAAATTTAAGAGACATATCAACTGATTACGTCAATATTTTAGGGCATCACAGATGAAATGGAGTTTGGAATTTAAATTCTCAAAATCCAGTTATGATGATGATAACAGTCAAGAAAATTGTTAATGTTGATGAAATCACCATTTTTCCTCACAGCTGCATGTTAGGCCATTGAATGCTTACTATGGGCCTCAAAACTTAGAGTTACATGTATAACCTCATTTGATCCTCAAAATGACCCTAGGGAGATATGCAATCTCTTTTATAGAGGTAATTTATTTGAGTCCCTGAAAGTTTATGTAACTTGCTCATGATCACACATCGGACAAGTTGCAGTTTCTATGTGCACAGCTACATTTTCACTGCTCAACATCTGGACACTCTTATTTGCACAGCTACATTTTCACTGCTCAACATCTGGACACTCCTATTTGGGGGACATAGCAGAAATGTGAGTCTTGGGATATTGGGCTGTCTTCTACACCAAACTCTCAAAAGACCAGACTTCTGACAAGGCCTGAATACTGACCTAAGATAGACCAATCTGATGGACATTTCTTTCTGAGCTGAAAAGTGTGGAACAGTTGAAGCAAAGGAATAGGAAGCACTCAGAATGCATTCTCCCCACAGTAACAGCATCCTGTATTCAGTGGGAATAAGGGTGTCAGAGTTACAAGCTACCCTGCCTGTGATGGCGAGGGTCCATGACTGTCTCCAAGTATGATCTGGCTCTTTTCTCAGGAGCCCAGCTTTGGTTCGAGCCTGTTTTCCAAACCCATTCTGCCTTCCTAAATACCCTGAAGCCTACCCATTTTTCCCCAATAAGTTCTTTTCTTGATTAAGTTAACAGAATTAGTTTCTCTTATTTTCAATCAAGAACCCTGATTAGCTTGGCCCGAGTTTGACCACATGTTTGTATGAGACTGAGCCTGTGACTTTGCCACATAACTAAATAAGATGAACAGTCAGAGAGCAGTCAGCTATTTTTCCTAGTTTATATATTATACTAAGAATCCATTTTTTTCACTTGCATTGGTATGTTGAATAATCTACCCCTTGAGATTAATGTTTTTTTTAATTTCAGAGAGGAAGAGATAGAAACATCAATGATGAGAACCATTGATCAGCTGCCTCTTGCATGCACCCCACTGGGGATCGAGCCTGCAACCCGGGCATGTGCCCTGACAGGGTATCAAATCGTGACCTCCTGGTTCACAGGTTGACACTCAACCACTGAGCCATGCCAGCCGGGCTCCCTGGAGATTTTTAAGTCTCTAGTTTTAGTCATTAAATTTAGTTCCAAGGTCCTGGTAACTACAGATCCTATGACCTCCTTAAATTTAGATTATTTGCTGTTCCCCTCCAACCTGGGTGCTGTGTGTCCTTGGCTTTGACAAGCCATTCGGGAGAGGGGATTGCTCCTTAGTACAGGATAGTGAAAAAGATAAAGCAGAAAGGACAGGGGAATCTTCCCATGAATTGAACATGAGAAAAAATCTGAAATAACCCACAGGCACAGGCAATTATGTCAAAGGGGGTATTATCTGTCTGAATTGGATTTCCTTTGGTCACACATTTTAGCTTGAATTCTTGTTCTCAACAAGATGGTTTTGCTGTTTTATATTTACCCTTTTATAACAGTTTTGCCAAGTCTAAGACTTCTGTCATTTGTTAGCCTGGTGAGTTTTATATCTGATGAACCACAGTTGGACTAATGACATGCTTGTTAACTTTATCAGAAGAGTTCTGACCAGAGCTCAGTGGTCTGGCACTCCCCCTCCTTTCCTAGGCAGTGGAGGTAGAGGCTCAATGAAAGACATTTGAAAAGACCATAGCAACAACATCCACTCCTATGTATAAAATGCCTACATTTGGCCCTGGATCACCCAATCCCAGTTAAGATTGTATATAGTTGCCAGGGCCTAGGTTTGGGGCTGAGAGGGGAAAATATGTACAAAGATCAAAGGTAATAGCTTATTTAAAGGAAAAGAGTATTAATCTTTTTATATTCTTAAGCTCTGATAGAGACTTTTAATTGCCTTATAACATCCATTCTCCTCTTCTTCCTAAAAGCAGGGTCCTAATTTTCACCTGGAGACAAAATAAAGACACTTCCCAGTCCCCCTCTTGTAGCTGGATATGGCCTTGGACTAAGTTCTGGTCAATCAAATGAAAGCACAGGTTTCTGTGTGATTTCCAGGACATGTCATTAAAAAAGGGCCCTCCCGTCCTCCCCCTCCTTCCTGCCTGCTGTCTGGAAAGCAGATGTGATGGCTGGACCTTGAGCAGCCATTTGGGACCATCAGGCAGAATTTTGCTTTGAAAATGGTGGAGCAACAAAATGGAAGTGGCTTGGGCTCAGATTCAGTTGAGTCCAACTCTGTACCACTCTCCCCAGCTTTAATTTGCATGTGTGTGCATGCAAGCGTGCGCGTGCGCACGCGCACACACAAACACACATACACACCTGCTACACGTTTACTAATATGTCACTGTTAATAATTCAATTGTATTTCCATTAGAAATATAAGCATGAGATGTTGTCTGTCTGTAACGTAGAAACCTCAGATATATCTGTGTCGTGGCCATGAATCTTCATTACTTACTAGAGGCCCGATGCATGAAATTTCATGCAAGAATAGGCCTTTCTTCCCCCGGCTGCCAGTACCACCAGCTTCTCTCTGGCACCCGGGACCCAGGCTGCTTCCCTCCTCCGGCTGCCAGCAGGCACCTGGGACCCGGGCTGGCTTCCCTTTGGCCCTAGCTTTGTCAGGAAGGACATCTGGAATGATATCCAGAAGACGTCTGGTCTAATTAGCATATTACCCTCTTATTATTAGAGATTGATTTTACTAATAATGCAAAATACATGTGGTTTTAGACAAACAGAATAAAATAATGTAAACTTAATTTTTTTCTGTTTAATAGTGATTATTAATAATCACTGAAATGAATATTTACATCTAATACTTGGAAGATTAATTTACTTTAACTTGAAACAGCATTATTTGTCTCATGGAAAAGATCATTTTGATAGAATTACCTGATAATGTTTTTGCAGTTCAAAAAAATTGGAAATTAATTATCCCATGGAAAATGGATAAAAAACATTTCATTATAGCAGAGCCTGATAGTGACACTAAACTTGATGATTAATCATCTTTTTATTTAAACACATTTGTCATGTGTTTCACAAAGTGCCATGCCTCCGTGGCTAGGAAGAACTTGAGTTCTCAACCAGGCTCCTTGGCTACAGCTCAAAGAAACTTTGAAGCAAACTTTGGTTAAGCAGTGTGACCTATTGCAGTGCACACATATGTATGCCTAGTCCTGTCCATTATGAAGGGGAGTTTAAAATTTTATCATAACTCTAAGCCAAAGCTATGTCTATTGAGTGAGATGGAAGCAATATATCATTATTGGAGGCCATGGGCTATGAGGTTTGCATTCCTGGCTAGCTCTCTAACTTTTTGTTTTTGACCTTGGGAAAGGCACTTAACTTCCAGGAGCCACAATTTTCTTATCTATGAAATGAATCTCATATCTGCCTTGGTAGAATTTTTATAAAAAAAATCAATTAAATGAGTTAATCTAGGCAATGTACCTATTATAATGCTAGGCACATCATTGGCATGCAATAAAAAGCTCTTATGATCATTATTATTTATATGGTGGTGATGATTAACTAGATAATTGAGGTGATCATGCAGAAAATTAAACACACAGTCTTGTTGTGAAATAAAAAACAGGATTATCTTGATTGGCTGTATATTGGACAGACTTACAAAAATCCTCACAGTGGTTTAGAGTGCAGATTCTGGCACTAGATTACCTGGATTCTAATCTCATCCCTACCACTTACCAGCTGTGTGACTTTTGGCAAGTTACTTGACCTCCCTGTGTCTTAGTTTTTTCATCTGAAAAATAGGGATGATAGTACTTCATTGGGTCCTAGTAAAATTAGATGAGATACTATTTGTGAAGCTCTTGGAACACTGCCTGGGCACTGCTAAGTGCTATATTAATGCCTGCTCTTGTTATTGCTAAGTAGATGTGCCGTGTAGACCTGTGAACATTGTGCCCTTTTGACCCAGGATGGATGAGGTCCATGTAGATTTTATCTTCTGCATAAACTATCCCGAATATTTTGCTTTATTTCAAATAGGATTATCTGCTTCTTGGATGTGGTTTCATCTGAGGATATATGATGTCTAAATCTACATTCATGGCTAAAGTCCATGAATATGAGAACTTTCATGGAAACATTTTTAGTAATGAACAAATAAATAATAATTTGTTGAGGAAATAAATAATTTTTCTCAACCTTAATTTGTAGGGGGAGAGATATAATATATTGATGTATTTGGGAGAGAACAGTATAGTTAGCAGACATAGTTTCAAAGCTTCTTCTTGGGGAAGTCCCAGTATTACAAGGGGATGCCACGTGACCATAGGATTTTCTATCTTATATTCTTCTGAGATGAATTATTTTATGTATTGGAGACCCATATGCCAACATGAGTACTTAAAAGATAAGGATTTCCCCCTCTCCAATGAGATAGTAAGGTATTTGTGAGAGAAACTCACACAGACACTTTTTATTGCTATTGTTAATCCTCACCTGAAGATATTTTTTCAATTGATTTTTAGAGAGAATGGAAGGGAGAGAGGGAGGGGGAAAGAGAACGAAACATCAATATGAGGGAGAGAGACACATCGATTGGTTGTCTCCCATACATGCCCCGACTCAGCCTGGGGATTAAACCTGCAACCCAGGTATGTGCCCTTGACCGGGAATTGAACCCACAACCCTTTGCTGCATGGGCCAAGGCTCTAACCACTGAGAAACACTGACCAGGGAACAAATTCATAGAGTGTTAAATGTGCCAATGTCCTCAGCACATGTCACTCTGAGGACTATACAATGAAAATCTCAGCTAGTGGCTTTCCTTTTGTTTGTTTTTGACTGAAAGTCTTTTCTTCTTGCTTACTCACTAGTTGATAAGTTTTTCTCTCAACATTTTGCATGCTGGTTGGTGCCTAATAGTGGATTTAGAGTTGATGGGTGGTTATTATTCCCATTGAATTGGGTGGAAAATTTAAGGCTGAGAGAGGTTAAATAAGAACATATGAGGCTCATGCTATAAACTAAGGGCAATAGTAATGCAGATAAATAGTTTTTTTGTAGTTTACAAAGTAATCCATGTGCATCATCTAACTTAATCTGTATTAGTGACCTAGTCAGGACTCACTCAATACATTCTACTCAATTTGCTCCATCACTATGTCCCATACTGAACTCATGATTCCCCTAAACATATCGTTAGCTCCTGCTCACTTTCTTAATTTCAGAATCACCACATACATACTTAGTCACCCAAGCCAGAAATCTCAATGGTTATACTTGAATGCATCTCCCTTGCATCTCATGTGTAATCTATCTCCAAGTCATTGAGATGTTTCATGTATCTTTCTTCCTGGTAGTATCTCCTCAGCTAAGAACCTAGTTCATGCTTGGGCCTTTGTTCTGGCCATCCTTGTTTCTCTCTTTGTACATTTCAAAACCCTTCAGTCCCTACTCTCTTCTATCCATTCTTCACACTCACTGCCAGATTCACACCTCCATGGAAATCCTATAATGTTCCCTATGGGATAAGTCTTAGCTCCTCTCCAAGGCATCCAGCCCTGCATGGTCTAGCCGCCCTTGCTCCCCCCCACCTTTTCCTCCATCTCCCCACTGCTCCCTTCTCACCACTTCTTGTCCCATAGTTTGGACTCTAGTACCATGAATCCACCTCAGCCCTTCACACTGTGCATTGGTGAACCCGTCTCTTGGCCTCTGCTAATACTCTGTGGGTGTAAGACCTTTGCCATTCCCTTCCCCTAAAATACCAGAGCTTTAAGCAAAACTTTTCTAGACACTTCTTCCCACAACTGAATTAGCATCTCTCATGTGTGTCCCCATAAGCCTCTGAATGTAGTTCTGTTGTTAAACTTATCAGTTAATTATAAGGATCTCTGCTTATTTTGCACCTATCTACCCATCTCAGACCACGAGTTACTCCAGGGAAGGGCATATCTTACCTTTATATTTAGAGGGCTCACCCAGTGCCTGGTACAAAGCAGGCCTTGAATGCTAAGATATTAGAGCTGAGAGGCATCACATTATATTGGACATTTGGTGCCCAGGTTTCTCAAGTGTCTTGTTCATTAATTTGAGGGCAAGGTTTATTCAGGGCCCAGGGATAAGCGGTTCCTTCTATATCCAAGATGATGATGATGATGATGAATGAACACTATGTCCCAGGCACTTTTCTGCTTGTGTTATAAATGTTAACACATTTAATGATCTTAACAGCAGTATGGGGTACATTTTATTAGTATCCCCAGAGAGATTAAGCAACGTTCATAGCAATCACACAGTTAGAAATTAGGAGAGCTGGGATTTGGGCAGAGTCTGTGCCCTTAACCCTTTTGAAAACACTCTCTACCAGGTACACAGTCATAGGGTCTCTGAGGACCATCTGAGAATCCCTTGTTTGACAATCCCAGCTGAACAACCCTAATGATGGATTTTCCCACTTACAGTATCTGAAAGCTATTTGATCTTCAAAGTATTTCATGGTGTATACTTTTTCCCTCCTGCCCCATGACTTTGATCTTTAAATTGATCTTCTAAAAACCAACTGTTTTCCCTCCATCACATTTTAAATTGTGTGCCCCACCTCTGTCCAACCAGGACATGTTTCTGAGGCATCTCCAAGCCTCATCATTCCATTGTTAGTGAGGACAGTAGTACCCACAACCAATGAGATCAGCCTCTGGGCAGACCTCCAGGTGCCCCATAGGTATCATGTCTTCTCAAGTCTGCATAGATGCTGGCTCTCAGAACCCGCTCCTTGGTTATATACTTAAGGCACATGAGGATTTCTCACCTGTATCAGAAAGCGACATCTGCTTTCCTAAAAGCTAGTCCATTCATGCAAAGCCAGTCCTTTCTGTCCACTTTAGCGTGTCCATTTTGGAGGCTGTTTCACTAATGCCAAATTAATCCATCTTTAGTCATAGCAGAAGCAAATTCTACATTTGTTGAGGGCTCACAATGGGACAGGACCTTGACTTTCATGTGTTATGTGGGCCAGTTTCCCAGCATTTCACAGATGATGAAACTGAGAGCCAGAGCGGCTAAGTCATTTGCCCCAAGTCAACTCAGTTAATAAGTGGTAAAACAGACATTTAAATTTGTATTTGACCAAGTCCATACTCTTTGCTCTATAATAGCTTGCTCTGTGTTCTGCTTATGTCAATAAATATTTATTACTTAGTTATATCCTGATATACTGGCATTGAGTCACCAGATAATTCATTGTGAAACATAATGTAGGGAAGCTCAAATGATTAAAAAAAAAAAAGCAACAAGTGTAAAGAGGTTGGAATATTGAGTAACCCACACCATGAATCAGGGACTATTGCACATTTTGCTTTGGCTATTGCACATTGCTTCTGGAAGATACATCCGGCACATAAAGCTCCCCTGATTGGCCCCATGCCTGGGCCCTAATTAGCACTCACGAGGCTCTGACCTTGTCACTGAAAGAAACTGGCCGTGCTTTCCTCACCATCCCTTTCAGGCTGATCTTCATGTCAGGGCTGTTATGAGTGCTTTGGCTGGTGGCTGATGCTGTGGAGTCCCCACCTGCTGGCAGGCCATGGGGAGCAGGGACCCCCATTCTCTGAGTGGGCTGGGAACTGAAATGTGTGAGATGAAAGAGCCCTAACTTCACAGTCAGATGTGAGTTCTCTCCCAGCGCAGTCACATACAAGCTGTGTGATCTTGGGTAAGTTACTGAACTTCACTGAGCTTCCATTTCACCATGTGTAATATTATTATTACCGTTGTGTTACCTGAAAGAGGAGTTTTAGTATCTTTCAAATACTAAGAAATGGTGAAAGGTTTCCCTTGCATAGAGACAAGTTACCTATAAAAATATTTAATAAATTCAGGCTGAGCAGCCGGGTGTCCACATTGGCCTAAAGATGGGTGGAGAAATTGAGTACTGTATAAATCTTGGCATGAACAAATTTGTTCCTGATTCCTTCTTGTATCAATAGAAGGTTCCAGGATTTGCCTCAAAACCTGGATCTCACTAGTTTCACGTCCTGCAGAGCTTCTCCGTAGCCATCAGGGCCCAGTTCCAACTCCTGGGTGTGGTAAACGATACTTGCTTATAATCTCACTCTAGCTTCTCCGATTGTGCTCCCACGTGTACCTTTTACTGGTATTTCAGTCCCATTGACAAACCCATGGCTCCATAGATGCACAGCCTTCTCATCTTTATGCCTTTTTGCACATGCTCTTTCCCTTTGACTATAATGCCCTTGACATAATATATGTATGCGCACCTATGTATACACAAGTGCACATATATATGTACGGGCTAACACCAGCTCCACAGTGAACATTCTGGTCACATATTACCTCCTTAAAAAGACTGCTCCCTAACCCTATGTTCTGGATGGCCCAAGGGCCTTCCTTTTGAGATCCCTTTGAATTAGTGCTTATCATTTTCCTCACCTTATTTTTTTTAAATTGATTTAAGAGAGGAAGGGAGAGAGAGATAGAAACATCAATGATGAGAGAGAATCAGTGGTTGGCTGCCTCCTGCATGCTCCACATTGGGGATCAAGCCCACAACCCAGGCATGTACCCTAACTGGGAATCGAGCCATGACCTCCTGATTCATAGGTCGACTTTCAATCACTGAGTCAAATTTGGGTCTGATTTAGGCTGATGATTTAGTAAATTACTAGAGAGGGGAAATGCCTGATTTATCTTTGATAAATCTCATATGTTTAGACCAGCTATTCTCAAACTCTTACACACTGAATTAACCCAGGATCTGTAAAAGATGCAGATACCCACTTTCAGTTTCTTCTTTCTCTTTCATTTCTAATTCCGTTGGGCATGGTCAAGTCTAGGTTTGGGATAGGGCAGCTGAGTGTCCCTGAAATGCTATGCGTGTACCTTGATAAACATCACAGTGAGCAGGAGGTGCCTGGCAGTTCCTCCTGTCAAGACCACAGGGCTCAATTTTGCTCCTTCTGCAACTTCCATGTCCCCTTTTTGAGGTCTGTGCAGCTGCTCTCTCTCATAATGGGTCAGCTAATACTGACCTGCATAATTCATGATTACAAGGTGTATACTGGTGATGATAAAGGAAACTGATGTTTAATTTACATGGCCCGTATTTTCTCTTAAAGGGCCAAGCACAAACAAACCACAGCCTCAGAAATGAAAAGTGACAGGGAGGATGTGTTTGGGTGTCTTTTACAGAGATAATACAGGAAAATTGAATTTCAAGATGATGATATAAATACCTGTATCAAAATAGTGTTTTCAAAGATTCTACTCCTGTGGCATTTTACATGGAATTTTCTGGATTAGAAATACCAATCTCCTTACCATTTTCTGATTAGATTAATTTGCTGCAAAGAAGCCTATAATATCAGTTCTTTTTGTTTTTATTTCAAGATAGTACTACTTAATGGGAAAAGTAACTCTACTGTCTTATATATCTTTCTTTATTTCCATGAAACTAAAAAAAAAAAAAGTGCTTTAACTTTCTTTTTCCAGTTCAAAACCTATGTTGTTTCTTATAAAATGGATTTACATTTTGCAAAGATTTAGAAAACTTTCAAATTAAATTATATAAAGATCTCTGCTTCATTAGACTTTATAATTTGTGTTCCAAACAGTGAGCCATCCTCCTCCAAATATTATCCACTCTTCCAAGCAAATGGAAAATGGATGTAAAATTCCATATATGAATTTGATGACAGACCGGATATGATTCTAATTATTGTTACCCATTACCTGGGCAGCATATTTGTGTAAGAGGATTGTAATTGGGAGAACATTGCAGTCTCTTGCCTTATTTTCCCAAATGTCAGGGACACCCCTTACCTAAACTTATGTTGTATCATCCTCTATAAGTTGGCTGAACTTACAATCTAATACAATTTTGATGCTCCCAGGGAAAACAGATAGATGGAGGAGCAAAAGAAATACAATAATGATATTTATTGTACTAGTAGAATTTGGTGAGCCCTGACCAGGTCCAGCCCTGTGTTAGCCAACATTCCCGAGATCTTGGAGCTACACCTCACAGAGACTGTAAACACTACTATCATGACCCAATGTTTCAGTGGGGAAAGCTGAGGCATGGAGAATGTAGGCGGCCTTTGAAACTGATTAGGGGTGGAGCCAAGATTCGACAGATGTCTAACCCCAAAGTTGGTGCCTTTAACTCTATGCTTCGGACTCAGTTTGTCACTGAAGAAGAGATAATACCCAGTTGACTGAGAGGACCTCAGGAGACTAAGGATCAAGTCTAGATTTTCTGTAACCAGTGTGTGGTGGGCATCAGCAATCACTTCTCTGTCCTCTTGTCTATAAAACCAGGGCATCTGCTCAAGTGCATTATACTGCTCTTTAAATCTGAATGGCCTGCTATTGGATATCCCATCACCAATAGATGGGAAATGGTGATTCTATAGGATGGTGAGTGGGGTCAATGGAAAGCCAGCAGTGTGCCCCATTTATGGATGTGGGAGCTTCATAGATGCCCAGGGCAGGTGCTTCCACACCAGGAGCAGGGTGTTCCCCTCAAGTGGCATTTCTAGGAGTGCATCCTCATGTGGTTCCCAACCACACCTTCATGCCGATGAGGAGTCCTCAAGGGCTCAAATGTGTTGGAAACATGACTTTTCTTTTCTAACTACACTAGTGGTTCTCGTTTCTCCTCACAAAACCCATGACAGAGAATTTAGAAAATACAAATAAGCAGAACAGTGAAAATATGAATCGTTGCTAATTGCATCAGTAAGAGATAATTCAGTGCACCTATTTCTAGTATGCTTTTTTCTGATCATTAAAAACACACACATATATATTTTGAAAAGTTAGATTATCCTATACACATGGTTGATAATCTTTTCTTCAATTAATACTTTTTAATAACAAATAGTTTTCTAAAAAGCAATCTTATACAGAACCCCCATAGGTAAAAAGATAAAAATGAAAATGATCTTTTCGGGGGAAGGGGTGCAGAGGAAGAGGAGTGAGCCCACACTCAGCACCAACTTCTCTTTCTGTCTCCCTTATGCTATGCCCTCACGGGGGATCTCGAAGCACCACAGGCCAAAGCCCAGAACTTAGATAAAGAACATCTCCTCTAGGATAAAATTAGTAAAAGATAGTAGTCCTGGCAAATGTGGCTCAGTTGGTTGGGTGTCATCCTGTGCACCAAACGGTTGCCAGTTCAATTCCTGGTCAGGGCACATGCCTGGGTTGTGGGCTTGATCCCTAAGCGGGGGTGCAGGAGGCAGCCAATTTATGTTTCACTCTCACATTGATGTTTCTCTTTCTCCCTTTCGCTTCCTCTCTCTCTAAAAATTATCAAAAATATACTTTATTTAAAAAGGTACAGTATTCATAATAGTTGAAACTATCATTTGTCCAAAATTTCAGAGTAATAGAAAAATCTGTGCTATCTTCTCCCAGGTTAGAAAAGTAGTCTAGATTCTCCCTAAGCCTAGACCTTTAAAGGAGAAATGGGGACAGAAAGTACTGAGTGGTTTTCACATTCTTTTCTAATTTTAGACATACAAACATATTGAGAACACTCCATACCTAGAAGCAGTTTCTCCAAAAATGAACAAGAAGTTGTTGGTTGTGTTGCTTCTTTTAAAGAGGCGGAGGGCCTCTTTAGTCTATCCAAGCGCAAATGTATCTGTAGCCAGCGAGAAGCAGATGGCCCCTCTCCCTGCCCTTCAGTTCTCTGACTGTGAGGCTGGGAGAGTTTTCAGCAGTTGCAATAGTTGGCTTCATCTATCATACAAGCCTTAGTGGCAGCAGCTTGTCTCTTTACATTTAGGATCTATAGATATGAACTAAGTAAGCTTTGTGCTTTCACATCACAAATGATGATGAGCGAGGTGCGGAGAGACAGAGTCAAACGGATTCTGCCCCACTCTCCATTTCTTAGTCCTATTGGTGACACGGAGCTTCAAGCTGGAATGATGGTGCTAGGTGAAAGCTCTGCTCCAAAGGTGCAACTGATTCTCTAAACGTCCTCTGATGGAATGAAATCACCTTTTTATGCCATCTGCGGTAGCAACAGCATCTTTATCTCATGAATGCTTCCTAAGACCCAGGCCCAGGGTTTCTGGAATCTGTTTTAACTTTGACATATTACAGTGTGAGGCCTTGGGCAAGTCATTTATGCTTTCTGCTCCTCTGAGATCACCTGCTACCTTACTGATCCCTTAGAGCTTAACATCAGGCACTTTTTGAAGAGATTTGCATGGATTGGTGACTCTCAACGATAGCTATATCCTAGGATCACCTGGAGTATTTTTTAAATTACTAGTACAAGCATAACTTATTTTACTGTGCTTTGCTTTGTTGTGCTTCACAGATGTTGATTTTTATTTTTTATTTTTACAAATTGAAGGCAAGACTTTTCACCAGCAAAAAGGTTAGGATCTGCTTTATGGCAGTGGTCTCGAACCAACCCCACAGTACTTCCGAAGTGTGGTGTACCACACTCCAATGATCCTACAGTACAGCCAGGATTCAGCAACACTAGCCTGGCAAACCCATTCACAATTACACTCCTGTGTTTGCTGTTTTTCTTGTATAACTCTTAACCCAATAAATCCCCATTTTTTTCTTTCTGCAAGTAGCTTGCCTATGAATGAACTACAGGCTTCCTGAGAAGAGACCGATGCGTGCTTCACTTTCATTGCCATCATATCTTGACCAGAGGGAATCTGGGTTCAAAAATTAGCTTTAAGACTTATTAGCTGTGCATTCCTGGACAAGATCCTTAGCTCTTCTGCATCTCTTTCCTTACCTGTTTCATGAGTGAGATACAAGTTCCCACGCTGAAGGGTGATCTTGGGACCCAATGAAATTATTTAGATTAGGTTGTAGCATCTAAAAGGTAGTCAACTCAGATCAGCTGTGCAATAAATGTTTGTTGAATTTAATGCCGTTGGTGTAGTGACTTTTTCTTGGTTGCATCAATCATTTATTTCACTCAACTAAAAATTTTTAGCACTTTCAACTATGACTCTAGGTGTTTGGGATACAGTGGAGAATATGTTCATGGGATTTACATTTTAGAAGGTCATATCTGTGACCTTATTTAATTTTTACAAGCTCCGGTGTTTTCTTATGCTTTAATCAAATGAGACTCTGAAGGTTAAGGAGATTAAGTGATTTCTCTAAGGCCTTACAGCGATTTGGTGATGGAGCCTGCCTGCAATCCAGGTTTTAAGACATTTACCCTATGCTCATTCCAAAGGACAAAAATCACCATCTAACCAGCGACTGTGCCAATGTGGCTGTTGTCACAGAAATAATCTTATGTAGGGGATAAATCCAAGGCTGGCCCAAGTGTGACTAGTGACTCACTTTTTAGCTGTGCGAGTTTGGAAAAGTTTTTTTTTTTAACCTTTGCATTTCAGTTTTTTCATCTGGAAGATGAAGAGAATAAAATTTACTTCAGAGTTTTTGTGAGGATTAGGTATATATAGTGTTGCCTAGTACCTGGCACATGGCACGGAATAGATGTCAGCTATTATGATACTTATTATCATATCTACAGTTAAAAGTGAATTGTCTCTGTTTAAAAGCTGTCCAGGACTTTAGAGACGCTCTATAGCCTGCTACCCTTAAAACGGTGGGTGTTTGTTATTAAGTTAATATCGTGGTTATAATCTTTGAAATGTACATACTTTTATAGAATTGTATGTCTAGGAAATGCACTGACATTTGTGCATATGAAGAAATAAATCCTCCCCAGGAAATTGGAACTGTTCCATGGCTGACAGTTGGTAAAGTCCACAACTTGCATGAGCATATATGAGGATGTTATATATCCATTTATTGAAAGACTGACTGGATAATAAAAATGTCCTACTGCATCTACAGCCTGGGCTTGGATGAGAGGATCTCTTGTGTGTGTTTGTGTTCTCCTAATGTAAGAATAATCTAATTGAGTCACCACAGAACATGGGGAATATTATCTTAGGAGAGAAACATCCAGCCCAGCACACCACATCAGTCAGTGTAATAGCTTTAACATCATCGGAAAGGCCATGGATTGAAAGATTTCTTAAATCATGTCTGTGCTGCTATAGACCCAATTTCCTGTCGGGAGACTTTGTTTATGACGGAGTGGAGTTGTGGGGTTTCTAATTAATTTAGCTTCTAGCATTCAGCATAGCCATTATCCCTTCACCTTGTCTTTCCTGTATTTACTCTTCTAGGGAAAAAACAAGGCGGGGGGAGGGTGACAAAGATAAAAAGCACAAGTATTTTCAGCATTTCTCTCAGTGTACCAATTTGGTTGATAAGCATATTCAAGGGGTGGGGGTAGGAGGAAGATGGCTAGCAGATGATTAAGATTAAAGTGGACTGAGAGAAAGCTTTTAACTCAGATGGGGGTAAATGTTCTCTTTCATGTTAAGATGATCCTGATTTGTAAAAATGTCAGAACTGTGGTGACTTGCTGTGTGCTAGAATGGAGGGAGAATAATTTTCAAAGATGAACTCTAGATGGATCTTTCAACAGGCTTCAAAGATGAGGAACTACTAAGTGCCAGACCTCCACCTGAGCCATGGCATTTTGTGAAGATGCTTATGTTCTTTTGTAATGAAATGACTGCAATAGGATGTGATAGGTTCTTTAATAGAGCTCAGCACAGGAGACTATAGGAGAAAAGAAAGGGGAGCCCATCCACCTGGCATGGATGGGTTGACATTTCAGTGGAGGAGATGCCCTTGTTTATTGACAACAGGTTGGCTATTGGGCAGAAATAGCTCCTGAAAGTTACAATTAAGTGATAGTTGAAAGTCTTCTTGCGTTCTTCTCAGTATGAACTATCATTTGGTCCCATATCGAGAGCTGGCTGTCAGAAATGAGTGGAGTAATCTTTAATGTTGAGTTTGAAGCCTATAGCGCTAATACCAGCTCTGTGAAGTTTTGACTTGTTCATTTTTCTTGGCTCAGAACCCAAGAACCAAGAGTGTCTAGTAAATCGTAGGCTCTTGGTAAATAGTCTGTGGATGGGTAGATGTTGTACTTTGAGATTCAAAGTGTTTTCATATTTATCTGTTAATTCAATCTTCATGTGATATGGGTGGATTTATCATTTATCATAGGTACATTTTTTTTATGCTTGGAAACTAAGGTCTCAGAAGGTGAAAAACCTGAATAATTTTACACTATTAGCCATTAGGTCCCTAAGATCTTGATATGCCATCATTTTTGTCAATTCTCAAACTTTTTTTATTTGTATAATCAGCCCTGATCTATGCACCTCTATATGGTCATCAAATTCAGTTGCCTACAGGGATTATATATAGGAGGTGAAAGACCAACTAAACAAAATGAAATACAGTTAGAAGTGGTGGAGACTGTGATGAAATGGAGCATGTGTTCATCAACGAAGGAAACCAAAATAAAATTCTTAGTAAAACACACAGGTAGGTCAAAGCAAACATTCTTATTTATTCATAGGATCGGGACCATAAGCATCCATTTTGCAACCTCAACAGAAAATTTGAATATAAAATAAATCCTAAGCAGAATAATAAGCATGAGAGATAATTTTTAAAAAGCTGTTGGTATACTATTCTATAGCGTTGCATATTAAGTAAGATAATATATGCTCATTATTTAGCACAATGCAGATTCATTTAAATAATATAGTGATGATATGACTGTGTTGAAAATGATTATATTTTCTATTCCAGAAATACTAGTCAAGATTTTACCCTTTGTAGTCCCTTTATTTGTATTAAAAGAAAACACCTTAGATCCCTCAGTAAAGACATCTATGATGCCATGTTAATAAAATTTTAGAACTTAAAAAAATCTGTTGGTTATATATTTACATGTTATTTAAAGCATACTTAAAGATCTAATTTGGCTTCCCAAATATAAACATATCATTACATTAAATGAAATAGTCAAAGGTTAGTGATATGCGAGGTACATTTAGACCTAACCTTTGTGTCCTACAAGGTTCTTTTGTATCCATTTGCCTTTTGGTGCAGATTCTGCTAACTTACTTTTTTTAAAAAGCTTTCATTGCAAAGGTAGGATTATTTCAATGACCAATTGGTCATTTTCTTAGTTCTTTAGTGATCTTAGTTTTGCTCGGTTATTTTAAAATTCTCTCTCTCTGGTGAATGAAACAATAGGGACTGTTTTACAGAGCCCGCCCATTCCTGGTTAGGCTGCTGCACATTTGATGGTTTAGAAAGACAATGTGGTAGATGGAGTGTTAGTATTGTTACCTGGAGACCAGATTGGAGCCCCTGCTCCATGACTTATAAAAAGTGTGACCCCATCCCGACCTCCGCCACGTATCAGTGACTCTCCATAGGATGTG